>NC_083401.1:73850733-75100733 GCF_020745735.1 Hemiscyllium ocellatum
CAGATGAGATGGTTAAGAAGGCACAGTAATGCTCTTCTTCCTCATTCGGCTTTGGAAATTCGGCATGTCTATAAGGACCATCACTAACTTAGATAGAAAGCATTCTATCCAGATGCATAATGGCCTGGAACAGCAATTGATTTGCCCAGCACTGTAAGAAACTACAGAAGTTTGTGTGCCCAGCCAGACCATAATGGAAGTCAACCTTTTATACTTCTTGTTATACTTTTCACGGAAAGGCTACTACAATCATGCAAAGACCCCTCCCAGCCCAGTAATGCTCTCCTACAATCTGTCCTTGACGCAGAAGATACAGAAGCTTGAACACATGTACCAACGGGTTCAGGAACAGTTTTTTCCCTGCTGTTGTTAGATTGATAAATGGACCTTTGTAACTTCAATAATGTTGATCTTGCTGATCTTGCTTTGTGCACTTCCTGTGCAGTCATAACCTTGTATGCCTCATTCTGCTTAAGCACCCTATGATCTATATGTCCTGGTTTGCTATAGTCTGCCTATACTGCTCACAAAACAAAAAAAAAATCTTAGGTACATGTCGCAGAAATAAATCAACTCAAAAGGCAAGGAAAACAAAGTCTTTTAACACATATGTAATTCATTATATTATTTATTAAAGTATATTTACTATTGAGTTTTACACATTAATCATCAAGCATCTATCTGCTCAAGTTCAACTTTACAACAATTGGCCCACAGCTTTATAGGCAATGGCACTTCAATGGTCATCGAAATAATTCTTCAATGTGGCAATAGTTCCTGGCTCTACCAACCTTTCAGGTCGTGACTTCAATCTATTACCTTCTAGGTGAAAAAGTCTTCTTCCATCAACGCTCTTTAAACCTAGTCCTTTACTATAAATCTATATCCCCTGATTCATTATCCCTCTACTACAGAGAAAGACTTCTGTCTATGTATTCTATGTATTCCCTTCATAATTTTGTAGGTCGCAATCAATCTTGTCCGAAATCAACCCCAACCTATATAGTCTTTTTTCACAGCTAAGTAATTCCAAACCAGGCAATATCCTCTTCTTTGCAATCTCTTTATTATTTACATTGTCCTTCTATAATGTGAATACAGTACAACTTACATTTTTACAATCTCACCTCTTAATCTAGCTCCTCCCACAATTTGTCATTTAAGTCCCTAATGGGCCCCATGTTTTACCTGGTTATCCTCTTGCCCCTAATAAATGTATAAAATGCCTTTGGATTTTCCTTTATTTTACCCACCAGTGTTTCATCATGCTACTTCCTCACTTTCCTTTGTTTTATTTCGTGTTGAGTAACCCATTGTACTTTCTATATTCCTCTATGCCTTAGTGTTCTGAGCCCTCTTTGAGCCTTTTTATTCATTTCCAATTCTGTACATTTCTCGACATCACGAGAATTCTGATCCAATCCCTCACCTTGACAGGAAAATGTTGGCCCTGTACTCGAAAGATTCCGTCTGTTGTCTGATGTAGATTTCCCTACAAGTGGTTTTCCCAGTCCACTTTGCTCAGATCATATCTTATTATATTAAAAGCAGCCCTCTCCCAATTCAGAACCTTTATTTCCAGCCCACCTTTGTCCTTTTTTCATGACTACTTTAAATTTTCTGAGCTGTGGTCAGCTATTGTCACAGAAATGCTCCCCCACTGACACTTCTAGCACTTTTCTCCCTAAAATCACATCTGGCACTACCCTCTTTCATGTTGGACTTACTATGTGTTGGGTTTAAAAGCTCTCCTGGATATATTTTAAAACATGACCCTATCACAGCCTTTCATGCTTTGTCTATCCTCATTGATATTGGGGAAATTGAAATCCCCGACTGTTATCATTGTATTATTTTTAGACTTTTCTGAAATGCTTGTGCATGTCTGTCTTTCTATCTCTCTCTGATTACTGAGAGTCTATAGTTCAATATTTTTGCAGCAGTGGTGGATAGGTTCTTGATAAGCAATTATGTGGTTCGGTAGAGTAATCAGATCAGCAACAATGTTATTAAATTACAGAGCAGACCTAAGGGGATTAGTCCTTTTCCCAAGTTCTGTGTTCCTTAGCATGAATTACTGTGCATCATACCATTGAATGTCCACAACCCTGATAGTAACAATGCTGTTTTCATTCCACTCCATCCCACATCTCTTGCTCCATATTTTAGCCACTAGGAAAAATCACAGGTGGCTTGGTTACCAATATGGCTATTGTTGGCAAACATGGCTGTGCATGTGAACTGCGCACATAAATTGACAGATATGTTGTGACAAAGAACATCATGAAACCAACTATCAGCATTGCCCAACAATGGTTCCCAGATCACTAGGATGATAATGTCATATGTGGATCTAAATCTGTATAGTTTTGTTGCATTCTATAAGGACTGGCAATCATACAGATTAGCATTGCCACCCAGCGCAGCCCATTCCATCCATTTTCCAGGGGCTCACCATGAGTTGTTTCCATATTTATTCTGCAATTTTAAGAACATTCATTCCCAGTATTCCAGCTCGTAGTTGTGAGTATCGGACTGATGCTGCTTATTCATCAGACATGTACTCTTGTCTCCTGTGAGCCTGCAATATTTAGCCAGGCATTAGATCTATGGTTCTGAAGACAAAAATACAGATGGGCAGGGTTGGGGTGAGGATTGAAGGGATGGGGTGGGGGATTACGTCATCAATGGCTTGCATTATTTGCTAGAAGGCAGCATAAATGGAATGGGATTGAGAAGGGGAATAAGGTTGGCATGTGTTATCATTCTGAAAATTCACATACACATTCATGCTGCAACAGCCACCAAATAGTATGGAGAACAACCTCTTCCAGGGAGATCAGGAGTTCCGGGTCGGCCTGCCCTCATCTTTGCTCTGCTGCTCCCTTCTTTCTGTGACACCTTGTCTTAAGAGGTGGATTGTCAGTCAGTGTGTTCCAAGATACTGGGGTGATGTGCGTCATGTCTGTAAATAACTGGAAGTATGTGAATACCATGGGAGGCTTCCAGCATTGTTCAGAGTATCAGGGAGAGATGAAACACCTTGAATGTTGTGGGGTTTTTTTCCCATTTTTTCACAGATAAAAGCATCGTTGGTTAGGCCAGCATTTATTGCCTATACCGAATTGCCCAGATAGCAGTTCAAGATTGTTGTGTGGATCTGGAGTTACACATAGGCCAGATGATCCATGAGTTTTTCCAACAATCAACAATGGATTCATGGTCCTCATTAGATTCTGAATTCCAGCCTTTTAATGAGTTCAAATTCCACCATCTGCTGTAGCAGTATTCAAAGCCAGGTCCCCAGGACATTACTGAAAATGTGTGGCTGGAAAAGCGCAGCAGGTCAGGCAGCATTCAAGGAACAGGAGAATCGACGTTTCAGGCATAAGCCCTTCTTCAGGAATGAAGAAGAAGGGCTTCCTAAAGAAGGGCTTATGCCCGAAACGTCGATTCTCCTGTTCCTTGGATGCTGCCTGACCTGCTGCGCTTTTCCAGCCACAAATTTTCAGCTCTGATCTCCAGCATCTGCAGTCCTCACTTTCTCCCCCAGGACATTACCTTTGTCTCTGGATTAATAGTCTAGTGATAATACCATCAGGGTTCACCTCCCTATATGAGAATGATTGTTAAAGATCACTGTTTGGTGCCTTATGGGCTTAGTGCACTGAATGTTGTGAAACATGATGCATAGAAAATGTAGAAAATAGGAGCACTCCACCATTTAACAGGACCATGGCTGATCATCTATCTCAATGACATACTCTCACTCTCTTCTCATAGGCTGAGAAACCTTGATCCCTGGAAAATTTACTTATTAATTTCTAAAATGTATTCGTAACTTGGCCTCCACAGCTTTCTGTGGGAGAAGGTTTCACAGGTTCACCACCCTCTGAGTGATGAAATTTCTCCTGACCTCAGCCCCAGCTGGACTACACTGTATCTGAAATGGTAATGCTTTGTTCAGGATGCCCTAGTTGGGCAAGCATCATCACTACCTCTTTGTCCAACCCTGTCAGAATGTTATGTGTATCAGTGAGAACATTTGTCTATCTTATGAACTCCAGTGAAAACAGGCCCAGTCAATTCAATCCTACTCCTCTGACAAGCCTGCCATCCCACAAATCCAAACAGCATCAGGAAGTGGAGAAGTCAAGGTTTCAGGTGTAATTCTTCTTCAAGACTGGGTATAGGGGGAGCTGCAGATAAGGGGATGGCGGGTGTTAGGGTGGTGAGGTGGGAATAGGTGAAGACAGACAGAGGGTACTACCTGGTTGGTCAATGGGAGGAATAAATTCGGTTGGTGGCTGAGAGTATTGGAAGGGAGGGGGACGGGCTGGGAAGGGAGCCACGGGATAGGAAGGGAGGTTATTTGAAGTTAGATAACTCAACGGACATCCCAGGAACCGTTTATTTTAATCCGATATGACCATCTTTGAACTCCTCCATTGCCACAATGAATCCAACCTCAATTGGAGGAACAACGCCTCATCTTCCGGCTGGGCAGCCTACAGCCTGGAGGGCCCAACATTGAGTTCTCCAGTTTCAAATAACCTCCCTTCCCATCTCTTGACTCCCTTCCTAGCCCCTCCCCTTCCCTTCCATTCCTTTTAATATTGGCACCTTCTATGTGTCAGTTATTTTTTTTTAATAATAGACTCCAATTTTGCTTATTAGACCAACAAATCTATGATTGCTCCTTTTCTCACCCTCTTTAAATAGTGGGGTTCCATTAGACATTCTCCAGTCTGTAAGGTGACAGCAAACATGGGTATCATGGTGGCTCAGTGGTTAGAACTGCTGCCTCACAGCACCGGGTTCAATTCCAGCCTCGGGTGACTGCCTGTGTGGAGTTTGCATAATCTCTGAGTCTGTGTTGATTTCCTTTGATGCTCTGGTTTCCACCCACAGTCCAAAGGTTCGGTGGACTGGCCATGGAAATACCCCATAATGTGTAGGCTATAATGATAGATTAGTCATGGGATTGGATGGGATAGTCATCAGCGGGTTGGTGTGGGCTTGATGGCTGAATGACCTGCTTCCACACTGTAGGGATTCTATGAAGTGCATCTACTATTTCCAAAGCAGCCTCAGATGTAGATTTTCTGGCCTGGGAGATTTATCAGATTTCAGCCTTATTAATTTTGCCAGTGTTTTTTTTTAAACTAACATTAATCACCTTCAGTTCCTCCTTTCCAATTAACTCTTACTTTGCTTGACTTTCTGGAAATGTATTTTTGGCTTCTTCTGTGAAAGCAGACTAAAGGAGTTGTTTAATTGCTCAGGCATTTCCTTATTCATCATTATAAATTACCCCAAGTCAGATGATAAGAGACCTAAAAGCTTAGCAGCAGCGCTCCTGACTGAGCTGGGACAAAGTGTGGACTGCAGATGCTGGAGAGTCAGAGTTGAAACATGTAGCACTGGAAAAGCACAGCAGGTCATGCAGCATCCGAGAAGCGGGACAATCAATGTTTTGGGTATAAGCCCTTAGTCAGGGACATTGGAGGGGGGAGAGGGGACTGAGAGATAAATAGGAGGGTGGGAGTGTTGCTGGGGGGAAGGTAGGTAGGATGGCAGTAGGTGAATTCAGATGAGGGGGATAATTGAGACAGTCTGGTGGGAGGGTGGAAAGAAAAGGTGGTAAGGAAGGTGTGCAGATAGAGCAGGTCAAGAGGGCGGTGCCATGTTGCAGGGTTGGATCTTGGATGAGGTGGGCAGAGGGGAGATAACAAAAGTGTTGAAGTCGATCTTGATTCTGTGTGGTTGGAGGGTCCCATGGCAGAAGTTGTTGCATTCTTCCTCCAGTTGAGAAGTAGCTTCGATTTGGCACTGCAGGAGGTCCAGGACATGTTGGGGGAGTGGTTCGGGGAGTTGAAGTGGTTGGCCACAAGGCAGTGGAGTTGTTTGTTGCATGTTTCAGAGATGTTCCCGCAAAGCTTTGTGAGATGGTGTCCTGTCTCCCCAGTGTAGAGGAGACCACATCGAGAGCAACGGACACAGTAGATGATGTGTTTGGCATGCAGGACAATCTCTGCTGGATTGGAAAGATCCTTTGGGGCTTTAGATGGAGGTGAGGGGGGGTGGTGTGGGCGCAGGGTTTACATCTCTTGCAGCAGCAAGGGAATGTACCCAGAGTGGAGGATGGGTTGCCTGGACCTAACGAAGGAGTGATAGAGGGAATGATCTCTGCAGAAAGCAGTTAGGGGTGGGGAGGGAAATATATCTCTGGTGGTGGGGTCTGTTTTTAGGTGGTAGAAATGGCGGAGGGTGATGCGATGTGTCCGGAGTTTGGTGGAAGGTGAGGACGTGGGGGGGGGGGGGTAGAGTTCGAGGGCAGTGGTGTAGGAAGTGGAGGAGCATTGTTAATCATGTGGGAGGGGAAATTGCAGTCCTTGAAATAGGAGACATCTGAGATGTCCTGGAGTGGAGTTGTTCCAACTGGGAGCAGATATGGCGGAGGTGGAAGAATTGAGAGGTAGTGATTGCATTTTTACAGAAGGGATTTTTACAGACTTTGGGCGGCACGGTAGCATAGTGGTTAGCACTGCTGCCTCACAGCACCAGAGACCTGGGTTCAATTCCCGCCTCAGGCGACTGACTGTGTGGAGTTTGCACATTCTCCCCGTGTCTGCGTGGGTTTCCTCCGGGTGCTCCGGTTTCCTCCCACAATGCAAAGATGTGCGGGTCAGGTGAATTGTCCATGCTAAATTGCCCGTAGTGTTAGGTAAGGGATAAATATAGGGGTATGGGTGGGTTGCGCTTCGGCGGGTCGGTGTGGACTTGTTGGGCCGAAGGGCCTGTTTCCATACTGTAAGTAATCTAATCTAAAAAAAGGATACCACCTATGCCCTCCACCTCCTCCATGACTTTCTGTTCCTCGGCCCCCAACACCTCATCTTCACCATGGACATCGAGTCCCTACACACCTCCATTCACCTTGGCAAAGGCCTCCAAACCCTCCAAACTCCCATTGACCCATTCACTGACACACTCATTCGATTGGTAGACTGATCTTCACCCTCAACAACTTCTCCTTCAAATCCACCCACTTCCTTCAGACCAAAGGGGTAGCCATAGGCACCCATATGGGTCCCAGCTACGCCTTCCTCTTCGTTGGGTACGTGGAACTGTCCATCTTCCATATCTCTTCCTCTTCTGCACCATCTCTAGTGGAGCGGTCTGATTGTAAGCAGCAGAAATGGCAGAGGATAATGAGTTATATCTGAAGATTAGTGGGGTAGAAGGTCAGGGCCGTAGGGTTCTATCCTTGTTGTAGTTGGAGGGATAGGGTTCGAGGGGGGAGGTGGGGGAAGTGGAGGAGATGCGCTGGAGGGCATTGTTGACCATGTGCAAGGAGAAATTGCAGTCCATCAAATTGGAGGCCATCTGGGATGTCCTGGATTGGACCTGCTTCTCCTGGGAGCAGATACAGCAGAGGTGGAGGAATTCAGAGTATGGGATCACGGTTTTACTGGGGTGGGGGTGGGGTTTGGGAGGAAGTGTAGTCCAGGTAGCTGTGGGTAGGTTTGAAGCTGTCTGTGTTGAGTCAGTTGCTCAACATGGAGACAGAGAGGTCAAGGGAGGTGAGGGAGGTGTCCGAGATGGTACAGACGACCTTAAGGTCAGGGTGGAAGTTGTTCGTGAAGTTGATGAACTATTCAACCTCCTTCTGGGATCTTGAGGTGGCATCAATACAGTCATCAATGTAGCTGAGGAAAATGTGGGTGATGGCATTGGTGTAAGTGTGGAAGATGGGCTGTTCTGCTTATCCAACAAAGCAGCAGGTATAGCTGGGGCCCATGTGGATGCACATGGTTACCCCTTTGGTCTGAAGAAAGTGGGAGGATTTGAAGGTTCCTTTCACATCCGGCAGAGAATTCCCTGCACATCCATCCACCTCATCTACTGTGTCTGTTGCTCTTGACGTGGTCTCCTCTACATCGGGGAGTGAGGACAGCAACTCATGAAATGTTTTAGGGAACATCTCTGGGACACACGTACCAAACAACCCCATCGCCCTCAAGGCGACCACTTCAACTCCCCGTCTCACTCCCCCAAGGACATGCAAGCCCTGGACTTCCTCCACTGCCAAATCCAAACCAGTCAATGCCTGGAGAAAGAATACCTCATCTTTCGCCTTCTGACCCTGCAATCGCATGCCATCAACATCGATTTCACCAGTTTTCTCATCTCCCCTCCCCTCACCCCATCCCAGATCCAACCCTCCAACTCAGCACCACCTTCTTGCCCAGTGCCACCTTCCTTCCTACCTATTCGCTCCTGCCTCCCCACTGACCTATCACAATCCCCCCCCCACCTGCATCTACCTATTGCCTTCACAACTGCTTTCCACTCACCCACCCTCTCATTTATCTCTCAGCCCCCTTCCCTACCCACATTCCTGAAGAAGGGCTTATGCCCGAAGCGTGACCGCTCCTGCTCCTCGAATGCTGCCTGACCTCCTGTGCTTTTCTAGCGCCACACTTTTCAACCATGACAGTATCAATAAGGGTGACCACTGCACAGTCCTTCATATTGAGAATTACGATGTGTGGTGCTCTTACCATACTAAATGCACAGAAATTTGAACATATCTAAAAGATCAAGACTGGGCATGCATGAGGCACTACGGTCCATCAGCAAAATTGTGCTCAAACTTAAGCTGCAATCTCATGGCCCGGCATATCCTCCATTCTTATGTTACCGTCAAGCCAGGAGATCAATTCTGGTTCAATAAGAAGTGTAGGAGGACTTACCAAGTGTAGTATCAGACATTTCTAACAATGAGGAGTCAATATGATCAAGCATTTGCATGTTGAACAGCATCAATAGTAAGCGCAGGACAGAACTTTATGAGTCCACGATCACAGATCAAATCCAAACTCGGTAGACATAAATTGGGGTGGACAATTAAATAATTCACTATAGGAGGAGGTGCCACATGTTATTCCATCCTCAATGGTGGGAGAGCCCAGAAAATCAGTGCAAAAGAGAAAGCTGAAGCGTTTGCAGGTACCAAGTAGGTAATCCATCCCAGCTTCCTCTGCTGGTTCCCAGCATCACCTGGGATGTGAGTTCGTTTCATGTGATATCAGGAAATGGTCAAAGGCATTGGATATTGGCTATGACAGTTTTTCAGGAATAACAGAGGACTTATGCTTCAGAACTTTCAATATCCGTAGCCAAGCTGTTCGTATAGCAACAACACTGGCATCTACACAACAATGTAGAAAAATAGCCATGTTTCCCTTATATACAAAAAGCATGTAAAATCCTACCTGGTGAATTATCACCCCATCTACTCTCGATCATCAGTAAAGTGATGGAAGGTGTCATCAACAGTGCTATCTAGCAGCAACTGCTCAGTAATAATCTGCTCAGAGACGCCTAGCTTGAGTTCCACCAGGGTTATTCAGCTCCTGATCTCATTACAGCCTTGGTTAAAACATGGACAAAGAGCTGAATTCCAGTGGTAAGATGAGTATAACTACTCTTAACTGTTCTGAAGAAGAGTCATACTGGACACAAACCATTTATTCTGATTCTACCCCAATAGATGCTGCCAGACCTACTGAGTTTCTCCAACACATTTGTTTTCATTGTTCTTAACTGAGCTGAGACTCTCAGTGTCCAGTGTGACCTATATTGCCCTTCAGGATATCTCAGTTCCGAAATGTGACCTATAAATGGAAATTTGCTAGGACTATTCCTGAAGCAGATGGAGTCAGTGTCATTTTACTTTCCAAAAACACATGACGACCTCAAAGAGTGTCCTTTGACATAGAATTAATACCCTCTCACCTTGAACTGTAAGCACAAAGCAACATGTTCTTAAATGCAATGATGCCTTTGTGGATGTTGTGGGGTTGGGATGGGAAGGGTTCAGTAACCACACACCGGTTACAATCTCCTACTATGAATTTTTATCATGATTACTGTTGCATTTATTGAAAAATGTGAGCTGTATGACCCAGTGTATTAACAGTGACTGGGACAGGAAGTGCAATGAAGTGAAAACCATGCCACTATGTGCTGTTAGAGGCATTGATTTGTGGCTGATATGTCATTATTTGCATAGTGTAGGGCAGCTCCAGACTGGTGCACAACAGGTGTTCAAGGTAGTGTCAATAGCAGAGATCCCTGGATATCCCAACTTACAGTCAGCAGGAGAATTAGACTCAATAGATAGACAATAGACAATCGACAATAGGTGCAGGAGTAGGCCATTCTGCCTTTCGAGCTTGCACCACCATTCAATATGATCACGGCTGATCATCCTTAATCAGTATCCTGTTCCTCCCTTGATTCCACTATCCTTGAGAGCTCTATCCAACTCTTTCTTAAATGAAACCAGACACTGGGCCACCACTTCCCTCTGGGGCAAAGCACTCCACACAGCCACCACTCTCTGGGTGAAGAAGTTTCCCTCATTTCTGTCCTAAATGGTCTACCCCGTATTTTTAAGCTGTGTCCTCTGGTTCAGCACTCACCATCAGCGGAAACATGTTCCCTGCCTCCAGAGTGTCCAATCCTTTCATAATCTTATATGTCTCAATCAGATACCCTCTCAGTCTTCTAAACTCAAGGGTATACAAGCCCAGTCGCTCCAATCTTTCAGCATAAGGTAGTGCCGCTATTCCAGGAATTGACCTCGAGAACCTATGCTGCACTCCGTCAATAGCCAGAATATCTTTCCTCAAATTTGGAGACCAGAAATCATACAGTACTCCAGGTGTGGTCTCACCAGGGCCCTGTACAGCTGCAGAAGAACCTCTTTGCTTCTCTACTCAATATAGAACCTCTTGTTATGAAGGCCAGCATGCTATTAACCTTCTTCATTACCTGCTGTACCTGCATGCTTACCTTCATTGACTGGTGTACAAGAACACCCAGATCTCTTTGTATTGCCCCTTTACCTAAATTGATTCCATTTAGGTAGTAATCTGCCTTCCTATTCTTGCCACCAAAGTGGATAACCATACATTCATCCACAGTAAACTGCATCTGCCATGCATCTGACCACTCACCTAACCTGTCCAGGTCACCCTGTAATTTCCTAACATCCTCCTCACATTTCACCCTGCCACCCAGCTTAGTATCATCAGCAAATTTGCTAATGTTATTACTAATATCATCATTAACATATATTGTAAAAAGCTGCGGTCCCAGCACTGATCCCTGCAGTACTCCACTGGTCACTGCCTGCATTCCAAAATGGAGCCATTTATCACTACTCTTTGTTTCCTATCAGCCAACCAACTTTCAATTCAAGTTAGTACTTTGCCCCCAATACCATGCGCCCTAATTTTGCTCACTAACCTCCTATGTGGGACTTTATCAAAAGCTTTCTGAAAGTCCAGGTGCACTACATCTACTGGATCTCCCTTGTCCATCTTCAGAGTTACATCCTCAAAAAATTCCAGAAGATTAGTCAAGCATGATTTCCCCTTCATAAATCCATGCTGACTCTGACTATCCTGTTACTACTATCCAGATGTGTCACAATTTCATCCTTTATAATAGACTCCAGCATCTTTCCCACCACTGAGGTCAGACTAACTGGTCTATAATTTCCTGCTTTCTCTCTCCCACCTTTCTTAAAAAGTGGCATAACATTAGCCACCCTCCAATCCACAGGAACTGGTCCCGAATCTATTGAACTCTGGAAAATAATCACCAAATCATCCATGATTTCTCAAGCCACCTCCTTCAGTACCCTGGGATGTAGACGGGGACTTATCAACCTTCAGACCTAACAGTCTCTCCAACACCAATTCCTGGCAAATATAAATTCTCTTAAGTGCAGGTCCTTCACCCACTGTTACTTCAGGGAGATTGCTTGTGTCTTCCCCAGTGAACACAGATCTGAAGTAACAATTCAATTCTTCTGCCATTTCTTTGTTCCCCATAATATACTCCCCTGTTTCTGTCTTCAAGGGCACAATTTTAGTCTTAACTATTTTTTTGCCTTTCACATACCTAAAAAAGCTTTTACTATCCTCCTTTATATTTTTGGCCAGTTTACCTTCGTACCTCATTTTTTCTCTGCATATTTCTTTCTTAGTACTCCTCTGTTGTTCTTTAAAAGCTTCCCAGTCCTCCGTTTTCCCACTTATCTTTGCTATGTTATACTTTTTCTCTTTTAAACTTATATTTTTCTTAACTTCCCTCGTCAGCCACGACATCCCAGGCCTCCTCCTAGGATCTTTCTTCCTTTTTGGAATGAACTGATCCTGCATCTTCTGCATTATACACAGAAATATCTGCCATTGTTCCTCCACTGTCATCCCTGCTAAGGTATTGCATCATTGAACTTTGGCCAGCTCCTCCCTCATAGCTCCATTGTTCCCTTTATTCAACAGAAATATTGTCACTTCCGATTGTACCCTCTCCCTCTCAAGTTGCAGGTTGAAGCTTATTGTATTATGGTCACAACTTCCCAATGGCTCCTTCACTTCGAGGTCCCTGATCAATTCTGGTTCGTTGCACAATACCAGATCCAGAATTGCCTTCTCCCTGCTAGGCTTCAGCACCAGCTGTTCTAAGAATCCATCTTGGAGGCACTCCACAAAGTCTCTTTCTTGAGGTCCAATACCTCAACAGTCTACCTGCATGTTGAAATCCCCCATAACAACTGCAGTAACATCTTTGCGACAGGCCAATTTCAGCTTCTGATTCAACTTACATCCGACATCCAGACTACTGTTTGGGGGCCTGTAGATGACTCCCAAGAAGGTCTTTTTACCCTTAGTATTTCGCAGCTCTATCCACAGTGACTTTACATCCCCTGACTCTAGTTCCCCCCACGCAAGGGACTGAATATCATCCCTTATGAACGTGGCCACCCCACCCCCTCTGCCCATCAGCGAAAGCATGTGTAACCTTGAATAATCATTTCCCAGGCCCTGTCCACTTGTAGCCATGTCTCAGTTATCCCCACAATATCATATCTGCCAATTTCCAAAAGAGCCTCAAGCTCATCCATCTTATCTCTCATGCTTTGTGCATTCATGTATAGTATTCTTAGTTTGTCACTGCCCTCACCCTTCCCATCAACTCCTATTTCACTCAACCTTACAGCATGATCCCTTTCTGAGTTTTCTGCCTCATTGATACAGTTGTCATTCTTGACTTCTCTTGTTCTGACTTTCCCTTCAATTTCCTTCTTAAACATCCAGCTTTAAACGTAGCTGTGTTGCAGTAGCGAACCTGTCTGCCAGAATGCTGGTCCCTAACCTATTAAGGTGCAAACCGTCTCTCTTATATAATTTATGCTTACCACAAAACATACCCCAGTGATCCATGAATTTAAATCCTTGCTTCCTGCACCAGTTCCCCAGCCACACGTTCAAGTCCATTATCTCCCTGCTCCTGGCCTCAACAGCCCGAGGAACTGGAAGCAAACTGGAGATAACCACTCTGGATGTCCTGCTTTTCAGCCTTCTTCCTAGTTCTCCGAAATCCTGTTGTAGTATGTTCCTCCTCTTCTTCCCGACATCATTTGTGCTGACATATACCACCACCTCTTGCTCTTCACCTTCGTCCTTGAGGATGTCCTGCACTCTGTCTGTGATGTCTTTAACCCTGGCACCAGGAAGGCAATACACCATCCTTAAGTCCCGCCTGCTGCCACAAAAACCCCGGAGAGTTCCTCTCACTATGGAGTCCCCTATTACCATGGCTCTGTGTGATGTCCGACTCTTCCGCTCTGTCTTCACACCAACTTTTGATTGACAGACCTGGCCGCCTCGCGGACTGGCAGTGTCATCTGTCTCTACTGTTTCCAAAAGATTCAACTTGTTCCTGACAGGTACTTCCCCCAGCGTCTCTTGCACCTATCTCCTCTCTGCATTCCTCATCGTCTGCTCTCTTCTGCTTTCTTCTGGTATGATTGGTGTAATAACCTCATTGAAGGTCTTGTCCAGAAAGATCTCATTCTCTCAGATGAGCCTAAGGTTCTCGAGTTCTTTCATCAGCGCTGCAATATGCTCTGTCAGTGGTTGAACGTGCACAAGCTTCCCACACTTATACGAGCCAGACACACCAGAGTCATTGACCTCCCACATCAAGCACGTAGTGCACTGAATCAGCTTGGCAGTAATGCTTCACCCTCTTCAACTGTGGCGTAATCACTTCACTCAACCTCCTTGTCAAAGACTCCTGAGCTAAAGCCTCACTCTTCAATCCACAGGAACTCCCTTGGACCCTCTTTTTGGGGCAAGTTTGTGGACTTTTAATTCAAGTTAGAGGAGGAGGGTGGGAGAGAGGCCCTACTTTGTAGGATCTGGGGTCTAGAACACACCTACTCAAATAACAATCACTTACCTTCCCGACCAGCTTTGCACTCTGACTTTACTTCCGCCCAGCTCCCGCCGCTCTCTACTGCGAAAAGACTGTTGGCGTCGAGGTAAGTTCTTAAATAACAATCACTTACTTTCCTGACCGGCTTTGAGCTCCGACTTTACTTCCGCCCAGCTCTCGCCGCTCTCAGATGAGAGGGACGCCACAGGAGCACAGTACCTAATAATGAAGTGAATTTGAGGCAATCATGTGAGGAACCTCACTAGGCCTCACAGAAGAAATTCTCTATTAGCTCATTTAGAAACTTAGCTCTTTTCTGATAAGTTTCACACCAAAATGTTTAAATTTTTACTTGGCATGTTATTTTAAATCACATGAAAGTGAAATTGTTGCTGTAATTAATATTACCCAGGTCTGTTCATTCAAGACTAATATTAAATATAGAATATGAAAGCCAGACTGATTTGCAAAGATATGTTTGAATTCGATACCTTTCCTGTTTGAGTTCAGTTTCCCCCTCTTCTTTCAATGAATGAGATAGCATAGTCCATCGATTTGGTCACAATTGTTCTTAGTTATTAATCGGAAGATACAGTTTTATGTGGCTGATCTATCAGAACAGCTGACTCTCCATAAGCTTCCTTTGAGACAGTTTATGGAGAAATTTGGCAAGGAAAGTCCATGGAATTCATCCAAGGACAGGAAGCAAGTTTGGAATATTTTGAAACATAGAACATATTTTTAAAAAATGTATCCCCACACTACCAGCAAACAGCAATAGTGTTTATTTTCTCCAGCACCCATGTTGTGTGTGGGTGGGTATGCACAGTGAAGAACAACGAGTGCAGAAATCTTTATTTATATTCCAGCACCAGGAAGAAAGGAAACACCCGAAAGGCTAGTAACAAGTAGCGTTCTTCTCAACAAAGGGCAATGCTAAGTGATCAAAAAGGTGAAGGGGAGGGCAGAGACTAAATCAACATAGAATCTGCAGGGGAAGTAAAACACTCTACACCCCGCGGCATGTGCAGTTTGATTTGGATTCAAATGTATTCAGTAATTGAGATATCAATGAACAACTTGACAAGGGCTTGTATTTCCATCTGTAGTTGCATAATATTTACAGCAGATGGCAGCCTGTTGACATTCTTTGTTATAAATCTATAAATGTAATAAAATGCTCATCTTAGTATAAAATTAAGATTTTCATAGAAACCCATTTCTTTTGCCAGTGGAAGAAAATCCACCATCCTTTGGTCTGGCCTATATGTGACTTCAGATCCACATCAAGGTATTCGATTGACTTTGACTGGCCTTAGAAATGGCCTGGTATGCCAAGATTGAGGTCTATCAAACCACTGCAGAAAAGTTGAATAAAACTTGTCAAAAATGTTTTCTGGAAAAACCACCAGGAAAGATGACTAGGAATCAATCTTGGCACCAAAAGAACAAAGACATACCCTGCCTGCTCAAACCAGCCTTTATTCATACCCGGAGGTTTATGACAAGATTTGGAGAAGACCATAGGACATAAGAGCATGAGTAGGCCATTTGGCCCTTCAGACCTGCTCCACAATTCATAAGATCATATCTGATCCAATATTTGTCATATCAACTTTCCTGCCCGTTTCCTGTAACTCTTGGTTCCCCTACCAGTCAAGAATCTATTTATCTCAGCCTTAAATATACGCAGTAAAAAAAAACACACAACACCAGGTTAGAGGCCAAAAGGTTTATTTGGACGTACAAGCTTTCGGAGCACTGTCCCTTTGTCAGGTGGCTAGTCGGGCAGGATCATAGGTCACAGAATTTATAGTAAAAAATCAAAGTGTCATACAATTGATGCGATGTATTGAACAAATCTAGATTGCTGTTCAGTCTTTAATCACTGAGCATGGGGATGTGATTTTGATTGATTCGCACATATGTAAATCCAAGAACTTCTTTCAAGTCACATTTCTGAGCTCAGACAATGCACTATAAGGTGTGAGGTTAGAGTTTGTCTGTATCCTAACATTGAGTCAGACTGGTTCTATTTCCAGAATAGGAATTTATGAAATATCACAAGGAGGCATGGTATATTGGTGAGACCAAGCAGACGCTATGACAATGGATGAATGAACACCACACAACAATCGTCAGAAGGAATTTTCCCTCCCAGTTGGAGAACACTTCAGTGGTCAAGAACATTTGACCTCGGATCCTCAGGTGACCATCCTCCAAGATAGACTTTGGGATATGCAACAACACAGAATGGTCGAGGAGAGGCTGATAGCCAAGTTCAGTACCCATGGGGATGGCCTCAACTGGGATCTTGGTTTTATCTCACACTACAGGTGACCCCACTACACTATATACTCTCTCACACACACTCATACACAAGCCCACATACATGCACATACTCACACACTCTTACACATGATCACACCCACACAGACCTTCTCTCATACACACAATCTCTATCACACACACACACACACACATTCACACTAACGCGCACACCCTCTCACAGGCCTATACTCTGGCACACACAAGCACAGACACTATCAAGCACACACACACTCTCACACACATATACACACACTCTCTCCCTCTCCCACCCCCACACACACTCTCGCTCTCTCTCTTTCATATGCACACATGCACACAAACATATATGTCTATGGGGTAAATTTGCATTTGCAGGTTTGTATTTGCAGATACCTTCTATTTTGTTGAAAAGCACACAATCTGCTGGCAGTCAATCTATGTGATATTTTATAAATTCCTACTTTGGAAATAGAACCAGTCTGACTCAATACTGGGGTACAGACAGACTTGAACCTCACATATGTCATGCATTGTCTGAGCTGAGATGTCACCTTTTTCTTATAAAACATTAAATTATCTCGGGAATGTGACTTGAAAGAAGTTGTGGGATTTACATATTAATGAATCTAAATCTACATTCCCCCCATTCTAAATGATTAAAGACTTAACAGCAATCTAGGTTTGTTCAAAACATTGCATCAGTTGTATGACACTTTGACCTTTTACTATAAAGTCTGAGTCCTGTGATCCTGCCCCATTTGCCACCTGATGAAGGAGCAGCACTCTGAAAGCGAGTGCTTCCAAATAAACTTGTTGGACTATAACTTGGTGTTGTGTTATTTTTAACTTTGTCCACCCAAGTCCAACACTGGCACCTCCACATCTTAAATATACACAGAGACTCTGCTTCCACAGCTCTCTGTGGCAAGGAATTCCAAAGACTAGCAACCCTCTGAAAGAAGAAATTCCTCCTCATCTCTATTTTAACACACCTTTATTCTGAGACCATGCCCTCTGTTCCGAGACTCTCCATGAGGGGAAACATCCCCTCAGCATTTACCCTGTCATTCCCGTTAAGAAGGCTATACATTTCAATGAGATCACCTCTCATTCTCCTAAACATCAGTGAATAAAGTCCCAAAATGTTTAATCTTTGCTCATACAACAATACCTCCATTCCAGGAGTCACCCTAGCAAACATTCTCTGAACTGCGACCAATGAAGTGATGCCTTTCCTTAAATAAAGGGACCAAAACTGCTTGCAATGTTCCAGATGTAGTCTCACCAGTACTTTGTACAGTTCCAGTAAGGCTTCCCTACTCTTACACTCCAACCCCTTCGAAAATTGGGTCAACGTTCCATTAGCCTTCCTGATTACATTCTGCACCAGTGTGCTAGCTTTCTGCATTTCATGCACCTTTCTATTGCAGCTTTCTGCAGTGTCTTTCCAATTAAATAACATTCTGTTCTGTTGTTTTCCTGTGTCCAAAATGAACAACTTGGCCCTGTTCAACTGACTAGTCAAGCCACAGTTATATATACCAAATCACATATCACAGCCAAGTCTGTCACTGGGAATGTCCTGACCCACCACCCAGTCAAACCTTTATAGGCTCAGTAATATACAATCTGGAGGGAATAGCCCTGGGACTGTTCAAAGTTCACTGCAGACAAGTTATAAAATGTTGTGCCATGAACTATGTCCTTACTTGTGAGTGAAAAAAAGGAGTTGGGGTGAAAGATAATTAATTGGCATTTGTTTGCCAACAGCAAAAGGGGATTGGGAGCTATTTTTGAGATCAGTTAATCTGCTTTCCTGAAAATCAGTAAATATCACAGACAGTGGGTCTTCAGTGCAGCCAGAAGAAAGAAGCGATCACTTGCCTTTGAAAGTTGCATGTCTAATGAGGGAAAAAAACAGTCTATAGTTGAAGAGATACGTAGAACAGTAGAATCGTAGAGCCATAAAAATGGTACAGCACAGAAGTATTGGTAGGAGTGACCACTTCATGGTTCCTGTGCTGTTATTCCTGTCTTTACACTATGATGCCATCATTATATTGTATGTGTGACCTCCATATGGAATGAAGAAATTAACAACTAATCTAATAACTCAAACCAGGATACTGTGGCATGTGGGCAGGCAGGAGGCTGGAAGAATGCAGCAAGCCAGGCCGTGTCAGGAGGTGGAGAAGTCAACGTTTCCGGGTGCAGACTTTCTTCAGGATTGGAGGTGGGTGTAGGGGGAACTGCAGATAACAGGAGGTGGGGTTAGGTGCACAAAGGTGAAGTGGGGATATGTGAAGACAGGCAGACATTACAATTGGTTGGTCAGTGCCATGTGGGCAATCAGCAGTTGCAGAACTGTTTTCAGCCTCAATTTATAACCTCATGACCTCGTATTCCACTCATTTTGCCATTATCACCAAGCTGGGTGATCAGCATTGTGTCAATGGCAGTGCAGTCATTTCAGGGACAGCAGCTACCAAAAAGGAGTGACCAAGTTGGTGATGGTACAATACAGGACTGCACACATGCTAAACACTGGATGCAGTATGCCATAGATAGAACAAATTTCTTACATTGCTAAAGGCTCAGATTTAAGCTCTGAGGTCTGTCACCAGGACACAAGAGAGCTATCCCTTCACCTTTTCTTCACCACTCTCAACCCATGAATGAATTCAAGAAAGCATCATGGCTCCTGAAAATGAAATCTGTAAATGTAAGATACAGACAGCTTGAGCTTCATTTCTTTCACTTCCATTCAAAATTACACAGCCCAGTGGCTCAGTGGTTAGTACTGCTGTCTCACAGCATCTGGGTTCGATTCCCACCTGTCTGTGCGGAGTTTGCACATTCTCCCTGTGTCTGTGTGGGCTTCCTCCCACAATCCAAAGATGTGTAGGTCAGGTGTATTGGTCATGCTAAATTGCCCATAGTGTTAGGTGCATTACTTAGATTAGATTAGATTACTTACAGTGCGGAAACAGGCCCTTCGGCCCAACAAGTCCACACCAACCCGCCGAAGCGCAACCCACCCATACCCCTACATATACCCCTTACCTAACACTACGGGCAATTTAGCATGGCCAATTCACCTGACCTGCACATCTTTGGACTGTGGGAGGAAACCGGAGCACCCGGAGTAAACCCACGCAGACAAGGGGAGAACGTGCAAACTCCACACAGTCAGTCGCCTGAGGCGGGAATTGACCCCAGGTCCCTGGCGCTGTGAGGCAGCAGTGCTAACCACTGTGCCACCGTGCCGCCCAAAGTCAGAGGGAAATGGGACTGGGTGGGTTACTCTTTGGAAGGGCAGTGTGGACTTGTTGGGCTGAAGGGCCTGTTTCCACACTGTAGAGAATCTAATATCACATGTTTCTACAGGCATTCTTTTGGATTCAGTTTTCCTGATTACGAAACATGAAATTAAATAACAAGATGACCATCACCAACAGAGCCAGTGTAGTACTTTCAAAAAAATAACTAAAATAGTCATTCCTATAATATTACACCAACATTAACAGTACTCCACTGACATTTAACAAGTGTCTTTTACAGCTGAATTATTCAAATTCAACAACATCGCAATTAAAATTAAATAAAGAACTGCATACTCTGGAAATTAGAAACAAAAACAGAAATTTCTCTCCATAGATGCTGTCAGACCTATTGAGTTTATCCAACACTTTCTGTTTGATTCAATATCACCACCTTGTTCTTTCAGACTCTGCCCCAGTTAATAAAAATGTACAACATTATATTTTGATCCTTACTTGGTGATTCAATGATATGCATCATTTCAATTTTACAACATCATGTTCTTCCACTAAATTACATTTGATTCAACTGGATTGCAGACAGTTCATTTCATTGCAGTAAATATGGATGTAATAGATGTGAGTGCTTCAGTTCATTGGGAAGAAACAATTGAAAAGTTTAAAACAAACATAAAGAATGCTGGACTCAACCTCAGCAGATCTGGCAGCAGGCATGGAGGCAGAAACAGAATTAATGTGTTGAGTCTGGCATGACACCTTCAAAACTGATAAGATCAGAAATTATTAGTTTAATCTTATCTGATTAGAGCTGTTATCAACATGACTAACTTTGTGACTTTTATGTTGCTAGTTTAGTTGACTTTAAATTAATGTGGTGAGTTATGCAAAACGTCTTAGAAGGGGTGATATAGAAAACCATACAATTCAATGCATTTTGCACAAAATTAGACAGCATCCAAGATATAAATAAAGGTTAATATGTAGAGTAAAACATTTCAAGAGATACCTTTTGACACAAGATGCTAATCTATATTACCACCTTTAATGTTATGAGTCAGTTCCTGTCTATCTCAGATAATTTTTATTTTTAGTTCTTATTGTCAGTATTTCTACATTTTCTTGCACTTTGTAGTGCGTAAGAAGTGTATAAGATCATGAGAGGTGATGATAGGGTGAATGCACTCAGTCTTTTTCCAAGGTTGTGGAATCAAGAACTAGAAGGCACCAGTTTAAGATTTTAAAAGTTTGGCATTGGAAACGTACAGCGGGTCAGGCAGCATCCGAGGAGCAGGGAGTATGAGCCCTTCATCAGGTGTGTGTGTGTGTGTGTGTGTGTGTGTGTGTGTGTGTGTGTGTGTGTGTGTGTGTGTGTGTGTGTGTAAGGGGACTGAGAGATAAATAGAAGGGTGGGGGAAGGTTACTGGGAAGGTGATAGATGGATGTAGGTGGGGGGGTGAGGTGATAGGTCAGAGCAAATAGTGGAGCAGATAGGTGAGAAGGAAGATGGACAGGTAGGGCCGATCAAGAGGGCGGTGCCTTGTTGGAGGGTTGGATCTGGAATGAGGAAGTGGAAGGGGAGAGTTGGAATCTAGAGAAATTGATGTTGATGCAGTGTGGTTGAAAGCTCCCAAGGCAGAAGATGAGTCGTTCTTTCTCCAGGAGTCGGGTGGCTTAGATTTAGCTGTGGAGGAGGCCAGGATTTAGATGTCCTTGGCGATGTGGGAGGGGCAGTTTAAGTGGTCGGCCACACTGGGGTGGGATTGTTAGGTTGCGTGTATCCCAGAGATGTTCACTGCAATGCTCTGTGAGTTGGCGTTCTGTCTCCCTGATGTAGATTAGACCACATTAAGAGCAACAGACTTAGTCAATGAGGTGGGTGGATGTTCTGGAAACTCTCTGCTGAATGTGAAAAGCTTCTTAGGGGCCTTGGATGGAGGTGAGGAGGGCAGGTGTGGGTGCAGGTTTGACGCCACTTGTGGTGACAACGAAGGTGCCATGTGTAGAGGGTGGCTTGTTAGGGGGCGTGGACTTAATGAGGGAGTCACAGTGGGAATGGTCTCTGTGAAACGCAGATAGGGGTAGGGCGGGAAATATATGTCTGGTGGTGGGGTCCGACTATAGGTGGCAAAAATGGCAGAGGATAATGTGCTGTATCCAGAGATTAGTGCGGTGTCAGGTGCGGACCAGGGGGTTTCTATCCTTGTTGCGGGTTGGAGGGGTGGGGTTCAAGGGCGGAGGTGAGGGAAGTGGTGGAATTGCACTGGAAGGCATTGTTGATCATGTGGGAGGGGTAATTACAGTCCTTGAAATAGCAGGCCATCTGAGATGTCCTGGAGTGGAATTGCTCCTCCTGGGAGCAGATTCGGAGGAGGTGGAGGAATTAGGAGTAAGGGATAACATTTCTACAGGGGTGGGGTTGAGAAGAGGTGTAGTCCAGGAACTGCGGGAGTCATTGGATTTGAAGTAGATGTCTGTGTTGAGTCAGTCATCAGAGATGGAGATGAAAAGGTCCAGAAGAGGAGGAAGATGTCCGAAATGGTCCAGGTGAACTTAAGGTCAGGATGGAAGGTGTTAGTGAAGTTGATGAAAAGTTCAACCTTCTCGTGAGAGGGACAGAATATAAGGGAACCTGAGGGATAACGTTTTCATACAGAGGGTGGTACGCATATGGAATGAACTGCCAACGGAAGTGGCTGACATTAACGACATCTAAAAGGCATTTGGACAAATACATGGATAGGAAAGATTTAGAAGGATATGGGCTAAGTGCAGGGAAATGGGGTTTTTGGTCACCAGGGCAAAAGTGAGGACTGCAGATGCTGAAAACCAGAGTTTAGATCAGAGTGGTGCTGGAGAGGCACAGCAGGTCAGGCTGCATCCAAGGAGCAGGAAAATCCTCATTTCAGGCAAAAGCCCTTCATCAGGAACGAAGGAATTTTGGTCGCCAGTTTGGGCCAAAGGGCCTGTCTCCGTGCTGTAGGACTCTATGACTCTATGACTTGTAGTTTTCTGGTTTCCTTTTACATTCACATTGCAAAGTAGATTCATCAAAAATTCTTCTCAAATAATTAACAGCCCATTGATTTCAATAACATAATATAAACAGGACTTCTTTATTTCTCAAAATACACTTTCCTGATTCCTCTGGCTAAACTTTGCCTTTCGCCTTTAAACAGTTAACATCTTGAATTAACTAATTCCTTTACAGAACTCTCTCCAAGTCAGAAGCTAATTTAACTTTTGAAACTAAGAAGACATGCTTCTTCAAAAATTGAAAAAATGTTCCACTTCTGTGAATATAAAAAGGTCACAAAACCTGCCTCGTGGCTTTATAAAGTACCACAGCTTAAAATGTTTACATATTTGGCACAACAATCACATATTTGGCACAGTCCTTAATTGGATTATAACAATTTACAGAATTTGAGAAAAGGAAATGGAAACCAACAACTGGGTGTGTCTGTAAATCCCTCCATGTCTGTGTGGTGAACGTTAACAATCAGTGGCAATAATTCTGTAACATGATTCCTGCAAAATCTTAATGAAATAACCTGCACATATTTCCATGAGTTCAGCATATCCTTTAAAGCCAATGAAGTACATTTGAAATGTAGTAACTGTTTATATGTAGGAAAATGAAATAGATAATTGCACCAATCAGCAAGATCCACAAAGAGGAAAGAAATAATGAGCAGATAATTTGGGACAGCAGAAAGAACTTTCCAATTCTTCTTCAAAAGGTGCTGTAAGATCTTCTATATCCAACCAAAACGTTCAGTGGAACCTTAATTTGTCATCTCATCAGACAGATGACATTTGCAACAAAGCTCCAGACAGCATTACTACTCAGATGATGTGTTGCAAACAAACATTGGCTGTATAGGTGCAAATTACTGCACATGAATTACAGGTATCATTTTGACAGATCCCCTGCGATAAGCATCAATAGATACTGAGAAGTCACTCCTCCAATTGCAGCTTATCCATTGTGTAATGTTCTGACTGAAAAGCTTGGTGAAGATTGTGGTGGTTATATCCAGGAAAATGTTCATCATTTGATGGTGAAATGCAGAAGCTTTGGTTTCTCTGAAATGAGCTAATGTGAAAAGTCAGCTGGATTTCTAACCCTTTCTGCATATTATCAATGAATTGCTCATTTACAGTTTTGGTGAGTGTTTAGCTCCACACTTGGGTGAACTTCTAGTTTGTATGTACCCTGCTCTTTCCAAAGATCATTGCAGTATCTCAACACATGCTGTGATGATTCCAAGTAATTATTTTTCCAGATCTGCTACTTTGAACTGAAAACTCCCAGTGCCCTCAGTGAATTCACATTTGCTTTCATCAGATGGAAACATAACATTGTTGTTCACATGAACCAAAGAGTCCTTTGTCACTCTTATATTCCTTAAACATGATTTCCAGAAGGTACACAATTAGACTCATTAAAATATACTATTATCCAAAGACTATAATGCCTTACTTCAAGAAATGGCTTTCTATGTAACAGTAGAATCATAGAAACCCTACAGTGTGGAAACAGGCTCTTTGAAGAGTCACCAACCCAGACCTATTCCCCGACATTTACCCCTGACTAATGCACCTAACCTACACATCTCTGAACACTATGGGCAATTTAGCATGGCCAATTCACTTAACCTGCACATCTTCGGACAGTGGGAGGAAACCGGAGTACCTGAAGCGAACCCATGCAGACGCAGGGAGAATGTGCAAACTCCACACAGACAGTCACCCAAGGTTGGAATGGAACCCAGGTCCCTGGCACTGTGCGGCAGCACTGCTAACCACTGAGCCACCATACTGCTGTAACAACACTGAAAAGATCATTTTTCAAGGATGACATTATTTACCACAATTTTTTTTATTGGAAATTAGAGACGAATAGATTTGCAAACTTCTACAGTAATAAGTCGGATGTGGTGAGCTGAATGCATGTTGTTTTCAGAATCCTTGCAAAATCATTGGAGTCAAAAAAATATATTGAGGAAAATGTAATCTTTCTCTCTCTCTCTATCTCTGTCTCTCGCTCTCCCTCTCCACACTTGATCAACTTCTCTTTTGTATGTACCCTTTTTCTTGGCAGGCAGCTGATTTTAATACATCTCCATTCAACTTCCTAACCATATTGGTCAGGCCATCATGAATCAGACAGGTCAGAGATTACCAGCTAGGCTGAATGTAGCACAGGAATGAGCAATGCAAAGTTAGTGAGAGGAGGGAGGAAGGCATTGGGAGAGGTGAAGGGAAATGGGTTTGAGTGGTGGAGGAGTCTCTGGGGTGCAAGAAACATTGTCTGGCTAAAGTGAAAACAGTTTGAACATTTATATAGATTAACTTTTTTTCCAGGAGATCAGCGTCTCACCATTTTCAACTTTCTGGGAAACCACAACCACTTATTCCTCGTGCCAATGTTAAAATATCAGCTATGTAATAGAATTCTATCTGCATAAAATCAAAATGGCCCCATTGATTTGAACCAGTATCTTTACTGCCTGTAATATTGAATTGTAATTGGTGATATAGAGGTTGCAGGTCAGTATCTCCATTTTCTATTACGTTTAATTGTCTCTACCTGTTTCTGATGAATCAGAGACTGTTGGAAGTTTTCTGATTGTCTCCATCCAACAGCCTGAAAAATGCATTGGTTTGCAGATGGTTTGCACATGCTTTAAAGTTAGAATTGAATATTAGAATTGTAGAGTCATTTATGGCATAGTAGGAAGCCATTCAGCCCACCATGTCCATTTCAGCACCCTGCACAGAAATACAGTCACTCCCACTCCCCCACTCAATTCCTATAATCTAGCAGCTTTATTCTATCAAGTGTCTATCCAGTTTCCTTTGAAATCGTTGATTATTCCTGTTTCCATCATCCTCAAGGGCTGCAAATTCTAGCTTATTAGAAAGTCCCCTCTGCATCTCTTGCTTGAAATCTTAAATTTGGGTCCCTGAGTCATTTCGCCATCAGCCAATGGAAAGCATTTTTCCATGTTTTAAGCATCTATGTATGTAAAATGGATGAGAATCTAAATACAAATGACCACATAGGCCTAGTGATCGCATGATAAACCTTAAGCTCCAACTCAAAAGGAAAGAAGTCAGTGCAACCACTATAACAGCAGTTCATATTAGATCTAGATTAGAGAAAGATGCAGGAAATTGATGTTCTTGATCAAAGTTTTCAATTATGCTTTAGACAAGTATACATATAGCATTGCAAAATCATTCTTTATAGTCAACCTTATTTGCATGCAAACAGAGGAACCGTCAATGCCTATGCTATAAAGAAATGTGAGGGAAATCATGTCTCACAAACATTATTGAGTTTTTTGAGGAAGTAACAAAAAAGATTGAAGGGAGCAGAGTGCTAGGCATTGGCTACATGAACTTTAGTAGGGCCTATGGCAAGGTTCTGCATGGTAGATTAATTAGTAAAGTTAGATCACATGGGATTCAGGATGAGGTTGCCGATTGGATTCAAAATTGGCTTGACAGTAGAAGACAGAAGATGATGATGGAGGGTTGGTTTTCAGATTGGTGACCTGTGACCAACAGTGTTCCACAGCGATTGGTACTGAGTCCACTTTTGTTTGTCATATATATAAACAAATATAGATGAGAATATAGGAAGCACGGTTAGTAAGTTTGTGGATGACACACAAATTGGTGGTTTGGTGGACAGTGAAGAAGCTTACCTAAGATTAAAAAAGTGATCTTGATCCATTGGGCCAATTGGCTGAGCAGTGGCAGATGGAGTTTAATTTGGACAAATGCGAGGTATTACATTTTGGTAAAATGAACAAAGGCAGGACTTTACAATTAATGGTAGTACCCTGGTTAGTGTTGACAAACAGAGATTTAGGGGCTCAGGTACATAATTCTTTGAAATTTGCCTCACAGGTAGACAGAGTGGTTAAGAAGGTGTTTAGCATGCTTACCTACATTGCTCAGACCTTTGACTATTGGAGTTGGGATGTCATGTTGAGGTTGTACAGGATGTTGTTGAGTCTTCTTCTGAAGTACTTGTACTGTTCTGGTCACCTTACTATTTGAAGGATATTATTAAACTGGAGAGGGTTCAGAGAAGACTTACCAGGATGTTGCCAGGACTGGAGGATTTGAGTTATAAAAATCAGCTGGATAGACTGGGATTTCTTTCACTGGCGAGGAAGAAGTTGAGGGGTAACATTATAGAGGTTTACAAAATCATAAGGGGCATGGATAAATTAAACAGCAAAAGTCTTTTCCTTAGGATGAGTGAGTTCAAAAACTAGGGGACATATTTTTAACATGAGAGGGGAAAATTTGAAAAAGAACATGATGGGCAACATTCTTACATAGAAAGTGGTTTGTATGTGGAATGAACTGCCAAAGGAAATGATGGATGCATGTATAGTTACAACATTTAAAAGACATTTGGACAAGTACATGGATAGGAAATGTTTGGAAGGATATGAGCCAAATACTGGCAAGTGGAACTAGTTGAGTTTGGGATTAATTTGGGTCGGTGAGGTCTAGTTGGACCAAAGGATCTGTTTCCATGATGTAGGACACTATAACTCTGAGTGGAATATAACAGTGTAAAGTTAAAAGATTGACAAATGCCAATTAAATAATCTTAGTCATTGATTACTTGACCCAATTTATTTGTAAGCATTTTTATTTAATAATTCATATCAGCAAGAGAAAATTCTCCAATCCCTAGTGCAACATGAACAATAGAAACTACAGAGAGAAACAGAAAAATCCAAATCTCAATGTGAAGAGAAGGTTTCATGATTCACCTGTAAAGCTTTAAATGGAGACTTCAGAATCCCTCTATTGAGTGACAAAACTTTATTTCCAAGCATTTGCATCTCATTATGATCCCAACTTATCTCCTGCATTTTCAATCCTCCTCTCCATCCCTGAGAAACTAAACAATACAAATGCCCGAAGTAAGGCAGAGTGATACCTGGCAAATGCAGCTACTGATTGCTTATCCTGGCCTTCATCTGGCTCTACTTCACCACAACTTCCTGATATTATCCTCTTTGACTCTTCCGCCACACAAGTCAGTGTGGGCAAACTACCTGCTTCACTAGATGACCATACTTCCTCTTGGATTAACCAATACATCATCTCAGCCCTTCAACATTTGGAACTCAGAGATACCTACAACTTGTATGTTTATGCAATATCACTTTGCACACAGGGACACACACATATCTCATACAAAGGACACATCTTATGACTCTTATCTTGCTTTCTTACTGGTCGTTCATTTTGGACTTGTTGAAGATCACCAGCCTCTATATACTTCATGATTCTTTCTTAGTGCCCATTCACAGGCTTCAGCATTGATGTATGGACTTCTAGTTTCATTGTGATACATATTGCTTCTCAGCACACAGCAAATTCTGTGCTCAGTTACAAGCAGCCAGCCCTTGTGCTTGCATTGACTTTAATACAGGGAAGAGTTAGACAGGTTCTCATCCTGAAATATTGAACAGTTAGAAGGGCGGCTGTGCCATTGTGCAACAATGTGCTGTGTCAACATCAGAGCTGCAGCATGTGTCTGCAACTTACACAACAATACAGTGCATGTGCTCCATTAAGTGACCATATCAAAGGAGAACAGTCCTTAAAGGGATGGAATGGTTCTTGCAGTCAAGTCAAGAATGAGTTACTCGAGTCTATAGTGTTAAGCGGTTTATCCAATTCCAGTCCGAAGATTTGGTCACAGTCAGTCAAGTGCATAGCCCTATCACAGTCTGGGTATCTATGTTCTTGAGGAATTGCACTGTGATCAGTCTAGATTAACTGATTTAAAAATGTTACTGATGCCATCAGTCAAGCTGCTCAGACAATGGGATTCTCCACCATCACTGACTTTTCCCAGGTGCAAGGCACAATAGGTTGCACCTACATTGCTTTGAAAGCATCCTGTGGACCAAACTGAAGCATTTGTCAAAAGAAAAGGCCTTCAATACTTTAATACTATGTGATCATTGCTACCAAATTCTGAAGGCTGGCACCAGGCACCCTGAGAGCTGTCATGATGGTTACATACAAAAGAACTAACAGGTTCCTCTGTCATTCCAATGGTTTTGCAGAGTCGCCATCAAAGTAGGAAATGTCCAATTTGTGTGTCCATTCAAATCAGTGCAACTTGGGAGATCCCTTAGCTTTACAGTAGATGGCAAATTGAATTTCATATCCTTATTACCACAATTGGCAGGAGGTAAAATTAGGTTATCACTGAGACTTTCACCCAAAGAGATTGATAATTTATTTGTCTACTTTGAACAGCAATTCAAATGAATAGAACATGCTTGTAGGTTGGTGAACATTATACTTTCAAAGTGGGATAAAAGTTAAGAATGAACGAATGAATGAAGGGATTTCACTCTCAGTTTCAGTAACTCATTCAATTGAGGTATTTCCTTCCAGACAGAAGGCTATAATTGGGAAGGTTAAATTAATCTTAAAAATTAAAAGGTCAGATAGACACAACTATTTCCTTATGTGGGAGAGTGCAGATCATGAATTTTAGAAATAGGTAGGGATTGTGGAGTGATGTCAGGAATGACCTCTCCCTTCAAAATAGTTAGTCAAAATCGTGAACTTCTCCCATCCCCCACCCCCTACACTTCAATGAATCGAGGTCAACAGTACATTCCAAAATTATGTTTGTCAGATTTTGTTAGCAAGGGTATTAAGTTAAATAGAATCAAAATGAATAAATAGAGTTCACGTAGAGTTCAGTCATGATCGAATGGAATGTTTGAACTGACTCGAGGGACTCAATAGCCTATTCTTAAACAATTGTAGGCCAATGCTCAGAGCTTTGCCGGCCTCTGTGCTGCCCTGCATGGCTAATCAGCCCAATCTTTGCAAAGTCTCTTCCTGAAAAGATGATGCAAGCAGATTGCTTGAATTTGCTTAAGCCAGAAGTAGATAGATTCTCAATACGTAAGGTGGCACAAAGTTATCAATGGTAGATGGGAAATCAGATTTGAGGTTACAATCAGATCAATCATAATCTGATTGAATAGTGGAGCAGATTTAAGGGGACAAATGGCCTACCTGTGCTGCTGATTCATACGTTTACATTGAATTGAATTGAATTGAATTTATTGTCACGTGTACCGAGGCACAGTGAAAAGCTTCGTCTTGTGATCTATACAGGCAGGTCACAGAGTTAAGTAGCATAGATAAGTAAATAGGTAATCAGTAGCAAAAATAAAAACACAGGTACAGGCAAATGTTAAGAGTTTATGAGTCCATTCAGTATTCTAACAACAGTAGGGGAGAAACTGTTTTGAAACCGGCTGGTGTGTGTGTGTTCAGGCTTCTGTACCTTCTCCCTGATGGTAGAGTTTGTGGGATTGCCAGGGTGGGATGGATCTTTGAGAATGCCGACTGCCTTTCCTTGACAGCCGGCCTGGTTGATGGATTCTATAGATGGGAGGTTGGCCTTTGTAATTGTCCAGGCCGAGTTCACCAATCTCTATAACCGTCTCTCATCTTGAATGGTACAGTTGCCATACCAGGTAGTGATACATCCCGACAGAATGCTCTCAATGTGCACCTATAAAACTTGGAAGAGTAATCGCCGTCATGCCAAATTTCCTCAGCTTCCTGAGGAAGGAGAGACATTGTTGGGCCATCCTGTTGAAAACCCACCTACACTAAGAAAGCTCTGGCCTATATGTCTAGCTGCGAATAAGCCACATTTCTTGACTCAAATAAGAAAACTGCTAATTCTTCTCCAGCATGTATAGCCTCAACAAAACCCTTCCTGGCTTCCCCTGACAACTAACATGCAGATCTGTTTGCAGATGGGAGAGAAGGTAAAAAAGACAGTGATAGAGGAGGAAGAAAGCAAGAGGGAAGCCTGAGGGGGTTTAAATCATGAGAAGGTATGTCCCATCGTGAAAAAGCCAGTGTTTGGCTGCCTGCTGAGCAGAGTGGGCCAGTTATAGGCAATTTGTATTAAAAGAATAATCATCACCATTTTGCAATGCAGCCAGCACTCCCCTTCCCACTCCCATCACCATCAGCATCACCATGAAGACAGCCTCCTTGCAGTTTCCTTGGATTTTGGAGGCTTCATGGCCCAAAGGAGGGGCCACTAATAACAATGGCTGGTCCTGTAGGCCCAATATACCATTGGAGCAGTTATTCCTCTGACAGCTTGAGCTTTCCTAACTGGCCCAGGCACAGAAACAAGCTTATCCTTGAGGATGATTCAATATGGACGCCCTGGAAATTTCCACCATTGTCAATTTGCCATCTCATATTGGGGTCTCAACAGAGTTAATGTCAAGACTTATTTCATCCTGCCACATTCCCACCTGAGGTCTTTGTGCAACTCTTTATTGACTCCATGCTAATATGGGCTTTATTTTTTTTTCTCAATCTGAAGTTTAGTCAAAAGTGTTGCGAGTCAAATCTGTTTGTGGGTCTCCTTCCTGAAAACTCACAGGAAAGTACGTTCCATCTCTTGAAGGTGTGGATATTTCCTGGAAAACCTCCAGCATAAGATAAAATAATCCAATTGTTCCTGTTTATCCTGAGTGGCAATACCAATGTTGGGCGTCAACACACATTCTCCAAGGGACTGTAGTGAATATTCTTTCTTCTTAAAGCTATTTAATTTAGTTTGCCTTAAAGATTAATACTTAAAGGTAACTTACGCTTCAAACCTTTCTGTATAAAACTAATCAAAATAGCATTCAGAATTTATGGGCGGCACGGTGGCACAGTGGTTAGCACTGCTGCCTCACAGCGCCTGTAGACCCGGGTTCAATTCCCGACTCAGGCGACTGACTGTGTGGAGTTTGCACGTTCTCCCCGTGTCTGCGTGGGTTTCCTCCGGGTGCTCCGGTTTCCTCCCACAGTCACAAAGATGTGCGGGTCAGGTGAATTGGCCAAGCTAAAATTGCCCGTAGTGTTAGGTAAGGGGTAAACGTATGGGTGGGTTGCGCTTCGGCGGGTCGGTGTGGACTTGTTGGGCCGAAGGGCCTGTTTCCACACTGTAAGTCTAATCTAATCATGGCAAAGGGGAAGTCACAGTGCTCCTGGTCCATTACAGGAATTAGATCACTGGAATAATACCAAGGATAAGAGACTTTAGTTACAAGGGGAGACTGGGATTGAGCTGTATTTTCCAATCTCTGATTAGTTTTGGAGATTGGGAACTCTTTCAAGACATAAACATGATCTTTGCAGCAGTAGGAAACATTTCAGGAAATACCTAATGAAAAGGTACTTTCATGATTGCAATGCAATTAAGTGAAGTGAACAGGTTCAGGAAGCTGAAAAGCAATTCTGTGTAACTGACTGGAAGGGTGCCTAGTATCCTTCACAAATGCTGGTAAGGTGAATGGGACAAAGGAGGTTGGATGAAACAGAGGCTTGAAGTAGGCTGAGGGAAACAGTCTTCACCACCAACATTATCTGTGACTCCAATTTCTTAGTGAGAATCATGCAGTTGCAAGCCACTGCCTGTGGTTGACTTCCCTCAAATTTGCAGATCTGCATTTTCAATATTGAGATATTTTATTTTAATTTAACTCCACTTCTGTGCTGTACCTTTGTCTGAATTGCAAGACTCCTATGCACCACTATTAGAATTGCATAGCCTTTAGAAAATATGTGTTAATTGTTTCATTGATGTCCTTCAATGGCTATCAGCCACTGCGGGGTATTTTGTCTGAGCACTGAAGTCACTTCTGGGAAAACTGAGAGGGGCTGGGAACGTATTGACAATCCTGTCTTATTCCTAACTTCTCTTGCATGGAGGAATGTGAGCCCTCGTGGGAAGAACCCAGCATGGAACATCTGGAGGCCTTCGGCTAAAAAAGAACTGCCATGTTGAACGTTTCTTATTTCTTTATCTTTCTGATTTGAACTGAAGATTTTGTACCTAGACGCCTTTGGAGCCGGGAATGGCAACTTTTCATTTTACTCCTGTATCCTTCCACTTGAGTGCAAGTGACAATTTTGATTTCAATTCTACTCCCAGCTCCTAACCCACTTATAAGGCGTGGCTAAAAATCCATGATGCACAATCCAGCCATCCAATCCGATAAATGTCGGTTAAGTTTGCTGAGGTCACTTATTCACCCTGGTATCTCCTGAAACTGACCTGCTATGATTCCCAGATCGATGAAGTGCTGAGACTACACGAGGAGTTTTAATACATGCTCGTCAAGTTGTGATTACATTTTCATTCAAAAACCTGAGTGAGAAGCCATCAACAGTTTCCCATTGTTCTGATTCAGGAGTGGGGCAAAGGAGGCAGTAAACAACTTAAACTTTAATGCCTTCACTTTTGATTAATCTATTTCCTTTGAGGTCTGGCTGGACAAGGTCATTTTTACACACTAGCTTCAGTTTTGACTGGTTTCTTACAAGATTGCAATACCCATTATGCTGCCCATCATTTCTTTCAGCCAGAGTGATGAGTAAAGAGATCAAGATTTCAAGGACTCAATCTTTAATAGTTCAAGAATATCAATCCCACGTGTAGGTAAGTTGAGATAATGAAATGGAAGAGTTCATTATAACCAAATGAAATTTCAGGAATTTTTCGAATAATGAATATTTACGACATAATGAAATGAGTTCTCATCGAATGGCAATTCTCCCCAAGTCAATAACTGAGCAAGTTGAGATATTTTAAACGTATTGTATTTTTTATATCAGATAAGAGTTTCTGCCTCTGTAACAAGCTGCAGATATGGCATCCTTATTAATTTTGAATTAACATCCTTCTAATACTTCTAGATTAAATCTAGGCTTCCTAGTTTTTGATCCTTTTGCTAAGGAATAACAGGTACTTCCTAACCCTCCTGATTTTGTAAACCTCAATTAAATCTTCCTTGGTCTCCATAGTTCTAAAGAAACAACTCCAGCCAAAGTTTTGAAATCCTGCTAACACCCTTGTTAATATCTTTTGTGTCCTCCCTGGTGTGATCACAATTCATCCTGTAATGTGGTGAACATAATTATATTCAGTTATAGTCAACTGGTGTTGGACTGGGGTGGACAAATTAACAATCTCACAACACCGGGTTATCGTCCAACAGGTTTATTTGGAAGCACTAGCTTTCCGAGCGACACTCTTTCATCGGGTGGTTGTCCTGATGAAGGAGTGGTGGTCTGAAAGATAGTGCTTCCAAATAAACCTGTTGGACTAAAACGTGGTGTTGTGAGATTGTTAATTTGTCCACCCCAGTCCAACACCAGTACCTCCAAGTCATATATTCAGTTTGCTAGCCAAAATTCTAGCTTGGACTCCCAATTCTTGAAACTGACAAAACAACCTACAGTCTATGAAATACACAAAAACAGAAGTTGCTGGAGAAATTCAATAGGCTGGTAGCATCTGGTTAGAGAAAACAGAATTAATGTCCAGTGACCCTTCAGAACATCTTCAATATAATTGTGAAAAAGAGTCACTAGACCTGAAATATTATTTCTGTTTTCTCACCACAGATGCTGCTGGGCTGCTGAGTTTCACCAACATTTTGTTTTTTGTATATTTCTGATATCCAGTATTCATCATTCTTTGTTTCATTCTACCTTGGATCCTATGACAGCTTTGCTGCATCCTCAAATTGTCAGGAACAGTTTGCTGATTTTCAATTGTCAACTAGTGAGATTTTTAAATGCTTGCTAATTTTATCTCTTACTGTGGACTCAACGAGTTTTCCTCTAACTGATAGTTAGTATTTTACTTATGTGTCTTTAAGTTGTGACTAACACTGACAAGACAATATTTAGTGTCTATTTCTCATTACCCAAGGTCAGTTAGGTTTTTAAGGCATTCCAAAAACTTGCATTGTCATTTCCTGGTCTAAGATAAATTTGACCACATTCCTACTGAATTTGAATTCACCACTTCCAGGCACTTGTTTAGTATCATGACCATTATATCATCATGATCATGGCCAATTAAAGTGATTGACACACAAAAACATCCCAAAGAGGCCATCTGATCCTTTATACATACCTCATAATTCAATTTGACGATGGGAATCATAATTACCAGGTTCATCATTTTCATTCTTTTTGATTCAGTCCTTTGCTTTGCAACATGGCATCATGCAACAACTTGATCGCTTGCTTCATAATTCATGTTGTGATAGGGTCACATGATACGTCACAAAAATAGAAAAATCACACAACACCAGGTTATAGTCCAACAGGTTTAATTGGAAGCACACTAGCTTTCGGAGCGCTGCTCCTTCATCAGGTGATAGTTGAGGGCTTGATCGTAACACAGAATTTATAGCAAAAATTTGCAGTGTGATGTAACTGAATTATACATTGAAAAATTGATTGTCTGTTAAGCCTTTCATCTGTTAGAATACAGTGATAGTTTCACTTCTTTCATGTGTAAATCACAAAACCTTTTTTTTAAAGTTGCATTCTCGGGTTAGCTGTTAACAATGGTGATAGCTAGACAATATGTTGAAGGTGTTAACCCCATGTGTTCCCTGTCTATGACCTGATGTTTAGATTGATTCTAATCTAAAAAGTGAGATAACAAGAGTTTTACATAATTCATGCAGTTTTTGAGCTCAGAGTTCTACATGAATGTATGCAGTTTTTGAGCAAAGTGCAATGTAACCCTGCAAGTACAAATTCACCCCACACAATATATGTGTGCATGTGGGTCTTTGTCTGTCTGTGTGTGTGTGTCTGTCTGGGGTGGGGATTGTGAGTGTGAGAGAGTGTGTGTGTGTGTGTGTGTGTGTGTGTGTGTGTGTGTGTGTGTGTGTGTGTGTGTGTGTGTGTGTGTGTGTAGTGGGTGCAGAGTGTCTTAAGTCTGTGAGGGGGTGCATGTCTGAGTGTGGGAGTGTGTGTGTCTATAAGGGTGTGTGTGGGTGTCTGTGTGCGCGTCTGTGTGTATCTGTGTCCGTGTGTATGTGAGTGTGTGTGTGTGTGTATAGGAATATCTGTGTGTGTATGTCGTGCAATGGTGATCACCTGTGTGACATGAACCCAAGGTCCCGGTTGAGGCCCTCCCTATCGGTACCGAACTTAGCTATCCGGCTCTGCTCAGCCACTTTCCTCTGCTGCCTGTCCCAAAGTCCACCTTGGAGGATGGTCACCCGAAGGTCCGAGGCTGAATGTCCTGGACCACTGAAGTGTTCCTCAACTGGGAGGGAACCCTCCTGTCTGTTGATTGTTGTAATTTTTCAGTCCCTGGGAAGTACTGAACAACGAAGGGTACCCTGTCAGTCGCAGCACGTGTCTGTCTCCTGAGGAGGTCATTACGATTCCTTGCTGTGGCACGTCAGAACTGGCGGTCGATGAGTTGAGCATCATACTCCATTCTTGTGAGAGCATCCTTGAGTACTTCCAGGTGTCCGTCACGTTCCTCCTCATCTGAGCAGATCCAGTGTATGTGTAGGGCTTGTCCATAGGGAATGGCTGTTTTAATATGTTTTGGGTGGAAGCTGGAGAAGTGTAGCATTGTGAGATTGTCTGTGGGTTTGCGGTAGAGCGTGGTGCTGAGGTGTCCATCCTTGATGGAGACGCATGTGTCCAAGAATGAGACAGACAGTCAAGCGTAGTCCATGGTGAGTTTGATGGTGGGATAAAACTTGTTGATATCACTGTGTAGTTTTATCAGTGACTCCTCGCGATGGGTCCAGAGGAAGAAAATGTCATCAATGTACCTGGTGTACAATGTTGGTTGGAGATCCTGCATAGAGAAGAAATCTTGTTCGAACCTGTGCATAAAAATGTTGGCATATTGGGTCCCCATGGTTGTTCAGTGTGTCTGGATGAAGAATTGGTTGTCAAAGGTGAAGGCATTATGATCGAGGGTAAAGCGGATGAGTTGTAGGATGGTTTTTGGAGACTGGCAGTTGTTGGTGATGAGTACTGAGGCTGTTGCCGCAATGCCATCCTTGTGGGGGATGGTGGTGTAGAGTGCAGAAACGTCCATTGTGACGAGGAATGTTCCCGGTTCGACTGGTCCGTGGGTACTGAGTTTCTGTAAAAAATCCGTAGTGTCGCGACAGAAGCTGGAGATCCCCTGTACAATAGGTTTCAATATGCCTTCCACATAGCCAGGGGGATTCTCACATAGGTTCCCATTGCCCGACACGATGGGACGTCCCGGTGTGTTGGCTTTGTGTACCTTTGGAAGGCAGTAGAAGTCATCTACATGAGAAGTACGAGGGGTGAGGGCGCGTAGGGAACTCTGAAGGACTGGATCCAAAGTTCTGATCAGTGTGTTTAATTCTCGGGTGTATTCTTTGGTCGGATCAGCTGGTAGTTGCCTGTAGTGTTCCAGGTTCTTCAGTTGTCGGTACACCTCCTTGTCGTAATCTGTTCTATTCTGAATGACAATGGCTCTTCCTTTATCTGTGGTTTGATGACAGTGTTGTAATTGGTTTTGAGAGCCTGGATGGCATTGCGTTGTGAACGGGTGATGTCTTGCTCTACCTTTTGGGTACGGCTGATGAATCTGGCATATATATATTTCCTGACAGTTTGAGCATACATGTCAAGCCCAGGGCAGCAGCCCTCCGGTGGCGTCCATGTTGAACACCTTCTTTGGTTGCTCCTCTACAGATCCCTGTGATGACTGTTCCAGTTCATCAGTGGGCACAGTGGGATCACTGCCAGCACCTTGAAAGAATTCCCGGAGTCTCATTCGTCTGATGAACTCCTCTACGTCTGCTGCCAGAACCAACGGGTCCATTTTGGTGGTGGGGCAGAAGTTGAGACCCCTACTCAGGACTTCAATCTCTTCCGGTCGAAGGGTGCGGTCTGATAGGTTGACAATAGACTTCCCCGCAGTGATAATGTTATCTACTGTGGTTCCAGGGCGGGCTTTGCTATTACTGGTAAGAATGCCAAGAATCATCACAAGAAGAAACGGTCATGAAGAGTTTAATATTCAAATGGTACGTGACCAAAACAAGGGTCACAATGATACACATTAGTGCTTCATTTTCAATAAATCCACAGATTGTTTTAACAGCAATTTATACTCCTTGTTTGAAATGAATTATTAGATTGGCTTCTCGGAGGGTTTCCAACTGCAACTGTGTTTACTGGCACTGGTACTGAACTCTTAAGCACTAGGACGATGCAGAATATGAGCAGGATATAGTAGCGTGTAAGTCCTTCTGCATTGCAATGCTAGTGTCCCTACCTCTAAGCAAAATGCCAGGATTCAAGTCCCACCTTCTCCAGAGGTGTGTCTTTTTCACATCAGAACAGGCTGATTTAAAATATTGGCAGTAGCATGGAATAAAGCTGTGGAATCCTCAAGCAATGATGAGAATGCCCTGACAACAACAGGGAAATCATTATAGCTTTCTGGACACTGCACAAGCAGCAGTGGGCAAAACCATAATGCAATTTGATGATGAAGATCAACCACATTTACCACAGACCAGTACAAAAATAGCCAAAAGCCAGTTGAGGGAGAGCTTCCTGGAAGAGACTAATCAGGGCTAATTGATCAGGTTTTGGCTAACTCATGTTCAGGATGTGACATTGAACAGGAATAAGCCAGTCACCCTGTCAAGCCTGCTTTGACATTCAATTAGATCATGGCTGATCACTTAACTCATTGTCACTTACTTGCACTAATACCATATGACTCGATATCTGTAATTTCCAGAAATATATTGATTTCCTTTTTGAGTATGATCAATGATCAAGTTTCCATAATCCACTGGGGAGAGAATTTCACCGATTCCATGCTCTCTGATGAAGATATCACTCTTCATCTCAGTCTTAAATGACCTAGCCCTTATCTTGAGATTAAATGCCATAGAAAAGTAGAAGTATAAAATACAGGCCTATTAGGCCGGTTTACCTTTCAAGCTTGGTCCATCATTCAATATAATCATGGTCGATCATTCTGGCTTTCTTCCAATATCCTTTGACCCCTTTAGTCATGAGAACGATATTGACTTTCTTGAAAGTCTTCAATGTTTTGTCCACAATAGTTTCCTGTGGCAGAGAATTCTACAGGTTCACTATTTTCTGGATTAAGAAATTCTTTCTCATCTGTCGCCTATTCTTAAACTGTGAACCCTGGATTTGGACACACCAGTATTCAAAAACCTCTTTCGTGCATCTACCCTATATGAACTTGCTAGAATTCTGGAGGTTTCAATGAGATGCCCCACTCATTCATCTAAGCTTTACTGAATATAGTCCTAATCTCTCCCCGTACAACAGCCCTACCATCTCAGCAACCACTCTGGTAAACTTTCTTTATATTCCCATAATAGCCAGAACAGTTTTCCTCACATAAGGAGACCAAATTTTGCATAATACTCTCAGCGTGGTATTATCAATCTCCAGTACATTTTCAGCAAGATATCTCTGCTCCTGTACTTGAATCCTCACACTACGAAGGCCAGCATGCCATTTGCCTTCTTCACCACTTGCTGACCTACAAGCTTCCTTTCAGAGACTGTACAAGGATACCTAGGTCTCATTGCACCTCCCCCTTTTCTGATTTACTGCCATTCAGATAACAATCTGCCTGCCAGTTTTTGCTACCGAAGTGGATAACTTCACATTTATCCACATATTATATCTGCCATGTATTTGCCCACTTGTCCAAATCACACTGAAGCTTCTCAGTATCCTCCTCACAGTTCACCCTCCAATCCAGTTTTGTGTTATCCACAGACTTGGAGATTTTACATTTAGTTTAGTCATCTAAATATTTAATATATATTGTGAATATTTGATCCCTGCAGTACTCCACTTATCACTGCCTGACACTCTGAGAAAGACCCATTTATTCATATAACTTGTTTCCTTGTCTGCCAACCAATTCTCAGTCCATTTCATTACATGACCTCCAATTAAATATGCTTTGATTTGACATGGTAATCTCTTATGGGGGACCATTTCGAAAGTCTTGTGAAAATCTAAGTAATCCACATCCACTGGCTTTTCTTTATCCAACCCATCAGTTATATCCTTCGACAATTCCAGCACATTTGTCAAGCATGACTTCCCCTCTGTAGGTCCATGCTGACTCTGTCTGATCTTGTCATTATCTTACAAATGCTCTGCTATTATATCTGATATAATGGACTGTAGCATTTTCCCACCACCTTTGTCCAGTGTACTGGTCTATAATTTACTGTTTTCTCTCCACCTCCCTTCCTAAATCATGGGATTACATTAGGTATTCTTCAATCCATAGGAATCATTCCTGAGTCAACAGAACTTTGAAAAATGATCATTAACACATAGAACGATTCAGCCCATCTTCTCCATGCCAATCCAATGACACCCAGGTGCCCTTTCTAATCTCATATCCCTATAACTTACAGCACCTAAGATGCAGATCCAGGAACATTTTAAAAGAGTTTAGGCCCCCTCAGGGACCGACCTGCACTCCCAGTCACCCCATTTCAATTCCCCTTCCCATTCCCATGACCATCTCGGCCTCCCCCATTGCCACAGTGAATCAAACCACAAGTTGGCGGAACAACACCTCATTTTCCACCTGGGCAGCTTCTAGGCCAGAGGACTCAACATTGAGTTGTCCAATTTCAAGTAACCGCCCTTCCCTTCCCCTGACTCCCTTTCCAGATCCTCCCCCTCCCTTCCATTCCTCTAATAGGCCCTTCCTTCCAGCTACCAACGGGATTCATTCCTTCCATCAACCACTCATGTCATACTCTCTACCTATGTTCACCTATCCCTACCTCACTACTCCACCACCCCCAATTCTCCATCTTCACCCCTTTATCTGCAGCTCCCCTTACCCCCACCCCCAATCCTGAAGAAGGATTTCACCCAAAATGTTGACTCCACCACCTCCTGATGCTGCCTGACTTTCTGTGTTCTTCCAGCCTCCTGCTTGTCTATTGGGTTTCAGCCTTCAAGTGCATCTGGAACTTTCCTGCTGTGTTGAGAACAGTACAGTTGTGACATAAGTGGCATTTTTAAATGAATCTAGATTTTACCATTTCTAAGTTCAAGTCAAAATTCTAAACCATGGGGACCTTTGCATTTTTTGCTGACTCACCTGGATTCCTGAAGTGATTTGATATTGTACCTCTTGCAGTTTAAATCAAACACCATCTGTCAACTGAATGCAAAACCCGAAAATGAAAATATAGAGATGTCATCAATCCCAATAGAATTGTTCTCTTTATTCATTTTATGAGAAAATGTCCCAGAGGATATTTTGTGTAAAAATGACCTATTTAAGTGGAATCTTCTCCTCAATAAGGGCCTCGTGCATTGTCCTTAAAGCAGCAGGAAGTGTTTGCCACACAGCAGATGGGTGACCCGAGATTGGATTATTCAAATTACCTTGTGGTTATGATTAGACACAACTGTTTCTTGACATCCCAGGAACCTTGATCTACATTGAGGTGTGACGTCTATTTGAACATGGTAGACTTTCCATGACTTGAAGAATGAGTAATTCTTACCATGGACCCAGAGATGTTGTCATCCATTACAGAACAGCTTGTCAAAGTACTAGCACTGTCTTTACATTCAGATTATTATTAGAAGCTGAAACTCCAAACTGACAAAGTGCTTCCCTTCCAAGAGGCAGCACTTTCATCCAATCTATCCTTAAAAAGGACCAAGAAAATAGTTGAAGGTTAAAACTTTGGCCCGAGGTGACTTGAGGGGAGGAGGAAAGCAAAGATATAAATATTCATTTATTAAATGGATGTAGGTTTGCTCGCTGAGCTGGAAGGTTCATTTTCAGATGTTTTGTCATCATCCTAGGTAACATCTTCAGTGAGCCTCTGGACAAAGCACTGCTGATGTTTCCTGCTTTCTATTTATGTTTCCTGCTTTCTATCTATATGTTTAGGTTTCTTTGGGTTGGTGATGTCACTTCCTATAGTGATGTCATCTCCTGTCTTTTTTCTCTCAGCGAGTGGTAAATAAGGCGCAAGTCAATGTGTTTGTTGGTAGAGTTCCAGATGGAATGCCATGCTTCTAGGAAATCTTGTGTGAGTCTCTGTCTGGCTTGAACTAGGATGGATGTGTTGTCCCAGTCGAAGTGGTGTCCTTCCTTATCTGTATGAAGGGATACTGGTGAGAGAGGGTCATGTCGTTTTCTGGCTAGTTGATTTCTCAGGGAGTGGTAAATGGTAAAATGACATTACCATTTCAGAACCTCAACCTGAGCTACAAATCTTCTCAAAACTCATTTGCTATATGTTCATGGTAGAAAGAGGTACTGAGAAAGAACTTAGGCTCTTATTTTCTTGGCCCATCTGCTATGAGGCACTTTATCAAAAACCTTGTACGCCACATAAAATGCATTGCCTTTACCAACACTCCTGTTAACTTGGAACCCATACCTTTGCCCTATGGAGAGCTACCTATAGAATTCATAAAAGGAACTAGGTCATAATTACATTGGATCACATGGAACATGAGCCTCTGTCTAAGACAGGAGGTTCTCTCCTACAAACTTCTCTTTGTCACATTTAAGAAAATTTATTGCTCTTCACTCAGCATGTAGGCCTCACATGAGGACAGCATTCAAGAACACAAAACTGCTGTTCTGCCGCTCACTTCTAATCTCTTCTTTTTGCACTTCTAATCTCTTCCTCCCACATCTGGCCAACAATATCTCTGAGCCCATATAAATCACAGCTTTAATTCCAAGAAAATAGCAGTGAAGTAAAGTGTCAAACTGGCACATTGAGACTCTGTCATGACACTTTCTTTGTTAGCTCCTTTAAATATACTTTGCTGTCATCTTTATCGTGTCTCTTTAGATGGCGCTACTGCATGTGTACTGTCACCATGCCTGCTTGAGGTAAATGTCCAGGACTGAAAATGTGTTGCTGGAAAAGCACAGCAGGTCAGGCAGCATCCAAGGAACAGGAAATTCGATGTTTCAGGCATAAGCCCTTCATCAGGAATGATGAAGGGCTTATGCCCGAAATGTCGAATTTCCTGTTCCTTGGATGCTGCCTGACCTGCTGTGCTTTTCTAGCAACACATTTTCAGCTCTGATCTCCAGCATCTGCAGACCTCACTTTCTCCTCGTAAATGTTCAGGAACCTACAGAGACAATGCAAAGGTAGTGGCTGAGTTATGAAAGCACTAAGAGATTGCCCATGAGCTAGTGGACCGTCCTGCCTTCTACTGCTACCCTCCCATTCTTATCTCCCTCATCAGTCATTCAAATCATTGCTTCTAATGAAGTCATGGCTCCAGAGCAGAGACTGATAAGAGTACTTTCAAGCCTTAATTTGGCATCATAAAACTGGGCGTTTCTGAAAGGAATCTGAGCTCAGCACTCCACCCTATCCAGACCATATTTGAAGATTCTTCAAATTCAGTTCAAAGTAACATTCAGCAGGAAACTGCACTCAAAATGTTGACGGATAAGCAGACATAATTGCAATAAGTGAAACAAAATATGTTGAATGATTTGACAAAGATAGTGAGGAGGATTTTTTAAAAATATGTTTAACCATTACATTACCATTGCAGCCTAATCTGGAACTCATCATTTATATTGAAAATAAAAATAACAATCATAAATCGTCAAAGGTCGTGGAGGTTAATTTTCATTGATGGGTCAAGTACTCAATTTAGAAACTCATCTAGGTCTTCCTGTTCACATTCTCCCCCTTTATAAATAGTTAATCTACCAGTTGCAGAAAGTGTTTATATTGTACAGCAAGATACAGTTTCTTTTGCTGATTAAATAAAATGCAGAAAGTTGAGTTATACAGAGTATTCCTCTGTGGAAGGGTCACCAGATCCAAAACATTAACTCTGATTTCTCTTCACTGACGCTGCCAGAGCTTTTCCAGTAATTTCTGCTTTTGTTTCTGAAAAATTACAGCATCCACAGTTCTTTCAGTTTTTAAATCTGATTCCTTACCCAATCTGACTTACATGTGAGTCCAGGCACTCGGAAATCTGGTTAACTTTTTAACTGTCCTCCAAATGGCCTAGCAAGGCACGCAATTGTATCGAACTGCTACAACAGTTAACAAAGAGCTGATTGGCATTCGCAGCCATTACCAAGGCAATGACAATTGCACACCTGCCTGGATGACTATGCAGAATCTGATTAGCCACTACATCCATCATTATTATGGAGTGGGACTTCCAATAGCAGGTAACAATGGTGAGGCTGGACTCCCAGCAAAGCATAGACTCAGACAGCCATTATGGTTACAACACAGAAGGAGGCCATTTAGCCCATCATGTCTACACTTGTCAACCCAAATCTAATCCCATTTCCTAGCTTTTGGTTTATATCCGTGCAGGTTGTGGTTATGCCAGTGAATATCTACCTACTGCTTAAATGTTGTGAGATTATGACTCAACCACCTGATCAGCCAGTGATTGCTAGAGTAAAAATATTCTTTTCAACTGTCATCTTAACCTACTACCTCTTAACGTAAACCTAGGACTCCTGGCATTGACCCTTCTACATCTTATCCATGCCTTCATAATTTTGTAGACCTCTATCAAGTTTATTCTCAATCTTTGCTGCTCCATTAAAACACCAACAACCTATCCAAACTTTCCTTATAGCCCAGACCCTCCAGTCTAGGCATCACCCTGGTGAATCTTCTCTGCACCCTCTCTAATGCAATCACATCCTTCCTAGAACGCACACTGTATTGCAGTTGTGGCCTAATCAGCATTTTATGGACTTCCAGTAAAACCTCCTTGCCCTTTCATTCTATGCTTCAGCTAATAAAGGTAAGTATCCAATAAGCCTTCTTAACCATCTTATCTATCCTGCTACCTTCAGGGATCTGTGGATATGCGTACCAACTTCCCTTGGATTTTAAGTAGTTTCCATGGTCTTGTTATTCATAGTGTAGTGCCTTGACTTGTTAGCCCTCCCCAAGTGCATTTTGAATTTTATTTGACACTGATTTGCCCACCTAACCAGTCTGTGAATTTTCTCCTGTTGTTTATGGGTATGCTTCTCATTATTTGCCATCCTACTGATTTCTGTGATATCAGCAACTTTCTTGATCATGCATTGGCAGATGGAACAGAGTGTGGGAAGATGTAATATTATGCACATTGGCTGGAAGAAGAGAGGAGCTGAAAATTAATTAAATGGAGAAAGGGTACAGAAAGGAACCAATTTCCTAACTGTTTTGAATTGCGAGTAATTCTTTTCTTCAGGGAAAAAAAAATTGTTTCTTTCATCTAACTTCAATCAAGGATGCTGCAAACTCTGAAAAAATGTTTTCCAACCTCTAGGTTTTATTTACCCCAAGCAAAAAACAAAATTCCGTATCTTCTAATTAAAAAAAAATGATGATTTTCATTGTTTACTCTGTATGATCAGAAAACTCCCACAATGAAAAAAGCTCCCATCATCACTTCAGCAACACTCTCTCTAAATAAAAATTCCAGAAATACTAACATGTTAAACTCCTTCTTACTCAGAGATCAAAACCTCCATGCCACTAGTTCAAATAAAACCTATAAAATAAATAATGTTAATACATATATAAATCACACCCAAATACAGCACAATGTTACATTAAACATCACGTTGGCCACCAGCAAAGCACCGTGGCCACAGTGTCACACAAAATCTCATACTGCAGCAACTCGCCATGCCTACTTTATTCCTTTTTCAAAATTTGTGACTTCTACCAACTTGAAGGACAAGTGAAACAGATACATGGGAATACCACCACCTGAAATTTTCCCTTGAAGTATCTCAAGACCCTGACTTGGAAATATATTGCCATTCCAACACTGTCGCTGAGATAAAATCCTGAAATTTCCAGCTTGGCAATTCTGTGAGTGTATCTACACCATGTGGACAGCGACAGTTCAAAAAACACAGCTCACTCTCATCTTCTCAAGAGCATTTAGAGAAAGGTAACAAATAGTAATCTTACCAGCAATGCCCACATCATAAGAACAAATCCAAAAAGCTGTGATAAAGACTACATTGAGTTTTAGTGTGGTGTCTCTGTAAGTGAAGTGCCTGCTGATAATCACTTAGAGATTTAATATGGGATATTGTACTAATGGGCATAATGTCAAATAAAAATAGGTGTCTATGGAACTAGATCAGCTATGAAGGGGAGAATATCAGTTGGAAATATTTGTGAAGAGAGTAATATGAAATTACCCCTCTCATGGTATTGGGACAGAAACTTGTTTGTCAGGGAAATATATTTTTCAATAGTTCTTTAACTTAGCTATAACCTTAACATTCATGTTTCCTAGCCAATCACAAACTGCTAACATGATGATAATTCACCACTGACAATTGAAAGATTTCTATTAAAAGGACCCCAGCAGGAATCATTTCTTCTTGGAACTTCATAAACCACAGGAATGGAAAGCAGACGTGGGATGGCAACCCCTGTGTCCCTGACTCTTCTCTTCCCTTCCAGCTGCAGGATGTGAAAGCATAAGCAACATTTCCCATGGGCAGGAAGAAAGGCTAGCTCTTCAAACCAAGCAGGCATGCTTGGAAGTGGCCAGAGAAGTTAACAGAATGGTATGATTCTTCCAGTCTGGATACTGTGCCTAAGAGGTTCAAGAAGGAAAGCAAAGAGTAATGAAAAACACAGTCTCAGATGCCATGCTCCACATTCTACCTTGCAATGTATTTTCCTTGCATAGCTCTCCTTGGAACAAGCAATCTTGCAGATTCATTTATTCCCCCATCATCAGGTGGAGGAATATCATCACAATCCTAACTTAAATGCTGACACCCACTTCTACCTTCATCTTGACATCATATGCCCATGCCTGACAGTTACCCTCCATTAAATAATGTCAATCCCTCCTCTCTATACAATCTATTTCTCACACTCATAACTCTGCTTCCAGGAGGAGAGAGAGCACAGCACACCACTGGATGGTTCCCCTTTGATATCTGCTTGATGAAATCTGCTTTGCTGCCCCCAACAATGTGTTCCCACCTGGTCTGTTATGAAGGAAGTCTTCCTCAAGGGGGTTGTAGATTTAAAATGAAGATCTGCAGTGAAGGTTAGATACTCAGGAACTGTTGTTCTGTGAAGTCCAAGAAGCTGATCCCAGCCTGTATTGCCTCTCTTACAGAAGAACTCTGTGTGTATCTCCTCTGTCCAATGGAGTGGCATGTGGTTGGAAGGCAACTGATGCCTCTACTGCTGTTGTTCCTCTGTTTCGAGGTGGGGCTGTGTAAATTGCTCCAATCCTGCAGAGAAGCTGACAATAGGGAAGATTAAGTTGCGATGGATAAAGTCCAAGGGAAAAACATCGAGTGATGCACAGCACAGAAGACCATTCAGAGTCTTTTCCAGTTGAGAAACAAACCTATTCAGTTTAATTATACCATCCAGCCCTTGGTCTGTGGTGTACAACACCTGATGTGCAGAGTCAAGTAATTTTTCTAATGTGATGAAAGTTACCGTCTCCCACACCCCTTCAAGTGAGTGAATTGCAGACTTGACCACCTTATAAATTAGACATTATTTAACAGACAGTGAATATATTGAACTGAAGGAAATGTAATTTTATATTAATAAACTTAAAAAGTCCTTAATTGCTTTTTGCTGTGTTTTTTTTCATTCGGTAATGGGAATAGGGCATCAGTGGCTAGGCCAACATTTCCTGTCCAATCCTAATTGTACAGAGGGCAGTTAAGTGACAACTACATTGCTGTGGATCTGGAATCACATGATGGCAGTTTCCATCTCTAAATGACATTAGGAAACCAGATGGCTTCCTCCAACAATCGACAATGGATTCACTGTCATAATTAAACACTTAATTCCAGATTTTTTTCCCTTGAATTTAAATTCCACCATCTGCTGTGGCAAGATTCAATCCCAGGTTCCCAGACATTGCCTGGGTCTCGAGGTTAACAGCCCACAAATATTACCATTAGGTCATCACCTCTCTTGTGTGTAGAATTACAAGAGCAAGTTCAAAAGTTGAATGGGGATCCAATTGAGATGTTTGAAATGATAAAGGGATTCATGGGGTGTATGCAGAGAATCTATTCCCTCTAGCATGGTAATGCTGTGCTAAAACATAATTTAAAATTGAGAGCCAGACATATGGTTATGACATTAAGAAACAATGTATTCACCCAAAAATAATGGATGATAAATTAATTGAAATTATTAAGAGTGTGACCATAATTGGTGTTTGATATGGTGATCAATGGAAATGAAGAAAAGGCAACAGGTAGAGATGAGGTTCCAATCAGTCATGGTATAATTAAAATGAGAGAACAGCCTTGAGGTGTTGAATAATCTCTACCTGTCTGTATGTTCCTGGGATAAAATTTTCTTCTAGAATTCCATCAGTTCATGAGAAATTTGAAGCAAATGATATCTGTTGCTCTTGTCCTTCTAGATGGTAGTGGTCATGGTTTTGGAAGGTGCTGTCTAAGGATCTTCGGTGAATATTTGCAGTGCATATTGTAGTTAGCACACACTGCTTACTGAGTGTGGATGATGGCGGGAGTGGATGTTTGTGAATGTGATGCCAATCAAGTTGGCTGTTTTATCCTGCATGGTATCAATTTACAAGTTGGAGCTGCACTCATCCAGGCAAGTGGGGAGTAGTTCATCATATCCTGACTTGTGTCATGTAGATGATAGGCTTTGAGGAGTCAGGAGCTGACTTATTTCATTGGGAGACTATTGAAATCTTCCAGATTTATGCATGTGTAATACAATAATTGTGACCTCAAAGTCAACGGAAGATAAGTGTAGGATGATTATTTTTCTGCACATAGAATTGTATGCCAGTCTTTCTTAAAATAGTGTTTGTTGATACCTTCTGTCTATTAGGAGAAAGTGAGGACTGCAGATGTTGGAGCACCAGAGTTGCAAAATGTGGTGCTGGAAAAACACAAATGGCCAGGCAGCATCTGAGGAGCAGGAAAATCAACATTTCGGGCATAAGCCCTTCTTCAGGAATGAGGCTGGTGTGCCAAGCGGGCTGAGATAAAAGGTAGGGCAGAGGGAATTTGGAGGAGGGGCACTGGGAATACAATAGGTGGAAGGAGGTGAGGGTGAGAGTGATAGGCCGGAGAGGAGCTGGGGGCGGAGAGGTCGGGAAGAAGATTGTAGGTCAAGAGGGCAGTGCTGAGTCCGAGGGTTGGGACTGAGATAAGGTGGGGGCAGGGGAAATGAGGAAGCTGTAGAAATCTACATTCATCCCATGTGGTTGGAGGGTTCCTAGGTGGAAGATGAGGCGGTCTTCCTCCAGGCATCCTCCATCCACACCAACCAACCCAACCGCCCTATGGCTGAACACTTTAACTTCCCCTCCCTCTCTGCCAAGGACATGCAGGTTCTTGGCCTCCTCCATCGCCAGACCTTGGTCATACGACGCCTGGAGGAAGAGCGCCTCATCTTCAGCCTAGGAACCCTACAACCACACGGGATGAATGTGGATTTCTCCAGCTTCCTCATTTCCCCCCTCCACCTTATCTCAGTCCCAATCCTCGGATTCAGCACCGCCCTCTTGAGCTGCAATCTTCTTCCCGACCTCTCTGCCCCCATCCCCTCTCCGGCCTATCACTCTCACCCTCACCTCCTTCTACCTATCGTATTCCAAGCACCCCTCCCCCAAATTCCCTCTGCCCTACCTTTTATCTCAGCCCGCTTGGCACACCAGCCTCATTCCTGAGAAGGGCTTATGCCCGAAACGTCAATTCTCCTGCTCCTCGGATGCTGCCTGGCCTGCTGTGTTTTTCCAGCACCACATTTTTCAAACCTTCTGTCTATTATTTTCTTGCTCCAATGTAATCACCATGGAGTCTAAGAAATTAACAATTTTTACGTTTGTCCTTCAAGTTTATTAGAAGGTTTATAATTGAGGATATTGATGATTAATTATAATTTGCTTCTGTGTGATTCCAGGTACTTTATCCAAATACCTGCAGTAACACATTGGCAACCTGGAACACATTTTTAAATACATTCTCTTCACATTCTTTAAGGATATATTTGTATGAGCTGAGACAGACTTTTCACTCCTAGCAGTGCTTTTGATTTGAAGATAAATTTTATGACTGAATTCAAATGAGTTAAACTTATTTATAATAAATTCATATGGCTTCATCTGGATTATCAGACTGGTGAAATTTACTACAGATCCTTCAGATAGACATCTTAGTTGTGCTTAGAGTCACAGAGCTGTACAGCATGGATGCAGTCCCTTCGATCCAACTTGTCCACACTGACCAGATATCCCAAATAAAGCTAGTTCCATTTTCCAGCAATTGCCCATATCCCTCCAATGCCTTTCTATTCAAATACCCATCCAGATGCCTTTTAAATGTTGTAATTGTACAAGCCACCTCTACTTCCACTGGCAGCTCAATCCATACACACACCACTCTCCGTGTGAAAAAGTTGCCCTTTAGGTTCCTTTTAAATCTTTCCCCTCACACCTTAAACTTACACCCTCTAGTTTTGGACTCCTCCACCCTGGGAAAAAGCCTTGGCTACTCATCTTGTCTATGCCCCTCATGGTTTTATGAACCTTATCAGGTCATCCCTCAGTCTCTGATGCTCCAGGGGAAATAGTCCGTGACAAGTCTGCCTCTTCTTATAGCTCAAAACATGAAATCCTGGCAATATCATTGTAAATTTTTTTCTGAATCCTTTCAAGTTTCACAATATGTTTCCAATAGCAGGGAGACTGGAATTGCATACAGTATTCCAAAAGGAGCCTAATCAATGTCCTGCCCAGCCACAACATGACCTCCCAACTCCCACACTCAATGCACTGACCAATGAAGACAAGCACATTAAATGTCTTCTTTACTATCCTATCGACCTGCAACTTCATTTTCAAGGAATTATAAACCTGCACTCCAAGGTCTGTTTGTTCAGCAACGCTCCCCAGGACCTTACCATTAAGTGTCTAAGTTCTGCCCTTATTTGTTTTTCCAAAATGCAGCACCTCACATTTAACCAAATTAAACTTCGTCTGCCACTCCTCAGCCCATTGGCCCAACTAAAGAAGGTCCTGTTGTACTCTGAGGTAGCCTTCTTCACTGTCCACTACACTTCCAATTTTAATGTATTCAGCAATCTTACTAAGTTTATCTCGCTTTTTCACATTCAAATTATTTATATAAATGATGGAAAGCAGTGGGCCCAGCATTGCTCCTTGTGGCACACCACTGGTCACAGGCCTCCAGTATGAAAAGCAACCCTCCATCACCACCCTCTGTCTTCTGCCTTTGATCCAGTTCCTTATTCAAATGGTTAGTTCGCCCTGTATTCCATGTGGTCTAACCTTGCTAACCAGTCTACCATGCGGAACCCTGTTAAATGCCTTATTGAAGTCAAGACAGATCATGTCCACTGTTCTGTCCTCATCAATCCTCTTCATTACTTCTTCAAAAAACTCAATCAAGTTAGTGGGACATAATTTCCCATGCACAAAGCCATGTTGACTATCCCTAATCAGTCCTTACCTTTCCAAATACATATAAACTCTGCCCCTCAGGATTCTCTCCAACAATTTGCCCACCACTGATGTCAGGCTCACTGATCTATAGTTACCTGTCTTTTCCTCACCATCTTTCTTAAATAGTGGCACCACATTAGCCTACCTTATGTACAGACTTTTTATAACCATTACAAAATGTATGACTTTGAAAGGTATAATTATTGAGTTAACCAGCTCAAAGAAATAGTCTGTGTTTGTTACATAAATGGACTATGGGTATTCCAAAATGTGCCTCATTAAAGCATGGACAATCATACGAGAAGGTGGATTAGTGAGGAAGAAATCACTGCAAAGTAGATGGATCTTACATCAAGATGTATATCCTGCACATCCATTACTGTCCTCCAGCAGAAATGTTGATCGTGAGTTTGCCAACTCAAAAATGACTTTTTCCACAGACTGAATTGAATCAGAATGGAACTTTTTCCTCCATACTTTAGGAAACATTGTCTCGGAGGGCTAACAGTCCAGTTTTTTGAATGGGCCTGTCTAGTAGAAGTCAGTGAGAAGAGTGTTAGAGAGATCCAGGATTAGGAGGAGGGTTAAAGTGAAGGTCTGATCTTAAAGGACTTCCTGAAGGAGGTGAGCCTGTGCCTTTTTTCCTAACTGTAATCTATGCAGTTGAATGCTGCTGGCTCCCTCACCTTCCACCCATACCGCTTGCCACCCCCATCACACACCATCACTTGTTTCCACCCTTATGTTGCATTTACATTTGTACTGGAGGTGGATGCAGCCCTTAAGTGGCTATTGATTGATCACTTATGGTCTCAAAAAGCCTAAGGATGGACTGGTTTCATGATGCCTGCCCTATTCACCATAACACAGGAGATGGTTCATGGTTGGGCAGTAAGGTAATGCAAAGTTTTATGAGGCCTCTTCATCTTCATGCATGTAACTGGGATACATAAAATTTATTCCATGAAGTATACACTAAATATACCATTCATTGCTTGGTATTTACTTTGGTGATGCTGAATTAACTGTATTCTCCTTGTTGCAGTTGCAACTTTGGAAGTCAGTGTACTCAACAGTTTGTTAGCAATCTTCTCACACAAAAATATTGAGGGGAAAGAAATTTGAAATTGGCAGAAAAAGAAGCAAGAACTGCTGGAGAGTGTTGAGTAGGTGACAATTAATATTTCAACCAGGCTGCAGATGGGTGATTTAGACCCGATAACTAACTTTCTGCCCAATAGTTAGAACTTTGGAAATTGAAATTGGGAGGTTTGCCTGGAATGAATTAACAAAAGCTCTTGTTTATAAATTCCAAAGATTTATTTATTGCTAAACAAAGACACATTTCGTCAATGCTTTTCACTGTGCATTAATCAGGACAATCAGCAAGAATATCAATTCAAGGGAAAAGCAAACATTGATATGACATAAGAACAGAGTGCTGATTTGGCTGGCAAGTTGACTCTGTTAAGTAAAGGTATTGCCATAGAATCGAGACAGTGGTACTGGAAAAGCACAGAAGGTCAGGCAGCATCCAAGGAGCGGGAAAATCAATTTTTCAGGCAAAAGCCCTTCATCAAGACACATAAATTCTCCTGCTCCTTGGATGCTGCGTGACCTGCTGTGCTTTCCAGCATCATACTCTCGACTCTGATCTCCAGCATCTGCAATCCTCACTTAGAGTCATAGAGTCATAGAGATGTATAGCATGGAAACAGACCCTTTGGTCCAACCCATCCATGCCAATCAGATATCCTAACCCAATCTAGAGCCATCTGCCAGCACCCGGCCCATATTCTCCAAACTCTACCTATTCATATACCCATCCAAATGCCTTTTAAATGTTGCAATTGTACTATCTTCCACCACTTCCTCTGGCAGCTCATTCCATACATGTACCATCCTCTGTGTGAAAAAGTTGCCCCTGAGATCTCTTTTACATCTTTATCCTCCCACCCTAAACATCTGCCCTCTAGTTCTGGACTCCCCCACCACAGGGAAAAGACATTGTCTATTTACCCTATCCATGCCCCTCATAATTTTGTAAACCTCTATAAGGCCACCCCTCAACCTCCGATGCTCCAGGGAAAATAGCCCCAACTGGTTCATCCTCTCCCTACAGCACAAATCCTCCAACACTGGCAACATCCTTGTAAATCTTTTCTGAACCCTGTCAAGTTTCACAACCTCTTTCCGATAGGAAGGAGACCAGAATTGCATGCAATATTCCAACAGTGGCCTAACCAATATCCACAATATGACCTCTCAACTCTTGAACTCAATATTCTGACCAATAAAGGAAAGCATACCAAATGCCTTCTTCACTATCCTATCTACCTGCGACTCTACTTTCAAGGAGCTATGAACCTGCACTCCAAGGTCTGTTTATTCAGCAACACTCCCTAGGACCTTACCATTAAGCGTATAATCTTACTCACAACTAACTAAGGTTAGGCTAATCAGTCTGTAATTTTGCATTTTTTGCCTTACTCCCTTTTTTTTAAATAGCGGTGTCATATTAGCGATTTTCCACTCCTCTGGGACTTTCCCTGAATCCAGTAATTCCTGAAAGATCACAACTAATTAACCTCCACTATCTCTCTTCACCTATCTCCCTAGAACTCTGTGGTGTAGTCCATCTGGTCCATCTTCAGCCATTCAGCTTTTCTAGCACCTTTTCCTTGGCGATGGCCATCATACTCAGCTCTGCTGAGTACAACTTCGGTTCTGGTCTCTTAGGAGAAACAGCTGGTTCAGTTACCACTGATCGTAATAAAAGGCTTGGACCCAAGCTTGATGGAGTGGAATAGGTTGAGGAAGATTCAACTTGATTGGCTCAACATTTTGCAATTAGAAAATGGCTACCTGAGAAGTTCTAATTAAATACCTAAATGTTAATATTGCCAATATTTTGAAGAACTAAGTAGCTGAGTGACACCCAGTATCTTGACTAATGCTTATCCCATGATCACCATTACAAAACGTTTTGGATTTTCCGAAGAATGGCAATCTCACACAGATTCCGGGTATTGGTTGGGTCCCAGCGTCCTGGATCAGGTGTGAATCAGGGTTGGATCTCAAGTCAGAGTTAGAGGGAGTATGTGTTCTGTTAGAGGTGTAGTTGGAGGTATCTGATGCAAGTTTGAGGTTAATCAATAGTTTACTCAGACTGTGCGTTTAATAGTCTTGCATTTCCTCAGTAACTAATTAATTTCATCGAAACTCTCCAAATATCCTGATTCAAATGGATACTTTTGCAGAATTCCAGGCAAAGAGAAATTGCTGAACAGAACTTCCATTCCCTAGGCAATTCCTTTGTAGTCTGATACATTGTATATTCTGCAGGGTCCCCATGTGTAACTCCAATCCACACTGCAATGATGACTGCGTGGGCATTGAAAGTCCAAGCCATTATCTGCTTGTTTTCACATTAATACTTGGGACCTTTCAGCATGCAAATTGGCTGACATGTTTCCTACGTTAATGGTGACTTCATTTCTAAAATAATTATTTTGCTGTAAAATGCTTCAGAATCTTTGAAAATACAGGAAATGCTTTATAGAGGGGCCAAATGGTCTCTTATTACACTGCGACGATTCTGTGACAGGTTTAAATCTTTCCTTCTTTCAGAATTTGTAAAAAAAAATCACTGGGATGGTGTACATGGAACACCACATCTATTCTGTGATTTCTGATTATTTGAGATTTCTGTAACATCTACGTAATTTGGCATTTAAAATCTGATATTCTTACATTTGAGACCAGTTCTACCAGACTGCATGGCCATGATGAGCAGCAGAGAGTCAGGAGAGATTAGAGTGCATGTTTTCAATGGAACTCATCCAATTTTCCTTACTTTGAAATGAAATTAGGAAAATTAGGCAAATTGCTTCTGAAATGTACACTGACCTATCCCAATTTCCAATATCTGCTGTATCCAACTAGCAGGATTAACATCGATGTCACACAGGATCTTCTCCAACAGTTACTTCTTTATGCTACAACCATCACATGCGTATCTTACAATATCATGTATAATTCAACAGTGACTACAAATTCTTGATTGTCATGGTTGTGTCAAGTTTCCAAGAATTAGAAAGCATTTTGCACAGTTTGAATGAATATGCTTAAAAATAATCCCACTGCACATTATGATGTAATATTTAAAGAATGACAAAACCAACTACGGTACACTGTAACAATTGTGTTATGCTGTGTGGCAGGTCCACAAGTATTTCAAATGTTGTTCCACACTCAGGTCAGTGTGTGATTTCACTTAAACAGCAGCAAACAGGATTAAAAGTTTCATGCAAACTGAACATTTCTACAGAGCATGGTAAGTTATCTGTCATTCATCAAAATGTCAAATCTCTAAGTCAAGAAATTTGACTGTGCAGTGTCTGATCTCAGCCAGTAACTGAGCGATAAAGGATATCCGTTCAGGCACAGCTCATGATTCATGTTGGGAACCCAGACACAGCTGCAGATCAGACAACAGCAAGATCCATGGTACCCACTGAAACGTCATTAAGCAGACAGCTGGTAAGATCAAACATTGCTTTGGTTTCCCGAAGCCCTCAAGAGGAGTAACACAGCACAGCTTTGACATAGCATTCAAATACATGGTTGCATTCCATATGCTGCATAACTTTACTGCCATGATAGACCAGTTTTTCCCATCTATTGGACAGCCAAAAATGTAGCAGGTGAAGAACAATGTGGAGAGGACTATGACTAGAGTGGCATTGACCATCAACGCACTAAATATTAGGTGTCTTAGGAAACAATTCAACTAGACAGCACTCAGTTTGACCCTGACTTCCTGGAGTCAACACCCCTCTGATAATTAAAACCTAAACACCCAGAGAGGATCACCTCACTTTGCAATCTGAAAAAGAAGGGATGACAAGGGATATAGTGTATTTTTCACCCTCAATCTGTTATAAAGGAGTGTTTCAATGAAATGAAATCCTTTCACTCATAGTAAAATTAACAAGTAATAAATTATTTATCTAACTCCAACCTTGAACAAATTTACAGAATTACTGACAAACAGAATAAATCTCTTCTAACAACTACCTATTCCCTTATGAATGAATAGGTGTGCTGTTTCAATAACACAGGTTCCACTTATATGATTCCAATTAATAAGAACAATAAATTAAAACATAATCTCTCCAGATTTGCACAGCCTCTGTCTTCTTCACTTTATCCCCAATCTTCCTTCTGCTAATCTCATGTCACAAACGCCTTTCTTCTGATGATTCTCCTGTGAGGATTTTGAGCTGGAAATACTGTGGTACCTTTGATGGGTCTTATTAGAGAACTTAATAATTTTGTGTGAAAGCCAGGTTTGTCTCTCAGACAGCTGACTTGCTTTCACTGGCGTTTCAGTTTGGCTTTTCCGTCAGATAGCAGGTAGCTCTCTGCAATTCTCAAAAATCCCAGTTTTATATACCCCATGACAAATTAAATTCATATAATTTGATTGGCTTCCAGATGTAAAAACAATCTATTTTAAATTCAATTGATCTTAGTCTCCAAGTGTCTTTTTTTAAATCAATTAGCTGAATTTAAACTATTAGAAAGTGAGGACTGCAGATGCTGGAGATCAGACTCGAAGAGTGTGGTGCTGGAAAAGCACAGCCGGTCAGACAAGATTGAGGAGCAGGACGTCCTCTCTTCAGATGCTGCCTGACCAGCTGTGCTTTTCCAGCATCACACTCTCCAAGTCTGAATTTAAACTATTTTATGGGTAAAAATGCTGCTTGACTTTTTGATACAAAATGTTTCAATTCGGGTGCTATCTGTGCAATGCTTGCAAACTTCTAAGCTCAGACAAAGCACTTAAAGGCACCGTGCACTGCTTTTCAATTTATTTTACAATTTTACCAGTTTTACACACCAACGTCGTGACAATATGAGTAAGATTAAAAAGTTACATCAGACCAAGATAGATTCAATATGCCACACCTGACAGGTTAACTATGTGAACAGACTAGACGAGATACAATAGACAGCGAGAACTGACAAACTCATCCCAGAGACTATATCCAATGACAGAGCTACACAACAGCTTCAGAGTTAACTTTTTCAGGCCTTATACAATAATTTGATGCTGCTAGTGTCAGACGTAATAATATTGAATATACCTCTTGCTGAATTGGTTGAGAGTTGTCCACATTGTCAGTATATGAAAAGAAAGAGAGAGTGACTGGTGAAAACCATGTGTTTATAGGTGAGACAAAAATGATAAGGTCAAATGAGTGTAAGTTGCCAGATATCCTGTACAGTGTCTTCCTCACTTACCCCATGGAAAACTCATGTTACAAGCTTTCTTCCACTTGGAAAAGAAGACATTGGTGGATTCAAGACCCTATGTTTGAGACCTCAAATCAGAAATTGCGCATGACTTTGTCCTGTATCTTGTATATTTGTGATGTCCTTGTGAGATAGTACAGAGAATGTACTTATTATAGTGTAAGAGTAACTATGGGGAATGACAAATATGCATTGTTGGGAAGTACAGATTACTGTAACAATGAGAGTTGAGAAGTTTATAAAAATGAGGAGAAAGAAATGAAGTGAAATAACATAGTAAATCTGGGGACTAAAGAACCTCTTGTGTTGAGTAAGGTGCACACCAAATTGTTTGGGCTTATAGGTTCCCTTCCTTCTTCAGGCACCTTCCTTTCTATCTGTAACCAAAGTACATCTTCCCTTTAAGGACTTTCAGTGAAGTACATTATTGAAGCTCTCTCCCTATATTGCTGAATACAAATCCTGCAACTCGCTTCTCAACAGCATTATGGGTGTAATTTGTTTAAAAATGGCTTGTGGGACATGGGCATATTTGATTGGGTTGGCTTTTATTCCTACTCAGTTGGTAGTGAGCTGCCTTCCTGAACTGCTCCAGTCCATCTGTCGTAGGTAAATCCAAACTGCTACTAGGAGGGAATTCCAGGATCTTGACCCAGTGACAGTGAACGAACAGCGATATATTTCCAAATCAGGATTATGACTTGCTTGTAGGAGAAAGTGAGTCAAGAGTGTGGTGCTGGGAAAGCCCAGGTCAGGCAGCATCAAAGGAGCAGGAGAATAAATGTTTCGGGCATAAGCCCTTCATCAAGAATGAGGCTTGTGGACCAGGGGGTGCTGAGAGATAAATGGGAGGGGGGTGGGACTGGGGAGAAGGTAGCTGGGAATGCAATAGGTAGATGAAGGTGGGGGAGAAGGTGATAGGTCAGAGAGGAGGGTGGAGCATATAGAAGGGAAAGACGATGGACAGGTCAGGAGGGAGGTACCAAGTTGGAGGCTTGGAATTGGGATAAAGTGGGGGTTGGGGAAATTAAGAAACTGATAAAATCCACTTTAATCCCATGTGGCTGTAGGGTCCCAAGGTGGAAGATGAGACATTCTTCCTCCAGGCATCGGCTAGTTTGGGTTTGGCGATGGAGGAGGCCCAGGACCTGCATGGTCTTGATGGAGTGAGAGGGGGGTTAAAGCGTTTAACCACAGGTGGTGGGCTTGGTTGGTGCAGGTCGCCCAGAGGTGTTCTCTGAAACAACCTGCACGTTAGCGTCAAGGAGATCACATCAGGCGCAATGGATAGAGTAGATGACCTTTGTGGAGGGACAAGTAAATTTCCATTGGATCTAGAAGGATCCTTTGGAGCCTTGGACGGAGGTGAGTACCCTTGTCCTCACAAGGAAAATGTTGTCTAAAGATCTTTGGCAAATTTCTGTAGTGCATCTTGTAGGTAGTACGCATTGCTACAGTTAATCTTCAGTAAGGGAGTGACTGAATATTTGTCGGTGTGATGCCAATCAAGTAGGCTATTTTCTCCTGGATGATGTCAAGCTTCTTGAGTGTTGTTGGAGCTGCAACCATCCAGACAAGTGGAGGTACACCATCACATTTAGACCATACGACCATAAGACATTGTTGTAGATGGCCATTAGCCCATCGAGTCTGCTCCACCCTTTAATCATGGCTGATAGGTTTCTCAACCCCCTTCCCCCACTTTCTCCCTGTAACCCTTCAACCCCTTGATATCAAAAACCTGTCTTATCTCAGATTTAAATATACTCAGTGACCTGACCTCAATGGCAGCCTTCTGTGGCAATGAATTCCATAGATTCACCACATTCTGGCTGAAGAAGTTTCTTCCTATCACTGTTATAAAAGATATTCCCTTTACCCTAATGCTGTGCTCTCTGGTCCTAGTTTCTGCCAACAATAGAAACATCTTCCTAATATTTGCTCTGTCCAGACCATTCAATCGTCTGTATGTTTCACTTAGATCCCCCCTTATCTATCAAGTATATATCTAGAATCCTCAAACATTTCGCATATGTTAAACTTTTCATTCCTGGGACCATTTTTGTGAACCGCCTATGAACATCTCCAGGGCCAGTACATCCTTCCTGAGATGTGGAACCAAAAACTGCACACAATACTCCAAATGTGGTCTAACCAAAGCCTTGTCGAGCCTGAGAAGTACATCCCTGCTTTTATATTGAAGTCCTCTCAAAATAAATGCCATCATTGCATTTCCTTCCTAAGTACTGATTCAACCTGCAAGTTTACCTTGACAGAATCCTGGACTAGAACTCCCAAGTCTTTTTGCACTTCAGACTTCTGAATTTTCTCCCCACGTAGAAAAGAGTCTATACCTTTATTCTTCCTAGCAAAGTGCATGACCTCTCACTTTCTCACATTGTACTCCATTTGCCACTTCTTTTCCCACTCTCCTAACCTGTCCAAATCCTTCTGCAGGTTCCCTGCCTCCTCAATGCTACCAGTCCCTCAACCTATCTCTGTATAGTCTGCAAACTTAGCCAGAATACCTTTAGTTCCTTCACCAAGATCATTAATGTATAAAGTGAAAAGTTGTGGTCCAAACACTGAGCTTTACTGAACACTTTTTGTCACTGGCTGCCATTCTGAGAAGGACCCTTTTATCCCCACTCTCTGCTTTCTGCCAGATGGCCAAGCTATCCATGCTAGCACCTTGTCTCTAACACATCGGCCTTATTTTACTCAATAGCGTCCTGTGCAGCACCTTGTCAAAGGACTTCTTGAAGTCCATATAGGTAACATCCATTGGCTCTCCTTGGTCTAACCTGCTCATTACTTCCACAAAGAATTCTAGAAGATTTGTCAGGCATGACCTACCCTTGATGAAACCATGCTGACTTCGCCCTATTTTGCCATACACTTTCAAGTGTTCAGAAACCTCATCTTTCACAATGGATTCCAGGATTTTACCCATGACTGAGGTTAAGCTAATTAGTCTATAACTTTCTGTCTTTTGCCTTACTCCTTTTTTAAACAGGGGTGTGTGTTAGTGATTTTCCAGTCCTCTGGTACCCTTCCTGATTCTAGTAATTCCCGAAAGATCACCAGTAATGCCTTCACTATCTCTTCAGCTATCTGCCTTAAAACTCTGGGATGTAGTCCATCTGGTCCAGATGATTTATCCATCTGCAGGCCATTCAGTTTTTGTAGCACCTTTTCCTTGGTGACAGCCACTGTACTCAGCTCTGCCTCATCACTCTCTTGAATTTTTGGAATATTATTCGTATCTTCCACCATGAAGATTGATGCAAAGTAATTATTCAGTTCCTCGACCATTTCCTTATTCTCCAATATTATCTCTCCAGTGTCATTTTTCGGCAGCCCAATATGCACTTTTGCATCTCTTTTACCCTTTAGATAGCTACAGAAACTCCATATTATTAGCTAGCTTACCTTTGTATTTAATCTTCTGCTCCTTATATTTTTTGTTGCCCTCTATTGGTCTTTGTAAGCTTCCAAATCCTCTGGTTTCCCACTATCCTTTGCCAAATTATATGCTTTCCCTTTTGCTTTTATGCTATCCCTGACTTCCCTTTCAGTTATGGTTGCCTCATCCTCCCTGCACCATGCCTTTTTTATCTCGGGATGAATCTCTGCTTTGTCTCCTGATTTACTCCCAGAAACTCCTGCCATTGCAGTTCCACTGTCTTTCCCACTAGTCTCCTCTCCCAGTTAACTCTACCCAGCACCTCCCTTATGCCTCTGCAGTTGCCTTTATTCAGCTGTAAAACCATTACCTCTGACCTATCTTCTCCCTCTCAAATTGCAGAGTAAATTCAATCATATTATGATCACTGCCTCCTAAGGGTTCCTTCACCTTAAGCTCCCTTATCATTCCTAACTTGTGCTTCACAGATGTAAGAAATTCTGGCACTGTAAGCAATGCTTACATCCCATGAAAGAATAAGAAAAATCACAAGATTCTGGATTTAAGTCCCACTTCAGGACTTGAGCAAAAATTAAGCTTTACAATGCAGTGCACTTTGCAGGGAATCTGCTCTCTCAAATCAACAGAAAAAAAGTCTCATGGCACTATTATGGAGAGTAAGCAATAGCCTGGCCAATAATCTTTTAAATCAACATCAACAACATATTATCTAGTCAATATTAGCTGCCATGCTTCCTACATTTCATTGACTATATACTGTTTTGAGATAACTACTGGTTGTGACAAGTGCGATGTAAGCACACGTCTTTCTGCATTTCATACTGATTAAAATATTTTTCTTTGCTAAATTTCTTGGTAGGTTTCTCTGCATTTAATCCTTCACATGCAGCATCTAAAACCTTCATTTGCACACCAACATGTGGATTTCTTTCCCATAGGACTTTTGTTTTAATCTTTGATGCAAACATCATTTATTTATATTAGATTTCTGAGGGCATTTTTCCATCTCCAAATGGTTTAGTTTTACTTGCTCTTGTCCAGTCTCCACAGATGTGTAACCATACAACCTGTGACCTGATCTCCAATTGATCCATTATCTCTTCAAGCTGTGAATATTAGTCTGGAATTTGATTTGCAGTTTCTCATGGTTTAAAATTTGCATCATTTTTGGCCTGTGTTAGTTAATGTGGTAACTAAAACACAATATGGCCAAGTCTCCTCGATCTTTCATATCCATTCATCAAAGATCTCCCTGAATAATTCTCTGCTTTTGAAATTGAGCGTAAACCCCATTGTCAGTCCTTGGTCAATGGATGAAGGAAGAGATCTTTCCAACATTGCTGTCAGACTCTCTGACACAGCAAAAGCAGAATGTTGTCCTTTTGATCTTTTAACTGAAATTCTTTGAGCGTTTTTAATAACTGTAATTTGATGGAGACATGAACGGTATGTTTTGTTTTTCCAGATGTGTTTTTGAGAAAAAATATCAGTCACATTCTTTAAAAAAAAAGACAGCCTTAATTACAGATTCTCAAACAACCTGGGCTAAATTTTACTAGACCTCTCGAGATGGGTTGGAAGGGAGGCGTGTTCTTAAAGTGGGAGCAGAAGGTATGGGACAGATACCCAACAATTCTCTACAGCCAAAAGACATTCCTAGAAGAGGGAGTGGTTGTGATGCTGCCCACTACCAAGTGAGTGCTGGCAACCAATTAATTCAATAGCATAGCCAACTAGTGGTCACTCTACTTCTTTGTGCCCATCCCTGTTAAAATAGACATCTGGGAAGTTTGCCAACTATAGTATTAGCATTTGTAACTATTAGCGAATAGCATTCCAAATTTACCAAATAATTGAAGGCAAAAGGAGGAACAGAAGTAAATATAAAACTATCACTGCTGAAAAGATGATAGAGAAACCTATGAGGCTAAAGACTAATAGGTCCCGTGGCCCTGATGGGATGTATTCTAAGATGTTAAAGGAAGTTACTACAGAAATAATAGATGCTTTGGTGTTAATCTTCCAGAAATCTTTAGATTATTTCTCAGGAAAGATATATTGACATTACTGGAAGAGATGGTTCTTTCAGCTATTACCACGTACGTGGGGCTGTCTTATTGTTTGAGGTTGAGTACAGTTGGTTTGTACTCATTTGGAGTTCTGAAGCACGAAAGCAACATTGTTGAAACATACAAGACTCTTTAGCAGACTTAATAGGTTAGATGTGCAAAGATTGTTTCCCCTGATGAAGGAGCGTCGCTCCAAAAGCTAATGTGCTTCCAATTAAACCTGTTGGACTATAACCTGGTGTTGTGTGATTTTTAACTTTGTACATCCTAGTCCAACACTGGCATCTCCAAATCTTGAATATTCTTAGCAGCCTCAACTCAGCAGCCCTCCACAGTGAAGAAATCTACAAATTCACAAACTTCTAAAGGAAGAAATTCCTCCTCATCTCTGTTTCCAAAGGGTGACCAGCTATTCTGATATAATGTCCCCTTGTTCTAGACTCTCCCACACTGTGTAGGAATATCTGTGTGTGTGTGTGTGTAGTGCAGTGGTGATCACTTGTAATGTGACATGAACCTTTCATGTCACATTACAGGTGACCACCATTGTGATACACACACACACACACACACAGATATTCCTGCACACACACACTCTCACATACACACACAGACACCCATGCACACCCTTGTAGACACACACACTCCCACACTCACACATGCACCCCCTCACAGACTTAAGACACTCTGCACCCACGACACACACACATTCTCACACTCACAACCCACACCCCAGACACACACACACACACACACACACACACACACACACACACACACACACACAGACAAAGACCCACATGCACACATATTTTTTGTGTGGTGAATTTGTACTTGCAGAGTCACGTTGCATTTTGCTCAAAAACTGCATACATTCATGTAGAAGTCTGAGCTCAAAAACTGCATGAATTTATGTAAAACTCTGTTATCTCACTTTTAGATTGGAATCAATCTAAACATCAGGTCATAGACAGAGAACACATGGGGCTAACACCTTCAATATATTGTCTAGCTATCACCATTGTTAACAGCTAACCCAAGAATGTAACTTTTAAAAAAAGGTTTTGTGATTTACACATGAAAGAAGTGAAACAATCACTGTATTCCAACAGATGAAAAGCTTAACAGACAATCAATTTTTCAATGTATAATTTCAGTTACACCACACTGCAAATTTTTGCTATAAATTCTGTGTTACGATCGAGCCCTCCACTATCACCTGATGAAGGAGCGTCGCTCCGAAAGCTAGTGTACATCCAATTAAACCTGTTGGACTATAACCAAGAATATTCAAGGCTGACATAGAGAATTTTAAACCAGTGAGGGAATCTGAAGACCTGAGGAAAAAGTAGGAAACTATATTTGAGGAGAATCAGATGAGCTGTGATGACAGTTAATGTCAAGCAGACTTGAAGTGCTAATGGCCTATTTCTGCTCCTCAGTCTATGGTCTTGTTGTATTGTCTTCTGACAAATTGGTGAGGCAAATCTTTTATTTTGGCTGCACCAAGGCTCAAGGGCAGACAGTATGTTGGCAATGCCCACCTAAGTGACTCGGTACAATTATAGCATCTCACCTACTTGGCCCCTGCATACTAGACAAAGCTTCTTACACATCCTTCAAGGATACCTCAACTTGGAAATATCTTTTCCTCTCTGCACACCCAGTTGTGAACCATACTGGTTTCATTGGACTGAACAGTGAAATCCAGGGGAACCACAACTTTTGTCTGAGTGTACTTACTGCATGAATAAATTATATTGGCTTCTTCCAATGAAAATGACAATGTTGGGCTTTATCACAGACATAAAGTTGACATAGCAGTATGACAAAGATAAGCGAACGGAAAGTGTTGTTGACTGGAAGTGTAAATAAGATGGTTAATATTTTATTCACAATTAAACAAAGAACACTGAAAATTTGAAACAAAAACAGAAATTGCTGGAGAAACTCAGTAGATCTGGCAGCATCTGTGGAGAAAAAAACACTGTGTAATATCACATTTAACATGGTACTTTTTGGTAGAAATTGTGTGTGATCTCCAAGGTGAAGGGGTATATGTAGGAGTATGGGTCTGGATGGTATACGCTTCAGCGGGTCGGTGTGGACTTGTTGGGCCGAAGGGCCTGTTTCCACACTGTAAATAATCTAATCTAATCTAATCTAAGACCACAATCCAAATATGACACTTGGGCCATGTGTTCCAAAGAAAATGTGTTCTCCAATTCAACTGGGATAATTCTGCAGAAAATCCCATGGCATTTCTTTGAAATGGAAAGAATGTTGTTATTCATGAAGAAATTTGAAATATGTGAGCAAGTTGATGGTCTGCAAGTCTTTCTTTCATGAACCTCACCAAGATGGAAGAAGTAGTAGTCTGTTTTATTTAGTTAGATGATTGGGTGATTAGTAAGCTCCTAATGTACCTGCTTCTAACTGTTTATAAAATAATATTTGACTACATATGGAATATTATCTTGCTTGACATTGGCAGATTATAGTTATGCACAGCAGACACACATATATATTAAAAGCAACACTATATTGGGATAGCAAATTATGATTTGCAGAAAAGCCAGAAAATGGGAACACAGAAAGACATTATCAGAGAGAGTTGAACAGCTGTACATATTGGTTATTTTTTGCTCGCCTCTCCTCAGCAATGGAGCAATAGATGACTGCAGTCATGGTAAAACATTATTTTTAAAACCAGCATACTCCACACCACAGCATATATTTAGCTTGGCCACAAAATTTAAAGAATTATTCCTTTTGTCTCCTCAAGTAACTCCCAATCCACAAGTCCTGCCTTAAAGTTAGGTTTTCCTGTATGCACTTTACAGTGGTGTTATGAAATGGTTGTTAAGTAAACAGGACCAACATTTAGTGTTTTAAACATTCTATCTTAAGAACTGAACTAACTGTCATAATTTATTCCCCAGTTTTGGCCTGCCAACAGAAGGGGAAATCAGCACTTTTGCAATATAAAAATAAGATAAACAGCTATGGCCTGAATCTTACCATTTTTTTGGCTAAGAGTCATTTTTGTTGAATTTCATGGATGGTTTCACTTTGTAAGGCCAAGCAAGTTTTTTCATGCCATTTTCCTCAATTTGACTCATTAACTACCGACCATGCCCGTACAATGCCCCTCTCAACTGGTGCCAGCCCGATTCTAACAATGGCCAGAAAAACTTGCTGCCGCCAGGTATCCCAGAATAAACTGTCACCCTTCACCAAGATGCCATCTTTAGAAGGTCTATATACACCCACTTGCATTTTGGTGCTGCCCTGCACTCTTCAGGACATTTGCCTCCGACATGGCACTGAAGAGGAAATTGGCACCCTTTTTCTGGACAAGGCCTTGGGATCCTGATGGACCACTTCAGCAGATCCTGCAGGCCTTCTCCAGAGTTGCCTGTCATGCCAGTGTGCTCTCATCACCCAGCTTTGTAAGACAAAGGTCAAGATCTTTTCCGTTTTGCCAGGGTACTTGCTATGATCTTCTTTCAGTTCTGTTACATGATACTCATTCCATCTTTGCAACTGCACACATCTCCCACCAAGGCTCATGCCCAACCATATTTCCTATTGCCTGCAACATCTTCACTCACACTCTTAACGATGCAATCTCCCAACAGCGCCAGCCATACATGGCCTCTGTGCCTCTTACTGAGTCAGTTGGGACCAATTACTGCGCCTCCTATTTTCAAATCACTTTATCCCTCCCTTTCTTCCAGCTCAGGTATACCTCAGGGTTCTGAGCAAATGCCATTCAATCCAAAACATCAACTCTGATTTCTCTCCACAGATCCTGCCAGACCTGTTGAGCTTTTCCAGCACTTTCTGTTTTTGTTTCTGAATGACAATATCTGCAGTTCTTTTGGTTTTATTTAACTGATTTGTGATATGACCAAATTTGAAAAGACAGTAATAGGGCGTCTGATATTTGGCTCCTCACTGCCTACAATGAGATAGTTCTGACTGTGACAGCCCACAAAGCATCTGCTTGATGGTGACTAACTTTTGGACTGATATCAAAGGCTTCCCTTGACTTAGTGTCCTGGGACCCGCGACTGATAGGTGTCACCCTTCATATAACTTAACACTACTTGGAAGCATATGTCAGGTATAGACAGGATAGATGGAACGAATCCTTAGAAGAGTATGAAGGCAGTAGGGGTATATTTAAGAGGAAAATCAGAAGAGCAAAAAGGGGGCATGAGATAGTTTTGGCAAATAGGGTTAAGGAGAATCTAAAGTGTTTTTACAAGAATATCACAAAAGGGTAACTAGGGAGAGAATCGGGCCCCTCAAAGTTCAGCAAGGCGGCCTTTGTGTAGAGCTGCAGGAGAACGGGGAGATACTAAATGAGTTTTTTGCATCAATGTTTACTGTGGCAAAGGACTCGGAAGACATAGAATGTATGGAAATGGATGGTGACATCTTGAAAAATGCCCGTATTACAGAGAAGGAAGTACTGGATGTCTTGAAACGCATAAAAGTGGATAAATCCCCAGGATCTGATCAGGTGTACCGTAGAACTCTGTGGGCAGCTAGGGAAGTAATTGCTGGGCCCTTGTTGAGATATTTGTATCATTGATGGTCACAGGTAAGGCCAGAAGATTGGAGGTTGGCTAACTTGGTACCACTATTTAAGAAGGTTGGTAAAGACAAGCCAGGGAACTATAGACCAGTGAGCCTGATGTTGGTGGTGAACAAGTTGTTTGAAGGAAGGATGTACATGTATTTGAAAAGGCGAGGGTTGATTAGGGATAGCCAATATGGCTTTGTTAAGTGGGAAATAATATCTCACAAACTTGATTGAGTTTTTTGAAGTAACAATAAGGATTGATGAGGGCAGAGCAGTAGACATGATCTATATGGACTTCAGTAAGGTGTTGGACAAGGTTCCCCATGGGAGAATGGTTAGCAAGTTTAGATCTCATTCAATACAGGGAAAGCTAGCCATTTGGATACAGAACTGGCTCAAAGGTAGAAGACAGAGGGTGGTGGTGATGGAGGGTTGTTTTTCAGACTAGAGGCCTGTGACCAATGGAGTGCCACAAGGATCGATGATGGGTCCACTACTTTTTGTCATTTGTATAAATGATTTTGATGTGAGCTTAAAAGGTATAGTTAGTAAGTTTGTAGATGACACAAAAATTGGAGGTGTAGTGGACAGCAAAGAAGGTTACCTCGATTACAAGAGGATCTTGATCAGATAAGCCAATGGACTGAGAAGTGGCAGATGGAGTTTAATTTAGATAACTGTGAGGTGTTGCATTTTGGGAAAGCAAATCTTAGCAGAACTTATACACTTAATGGTAAGTCCTAGGGAGTGTTGCTAAACAAAGAGACCTCGGAGTGCAGGTTCATAGCTCCTTGAAAGTAGAATCACAGGTAGATGGGATAGTGAAGAAGGCGTTTGGTATGCTTTCCTTTATTGGTCAGAGTATTGAGCACAGGAATTGGGAGGTCATGTTGTGACTATACAGGACATTGGTTAGGCCACTTTTGGAATGTTGTGTGCAATTCTGGTCTCCTTTCTATTGGAAGGATGTTGTGAAACTTGAAAGAGTTCAGAAAGGATTTACAAGGATGTTGCTAGGTTTAGAGCATTTGAGCGATAGGGCAAGGTAGAATAATCTCGGGCTGTTTTCCTTGGAGTGTCAGAGGCTGAGGACTGACCTTATAGAGGTTTACAAAATCATGAGGGGCATGGATAGGATAAAAAGATAAAGTCTCTTCCCTGGGGTAGGGGAATAGGGGAGTCCAGATCTAGAGGGCATAGGTATAGGGTGAGAGGGGAAAGATATAAAAGAGACCTAAGGGGCAACTTTTTCACGCAGAGGATGGTGTGTGTGTGTGTGTGTGTGTGTGTGGTGGGAGGGGGGGGGGGGGAATGGGCTGCCAGAGGAAGTGGTGGAGGTCTGTACAACTGCAACATTTAAAAAACATCTGGATGGGTATATGAATAGGAAGGATTTAGAGGGATATGGGCTGGGTGCTGGCAGCTGGGACTAGATTGGGTTAGGATATCTGGTCAGTATGGACGAGTTAGATGAAAGGGTCTGTTTCTGTGCCGTACATCTGCATGACTCTGTGACTCTACTTCCCTCTGACTGGCCATTTGATTGAGACACATGCAGTATCAGTGCTGCATTATCCACTGCACATGGTACAAGTGTATAATACTAATGTAACATGGTTATACAGCAACATATCCATCCCTTGACTCATGGCTGCTGACAGCCATGACAAGCTGCCTGGCTTTGACTTTGTGCTAAAAGACAATGCATGGCAAGGCACAGAGCCGGTGAGAATCCAATGATGCAATTGGTCGTATGCTGGAAAGCAAGTGTGCAGCCTTGAAATGCAGCCAGGTCCAGTCTGTGAGCTGGTGGCCTGTCCTTGCACACAAAGTACCCCTACAGTAACATTGTTGGAGAGATGGAGGGCAGCATGAAGTTGCAGAACCCCACTGTAAGCACTCTAAGAGATGTGGCGGCAGGTTAGCACTCCTGCCTCACAGCGCAGGAGACCGGGTTCAATTTCAGCATTCGTTGATTGTGTGGAGTTCACACTTTCTCGCTGTGTCTGGGTCAGTGCAGACTCAATGGACTGAATGGCATCTATCTGCGTGCCATGACAATATGGAGAGTTTGACATGTCTCAAATAACAAGAGCACGTGTGGCTGAAGCCCTTGGTGAATGTGTTAAGATTTTGGTGCGTGATGTCCAAGATGGAGGCCTGGGGTGCAAGAATTAAGCTGGAGTCACTCTGAAGGAATTCTTGGCATCTAGTTTCTATCTGATGTGTGGCAGAATAGGAACCTGCATATTAATGAAACAAGATTCAGTGATAAGGAGCAAAAATGCTGTAGGGAATCTAACCTAATTTAATCTAATTCCCGATGATAAGAATTTGCTTATCCCAACAAGAATCTTGTCTCGACGCCCAGAATTCTATTGGAAAATACAACTTGTTGTTACCAATATTGAGAAAATCCTTGCTGAACGTTTCATGCGATCTTGCCAGATTTCTCACCATGCTCCATAAAGTTCAAGATCCCATAAGATTCAATGCTTTGACTTTATTTTGTTTAGTATCTCACATGTAGGAAGGAAAATCTTATGAGAGGTGACAAAAGTAGGGCTGAATTTCCCCATGTCTTCAGCATCGTGGGCAATGGTATAATTTGGGTAAAAATATGACCAGGTTGAAGAACCCTGATTCACAATGACAAGAAAAGAATTTCAGATTTTCCTTCTAAAGTTTCAACAGCCAAGATTAGAATCTCAATAAAAAGTTGCAATCATATTATTTCCATTCCGTTGTCTCATTTCTATGCAACTCTCAGTTCTCTCTCCCTCTTTTAGGAAACTAGATGGTGACAATTTCAAAATGGAAAGTCAGACCTGATGGATCTCGTTGCCATTTGCTCCTCCAGCCTTCTATTTTAATACCCCTTCAACAACACGTTCTTGGATACTCCATGGGCAATGTTGTCTTGCACCTTTTGTCCACCAAAGTCAGCATCAATAAATCACGAGCCTCACCACATTATTATGGCCAATCTGGGACCAACTCAGAATCCAGTTTGACTGTTCAGGACTTCATCTTGAAGCTCAGGAACACTTTTAATCTGCTCCTGCCAGGCCGTTTTGCATACAAGAACACACAGTAAGCACGTCCATCAACACAAAATTGATTGTATGGTTCTTAGTTTCACTTCTTTGGGTTCACCCACTTTCCAATACTTGAGCTCTGTCAGCCTCTGTGTGCTGCATAGTTTTTTTTAGCCAGAGGGTAGGATGGGTTAGTAGCTGTGGAGGATGAGGTGTTTGGGAGCCTTTGCGTGAAGCTCCTGAATGCAATATTGAGATGGTAGCCCATGAGCATTGGTGAGGAATATGTGCAGTGGCAGAGTTAGAGTGAGTATGAGGCAACAGAAAGGAGATGATGGCACTTATTCTTGCGGAGTGCAAAAGTCATTGCACTTTCCCCTGAGCTTCCTGTCCACCAGAAACTCCAGGATCCTGTTTGGAAAACAATGTGCTAGTGACCCTTTCTGAGACATTTTTGTTTCTGAAAGAAATAATGTGGGAGGTAATTTCTGCTTGACTGTGGCTGAAATGTTGACCAACTAGGTTGAATATATAGTGCCAGCATCTCATATGCTGGAAAGTCATGGCGGTGGCAGGGATTGACCTCTCCTGCACATTGCAACTTCACTTCTCCTGTACATTGATGGTTCAGGTAGAACATCAAAGGGCCCAGTTGCATAATGAATAAGGTGATAAGCGAATGATAGTGTGAAAAAGTCACTGAGAGCTGTGAGGTGACATCCATCAAGAAATTCTTCAAAAACAACATTTAGCTTAAAAATGAATAATCCAACATTTGGGCAAGATCTTAAAAGTGGAGACTTGCGGATAGACAAAAACACCAAACTCAAAGTTAAAGGCATGGCAAGTTAATAGCAGGGGGAGTTGTGGGTGTAGAATGCAGGAATTTACATTCTGGGCAGGCCATGATCATTAAGTAATTTAAAATTGGAGGACATAGAGGATATCAGTTAGTGAGAACAGAGATGAAAGATGTTTTTGTTTATTCTTTCAAGGAATGTACATTTACTATTTAGATTTAGATTTAGATTTTATAGTCATGTGTACTCAAGTACAGGGTACAGGAGAATAGTGAAAAAGTGCGCAATGTCGCCATTCCCAGCACCATCCTCATACAAAGATACCTAACAAAGAGAACTTGGAGTGCAGGTTCATAGTTTCTTGGAAATGGAGTCACAGGTAGACAGGGTAGTGAAGAAGGTGTTTGGTATGCTTGCATTTTTTTTATCATTGCACTGAGTATAAGAGTTGGGAGGTCATGTTGCGGCTGTACAGGACATTGATTAGACCATTTTTGGAATACTGTGTGCAATTCTGGTCTCCCTGCTATAAAACCGCAAGACACATGAGTAGAAATTAGGCCATTCAGCCCATCGAGTCTGCTCCGCCATTCAATCATGACTGATACATTTCTCAATCCATTCTCTTCCATTCTCCCCATAACCCTTGATCCACTTGTTCCTCAAGAACCTATCTATCTCAGTTTTAAATATATTCAATCAACTGGCTGCATTCCATAGATTCATCAATCTCTGGCTGAAGAAGTTTCTACTTATCTCCTTTCTAAAACGTTTCCCCTTTATTCTAAGGCTGTGCCCTTGGGTCCTAGTCTCTCCTAACAATGGAAACATCTTCCCAATATCTGCTCTGTCCAGGCCATTCAGTATTCTATCTTTTAGAATCCCCCCCCAACTCCATCCTTCTGAACTCCATTGAGTACAGACCCAGAGTCCTCAAACATTTCTCATATGTTAAGCTTTTCATTCCTGGGACCATTTTTGTGAATGGCCTATGAATATGCTCCAGGGCCAGTATATCCTTCCTGAGATACAGGGGCCAAAATTGCACACAATATTCCAAACGCCGCCTGACCAGGGCCTTAGAGAGCCTCAGAAGTACATCCTTGCTTTTACATTTAATCCTCTCAAAATAAATGCCATCATTGCATTTGTCTTCCTAACTACTGACTCAGCCTACAATACTACCTTGACAGAATCCTGGATCAGAACTTCCAAGTCTTTTTGCACTCATATTTCTGAATTTTCTTTCCAGTTAAAAAGCTGTCCATGCATTTACTCTTCCTAGCAAAGTGCATGACCTCACACTTTCCCACGTTGCCCTCTATCTGCCACTTCTTTGCCCACTCTCCTAACCTGTCCAAATCCTTCTGCAGCCTCCAGGCCACCTTAGTGCTGCCTGTCCCTCGACCTATCTTTGTATTATCTGCAAACTTAGCTAGAATTCATCTAGATCGTTAATGTATAAAGTGAAAAGTTGTGACCCCAACACTGAGTCTTACGGAACACCACTTGTCACTGGCTGCCATCCTGGGAAGGACACTTTTATCCCAATTCTGTGTGTTTCTGTCACACAGCCAAAAGGATGTTGTGAAACTTGAAAGGGTTCAGACAAGGATGTTGCCAGGGAAGGGTTTGAGCTATGGGGAGAGGCTGAATAGATTAGGATTATTTTCCCTGGAACATCAGAGCTGAGTTGTGACCTAATAGAGGTTTATAAAATCATGAGGGGCATGGACAGGATAAGTAGACAAGGTCTTTTTCCCCCAGTTATGTAGTCAAAACTAGAGGGTAAAAGTTTAAGGTGAGAGGGGAAAGATTTAAAAGGGACCCAAGGGGGACCTTTTTTATGCAGAGGGTGCATGTATGAAATGATCTGCCAGAGGAAATGGTGGAGGCTGGTACAATTACAACATTTAAAAGACATCTGATGGATGTATGAATAGGAAGGGTTCAAAGGGATTATGAGCCAAATGCTGGCAAATGGGGCTAGATTTATTTAGGATATCTGGTCAGCGTGGATAAGTTGCCTGAAGAGTCTGTTTCCATGCTTTTTAACTCTAAGACTTTATGAGGTACAAAATCTTAGGTACAAACTGGAAAAGTAAAGAAATAAGTTAAAAAGTTCAACACTACAGTTCTTAGTATAAAATAGAAAAAATAAAGAAATAAAGTTAAAAGTTAAATATTACAGTCCTTTCTTAAGTCATGGGTCTGCAGATGCTCCATGTTCCATCCTGAATTAATTTGAGAAAGTGGTGGTGAGCTGCTTTCTTGAATTACTGAAATCCACGTGATGCCGAGACAACTTCAGTGCTACTAGGGATGGCATTCCAGGATTTGACACAGTGATACTGAAGGAAATGTAATTTAGTGCCAAGTCAGTATAGTGTGTGGCTTAAAAAGGAATCTGTAGATTGTATTCCCAAGTATCTGCTGCCCTTATCTTTTTTGATGATAGAGGCTGTAGGAGCTCTTGTGGATCACTGCAGTGCAGTTTGTAGATGGTATACACTGCTGCCACCATGGTGGAGGTCGTAAATGTCAGAGATGTCAGATGGAGTGCAAATCCAGAAAGCTGCTTTGTCCTGGATGGTGTCAAGCTTCTTGAGTGTTGTTACAGCTGCACTCACCCAGGCAAGTGAGGGGTATTCCATCACATTTCTGACTTGTGCCTTGTAAATGGTAGACAGGCTTTGGGGAGTAATAGGTGGGTTACACACTGCATAATTCCTCACCTCTGACCTGCCCTTGTAGCCAAAGCTTTTAGATACTCCATTGAAATGAGTCAATGCAGACTGGGAGGTTACATAAGCACCTGGTGTCGGCTGCCAAACCTGAATTCAAAGCTTCTGGTCCAACGTTTTTCTTGGTGGATGCTTCACTGGAGTCAGGTTGGCCAGAATGTTGTAATAGTGACTCCTGGCTTATCAATCCAATGTGTGGACTACTGGAATGGCGCCACGGTGTTGGCTGCAGCAATGGGGAGGCAGGGTCTCCTGGCCGTGGTACACCTGAAGCATGGGCCTTGCAGAAGTCCTGCAGTCATATTTCAAACCCTGGCATGAAGATGAACTTGACTTAAGTGCTTTGTTTTCATTCTCAAAATGACACCAGATTATGGCAACAGAGCACTCTTCATTGTATCTCCTTGGATATACCGGACAATGAATCATTCATTTATTCATTATGTGACTGGACCAGTTCAATTTTTGATCAAAGGTATCTCCTAGGATTTTGATAATGAGGGATTTAGTGATGATAATGCCACTGAATTTTCAGGGGTAATGGCATATTTTCTTTCTGTTGGTGAATCAGACTTGGTCCAACATAGTGTTCAGGAAGGTTGACAAGGGCAGGATGATAGACGTAGGCTCATATGGATTTCAGTAAAGGCTTTGATAAGGTTCCAAAGAATGTGGTGATGGAAAAGCGCAGCTGGTCAGGCAGCATCCGAGTATTCCTGATGAAGGGCTATGCCCAAAACGTCGATTTTCTTGCTCCTTGGATGCTGCCTGACCGGCTGTGCTTTTCCAGCACCACACTCTTCGACTCTGATCTCCAGCATCTGCAGTGCTCACTTTATCATCCTTTGGTAAGGTTCCACATGGTAAGCTGTTCTTGAAGGTTAGATCACATGGAATCCAGTGTGAGCTGGCAAATTAGATACAAAATTGGCATGATGGTAGGAAGCAGAGAGTAATCGTGGAAGGTTACTTGTCAGACTGGAGGCCTGTGACCCGTGACATGCCTCAAGAGTCGTTGTCGAGCCTATTACTGTTTGTTATCTACATCAATGATTTGGATGAGAATGTACAAGGCACGATTACTAAGTTTGCTGATGACACTAAAATAGGTGGTATCATGGACAGTGAGGAAGGTTATCAGAAATTGCAAAAGGAGCTTGATCATCAGGGGAAGTGGTTTGAGAAATGGCAAATAGAGTTTAATATAAATAAGTGTGAGGTCTTGCATTTTGGAAAATCAAATCAAGGTAGGAGTTTCATGGTGAACGGTAGGGCGTTAAGGAGTGTAGTGGAACAGAGGGACCTTGGAGTTCAGGTTCATAGTTCTCTGAAAGTGGAGTCAGGATAGACAGGACAGTGAAAACAGCTTTTGGAACAACGGCCTTCATCAGTCAGGGCATTGAGTATAGAAGTCGGGAAGTTACGTTGCAGTTGTACAGAACTTTGGTGAAGCCGCACTTGAAGTATTGTGTTCAGTTTTGGTCACCTTGCTATAAAAAGGATGTTATTAAACTGGAAAGAGTGCAGAAAATATTTACAAGAATGTTGCCTGAACTCAATGGTTTGTGTTATATGGAGAGGTTGGACAACTAGGACTTTTTTCTTTCGAGCATAGGAGACTGAAGGGGGACTTTTTAACGTGTATAAGATCGTGAGAGGCATGGATAGGGTGAATGCACTCAGTCTTTTTCCCAGGGTGGAGGAATTGAGGACTAGAGGGCATCAGTTTAGAGGGGAAATGATAAATGGGAATTTGAGGAGCAACTTTTTAAACAGAGGGTGGTACACAGATGGAATGAGCTGCCAGCAGAATAGTTTGAGGCGGGTACATTAACAACATTTAAAAGGCATTTGGACAAATACATGAGTAGGAAAGGATTAGAAGACTATGCGCCAAGTGCAGGGAAATGGGGTTAGTGTGGACGGACATTTTGGTCGACATGGACCATTTTGGGTAAAAGGGCCTGTCTCTGTGCTATAGGACTCTATGACTGTAACAGAGCTCTGCAAAAACAGTAATTATGGAGGCCAGAGAATAGTTTAGAGGTACTTGTTGGCAATGTTATGAAACAGATGTAAGCATTATTTGAGGGAAATGCTATGAGGTCAGAATCTCACTTCATAGTCAAATAGGCTTTAAATGGAAAATCATTATTTTTAACAGATAGTAGTCCAGTCACATCTTCTATCGATCACTCTCAGGAGAATGGGCATTCAATTGCCTGAGTAATCTCTGATTAGGACTCCTTAAAGGGTTTCCATACAATTTCTAAGTGAAGTGTTTTTGACTTACTTTTGCTGGTGCAGAATCAATTGACTTACTCATGTAGTTAGTTCCTAAAGTGTTTTGAAGGTTATGGATTTTTAAGGGAGTGATGCTGAGATGTAGCAACGAAGAAAACTGAGTAAGGCAGTCTGTCAGATTAATGATTTGGAGATGCTGGTGTTGAACTTGGGTGTACAAAGTTAAAAATCACACAACACCAGGTTATAGTCCAACAGGTTTAATTGGAAGCACACTAGCTTTTGGAGCGACACTCCGAACAATCACCTGATGAAGGAGCGCCGCTCCGAAAGCTAGTTTGCTTCCAATTAAACCTTTTGGACTATAACCTGGTGTTGTGTGATTTTTAACTTTCTCAGATTAAAATCTGCTTCAATAATTGAGACTAAAGTGGGAGTACCTACTGGCTGCAACATAATTTGGAAATGAAACATAGGCAGCAAAGGTGAGAGAGGTGATGTAGAGGGAGCATGATATAGGGGATGTAGTGCACAAAAATCTGAGCTATTCACCTTGATATACTCATCTATTTCCTGTCTAAACACTGTCTTTGTTTGACCTAGTACTTCTAAGCAGTGCTTACAGAGTGACTACAGCATGGCTAATAAAAGGTAGTTAATTTACACTTGGGGACTCTGCAGATGACCATGGATGCTGACCTTGAGCATCCACTTTATCATGGATATAGTGCTGTGGTTCGCAGTCTGGCAGAAATGCAATAAAAGGGCACTGGCTAAGTGACAGTGCTGAGAGATGCAGATCCTATCACCTTATAAGTAACAGAAGATTCATGCTCCCCAGAATTACTACCTCTTGCCTGGCCAGTGATACAGCAGTCCCAGTTGTCTTACTTACTCCTGGGAAATGTGTGTTGCTGGCAGGCCCCCCATTATGCCCATCTGTGGTTGCCCTTGAGAAAGTGCCTTCTTGAACTTCTGCAGTCCATGTGATGTAGACCCACAATGTTCTTAGGAAAGGAATTCCAGGATTTTGACCTAGCAATAGTGAAAGAATAGCATTTTTTTTTCCAGGTTAGGATGGTGACTGGCTTGGGGGGGAACTTGCAGTGGTGGTGCTCACATGAATCTGCTGCCCTTGTCCTTCTACATGGAGGAGGTTATAGGTTTGTAAGATGCTGTCTTTCTGCAGTGCTTCTCGTAGATAGTACACAAATTGATGCTACTGAGTATTGGTGGTGGAGGGAGTAGATGTTTATGGATGTAGTGCCAATCCAGCAGGCTACTTTGTCCTGGATGGTGTCAAGCTTCCTGAGTGTTGTAGGAGCTGCACTCATCCAGACAAATGGGGAATTTTCCATCACACTCCTAACTTGTGCTATATACATGATGGACAGGCTTTGGGAAATCAGGAGGTGAGTTACTCATGGCAGCATTCCTGACCTGCTCTTGTAGGCACTATGTTGATATTGTTTGTGATTAGATTAGATTACTTACAGTGTGGAAACAGGCCCTTCGGCCCAACAAGTCCACACCGACCCACCGAAGCGCAACCCACCCATACCCCTACATACACCCCTTACCTAATACTACGGGCAATTTAGCATGGCCAATTCACCTGACCCGCACATCTTTGGACTGTGGGAGGAAACCGGAGCACCCGGAGGAAACCCATGCAGACACGGGGAGAACGTGCAAACTCCACACAGTCAGTCGCCTGAGTTGGGAATTGAACCCAGGTCTCAGGTGCTGTGAGGCAGCAGTGCTAACCACTGTGCCACTGTGCTGTGTTGAGTTATGGTCAATAGTAACACCCAGGATGTTAATAGTGGGGTTTCAGTGATGGTAACACCATTGAAACATAGAAGCATAGACAGTAGGGGTAGGAGTAGGCTACTTGGCCCTTTGAGCCTGCACCACCATTCAATATGATCATGGTTGATCATACAATCTCAGAATCCCGCTCCTTCTTTCTCTCCATAGTCCTTGATCACTTTGGCCATAAGGGCCATGCCCAGCTCCCTCTTGAATATATCTAACAACATCCCCAAAAGCTTCCTGTGATAGAGAAGTCCATGATTCACAATTCTTTGAGTGAAGAAATTCTTCCTCATCTCAGTCCTGAATGGCTTAACCCTTATTCTTAGACTGTGATCCCTAGCTCTGGAGTTCTCTAAAGTCAGGAATATTCCTCTGCGTCTAGCCTGTCCAGTCCAATCACGATTTTATGTACTTCTATGAGATTCCCCCCATCACTGTTCTAAATTCCAGCGAGTACAGGCCCAGCAATCCAGCCTTTCTTCATATATCAGTCCTGCCAACCTGAGAATCAATCTGGTGGATCTTCACTGGACTCCCTCAGTAGCAAGAATGTCCTTTCTCAGACTAGGAAACAAAAACTGCACACAATACTCAAGGTGTAGCCTCACCAAGGCCTTGTATAACTGCAACAAGATATCCTTACTCTGATATTCAAATCCTCTTGCCTTGAAGACCAGCATGCCATAGCTTTCCTCACCATCTACCATACTTGAATGTCACGTTTGAACAACTGCTTCACCGTGGCACCCAGATCTTATTGCACCTCACCTTTTCCTAAACTGTTGCCATTTATATAATAATCTGTCTTTCTAGTTTTGCCACCAAAGCAGATGATCTCACATTGAGCCACATGGTATTGCATTTGTCAAGTACTTGCACACTCAGCCAGCATGTCCAAGTCACCCTGCAGCCTCTCAGCATTGAAAATGAACGACAGTGGTTCGGTTATCTCATATTGGCAATGGTCAGAGGAATGTAGGCGATTGACCCCATTGTAAAAATCATGGCCCACATGAGCCATTTTTTACAAATTTGGACAGAAGATTGGTGGACTGAGACTATCATCCAACCCTTCGTCTAGTCTCGGATAGAACTTAACCATTTAGCATGAAAAGTGTTGACATCAGTCCCACACAATTGGACAAATGCAGCACCTCCTCTCAGCTACTGCTTCCTGCAGGTGAAAGCAGCAGTAATAGGCCATTCAGCCCATTAAGCCTGTTCCGTGGTCAACAAATTTCTGGTTGATCTGGTTTTAGCTCCACTTTCCTGGATGTTCCATTTATATCCTTGACCTGATCCAAAACCCTACTCAGCCTTGAACAAATTCATTGACCTATCTTCCACAGTTTACTGGGGAAGAAAATTCCACAGACACCCTCTGAGAGAGAGAATATCTTCCCATCTCTGTAGAAAAATGAAACTTCCTTCCTCTGAAATATAAACAGTAATGTATTCATATAGACCCCCAGTTAGGCAGAACCCCAAACTAATTCCTACCTCCCGTCATTGATGGATCACTCTTCCGTTAAACAGCAAATATTTCTGAGTCCATTTGTTTGGACTCCATTCGGGATTTCCTGCAAATTAGATCAACTCAGATATTCGGTTTCATCTTTCACAGAACTCCCTGTACCACCGTGCAGCTCTGGTTTTGAAGTTAATCCTCCCCTTTTCTAGCCTCTTGACCGAGGTCGTTACTTTTCCAGAACCAGCTTCATGGAGTAACAGCAAATGCTGTTATTTCTCAGGCATGTCTAAACATTAAGCTTTTCCCACCAATAACGTATTTTCTCTAATAACTTGGCGCCGCACAGGGACAGTGCTCACTATCTCTGAGGGAAGAACCTACTCGCTTAAAGTGCGGATACCAATCACTGGTAACCTGTTTTTTCCTGTAAATCTTTGTCACTTGGCCACAAATAAAATTTATTTCAATTCTTAAAGTACTGAAGGAAAACGCGCTCGCCTTTTTAATAATGTTGGTGACGTTCATTAGTAGTAAGTGAGTCTGCGATCAAGGATAGGGAATTTAAAATAAATCAGCAGAGTTTAACGAGGCTATAATAGCCGGGACTGTGTGTGTTTTCATATGTTGGTCATACATCTCTAGACTTTCTGAATTGCTCCTTTCATTCACTCTGGGGAACTCTTTCAACTTGAGCCCTGTGATACTGGTTGGATCAGTTCACCCACCCCCAGTTACAGTAAGATCTGAGATCCGGGCACTGATTTTAATCGTGTGCTCGATGCAAACATGTGAGTGAAATTTAAGGCGCCTCTACCCTGCAGCCCGCGGGCAATTTCCAATCCATCCAAAAGCCTGCATGGTCATCATTCCAAATGCAGAGTGTGGAGTCGAGTTTTATCCTCTGTCATTTCAGCCAAACAGGAAATGCCTGGAGATTTCCTCATATTTCTTGCGCTAACTGCCACTGAACTTTAAGAACTTGTCACTGAAACAAGTTGAATTCAGACGGATCATTTCTCCCGGTCTCAGGTCAAAAACGCTCTCTCCCTGATCTTTGAGCTGTTAAAAGAAATCAACCATGTTTTCGAAGCTCCACACCACTGCTCTATTTCTGCTCGTAGGTAAGAAGATATATCCTTGAATTTCGGAGTTACAGGAGATTATGAAGTCTGTCAATGATGTTAAGATTTAATTTTGCTGTACACAGTAGACGACTATAGTTTATCTGTCAATCTGTAATGCGGTGAAGATTACTGTTGATTATACTGAATGCTTTCTCTCTTTCGGTGGATAAGAAATATTTTTTCCAAGTATGTTTCTTTTTTCACCGCCTTATTTCTATGTAAGATGGAAAAAGATAGAACAACCAATGAGGCGATCAAACCGAGCGAATGCTGCTTCACATTTAATAGTCTCTAGTTGTCCGAACAAGATCCTGCTTTTATTTTGTATCTCTGTTCCGAGCAGTACCGTTATTGTTCAGTGAAGCATCCTGCCAACTCATTACACTTGATAGCATTTTGAATGACTGCTCTAATTCCCACTTAAGGAGCATTATTAATGGATTTCCGCGTATTATTTTGAACATTTTGAAAGGGAATAAACCCTTCAGCGTACAGTGACAAATGGATTGACGTGTAAAAAGCTAGATAAATCAATTGGAAGGCTCGTACAGTTTTTTTTTAAAACAAAAGTTCCGCGTTTGGATTTCGTTTAAAATCTCCCTTGCTCCTTGTCATTGTCAAGACTTCAAAATAGTTCTGCAATTCCTTCCGCTCATTATAACAAGTGGATGAAAGCAGATTTCTCTAATCGTTCCCATGTGCAAGAAGCACAACCTTCTCCGGACCAGCTCCAGTGCTCAGGGTGTTGTCTTCCCAGTTGTGATGAAAGCAGACTGCCTACACTGGCTACAACCCAATTGTGAGCTGGGTTCATTACCAACAGAGTGGAATCAAGTCATGCAGCCACACCGTACCTAAGGCATTTTCCTGTATGTGCAAAAAAAGACTAGTCAATATTTCATATGCATTTCGACAATGGTTGCAGTGCGAGAAGCTCATATAGTACATCTCTAAGGTGTAAACAATCCTGTCTGATATTGTTTTTTGAACATTGTTAGCACCCAGCTGTTTAGTAGCTGAGTTAGTAAACATTTCACACGGAACAAAGTTATGAAGATTCTCAGTACTGACGGGTTTGGTGATTTCAGTTAAGGCTCTTGAAGACTTTTGACAGTTGATTGCTGTCCTACTGGATGAGAAAAGGCAAAGTCTACTCAAATTCTTATTTCCTGTCAACATATTATGGGCGGCATGGTGGCACAGTGGTTAGCACTGCTGCCTCACAGCGCCAGAGACCCAGGTTCCATTCCTGCCTCAGGCGACTGACTGTGTGGAGTTTGCACATTCTCCCCGTGTCTGTGTGGGTTTCCTCCGGGTGCTCCAGTTTCCTCCCACAGTCCAAAAATGTGCAGGTTAGGTGAATTGACCACGCTAAGTTGCCCGTAGTATTAGTGGCAGGGGTAAATGTAGGGAATGGATCTGGGTGGGTTGAGCTTCAGCAGGTCGGTGTGGGCTTGTTGGGCCGAAGGACCTGTTTCCACACTGTAAGTAATCTAATTATGATCCCACTTGAATGTGTGTCATGTGGATGTGCAACAATTACAGGCTTAGCCTTGGATCTTTTGGTCTTCATTCATAGCTATAACCAAAGTGTATTAGTAACTCCAGAAAAGGTGTGGGTTTGGTAGGGATGGAGGTGTGAGGGGGCACAAAGTTGTCAGGTAGAATACGGTATGGGGAAATATTCGGTTATGCACTTCAGCATGAAGAATGGAAGGGCTAGATATTATTTAAATGGTGAAGACTGCAGAAAGCTAGAGATTTGGGAGTCCTCATCCATGAACCACAAAAATCTAGCATCCAAGTTCACTTGATAGTAGGGAAGGTAAATGGAATCTAGATGTTAATTTACAAGGGAATGGAGTATAAAACTTGGGAGGTTCTTCTAAAACTATACAAGGCACTAGTCATACCACACCTTAAATACTGTGAAAAGTTTTGGGCTTGTTATCTAAGGAAAGATATAATAATATTAGAGGCAATCCAGAAAATGTTCACTAGATTCAGACTGGGCACAGAGGGACAGTATTATTGGAATGTAGAAGAATGAGAGATGACTTTATTGGATCATACAAGATTCCTAGGGGACTTGCTGGATAGATTGGGATCAGTCGTTTCCCCTTGTGCAGAGTCTAGGACGAGAGGGGGTGTGTATCTAGAAAAATCTTTACCACAGAGAGCAGTTCATGTTGAGGTATTAAATATATTCAAGACTGAGATAGACAGATTTTTAATCAGGCAGGGAATCAAGGGCTTTAGGGAGAAAGCAGGGAAGTGCAGTTGAGGATGATCAGATTAGCCATGATGTCATGGAACAGCAGAGCAGACATGATGGCTGAATGACAAAAGTGAGGACTGCAAATGCTGGAGATCAGAGTCAAGATTAGGGTGGTGCTGGAAAAAACCAGCAGGTCAGGCAGCATCCGAGGAGCAGGAAAGTTGACATCAGGAATGAGCTGGGAGCCTCCAGGTGGAGAGATAAATGGGAGGGGGTTGGGGCTGAGGAGAGAGTAGCTAAGAGTGCAATAGGTAGATGGAGCTGGGGATGAAGGTGATAGGTTGGAGAGGATGGTGGAGCTGTAGGTGAGAAGGAAGATTTGCAGTAGGCACTGAGGAAGCAGATGTGGCTGTGGTAGTGAGTCTGTTTCAGGACATGGTTGAACAGCTTCAGGCAGAGGAGATGACCTGGGGGCTGCAGTGAGAGAGAGACTCACTGAGATCTTTTTAGAGAGAGGAGGAGAACATCTTCAAGGTAGGCATCCTTGCAAGATGATTCGCAGTAAGGTTAAAATCAACTAGGCGAAAGTGAGGACTGCAGATGCTGGAGATCAGAGTCAAGATAGCCGACTTCTGCTCCTACATCTTAGAGGCTGTTGGACAGATTGAGCCCAATGAGTCAGAGGCCACAAACAAGGACCGCGGTGAAATTGAAAAGCAGTTTATTGAACAAAGCGATATCACAGAAGAGAAATTAACCGGGCTGATACAGAACTACTTCTCTGCACAGATGGCCAGAGTCCTCTTCTCCCAGTGGACAACGCAGGCAGTCTTTATAGGGGTGCAACAAAACGGTGATCATTGTAAAGCAGTTACAGTACAATGGTGAAAATTGTAAAGAGATTAAAACAAGAGTAAACTGAATAGAAGTTAATCAAGCGCTCGGTAGCAGCAATTCATTTGTAATTCAGAGGTGCTGCGCTTTGGGAAAGCAAATCTTAGCAGGATTTATACACTTACTGGTAAGGTTTGAGGGAGTGTTGCTGAACAAAGAGACTTTGAAGTGCAGGTTCATAGCTCCTTGAAAGTGGAGTCGCAGGTAGATAGACTGGTGAAGAAGGCGTTTGGTACGCTTTCCTTTATTGGTCAGAGTATTGAGTACAGGAGTTGGGGGAGGTCATGTTGCGGCTGTGCAGGACATTGGTTAGGCCACTGTTGGAATATTGCATGCAATTCTGGTCTCCTTCCTATCGAAAAGATGTTGTGAAACTTGAAAGGGTTCAGAAAAGATTTACAAGGATGATGCCAGGGTTGAAAGATGGGGAGAGTCTGAACAGGCTAGGGCTGTTTTCCCTGGAGCGTCGGAGGCTGAGGGGTGACCTTATAGATGTTTACAAAGTTATGAGGGGCATGGATAGGCTAAATAGACAAAGTCTTTTCCCTGGGGTGGGGGAGTCCAGAACTAGAGGGCTTGGTTTAGGGTAAGAAGGGAAAAATATAAAAGAGACCTAAGGGGCAATTTTTTCATGCAGAGAATGGTACATGTATGGAATGAGCCGCCAGAAGAAATGATGGAGGCTGGTACAATTGCAACATTTAAGAGGCATTTGGATGGGTATATGAATAGGAAGGGTTTGAAGGGATATGGGCCAGGTGCTGGCAGATAGGACTAGATTGGGTTGGCATATCTGGTCAGCATGGACGGGTTGGACCGAAGGGTCTGTTTCCATGCTGTACATCTCTATGACTCTATGACTCTAATTGACAAAGGAGATTCCAGCATCTCCATGAGTGGGTGAGGGTTCTTCCAAAGGATTCTTCATTGTATTTCCAATCTGCGCGAATATGTGTAAATGTCGCTTCTCCTGGCATTCAGGTGTGTCCATTGTGTTCCTCCTGCAAGCGAAGCCTTCCGAGATCTCTCAGTCTGCCTCTTTGCTTATGCGGTATCAGTTTCAATGGGAAATGAGCCTAACTTTATGGTATTGGGACTGCAGTACTAATCTAGGCTGGGAACTGATTGTGAAAGCTGTCATAGAAAGTGTATTCTCTGGTCTGGGGGTAACTTGGCCATATCTGGTTTCTATGTTAGCCTGTTTGGCCAAGATTAGGGCAATCTGGGCCGTTTCTGTATGTGTTGGCAGGCTTGATCTCTATGTTTTGCAGGCCAGATTCTGTGTTCTTTATGTGGCCACGCTGAGGGTGAGGAGGGTGGCAGATCTTTTTTTCCCACAGGGTCTTATGGTAAACTGTAAAAAAAATCAGAATCTCTACTTCACCTTGCTCACTCCTAGTGTTAGCAGAGGCCAAACACCAAGGTTGGCACTTTAAATATGACAATGAGGCTGAAGTGCTTCGTTCTAGTCCAATTTTCGGAATGTACCTGTGGATGCCTGGTCTTCCTGAGCCTCTGACATTTCACCTCCCAACTCAAGTTTACAATCCTTTCCTCAGAATCTCTAAACCAATCTCCCTCCCTCCCACATCTTTAAACCTCCATCTTTAAACTACCACTACTCTACACAGATATATGAGATTAACCACCTGACCTCCACCCCTACCTGCAACACCACAGCCCAGGCCACATAATTAGAATCCCTTCCCACTTTTCAATTCTTTACCTGCTCCTGAACTTGACCCCCTCCATCATGATAGTTTTTCGCACCCACCATTGGCCTCCCTCTTCATTTCTCAGAACTGGCTTCACAGCCCATCAAGGTATAGAACTACCATGACCTACTCCCCACATGACTGCAAAACAATTCTGTCAAGCAGTGGCAGCCATGCATGCTGCATAGTTAAAGCTTAGTAGATTGAGGTGAACCGCTGAATTCTCAATTCCCTGTGCTTTAGTGAACTCTGGGCCCACACATCACTCGTGTTTATGACTCTAAACTATGATAAGAGGTGAGCTTGCAATCCATTCAGTAATGTCAACAAGAATGGTTAGGCTTTCAAAGTCTGAATCCCAAATATAATATCATATTCTATCCTGTACCAAGTCTTATCAACCTTTGGTTTCTGACTCAGTTGACCTACATCACTCCCCCAACACCTTTTCTTTAACATTCTCATCCTTAGCTTTAATTCCTTCATCACCTTTCTCCATGTTATCTTTGCTAACTTCCTCAGTAATGTATATAACTTGCCAAATGGTTCTATTCTCATTCGCCTAATTCTAATGCCTTGCGTATATGCACCATTGAATTTACCTTTACAATCGACTGTGAGACTTGATTGGGCATATCTACAATGTCTTATCAGAAATATGGAACTACACAAAGAGCAACACTCCCTCTTGTTGCAATGGCATCAAACTTGCAATGACATCAATTCCATGGATTAGAACTTGAAACCAAAACTTTGGTTTGAAAGCAAGGAACGGAGCCAGTACTATTGAAAGGAGGAACTCTAGGTATTAGTCTCCGGTATACAAATAAGGATGCATAGTAGCCCAAGAGCAAATGTTCTGAGACACAATTAGCTCGCAACTACCCAATGAATTGTTGGTGTGCACTGGAAAATTATGGTGGCACAGTTCATGAAATTTGATATATGGTTATAGTGGGCCAGATATCTTGCACAACAGGAGCTAGAAAAATTCACCCACTGTGCACACAGTTTGCTAGCACATTATGTTATTGTGATAAAGTGTAGTCTCCAAACTCTGAGTGCAAGACTGGCTAGATTACCATGCCTATTCTTGGTAATTTTACCCAAGGTTCATATTACATCTGCCTTCAATATGTGTTTGTTTTGTAAACATCTTTTCATCAGCCAGTAATCTGGCATTTAGAAATTGACCAAGGAACTGATTTCAGTACTGCAAGATTTAATATTTATTCAATTTATATAACAACAAACAGGCATTGTGGTTTTACTTATCTCTTTCCTGCTACTTTTAGGCTTTGTTATTTTTGGGCCGATTTTCTGTGAGCACTTTGCAGAATTAAGTTATATCCCAGTGTTGTGCTTTACTATTGATCCCATATAGGGGAATCCTGTCCCCAAGGTAACATCTTTTTCTCCTATGTTATCAGTCTCTCCGAAACCTTTTCAGCAGCAAACACAGAATCATGCCCTCCTTTACTCTATTCATAAATGCTGTGCAATTAACTATAATAGAAAAAAGTGTGTTTTTATTTGGTCAGGAGAGGTCTTGCCAATGTTCCGAATAACATTTCATTGTAGACATTCTTAACAGTAATCACGCAAAATGCAGCTTTATTTCCAGTCAACTAAAGCAGCATCATAGTGCAACTCTGAAGTCTGTAATTTGCAGAAATGTACTCAAATGACATCTCCCTCACAATATTACATCACATGGATTCTGTAGTTAATACATTTAAACCTGAATGGTCCCAATATTGATTACAATGCTTGTGATCTCAGTCAAACATTGCCTTTATCACAATTTTTGTGCATAATTCAGATAATTGTAGAACTAATGTGCAACTGTAACTTGTTCGAGACAGACTGAATTTCTTCCCTAATTTTAGCCCTGGTTTAGCTTCAACTAGAGTATTGTCTCCAATTCTAGCCACAGCACTTCTGGAAAGATGTGAAAGCATTTGTTTTGAGTGCAGAAAAGGCCTATGAGAATGGTTCCGGGGATGACGAACTTCAGTGATGATGATAAATTGGAGAAGTTAAGACCGTGCTCCTTTGAGAAAAGAAGGCTGAGTGAGATTTAACAGAACTTTACAAAATCATGGGGAGTCTAAATAGAGTTGGGAGAAACTGTTCAAGAATAAGAATGATTTGGAGATGCCGGTGTTGGACTGGGGTGTACAAAGTTAAAAATCACACAGCACCAAGTTATACCAACAGGTTTAATTGGAAGCACTAGCTTTTGGAGTGTCGCTCCTTGACAACCACCTGATGAAGGAAAGTTAGTGTGCTTCCACTTAAACCCGTTGGACTATAACCTGGTTTTGTGTGATTTTTAACCACGAATAAGAAGGAAGAGATTTCAATTAATTGGTCAAAGTGACATGAGAAGAAATTTATTTCATGCAGAGTGATTGATGTCTGGAATTCACAAGTTCAGACTATGGCGAAGACAGGTTCACTTGAAAGATTCAAGAGGGAATTAGACAGCTAACTGAAAAGGAAAAATGCGCAGAATTACATGGAAAGGCAGGAAAGTCGAATCAAGTGAATTAGTAATTTGCTGCAGACTCATGACTTCTTTCTGTAAATCTTTCTGTAAATCCCAGCAAACTGGGATTTTCTGACTGCTCTAGGCTGTCTAAAATATGGTTAATTTACTAACTCGATGAAATTGGAATATTGGCTAAATAGCATCAGTCCACATCCTGCATTTTTCTCTACTATGTTTCTTCCATGGTCCACTTCCATTGCATTGTACTGTAACAGCATTAGGCCACATGTTCACTGCATTCAGTGCATAGGTACAATAAGTTTTTGTTGTGGTTCTGTTCACCGAACTGCTGAACCACTAATCCAGAATCTGGTTTCCAGCATCTGCAGTCATTGTTTTTACCAATTTGTGTTGCAGATGTTTCATCCCCTGTCTAGGTGACATCCTCAGTGCTTGGGAGCCTCCTGTGAGGCACCTCTGTGATGTTTCACCGGAGGCTCCCAAGCACTGAGGATGTCACCTAGTCAGGGGACGAAACGTCTGTAACACAAATTCCCAGCTCGGCGAACAGAACCACAACAATGAGCACCTGAGCAACAAATCTTCTCACAAACTTTGAACAATAAGAATTTTCCACTTCCATCCAATATGCAGCAAAGTTTAAAATTGGAATGTGTGTAATGCACAGAAACTCATTACTGTTCATTAAAATGTGTATGGAACAAAGGATATGTTTATTTTGATAAATTCAGCTGTTTGCTTTGCACTAATGAATGTGCATTCTATTAGGTTGATCCACCTTCTCCTTAATGTTTCTAGCTCTAACACTAGTTAATGATACAGCTACAAAAACTTCCTCACTATCTCTGAAACAGCATTTTTATTCATTCATGAAATGTAGGTATCCAATGCAAGACATCATTTATTGCTCATCCCTAACTGCCCTCCATGCTGAGCCACCTTCTTCAGTTGCTGGAGGCCTTGTGTTGTAGGTACATCTACAGCATACATAGAAAGGGAGTCCTAGGATTTTGATTCAGTGTCAGTTAAGGAATGGTGATATAGTACCAAGTTGACTTGGAGGGAAACTTCTAGATTGTGATGTTCCCATACATTTGCCACCCTTGACCTTCTATGTAATGCATATTGCATGTTTTGAAGGTCATTGAGTCATGCAGATGTATAGCATGGAAACCCTTCAGTTTAACTCATCCATGTGAACCAGATATTCTAAATAAATCTAATCACAATTGCTAGCATTTGGTCCATGTCCCTCTAAATGCTTCCCATTCATACACCTATCCAGATGCCTTTTAAATGTTGTAATTATACCAGCCTCCACCACTTCCTCTGGCAGCTCATTCTATACACGCACCACCTTCTGCTTGAAAACATTGCCCCTTAGGTCCCTTTTAAATCTTTCCCCTCTTACCTTAAACCAATACCCTCCAACTTTGGACTCCCCTACCCTGGTGAAGACCTTGACCCTTCACACTATCCATGCCCCTCATGATTTTAAAAACCTCTATAAGGTCAGCCCTCATCCTCCGATGCTCCAGGGAAGATAGCACCAGTCTATTCAGCCTCTGCCTATAGCTTAAACCCTCCAACCCCAACAACATCCTCGTAAATCATTTCTGAACCTTTTCAAGTTTCACAACATCTTTCAAATAGCCATGCGACAGAATTGCATGCAGTCTTCCAAAAGTGTTTTGCCTATAGAACCTAACATTCTGGTCCAGATATCAATAACACAAAACAATGTAGATACCATGACACTAAATATGATATATCTTTGTTAAACTACTAGACAACAGTATACACTCACAAAGATATTGATTTCTTATAAACCCACATGTAGGTATCTGGCTCAAGTGATGAATCCCTCAACAGTTTTCTTGGTATGTCGTAGGAGTAAATGACCAAACTGCTCTATCCACTGCAGCAGCAAGTTGTTTTTAAAGTCTGTTTTTAAACCTATTCCTTGCTATCTCTGTGTCATCTATATCAATTAAAGCCTGTTTGAGGCTCATTTAATTGCTTTTTAGGACATCGTTGTCCTGTTCAAAGTTATACTCTCTGGACCCCAGTTTGAACATTATGCTTGAATAAACACAGACTGCTGTCTGAGATTGTTATCTCCAACATTTTTACCAATCTCCAATGCTGAAGTGAAGGAGGTATTTTTACTGTCACACAAACACAGACCACAGTTTTTGCACAGCCCTAACAATTTAAAAATCACACTTTGCAGACTATTTAGTAAACGTGTGTCTTGACCAGTTTTGCCATGTCACCTTCTTGTTCTCAAACCAATGTTGTGGTTATTCTATTATTTCTCCTTCAATGTTCCATTCCATGAGTCAACCTTTACATCTGTGTGTGGCACATTGGTTTACACCTGTTCTATTGGTTAGCTCATAGCTGATTAAAGATCAAAGATTTCAGAGAAGAAAAGGCAACGTTAATGGTTCAATTTAAAAAAAACAAAAGTATTGTTCCAGAGTCAGTGCTAATATCAGAGTAAAGATGGTCAGTGATAGAAAGCAAATAAATGAAAACAAGATTCAGGCACTTAGAGTTGAAAAGTATCAAAATGAGGAAAAATCCGACACCTGAAATTGTTGCACTGTGGCTCAGTGGTCTGCACTGCTGCCTCACAGCACCAGGATCCCAGGTTTAATCCTGGCCTCGGGCGACTGTCTGTGTGGAGTTTGCACATTCTCCCCATGTCTGCGTGGGTTTACTCCGGGTACTCCGGTTTCCTCCCACAGTCCAAAGATGTGCAGGTCAGGTGATTTGGCCATGCTAAATTGCCCGTAGTGTTAGGTACATTAGTGAGAGGGAAATGGGTCTGGGTGGGTTACTCTTCGGAGGGTCGGTGTGGACTTGTTGGGCCAAAGGGCCTGTTTCCACACTGTAGGGAATCTAATCTAATCTAAACTCAATATGGAGTCCAGAAAACTGTAAAGGCCTAATTGTAAAGTGAGGCACTGTTCCTCTGGCTTACTTTGGGCTTCACTGGAACATTGTAGCAGACCTAGGGCAGAAACGTGAGCATTAGAAGAAGCTGGTGTATTGAAATGACAAACAACCAGATAACGATGATTTTGTTTACAAACTGAGCATAAGTGCTTTTCAAAGTCATCACTAGTTGGCATTTGGTCTCCCGGTGAAGAAAGACTGCACAGTGAGCAGTGATACTGCATGCTAAATTGAAAGAAGTTGAAGTAAATTGTTGCTTCACCTTTGACAGTGAAGAGAGAGATAAAAGGACAAGTTTTACTATTTGTGGTTGTGTGACAGGTTCTGTGGGAGGAGTGGAGGTGTTGGGAGTGATGAAGGAATGGACTGTAGTATGGTGGAGTATAAAATTACAAATAAAGTTGTACTATATATTTGTAGAATCCTGATCATACAGTTTGACTTCCATGATATAAGAAGATGGAGAGAATATTTCCAATTGTGAGGGAATCCAAAACTCTGAGACACAAACATAAGGTAGTTATGAACAAATACATTAGAACAATAAGCAACTAAAATGTGAACTTCACTTCCACAGGAAGTGGTTGAGCAACAAATTTAGATGCATTGAGACGATGACTAGATGAGTGTGAGACAGGAAAAGAAAAAAGATTTATGCCAAAGATTGAATTTAGGTAGGTAGAATGGCAGGAACTTAATGCAAAGTACAAGCACCGGCGTGAATTAGTTCAGTAAATAGCCTCGTTCTTTCTTGTCTATTCTAAATAAGTAAAATGGCAATTAATGTGTATCCATAACGTTCTCTTGTATTTGATCCTCTGAGTGTGAACGGAGTTTGGGCAGACTGAGCACTAGATCCAAATGTAATGCAGTCAACACCAATTCTGATTATTCGAGGTTTTCTGCTTATACTTGAGCAGCCTATGAGATTATCATTTTAAGATTCTTAACATGACAATTGAAAACCATTTCTATAATCAAACATTAATAAGGAAAACATTGGTCAGCTTATCGATCCAAAATATAAGTTACAGGTTCAAAGAAAGGAAGATTTACATTTTTTGTTGCCTTTCACGGCCTCCAAACATCCAAAAACACTTACAATCAATCAAATTTCTGTTATAATTTGAAAGTGATACATCCTTGTTAAAATGGTGCTTTGTCTTATAGAAAAACATTATTTGAATTCGTAATTTTATCTGAACTATTAAAGATTGATGCTATTTAGTGCTGTATGGGAAGGGGATAATATGCAAGCTAAGTTAAAGCGCATTATCTTCACATACTTTCTAATGCCCAAAAGGCAATCCTAAAGTTATTAATGAATAAATAAAAAGTTTAAATAGAATCGTCATTGAAATAAAATCAATTTGTTTTGAATTGAATTCTAACAAGAAGTAAAGTCACATTACTCTGATTATAGAGATCATCTAACATGAAATATTGGAGACTTATGGATCTTAACTGTCCATACCTTCCGGTTGCTCTCCCCATGGCATAACTTCAGCCAATCAGAGTTAACTTGCCAACCAATCAATGCCACTTATCTCCTGCAGTATAAATTGTTGTGATCATTTGATATATAGCATTCTTTCACATGTTGGTCCTGATGAATGCAAGACAAAGAGCTTTGGTACATGTCCCTCTTTTCTATGCTATTCTGTGACACACTGAGTGACATTGCCTTCAAATAAAAAACGTTAAGATAAAAACTGAAGAAATAACAAATCACATTCATGAACAACTACAACATATTGGAATTCCATTTCTCTCAGGTTTTATTAAAAATCCTACTGGAACAGAAATCTTATGAGGACCATTGAATTAATCATAGAGTCAAAGAGGTCTATAGCAGAGAAAAGGGGTTGTTTCACTCAGTTGGCTGGTTGGTTGTGTAACACTGCAGATTAATACCCCCAGCATGAGTTCAGTTCCCACACCAACTGAGGTTAGGAAGGAGCAGCACTCCGAAAGTTAGTGCTTTCAATTAAACCTGTTGGACTATAACCTGGTGTTGTGTGATTTTTAACTTTATACACCCCAGTGCAACACCAGCATCTCCAAATCATAACTGAAGTTGCTTCTTCTTCTCAATGTCTCCCTCACCTGAGGTGTTGTTATCTTCAGCCTAAACCACCCTGAGTGTATTACCTCTCTCTAATGAGAAGCTCTGTGGGTTGTAGGATTATGGCATTTTACCGTTGCTACATCAAAGTAAAAGGGAGTAAAAAACACCAGGAAGAAAAAAAAACTTAAATTTTACATCAAAATTCCCAATGTGTGCTCCCAGCTGGTGCAAATCTGCAGTGAAAACACAAAAATGTATAAGATTTATTCAAAACAAGTCACATTAAGTCAAATCTGAAGCAATTCATCAACTTAAAACAAGTTATAATATTAAGACAGCAATTTAGTCATGATGGTGATAAATTCTTCAAAATGCCTGACCAAGATATTAACTTACAGATGGACAGAGGGCACAAAACCTTGAACAGTCTCTGATGTTGTTTGGCTGGAGTTTTTCAAACATGTTTTCAAGTAATTTGACCAGAGGACCAGAGGAATCTAACTGCCTTTCAGCAGTCACCAAATTGTGTTCTAATTATCCTATGTTCAAACTCTGTTTCAGTGTTAACTTACAATTACTTGCCTTTCATTTTATGCAAAATGAAAGACTTAAAGTTTGTTCCTTGCTAAAATGAATTTAGTTATATTGAAAGGGATTGGACTTTATAGTTTGGTTATATTTTGGTAATTTCTGTTTTGAAAACTCTCTGGGTGGTCAGCATTTATCTGTAGTCCTTAATTTCAAAGCAAAATAGCTCAGCTTGGATTGACAGCTAATTTTCATTTCACTTGAAAATTTTCATTCATAACTGTGTGGCCATAAATCTGTATGTAGCACTCTTCAGTGCAGATGCAGTGATTATTTTTATTTGATTGTAATGGTGATCCTGTCTGTGTACTTAAAGCCCATTAATATTCTCAATGAGGATAGAGATTCTTAAAATATAGATTACTGATCAGGCATCGAAATTTTCAATTGCAGTTGGAAAGAAGCCTTTAAAAATGCCTTAGCTGACAGTGCTAGTTTCAGTTCTCAAGGTTGATACATTTTAATTGTTGGAGAAGATAACTTAGTCATTTCATTTGTTTTAGGTAAAACCTAAAGAATGAACTTCAATTCATATAATACCTTACATGCTCTTAAGATACATTGTGGAGACCATAAATTACACTTGAAGGGCAATCACCCTATCCAAATAGAAATCCTGTTCCTTGGATGCTGCCTGACCTTGCTGCGCTTTTCCAGCAACACATTTTCAGCCCTGATCTCCAGCATCTGCAGTCCTCACTTTTTCCCAGAAAAATGCAGCAACCAATTTGCATACACTTGTCCTGCAGAGACCAAATGAGATAAGTGACTAGTTCATGTTTTTATTTAGGCTCAGATGAGTATTGGCCACATCCCGAATCCAGTATTGCTTGGTATCATTCGTGCCATCTTTTAGAGATGCTATCATTAATTTCCAACCAATAGATATTAAGCACTCCATCCACTCTGAAATGCCAGTTTCGATTATAGCACCAGAAAACAACTATATTTTCAGAAAGGTTGGAGGGCCAGATTTCAAGTGACACCAGAATCTGCTGGAATTCTACCCTGGTGTATCTGCTGAGGCGTTGAGGGTGGATGTATAATGAATTTGCCTTCTTCAGAGGTGATATTTCTGAAAGGGGAAGGATTCAAGGACCTCAGTCATCCAACAGCCCATTAATCTCTTTTGTTCACTACGTAAGGAAAATTACACTGAATATAAGCTTATGGGGGGTGGGGGCAGGTAACTGATCTGTATAGGTTCCTAGCATGTGGATCAGAATAAGAACAATTATATAGGTTTCATTTTTGGCCTTGATAAGATAGACTTGGGGACTGCTCCATTCACCTGCCCATTGGAGTGGGCATCAATGGCAGATCACCAGAGGGCAACAAAATCTGTGAAACAAAACAGCTAGGGATGAAGTATCAGCAGATCAAGAGCTAAGAACTTGTATTTCTAACAAAGTGAAAATAAACGAATATGCTCCTTAAGATCTCATGAGACTAACCATAATAACAAGGGTAATCTATCTGTGGTAATCCATTGTAGCTAATGGAAAACTGATCCTTGTTGGGGATGAGCCACTTTTTTCACTCCTTTTGAGTGGATACCCAGGTAAAGAAACTGCTAGTAGCTTAAAAAGGCATTAGTTTATTGATCACTGTTAACTTGATGGGATTCTTTAAATGTGAAACAGGAAAACCTTCCTGTATTAACAAGAGATCATTTTCAATACAAAACTCTATTTCTTGTGGTGGAGAAATTCTGACTGCATCAACAGGGGTTAAACAGCATGCAGCAAGGTCTGGACAATATCCAGCCTTGGCCTGAAAAGTGGCAAATAATATTCATGCCACAAATGCCAGGCAAAAACCACATCTAACAGGGACAATATAAGCATAGTCCCTTAACATTCAGTAGTGTTGCTATCACTAAATTCCCCATTGTCAAAATCCTGGGGGTTGCCATTGATCAGAAATTGAACTGGACTAGATATCTCAATAGTGTGAATAAAAGAGAAGGTCAAGAAGCAAGGGATACTGTGGTGAATAGCTCACCTTTTGATTCCCCAAACCTGTTCACAATCTGCAAGGCACAAGTCAAGAGTGTGATAGAATACTCCCTATTTGCCTGGATAAATGCAGTTCCAACAAGACTCAAGAAGCTTGATACTATTCAGGATAAAGCAGCCTGCTTAATTGGCATCGAATCCACAAGCATCCACTCCCTTCACCATCAACGTTCAGCAGCAGCTGTGTGTCCTATCTACAAGATGCACTGCAGAGATTAACCAAATGTCCTAAGACAGCACCTTCAAAATCCATGACCACTACATTTGAAAGGATAAGGGCAGCAAATACATGGTAACACCCCCAACTGCAGGTTCTCCACCAAGACAGTCACCATCCTGACTTGAAAATATATTACTGCTCCTTCAGTGTTGCTGCTTCAACATCCTGGAATCCCCTCCCTGATGTCTGTTATACCCTCTCCCACTCATCTTTCTAACATATGGAAAGAGCACTGATAAATGCCCGGAGTCTTAGGAATTTCAATTGGAGTAGTCCCACTCTGCCATAGTTTCAGTTATGGAATACGGTTAATAAACTTGCATGCCCTTGTCTTTTAATCATGAAATAGGATTTTTGCCTGCACTTTCTATCTTAGAGCCAGAAGTGTTACTGACTGAGCCAATTTTTATTGCTTTGATATTGTGATTGATTTCTTCCGATCTCTTTGCATGCGGCAGAACTAGCTGCTGTATGATGGATGTATCTGCAAGACAGTTTCAGTGCAGTTAAGTGCTGTCATCAAATTAAATTAGATTGCTTGCATAAAAATCACGTTTGATTTGTTCTCATGAGCATGGATCTGCATGAGTAATCCAAACAAAGAATTGCCAGGAACCAATCCTAATCACTTCCATGTTTTTGTACATTATAGGACTGGACTTCAAAGTAATTTATTGCATGCACTCCTTAGACATTGATGACAGACAGATAAATACATTTTATATGTTTTATATATATATATTAAACGTGTACTTCATTTTACAAAAGTCTTAGTTCAAACATCATTTTGATCAAAGAACTTTTTTCTGGCAAGGTGCTACAGTTAGAGGACATTTACATGTAAATATAACATCCTTTGTTCTAATGGAAGATCACTCATGCTTTGAAAGTATGTTTTATGAATACTGAGAGTCTACTTCGACAAATTATTCTTGTTTGCCAGCATTTTCATGCTGAGAATTAATGCAATAGACACAGGATAATAACTCAACAAAAAAAAGAAAAGTTCGAGTAAAACATGGAAAACACTGTAATCCAATATTTTATGTTTATCCTTGGAAACAATGACAACAGCATTGGGGCAGTAAATGTTTTGTTATCTGTTCCATACGTGATTTCAGTTCTCTTATCTGCAGAGAGAACATTTTATTTACAGCAGCTTTCTTTGTTCTCTTGTGAGTGTGCTTATTCACAAGGTGTAATCAGTTTCAAGCATTGTACTAATGTAGAAAAATAGAGTTTTGAATAGCAAATGCAATGCTACTGAATGCCAAATAACTGTATGAACATCTCATTAATTGAATCATTAAGTTTTCTTTTATTGTGTTAACAGCAGGCATCGATAATGTTCTCTGTTTCTGATACATGTACATGTCAAAATTTTGCATATATCTACAATAGGAAAATAGTAATACAGGAACAGGAGTAGACTATTCAACCTGTAATAAAACAAGAACTACAGATGTTTTAGATCTGAAATAAAAACAAATATTTCTGGAGAAACTCAGCAGGTCTGGCAACATCCATGTAGAGAAAGCAGGGTTAAGTTTTGAGTCCAGTGACCCTTCTTCAGATCATTGAGTTGACTGACCATTTAATGGCTTCACCATTTAATTTGATCCTGGCTTGATCATCCTTTAATCCCCACTATCCCCATAACCCTTTACACCATTAATAAAAAATTATGAACTTCTTTGTTAATGTACTAAAAGATTGAAATACTAAAATCCTCTGAGGTAGCTAGTACATTCCAAAGATTTGCAATCTTCTGAGTAAAATATTTTCTCCACCTCTTGCTCCAAAATAGTAACACCTGAATTTTTCAATTGTGCCCCTGGTTCTAGATTCCCCCATCCATAGAAACACACTAACTGCAACTACCTTCTCTGTCCCCATATGTATTGCGTAGTTTATAATGAGATCATCCCTCATTTTTCAATTCTCTAGAAAACACAAACCCAATTGGTTTAATCTTTCTTCACAGGACAGTCCCACCATCCTGGGAACTAGATAGGTGAATCTTTGCAGCACGCTATCTATGGCATTAATATTGTTTCCTGAGATAGACAAAAACTGCATATGGTACTCCAAGTGAAGTTTAACTAAGTTTCTATCCAACTGAACAGAACCAAAGAACTATAGATCTAAAACAAAAATCCTGGAAAGACTAAGTAGATCTGACAGCATCAGTGAAGAGAAAGCAGAGTTAACATTTCAAGTCCACTGACCTTTCCTCAAAACTGATAGTAGCTAGGAAAAGGTGGGTATATATGCTAAAGACTGAAGGTAGATGAAGAGAAAGGATCAGTGGAGAACAACAGTTACACAGACACAGGAATAGGTAGTAGTATGCCAGGGAGAAAGAACAGCTGACAATCAGGACCAGAAATAGATGAAAACCGGTTGGCTGGGACAAATAGTGTGCCCTCATTCCTGAAGAAGGGCTCACTTTCCTCATTCCTGAAGAAGGGCTCATACCTGAAGCGTCAAATCTCCTGCTCTTTGGATGCTGCCTGACCTGCTGCGCTTTTCCAGCAATACTTTTTCGGCTCTGATCTCCAGCATCTGCAGTCCTCACTTTCTCCTGGGACAAATAGTGTGTCCGTGATTTCACAAAAACTGCAGTAAGTACTCTCCGCTTGTCATTCTTTACCTCAGAAAATCATTTGTTCACTTTGTAAGGGCCTTGTCTTTCTATTTTGTGTTTTGAAAACTGAGGACTGAAATGAGAAAGATCTGTATTGAAATCAATTTGGAATGGTGTCTGCCATTGAAAACCCGATAACCTGACACCTATTGCAGGCATCATGTAAATAACTGTTTGAACCAGCAGTAACTGGAGTTTAAGTTGCCAATGATTTGGAGCAGAATGGGGTGTATTGATGCAGCTACTGCTGGCAATATGAAGTTGATTATTCAATGGACTAGTGACCAGTTACAAATGACAGAGGCATTTTGCCTGCCTACACCTATTTAATCCTTAGGTAAATGAACAACTCAGAGCAGAGAATAAATTACAGAGAGAGAGAGAGAAGTATTCAGTGCTTCATGGCTCAGGAGCTGTCCTTCTGTTCTCTGCAGTCAAAATACCATTTCATATTGCTATTTTTTCTTTCACCAATTTAATTGTAGGTCTATATCAGTGATAATAACATAGGTAAATGAGAGGTATGGTCCTGCATTCAGAATTTAGGAAGCCAGAAAGAAAATTTGCAAACGGAACCTCAAAATTGTTAATTTCTGAAATGCTTTTGTTGTTACATATAAGTCAATATAGAAATAAAAGGGTAGAATTTAGGAAGCCATGAATGCATGGCTTGTTGAGATCATTTAGCTTTTTTTAACATTGGACTAGTGCTGGGAAATAAGTACATGTCAGAGCATTTACAACTAAACAGTTCCAGGAGCAGTTTCCTTACAAGATGATTTGATAGAGCAATTAGGAAGGATTTAAACGAATTTGACAAGGGAGTGGAAACCCGGAGACAATACTGGAGAGGAGTGCCAAAATGTGTGCAATACATACATAGAAAAGCAAATAATACTCGGATAAGAAATAGTAGGCTATTAGATCGAATAAAAAAGAGAATAATAAACTTGCAATTCAGATTACTGAGCATGTATGTGAATATGTGGAGGATGGTAAATAAGATTATTGAGATGCAGACACAGGTGGCGAAATGGAAATATGAAGTAGTGTTAATGGAGCCCTGACTCAGAGAGGAGCAGGATTAGACATTAAATCTTTTTGAGTACAAGGTGTTCAGGAAAGATGGGAAAGGAAGAAAAGGAGGAGGGGTGATGGAGATTAAGGAGAGTATTGTAGTTCCGGAGAGAGAACATGTCCCAGAGGGGTCAAGAACATAATCTCATTGGCTATAGCTAAAAAACAAAAAGGTGCAATTGCATTGTTTGTATAATTTGGAATTCCTGTCCTGGGGAGTCTTGGAAACCTCTCATCAGCCAGATGTGCCCATGTCTAGGAAGCATTACGGGATGCAGACATCTGAGCTCTGGGATTCAAAAATTCCAACAAACCTGGTTTATGAGAAAGAGATGAATCAAGTAAAACATGTGACAATGATTGTTGTATCATAAGGGTTCCAATGATGGTAGGTCAATCCTGAGCAACAATACTCAACTGGAAAATAGAGGACTACCATGGAGCAAGAAGAGAGCTGGACTGGATGGACTGGTAACAAAAGTTAATGTGGAATGAACTCTCACTGAACAATGGATGCCTTCAAATCAATGGTTTAGGTACACTCAATGTACATTCCTTCAAAAGAGAAATGTATCATAAATCCAGAGCTTCCTGGAAGTCAAAGGAATTATAAATTAAATTAAGATATCAGGCAGTAAATACAGTTGAAAACCAAGCAGAATGCATGAAGTTCAGAGGGGATGCCAAAAATGGAAGTGTAATGTGATGTAGTACTACCAACTAACATAAAGGATAATTCTTTATAAGCATACCATTATTAAAAGATAAAAACCGGAGGAGTTAGACTAATTAGGAACCAAAGAGGGAATGTACACATGCAAGCAAAAAGCATGGTTGAGGTGTAAAATGAATAATTTGCATTTGTCTTTACTGGAGGTTGGCTAATGTGGTACCACTATTTAAGAAAGGTGGTAAGGAAAAGCCAGGGATCTATAGACCGGTGAGCCTGACGTCGGTGGCGGGCAAGCTGTTGGAATGAATTGTGAGGGACAGGATTTATATGTATTTGGAAAGGCAAGGACTGATTATGGATAGTTAGCATGGCTTTGGGTGTGGAAAATCATAAGCCTGAAGAAGGGCTTATGCCCAAAACGTCGAATCTCCTGTTCCTTGGATGCTGCTTGACCTGCTGCGCTTTACCAGCAACACAGTTTCAGTGTGGAAACTCATGTCTCACAAACTTGATTGAGTTTTCTGAAGAAGTAACAAAGAGGATTGATAAGGGCAGAGCGGTGAACGTGATCTATATGAACTTCAGCAAAGCGTTCAACAATGATCCCCATGGGAGACTGGGGATCTTAACAAATGCATGCTGACTCTTCCAAATTAACCCACATATTTCCAGGTGATGATTAATTCCAGCCCAAACAACTGCCAACAAATGTTTCCCCCAAATTGAAATTAAACTGCCTGGTTCGTAATTGCTGGGTTGATGTTACAAACATTTTTTTGAAGAAGGGTTAAATGCTTGCAATTCTCCAATCAACCAATAGTACCTATGAATCCAGAAAAAAATAAAATAGATTCATAACAGTCATAGAGATCTTATGGAATACAGGGAGAACTAGCCAGTTGGATACAAAACTGGCTCAAAGGTGGAAAACAGAGGTGGTGGTGGAGGGTTGCTTTTCAGACCGGAGGCCTATGACCACAAGGATCAGTGCTGGGTCCACAACTTTTTGTCATTTACATAAATGATTTGGATGTGAGCATAAGAGTTTTAGCTAGTACGTTTGCAGATGACATCAAAATTGGCGGTGTAGTGGATAGTGGATACCTCAGATTACAACTAGATCTTGATCAGATGGGCCAATGGGCTGAGGAGTGGAAATGGAGTTTAATTTAAATAAATGGGAGGTGCTGCATTTTGGAAAAGCAAATGATAGCAGGACTCATACAGTTAATGGTAAGGTCGTAGGGACTTTGCTGGACAAAGAGATCTTGGAATGCAGGTTCATAGCTCCTTGAAAATAGAGTTGCAAGTAGATAGGATCGTGAAGAAGGCGTTTGGAATGCGTTACTTTATTGGGCAGTGAGTAGATAGTAGGAGTTGGGAGGTCATGTTGCGGCTGTACAGGACATTGATTAGGCCACTTTTGGAATATTATGTGCAATTCTAGTCTCCTTCTTATTAGAAGGATGTTATGAAACCTGAAACGTTTCAGAAAAAATTTACAAGGATGTTGCCAGGGTTGGAGGATTTGAGCTGCAGGGAAAGGTTGAATAGGCTGGGGAGTCAGAAGCTGAGGGGTAACCTTATAGGGGTTTACAAATACTGAGGGGCATGGATAGGATAAATAGACAAAGTCTCTTTCCTGGGTTGGGGGAGTCCAGAACTAGAGGGCATAGGTTTAGGGTGAGAGGGGAAAGATATAAAAGTTACCTAAGGGCAACTTTTTCACGCAGAGAGTGGTACATGTATGGAATGAGCTGCCAGAGGAAGTGGTGGAGGCTAGTACAATTACAACACTTAAAAGGCATCTGGATGGGTACATGACTAGGAAGGGTTTGGAGGGATATGGGCCAGCTGCTGGCAAATGGGACTAGATTAGGTTAGGATATCTCATCAGCGTAGACGAGTTGGACTGAATGGTCTGTTTCCATGCTATACATCCCTATGACTGTTATGACTCTATTTTATTTTTTCCTGGATTCATAGGTGTCGTTGGAGAATTGTGAGCATTTAACCCTTGTTCAAAAAGTGGTTGTAAAGATTAACCCAGCAATTACAAACCAGGCAGTTTAATTCCAGTTTGGGGGAAACATTTGTTGTCAATTGTTTGGGCTGGAAGTAAGCGTCACCTGGAAATATGTGGGTTGATTTGGAAGAGTCAGCATGCATTTGTTCAGGGAAGATCACGCCTATCCAATTTGCAGGAGTGTTTTTGAAGAGGTCACAGAGTAGATTGATGGAGGAAAGATGATTGATGTCATGTACACAGTCTTCCAAAGGTGTTCAATGCAGTGCCATATAGCAGACTTGTGAGGAACATTATATGTCATGGAATAAAACGGATAGTTACAACATGGATACTAAATAGGCTAAGTTATAGGAAACAAAGAGGAATGGTCAATTGGCACTTTTCAGAGTGGAGTGGAGTTCTCCAGCGATTGGTTTAAGGATCTTTGCTTTTATGTATATCTTGGTGTTCACGGGACAATTTTGATGTTTGCAATGACACCAAACCTTGGAGGGTTGTAAAGTGCCGAGGACATTTTCGAATTTCAAAGGGCATTGATGGAATGGTGGATTGGGCAGATTGGTGCAGGTGAAGTTCAGTGCATTGAAGTGAGAGGTGATACAGTTCAGTGCAAAGAACGCAGAGAGACTGTATAAAATAAAGGGTACTATTCTAAAAATGGTTCAGGCGACGTGACAGCATTGAGGCATTGTCACTCAGCTAATAATCCAGAGATCCAAGGGATGTACTGTGGATCCAAATTCAAATCCCACTCTAGCAGATGGTGGAATTTGAATTTGATAAGATCTTCTGTCTCTTAATGGTGATCGTTAAGTCATTATCAATTGTTGTAACACATATCCATTTCACTAATGACCTTTAGGGAAGAAAAACTGCCATTCTACATTTGAAATGATCCTGTTTTACTTTGATGTTAGAAAAGCTTTTAGAAATCTTAAGTGGAATTTTCCCCAAACATTGAACAAAGTAGGAAAGTTGGCAAAATCATATGAGATCAGAAGTGAGGAGTTCTTGACTTCAAGAGCAAAATATTGTTCAACCAAGTATTGAATGGCAAAATGAAATTCTCACTAGTGAGCATCAAAATGTCAATTTTCATGCATTAACATCCTCATTATTATGTCTTGTCACCTAATGGATATGCAGTTTCCCATTCTCCTACTCATCGGATAGAAACCAGATGGACGACAATTCTTGACGTGGAAAGTCAGAACACTAACCTGTGATTCCAGTTCATCTGCCCCTCTGGATTTCAAGCATTCATCAGCATCTTACATCACACTCTATCCCATGCAGCAGAACCTCTAGGTTCTTGTCAACACATGAGGGTGTCAATTACTCACTGTCCAACATGTCCAGGAGAAGGGAAACAAACTGTGCAGGGCAGCTGTGGACAGCCATCATATGACGAAGTACTCATTTGGGCTTTAAAGATGGTGCCACCACTCAGAATACTAGCAGTTCCTGGCTGCGGCCAATACTTCCGTTCAATTTCAATTGAGAAGGCCCTCTCGTCCTAGACTCTCAGATGGGGAAAACAACCTCTCCACATTTTCCCTGTCAAGTTCCCTGAGAAACGTGTATGTTTCGATAAGATCACTTCTAATTTGCCTGAACCTCAATGAGGACCAAACAGGCCTAACGTATTCAACCTCTCCTTCTAAAACAGTCTATCCAAGGATACCATTCTGGGAATAATAATTTTTACTTCTTTTATTCAAATGCAAAGCATCTCCATATACTTGACCTCCAACTGCTTCAAGCACAATTTCCTTATTTTATAAATGAGAAGGCTAATTATTTGAGAACTGTCTGTTTTCAGCTGGCAAGACCTCAAGTCAGGTTCTGAGTGCTCTTTGGGAATGTTCTAATCAAGATATTTGATGCTAGAAAGGATTAGTTATGATATATTGTAGCACCTCTGTGTTTTAGCAGATGAAGACTGAAAAACAGACAGCTTCTAGCTTTCTGAATGGACTCTGGTGTCTGGAGTGGTTTGACTCTGGAGTGGTTTGCTTTCCAATGAAATAGTAGGATGGTTGTCACCGATGTACACTAACCAGTCATACAGCCTGGCTCACCCATAACAGATGCTTCAATCCTAAGGATTTGGGGAAAGGTCTTTCATTCTTCCATTTCATCCTTCCATTTAGACCATTCATCCAGGCCCATTGATTTGGCCTCCACTATGCTGCATTTAATGTTGCCATGTTTTTGTACATTTAACTAAAGTATAAATAATTTGCAATGTTTCCTCTTATACGTGGATTTATTTTATTGTTTTCTTTCCCTACAGGTATATTGCAACTGGCCAGATCATTTAATGTTGATGTGAAAAATCCTTTGGTATTTACTGGTTCCCAAGACGATATGTTTGGATATACTGTTAAGCAGTTTGAAAACGATGAAGGGAAATGGTAAGCAATGCTTGCTTTTTAACAGTTTTAGAATCTGTTCTACTTTTGAAAAAATAGAGGTTCTAAACATTGGCACTGTTTGAAGTAATGGGGAGATAGGCACAATAACATGCGTTTAACCAGCAGCACCCACCTGCAGTGGCATTGTGTAGGTATACTGACCTGCCTGGATATCGTGGTCATCTCTTTCACATAACTTTCTGGTGCTTTAAGTATTTCATGACACTCCAGGAGTCACTGAGCAAGATACCAGTATCCATATGCACGATATAAGGAATTCATTCATGAGTCATTTCAGTGCATCAGACACCCACCATTGGATTACTAGTCTAAAGTATATTAAAACGGCAATGTGTTGCATCTTTCAAAAATTATTCTTTCACATAACATAGAAGTCACTGTCTGGATGATAATTTGTTGCCCATCACTAATTACCTTTGAGAAATTGGCATTGAGAGACCCTCTGAACTGCTGCTGTCTATTGGGTGCGAGGTAAACCCAATGCTGTCAGAAAGGGACTACTGCAATATTGATCCAGTCACAAGAACAACAATAAAATTCCAAGTTACGGGAGTGTGCACTTTGAAGAGAAACTTGAAGCTGGTGATGTTCTCATACATTTGCGGCCCTTGTCTTTTTACTGCATAGACTGAATTATTTGCAATGCATATTTTTCATGTTGTCTCATAAAACCGATGGTTTGAAATATTGTAGTACTGTACCAAAAAATTGCACATTTAATGACTGCAAGCGCTTTCTTCCCCTCTGTGGTGTCAGTTATTTTGTTTTATTCCTGCCTATATGAAAGAAAACATCTGTCAGATACTGTTGATGCGTAATTAATACGTCCTGTTGTTTTGTCTCTGATCCACAGATAATCAAACAAGACTTAAATTTTAATTAATACCTCTTTAAAATACATAGCAAACTTGGCATGTTAAGAAGAAAACACGTGGAAGAAATAATTACTTACCACCCCCATCCTATGCTGTAATTATTACATAACCCAATGAGCAGTCTGCATTTTTATTTGATTTTTCATTCTTTCATTAAAGCTTAAGGCTTGTTGTGCAAAATAACATTCAATGTCTATAAGATACTCCCCACAAAAGCAGCACTTTATACAAAGATAGACTACAAATTTGAGAGAAGGGACAGGGTGTGGGAGTTGCTAAGAAGATACAAAGGAGGAAACAAAATCGGAGTCAGGTTTTAAAATAAAGCTATTGATAAGGCAATCGCTGCTCACCATTATTGCTACTTAAATTGAACTGTATAATCAAACATCTACACATGTGCAATTAAATGTGGGAGAGAAACATAGGGTGCCGTAGAAGACAGTATTGCGATCTACACCAATAGTCCTAATACTGAAATGAATCAAACAGCACAGCTCTGTGGCAATTGCTTATTTATATTGAGTTAAAAATGCCTGGTAAAGTTAAAGATGGTCCATTCAGAACAAAATGTGTATTTAATGGTGTGTTAAAAGATGACAACTGCTGAGCAACTTCTCTATTCTGGAAATTAACTTGACAAATATGATGCATCATTTCCTCAGAAGAATGTGGGTGTTGAAAATTTAAAATATTCCTATTTTTCTGTACATCTCTTCTTTCCTTAATCCCACCTGAATTTCCCAATCTTTATTTCACAACCTTAATTTATTTTAGCCGATTTATGCATTCTACTTTATCCTTACTGGTTTGATTTGATTTGATTTCAGACATGGAGATACAGTGATATATGTTGTTTTGTGTGCTATGCAGGCAGATTGTACCATATAAAGTGCATCAGGGTAGCAGAACAGAGTGCAGAATGTAGTGTTACAGCTGCAGATAAGGTGCAGAGGGAGTTAATGGAAGCAACAGGGTCTTTTGTCTGTTGACAGGACAGTCAGTGAAAGGCCAACATCACCTCCTTATGGAAGGCTTACCATAGGAAACATCACTCAGGCTCTTAAACAGCTAGCAACAGGGCTTTAGCTGCTCCCATGCAGAAGGTCTGGTGCTGTTCTGGTTACACACTATAGGAATGAGATGGAGGCTTTGTTAAAAATCACACAACACCAGGTTATAATCCAACAGGTTTATTTGGAAATACTAGCTTTCGGAGCGCTGCTCCTTCATCAGCTGTGGAGCAGGACTGTAAGACACCGAATTTATAGTAAAAGATTACAGTGTCATGCAACTGAAATGATATATTGAACAAACCTAGTTTGCTGTTAAGTCTTACATCTTTTAGAATGGGTTGCAAGTTGCATTAATATGTATTAATATGTATTAATGAGAATTGTGTGCAGTTCTGGTCTCCAACTTTGAGGAAGGACATTCTGGCTGTTGAGGGAGTGCAGCGTAGGTTCACGAGGTCAATTCCTGGAATGGTGGGACTACCTTACATTGAAAGACTGGAGCAACTGGGCTTGTATACCCTTGAGTTTAGAAGACAGAGGGGATCTGATTGAGACATATAAGATTATTAAAGGATTGGACATTCTGGCGGCAGGAAACATGTTTCTGCTGATGGGTGAGTGCTGAACCAGAGGACACAGCTTAAAAATACGGGGTAGACCATTTAGGATAGAGATGAGGAGAAACTTCTTCACCCAGAGAGTGGTGGCTGTGTGGAATGCTCTGCCCCAGAGAGCAGTGGAGGCCCAGTCTCTGGATTCACTTAAGAAAGAGTTGGATAGAGCTCTCAAGGACATGGAATCAAAGCTTATGGAGATAAGGCAGGAACAGGATACTGATTAAGGATGATCAGCCATGATCATATTGAATGGTGGTGCAGGCTTGAAGGGCAGAATGGCCTACTCCTGCACCTATTGTCTATTGTCTATTGTATATGTCAGAACTTATTTTAAGACACATTCACAAGATAACTTTAGGTTTCATAAAATAAAGTGACATCTCAGCTCAGACAATGCATTAAAGGTGTGAGGTTACAGTCCGTCTGTATCCCAGTCTTGAGTCAGGCTGGTCCTATTTCCAAAATATAATTTACAAAATATTACATATATTGACTGCCTGCATTGCCTGCCTGCAGAATGCGCACTTTTTAAGAAAAATGGAATGTTTCTGCAAATATAATTCTGTAAATGCAAATTCACCCCACAGATTTACATGTGTGTGTATGCATGAGAGAGAGTGTGAGTGTGTGCATGGGAGTGTGAGTGCGAATGAGAGAGTGTGTGTTCGCTTGTCTGCATGCTTAGTGAAGTGTGTGTTTGAGTGTGATGGAATATAAGCCTGTGAGAAGGTGTATGCGTGCCTGTGAGTGTGGGCGGTGTATGTGTGTATGTATATGAGACAGAGTATGTGTATGAGAGAGGTCCTGCATGAGTATGTGTGTTTATTGTAGTGTGGCATGAACCCAAGGTCCCAGTTGAGGCCATCCCCATGGGTACCAAACTAGGCTATTAGCCTCTGCTCAGGCACTCTGTGTTATTGCGTATCCCAGAGTCTGCCTTGGAGGATGGTCACCCGAAGATCTGAAGCCGAATGTCCCTGACTATTGAAATGTTCCCTGACTGGGAGGGAACAATCTTGTCTAGCGATTGTTTGATGTGTCCATTCATCCGTATTCATAGCGTCTCACCAATGTGCCATGCCTTGGGGCATCCTTGCCTATAACGTATGAGATAAACAACGCTGGCCGAGTCATATGAATACCTGTTGCATACACGGTGGGTGGTGTTCCCACAGGTAATGATTGTATCCATGTCAACACTCTGACATGTCTTGCAGTGGTTGCCATGACAGGGTTGTACAGTGTTGTGGTCAATGTTGCCCTGAAGGCTGCGCAGTTTGCTGCGAACAATCGTCTGTTTAAAGTTTGGTGGTTATTTAAAATCAAGAAATGGAGGCACAGGGAAGGTCATGGTGGCTTTGGACAGGGTGCAAACAAGGTTCACTAGATTGGCACCTGGATTGGAGAGTATTAGCCAGAAGAAGAGGTTGGACAAACTTGGATTGTTTGCATTAGAGCGAAGGAGGCTGAGGGGTGACTTGATAGAAATATGTAAAGTTGTGGGAGGTCTGGTTGTGTGGGGATAGTTGGTGTCTTTTTCCCAAGGTAGAAATGTCAAATACTATGGGCATAGGTTTAAGGTGAGAGTGGAAAAGTTTAAAGATGATGTGCGAGACAATTTGTTTTACATAATGGGTGGTAGGTACCCGGAATGTGCAACCAAGGAAAGCTTGATTTGATTTATTATTGTCAAATGTACCTAGGTACAGTGAAAAGCTTTGTTTTACGTACAGTGCAGGCAGATCATACCATACAAAGTACGTTAGAGTAATCGAACAGAGCGAGGAATACAATACTACAACAGCAAAGAAAGTGCACAAAGAGCAAGATTAATATGAAATCTGAAATCTGAGAGGTTCATTCAGAAGTCTAATAATGACGGGGAAGAAGCTGTTCTTGAATCTTTTGGTACGTGTGTTTAAGCTATTGTATCTTCTGCCTTATGGAAGAAGTTGGAAGAGATTATAACCTCTCTTTGAAGGGAGGGGTCTTTGAGTATGTTGACTGCTTTCCCAAGGCAATGAGAAGTGTAGATGGAGTCAATGGATAGAAGGTTGGCTTGCATGATGGACTGAGCTGTGCTTACAACTCTCTGTCGCTTCTTATGGTCCTGGGCAGAGCAGTTGCCCATACTAGGGCATGATGCATCCAGATAGTAGGGTTCCTATGGAGCATCACACCTTAATATTGCAAATGCCAAGGTAGTAGTGGCTATTGGTTGTTATGTAAAACTGTCCATGTTCCCATTCCATCTGACTAAATGCCCTTGTCACCAAACTCGCCAGTAGAGGTCATTGAATTACCCTGTGCGCATCATTGGAGAGCCTTATTTGTTGTATTATCAAACATGACAATTCCAAAAGATGCCATTGTGGATTAGACACTGAATTAAAATAAGCCTATACTCCAAAATCAGCAAAATAACTTGGACACCTGTCATTGAGGTGAATAATGTGTGCAGGTTCTTCATTGCTGACTGAAAACCGGTCCTGTGGAGATTTTAGAAGCATTGAAGGAATCAGTAAAGTAGGGAAATTTTGTGTGAAAGTTTTGGGGACAAGAATACAGCTGTTAAAGGATGGAAAATGGAAAAAAAAGTGGTGAAGACATCATATTTCTGTGTGGTATTGAGGCCCCCCTGAAAAACTGGAGTCAATGGGTATCGGGGGAAAATTCTACACTGGGTGGAATCATACTTGGCACATGGGAAGCTGCTTGTGGTTGTTGGAGGTCAATCATCACAGCTCCATTACATGTCTTGCAGGAATTCCTTGGGTCAGTGTCTTAGGGCCAATGCCCTTCAGCTGCTTCATCAGTGACCCTCCCTCCATCATTAGGTCAGAAGTGAGGATATTCGCTGATGATTGGACAATGTTACGCATCGTTCACGACTCCTCACATACTGAAGTAGTCCATGTTCAAATGTTGCAAACCTGGGCAATATACAGGCTTGGGCTGACAAGTGGCATATGGCATTCATGTTACACAAATGCCAGGCAATGACTATCTCCAATGAGGGGAACCTACTCATCATCCCTTGACATTCAATAGTGTTACTATCACTGAATGCCCTACTGTCAATATCCTGTGGGTCACAATTGATCAAAAACTCAACTGGATTTGGCATATAAGCACAATGGCTACAAGAGCAGGTCAGAGGCTAGGAATACTGCAGTGAGTAACTCATCTCCCGACTCCCCAAAACCAGTCCATCATCTACAAGGCACAAGTCAGGAGTGCGATTGAGTACTCCCCACTTGCCTGGATGGGTGCAACTCCAACAATACTCAAGAAGCTTGACACCATCCATGACAAACCAGCCTGTTTAATTTGAACCACATCCACTTCCTACATTATTGATGCTCAGTAGCAGCAATGTCTACTATCTGCAAGATACACTGCAGAAAGTCATCAAGACTCCTCAGACGCCACCTCCCAAACCTGCAATGACTACCATCTAGAAGTGCACAGCTAACAAATACATGGAAACATGCACCATGCACCATCCAGACTTTGAATTATATTGCTGTTCCTTCAGTGTTGCTGCGTCAAAAGCCTTGAATTCCCTCCCTAATGGCATTGTGGATCTACCTACAAAACATGGACTGCTGTAATTTAAGAAGGCAGCTCACCACTACCTTCTCAAGGAGAATGTGGTATGAGCAACAAATGCTGGACCAGCCAGTGATTCCCACGTTTCATGAATGGATTAATAAAAGCTTCTGCACAAAAAGGTTGTGAACAAGGTATTGTGAACAAGCTGCAATACTGCAGTTCATTAAGCTGATGTCCAAGATGCACAGGACTTATGAAATAGTCCTGAAATGTAAAATTGCATGATTGTTTTAATTAGTTCAACTACAAGTCATAATGCAAAAATCACCATTGTATTTAATTATTGAGCAAATTAGTGTCCTCAAATGAGATTCAAGTGGCCTTCATTCTGACAGTGGTCTTTTTGGATCGAAACAACTTTCAAACATATCTGTTCCATTTTCTGATGACTTCATCCATTGCCACATTTTATAGCATGAGAGTAACGCATTAATTTTGGAAGCTCAAAGTATCTGGTGCTCCAATACAGTCCCCTGGTCCTCAGTGAAGTTGTTTACTATTAGCTAAGATTGCACTCTTTAATGTTTCTTCAGTGGGGATATTGTTAATACGTTTCCATGCAAAAAAAAAATGCATTGTGCCTATAATGTGTCAAATGTCATCTATTTGTTCATTGTAGCTCTTTGTGCTGGGGATTTTCCCGGGACCGAAAAGCTAATGCCACTGGGCGCCTTTTTTTTAATGAAATGAAAGAATGCAGTACTTCTGGCAGGAGATTCTGATTAGTGCTTCTCCAGAGATACAGAACTGTCCTCTGGTAGGACCATTTTAGTGTAGAACAGTCAGGATAGGCAAATTGTGCCACCATTTTTCACATCAGTTAGCTGCCATATTCTGTACCATTCTGGAAGTGAGGAGGGGCGTAGGTTCCAGGAGGTGGGAAATGTCTTTGCAGAGCAGGGGTGAGGAAGTGGGTGGTGTCGCGTCAGGGTCTGGGGGCTGCTTTTGGAACACTGCACGCAGTTTGGGTCTCTTGAAACTTGAAAGGGTTCAGCAAAGATTTACAAGGACTTTGCAGGATTGGAGGGTTTGACCTGTAGGGAGAGGTTGAATAGGCTGGGGCTATTTTGCTTGCATTAGCTGAGTCTGAGGGGTGACCTTATACAGGTTTATAAAAATACCTGAACCATCCTCCAGTTACTTCATACAATGTCACATTTTATCGCAAAAGAGTAATAGATAACAAAGCATCTGCGCCCAATACAATCCCAATCCTCAGTGAATTTGTTTATTTTTTTTTACTATTAGTTGAGATTGTATGCTGAAACCTTTCCTCAGTGGGGACATCATTAATACATCTCCATTCAAAAAATCGTATCTGTTCTTCAATCTCAGCACATATTTTAAAAATCCTGCATATTACTGTTTCCTAATCATCATCTACATCAATAAGCTTGGGGTGGAAACTAGCTCCCACATTCTAAAATATGGTGGGTTATTTCTAACTGCCTTTTGAAAACTCTATAGAGATAGGAATCAGTACATAGTTGGGAATCATGCCATTTATGAGACCAGACTCTCTCCTTGGAAATAAGTACTCTTCTGTTCTCAAATGCCAACAGAGTTCAAATCCATTATAATTCGAACATTTGTGAGAAGCCTGCAACCAGAGGCACTCAATTCAGAACGGCTACTACTTTCATCGGAAAGTCAATAACTATCCCATGGAAACAGCAAAATGCTTCCACAATGTTTAGAGCTGCATTCAGGTTCCTGTGCTTGATTGTCCAAGAGCTTTGTTTTCACCCTCATACACAATATTCAAATTCTTCTGTTACATCATGGATCTGGGACAAATTATTGGACAGTGAAAGTTTGCAGATGACACCAAAATTGGATGTATAGTGAACAGTGAAGAAGGTTATTTAAGATTATAAAAGGATCTTGATCAATTGGGTCAATGGGCTGAGGAGTGGCAGACTGAGTGTATAGAGTTATAGGGGTCTACAGCATGGAAATGTTTAATTTGGATAAAATTTAGATATTGCATTTTGGTAAAACAAACAAAGACAGGACTTACATAATTAATGGTACTCTTGTAGAACAGAGAGACTTGGGGGGTTCAGGTATATAATTCTTTGAAATTTGCATTACAGGTGGACAGAGTGGTCAAAAGTACATTTAGCATGCTTGCCTTCATTGCTGAGACCTTTGAGTATAAGAATTGGGACATCATGTTGAGGTTGAACAGTACGTTAATGAGGCATCTTCTGGATTAGTATGCAGTTCTGGATATTATTAAGCCGGAGAGGGTTCAGAAAAGATTTACCAAGCTGTTGCCGGGAATGGAGGGTTTGAGATATAAAAGTAGAGTGGAAAAGCTGGGACTTTTTCACTGGAGCATGGGAGGTTGAGGGTTGACCTTATTGAGGTTTATAAAATCATGAAGGACATGATAAGAGCCTTTTCTCTAAGATATGGGAGTACAAAACTACGGGCATATTTTTAAAGTGAGAGGAGAAGGATTTATAAAGGACATGAGGGGCACAGAAGGTGAACTACTAGAGAAAGTGGTGGATGCAGCTACAGTTACAGCATTTAAAGGACATTTTGATAAGTTCATGAATAGAAAAGGTCTGTAGGGCTATGGGCCAAGTGCAGGCAAGTGGGACTAGTTTGGGAACATGGGCGGCATGGACTGGTTGGACCGAAGAGTTTGTTTCCATGTGCATGATTCAATGACTCGATCGCTATAACTGATTAATTTCCAGAGTTTAGGTGGTATCCATAGAGTGCACTTAACTTTTCTATACTCAGCCATATGTTGGTATCATTTAGGGTGAATTGTATTGCTTGAAGACTAGCACCTTTGATGCTGGGAACCTCCGGAGGAGACCGAGATGGATAATTGACTCTGCACTTCGGGCTGAACAAGGATGTAAATCATCAGCTGTGCCTTTTAAAAAAAAACAAATCATTCTGGAGAAACACTGTAGGTCTGATAGTATCTGTACAGAGAAAGCTGAGTTGATGTTCAAGTCTCATGACCTTTCATCAGAACTGGACTCAAAATGTTAACTTTATTATCTCGATACAGATGCTGCCAGACCTATTGTGCTTTTCCAGCACTGTTTTTGTTTCAGATTTCCAGCATCCCAGTTCTTTGTGTTTATTTTAGCTTTAACGTTTTTCACTGATTCACTGGTCTGTCCTATCATGAAGGATGGGGATATTTGTGACCCCCTCTCTTCTTGAAGTTGTTTAACTGTTCACCACCATTCACTATGGAAATGGCAGGAATGCAGAGCCTAGATTTGATCCATCTGTAATGGCATCACCTAGTTCTGTCTATTGCATTTTACTTCTATGTGTAAATGGTCCTGTGTTATAGCTTTGGCAAGTTCACACCTCATTGAAGACATGCCTGGTGCTGCACTTGGTGTGCTCTCCTGCACTCTTTGTTGACCCAGGGATGATCTCCTGGTTTGATGGTAATGGTAGAGTGGAGAATATGCCAGGCTATGAGATTCCATATTCTGGCTGAATACATTTCTTCTGCTGCTGATGTTCCATAGACTTGTGCCTTAAAGTTGCTGGATCCATTGGAAGTCTGTTCTGTTCAACACGGTGATAGTGCCACACAACAGAGGAGCTTGTCCTTAGTGTGAAGATGGGATTTTATTCTCGATAATGAGTTTACAGCAGTTTACCGATACTGTGAAAGGTAAATTGGAGAGGACAATGTCAAGTAGGTTATTCCCTCTAGTTGGTTCCCTCATCACCTTCCACAGGTCAAGTCTGCAGCTATGTCCTTTAGGCTTCGACCAGATCAATCAGCAGTGATGCAATCAAATCACTCTTGTTCATGGACATTTAAGTCAGAATACATTCTGTGCCCTTGCCACTCTCAAGGCTTCTTCTAATTGATGTTCGACACTTCATGCATCACCACCCTTGAACACCACCCCCTCCCAACACAACTTGGACAGAATCCCCCCTCGTCCTCACCTTCCACCCCACCAACCTTCATATACAACACATCATCCTCCACCACTTCCACCATCTCCAAACAGACCCCACCATCAGAGATACATTCCCCAACCCCACCCCATCATCATTTCGAAAAGACCATTCCCTCAGTGACTCCCTTGTCAGGTCCACACACCTCACAAGCCCACACCCCACTCCTGGCATCTTTCACTGCCACCACACCCACACCACTCCCCTCAACTTTGTCCAAGGCCCCAAGGGATCCTTCCACATCCATCAGAAATTTACTTGTACCTCTATCAATAGCATCTACTGCATCCGTTGCACCTGGTGTGTTTTCCTCTACATCGGGGAGACAGGATGCCTTCTTGCAGATCATTTCAGAGAACATCCCGCAGTCACCAAACCCACCACCCCATGGCTGAATACTTCAACTCCCCCTCACACTCCATCAAGGACATGCAGGTCCTGGGCCTCCTCTACTCCCAAAACATTTACCACCACACACCTGGAGGAGGAACACCTCATATTCGTCCTTGAGATCCTGCAGCCACACGAGATAAATGTGGATTTTAACAGTTCCCTCATTCCCCTCCCAGACATTATCTGGACATTTCCGGAGGACAGAACCCCACTGGTCCTCACCTACCATCCTACCAACCTCCATATACATCATATCATCCGTTGTCATTTCTGCCACCTCCAAACGGAGCCCACCACCAGGGATATATTTCCCTCCCCTCCCCTATCAGCATTCCAAAAAGACCACTCCCTCCGTGACTCCCTCGTCAGGTCCACACCCCCCACCAACCCAATCTCCACTTCCGGCACCTTCCCCTGCAACCGCAAGAAATGTAAAACTTGCACCCACACCTCCCCCCTTACTTCCTTCCAAGGCCCCAAGGGATCCTTCCATATCCGCCACAAACTCATCTGCACCTCCACACACATCATTTACTGCATCCGCTGCACCTGATGTGGCCTCCTCTATATTGGGGAGACAGGCCGCCTACTTGCAGAAAATTTCAGAGTACACCTCTGGGACACCTGGACCAACCAACCCAACCACCCCGTGGCTCAACACCACAACTCCCCCTCCCACTCCACCAAGGACATGCAGGTCCTTGGACTCCTCCATCGCCAGACCATAGCAACACGATGGCTGGAGGAAGAGCATCTCATCTTCCGCCTAGGAACCCTCCAACCACAAGGGATGAACTTAGATTTCTCCAGTTTCCTCATTTCCCCTCCCCACACCTTGTCTCAGTCAAATCCCTCGAACTCAGCACCGCCTTCCTAACCTGCAATCTTCTTCCTGACCTCTCCGCCCCCACCCCCACTCAGGCCATCACCCTCACCTTTCATTTCCAACGCCCCTCCCCCAAGTCCCTCCTCCCTACCTTTTATCTTAGCCTGCTGGACACACTTTCCTCATTCCTGAAGAAGGGCTCATGCCCGAAATGTCGACTCTCCTGCTCCTTGGATGCTGCCTGACCTGTTGCGTTTTTCCAGCAACACATTTTCAGCTCTGGTGAATAGTCACCAGACTTGAAACATTAACTCTGCTTTCTTCCAACTGATGCTGTCAGACCTACTAAATTACTCCAGAATTTCTGTTTTTGTCCTCATATTACTAGCTTGGGTATCCAACCACAGTGTGATGTCCTCACCAAGCTGAGGTGTTATGCACCTATGAACCTTGTTGCTCACTGACAGGTTCTCACCTCTACTTATTCAAGCGGCAGTTATTTTAATTCTTCCAAACTGTTGACCAGGCTGTGTTTAGTACTCTTAAATAAAGCAAATGCTGCTTTATCAAGGCTGCAATGCATTTATCTGTGGCCACTTAATTTTAATGGGAGAATATTACAGGAGCCTATGCGATATGGATATGGTGAAATGTGTGAAAAAATTGACTGAGAAGCATCTCAAGGCCCATTTCAACATCTGGATAAACTTTGCTTTATTTTTATACTTTTCACAAGCAATGTGGTGAGGTTTTCATAAAGCAATGATGAGGTGCTAGTTGGTGGGCATTATTGATTGTCAAGCACATGGTTACAAGCTCAATTTGCCTCATTCATATTCAGATTCACTTTTTGCCAAATTGGAGACTGGTACAATTGCAACATTTAAGAGGCATTTGGATGGGTGTATGAATAGGAAGGGTTTGGAGGGATATGGGCCGGGTGCTGGCAGGTGGGACTAGATTGGGATGGGATATCTGGTTGGCATGGACGGGGTTGGACCGAAGGGTCTGTTTCCATGCTGTACAATTAAACAAGAACACAGTTTCAGTTGCTCTGAATGACTTCCATGTTGAACACCAGGGACCACGATCCACAGGTACCAGGTGCATGCATCCTTCACCTAGAGACATTTTGCCACGCCTCATGGCAAAAATCCTTCCAAAACACACAAAACCACCTCTGACTCAGCCAAAATAATGTAAGATTCAGGCTCAAGTGCTGTCCATTTGGTCACTAATCAGCACCAAATTTAATATTGATATGGGACTTAGTAATGGCCAAATAGAAGTCAGCAGGTACTTTCTCCCTGTGAGTTATTTGGTGTTTGGAACAGAAAATGTGTTATCTTGTCAGTCCAATATGTATTTTAATGGTCAGAATTTCTGACTGCACTACCGTGTACATCTGTATTATATGAACTTATCATGACTGTTATTTTGTTTTGTATTCAGGCTTCTTATTGGCTCTCCCTGGGAAGGACAACCCATAAACAGAACTGGTGATGTCTACAAATGTCCAGCATTCAAAACCAGCAATCCAGAATGTGTGAAGCTAAACTTAGCTGGTAAATGAAAATATATTTTCTCTCATAAAATCATTGAGAAAGTATTTATGTTCACAAAGCACTTGGCTCTAAGTGTGACTAAAAGTGGTATATTTGACCAAGCAAATCAAAAACAGGCAAGTTAAACTGCTCAGTTTACTTGTGTGACAAAATCGAGAATTGAAGGGTATGAAGAGCTGAATAACTAGCTGTCAGGGAATGCTGACGTTATGAGGTCGCCCTATTAGCTTACGTGCAGTCAGACTTGGCTGCCTTTAGACAGATGGTTTAGATGTCTGTTAAAAAGCTTCTATTAAAAACAGAAATGGCGATTTTTTTAGTGAACAACCTGGGGCATTTTAATGGCTCATCCACAAGGTGGTGAGGATTCAAAAGTCCCCATCCCATCACTGAATCTGAATAGTTTTGAAGCTCCTTAAGCAATAATTGAATTGCACAAGGTAGAACCAATGATAATTAACAAACCCCATAATAATAGGTTGCCTACACTCAGTCTCTGCAGGCTAGTCATTCAATGCACATGGAAAGGAATAAAATATGTTTCTATAGCTCCAGTTTCAAGTCAACTTCTTGCTACAATATTATTCTTGAAAATAATTAATCCAGTCCTTGGTTTTCATACTCACTGAGACTTTGGTTCTAACTATTTGCTTCTGTACTGAATACTGAGATCTTGGAAAAATTCTGAGTTCTAAAGCAGGAGATATTGCAATCAGAGCTTCTTCTATATTCGGCAGGAAATAAGGAGATTCTTAACCACAAAAATGACTAAGATATCCAACCTTCAGAAAAAAAGATTGGAATAGCAAGAGGATAGTTTTTTCCAGTTTGGTAAAACAGCAAAATTACCAGGCAGTGAGGTTGTTACTGCTGCATTACCAGTTCCAGCTCCATTTCCTAAGCTAATTGTTACACTCAGTAAATGCCAGTAGAGCTTTATTTCCCCACCAGTTTTGTTTGGTCTGCTTGTTTACTGCTCCTCCCCTGCTGCCTTGATAAATATGACAACGCAAACAAAAGTAGCAGTGCCAAGGTGCCAAAGTTCATTCAAGAACCCAAGTGCACTGACCTTTACACCCCTAGCTGACTCTCTGTTGCTGCAAGTATATATCTCCATCCCATAGCATTTACCTTCTTGATGGCAAAAATCCCACCAAAGTTTGTCCTATCTGGGAAATTATATATAAGTAAGTGAAATGAACCAGTTTTACAATGATAATGGGTTGGCATACAAATCAGTCACCCATCATGGGACCATCACAATGAAGAGGAGGGGCTGTACAGAGAAAGCTGGCTTTGACCTTGAATACCACCTCTTGGAACCACAGGATATTTCTCGCAATTCAGAAGGAGGCTCCACAACCTCACCAAAAAACTGCCAAAGTAGTTAGCTGCCCATTGTTTTTATACTCTCTATATGCCACTTAATCATTCATTAATCTCAGTTAAATTAATTATTTGTATTTATTCATTCATGGGATGTGAGCGCTGCTGGGATGGCTGGCATTTTTGAACATCCCTAATCGGTCGTGTTAACTGGCTTCTTGAATCACTCTAGTCAGTGTTATGTAGGTTGGCCCATAGGGCTGTTAGGGAGAGAGTTCCATGGAGAAAGTGAGGACTGCAGATACTGGAGATCAGAGTCAAGAATGTGGAGCTGGAAAAGCACAGCAAGTCAGGCAGCATCAGAGGAGCAGGAGAACTGACGTGTCGGGCATAAGCCCTTCGTCAGGAAAGGCTTATGCCTGAAATATCGATTCGCCTGCTCCTCGTATGCTGTCTGACCTGCTGCGCTTTTGCAGAGAGTTCCAGGGTTTTGACTCAGTGACAGTAAAGGAATGGTAACATAGTTCCAAGTAGGGATAGTGTGTGATTTGGAGGGAAATTACAAATGATGGTGCTCGTATGCACAGGTATTCTTTGTTTCCCAGGAAAGAATTTGCAGATTTAGAAGGTGCTGACTGAGAAGCCTTGGGAAATTGATGCAGTGAATTTTTAAGATGGCATACAGCATAGATGAGGTTGCACCTTTGGCAAGAGGATGAAACATAAGAAAATAGAAATTGGAATAGGAGCAGGCCATTCAGCCCCTCAACCCTTGACAACTATTCAATAAGAGCATGGCTGGTCTGCTCCAAGCCTCAAGTCGTGCCAGTTCAGCAAAGCTGTCAACTCACAAAAATTTCAAACCACTATCTACCTCCTCTTTAAGTGATCTAGCCTCCACAACTCTCTGAGGATGAAAATTCCAGACATTCATACCCTCTGGTAAAAGCAATTCCTTATCCCTTTGTTCTGTAACAATGTCTCCTAGTTTCAGATCTCCTCATGAGTTGAAACATTTTCTCAACAACTACCCTGTGAAGTCCTCACAGAATCTTGTAAGTTTGTCTTCCCCTCCTTTCCACTGTTTGTATTCTGCAGGGACCATTCCCTTTGTGACACCCTGGTCTACTCCTCCATTATTCTTAAAATGTCCTCACTCCCCTATGAAATCTTCTCATGCAATTGAAGATAGTATAACATCATGTAACTCTGACCTCCTCACAATCCGAAGCCCAAATACACCTTTCAGGTGTCACAGCACTTTATTTAAACCTTTTTGCAATCTAGACTATTTACTGCTCAAAATGCAATCTCCCTTACAATAGTTAAACCGAACACAAACTGGGTGACTATTTTTTTGGAACAGCTCCACTCTGTCCATAGAAATGGCACTGACCTTTCAATTGCTTGCCATTTCAATAAACCATCTTGCTGTCATGCTAATGTTTCTTTCCTTGGCCTTCTATCGTGTTCCAATGAAGCTCAATACAAGGTGAAGGACTAACACCTCATTTTTCACTTTGGTACTTTTTAGCTTCTCTGCCTCAATATTGAAAGAGTGTTAATACAAACATAATCACAAATCTGAAGTGGTTGGAATGAGCTGGTAGCTAGAGAGAGGCTAGCATCATAAAGGCAGACCCTATATATTTAACACATTGATCTGAATGGTATACTTGCACTCATATTTCATATTTTCACATGTTTCTCTTGATTGGACCTGTATGGAGCCAAGTCTAATGATATTATACTGTAGGAAGGATGTGAATAATTCAAGTACACATTGAAGAGGTTTACAATAATGATTCCAGGGATGAGATATTTCAGTTACAAGTTAAGATCAGAAAAATTGGGCCTGTTTTCCTTGTAGAGGAGAAGGCTAAGATTCATAGAAGTTTTCAACATTATTTTGGAGTCTGAACAGCGTGGGAGAGATAAACTGTTCACAGCCATAAATGGATGAAGAACCAGAGGCACATTTTTGAAGTGCTTTGCAAGAAAAACAAATGCAATATGAGAAAAAGTCTTTTCACTCAATGAGTAATTGATTATGAAATACCTAGAAGTGCATTAGAGGCAAGTTCTATTGAAATCCTCAAGAGGGGATTGGATGATTATTTAAATAGTAACAATGTGAAAGGCAAGGGAGAAAGTACAGGAGAGTGGCAGTAAACTAAAATGCTCAGAGAGTCGGTGTAGTCATGGGGGGTTGAATGGCTTCTTTCTGCACCATAACAAATCTGTGGATCTATATTCCAGTTGCAACAATTTTATTAGGACCATGCAATGTAATAACTAATATGCACAGCAAGCAGAAGGTGTAGGGAGGATTGATTATCAGATTTTCTTGGCTATGTTTGACTTGATGCTCTCAGATTCAGACAAATACTCCCCCTCAGCCATGTAGCTGCACACAATCTGAAGTTTACCGCCTAGGCTGCAGATAAGCAGCCTTTAACTCATTGTATATGCATGGCTGTGCAAGAAAAAAAACCATAAGTGGCCAAACGTGTAAAGGAGCAGGTCAGACAGCATCCGAGGAGCAGGAAAATCAACATTTCGGGCAAAAGTCCTTCATCAGGAATAGAGGAATCAAGAATGTGCTCTATTCCTGATGAAGGGCTTTTGCCCAAAACATCGATTTTCCTGCTCCTCAGATGCTGCCTAACCTGCTGTGCTTTTCCAGCACCACTCTAATCTAGATTCTGGTTTCCAGCATCTGAATTCCTTGTTTTTACCCTGTTTTTACCTAAATGCGTAAAGAAATTTACTGCAACAAATTAGAGGTACAGTGAGGACAACCAAAGCCACTCCCAATTATGTGCCACTGTGCGAAAATTTCTGGTGGCTTGGTCCAGCTGGACATATTGCAGGCTGGTGATGTTGGTCTCCTGGAACATTGGTATAATTCTGTTATATATGTCTATGCTCGACTGTTGGTTGGCCAATGTGTAAAATGATTTTCTCAAATTTGGCACAGGTACTCAGATATAAGTGAGGAGGGGTGCAGGTTTAACTGGTCTGGACATGCTTTTGCTCTCGGTATCTTGGTCAATGTCATGTGGCCCACTGGCTTCATTCTTATTCTCAACACAGTTTGATATAATTAGACTATCTGCCAGGCCGTTTCAGAGGGTGATTGAAAGATTGTCCCATTTCCAAGAATCTAACATGGTATATAGGCCCAGTCTGGGCATGAAATAGTTTATATGTCCGTCCTAAAGGACATTAGTGAACCAGATGGGCCTTACAGCAATCCAATACTTTCATATATACCATTACTACAGGTCATTCTGCGAGAACACGAGTTTCATTAACATGAATTTGCTGTAACATGACTGATGAATTGGGGACACTGTTTTCAAGTGCAAACTTGACTGTAATATGATTACATTGCCAACACTTCAAGCACTGTCTCTAAAGCACAATTTTTCTGTAGTGCAAGTTGCACAAGAACGCAACTGCTGCATAATAGAAGAACTATCTGTATAGTCACTTTGGTTCTGAGATTTATTTATTAGCTGAATTTTAATTCCTCAGTCACCATGGAGGGATTTGATTTTTTTGTCTTTGGATCATTAATTTAGGATCTGGACTATGAGTCAAGTTACATAGTCACAATGTCTCTGTATCAGTTTCTTGGACATGATCAATGGGTGTTTGACAATGTTGGGAAAGATACTTCACAAAAGCTGACCCCTGGATCCTGTGGACTTGGATCTTTGAATACATTTATAAAAATAAGTTTGATGTTTTTGATCTTTACATGCATATGCAAGTACTGAGAACCATCTTGGAGGATCTGAGGCAGATGGAAGAGCTTACAGCAGAGTCCCTCAGTGCCTTTGTCCAAGTATTTAACATGCATGTTAGCTTGAATAAAATGTCTGTTTGCATGATTTATTCCTCAAAATCTGTTCTTTACCAGAACTGTACATGTTTGCACATGTATAGAGAGGATGAATGAGTTCATAATATTACCCTCCGGTTAAAGTTTAAAATGCAATCTCAGATAAAATGGTGGTCACTTCGAGCAGGTACTGGACATAATGAAAACTATGGAATTGTACTCCAACATAATACACATTAATTCCATATAGGAAATCATGAGATAAAATGAGAAGTAATGGTCCTAGGTGACTTCCTTCAGTTTTCTTACCTTCCTTGTATAACTGAGAGCAAAAATGTCCTAAGTAAGTCTATAGATGATAGAACATAACCAGACTGCAAAACATCTGATAGTTCTCAACAATATTGTAAATTGTACAATTATGCAGAAAACTCATAGTCACACTATTTCCATTGTTGTTTTTTACAGAGTTTTTAACTGTTCCTAACATCACTGAAGTTAAAGACAATATGACTTTGGGAATGTCATTGACATTAAATCCTAAAGCAGGCTTTCTGGTAAGAAACTTAAGTTCCATTTTGAATGTATTTATGGTACTACCAAATAAGAGTTGCTTTAATTCCACTGAATGCATAAAGAAACAAAAATACATGAAAGTTTTTTTTCTGTCAAGTACAAGATGTGAACTCTGCACCCATCACAATGACAGGTTTTGAATACAAAATGAAAAATTATAACAAAAGTGTTGCAACGTCAAGCGATATAACTATAGAGAAAGTGTTCAATGAATTGGCAGGAAAATAGTGAAAGATATCAGTCATTGCTTACTCCCATTGATGTTTAATATAAAAAACTATAACATGAACAAAATGGTGCAATTTGAGCTGATATGTATTTGACTTATGAAACAAGCAATAAAGGTTCTTCTGCATTTTGGGGCAATTCATAGGAACTTGTTTTCCAGACTTGACTCATAGAGTCATAGAGTCATAGAGATGTACAGCATGGAAACAGACCTTTCGGTCCAACCTGTCCATGCCGACCAGATATCCTAACTCAATCTAGTCCCACCTTCCAGCACCTGGCCCATATCCCTCCAAACCTTTCCTATTCATATATCCATCCAAATGCCTCTTAAATGTTGCAATTGTATTAGCCTCCACCACTTCCTCTGGCAGCTCATTCCATACACGTACCACCCTCTACATGAAAAAGTTGCCCCTTAGGTCTCTTTTATATCTTTCCCCTCTCACCCTAAACCTATGCCCTCTAGTTCTAGACTCCCCGACCCCAGGGAAAAAACTTTGTCTATTTATCCTATCCATGCTCCTCATAATTTTGTAAACTTCTATAAGGTCACCCCTCAGCCTCCGATGCTTCAGGGAAAACAGCCCCAGCATATTCAGCCTCTCCCTGTAGCTCAGATCCTCCAACCCTGGCAACATCTTTGTAAATCTTTTCTGAACCCTTTCAAGTTTCACATCATCTTTCTGATAGGAAGGAGACCAGAAATGCATGTCCTGGCAATTTTCTCCAAATTATTCTTTGTTTATTTTGATCTTAGAATATGGGCGTTGCTGGCTAGGCCAGCATTTACTATCCATTCCTAATTGCTCTGAAAGAAGTGGTGGTGAGTTGCCTCCTGAACCTCTGCAGCCAATGTGCTGCTCAAAAATGAATCCAGTATCTTATGATGAAGGGAAGGTCATTAATGAAACAGCTCAAGATGGTTGGGCTGACGACACTACCCTGAGGAACTCCTGCAGAATATCCTGGAATTGATTTGACTGACCTCCAAAAACCACCTTCCTTTTCAGTAGATATAACTTCAACTAGTGGAGAACTTTCCCCCTACTCTTAGTTTTCCTCGGGCTCCTTGATGCCACACTCAGTCAAGGACAATTGCTTTCCTCTCACCTCTGAAGTTCAGTTCTCTTGCCCATATTTGGACTAAGGTACCATTGCAAACTACCTCCCCATCTTCAATCTGTCTTTCTGCCCAAGGTCCTTCAGTATGGATATGGTCCTTCAAATCCATTTTCAACTTTTTGGAAACCATACATACCTACATCAGGAGCTTGCTCTGGTAAGTATCAAAATAGCCCATAGCAAAATCAGAAATAACACGCAATGTTAACACAAAATTCTTCACGCTTCTTGACCTCCCTCCACAATTCATCCCACCTTCCTCTTCCACTGCCTCTCCTTCAATATCCAATGAATGGAGTGGAACATCTGATTCCATTCTTAACAAATTAGATGACAGCTAGAGAACCCTTTCTACTATCAAAAGCATTCACAGTACAACCTTGATTATCCAAATATCGATTATCCAAATTTCGGATTATCCGAACAAGATCTCAAGGTCCCAATGTTTGGGCAAACTGTGTTATCTGAACATTCGATAATCCGAACAAAACACTCCCTGCCTGTGTCATTTGGGTAATCGAGGTTGCCCTGTATCCTTGGCCGCCACCTGTTTATCATCTGAACTCTCCTCCTCATTGACATCCCCAAAAACACAGCAGGCTGGATTCTTACAGTGTTGGAGAGACTCTATCAACCTTTAAAAGTGTGGGCTGTGGAAGCCAATTGTAGGATTCCCAGTCTGTGTTTTGTCAAGGCAGGATAAGGGTGTGATCTGATGCAGGTCTGGGCCTGTACCATGAAACACCAATCTTTCCAGCTGCATCTGAGGATTTCAGGAATAGGTATCTGCTCACCCTCTTCAGTTTTGTGAAGTTCAGCCAACTTTTCAAGAAATCATAATTTATGGTCCCTCTGAGATATCATGAATTGCAGGCTGGATGAGGGAACCTTTTGAATGGTAAATCCAAAAAGGTTATACCAATGCCACTTTGCCATCCCCCTACCCACCTCTCATGGCTCCTCATTCTTTTCACTCTAAGTTATGCCACTCTGCCCACACCCCATGGCCTCGTGTAATTAACACCAGCAAACTGTAGCCTTCCACCTACCTCTGAGATTTCTTATGTGCAAGTGCTTTAGTGTCCTGTATTAATGTCAGATAAAATGGATTTTGGCTCCATGGTTAAATAGTCTAACTTCACTGTCTAGGTACACACTTTTAGAATGGTCACAATTCGTAAATTACAAGAGGATATTAAGCTCCAACAAACTTTTCCAAGTTTCAATCACTGGGAGTAAAAGGAAATTCGGGGATGGAGAAGGAAAAGATTATAAACTGTTTTACTGATATTCTAAACTATATTTGTTGCTTTTTTTAAAAAACTTTCAGACATGTGGACCACTTTATTCTTACAAATGTGGAGGTCTATATTATGCAGCTGGTGCCTGTTTGAGTGTAAGCTCCACTTTCCAAGCTGTAAACACAATAGCGCCTACAGTGAAAGGTATGTAAGCCAAAGAGCTCGATTCTGTATGACTTAACAGATTTCAATAAAGTGAACATATATGGCATCTGTGTTCAGCACAATTTCCAATTTAGGGAGAAATAGTCTCCATATTCAGGAATAAAAGCAACCCACAGATTGTTTGATTATTTTTCATTAAACATTTCCCATAAGGGGACTTGCTGAAAAAACAAACAATGATGTTAAAAAATGCTTGCTCAGAAGATACTTGCATATGTCATTGCCATGTTTGTAGTAGCAGCTTTTAGATGTATTTGTATGTATGTGCGCTTTAACAAAAATGTTGATCCTTTTACTTGGCCTTTTTTTGGCTCTTACATTGAGAAATGATGTTCAAGCCAGTAAAATTTGAAGAAAGGCAAATAGCATCAATCCAATGACTTTGAATTGATGAATTAACACAAGATTAGGGAATATTCTTTCTCTCAAGAAACTTATCTTTATTAAGTAATCTGATAGAGACTTGCTCAGTGACCCAGAAGTAAACTAACACTCAAATGCAAAAGAAAACAGAAAATATTGGAAACATTAAGTAGGTCTGGCAGTATCTGTGGACAGGGAAAGAGAGTTAATATTTCAGATTCAGTTTCAGAGTTAAAGTTTTCAATCACTGCAATCATCAGGACTCAGAAAGGTTAAAACTGTCATTGGATATCTACAAATAGAAAGCAGGAGGGAGACAAAAGAATGAAAGCTCTGTGATAGGGAGTAGATTGGTAGCCAAAGGGAGTGGTGTTAAGAGAAGTAAAGAGACAAAAGCTGTATTCAGACATTCATGAAAATCTGTTTCTGTCTCTCCAAAGATACTGGCAGAGTGGCTGAGTATTGCAGCATTTTCTATTTTTATTTCAGATTTCCAGCATGCATATATTTTGTTTTGGTAATGCTCTGGCTCATTTATTGCATCAGGTTTTTGTACAAGTCATAGCAAATTACAAGTGTATTTTTAGCGTTTTGAATCTTTAATTTTTATAACAAACTACAGCACAAAGAAACTTTTCCTCAACAATGTTTGGAATTGATTTTAACATAATTTTTTTTTCCAATCTCTTTTTTTCAAGTAGATTTCCCTTCAAATGTTTTTAATAACCACTTACCCAGTGAAATTCATTCTGACAGTAATGGAATACTAAGCAAAAACAAAAGAGTCTAATATTGTTTCTGCCATATGCCAATTTATCAACTTTAGTAATACCACAGTTAATATTTGTTGAAATCATGTTTAATGCATGGATTTTGCTGTGACTTCAATGAGGCAAAACTCTACTTGCATGTTTACAAAATGTCTAGATAGGGCTAAAATTGAATTCATCCCCAGCCTTTCATTTTAATGACATGGCCTTTACAGAGCTAATCCATTTGTTCTACATCGACATTAATGACAAAACAAGTTCCACCTTTTCCAGATGTTTGTTTTCTATGAGAACAGCACAGGGGAGTAGATTTATAGTAGTGTCAGGCACAGGCCAGAAAGCCAATGATAGCATCTCCGCATCTAGTTCCAGAAGCCCCAGTGAAGTTAAATGTCTCCTGCTTGGTCATTATCTTATCTTGGGTGTGTTTGTGCTTCTGAAGGCTAAGACCTTGCCTTTAGAGTTGATGCCCAATTAGTGGACCACCAGCTCTACAACTCCAGCATAGCCATTGAATGCAGAGGCCATGGTTTTCAGACAGCAGGTGAGCAGGAGCAACAGCAAACAATGGAGGCCCAAGAAGAAGGTGAATGGGGGAGGGTGGTGCTTCAGGGACAAGTTATGTATATCTCATCATGGGTATGGAAGACAGTGAGGAGGCAGGGTGACTCTTATAGTGAGGTCAGTCTCTGTCAGTAGTGCAGTCCATCATGCACTATTGGGTGCCCAGGCAAGAGGGTCCTGCGTGGAGTTTGCACATTCTCCCCGTGTCTGCTTGGGTTTCCTCCGGGTGCTCCGGTTTCCTCCCACAGTCCAAAAAATGTGCAGGTTAGGTGAATTGGCCAAGCTAAATTGCCCCTAGTGTTAGGCAAAGGGGTAAATGTAGGGGAATGGGTCTGGGTGGGTTGCGCTTTGGCAGGTCGTTGTGGACTTGTTGGGCCAAAGGGCCTGTTTCCACACTGTAATCTAATCTAATCTAATCTAAACACCTTATCTGAGCCCAGAGACAGACTGCCTGATGGCCTGATCCCAACACTTGGTTCCCAGTGGCAATAGGATGATGCCCTTACATGATCCTTGCTTGTATTCATGGCAGGAGAAAGTGAGGACTGCAGATGCTGGAGATCAGAGCTGAAAATGTATTGCTGGAAAAGCACAGCCACTCAGGCAGCATCCAAGGAACAGGAGATTCGACATTTCGGGCATAAGCCCTTCTTCAGGATTCCTGAAGAAGGGCTTATGTCCGAAACGTCGAATCTCCTGTTCCTTGGATGCTGCCTGACCCGCTGTGCTTTTCCAACAACACATTTTCAGCAGTTGTATTCATGGCAGCAAAGCCAATCTCTGGCTTCCCTGTCCCCAACTTAAATGAGGGGACTCATGCAGAGGATGATGTACACCTAGATTAGCCAGCCATTCTAAGACTCAAAGGAGGAAGGAGCCATTAACTTCCACCTCACAATGTCTCATTGAATTACTGTGAGGAAAATATCCCTTCAGTGTCCTTGTCTCTTATATGCTTACAACTTCCATATGAGCTAATTATAGTTGGTGGATGGGTACATTAGCAATACCAAAGATGAAAACAGGTCTTGCTGAGAATTTTACATAGAACATTACTTTCAACAGCTTTATCCCACATGTTTCCCTGCCCCTGCTGATTATGCTGACTTAGGCTAAATTGGTTATGGTTGTTAGGTTGTTGTTATTCTCTGCTTCATCCAAAAAGACAATTAGCTATGGGTTAGAAATAAAAGTGAGTTTTGTCATAATGGGAGGATTGTAGTCAAGTCTATTGACATGCAGAATGCATGTGCATACATTGCCAGCAACAATTAGAAGTGGGAATCTACGCTGAATGCTTCTCTTGCTCTCCTACCCAAAAGAACTGAGATCAGTTCTGGTCTCACCACTATCACCCAGGAAGCGATAATTGAATTCAGTTTATGTAATGTTTGCATGATGGATTTGCCCATCTGTAGGCTGAGAACACCTCAGGGGATCCAGAAACTGATCAGGCAAACCTACAAAATATTCAAGAACTATGAATATTTATGATGCATTCCATAATATAAAATTCCTGAAAATGTACATGCTTCGCAAATTAGACAAGCAATTGTTTGAAGAAGGTTTTATTCGCAAAATCGTACATAGCAGCCATGTTCCAGATTCAGAAACAGAAGTTATTGGAAAAGCTCAGCAGGTCTGGCAACATCTGTGAAGAGAAATCAGAGTTAGTGTTTCAGGTCTGATGACCCTTCTTCAGAGGTGTTCTGAGGACATCAGGACATTATTCAAATGAGCCACAACACACTGCATTACCTTGGAACTACAAGAAGCCAAGGAAAAACACCTATATGATGTATTCAGGAACAATGGGTACCCGATAAGCACAGTCTACCAATTCCTACAGAACAGGCCTAAACAAGACAACACAACACAGCCAGAGACTTTAGCCACCCTGCCATACATTAAAGACATCTCAGAGATGATGACCAGACTACTCTGGCCCCTAGATATCATGGTAGCCCACAAACCGACCACCACACTGAAATAGCTCCTGATGAATTTAAAGGACCACGTACCAACAACGCCAGCTGAACAAACATCATATACAAAATACCCTGCAAGGACTGCAACAAGCATTTCATTGGACAGATGGGCAGGAAACTAGCCACCAGGATACATAAGCACCAACTAGCCACCAACAGACATGACCAACTATCACTAGTATCCATATACACAGACAAAGAGGAACACCAGTTTGACTGGGACAATACATCCATCCTGAGACAGGCTAAACAAAGACACTTAGGGGAATTCCTAGAGGCCTGGCATTCAAACCGGAACTCCATTTACAAATATATCATTTTGGACCCCACTGACTAATCTCTCAGAAAAGGAACTGGAAGTGATATATCACCCACCACAACAGACCAAGACACACAAATAGCAAGTGGGACAAAACACCAGCGTTTCATCAAAGGCTCACAGATGCTGTTACCTAGCATGGTGAAAAAACATCTGAGGTCAAATCTATCAGCTCAGCGAGCAAACTTACAACCTGAACATTTCACTTGGCAACTGAAGACTTGTGCTTCTTCAATTATCTGTTCCAATGCTGCAACAGCATATTATCTACCCAACAAAGTCAAATATTTTCCAGGATTTTTTTAGTCACTCATGGGATTTAGATTGCAGAACAGTCCAATATTTATTGCCCATACCTAACGGCTCTTGAGAAAGTGGTGGGTGAGTTGCCTCCTTGAACTGGTGCAGCCAATCTGCTTTAGGTAGACCCCCTGTGCTGTCAGAGGGGTCCCTGGCTGTTGGAAAAACTGCAAATTTAAGAAAAAGGGATCACTAACGTGGATAAGTTGCTATCAGACCATTTCCTAGCAAGTAACCTTCACTCCTGAAAAATATACCTTGTGAAAAATTACACAGAAGTGACAACACTTCAGGGAATTGGCACGGCTTGACTCTGCATTAAAATTGCTGATATATCCAACTCCTATACTCTGTTCTTCCAGCCAGTACTTAAAAGTTTGCTTTCCATGCATTTCCTTCTAAATTGAAAATGAATATGTAAATGTATATTCAGGACAAACCAAATAGGCTGGTCTGACTTTAACAGAAGCCAGTTTGGTGTTACTGTGCTCAGTGGTACAATCTGTCAGATGACTCAGTGTCATACCATATCTCTTTTTTGATTTAGAGAGAGAACATTTGAATGATTTTGAATTATACTGAGTCAAGGAGCAGGAGATGGATATTCTTTGCAGTTTTGCTGAGATTACATAATATTTCTTCTCCATTGAGAGAACATGTTACACATTTCTCCACTCAGTTCAGTTCATGAACTTAAGGTGAACCTGAATTTGACAGGCCGCTGCCCTGTGATTTCTGTCAGCTTTGTCAACACTGCAAACCTTTGACATCACAGAAGACCTCCTGCAATATTTGTATTTTTGGTTTTATCTGAAAAAGATCTTTACTAACATGTTTATAATACTGCTGCAACAACATGAATGGAGGCATACATACCCCTGGATTTTCAATTTTTTTTAAGATTTAAATTTAGATGTATGAGCATGAACATAAACATTTATCAGCACTGACTCATATTGGTCTTTAAATGCTTTTTCCTTAGTAATACCATATTTATGCATTTTACAAACACTTCTGTACTTGGCCATTTCATTTCCCATTGATTTTAATTGCTTTAAATTTCAAGATAACGCAATATGTTCAATCTTAATGTCTATTTTACAATTTGCATATTGTGCAACATCTTCCCAGGCCCTGAACTACATGGGCTACAGCAGGCGGTGTGAGAAAATCCAGCAAGATGTTGCGTGAGACCATTCTTGAGATCGAAAAACTACATTTTCCAACCAATCAGAGCAGGTACCTGGCAACTCCTGCTCACTGCTGGCTCCTCTGAAACTCCATCTTGAAGACCTGGCACCTAAGTCTCAGGCCACGCTGTATGAGCAGCAACTACATGCACTCCACATCCACAGTCAGTTGGCATCTGACATGTGTAATCTCCTTCACATCATCATGGCATGTATCCAAGCATCTTACAGCAAGCACTTATTTAAATGGTGCACCGTGGAGCTCAAGCACATAAACTGGACCAAGCTGCATTGCAAGGCTGCTCCCTCACTGTGCATGTTTAACTGGTGGAAGTGGGAGTGTGCTAAAGGACAGGGACATATGTTAGCCATGGGAACAAGGATTGGGGAATGTTCGGCTGAAATGCTCTTGAGTGAGCTAGAGTTGAAAAGATCGGGCTGAGACTCTGCTTAATACTCTTTCCTTCTTCATCATCATTCTTCTTCATCAGGAATATTCCCTACACCACATGGAAGATATTCATCTCATGGAGACTCCATGTGATGTCACTGTGGCAGACCGAAAACATCAGCATTTTGCAAACCACTATTGCATTGCAGAAATCTAGCAGAACTGTCCGTACAGCAGAATTGCTGCATGAGGACTCTAATAGTCTACAGGATGAGCTGTGGATCTGATTGTAGCACAGTTCAACTTTCCCACAAAAGTTCCTGGTAGGAGTCTTGTGTCCTAGTATCTCTTATTACATGGGATGATGGAATAAAACAGGTTTGTTTTTCTGAACAATTCTGGTAACTGTGTTTTTCTTTATGTGATAAATTATCTTAAACGATTTTGTTTGAACAAACTAGTGTTAAGGCAATTTGGTAAGTCCATGCTTCCACTGGAATGTCTCACCTGTCGACAACAGAAATTCAAACCTCAGGCCTGTGTTACCTGTAATATATTGGGAATGGACATGGCAATACGTTGGTGATGTACTTCATGATGTAACAATAACATCAGCAATCATGCGCAAGAGATTGTGAAGCAAGTCAGTTTGAGTGGAATAGTCAATACATGTGGGAGATGTACATTTGGGGAACAGTGTTATACACAATAGTGTGAATGAAAGAGGTTTTGGAAAATCACCATGGTAGGGCAAAAGTTACTCTTGAGTATATTGATTTGATTTGATTTGATTTGATTTATTATTGCAACATGTACCTAAGTACAGTGAAAAGTCTTGTTTTGCGTGCACTACTTGGAGACCATAACATATGAAGATCATAGGGCGATTCTACAGGACAAAGAATACAGGGGTACAGTTGTAAAGGAGGTCCACAAAAAGCAAGATCAACATTAGATGCGAAATTTGAGAGGCCCATTCTGAAGTCTAACAACAGCATAGAAGAAGCTGTTCTTGTATCTGTTGGTACATGTGTTTAAGCTTTTGTATCTTCTGCCTGATGGAAGAGATTGGAAGAGATTATGACTGGGGTGGGAGGGTCTTTGATGATATTGGCTACTTTCCTAAAACAATGAAAAGTGTAGATGGAGTCAACAGATGGAAGATTGATGGACTGGGCTTTGTTCACAATGCTCTATAGTTTCTTACGGTCCTAGGCAGTGTAGTTGCTGTACAAACCATAATGCATTTAGATAGAGTAAGGAGTAACCATTACATGCCACATACTACCAAAAGCAAAATAATTGTACGGAATAGTCACATAGCTTGTAAGCCATAAGTGTCATTGCAACCACACAAAAATAATAACTCTAATTTCTGTCATTGGTTGGTGAGATAACCCACTGGCAGCACATTTGGTTAATCTCCCTTTTGCATACCCAAGTTGTGCTTGAATTTCAAAGTTGTCTGCATTTGTTATTGTACTGCTCTTTAAAAATATTGTTGAATGTTAGTTTCTAATTTAAAAGTGCAACAACTTGTAATTGCAGCTTGCAAGTCACGGCTTGACATTGTGATTGTACTTGATGGTTCGAACAGCATATATCCTTGGACTAGTGTTAACAACTTCCTTATAAAACTGCTGGAAAAAATTGAAATTGGACCTCAGCAAACCCAGGTCAGACATATACTTGTTTTATTTAAATATTTGTGTTGGTTTTACTACTTAGTCAACTGGTCTGAAAGATAATTTATACAAGAATCATAACAGTCTCTGCTGCAAGTAATCCCAAAAAGGATTTATTCACTGAAGCAGGAAAGCTAGTTTTGAAGGCACTGGGACAGACTCTGAATGTACACCCGGTGCAGATGGGGAGGCAGCACAGAAGGCATGCAATACTCGTGATGTCATGTATTGGGGTGGATAACAGCAAATGACGGTCGATGTAGGCAGTAGTGAGAGTGGTAGTGCATGACCCTTTTTGGAAGGTGGATACAGAGTGAGTCGTCTTCAGCCTTGAATCCCCATCCTTTTGGTAGTAGTCCTGTAACCCTCCCCCTTGAACCCTCCTCAATGATTGACATATGAATAACCAGTACTGTATTTGCCCCAGACCACTGACCAACTTCAGTGAGCAGCCCCAAGACATGACTAACCAATCTCTGACCCCTCTACTTCTCTAGTTATATAGATTAGATTAGATTAGATTAGATTAGACTTACAGTGTGGAAACAGGCCCTTCGGCCCAACAAGTCCACACCGACCCGCCGAAGCGCAACCCACCCATACCCCTACATTTATCCCTTACCTAACACTACGGGCAATTTAGCTTGGCCAATTCACCTGACCCGCGACTGGAAGGCAAGAACACCGCTCTAGCACAGGTCAGATAGGGGCCATCTCAATGGAACAGGTTCCACTTTCCTCAGTATTGATGCCAGTGTCCCACAAATTGGACTCAGTCCTCCCAAAGCAGCTTTAGAGTCACGTATTCATCTCTCTAATCAGATTTGTCCAATGCCAATTTGCATTTGGGTCAGATAATGCAGAGATTATGGTTATAACATAAAGCCATGGTTGACATTCTGAATGCCACTGGATACAAATTCAAATATTATCACCCATCCACCATATTACATACTACAAAGCAGAGCTGCTCATTGCCAGCAGAAAATCTAACCAACAAAGCCTAATTGGAGGTTTATTCTTTCTCTTTCTGTGGCCCTTACTATCCCTACAAGTACAAATGTATGTTTAAACTCAGCCACATAGCAGCATGAACAGAACATGAATGAAGAGAAAATTGCCAAATAACAAGATACCATGGGCTGCTTGTTTACCATCTGGCTTGAAATTTGCAGAAGTGCAATATTGTTTATGCTGTAACAGAGCCAAGCTTTTGAAGTCTGTGATGAACATGCTGCATGCATGCATCAGTTAAACAGTACCTATGTCTCATTATAACAGAAAGCATTCATTTTCTTCAGCATGTCTGAATCACTCATTGGAGTAATGTCTTATATTTAGTTCTGTGCTGGGCATGCTGTGTTTTTTGCAGTAATGATGCGCCACTTTCTCTCAATTCCCTGTTATTTGCGAAATGAGGAAAAATCTTTGATAAAGCCACTTCAACTGATTGTTGCACAAAACAATGACATAGTCCAAAACTGCAGAACCCAAGTGATTTATGTTCAAAATTAATATGGAAAATTAGTATGTGCCATAAGATAATGGAATAATACCTTTTTGAAAGAAAATATCAACTTCTGGAAATGACATCAAGGCTATATTCACATCACTGCTTCAGTTGTTTTAATTTTATTTAACTTATTTGCCCAATGTAGCCTAACATCATTGAACATTCACTTCCGTCTTTTCAACCGAAGTTCTTGGTTGACAGATAATTCATTGAGCAATTTTACATCATAAAACAACATTACAGACACTGATACCATACAAGGCATTTGTAACGGTCCTTCTCAGACAGACAAAACCGCATTCCTCCAGTCCAACTCAGTCTGCACATAGCTTTCTGCTGGAGAAATAAGCCTGCTGCACTCCTCCAAGACTGTGTGTTTTTCTGTAATTAATAAGTGAATTTAGCACAGTCAGTAACTGCTGTCTTGTCTAAAACTTTACGATTTGAATATGAGCTTGGAACCCAGGAAAAATGAACTTTTTCTAGCAGCAGTTTGCTGATCTAAAGAGTGCCAAATATGCAATTGCCATAAGTAACTGGAATTGATTTGATTGCACAAGTGCTCTTTGAGTGTCGGAAGTAGCCTGCTTTTAAACTCCTGTGTTTGCTTCTATTCCCTTCACTCTTGCTATAAGAGAAATACAGCAAGGGATGAGGCAGTTCTGAATATCCATGCGCAGCCTATGTCGGTTATGTGTATTCCCCACACATTATATTGTGACCTATAAGTGTTTTTCTCAGTGCCAATTGCTGAATGTTTTCCTTCAAGTTATTTGTTTTTGTATTGTTTGAGCATTGGTCTTACTATTCGAGATATTTTCTATTTTTCCATTTCTGTTAGTTTTACTTCACAAAAGCATTCCCTGATCTTTCTTCCCATTTTATGAGATAAATGTTTGTCTCAGTATTTTGCCGTGGTGCCATAACTGAGACTGGTGACTAATGGAAGAAATATTCACTTAGAGAAAAGAATGAGTTCCTTCTGATTGAAAAGGCCATTCTTGAGATGTGGATGCTGCTGATACTTATTGACCATCCCCATAGCCTGGGTAGATCGAGCTGTAACTGAGTGGGGTTCTAGACTGGAGTCACATGTAGACCAGAAAAGGATAGCAGATACCTTTCACTGAAGAGGATTTGTCATACACTATTTTTCAAGAGGTTAGCGCAGGATAGCACATTTCTGTTCTATCCTTTCACTGTGAATATGCTGTGAATATTCACTCCCTCAGTTCCAATATGAAAGATGACCATTTCAAAGAGGTGTCAGTGGCCATGACCACCACATGTCAGCAAAACATCAGCCAAGCAATATCATCAGGAGAATCTGAGGTAAAGAATGATTAAAGCAAAGCTTAATGATCACCATTGCCTATTGTATGGGCATGTTTCCATCAAGAGTTAGTTTGTATCGCTGCAGACCAAAGGTAGAAAATTAGATGGCAGGCCAGCTCTTTCGTGGCATCAATGGCAGCTCTTGATCTCACAGGGACAGGTCATCTTGTAATGAAGCTGATTGTGGGGATGGGATAGGTATCCAGTGGCCTCAATGCTGTCCCTGCTTTATTTCCTTCAGTCAGTATGATTTCGGTGAGTTATAGCAATGATTTTGCTGCCAGCACAAAACCCCTTTTGTTGTTGGAGGGAATTATTTGTCACTACAGCAATGCAGACAATGTTTTTGAAACAAAGTGATGGTACAGTGGCTCAGAGGTTTGCATTGCTGCCTCACAGTGCCACAGACCCGGGTTCAGTTCCACTCTTGGGCAGTTGTCTGTGCAGAGTTTGTACATTTGCCCTGCGTCTGCGTGGGTTTGTTCCAGGTGCTCTGATTTTCACCCACAGCCAGGTTAGATGGATTGCTTATGGTAAACTGCCTGTAGTGTCCAGGGATGTGCACGCTAGGGAGGTTAGCCATAGGAAATATGGGGTTGCAGGGGTAGGAGGCTGGGTCTGGGTGCGATGATCTTCAAAAGGTCCATGTGGACTTGATGGGCCAAATGGCCTGTTTCCACTCTGTAGGGATTCTATGACAATAGTTAATTTTCTGCTCTCAATTTCTTGGATCAATTAATGTCACCAGTTGTCCTGCCTGCTGAGCGTAGTGCCCATGGTTAGGAAAGCTTAGAACCATACAAAGGGCATTGTAGGATGTGTTCCAGTTCATTTGAATTGAATTGCGCTTAATCTCTTGCGTACTTGAGATGAAAATTGTGCATGCAAAGAAATTGTGAAGATGATATTAGGTGGTGTCAATCCAGCACTCATTTCGTTGCCCAATTTAATTCTTTTCCTGCATAAATAGATTAATAAATCAACATAACTATACAGGAAATGTATTCTGATCCCATACCATTATGGAATTAAGAAACATGGGTTTTGTTGTGTTTGTTATTGTAAATATTATCCCCAATGTTTGTTCGATAATTTGTTTTCAGAAAGCTGTGTCTCTTGTACCATGGTGCTACCTTTAGCATAAGCACTACATGCTCTGTAAGAGCAGAAACAAGAGTATTGTAGCTGTGGCTTACAAGTTACTGTCTCTCTGCATGCTATAAATGCAGTTTTTGAACATCTGGTCTTCATCAGCTGCTGCTCCTTATACAGGAAGCTCGACAAGACAGCTTGTTCCAGGAGGAAACTCCTACAACAACCTTCTGGATTATCTTTTGCTGTCAGTAGTATGGCAGCTTTCCATCACCTTCTGCTGATTTTGTTTTATTTATCTCTGCATCCTCATGAAATCCAGTCACTTTCTGTATGTTTCAGCAATGCCACCACATGACCGGAATATAATATTGTTAAAGATATTCAAGCATATATACTCCAAAGCCAAAGACCAAATACCACACGTCAGAATTTAAGACTTTAAGTTGAGGAGTCACACTGAGCTCTTAAAGCAGTCTTATCCCTTCATTAAGAATATGTCACTTTAATTTGAAAAATAATTGATGCTATGTTTTCTGAATGTAAAACTGTAACTTGGGAACTCATCTGTAACATTTAATCTTTTCTCTTGCAATAAAATCTGGGACCAATATTTTACGGTTCTCTGTCAATGGGTTTGTGGGTTGGAAGTACATTATTCATGCCACTTACCCATTCATCCACAACCTGTCGGAAATTTATAGGTGGGTGCTATGCAGGTGAGACTTAGGTCACTTGGCCTTGCCTGAACTGAAGCTTTTAAATGGCCACAAAATGGTTGCCTAGGAGCTGCTCACGCCTGGTGGCAACTCTGAGGCAAGGGGCAAGAGCTTAAGATGGGGTAAGCTCAATAAGTCATTGTTCTTGAGTTCTGGGTGGGAAAAGTGGGGGCACCTCACATAGAGGCTCATTTGTCCAATTTAAAAGCATTCCCAAAATGTTTGCACACCCCCAGCTTATCCTATCCCCACTGACTTTTTCAAGTTTGGATCCGGCCACTTCATGCACACTATGCTCTCCATGGGATCTTGATTACAGCCCCTGGCATAAGGCTTGAACCCTTATCTGACCCTGAGATCCTCACACTTATAATCAGGGGATTATCTGTAGTCCCAGCCGTGACCGAGGACCTAACTTGTAATTTGATCGGCTGGCAGCTCTCTGAGGTGGAACTTGCTCCAATACAAGAAACATTCCACGAAATGACTCATATGTGGTACTATAACAAATGCCTTCTACAAGGGCCATGGTGGCAGAGGGGTGGAACTGGAGAAAACACCCAGAGTAGTGTTACTTCCCCACCTTCAGCCTCTCAAATGAAAGGAACAAGATCCAAGGCCAGTAGCTGCAACCAATTCGACCAAGCTAGTGAATGGTTACAATAATGCTGACCCTGGGCTCTAGGCCAAGATCAAAGAGGAACTCCAATTGTCTTATGTCACAACAGAGGTGGTGTAACTGAGAGATGTTTGAGGAATATGGTGGACAGTCTTAAAACAGTATACACAACAACCTCGATTATCCAAATGAGACTGGCAGGAGTATTTTGTTCGTAAAACTGATTGTTTGGATAACTGATCTGATCGTAAGCAAAGAAAACCATACTGGGACCTTGAGATCTTGTTCGGATAATCCGAAATTCGAATAATTGATGTTCACATTAACCAAGGTTGTTCTGTAACTCAATATATGGGCGGCACGGTGGCACAGTGGTTAGCACTGCTGCCTCACAGCGCCAGGGACCTGGGTTCAATTCCCGCCTCAGGCGACTGACTGTGTGGAGTTTGCACGTTCTCCCCGTGTCTGCGTGGGTTTCCTCCGGGTGCTCCGGTTTCCTCCCACAGTCACAAAGATGTGCTGGTCAGGTGAATTGGCCATGCTAAATTGCCCGTAGTGTTAGGTAAGGGGTATATGTAGGGGTATGGGTGGGTTGCGCTTCGGCGGGTCGGTGTGGACTTGTTGGGCCAAAGGGCCTGTTTCCACACTGTAAGTAATCTAATATTGGTTACTATGTTCAATACTGCAAAATACCACAAGGACAGCAAAATGCCTTACAATTATTTTGCTGATGTAAGAAACTGGTCTACTGTTTTGTTGTGCTTTCCCTGAATTTATAATAATTGAAGGATGCTTATGATTTTATTGCAGTAATGTTATTTTTTGCACAAATAATTTAGGTTGGAATTATGCAATATGGCCATCAAGTCACACATGAAGTCAGTCTCAATCAGTACAGCACAACAGAGGATCTTGTGGAAGCTGCTAAAGAGATAAAGCAGTGGGGTGGAAATGAGACAAAGACAGCCCTTGGAATTGAGTATGCCAGGTTAGTGCTTTGAATCCTAATCACTAGCTTATAGTTGCTCTCTAATGTATATGAGTTTACATGAAGAGAACTGATGGTGATATTTAAGCATGACTAAAGTTTTTCAGGCAAAGCTCTATAAGAATACATTTTTAGTATGAGGTTTTTGTTGTGGTTCAGTTTGGTTCACCACCTGTAGTCAAAAGATCTGTATGATAAATAGAGTAACTTAAATGAGAGCTGCAAAGATATTGTCTTCTGTAAACATTAACATATTGTCATCCTTAATAAATCTGTCCACTTTTTGCATCTTCTATTAAACTGGTAAGGAGTGAATTAGAATATTACAATGATTCTATCAGTATTAAGATTTGATACATGTCATGGAAATGCTTTAAAAGCACTTTGTCCAAAACAATGAAATTACACAATTGTATTAATGTATTGTGATTGTTCTCCTTCCAAATATCCCCAGCATGGTTTCATATTATTCTATGAATACATCTTAGAAAGTGTGGCTATTACATTGGCTTGCAAATATTGACATTGTATTCAATACTTACTTTTGAAAATTAGAAGCATTGTAAGTTTACAAAGTGCAAGTATCCATATTTCAGTGCAGAAACCAGGGGATTTGGAGGAAAATCTATTTCCAAGTATTGGAGAACACTGTGATGTTGGCGAACATAAGACCATAAGAAATAGAAGCAGGAGCTCAGAGAGACTCCTACTGATAGGTATTTACAGCATAGAAAGCAGCCATTTAGCCCCTTGTGCCAGAGTCAGTCACCTAGAATAATCCCATTTTCCATCTGTAGGCCCTTAGAAGCTATGGCAACGCAAGTGAATATCTCAATGTTACTTAAATGTTACGAGAAACTTTCCAGGCAGTGAGTTCCAGACCCCCATCACCATCCGAGTCAAAGGAATCCCTCCTAATCTCTTGTCTTAGCGTTCTACCTCTTACCTTAAATCTATGTGCTCTGGTTATTGACCTCTCTACTAACAGAAAAAATACCTTCCTATCCACCCTATTCTATCTCTGCCTGTTATAATCTTATATACCTCTGTCAGGTCTCATCTCAATCTTCACGACTCCAAGGAACTGATTTCGGGCATACCCTATCATTTATCACAGCTCAGACTGTCCATCCCAGACAGCTGCTGGTGAATCCCCTCTGTTGTGCAGTGACATCCTTTCTATAATGTGATGGCCATAACTCTAGTTTTGTCCTCATCAGTGTTTTGTACAATCCCAGCACATCCTTGTTGCTTTTGTATTGTATGCCTTGTTTAAGAAAGACAAGTATTCTGTATGCTTTTTTAATGGCCTCATAGCCTGCTCTGCTACCTTCAATGATCCGTGACACAGTTGACCCATTGAAACTAATGGGCCATTCAATAAGATCATTGCAGTTTTTATGGCCTTAGCTCTATTTCTTCCTTTCTTCTAATAGCTCTTGATGTCCTTTTCAGTTAAAAATCTATCAAACTCAGCCTTGAATATAATCAATCACCCTATCTCCACGGCTCTCTGGGGAAGAGAATTCCAAAAACGAACAGCCTACTGCAAGAAGAAATTCCTCCTAATTTCCATCTTAAATGGGAGACCACTATTTTTAAATTGATTCCCGAGTTCTAGGTTCCCCTGTAGTCTGTAACAGTTTTGTGTGTCAGTTTGTAAACTAATATTTCATGAATTCTCAATCAAGCCATTGCTTAAATATATCAGACCAAACAGGAATGAGAAGCTCCACTAAACTAAAATCAAAGACCTTTTTCTCTGTGAATGTATTCCAGAGTCTGTGATATAATCCCCTTCAGATACAGCAGCCAAGCGTTGAGCTGTTTAATTTGAACAATCGGTGTCTTTGGCTGCTTTCAGGTTACATGCAGCCAAAGTGCATCTTCCCATTTAGTGGTACAGCCTGTCTTTAAATAGCATCAGGAACTCTGGAAATTGAAGGCCTCAGTAAGATGAGCTGACAATCAACAACAGGACTAACACGGGGCAGCCAACATATTATTACAGTGAGGCTCCTGACCAATTTAACAGTTCTCTTCCACCCTTGTGATTAGGCACTGTTGGAGTCTGTGAAAGCTGTGAAAATTTTAGTAGGGTCACAGTTAAGGCCTTTTAGAGTTGAATGCTAATTCTGGAGAGAGTTAACAACTAGAAACAGATCCTCCACTCTTCCAAACAAGGATGTGCAGCTACTGAAGTATTGGAACAAACAGACCTTTTATGGACTGATCCCCACGGGCCTGCTGCGCTACTGCTTTCAATGAACAAGAGGTCTCCAGACAAGCAATTTATCTTATCTGTGCTATTATCCAGGGTTGCATCAATTTTGTTTTTGGTCTCTGTTTTGATATACTGCTACTTCCACACCTTTCTTGTCTGTGGTTTGCATCCTTTGATTTTAACTTCAAAGTACAGAATAGTCGAATGATGTCAATTTCAGTGTTGCCAAAAATGTATCATTTAAGTGTGTACTAGGAAATAGGTATTTTAACAAAGGAAGGTTAATTTTTTTTTAAGATCCTGCGAATCTTTCATTAGAGGAATTCTCACTGCTGTCCAATTCTTTTGAATGCTAAACCTCAGTCAATTTGTAAGAAATCTGTTTCCAAACTTTCCAGCATTTAGGTCGTCTAAATTACAGGATATCCTCTTTTTAACTTGTTGACTTGGGCACACAGAACATAGAAATCAAATAGAGTGGTCTTGTCTCAAGTTTACAAAATCTACAATTAAAAATATTGATCATATGCAAGCCACCCTTTAACATAACCAGATTACAGCGTTACAGAATGAAACATAGATTTCCAACTCAGCAGTCGTCAGAGCTTAAATTTGACATACAGATGTATCAACTTAGATAATGAGGCAGTCTGTAACTGCATGCAGTTCTGGAAAATATCCAAACTTGTCAGTGGCAAGAAACCTTCAGACTACATAAATGCTAGGAACGTTTCCATCTCTAGCAAACAAGAGCATAACCATTCCTCCTGTGGCATTATCATCATCAAACCTCCAACAATTAACATCCTAAAAGATACCATTGATCGGAAACTGAACTGGATCAGCCAACTGCACAACAAGGCTAAAAGAGGAGGGAAGAAACTGGTTACTCATGGGATGTGGACATTTCTGGCTGGCCAGCATTTATCATCTGCCTCCTAAAGCAGCTATCCATTCTCCCAGACTCAAGTTTACCCACACCTTTGTCTGTCCAACTGTTTTTCTCTCTCTTTGAGCTCTATCTCCCTCTATCATTGACTCTTTGCCCCCCCCCACCCCATCTTTTGCATAAATACCAACCTTTTACTACCTACCATAGTTCTGAAGAAGGGTAACTGGAAATGAAGTGTTAACTCTGATTTTTAGATTTTTTTTAGATTAGATTAGACTTGATTACTTACAGTGTGGAAACAGGCCCTTTGGCCCAACAAGTCCACACCGACCCGCCGAAGCGCAACCCACCCAGACCCATTCCCCTACATTTACCCTTCACCTAACACTGTGGGCAATTTTAGCATGGCCAATTCACCTAACCTGCACATTTTTGGACTGTGGGAGGAAACCAGAGCACCCGGAGGAAACCCACATAGACCCGGGGAGAATGTGCAAACTCCACACAGTCAGTCGCCTGAGGTGGAAAGGAACCCGGGTCTCTGGTGCTGTGAGACAGCAGAGCTAACCACTGTGCCATTGTGCTTCTCTCTGAAGATGCTGCCAGACCTGCTGAGTTTTTCTAGCAATTTCTGTTTATGTCCCTGATTTCTAATCTCCTCAATTCTTTCATTTTTTTAATTATATATTGCACTGTCCCTAGTTGCCCTTGAGAAGATGGTGGTGAACTCACTTTTTGAACTGCTGTAGTCTATGTGGGTAGATTCACAATGCCCTTGGGGAGGAAAGGGATGGTGATATGTTTCCAAGGCAGGAGGTGCATGGCTTGGAGATGAAATTGGAGGTGGTGATGTTCCCATGTAACTGCTGCCTTTGTCCTTATAGATGGAAGTGGTCAAGCATTTAGAAAGTTCTGTCTAAGGATCTTTGGTGAATTTTGTACCTTGTCGTATCTTGTAGCATTTATACTGCTGCTGCTGAGTGTGATGGAGAGAGTGGATGCTTTTGAATTTGGTGCCAATGAAATGGGCTGCTTTGGCTTGGATAATGTCAAACTTCTTAAGAAGGCAGGAAAGTGGGGAGTATTCCATCATACTCCTGACTTGTGTCTTGTAGATTGTGGACAGGCTTTGGGAGTCAGGTGGTGAGTTACTCGCCACAGTATTCCTAGCCTCTGACCTGTTCTTGAACCCCTGTACTTATATATTCTATCCAGTTGAGTGTCTGCTCCATAGTAATCCCCCAGGATGTTAATAGCAGGAGATTCAGTGATGGTGACACCATTGAATGTCAACGGTGGGGGTGGAGAAGGGTGGCAGTTCTATTACCTCTTATTGGAGATGGTCATTACTTGGCATTTGTGTGGTGCACATGTTACTGACCATTTGTCAGCCCAAGCCTGGATATTGTCCCAATTCTATTGCATTTGAACATGGACTGCTTTAGTATCTGAGGAACCATGGCTGGTACTATGTGAAATCATTAGTGAACATTCCCACTTCTGACCTTATGATGGAGGGAAAGTCATTGATGAAGCAGCTGAAGATGATTGGACGTAGGACACTACCCTGAGGAACTCCAGCAGAAAAGCCTTGGAACTGAGACGATTGATGTCCAATATCTGCAGCCATCTTCCTATGTGTCAGATATGACTCCATCCAGCAAAGAGTTTGCCTCCTGATTCCCATTGTTTCCAGTTTTTTTATGGTCCTTGATACCACACTCATGCAAATGCAGGCTTGATGTCAAAGGCTGTTATCACACCTCATCTCTGGAATTCAGCTCTTTTGTCCAGGTTTGAATGAAGGCTGCAATGAGATCACAAGCTGAGTGGCCCTGGAGGAGCCCAAACTTGGTGTCACTGAGCAGGTTATTATTGAGCCAGTGCTGCTAGATAGCCCAGTGATGACACCTTCCATCATTTTACTGATGATCGAGAATAGACTGATAGAGCGGTCATTGGCCAGGTTGGATTTGTCACTTTTTTTGTATACAGGACATACTTGGGCAATTTTCCATATTGTCAGTGTTGTAACTGTACTGGTAGAGCTTGCCAAGGTGAACTGCAAGTTCTGAAGCACAAGTCTTCAGTACTACTTCCAGAATGTTGTCAGAGCCCATAACCTTCACAGTACCCAGTACTTCCACCTGTTTCTTGACATCACATGGAGTGAATCGAATTGGCGGACGATTAGTATCTGTGATGCTGGGGACCACAGGAGAAGGTTAGATGGGTCATCCACTTGGCACTTTTGGCTGAAATTGTTGGGAATGCTTCAATATTACTTTTGCGCTGATGTGCTGGGCTCTTCCATCATTGAGGATGGGGATATTTATGGAGCTTCCTCCTCCGGGAGAGTGTGTCAGTCAGCTCCACGTACTTCACATTTTGGACCAACTTGTAGAAAAGTGGAGCCAGTTTTTACATGCACGTTCTAAATTAAGAAATGAATTGATATTTTAAAGGTTATATTTGAAAGAAAGTGTCAGTGTCTGTTAATTTATGTTTTAAGAGGGTTAAAAAATAAACAATTTTTGATAGAAAAGATACAGTGCTGAATTTGTCAATTAAAGAGGGCATTTTCAAGTTGTTTTTAAGAGATGTAATCATGTGATTGCTCATCATACATTTCAGAAGAGTGTGAGGACTTTCATTTACGATTCCTGGCGATCTGAATCATCCCCTTAGATATTGGGCCAAGTCAAGCTACAATTCAAATTATAAACCTCAAACCCATTAAAAGGAGTGGCTGATCTGCTGAATCTGACAAAATACATTAAGGTGCATACTTGAGATAACTCTGGCATCTGTATATGACGCACAAAATACTGGCATGTTGGCTATTCTCACTCCTGCTGATCCCTCATCTTGCTGACATGAATCCAATTATATTTTTTCACACAGAAAGCCATCATTATTACGCCTCTCCTCAGCAACCACCATGCTAACTAACTATTGCCCTTCTTCCAGTCTCCCTTGCCTTTCTAAAGAGCAGGAGTGTTTTGTCATGTCACAGCACCTTCCAAACCCACAACACCTACCACCTACAAGGGCACGGACATGGGAATACCACCACTTGCAAGTTCCCCTCCAAGTTAAATAGCATTCTGACTTGGAAATATATCACTGTTCTTTCGTTTTCACTCATTCAAAATCATGAAACCCCCTCCTTAACAGCACTCTATGTGCATCTCAATTAGATGGACTGCAGTGGTTTTCAAAAAGATGGCCAATAAATTACTAACTCTCTTCAGTCTTAAATGTCAAATAACAGTCAGTACATACCATTGTTGGATTCTGTGATTTTGTTGCCACAGTCAATTTTTCTCACTGACGACATTCCCCCTTGCACCCATTTTCAACCATACTTTTGCAGTTGCCCATTCAAAATGTTCCACTTTGTTATTGTATCCACATGCTCAGGGTGCATTTCCTCCTGCTGTAAAGTGCACCAAGACATAAGCACTCCAGGTAGATCTAGGTTATTGCTGCCATCTCTAATGGCTTATTAAAAAGGAAAACAAAAGCTGGTGTTATACCAAGTTGTCTTCCAGCTTATATGATAGTTTTAAAATTTGATTGTTTTTCATCAATGACATTAGAACACAAATCAATATTGGGAATGCAAAATTTACTCTTATGTGATAGAAATTGCTTTTTAAATTAAAAAAAATTGAAGCATTCTGGTTTTGTGCCAGTCTATAATGCCTTATTAAACATGAAAAAAATGCTGGTGATGTATCAATTTGTCTTCTAGCTTGTGAAGAACAGGCCTGAGAAACAGCTAGTGCTATTTTTTAAGAGGATAAAGTTACAGTTGAGACAATTAAGTTCACAAGAAGGATAGCCTTTTGTTGTACTCTTTTTCTGAATAAATTGGCAGTTTGTTGAAGGCTATAATACATGCAGTCTATTTTTGGATAGGGATGAAATCCTCCTGATACTGGAACTTGGAAATGTCAAGTAGTAGGCCTGAATTCAACAATTGTAAATTGTCAATGAGAACAGTACTAAGTTAGAATTAAGACATTCCATTTCCCCATCATATTATTTGTTAGTTTTCTTATCTTTTCACTCAAATGGGAGAAGTGCTTAGTTGCATACACTCAAAGAATGTGACACATAACAATCAGAATATTTCTTGTCCATTATCTCATTAATACTTTTGCAACCTGTTTAATTTCTGACATGCATCTATATATCAGCATTGGGAAAGTTCAGTAAATGTGAGGGGCACAAGAATAAAACCATACATTCAGCATTGTTGGCCTGTTCTATTTTCAAAATATTAGAAAAGAATTACTTAAGGCATTTGAATATAGGATTTCTATCTTATTGCTTTAATTTATTGAAAATGAAACAATAAGAAATCCAATAAATGTTGCCATAAGAGTGAATGAATGCCCTTTGACCATAGGGATACATGTGGCATTGCTTCCAGATGCATCTTGTAACCTAATTTCCTATGTTGCGGAATGTAGCCACTCTGTAGTCTCAAGTGTAAAGATTCAAAGATGCTATTTTTATACGCTAGCTACTGCCTCAGCAATTATATGTTTTTTCCTGATGGTTTTGAGTCCTGATCTCCAGACTCCATGATTGTACAAAACATTTTATGATCTCAGCATTAAAAGCTAGAATTACCAAACTTATTCCAGAGTCTGTACAACCAGAGGCCATTTTGCTCTATCGTGCTTTTCGCTGCAACGCAATTGATGACGTGGGGACACTGTTTCTAAATTGTGAACTTCTAAAGCATATAATGGTTATTATGTGATTCTGGTCCCATTAGTTTAAATGGTGCTGCTATTACGCGATGCTCTTATAACACGAGATTGCATAAGAACAGAACTACCACATTTGGGAAAAAGTAGTTAAAAGCCATTTACAAATCAGCACCAGGGCAATAATTCATTTTCATAGACACTTCAAATCTTGCAAACACTGTAGTGTGATTGTTCATGTTGATGCATTGACCGAGAACTGTCAACTTCAGCACCTCTGCATATGGGTGAATATTTTTATTAACAGTATTTGAACAGAAAACTACATTGGGAGCCTTGGAGTGGAAATTTGCTTTGCTATTATAGAAATTGCTTTTTAAATGAAAAATATTGACGTATCCTAGTCTTGTAAAGTGACATATTCTTACCAATGAAAGAGTTTGAGAATAAGAATAGATTTGTTGGTTAGGAATGAGAATCAGCCTTTAGACTCAGGGAAGAGAAAATGAGGACTGCAGTTGCTGAAGATCAGAGTCAAAAAGTGTGGCGCTGGAAAAGCACAGCGGTCAGACAGCTTCCAAAAAGCAAGAGAGTTGACTTATCAAGCTTATGCTTGAAACCTCGACTCTCCTGCTCCTTGGATGCTGCCTGACTGACTGTGCTTGTCCAGCGCCATACTTTTTGACTCTGAGCCTTTAAATTCAGCTGACAATAGTAAGTTAGTATTAGTACTGCTGTTCAAATAATTACCTCACATAGGACTGGAATTTATCTTGTTTAGTTATTTCAGTGTTGTCCTTCAAGACAAATGAAAATAATAGTTGTCTTTGTCACCAGGGAACAATATGTTTTTGTCATTGGAAGGGTGGCCAATTATCTGGTTTTGTATTGGGTAGTTCAGCTTTCAGCACACCCGACTCTGTTCTGCTGCTGGATGGCCTTTGATCTGATACTTTGAAGTTTGTAATGTTGGCAGCACTGCAACCTAGCCTGAGGGAACTGTCTGTTTATTTGTTAATACACATTGACCAATGTGGAGATATAAAACACAGGAAATCAAAATCAACCATGAGAGACCAGGTAGTTCCGTGTACTACTCTATCAGCCTCTTTATTTAAATGTTTGCCATGAAATCATTTCCAGGACAGCAATTGGCTTTATAAAAGATGTCATAGCTGTCCTGTGATGTTTTGACACCATCCTTGACTTGATATTGTCCTATTAGCCATAGTGGCTAATATCAACAGTTCTGGCAGCATCTGTAGAGAGGAAGCAGAGTTAACGTTTTGAGTCCAGGGCCCCTTCTTCAGAACTGGTCACTAGTTAACTCTGTTTTCTCTCCCCAGATGCTGTCAGACCTGCTGAATTTCTCCAGCATTTTCTGTTCTTGTTTCAGGTTTTCAGCAGATGCAGTTATTTGTTTTCTTGTGGTTAACATCAATGTCAGTCACTCAAAAATATATGTAGGTCAATGAGCGCCCACAGTAAAAGCACCCAGCTGCAATATCACACCCACACCATGACATTAACTGCTATTCACCAATTCATAATGACAAAGAGATTACATTGTTCAATCTTAACTGTTTAAAACATGTAAAATTGTAGCAAAAACCAAGAAGGGACAGCACCATTCTTTCTCATCACTTTGTGCTGATGTGAAGGTGCAGGCAGTCCTTAGAAAGGGGAGATGTGAATCAGCATATTTTATCACAAAGAGTTAAATCTAACATTCAAACTACAGGTATGTAATCATTGACCATTTTTTAAAAATCAGCTACGTAACCTCAAAGCAATAAAGCAGATTGTCGCTGAACTATATATTGTACCATATTATGAGGCACTACCAATCTTATAGTAGTATCAACTACTGCAGTGTAAAAATTGAGAAAGAAACATAGGTGACTCCTCTGTGGTGAGAGACTTCATATGTGGATAAAAAAAGGCAAAACACTTGGAACGTTGTAGCACAATATTTTGTGCAGAAGCATTTGGATTACATTAAATTATCTTTCTCTTGTTGACAACTGAAGCCTCAAACAGGGGTACGGCAAGTGTTACCTCTTAATTCTGACATATTTCAAATTAGAGAAATGGATCCAGCATTTATTATCGGATCAGATTTAATGACAGAGCAAGGCCAATGGGCTGAATGGCTTCCACCTGCTTTAATGACTTGTGTTTCTTACATTCTTATTACTATCAAGACAGCCAGAAAACATCAGGACCAATCAAAACTGAAAGTAATATAAAAAGTCAATGCTTCTATCTCAGCCTAGGGAGATTTTCTGCATTTTGAAATGTTAGTTATGGAAAACCATGTCCATCAAAAATTGGAAGTTGCTCTAAAGGATATTGTTGCAGCCAGCTGCTTTATGTATAATCTCTACAGTGTGGGGACAGGCCCTTCAGCCCAACAAATCCACACTGAACCTCTGAAGAGTAACTCACCCAGACCCATTCCCCTATGTTCTACATTTGCCCCAGACTAATGCAGTTAACCTACACATCCCTGAACACTATGGGTAATTCAGCATTATCAATTCACATAACCTGCACATTTTTGGATTGTGGGAGGAAACCAGAGCAGCTGGAGGAAACCCACACAGATACAGGGAGGATGTGCAAACTCCACACAGATAGTCACCCAAGGCAGGAATTGAAGCTAGGTCCCTGGCGCTGTGAGGCAACACTGAGCCACTGCATCACCCATTTGGCTCTTAAACTGCGCAATACAACATGGTATGCTGTTTAAAAGCCATCATGTAAATGCAAAAACACCATCTTCAAGCTCTGTGCTTACTTAAGCATATCCGTGAGCAGAACCCGGCAAATAAGCAAATTCAGTGACTTTGTTGACGTAGGTCAGTCTGAGCAGTGACAGCAGCGGTAACAGATCGAACCAGGGGATGCACAGCAACAGTGGGATACATACCTAAGGAGTGGGATTAGTCAGAGAGACTATGGGGGTGAACAGCGAAAGCAGAAGTATAGCTGAGGAGTGGGGTCAGTCAGAGCAAAGGTAGAATTGAATCTAGGGACAGAGCTCTGGAAGTGACAATATGACTCAAAAAGTGATTGCGGCTTGGCTGCTCAGGAGGCAGGTTTGCAGACTGAGTGAGTCATATCTGGAGAGAGATGAAGTACTTATATTTTGCAGTTTCAGTCTGCAAGGAATAGAGAGACCTGACTTTGGTGACAAGTGGGTACGGCAATATAATCAGTTCCTGGATTTTTTCTGAGATTGATAAGGTTGATTTGGTCGATAAGGTTCACAATGGCAGGAGAACTAGGCCCATGGAATGCTCCTCCTGTAGTATGTGGGAAATTAGGGATACTTCTAGTCTCTATGGTAACCACATATGCAGGGGCTGTGTTCAGCTGCAGCTCTTGGTTTGTTGAATGGAGCACCTGGAGCTGTGGGCGGACATGTTATAGAACAGCCACGAAGCTGAGGATGTCATGGATAGCACATTGAGCAAGTTGGCCACACCACCAGTAAGGGCTACACAGAGAAAAGCTGGGTGACCAACAGGAAGATAAGCAATGCAGGAACACCCTGCGGCCATTTCCCTCTCAAACAGGTATACCGTATTGTTGCAGCTATGGTGGGGAAATGCTCTCTTAGGGGATAAGCGGGGCAGCAAAATCAGTGGCACCACGACTGGCTCTGTTGTAAAGCAGGAAGGGTCAAAGTGCAAGTGGGCAGTAGTGATAGGGGGATTCTATATCAAGAGGCACAGATAGGTGCTTCTCTGGTTGTAAGCAAGACTCTAGGATGGGATATTACCTCACTGATACCCATCTCTTACTGGACACTGGACATTCTGAAGGAGAGGGTAAGAAGCCAGAAGTTGTGGTAGATGTTGGTACTAATGACAGGCAGAAAGAGAGATGAGATTCTGCAAAGGGAGTTCAGTAGGAAGTTGAAACCAGGACTTCTAGAGTTGTAATCTTGGGATTACTTCCTGTGCCATGTGCCAGTGAGGCTAGGAATAGGAAGATAGTATAATTAGATAAGTGGCTAAAGAACTATTGTAGGAGGGAGAACTTCAGATATTTGGGTCATTGGGATCTTTCAGGCAGGTGGGACCTGTACAAGAACATTTGAACTGGAGAAGCACCAATATCCTGGCAGGGAGGTTTGCTAATGCCAGTTATGAAGATTTAAACTAGTGTGGCAGGCGGGCTGGGAACTGGAGCGGTACATCAGTGAGTAAAACAACTGAGGAGGCGTCAGAGCCGAAGGCCAGTAAAGCTAGGAGGAAGAACAAACAAGGAGAGGTTACTGAACGCGGAGGGAATAGATGTGAAGAATATGATAGACAGGGCAGATAAACATAGAGCTTGGATTAGTGCATATAACTATCATGTTGTAGCTATCACAGAGACTTGGTTGAGAGAGGAATAAAATTGGCAGCTTAATATTCCAGGATTTAGATGTTTGAGGTGAGATAGAGAGGGACGTAAAACAAATAGGGGAGGTGTGTTACTGATTGTAGAGAATATCAGAGCGGTACTGAGGGAGGACACCTCGGAGGGATCATCCAGCAAGGCCATAAGGCAGGGCTCAGCAACAGGAAGACTGCAGTCATTTTGATAGGATTGTACTACAGGCTTCCCAACAGCTGGCAGGTAATAGAGGAACTGATAAGAGGACAGATTAAGGAAAAATGGGAAAACAACAATGGTGATTGATTTTAACTTCCCTTACATTAACTGGGACTTGCCTAGTGGTAGGGACTTGGATACGGGCAATTTGTTAGGTGTGTTCAGGACGGTTATTTTGAAACAATATATAAATAACCCAATGAGGGAAGGAGCCAAACTCAATCTGATGTTAAGGAATGAACCTGACCAGGTGATTGAAGTGGGGGAGCATTTCATGAACAGTGACAGTAATTCTGTAAGTTTTAAGTCAGTTATGGATAAGGATAAGAGTAGCCCTTATGCGAAAGTACTAAACTGGGAAAAGGCTAATGACCACAATATTAGAAACTGAGATTGGGGGTGGCTATTTGATGGTAAATCTACATCTGGTATGTGGGAAGCTTTTAAAAGGCCAGCTGATTCAAGTTCAGTACCAGCATGTTCCTGTGAAAATGAAGGATACGGTGGCAAGATTCAGGAACCTTGGATGACAGGAGAAATTGTTAGCTTAGTTAAAAAGAAAAAGGAGGCACACGAATGGTGAACGAAACCAAATACAGGAGGAACCCAGAATGAACAGGATTAGAACAGCCTTTATTGTTGAATGAGTGCAGTTAAATGTTTGTAATGTCACCTGTTTAGCGCCATCTTAGGTACAGGGCACCTAGGTACAGACACTTGAAGTATTGTCACAGAATTGAAATAGCTAAAAAAAGATTAGCATGGGAATACAGAGTTTAAAAATCCAGAATGAGAATAAAAAGTGATTATAAAGTACTCAAGTTATAGTCGTTTTACAATTCCGTGCCCAGCAATCTTCAGAACATGAGGTCACACTGCCTTAACACACTGGCCTCCATCCAGGACTCGCTCTGCTCCCCGCTCTGAGACACGGCCCACACTCGCTCTACTCCCTGTCCAGGACTCGGCCCACACTCGCTCTGCTCCCCGCTCCGTGACTCGGCCCACACTCCCTCTACTCCCCGCACCAGGACTCAGCCCACACTCCCTCTGCTCCCCGCACCAGGACTCGGCCCACACTCGCTCTGCTCCCCACTCCGGGACATGGCCCACACTTGCTCTGCTCCAAGCTCCGGGACTCGATCCACACTCACTCTGCTCCCCGCTCCTGGACTCGGCCCACTCTCACTCTGCTACCCGCTCCGGGACTCGGCCCACACTCGCTCTGCTCCCCGCTCCGAGACTCGGCCCACACTCATTCTACTCCCGCTCCGGGATTCGGCACACACTCACTCTGCTCACCTGCTCCGGTATTTGACCCACACTCGCTCTGCATCCCATTCCAGGACTCGGCCCACACTCCCTCTGCTCCCCGCAGAAGGACTTGGCCCACACTTGCTCTGCTCCCCGCTCTGAGATTCGGCCCACACTCTCTCAGCTCCCCACTCTGAGACGTGGCCCACATTCGCTCTGCTCCCCGCTCCGGGATTCAGCCCACACTCGCTTTGCTCCCCTCTCCAGGACTCGGCCCACACTCGCTCTGCTCCCCGATCCGGGACTTGACCCACACTTGCTCTGCTCCCCTGTCCAGGACTTGGCCCCCACTTGATCTGCTCCCCACTCCGGGACTCGGGCCACACTCGCTCAGCTCCCCACTCTGAGACTCGGCCCATACTCGCTCTGCTCCCCGTTCCAGGGCTCGGCCCAAACTCGCTCTGCTCCCCGCTCCAGGGCTCGGCCCACACTCACTCTGCTCCCCGTTCCAGGGCTCGGCCCAAACTCTCTCTGCTCCCTGCTCCGGGGCTCGGCCCACACTCGCTCTGATCTCCACTCTGAGACTCGACCCACACTCGCTCTGCACCCAGCTCTGAGACTTGGCCCACACTCACTCTGCTCCCCTCTCTGAGACTCGGCCCACATTCGCTCTGCTCCCCGCTCTGGGACTCCGCCAAACTCGCTCCACTTTCTGCTCTGGGATTCGGCACACACTCGCTCTGCTCCCCACACCCGGACTCGGCCCACGCTCGCTCTGCTCCCCTGTCCAGGACTCGGCCCACGCTCGCTCTGCTCCCCTGTCCAGGACTCGGCCCACACTCGCTCTGCTCCCCGCTCCTGGACTTGGCCCACACTCGCTCTGCTCCCCGCTCCTGGACTTGGCCCACACTCGCCCTGCTCCCTGATCCGGGACTCGGCCCACACCCGCTCTGCTCCCCTCTCCAGGACTTTGCCCACACTCAATCTGCTCCCCGCTCCGAGACTTGGCCCACACTCGATCTGCTCCCCGATCCGGGATTCGGCCCAAACTCGCTCTGCTCCCTGCTCCGGGGCTCGGCCCACACTCGCTCTGATCTCCACTCTGAGACTCGGCCCACACTCGCTCTGCTCCCTGCTCTGGGATTCGGCCCACACTCATTCGACTCCCCGCACCCGGACTCGGCCCAAATTCGCTCTGCTTCCCGCTCTGGGACTCGGTCCTCACTCGCTCTGCTCCTCGCACCGGGAATCAGCACACACTCGCTCTGCTCCTTGCTCTGAGACTCGGCCCACACTCGCTCTGCTCCCCGTTCTGAGACTGGGCCCACATTCGCTCTGCTCCCTGCTCTGGATTTGGCCCACACTCGCTCTGCTCCCCGCTCCGGGACTCGGCCCACACTCGCTCTGCTCCCTGCTCCGGGACCCGGCCCACACTCGCTCTGCTCCCTGCTCCGGGACCCGGCCCACTCTCGCTCTGCTTCTCACTCCAGGACCCGGCCCACACTCGCTCTGCTCTCCGTTCCGGGACTCAGCCCACACTCGCTCTGTTCCTCGCTCCGGGATTTGGCCTACACTCGCTCTGCTCCCCACTCTGAGACTCGGCCCACACTCGCTCTGCTCCCCACTCTGAGACTCGGCCCACACTCGCTCTGCTCCCTGCTCTGAGACAGGGCCCACATTCGCTCTGCTCCCCGCTCTGAGACTCGGCCCACACTCGCTCTGCTCCCCGCTCTGGGATTCGGCCCGCACTCACTATGCTCCTCGCACCGGGATTAGGCCCACACTTGCTCTGCTCCCCGGTCCAGGACTCGACCCACACTCTCTCTGCTCCCTATTCCGGGACTCGGCCCACACTCGCTCTGCTCCCCGCTCTGGGACTTGGTCCACACTCACTCTGCTCCCCTCTCCAGGACTCGGCCCACACCCGCTTTGCTCCCTGCTCTGGGACTCGGCCCACACTCGCTCTGCTCCCTGCTCCGGGACTCGGCCCACACCCGCTCTGCTCCTCACTCCGGGATTTGGCCCACACTCGCTCTGCTTCCCGCTTCGGGATTCGGCTCATATTTGGTCTGCTCCCCGCTCCGGGATTCGGCCCACACTCGCTCTGCTCCCCGCACTCGCTCTGCTCCCCGCTCCAGGATTCAGCCCACACTCACTCTGCTTTCCGCTCTGAGACTCAGCCCACACTCACTCTGCTCCCCGCTCCGGGATTCAGCCCACACTCGCTTGCTTTCTGCTCCGGGATTCAGCCCACACTCGCTCTGCTCCCCGCTCTGAGTCTCGGTCCACACTCGTCTATGCCCCACTCTGTGACACGGCCTGCACTCACTCTGCTCCCTGCTCCAGGACTCGGACTGGTTTCTGGCCCACAACTGCAAGGATAGCAGGAAATAACTCAAGCAAGGAGTTAGGAGGGCTTACAGGGGCCATGACATATTTTTGGCCAACAGGAATAAGGAAAATCCTCAGACATTTTATACCTATATATGGAGCAAGGGGCATAACTGGGGAAAGGGGAGGAGGGAAGTTATACATGAAGCTCGAGGATGTGGGTAAGATCCTTAATGAAAACTTTGCATCGATATTCATAAAGGAGAAGGACCTGATGGATGGTGAATCTCTGGAGCGGTACGTTGATGTTCCAGGGCATGACGATATTAAAAAAAAGATGTGTAGGTTGTTTTGAAAGTTATTAAGGCAGGTCCATGTCCAGAACATCATGGGGTCTATCCCAGAATGCCAAGGGAGAAAGGTGAGGAAATTCCCAAAGCCTTGTTAGAAATCTTTCTATCCTCTTCAGTCACAGGAGACGTTCCATACAACAGAAAAAAGCTGACATTGTTCCTTTATTTAAGAAGAACAACAGAGATTATCCAGGAAATTACAGGCCGATGAGCTTTACATCAATAGTAGGGAAATTATTGGAGAAGATACTTAGGCATAGGATTTCCACACATTTGGAACATTATGGACTTATTAGCAATAGGCAGTATGGCTGTGTGTGGAGGAGTCGTGTCTCACAACCTTGGTTGAGTTTTTTGTGGAAGTGACAAAGAAGACTAATGAGGGCAGGATGGTAGATGTTGTCAATATGATCTTCAGCAAGGCCTTTGAGACAGTCCTTCACGGCAAGCTGGTGCAAAATGTGAAGTCAAATTGGAGAGACTGAATGGCCTGCGATTTTTTTCCTGGAGCATCAGAAGCTGAGGGGTGACCTTATAGCGGTTTATAAATTCATAAGCAGCATGAATAGGGTAAATAGACAAGGTCTTTTTCCAAAGGTAAGGGGGTCCAAAACTAGAGGGCATTAGTTTAAGGTGAGAAGAGGAAGAATTAAAAGGGAACTAAGGGGGGCAACATTTTCATGCAGATGGTGGTGCGTGGATAGATTGAACTGCCACAGAAAGTGCTGGAGGCTGGTACAATTGCAACATTTAAAAAGCTGGATAGGTATATGAATAGGAGGGTCTTAGAGGGATATGGGCCAAATGCTAACAAATGGGACTAGATCAGATTGTCTGGTTGGTATGGGCAAGTTGGACTGTTTCCACACTGTATGATTTTATGACTCTGTAGTAAGATAGAAACAGAACTGGCTTACTCAAAGAGGACAGAGATCTACACTAGAAGGGTGTTTCTCTGAATGGAGATCTGTGGTCAGTAGTGTTCCGCAGGGATCAGTGCCTCGAACCTTTGTAGCTTGTAATAAATATAAATGATTTGGAGGCGAATATAGCTGGCCTGATTAGTAAGTTTGCGAACAACACAAAGATTGCAGAAACTGTGGATTGTGAGGACGATTGCCAAAGGATACAACAGGATATAGATTAGCTAGAGACTTGGGCAGAGAAATAGCAGATAGAGTTTAATGCAAACAAATGTAAGATGATGTGTTTTGGAAGATCTAATACAGGAGGAAAGTATAGACTAAATGGCAGAATCCCTCATTGCAATAACATACAGAAGTATCTTGGTATACAGGTCCACAGTTCCCTGAAAGTGGCAACATAAGGTGGTCAAGAAGGCAACTGATGATGCTTGCCTTCATCAGTTGTGGCTTAGAGGAGAAAAAATGGCCAGTTATGTTCCAGCTGTATAGAACTTTAGTTAGATCACATTTGGAATATGGCAGACAGTTCTGGTCGCCACACCAGCAGAAGGGAGTGGAGGCTTTGTCGAGGGTATAGAAATGGTTTACCAGGATGTTGCCTGGTTTGGAGGTTATTGGCCATGATGAGAGATTGGACAAACTTGCTTTGTTTTCACTTGAAAATTCAAGGGTGAGGGGTGACCTGTTATAAAACTATAAGAGGCATGGATTGAATGGATCTTCAGAGTCTTTTTCCCAGGGTAGAAATGACAATTTCTAGGGCTATGGGTTCATGGTAAAAAGGATTAGGTTTAAAGGAGATGTGAGAGGCAGGGTTTTTTTTCCACAGAGAGTGGTGAGTGCCTGGAATGTGCTGCCAGAGGAGGTGTTGGAGGCTGATACAATAGCAACATTCAAGGGACATCTTAACAGAGATATGAATAGATAGGGAATAGACGGATATGGAATATTTAGGTGGCAAAAGATTTTTACTTTAGAAAGGCATCTTGTGTTGGCGTTGTTGTGTTAGCAGTTAGCGTCTTCTGTTAGCAACTGTTGTTCCTGTGCTGGAGTGTTCTTTGTTCTTTGGAATGCGCTCCACTGATTCATATTGTGACAAAGTATCTATATGTCAACTTGGTTTTTATCCTGATGAAATATAGGAAACTTGTGGCAAAATACTTCAAAGTGTTGGTAAGGAAGTCTGCTTCAAAATACTCTTCATACTCTTTTGGGGAAGATGAGATTTCAAATGAAGTGGCTATGCTTAGCTTTCTCTTACTCAACAAGGCTCTGAAACTATTCACTATTGAAGCTTTAGAGGACAAATCCTTCAGTGGCACCACATTTGTGAGCTGAGAGCAACATGGACAGGAACCTGGAGTAAAAAGAGACGTTTTGTCAGTTCACAGTGAAAGGCAGACTGAAGCAATTAGCACCACCTGTGACAGGAAACATGAAGTTTTTCAAGTCTTTCTTGTGAAAAAGTGTCACTTGAGTAATGAGTATGACTTGTCTGGAAACAACTTTTACAAAAGAATGGCCAAATTAGTTCTTTGCAAGTGCTGTGTTCTTTGAAGAATCTTGCCATGATGTTCGAAAGTATGATCTGACATGGATGGCCTGTCTGAAGAACACTGCATTGTCAAAAGCATTATTTCCATGAGATAAAGTATTGCTAGACAAATAAGGAGATCAGTGATTAAACTCTGCAAAGTCAGGGAAAACATTCACGATCAGGAAAAATATCAGCACATTATCTCCTTTACATTAGGCGACAATGCTCATTCGGAATGAGCTTTTTGCCATTATGTTAACTCTTTCAAAAAAACAAGACAAGCAGTTTGGAAGTGAACAGAGTATACACTGTCGGCACAGACTATACAGATCTGCATCAATTTTTCAAGAGGATGCAAAGTTCTAAGTTCTTGGAGAGTAGAAACTTCTGAATGCAACAGGAATGGTCAAAAGTGTAGTCACTGATTATTTCCATGGTGGGTACCTTGGTTTTAACTTTTTGTGATTGGTGTTAGTTATTGTACTGTATCTATTGGTTATTAGTACAGCATTGGCAATAACTATTAACTTAATAAAGTGATTAATGCAACGGTAATGCTCCATGTTCTTTTCAGTTAATTTTGTCAGTAGGTCTTAAACCTGTAGCTAATTTTGTATGTGTACACACATGGGAACTTACAAGTTGAAGGAGTGCAGTCTGATACTCCTGGTATCTGACTTTCATTAGCCTAGTAATCAGCAACTCTGTTCACATGACTTGCCCAGTAATGAACAGATTAAAATGCACAAAAGACTATCTGCCATTCTTTAAGTCACATATGTTTTGTTATTGTATTAATGCAACAAAATTAGCCTGGTGCATCGTAAAGAATTAACAGGTGGAATCTTCTTGATGAATTATATTCATGCTTTTGGATAATTTCCATGTTTGCAGAACAGACCCTGGCATTACCTTCCTGGAGTGGCCATTTTTTAATGTCTAATTAAGACAGCCAGACTCCTAAAGCTACAGGTCTAAGATGACAGTCCACATATGTGGGCAATTGGCAAGATGCTGTTACACATATGCTCTCTTCATTCATGGGATGTGGCTGTTACTGGCTTGGGCAGCATGCATTGCCCATCCCAAATTTCTCAGAGGATAGTGAATGGTCACTCATATTGCTGTGGGTTTGAGTGACATGTAGGCTAGACCAGATGTTCTAACATTCCAAACATAATATGAAGCGAGTATGAGTAACAGATAAACTACGTTGCAACACCTTATAAAACACATCAAACATTAATTCTGATTAAAGGGACAAAACGAGGACTGCACATACTGGAGATCAGAGTCGAGAGTGTGGTGCTGGAAAAGCACAGTTGATCAGGCAGCATCCGAGGAGCAAGAGAGTTGATGTTTCAGGCAAAAACACTTCATCAGGAATGAATCGATGAAGGGCTTGTCCGAAATGTCAATTCTCCTGCTCCTCGGATTCTGCCTGACTGGCTGTGCTTTTCCAGCACCACACTCTCGACATCGATTCTGATTTACGTGTATTTAGTAGATCACTCATCCATATTCCATGGATTTTCAGTGATGATTGCGCAATGTTCAGTACCATTCATGACTGCCCAGATAATAAAGCAGTCCATATTAGACTGGAGGCCTATAACGAGCAGTGTTCCATAAGGATCCATAAGGATTCCATAAGGATTCCATTTGTGGGCGGCACGGTGGCACAGTGGTTAGCACTGTTGCCTCACAGCGCCAGAGACCCGGGTTCATTTCCCGCCTCAGACAACTGACTGTGTGGAGTTTGCACATTCTCCCCGTGTCTGTGTGGGTTTCCTCCGGGTGCTCCGGTTTCCTCCCACAGTCCAAAAATGTGCAGGTTAGGTGAATTGGCCATGCTAAGTTGCCTGTAGTGTTAGGTGCAGGGATAAATGTAGGGGAATGGGCCTGGGTGGGTGCGCTTTGGCGGGTCGGTGTGGACCTGTTGGGCCGAAGGGCCTGTTTCCACACTGTAAGTAATCTAATCTAGTCTAATGGTCTACTGTTGTGCATCATTTATATAAATGGTTTGGATGAGAATATAGGGTTAGTAAGTTTGCAGATGACACCAAAATCGGTGGTGCGGTAGACAGCAAAGGTTGTTTCAGAGTACAACGGGATCCTGAGCAACTGGACCAGTGAGCCAAAAGAGTGGCAGATGGGCTTCAATTTAGATAAATGTGAAGTATTGCATATTTGTAAAATAAACTAGAGCAGAACTTACACAGTTAATGGTATGGCCCTGGAGAGTGTTGTTGAACAGAGAGATATAGGAGTGCAAGTACATAAATCCTTGAAAGTAGCATCATAGATAAGCTGGTGAAGAAGGTGTTTGGCAGGCTTGCCTTCATTGGTTAGAGCATTGAGTACAGGAGTTGGGAAGTCATGTTATGGCTGTGTAAGACATTGGTAAAGCTGGTAGACTGCATATAATTCTGGTCAACCTACTATAGGGAGGATGTTATTCCGTTGTTTATTCAAACTTTTATCCATTGTGTTTGATTCTAGTCACTTTTTAACTTATCTTCTTCAAATGAGAGATTCCTTCTAAAGCCAACAAATCCAGATGGCCAGGGAAGATAACCTGTGTAAGTGGTTTGATAACGGAAGTTGTTTCTTAGAAGAATACTATCTACACATTTTAGTCCTGCAGTTTCAAGCTATTTTATATTTTCTATTACTTGAAAAGTTAATTAAGCTTGGTAACTACTCTGCAAAAAACATTAAGTCTCAGTTACAATTTACCTTAAATAATGTTCATCTGATTTAACAAACCATACCCAAGTCAAATTCAGTGTTCTAATGCTGTTTTCAAAGACATGGAAAAGTAAGGGTGACCTCCCTTTGCATAAAACAGCTTTGATGTTGTTGTACTAATTTCCAAAATGCAGTAAACCTTCTTGTTGTCTAGAAGCGAATATAAGAGCTTTCTGATGATATTCTACTGTGGTGTCTCCTCTCCCACAAGCCACCAGTTAGCCCCAAAACAAAGCTAAGGCAAAGGAGCGACCGCAAACAACCCTTAGCAAGGACTAAGTATAAGTGGTAAATACTACAGAATGACAAGAATGATTACTGATGAAAATATTATATCTTCAACATTCACTCACCCCACCAGTAACACACAGAGGCAGCAGATTAAACCATCACCTTGTCCAACAGGTATGAGATTCTTGCTCCCTGTGTGGGTGAGAAAAAGGGCTGTGGACAGGATAAGCCAGCTGACCACGGCACCATGGTGCAGAAGGCCATTCAAGAGGGGGGAGCAAAAAGAAGAGTAGTTGTTAGAGGGGATTCCATAATTGGGGGACAGATAGTAACCTTTGCAAGCTAGATCAGGAGTCCTGAATGGTGTGTTGCCTGCCCGGTACCAGGGTGCAGCGCACCTCTGGCCAACTTGAATGGATATTGGAGCAGGACAGAGAAGATCGAATTGTTGTGGTCCACATTGACACTAACAACATAGGCAAGGCTAGGAAGGAGGACCTGTTTGGGGATTATCAAGGACTAGGAACGAAATTGAAAAACAGGTCCTCAAGGGTCATATCTCTGGATTACTGTCTGACTCACGTGCTAATTGGCATAGGGATAAGAAAATTAGGGAAGTAAATACATGGCTAAGAGATTGGTGTGGAAAAGAGAAATTCCATTTCATGGGACTTTGGCATCAGTTTTGGAACTGGGATCTGTACCAATGGGACGGGCTCCACCTGATCCGATCTGGAAACAGTGTTCCAGCGAAAAGGAAACTCGGACTTTAAACTTGAGAGTCGGGGGAAGGGAAAGGGAAAGCAACAGGGAGTATGGGGTCAAGTTGAAAGATAAGCAGCAGGTTAGTACGTGTGCAGGGTTTAAGTTCAAGGCAGACTAGGAATGGAGCAAAAAGGAAGGTTAACTTAGGACATATTACTAGACATGTTGGAAATCATGAGGATAAGAAACTTAGCATTAAGGTAGTTTGCCAGAAAACTCGTAGTATTCGTAACAAAATAGACAAATTAATGGCACAAATCATCATGAATGATTATGATGTGGTAGGCATCACTGAGACATAGTTGCAGGGAGCTCAGGACTGACAGTTAAACATCCAAGGATTTACAACTTATCAAAAAGACAGGGAGGTGGGCAGAGGGGGCGGGTTGCCTTGTTAGTTAAGAGTGAAATTAAATCTGTGGCACTGAATGACATAGGGTCAGATGATGTAGAGTCTGTGTGGGTGGAGTTGAGGAACCACAAAGGCAAAAAAAACATAATGGAAGTTATGTACAGACCTCCCATTAGTGGTCAGGACCAGGGGCACAGGATGTACCGGGAAATAGATAGGGCATGTCAGAAAGGCAGGGTCACAGTGATCAATATGCAGGTGGACTGGGTGAATAATGTTGCCGGTGGATCCAAAGAAAGGGAATCCATGGAATGCTTACAGAGAGGCTTTTTGGAACAGCTTGTGATGGAGCTCACAACGGAACAGGCTATTCTGGACTTAATGCTATATAATGAGCCAGACATTACAAAAGATCTTAAAGCAAGGGAACACTCAGGAGGCAGCAATCATAATATGGTAGAGTTCAGTCTACAGCATGAAAGAGAGAAGGCAAAATCAGACGTAATGGTGTTACAGTTAAATAAAGGTAATTATGAGGGCATGAGAGAGGAACTGACAAAAATTGACTGAAAGCAGAGCCTAGTGGGGAAGACAGTAGAGCTACAATGGTAGGAGTTTCTGGGTGTAATTGAGGACATAGTACAGAGGTTTATCCTAAAGAAAAGAAAGATTATCCGGGGAGGGATTAGACAACCATGGTTGACAAAGGAAGTCAGGAAATGTATCAGAGAAAAAGAGAGAGCCTATAAAATGGCCAAGAGCACTGGGAAATCAGAAGATTGGGAAGGCTACAAAAACAAACAGAAGACAACAAAGAGAGAAATAAGGAAGGAGAGGATCAAGTATGAAGGTAGGCTAGCCAGTAATATTAGAAATGATAGTAAAAGTTTCTTTCAATACATAAGAAACAAATGAGAGGCAAAAGTAGACATTCCACCACTCCAAATTGATGCTGAAGGCTAGTGCTGGGAGACAAGGAAATAACTGAAGAACGTAATAAGTACTTTGCATGAGTCTTCACAATGGAAGACATTAGTAATATCCCAACACTTGAGAGTTGAGGACAGACTTGAGTATGGTGACCGTTACAAAAGAGGAAGTGCCAGAAAAGCTAAAAGGTTGAAATATTGATAAATCATCTGGCCCCGAATGGCTACATCCTAGAGCTCTGAGGGAGGTGGCTGAGGAAATAGTGGAGGTGTTGGTTGTGATCTTTCAAAAGTTACTGGAGTCAGGGAAAGTCCCAGATGATTGGAAAACCAACAGAGAACATAGAACATAGAACAATACAGCACAGAACAGGCCCTTCGGCCCACGATGTTGTGCCGAACATCTATCCTAGATTAAGCACCCATCCATGTACCTATTCAATTGCCGCTTAAAGGTCGCCAATGATTCTGACTCTACCACTCCCACGGGCAGCGCATTCCATGCCCCCACCACTCTCTGGGTAAAGAACCCACCCCTGACATCTCCCCTATACCTTCCACCTTTCACCTTAAATTTATGTCCCCTTGTAACACTCTGTTGTACCCGGGGAAAAAGTTTCTGACTGTCTACTCTATCTATTCCTCTGATCATCTTATAAACCTCTATCAAGTCACCCCTCATCCTTCGCCATTCCAACGAGAAGAGGCCGAGAACTCTTAACCTATCCTGGTACGACCTATTCTCCATTCCAGGCAACATCCAGGTAAATCTTCTCTGCACCCTCTCCAAAGCTTCCACATCTTTCCTAAAGTGAGGCGACCAGAACTGCACACAGTACTCCAAATGTGGCCTAACCAAAGTCCTGTACAGCTGCAACATCACTTCACGACTCTTGAATTCAATCCCTCTGCTAATGAACGCTAATATACCATAGGCCTTCTTACAAGCTCTATCCACCTGAGTGGCAACTTTCAAAGATCTATGTACATAGACCCCAAGATCCCTCTGTTCCTCCACCTGACTAAGAACCCTACCGTTAATCCTGTATTCCGCATTCTTATTTGTTCTTCCAAAATGGACAACCTCACACTTGGCAGGGTTGAACTCCATCTGCCACTCCTCAGCCCAGCTCCGCATCGTATCTAAGTCCCTTTGCAAACGACAACAGCCCTCCTCACTGTCCACAACTCCACCAATCTTCGTATCATCTGCAAATTTACTGACCCACCCTTCGACTCCCTCATCCAAGTCATTAATAATAATACAACCACTGTTGTAACTCCCTTGTTCAAGAAGGGATCAAGACAAAAGATGGAAAATTATAGGCTGATCAGTCTAATCTCGGTTGTTGGTAAAATTCCAGAATCCATCATTAAGAATGAAATTTCTAAATTCTTGAAAGTGCTGGGTCAGATTAGAACAAGTCAGCATAGATTTAGTAAGGGGAGGTTGTGCCTGACAAGCGTGTTGAATTCTTTGAAGAGGTAACAAGTAGGTAGACCAGGGAAGCCCAGTGGATTTTATCTATCTAGACTTCCAACAGGCCTTTGATAAGGTACTTCATGGGAGCCTGCTGAGTAAGGTGAGGGCCCATGATGCTTGAGATGAGCTACTGGCATGGATTGGGGATTGGCTGTCTGACAAAAGGCAGAGTTGGGATAAAAGGTTCTTTTTCAGAATGGCAGCGGGTGACAAGTGGTTTCCTGCAGGATTCAGTGTTGAGGCCGCAGTTGTTCACTTTATAGATTAATATTCTGGATGAAGGGACTGGGGGCATCTGATGAAGTTCGCCAATGGTACGAAGTTAGGTGGATAGGCAGGTAGTAAAGAACAGGTGGGGAGGCTGCAGAAAGATTTAGAACAGTTTAGGAGAGTGGTTGATTAAATTCAATGTGAGCAAATGCGAGGTTTTGCATTTTGGAAAAAAGAATACAGGCATGGATTATTTTCTAAACAGTGAAAAAATTCATGAAGCCAAAGTACAAAGGGATCTGGGAGTGCTAGTCCAGGATTCTCAAAAGGTTAACTTGCAGGTTGAGTCCGTGATTAAGAAAGCAAATGTAATGTTATCATTTATCTCGAGAGTTTGGAATACAAAAGCAGTAATGTGCTTCTGAGACTTTATAAAGCTCTAGTTAGACCCCATTTAGAATAATGTGTCCAATGTTGAGCCCCACACCTCAGGAAGGACAAACTGGCACTGGAGCATGTCCAGTAGAAATTCACACGGATGATCCCTGGAATAGTAGGCCTAACTTACAATGAACGGCTAAGGATCCTGGGATTGTATTCATTAGAGTTTAGAGGGTTGAGAGGAGATCTGCGTGGGTTTCCTCCGGGTGCTCCGGTTTCCTCCCACAATCCAAAAATGTGCAGGTTAAGTGAATTGGCCATGCTAAATTGCTCGTAGTGTTTGGTGAAGGGGTAAATGTAGGAGAATGGGTCTGGGTGGGTTACGCTTCAGCGGGTCGGTGTGGACTTGTTGGGCCGAAGGGCCTGTTTCCACACTATAGGTAATCTAATCTAATCTAATCTAATCTAATAGAAATTTACAAGATAATGCATGGCTTAGAAAGGGTGGATGCTGGGAAATTGTGAAGTTGTTTCTGTTAGGCGGGGAGACTAGGACCTGTGGGCACAACTTTCGAATTCGAGGGAGTTAGTTTACAACAGAAATGAGGAGACATTTCTTCAGCCAGAGAGTGTTGGGCCTGTGGAATTCTTTGCCACAGAACACAGTGGAGGCCGGGACTTTAAATGTCTTCAAGGTAGAGATTGATCATTTCTTGATCTTGCGAAGAATTGAGGGCTATGGGGAGAGTTTGTGTATGTGGAGTTGAAATGTCCATCAGCCATGATTAAATGGCAGATTTGACTCGATGGGCTGAATGGCCTTACATCCACTCCTATGTCTTATGGTCTCATGGTCTTATCTCTGTGTTGCATTATGGTAACCTTGGGGATGTGATGGCATCGTGCTATTATTGCTGAACTATTAATCCAGAGACCTAGGTAATAGTCTGGGGACCTGGTTTCAAGTCCTACCATGGCAGATGGTGACATTATTCAGTGGTCCTTCATGACCTCTGACAACCAGAAGAACAAGAAAAGCGGATGTGTGGGAAATTGTCAGTTATAGTTCCTTCTCAAAGCCTCATATTATACTACCTTGGAATTACCACTGCTCCTTCAATGTTAGTGCATCAGAAGCCTACCAAACCCTTCCCTAACAGCCTTGCAAGTGGGTTTACACAGCATGGAACTACAACATCATGAAGATAACTCACCATCACTTACATGAGTGGAATCTGCAATGGATAAAAATGCTGGCTTGCCAGTAGGGCCATATTCCCCAAGGAAATAAAAATTGAGATTATGTGCTAAGTGTTGCAATGAAATAACCTGCTTAGTATCTGCTGTTCATCATCAAGGGACAGTCAGAGTTAACTGTATTATATGGGACTGATTTCACATTGATACGATCAGTTTGGAGCAGTTGATGCCATTTCCTGAAGAGTATTAGCAACATTTTAACAACAATCCTTTAGTTTTAATGGAGCTTTCCCAGCTGTCAAATTAACATACTTGTTGACTACTGTTTCTTGACGGTACTAAGTTGCTTTATGAACTCATTACCTTCTTTCGATAGACATTTACGAAAGCACGTAGACTATATGTTCCTTTTTGAAAACATGCTTTGTCATGGAGGTAAACATAATCCACCTGGAGAAATAGAAGATAAAGACATTTACATTTTGTTTCGTCACCCATAGGACACAGGCATCGCTTACTGGCCCAGCATTTATTACCTGTACCTAGCCGCCCTTGAGAAGGTGGTGGTGAGTTGGTTTATTGAAATACTGCAAGTCTTCAAAGTTCTACACTGAAACAAATGAGCTTCCTTGCCTTATAGTCATAGTTGAGAAATTGCTCAAGGCATCGTCTACTCTGGTCGATCACAAACCTCCCTTCACTGGTCAAAATACATGTTGAGAGACCCACCATTCGATGTGCTGTAAGACTGATTTTATCTTCAACAACCAGGGTCTGAGCTATTTGTTCACTATGCAAGTCTGATGGTGAAACAGGGCACAACAATGCCAGCCTATGGGATAATACCAGCCCTGATCAGACCATTTCTTGCTGTATGACATATAAACTCAGGAATGAGCATTAGGCAAGTATTTTTGGTCTTTATAGCACCTAATCAGCACTCTCCTCTCCTACTTAAATGCTGTTTTATCTTTGTTTTGGTATTTCTTGCAAATTCTCCTGAAGAGTGGAAGAAGAAAAGCTTTGACAAAATGTGCATTTTTCTCAGCAAAGCACGAATTCAATCCTTCCAAAAGACTGGAAATGTATCATTCCAAAAGGCAGATTAAGACACATAAATGGTTCTTTATTTCCCCTTAGCTCTGACATGATCATTACAAGTTATCAGTGGTGAGATTTCTTAGGAAATGACTGAAGTGGTTAGAGTTTCCTGTTGGGTTCTAATTGGATACAGCTCAGAGTAAATAATCTGACCATGAGGGAAGAATCATTTCCCTTAGTTACTGTGTGATGTGGTACTGAGGAAAAATGTGATGATCTCTGTTGCTGGCAAGTTCTAAATAAAAGCTCCACATGCCAGAGATAGAAATCAAGCCATTTGAAGTACTCTGAGAACATAGGATCACAGCTTCTTGTAGAGAATGTGTAAATGTTAGCATACAATAGTTCAGCGGTTGAAGGAGCACACATATCATTTCTTAGAAATAACACGAGAGATACTGTTGGAGGAGGAGTGTACTATATTTATCAAAGTGAAAGGTGTCGACTTCACCCTCCTATCCCTGCATCAGTCTTCACTGTTAAAATGATGGAAAGGGAAGCTTATAATCAAGATGGTCTAGTAATTGTCAAATGGGGATTTGGTTTCAAAAATATCTAAGTGGTCAAATTAATTCAAATTACTTTGACTGTAACATTGTAAACCTGAATAATAACAATCAATTGTGTTCACTGCAGGACAAAAGAATTCACAGAAGCACGAGGAATGCGAAAAGGAGTTTCAAAGGTGATGGTTGTGGTAACTGATGGTGAATCACATGACAGCTACAATCTACAAAATGTGATTGAAAACTGTGAAAAGGATAAAATTCGGAGGTTTGCAATTGCGGTAGGTACCTGATATACTCATACCAGTTGCCTGATTGGCTCCAATGAGAAGCAGCACTCACAGTGAACATGGTTTAGAAAATCAGAATCCACTGTTGCTTGATTTTCCATCCATCAGTGATGCTGTCTGTGAGCAATATGTCTGGATAAAGCATTCGGTTTATTTTTATTTGAGTTAACATTTCAGTGTTTCTATTGCTTTTGGCATCTTCAACACCTGTTCCAATCACTCTTCTTCCTCTTTTATTTGAGTGGTTTAATTCACTGCCACTTCTTTTTCAGGTATGCTCTTATTGAAGAAATACTGCTCTTCTCTCTAACTGGATTTCCATTTTAATATTTTGGATCGTTCACCTTCATTGCTTTCTGTTTTGCTTCTGATGTTTGATGACAGTGTTTGCCAACATGAATAGACAGTTGACCTGGGAAAATCACAGCATGTCAAGCAGTGTCAGAGGAGGAAGGGATGAAAGGTTTCAACCTGAAATGTTGATTCCCTCCTCTGTTGCTGCTTAAGCTGCTGTTCTTTTTTAAGCTCAACTCTCCATCCACTCTGACTCTCCAGCATCTGCAGTTCTCATTATCTCCAGTACACGGTTTCCAAAACGTCACTTTCCTCAATACGAACCTCAACCTCAGCTACAAATCTTCTCAAAACTCACTAAAAGTCACTTTCCCAGCTAGTTTCCTTCCTCAGTAACTATCTTTGCCTGAACCCACACATATTCCAACTGATATTTCCTCCCTCAAGTTTCGAGAATGACAGCTATTACTGAGGCATTTAATACTCCTTGGACAACTGTTTTGGCCACAGCCTGAGATCCACTCTCAATGCCATGTGCTGCCACACATACATTCTCAACTATGCTGTTCATCAGAATCACTTCACTATTTCAAAATTGCCCTACACCCTAGTCCAGTTCATTCTATATCTCACTCAATGCCTCAAAACAATACTTTCTCTTCCTTTCGGATATGAGGGAACACAGCCACAAGAACTCACTGGCTCTGTCATTCCTAAAACATGGCACAGTGGCACAGTGGTTAGCACTGCTGCTTCACAGCGCCTGAGACCTGGGTTCAATTCCCGCCTCAGGCGACTGACTGTGTGGAGTTTGCACGTTCTCCCCGTGTCTGCGTGGGTTTCCTCCCACATTGCAAAGATGTGCAGGTCAGGTGAATTGGCCATGCTAAATTGTCCGTAGTGTTAGGTAAGGGGTAAATGTAGGGGTATGGGTGGGTTGCGCTTCGGCGGGTCGGTGTGGACTTGTTGGGCCGAAGGGCCTGTTTCCACACTGTAAGTAATCTAATCCCTCTGGATTCTTCCTCCCATCCCCTTTCCTCTGACTCCATTTCTTCTTCCAACCCCACCCCTTGCTGTGTATTTATTATACCCTCTGCCCTTCCCCTCTCTAATGCAAATGATCTGTGCTCTGCAGAGGACTTAGTTTTATCCCTTTGCACCCTGATCTCAATGAATTTCAGGCATGACACAACATTGAAATTTTCATCCATCGTCTCCGCTTTTGTGCCCTCTTCTTTGGAGAGGAGTCCTCTTCCCATCACACAGACCCTTTCAGTCATTTTCAGTATGCCCCTTTACCTTGACTGCTCCCTTTTACCTGATGAAGGGCTTATGCTCGAAACGTCGAATTCTCTATTCCTGAGATGCTGCCTGGCCTGCTGTGCTTTGACCAGCAACACATTTGCAGCTGTGATCTCCAGCATCTGCAGACCTCATTTTTTACCCTTTTACTTGTACTTGATCTCATCCTTGAAAACAGCCAACTTTATATCCCCTATCTGAATTTGTCTGCTCATCTCATTCACCTAACCTGTCTTCCTCTGAACTTGCTGCACTCCCGAATTTCATTGTTGAACCTGCCAATAAGAATGGTGCCATTGACAGCAGGTATGCTCATCTCCATCTTGTAGAGGCTGAGCACCATCTCTCAGACATTTCCTTCTGGTCCCAAAGAAGCTGGGTCCCAGCTATACCTGTCTATGTGTGGAGTGTGTGAAGTAATCCTCGTTCCAGTCCTACCTGGCCCCCCATCCATAAGTCTTCCTCCAATTCACCTTTGATGGCTTTGCAATTGGTTCCTGCGCTCAGTTTTTGTTTCCATTTTCCACCCTGCTCTCACCTTCACCTGGTCCATCTCTGACTCTTCCCTTCCTTTCCTTTGCTTCACTGTTTCCATTTCTATGGATAGGCTGGCCACCAATATCCACTACAAACTCACCAACTCCAACTGCTACCTGGCCTACACTTCCTCACACTCTGCTTCCTATGAGGACTGCAAGCCATTCTCCCAGTTTCTCCATCTCGGTTACCCCTTTTCTGATGATGCCACCTTCGATCAGGCTGCCTCCAACATGTCCTCCGTTATCTTCAACTGATCATTCACCTCATGATGATTAACAGCCTCTCAGTCATGTTTAGTCCGTTTCCCACACTTCTGCTTTCTCACCTTGGTCTCTCCCAGAACAACTGTCAGGTTTCCTTATCCTCATTTTCGATTCCACCATTCAAAGAATCACCATTCCCCATTTCTACCACCCATCCACAATATGTCACACCTGAGACATCTTTCCCTCCCCTCCACGATCAGTTTTCCACAAGATCTGGTCTTTCTGTGACACCCTCATCAGTTCTGAGGCTTCTTCATTCCCCCATGAATCTTCCCATGCAATTGCAGGAGATATAACACCTCCCCATTCCTCCTCACCGTCCAAGGCCCTAAAATGTTTTCCAGGTGGAGCAATATTCTACTTATATTTCTTTCAAACTTGTTTACCATATTTGCTGCTCTCAAAGCACTCCATGGTGCACAATGATGAGGCAAATGCAATCTGGATGAGGATTTTATGGAGCACCTCTCCTCTATAAGTGCTTTCCTTTTCAGTAAACCATCTTGCTCCCATGATAATGCTTCTGTTCTAATCTGCCACAGTGTTCCAGTGAAGCTTAGCACAAGTTGGAGGAACAACACATATTGCATTGGCCCTAGCCTCTGTTACTCAATACTGAGTTCCACAACCTCAGAGGATGTCGTCTGTTCTCCATTTTAGTTATAACTGTCCTCTTCTGGCTGTATTTTAATTGTGTCTTCTTGACTTTGCTGTCACTACAGCGGACCCAATTTCCAATTTGCACATCTATCAATTACATGGTTACATTTCTATCTCTCCTTTACCAGTATTCACATTCCCTAAGTCATTGACCCTCGATGCCTTCACCATTAGTTCCACTCAGTCCTACTCCATCTCTCTCAAGAGCATAACAAACACTATTTTTTCAAACTCTTTCAGTTCTGAAGAACAGTTATATCAGACTTAACATGTTAGCTCTGTTTCTTTATCCACAGATCTTGCCTGACCTGCTGAGTTTCTCCAATATTTACTGTGGTGATTTCAGATGTCTAGCATCCACAGTATTATGTTTTAATGTTCTAGAGACATGGATTCAAATGAAGTGTGGTGAAATTTAAAACTCAACCGAATCTGGAATTTAATGTTGGTGTAACGGTAATTGTGTAGTGGTGATCCTTATGGTAAAATCCAGTTTGGTTTTCTTATGTACTTTAGAGAAAGGGATTAGCTATCCCTACCTGGTCTGGCTTACATGTGACTCTAGATCCACAGCAATTTCTTCTGAAATGACCAATCAGTTCAAGGGCAATTATGAACGGGCAACAAACATCAGGCTTGCAAGTGATGGCCACATGCTGTACAAGGATAAAGAAATCAAAATTTTGCAAAATAGATCCTTTTAAAACTTAAACACTGTTGCTCACTCTTGTTGTCAATGGAAAAAATATGCCTTCCTTTAATTTTTTTATCTTACGTTTATTCTCTAATACTGTTTGATCTATTGCGAGGACCACATTCTCTGAGTTGGATAATACACCCCTCATGAGATGTGTTTTCCGTGATGTTATTCAGGGAAAGTACAAAATTCTTCTGGGACCATATTCCCAGCCGTACCCAAACTAGCCTCAATATGTAAGGAGGGGGAGGGGCAGGTGACTGGTCAGGTGCCCATGATGTTGCCCAACCCTAGGCATGTTGTAACTCATAAGTGGCTGATTATTGCTCATTTAAGGTCGTTAATACACTTTGGTGGTTATAACTCTCTTGTTGGTAGCAGATGGACAAGAGTGGACAGGTTGTTTGATTTTACTGGCCTTCCATTTAATGGTGGGCAGGAGAGGTTTACCCATTTTAGGAACATACTGTGCACATTTGAGGAAATGATCTTGATCCCCAGTATGCATCTATTAGTCTGGGTTTAAAAAAACCTACCCCCTATATCCCTCCCTAGATTCCTAATACTTACATGTCCAAAACCTTGGACTTGCCCGAGACTGGTCATCATGTCTTTTCTTTGGCAATTTTGTGCAATTCCAGCAGCACACACTGCTCAGTCCTGGGGCTGTTAGAGCTGTTGGCCAATTGGATTTCCTCCCTTTGAGAGCAGAGGTCACCTCACATCCCATTACGTCCACTGGCAGTTTAAGGAGGTATAAAGTCAGTTAATTCTATTCTCAGAATAACAATTACTGTAGATTGTTCATTACCCTGAGATGAGGAGCTTTTTCACATGTGCTTTGCTAAAGAACATTGAACATCCCCGTCCAGTTAAAATTGAATGGCAGATGACTTTGCAAATGAACCTTTGTCTCGTTAAAAACCTACTACAATTCTGAAGGGGAAGGGTGTTGTGGTGCATATAGGCACCAATGATATAGATAATAAACGGGATGCAGTCCTACAGGCAGAATTTAGGGAGTTAGGATCTAAGTTAAAAAGTAGGACCTCAGAGGTTGTATTCTCAGGGTTAGGCGGAAGTGGGTACTGCAGATGCTGGAGATTAGAGTCAAGATTAGAATGGTGCTGGAAAAGCACAGCAGGTCAGGCAGCATCAGAGGAGCAGGAAAATTGACCTTTATGGCATTCCTGATGAAGGGCTTTTGCCCAAAACATCAATTTTCCTGCTCCTCAGATGCTGCCTGACCTGCTGTGCTTTTCCAGCACCATTCTAATCTCAGGATTGGTACCAGTGCCACGTGCTCAGAGTAGAAATGAAAGAATAGGCAGGATGAATGAGTGGCTTTAGAGACAGTGCAGGAGGAGGGGTTCAGATTTTTGGGACATTGGGACCGGTTCTGGGGGAGGTGGGACTATTGGAAATCAGATGGTCTACACCTGAGCTGGCAAGGAACCAATGTCCTTGGGGGTGCTTTTGCTAATGCTGTTGGGGAGGGTTTAAACTAATGTGGCGGGGCTGGGAACCTAGTGAGGAAGTTAGTAGATTGTAAGGAGGTAGTAACTAAATAAGAAACTAGATAATGAAGTCAGCGTAAGGGGAAGAGTAGGCAGGGATCAGGTGATGAATGCAAAGGGACAGGTGGTTTGAGGTGCATTTGTTTTAATGTGAAAAGTGTAGTAGGTAGGGCAGATGAACTAAGGGTTTAGATTAGTACCTGGGAGTATAATGTTATTGCTATTACTGAGACTTGGTTGAGGGAAGGGCAAGATTGGCAACTAAATATCCCAGGATATAGATGCCTCAGGCAGGATAGAAAAGGAGGTAAAAGGGATGGAGGAGTTGCAATACTGATCAGAGAGGATATCAAAGCTGTGCTGATGGAGGGCACTATGAAGGACTCGAGCAGTGAGGCAATGTGGGCAGAGCTCAGAAATAGGAAGGTTGCAGTAACAATGTTGGGGCTGTATTATAGGCCACCCAACAGCGAGTGTGAGTTAGAGGTGCAAATGAGGAAACAGATTATGGAAAGATGTAGGATCAGTAGGGTAGTGGTGACAGGAGATTTTAATTTTCCCAACATTGACTGAAATTCACGTAGTGTTATAGGTCTAGATGGACCAGGATTTGCAAGGTGCATCCAGAAGGGTTTTCTAGAGCAATATGTAAATGGTCCAAGTCGGGAAGGGGCAAACTGGACCTGGTGTTGAGGAATTAGCCGGCTAGATGATTGAAGTTTCAGTCGGGAATTTCTTTGGGAATTGTGATCACAATTTCATAAGCTTTAGAATACTCATGGACAAAGACGAGAGTGATCCTAAAGGAAGAGTGCTAAATTGGTTAAGACAACTATACCAAACTTCGGCAGGGGAATGTAAATTAGGAGTAGCTGTTTGAGGGTAAATCCTCATTTGATATGTGGGAGGCTTTTAAAGGGAGGTTAATTAGAGTGCAGGAGAGACTGTTGTCCCTGTGAAAATGAGGGATAAAAATGGCAAGGTTAGGGAACCATGGATGACAGGTGAAATTGTGAGACTAGCTAAGAGGAAAAAGCGAGCATACATAAGGCCTAGGCAACTGAAAACAGACAAGGCTTTGGACGACTATCGGGAATGTAGGACCAATCTGAAATAAGGGATTAGGAGGGTCATGAAATGCCTTTAACAAAGAGGGTTAAGGAAAATCCCAAAGCCTTTTATTCGCATATAAGGAACAAGAGGATAACTAGAGAAAGGGTTGGCCCACTCAAGGACAAAGGAGAGAAGTTATGCGTGGAGTCAGAGAAAATGGGTGAGCTTCTTAATGCGAATGTTGCATCGGTATTCACTGAGGAGAGAGACATGGTGGATGTTGAAGTTAGGGATAGATGTTTGATTATTCTAGGTCAAGTCGGCATAAGGAGGGAGCAAGTGTTGCGTATTTTAAAAGGCATTAAAGTAGACAAATCCCCACTGAGAGAAGTGAGAGAGAAAATAGTTGGGGCCTTAACAGATACCTTTGCAGCATCCTTGAACACAGGTGAGGTCCCGGAGGACTGGAGAATTGCTAATGTCATCCCCTTGTTTAAGAAGGGTAGCGGGGATAATCCAGGTAATTATAGACCAGTGAGCCTGATGTCAGTGTTAGAGAAGCTGCTGGAGAAGATATTGAGGGATAGGATCTATTCCCATTTGGAAGAAAATGGGCTTATCTGCGGCAGTCACCATGGTTTTGTGCAGGGAAGGTCATGTCTTACCAACTTAATACAATTCTTTGAGGAAGTGACAAAGTCGCTTGGTGAGGGAAGGGCTGCAGGTGTTATATACATGAACTTCAGCAAGGTGTATTATAAGGTTCCCCATGGTAGGCTGATGGAGAAAGTGAAATCGCATGGGGTCCAGGGTGTACTAGCTAGATGGATGGAGAACTAGCTGGGCAGCAGGACACAAAGTAGTAGTGGAAGGGAGTTTTTCAAAATGGACACCTGTGACCAGTGGTGTTCCACAAGGATCCATGCTGGCACTACTGTTATTTGTGATATACATAAATGATCTGGAGAAAGGTATAGGTGGTCTGACCAGCAAATTTGCAGATTGTACTAAGATTGGTGGAGTAGCAGATAGTGAAGGGGACTGTCAGAGACTGCAGCAGAATATTGATAGGTTGGAGAGTTGTGTAGTGAAATCCGGGCAAGATGGAGTTCAATCCAGGCAAATGTGAGGTGATGTATTTTGGGAGATCCAATTCGTTAGTGATCTATATGGTAAATGGAAAAGCCCTGGGGAAAATTGATGTACAGAGAGGTCTGGATGTTCAGGTCCATTGTACCCTGAAGGTAGCAATGCAGATTGATAGAGTGGTCAAGAAACCATATGGCATGTTTTCCTTCATCGGGGTATTGAGTACAAGAGTTGGCAGATGATGTTACTGTTGTATAGGACTTTAGTTCAGTCACATTTGGAATACTGCATACCGTTCTGGTCACCACATTACCAAAAGGATGCCGATGCTTTGGAGACGGTGTAAAGGACGTTCGCCAGGATGTTGCCTGGTATAGAGGGCACTAGCTATGAAGAGCGATTGAGTAGATTAAGATTATTTTCATTAGAAAGATGGAGATTGATGGGGGGATCTGACTGAGGTCTACAAAATCATGCGAGGTACAGACAGGGTGGATAGCAAGAAGCTTTTTTTCCAGAGTGGGGGGGGTCTCAATTACTGGGGGTCACGAGTTCAAGGTGAGAAGGAAAAGGTTTAAAGGAAATATAGGTGCAAGTTCTTTACACAGAGGGTGGTGGTTTCCTGAAACATGTGGCCAGTGGAGGTGGTAGAGGCGGGCATGATAGCATCATTTAAGATATATCTAGACAGATACATGAATGGGCAGGGAGCAGAGGGATACAGATCCTTGGAAAATAAGCAACAGGGTTAGATAGAGGATCTGGATCGGTGCAGACTTGGAGGACTGAAGGGCTTGTTCCTGTACTGTAATTTTCTTTATACTTTGTTCTAATTCATGGAAATCACCATATGGTAGCATTTTTAATTGTTGATAGTTTCCATCAGTAGAAACCAAATCCTGGAGAGGTCAGATTACCATACACTTCATAATGTTACAGGAAACATTTGTTATTTTTGTGGGTTAGTTTAAGCAGCCCACAGTCCAAACAAATTAAAAATGTATACTTCAACAGGCTGATGGAAAGTGATGAACTCCAAGAGATGTTTGGTGCAGAGATGGACAATGTTTTAAGTGATAAAAGAAAGCAGCAAAGGCATATTATTCCTGGACTATTAATCCAAGAAACTCAGCTAATTTGACCCATATTCAAATTCATAGCAGATGGCAGAATTTCAATTCAAAAATGAAATTTGGAATTAAGAATCTACTAATGACCGTGAAACCATTGTTATTGTCAGGAAATACCCGTCTGATTCACTAATGTCTTTCACAGAAGGGAAAACCATCCCCACCTGGTATAGCCTACATGTGACTCAAGGCTCATAGCAATGTGGTTGACTCTCAACTGCTGTTTGAAATGGCTGAGCAAGCCAATCAGTTCAACAGCAGCTCGGAGCAGGCAATAAATGCTGGCCTGCCAACGGTACCCTTGTCCTGCAAGTGCATGAAGAAATGTGAGGAAGAAGTCCCAGTTTGGTATTGGACACTGAATGTTTGACAATATTCAGTTTGGAAAATTGCTAAAATCCTTTTTTAGACTTCATCTCCTTTCTATTGAATAACAACATTGCTTGTCATACATTTCAGTTTCTGTCTCATCTCCCTTACCCAGTGTCTAATGCAAAGTAAAGATATTCAATCAATATTTCTTGGGCTTATCTTAGAATTCCATAATAACCAGGCCAACAGACTTATTAGTGGGATTGAAAGACTACGTATTAAATTTAACTCTGTACTCATCAAAAATGCATATGTCAATCTGAAATTCTGATAATTATCTAATTACACCATACAAATGTTGGGCTGTCATTTCAGTAACTACATTGCATTCTGTGAGTTTTAACCAATTTCTACATTCTACTTTAGGTGCTTGGCAGCTACAACAGAGGAAATCAGAGTGCTGACAGATTTCTAAAAGAAATAGAGTTTATCGCAAGTTCACCTAAAGATAAACATTTTTTCAATGTATCAGATGAAAAAGCACTGGTGACAATAGCAGAAGCCCTTGGAGAACAAATCTTTGCTTTGGAAGGTAGGCCATGCTATTTTCTCCCTATTTATTATTCCAGTTTTAAATCATGTTTTGTAAGATAAATCAACAATTTTCAGGTATTGTTGAACAAAGCAAAGGTTAATATAGTTTGCTTCAAATTGTATGGGAGCAACAATGATTTAATTCAAAGAACAATCCTACATCAGCCCTCAATCAAATCACATTTTCTGATAATTCAGATTGCTGTTAGAAATACAAAGGAACTCAATGTATGGTTGTCAAGCCCTCAGGATTGGCCTATAGTTTCTGGGAACTTATAGCTAACCTTCAAAACACTCTGAAAGCAATGCAAGAGGAAAATAAATAAATGCTAAATTAATATAATATTTTTGTTAGTTATAAAGGACATACATTTGTTAAAAAAGAGCTACAGCTATTCAGAGCAGGGTTACAGGGATAAGGTAGGGAGATGGGTCTTGATGGGATGCTCTTCGGAGGGTCAGTGTGGACTTTTGGCTGAAGACCTGCTTTCACACAACAGGGATTCTATGATTCTATTGTGGTGACCTGGACTTTGCAGTGAGCAATAAAGTGGCAAAATCCACTGATTTGCAGAAAGGTGCCACAAGATCAAGCGAGTTCTGTGGCATGGAGTCACATTTCCTGACGTAGATTTATTTCTGGCACTGCCTAGAGTGGATTTTCAGGATCCAACAATATGGATACCACGGAGCAGGCTAAACAGTCAATCACATTGAGGAATTCTCACAGATAGCAAGCCTGGGAGCAACAGCAGGGTTTTGTACAATTTTTAGTTTGTGCCAAATATAAGTGATGGTGGGAAGGAAAATCATATCATGGAGTCACTTCAGGATTGTCAAAAAGAGTCAAAAGCAGAGGAACTGTGTGTGAGAATGCCTTTGCATGAGGGATTATCCCTCAGCCTCATGGGAACCTGTATGTAGCCTGAACAGGTTTGTTTATTTTGCTGAGCAAAGGTTGACACTTATTTAACAGCAGAAGAGCTAAAATAAACCAAAAAAATGATGGATCACCATAAAAAGACCACTTGAGAGTCAGATATACTTAATAACTGAATTCATGTCTCACTATGACAGAGCCTCGACAATCAGTAGTTACAAAAACAAAGAACGATGGATGCTGGAAATCTGAAACAGAAATCTTCCCAGAATGTCTGCAGAAGGATCACTGGACCCAAAATGTTAATCCTGCTTTCTCTTCACAGATGCCGCCCCACCTGCTGAGTTTCTCCAGCTATTTCTGTTTTGCTGCAGAATCCACAGACTACTTTGTGAGCAGACACAGAGGAAAGAGCTTATTATGGGACTTTCAGATGGGTAGTCAACAAACAGAATTATCGAGTTAATGGTCAATTTCAGCCCATGGAAAATCTGAATGATCTGTTCCACAAACAGCAGACTTATACCTTCACAGCATTGCTGAAGGATCACTTAAATTGCAAAACAATCCTCGTGGGTTAATAAAACTTAAAGGTCTTGAGTACAAACTTGACAGTTGACACAATCTTTAAAACACCCAAACATAACAAGACATATGGAAGGTGTTATCTTCTCCAGACATGGAGGAAATGCTTGGCTTTTCATCAATTTGCCAAGGCAAATAGCAGAAAAGGCTTTTGATCAAGTCAGTGCATCAGAGCAACGGTGATGCAGCTGAAAAGAATTGTGTACTGACCTAAACAGACCGGACACAAGAAGTACTTTCAGAGTTACAAAGAGATCATCAGTATGCTGCCAGGGGCACAAACATGGAGTGATCAATAAACCAGAACATTACAAAGTAGGCAACTAGACAAAGAGTGGTCACATGTTTCACACTGTTAGCATCATAGAAACATCGATATCATCACATTTGTAAAAACTCAAATTATTTGTTGTCAGACAACTAATGACTAATGAAAGTCTAGGAAGAGAAAAATGGAAGTTCAAGAGGAAAAGGCATAACAACGAGTTGAAAGCACCATCTCAGTAACTGACAAAGTTGAATGAAGAGCTAAATGAGAAACAAAGGAAGCAGGATGAACTACAAGCTGTGTGTCAGCAATCCGGTGAACAGATTGCTGGTTCACAGAAAGTCTAGAGAAACTCAGCTTTTCCAAATCAAGCTCACCCTGACATGGAGGAGCCAGTGTTAACTGGGGTTTACAAAGTTAAAGATCACACAACACCAGGTTATAGTCCAACAGGTTTATTTGGAAGTAATAACTTTCAGAGTGCTGCTCCTTCATCAGGTGGTTGTATAAGAGTATAAGATTGTATAACACAGAATTTATAGATAGCAAAAGTTTACAGTATGATGAAACTGAAATTATATATTGAAAAAGACTTGAATTGTTTGTTAAGTCTCTCATCTTTTAGAAGAAAACATGTTGGTTTCAGTTCTTTCATATGTAAGTCACAGAACTTTTTTAAAGTTACATTCTCAAGTGAACTTTAACAATTGTGTCATGTCGGCCCAGGTAATGCACTGAAGGCGTGAGCTATCCTGTGTGAGACTGTCTGTGCCACAATGGTCAGACTGAATCTAATCTAAAAAAGAGATTTACAGAATTTTATATGGATTCATGCTTATCCTGAATAGCTATGGAAAGATTGATTTGTGCTCACAGCAATTGTGGAGAAAATAAAATATTGAAAAACAAGTGGTGATGCACAGCACATTAAATAAGAACCTGCAGTCACTCATGAGACAGTCCTCTCAGAAGTACATGTTAGCAATGATGCTGCAGTGAAAGAGCTCAGGCAGGATGCAGAGTAAACCAACAACACTAAAGCAGGAAGTTGAAGAGGTCCAGGCTGCAATGAAAGCAAAAAGAAAACCACATTTGGAAAGGCCAGACAGCCATTACCACAGATAATGAAGGTGAAAAGTTTGAAGTTTTGAAAAATTCAGGATACAAACCAGAAGTTCAAAATGAACTTGAAGCTTTGAAGAAACAAAATAGCAGTAGCCAAGAAAAGTCGAATGACTCAAACAGCTTGAGAATTGAGATTAGTCAAAAGCTAATCTAGTGCAAAACTTGGCAATGTTCTGTCAGGATAAGCAAATTCTGGAACTGCAACTACAGTCCATGAGAGAAAATAAAACAATGCAAATAGAAATGGCAGAAGTATCTCTCAATTGGAAATTGTTCTGATCCCAGCTGTTGATGTTATTATGGAGGTCACACACCAGAATTAAACCTGGCTTGCAAGATCATATGTTTAATTTTTACACTTGGGTAATATGATGTTTAGTCATTGAAACAGATTCATACAAGGGTCTTATGATACAAACAATGAAAAAAATGGAGAGTTTTATGACAGTTAGAAAGATCTTAGCACAAATATCAATGCAAAGTTTCAATCTGTTTCATACTATCCACTATAGACATTTAATCGCAAAGGAATATCACTTCTATCTCATTGTTCTAAACGTCAACTGACCTTCTCCATTTTGTTTCCTTGAACTGTGGAGATAATTTTATGATTCCTTTCTGACTTTGCCAACATGAACCTCTCACATTTTTGATGGCCTCAGTTTCTTAGTTCTAACAATTTGAAGATTTTTATCTAAACTCTCATGGCATGAAAGCTTCAATCAAAACACATCAGCCAAGGTGACTGGTTCCCTGAACTGATAGATCTCTTTGGTGCCTTCTGAACTGAACACTTGAGTTTTTCTCAAGTAAAAACCTGAATCTAGGTGTTTACTTTTCCTGCTATCAACACAATAGTATAAATATTTAAGTAAAAAATGAGGTCTGCAGATGCTGGAGATCACAGCTGCAAATGTGTTGCTGGTCAAAGCACAGCAGGCCAGGCAGCATCTCAGGAATAGAGAATTCGACGTTTCGAGCATAAGCCCTTCGTCAGGAATAAGAGAGAGTAGCCAAGCAGGCTAAGATAAAAGGTAGGGAGGAGGGACTAGGGGGAGGGGCGATGGAGGTGGGATAGGTGGAAGGAGGTCAAGGTGAGGGTGATAGGCCGGAGTGGGGTGGGGGCGGAGAGGTCAGGAAGAGGATTGCAGGTTAGGAGGGCGGTGCTGAGTTGAGGGAACCGACTGAGACAAGGTGGGGGGAGGGGAAATGAGGAAACTGGAGAAATCTGAATTTATACCTTGTGGTTGGAGGGTTCCCAGGCGGAAGATGAGGCGCTCCTCCTCCAGCCGTCGTGTTGTTATGTTCTGCCGGTGGAGGAGTCCAAGGACCTGCATGTCCTCGGTGGAGTGGGAGGGAGAGTTAAAGTGCTGAGCCACGGGGTGATTGGGTTGGTTGGTTCGGGCGGCCCGGAGGTGTTCTCTGAAGCGTTCCGCAAGTAAGCGGCCTGTCTCACCAATATAGAGGAGGCCACATCGGGTGCAGCGGATGCAATAGATGATGTGTGTGGAGGTACAGGTGAACTTGTGGCGGATATGGGAGGATCCCTTGGGGCCTTGGAGGGAAGTGAGTGTAGAGGTGTGGGCGCAAGTTTTACATTTCCTGCGGTTGCAGGGGAAGGTGCAGGGGGTGGAGGTTGGGTTGGTGGAGGGTGTGGATCTGACGAGGGAGTCACGAAGGGAGTGGTCCTTGCGGAACGCTGATAGGGGAAGGGAGGGAAATATCACGAAGGGAGTGTTCCGCCACCTCCAAACGGACCCCACCACCAAGGATATATTTCCCTCCCCTCCCCTATCAGCGTTCCGCAAGGACCACTCCCTTCGTGACTCCCTCGTCAGATCCACACCCTCCACCAACCCAACCTCCACCCCCTGCACCTTCCCCTGCAACCGCAGGAAATGTAAAACTTGCGCTCACACCTCCACACTCACTTCCCTCCAAGGCCCCAAGGGATCCTTCCATATCCGCCACAAGTTCACCTGTACCTCCACACACATCATCTATTGCATCCGCTGCACCCGATGTGGCCTCCTCTATATTGGTGAGACAGGCCGCTTACTTGCGGAACGCTTCAGAGAACACCTTCGGGCCGCCCGAACCAACCAACCCAATCACCCCGTGGCTCAACACTTTAACTCTCCCTCCCACTCCACCGAGGACATGCAGGTCCTTGGACTCCTCCACCGGCAGAACATAACAACACGACGGCTGGAGGAGGAGCGCCTCATCTTCCGCCTGGGAACCCTCCAACCACAAGGTATAAATTCAGATTTCTCCAGTTTCCTCATTTCCCCTCCCCCCACCTTGTCTCAGTCGGTTCCCTCAACTCAGCACCGCCCTCCTAACCTGCAATCCTCTTCCTGACCTCTCCGCCCCCACCCCACTCCGGCCTATCACCCTCACCTTGACCTCCTTCCACCTATCCCACCTCCATCGCCGCTCCCCCTAGTCCCTCCTCCCTACCTTTTATCTTAGCCTGCTTGGCTACTCTCTCTCATTCCTGATGAAGGGCTTATGCTCGAAACGTCGAATTCTCTATTCCTGAGATGCTGCCTGGCCTGCTGTGCTTTGACCAGCAACACATTTGCAGCAGTATAAATATTTAATCTATTAAAAATATAGTGGTTCTCCAAGACACTGAAAATGCAACTACATGTTTTCATGAAACTGATGGATTCAGGTCACTGTTCAAAATTGACTTTCTGACCTTTTAAAACAAAACCATCATGGAATTCATCCATATCCCTCTGCTTCTGTTTTGAAATCCAGCTCAAAAATATATCATGTATAATTTAAAAATTAACAGCACCTCATGTGATCTCAGATTTTCGGTAATTTATCTATGCAGTGTAAAGATTCATTAGCTCACCTGCTTTTGTAAATAGTTAAATTTTCTTTTGGAAAGGTAGTGGAGGCTGTATGTGTACCTTGCTTTGAAGGAGGTTAATCTTTAATAACCCCATGTACAGCATGTGTGTTATTAGTCTGCTTTGGGTTTGCAAACTGCACTCACAGAGTTGGTTGCTGTAATAGCTATTTCATAATATGTAATCTGTTTTACTGATTTAAATAAATAAACTTTATAGAATTAATCAATTCCCCAGGACTCCTGATGATTAGATCTCAACAGTGGTGGCTAGGTCATTAACTGCAAGGTCTGATTCCATGAATATGACGATGTCAGGCTGTTGCATAAGACCCAGATGTTTAAAACATGACTTTAACCACAATTGGCAATGGTTTAGACTAGCTTTTTAATTCCATATTTTTAAAATATATTCACATTTCACCATGTGCTGTGATGGGACTTGATCCCGTGTTCCCAAAGTATCAGCCTGTGTCTGTGAATTACAGTGACAATACCACTTGGTCACAACTTCTCAATTATTTCTTAAATAGAAGTGGCTGGATAAACTCAGTAGATATGGCAGCATCTGTGGAAAGAAATCAGAGTTAATAGCATTCTGAAAAAGGGTCACTGAAACTGGAATATTAACTCTGCTTTCTCTCCACAGATGCTGCCAAACCTACTGGGTTTTTCCAGCAACTTCTGTTTTTTGTTTTGTTTCTGATTTCCAGCATCTTCAGTTTTTGGGTTTGTTTAATCAATTATTTATTACCTTTATTTATTACATCTCAGTAATGGTTTCTGTTTAAGGGTTGGAACAATACAACTGACAAACAAAGAACCATCTATAGCAACCTGACTTGACAATGGAAATGACTTCAATCTAGACCTATTTACACCACTTTCATACAGGGAGTCATGATTTGGAGATGCCGGTGTTGGACTGGGGTGTTTAAAGATCACACAACACCAGGTTATAATCCAACAGGTTTAATTGGAAGCACTAGCTTTCGAAGCGATGCTCCTTCATCAGATGGTTATGATGACCTGATGACAACCATCTGATGAAGTAGCAGTACTCTGAAAGCTAGTGCTTCCAATTAAACCTGTTGGACTATAATCTGGTGTTGTGTGATTTTTAACTTCATACAGGGAGTGTCTGCAAAGATGTTGTAGTTACAGGCTGAGTTAAACTCAACTTCACTTTTGAGGCCAATTGGCCCAATGTTCTATAAGCAACTTTGGGATCAGCTAGTCAAATAAAGACAGGAAGGTAACTTGTTTTAATAAGTTGTAGAATTGCAACATGCCATTCCCCTCATATACACTTATGCTTAGGCTTCTGTGAAATAAATGACTTTACTAATGATCACTTTTAATTTATTAGCAACTAGTGACCAGCAAGCTGCCTCTTTTGAGATGGAAATGTCACAAGCTGGGTTCAGTTCACACCATACAGAGGTAAGAGTGCCTTCCTTGACTTAAGCTCTTATGTCAATCTATATTTTGAATTAGCACACTGCTACAATCAGGATTCCTGTTTGTTTTTCCGACAGATCTATTACTGAATTAAGCAATAAGAACAGGACTAACCTTTACTATGTTGCTGAGGTTTTTCAGACATGTAAAAATTGGGAATGTTTGTTGTCTGTCATATGCTTCTGCATGTATGTAAAAATATTATTGAATACAAATGTAGATTCCTTACTGACTGAAACAGGAGAGTTCATAATGAAGAACAAGAAATGTAAGCAACTAATTGCAGAGTAATTAACTACTTTTGGTTTGCCATCACTGAAGAAGACACAAAGGTATTCCCAGAAATGTGAGGGAAGCAAGGGTCTTATGGGAAAAAGGAAATTACGAGTAAGATATTGTGCTGGAAAAATTCAAGTTGGTAAATATCCAGCTGGAAAGATTACTGGTTAGACCCCTTTTGGAATATTGTGCGCTATTCTGGTCTCCCTCCTATAGGAAGGATGTTATGAAACTTGAAAGGGTTCAGAAAAGATTTACAAGGAGGTTGCCAGCATTGGAAGGTTTAAGCTATAGAGAGAGGCTGAATAGACTGGGGCTGTTTTCCCTCGAGCATCGGAGGCTGGGGGTGACCTTAGAAGTTTATAATGTTGTGAGGGGAATGGAGAGGGTAAATAAACAAGGTATATTTCCTCCAGGTTGGGGTGTTGTAGAACTAGAGGACATAGGTTTAGGTGGGAAAGGAAAGATTTAAAAGAGTCCTAAAGGGCAACATTTTCATGCAGAGGTAGTGTGTGTATGGAATGAGCTGCCAGAGGAAGTGGTGCAAGCTGGTATAATTACAACATTTAAAATACGTCTGGATGGGTATTTGAATAGGAAGGGTTTAGAGGGATATGGGTCAAGTGCTGGCAAATGGGTCTAGATTAATTTAAGATATCTGGTCAGCATGGGAAAGTTGGACTGAAGGATCTGTTTCCATGTGGAAATCTCTGTGACTCGATGATTCTGACCTGGTAATCTAAATCCCAGCATACTAAAGGTGATGATCATGGAAATAATGGATGTGTCATTGTCCAATACTCAACAGATCCTGAAACAGTCCAGGAAATTGGATGGTGGTAAATGTAAAACTATTGTTTAAAATGAAATTGGATGAAAACTGGGATTTACACTCCAGTTAGCCTAACAGTTGTAGTGGAGTCCATTGAAAAGGATTTGATAGTAGGACACTTGGAAAATACTATTAGGACCACACAAATTCATTGTGAACTTATGAAAGGGAAACCATGTTTGACAAATCTACAGAAGTTTTTTGAGGACATAGCTAATCAAATATATGAAATAGAACCAGTGAGTGCAGTGTAAGAAAACTTTTGATAAGAGTTCCACATGATAAGTTATTATGCTGAGCGGATGAGTTAGTAGAAATATAATAGCATGGATTCTGAATTGGTTAGCTGATAGAAAACAGAGAGTCTGAATAAGTGATAGTTTTCAGAGTGAAAAGCAAACCAAATAGGGTACTGCAAGGATCAGAGCTTCAGCTCCCAGTATCTTATCAATGATTCAGTTGAGAGAATCAAGTGTAAGTTTGCTGATTTCAAAACATGAGGTGGGAGTGTGATTGGTAAGGAAGACATCAAGAGGCTTCAGAATAATTCAGACAAGTTGACTGAGTGGATAAAGCATGGCAAGTGTAGCATAAAATGGATAAATGTGAAGTTATTCTGTTCGGTAAGCAAAAGCAAATGTGTCTGTGTTATTTGGAAATGTTCAAATTCAAAGAGATCTCTTGCCATTACACAATGGAAACAAGCATGGAGCAGAGCAAGTAGAAAGGCAAATGGTATGTGGCAAATGGCAAATCACTGCGTATGAAAGGTTATGGGGAGAAGGCAGGAAAATGGGGGTGAAGAGCATATCAGCGAATGGTAGTGTAGATTTGATGGGCCAAATGGCCTAATTTCTCCTATATCTTATGAACTTATGAACTTCTGGCTGTAACAGCTGCTCCTTTTTTGAGGTATTTTAGGTACTTGAGGTGATTTCCTTGAATTCCAGGAGCAGCAATTACTGTTTTACGTGCTGTTGCATTGTTTTGGAACTTTGGGGGAAAAAAAGTCAAAACAACAGCAGTTTTAAAAGAGAGAAGAACAGGCAAAGGAAGCACATGGTGAGGACAGTGCAGGAGCAAGAGAGAGGGAGGGAGAGAGAGAGAAAACCTGCACAGTTACTGCCTTTGCTGTTTTTGAATTCATGTGTCGCTGGACATCGGAGTGCGTCTGGGAAAATTAACTTCACAACTCATCTTGGAGGAACTGTTGGGTGAAGTTCACAACAGAATCAGATAAGTTAATCATTGTTTTAAGTCTGTCCAAGAGAAAGGCTGCAGTGGTGAGTACAGTGGGTTCTTTCTTGATTATATTATTTGGAGATAAGTCTCTTGATTCAACTTAAGTATAAGCCATAACTATTAATTTAACCTGTTGCAGTGTTTTGTAGAGGAATAAGATGGTGTTATTTTCTGGGTCTGTAGACTGTGAAGGAGCAAAAATGGCCTTTGCAGTGATATGTACTCCTTGTCAGATGTGGGAGTTTAAAGAGAGTTTAAGGGTGACTGCGGATTATATCTGCCATAAATGCTGTTGGATGCGAATCTTATCAGGTTGGAGAGACAGTTAGAAGCAATGAGGAATTTGCAACAGCAACAGTATATGATGGATGGCAGTTATAGGAAGGGGGGAAAATCTCAGATACAGTCACATAGATGGGTTAACTCCAGGAAGGGTAAGAGAGGTAGGCAACTAGGCAGGAGTCTTTTGTGGATATACCCATTTCAAACAGGTATGCTGTTTTGGAAAATGTAGGGGATGATGGATTCTCAGGGGAACATAGCACGAACAGCCAAGTTGCTGGTATTGAGACTGTCTCTAATGCAACAAGGGGTACATCGGCTTCCAAGAGATCAATTGTGTTAGGGGATTCTGTAGTCAGAGGTACAGACAGACGTTTCTGTGGCCAGCAGAGAAAAAGCAGAATGGTGTGTTGTTTCCCTGGTGCCAGGATCAAGGATGTCTCAGAGAGGGGGCAGAATGTTCTCACGGGGGAGAGGGGCCAGCAAGAAGTCATTATTCACTTTGGAACCAACGACATAGGAAGGGAAAAGGTTGAGATTCTGAAGGGAGATTACAGAGAGTTAGATAGAAATTTAAAAAGGAGGTCTTCAAGGGTAGTAATATTTTGATTACTCCCAGTGCTATGAGCTAGTGAGGGCAGGAATAGGAGGATAGAACAGATGAATGCATGGCTGAGGAGCTGGTACATGAGAGAAGGATTCACATTTTTGGATCATTGGAATCTCTATTGGGGTAGAAGTGACCTGTACGAGAAGGACGGATTGCACCTAAATTGGAAGGGGACTAATATACTGGCAGGGAAATTTGCTAGAACTGCTCGGGAGGATTTAAACTAGTAAGGTGGGGTGGGGGGGAGGGGTGGGACCCAGGGAGATAGTGAGGAAAGAGATAGATCTGAGATGGGTACAATTGAGAACAGAAGTGAGTCAAATAGTCAGGGCAGGCAGGGACAAGGTAGGACTAATAAATTAAACTGCATTTATTTCAATGCAAGAGGCCTAACAGAGAAGGCAGATGAACTCAGGGCATGGTTAGGAACATGGGATTAGATACCATAGCAATTACAGAAACATGGCTCAGGGATGGGCAGGACTGGCAGCTGAATGTTCCAGGATACAAATACTACTGGAAGGATAGAAAAGGAGGCAAGAGAGGAGGGGGAGTGGCATTTTTGATAAGGGATAGCATTACAGCTGTGCTGAGGGAGGATATTCCCGGAAATACATCTAGGGAAGTTATTTGGGTGGAACTGAGAAATACGAAAGGGATGATCACCTTATTGGGATTGTATTATAGACCCCCTAATAGTCAGAGGGAAATTGAGAAACAAACTTGTAAGGAGAACTCAGCTATCTGTAAGAATAATAGGGTGGTTATGGTAGAGGATTTTAACTTTCCAAACATCGACTGGGACTGCCATAGTGTTAAAGGTTTAGATGGAGAGGAATTTGTTAAGTGCATACAAGACAATTTTCTGATTCAGTATGTAGATGGACCTACTAGAGAAGGTGCAAAACTTGACCTACTCTTGGGAAATAAGGCAGGGCAGGTGACTGAGGTGTCAGTGGGGAAGCATTTTGGAGCCAGCAACCATACTTCTATTCGTTTTAAAATAGTGATGGAAAAGGATAGACCAGATCTAAAAGTTGAAGTTCTAAATTGGAGAAAGGCCAATTTTGACGGTATTAGGCACGAACTTTCGAAAGCTGATTGAAGGCAGATGTTTGCAGGTAAAGGGACGGCTTAAAAATAGGAAGCCTTCAGAAATGAGATAACAAGAATTCAGAGAAAGTATATTCCTGACAGGGTGAAAGGAATGGCAGGTAGGTATAGGGAATGCTGGATGACTAAAGAAATTGAGGGTTTGGTTAAGAAAAAGAAGGAAGCATATGTCAGGTACAGACAGGATAGATCGAGTGAATCCTTAGAAGAGTATAAAGGAAGTAGGAGTATACTTAGGGAAATCAGGAGGGCAAAAAGGGGATATGAGACAGCTTTGGCCAATAGAATTAAGGAGAATCCAAAGGGTTTTTACAAATATATTAAGGACCAAAGGGTAACTCGGGAGAGAACAGGGCCCCTCAAAGATCAGCAAGGTGGCCTTTGTGTGGAGCCACAGAAAATGGGGGAGATACTAAATGAACATTTTGCATCAGTATTTACTGTGGAAAAGGATATGGAAGATATAGACTGTAGGGAAATAGATGGCGACATCTTGCAAAATGTCCAGATTACAGAGGAGGAAGTGCTGAATGTCCTGAAATGAGTAAAGGTGGATAAATCCCCAGGACCTGATCAGGTGTACCGAGAACTCTGTGGGAAGCCAGAGAAGTGATTGCTGAGCCTTTTGCTGAGATATTTTTATCATCGATAGTCACAGGTGAGATGCTGCAAGACTAGAGGTTGGCAAACGTGGTGCCACTGTTTAAGAAGGGTGGTAAAGACAAGCCAGGGAACTATAGACCAGTGGGCCTGACCTCAGTGGTGGGCAAGTTGTTGGAGGGAATCCTGAGGGACAAGATGTACATGTATTTGGAAAGGCAAGGACTGATTAGAGATAGTCAACATGGCTTTGTGCGTGGGAAATCATGTCTCACAAAATTGAGTTTTTTGAAGAAGTAACAAAGAGGATTGATGAGAGCAGAGCAGTAGATATGATCTATATGGGCTTCAGTAAGGCGTTCGACAGGGTTCTCCATAGGAGACTGATTAGCAAGTTTAAATCTCATGGAATACAGGGAGAACTAGCCATTTGGATACAGAACTGGCTCAAAGGTAGAAGACAGAGTGTGGTGGTGGAGGGTTGTTTTTCAGACTGGAGGCCTGTGACCAGTGGAGTGCCACAAGGATCAGTGCTGGGTCCTCTACTTTTTGTCATTTACATAAATGAATGGATGCGAGCATAAGAAATACAGTTATTAAGTTTGCAGATGACACCAAAATGTGAGGTGTAGTGGACAGCAAAGAGGGTTACCTCAGGTTACAACAGGAACTGGACCAGATGGGCCAATGGGCTGAAAAGTGGCAGATGGAGTTTAATTCAGATAAATGCGAGGTGCTGCAATTTGGGAAAGGAAATCTTAGCAGGACTTATACACTTAATGGTAAGGTCCTAGGGAGTGTTCTTGAACAAAGAGACCTCAGAGTGCAGGTTCATAGTTCCTTGAAAATGGAGTCGCAGGGAGATAGGATAGTGAAGAAGGCATTTGGTATGCTTTCCTTTATTGGTCAGAGTATTGAGTACAGGAGTTGGGAGGTCATGTTGCAGCTGTACAGGACATTGGTTAGGCCACTGTTGGAATATTGCGTGCAATTCTGGTCTCCTTCCTATCGGAAAGATGTTGTGAAACTTGAAATGGTTCAGAAAAGATTTACAAGGATGTTACCAGGGTTGAAGGATTTGAGCTATAGGGAGAGGCTGAACAGGCTGGAGCTGTTTTCCCTGGAGCATCGGAGGCTGAGGTTTAAAAAATTATGAGGGGCATGGATAGGATAAATCGGCAAAGTCTTTTCCCTGGGATCGGGGAGTCCAGAACTAGAGGGCATAGGTTTAGGGTGAGAGGGGAAAGATATTAAAGAGACCTGAGGGACAACTTTTTCACGCAGAGGGTGGTGCATGTATGGAATGAGCTGCCAGAGGATGTGGTGGAGGCTGGTACAATTGCAACATTTGAGAGCATTTGGATGAATATATGAATAGGAAGGGTTTGGAGGGATATGGGCCAGGTGCTGGCAGGTGGGACTAGATTGAGTTGGGATATCTGGTCGGCATGACAGGTTGGACCGAAGGGTCTGTTTCCATGCTGTACATCTCTATGACTCTATAATTTATGAACTTATGTCAGCCTTTGTTGCAATAGGGTTTCAGGACATGAATAAGGCAGTCTTACTGCAGCTGTGGAGGGCTTAAGTGAGACCACACCTGGAATACTTTGTACAGTTTTGATATCCTCACCTACGAAAAAATATGCATACTTTAGTATATGTAAATGGCAAGTTCGCCAGAGTGTTTTTCTAGCATTGAAGAGACGTTGGGTGAACTGGGCTTATATTTAATTGAGTTTAGAAAAGTGAGAATGGATCTCATCAAAACATATAAAATTGTGACAGGGCTCGGTGCAGGGATCATGTTCACCCCAGCCAAGAGATCCAAAATAATAGGCCACCATCACAGTATATGCAGTAGACCAATTCGGACTGAAGTGAGGAGAAATATCTTCACTCACAGGGTGGATTTCTGTACCACAGAAGGCTGCAGAGGCAAATCACCGAACATGTTCAGCAAAGATATAGATAAGAAAGAAAGAAGTGAAAAAAGAGGAAAGAAAGAAAGAATTAAAGAGAAAATGAAAGAATTAACAAAAGAAAGAATGAATGGGTGAAAAAAGTAAAAAAAAGGAAAGAAAAAAGAAAGAAAGATGTTGAGGAAAAGTGAAGCTACCGGAGTTCCACTGTTAGGAACATTTCATGCTATTGCTGTGAGGGTTAATGTTGAGCTGTTGGATGTGGTTGTCATGAATTAATTCACCAGTAAAAGACAAGTGCATACCATATTTAACCACAGTATTGCTCAACTTATTGTCTTCCACTGGCTCTTGGACTGGAAAGTCTCCCATCAGGATTTCAGGAGTGAACTCATCCGTGACGTTACATCCAGTGTAAATTGTAAGGAACACATACTGAATTATTCATATGGACTGCAAATGAGCAAAACTCCTCACTAAGACTAGGAATTTAGAAAACTATCTCTTGCATGTTAATTGTCATGTTAGTGCTATCAATTCCTAATGTGGAAACTATGTTAACATTGAAGTAAACTTCCACATTAATAAATACAATGGTTAAGTAGATCCAATTGCAAAATGCTGTCACCTGCGTGCTAGTGTCAGAAATTCTAACTTTGGTGTTGTTATGGTGAGACTTGTGCATCTCATGTAAGTAACACTCATATAGAAATATAACAGCAGCTTAAAAGCAGCTCGCCTTTCCAAACCTGTCAGTGGCTAACTGTATTTAAACAAAAATCAGTAGAAATAAGTCAGCAAAAGCAAAATGAGATTAAATAAAAGGTGCATTTGCATCAGTACTGTACCTCAGTTCCAGCAAACTATTCATTTCAAACCTTAGTCACCAAGCTCCAGTTTACAGACTTTCATCAGAAATTAAATTCCAGGTCTTTGTTGACTCCTTCTAAGAAAATGGGCCGTTCACTAAACACTTGTAAAATGAAGGCCATCTTCCAGTGAGCTCCCTCAAAGCAACACCTGGCCACCCCAGTTCATTAAGATAGAAGGCGAGATCTTGAAAACGAGCACTATATTCCATGTCTTGTGAGATTCCTCGAGATAAAGACAGACATTGACGTTGAAATTCATAATCAATTTCCACATATCAGTTAGCCTCAACTAAAGGAAATAGTTTTGAGGACCAGGATCTCAGGCCTGAGACTGATAATCCCCATGCTCCTACAATGGATTCTTCAAAGCACTGGAGAAGCATCACCAGCATTAGTATCTTCAGAAGGTCTTCCAAATTTGGTAGTAGCTAAAGGGGCCCAATCACAGCATCCTCTCCCCAGTCAGCCTGCCTAGCTTTGAGGTGCTAATCACTTAAAAACAGTATTTCTATTTGCCTGGCAACAGACTCTTGAAGCAATTGCTTTATTTGAAACTCAGTCCTAATAGGAAACCACTAGGATGACAGCAGAAACAATTGAGGGATGTTCTCACAGGATTCCTGAAGAGACTAAACATCTAACCCATGAGTTTCCCTGGTTTGTAACTGATCAAAATGGATCAAGGTCATTCAGGAAGGTATGAAGCACATTAAGGAACTTCATCAAAACAGATAGAAGCAAAGCTGTAGCATCAGAGAGAATGCATTGGATGTATCAGCCACCTCAGAACTCATTGAAATGAAGTCATAGTAAATCATCCTCAATCTCAAAAAGCTATCTAAGAAGAACAAAAGGAATTCAGTGTGACAGTGCAAAAGCATGCAATTGGAAACTCCCTTTTGATTATTATTTACTGTTTCATCTTTCCAGTTGTTAATGTAGCTATCATAACAACTCAAGCTTTGATTATTCAATAACATTTTCCAAAGTTAAATTATATCACAGTTTTTATGCGTGTTTTCCTCATTCTAAACATAGGATGGCATCATGTTAGGAGCGGTTGGAGCTTACGATTGGAATGGAACGGTGCTTTTACTAAAAAACGATGAATCCATTATCCCAGACAATGAATCATTTTTGAACAAATCAAAAGAAGTTAATGAACCTCTTGCTGGATATTTAGGTAAGAAAATCATTGAGATATAGCCTCAGGTGGGATTCTGTGGCGGAATGCACTTTTACAATTTTTACATAGTCTGGAGCTATGTACAGTGATGGTAATGTAGCCTCAAATACAGACTTTCAATGTTTTCAAATACATTTATTGGTTAGTGAAAATGTGAAATTCTGAAGTAGATTTTTTGTTTAATTGCAGTTTATCATCATTTAAAAAGAATGGTTGGTTTCGGGTGAAGTTTCAGTTTATTGGTGGTATTCCCACTTCCTGAGTCAAAAGGTGCTTAGTATCAATAAGATGGATGTGGATGTAATAACCCCTACCCACTTATCTCTTTCCTGAGTGGATATAAATGTCTCTTCCCCCAGCCACAATTCAGGTGGTAAGGAAAATGCACATTTAGCCAGAAGAGTGTGCAATTGGAACACTGCCATTTCCCACTACTGCCCAATTAAATCCCTATTAGAACAGCCTACTGACTGGATAACAGCTGAAGTGCTTGAGTAAGCATTTGATACCCATTCAAGGACCTCATTCTGCCACCATTGTATTCACTCTGAGGGTAGGGTGTGGCCATATGGGAAGCTCTGTTGACCATATGGGAAGGTTGCAGGATTCTGGATTTCAGGGGAAGAAATAGGTGGAATGTCTTCCATCAGCTACCCAGTATCTGATGGAAGAACCTGGCTTTGAGAACTGAGGCCCACTGAGTTCCATCCCCTCAGCCAATCCCTCTCACATTACTAATCATATTACTAGCTATATTTTGCCTATTTTGCCCTCACTAATCTGTGACTTAGGTTCCTTGGCAAATTCCTCAGCCTAATGTTGGTGTATTGCCGTAAGTGCAAAAGTTTTTGGCTGATAGCTTTGAAAGGCACTTAGTTCTGGTAAGATATGATGAAGGGCTATTGCCCAAAACAGGGATTTTCCTGCTCCTCAGAAGCTGCCTGATTAGATTACTTACAGTGTGGAAACAGGCCCTTAGGCCCAACAAGTCACACCAACCCGCAACCCCTACATTTACCCCTTACCTAACACTACGGGCAATTTAGTATGGCCAATTCACCTGACCTGCACATCTTTGGACTGTGGGAGGAAACCGGAGCACCCGGAGGAAACCCACGCAGACACGGGGAGAACGTGCAAACTCCACACAGTCAGTCGCCTGAGTCGGGAATTGAACCCGGGTCTCAGGCGCTGTGAGGCAGCAATGCTAACCACTGTGTCACCGTGCCGCCCATCTGCTGTGCTTTTCCAGCACCACTCTAATCTTGACTCTAATCTCCAGCATCTGCATTACCCACTTTCACCCTACTTAGTTCTGGTAAGCCTACCCCATGGAAGTAATGCAGGGTCCCACCAGTTCTCCTGATGGTGCTGGGCAAAACCCTCTTCAACAACAACATTGAATTCCACCACTTGGGTTTTTTTGAAATATAACTTCTTCTGTTAACTGATGGACAGGTGGAAGGAGCTTTCCCATCCAAACTGCTCACAATATTCCAAATGCAGTCTGATCAGAGTCACACAAAACCTCAGCAGTACATCCCTGCTGCTGTATTCTAGTTCTCTTGAAATGAATGCTAACATTGCATTTGCTTTCTCAACTGTCAATTTAACCTGCATGTTAACCTTAGAGAAACCTGAACTAGGACTCCCACATTCCTCTGTGCTTCAGATTTCTAAAGCTTTGTTTTATCTCAGTAAGACAAGCCCAAATTAAAGGATTTATTGTATTTGTCCTCATCAATTTGTCATAAACAGACAGTACTGAAATTTAAACCTTTTCTGACTGCACCTGACAAAACCTGCAGCACATAATAATGTCTTAACCTGGCCAAGGCTTGAGCATGTCTGTATACCACTATATTATCTCTGCTAGATCTGTCTTGTTGATGAGATAGCATATACCCAAGGATGGTGATATTGTAACCTGAGACACTGTATGTCAGGTGTGGTTCTGTGAATATGACTACATTTTCAAGATGGAGTTAGAAATAGACCTTAGCACTAAAGTTATCAAAGATTATCGGGAGAAACTGGGAACAGAGTACTGTGTTGGATGTGCAGTCATGATCATACAGAACGGTCTATTCCTGCTCTTGTTTTCTATGTTTCTATGTCAAGATGTTCCTTAAGTTGTCTGTGAGACACCTTTCCTAATTCTGACATCAGCTCTCAAGCGTAGGTAAAGAGGACTTTAGCAGGGTCAGTGGAGCTGAGTTTGCTGTTGTCATTTCCAGTACCAAGGTCGATGCCAGGTGGTCCATCCAACTTTATTCCTTCGTTGAGGCTTTTTTAGTGGTTTGCTTCAATTGAGTGGCATGCTGGGCCATTTCAGAGGGCAGTTGATAGTCAAACACATTGGTGTGTTACTGGAGTCATACGTAGGCCAGACCAGGTAAAGATAGCTGTTTCCTTCTCTAAAGACATTAGTGAACCAGATGGACTTTAATGAAAGTTGACCATGGATTCATGGTTATAATTAGACTTTCAATTCCCAGATTGCTTATTGTGAATTTGAATTCTACGATCTGCTGTGGTGAGATTCACATCCTGTGTCCTAAAATGCTACTGGGGTCTCTGGATTATTAGTTCAGCAAGAATACCATTGTGCCACTGTCTCTCCAAAGTTTGATAAGAAAAGATGTTTCAGTTTATTTTTACCTTCTGTTTTTATCATCTTATGAAACAAGTAATAGTTACTTGGGATAATGCTATTAATCAATTAAACCAGGTATGGTTTGCACACCATACAGAAGCACTTCTTGTAATCTCTACAAAATACTCAATCTCTGCTTGAAATTTCATGACAGTCTATTGATTTCCAATACTTAGGTTACTCTCTGAGCTCTGTCTCAGTTCCTGGGGATGTGTGGTATGTTGCTGGGCAACCTCGATATAATCATACCGGACAAGTTATTATTTATACTTCAAAGGGAAAGAAAACAAGCATTGTACAGACCCTGAAAGGAGAACAGGTATTTCATTAAACAATTGTGTCGCCATTGTGCTCAGCATTATGCCTTTGAAAGTTGTGATAGAATTTCTACATCATGTTAAACATGTGACTTGAGTTGTTTCCTGATTATACTTTAATCAGATATTATAATGTAACATAAAAAGGAATGTATGGGGTTCCATTGTTTCTGTTAATTATCTAAATTTAATATGTCTTTTCCAAATCCTAGTTCAGAACAGGAGACTGTCATGTAACAATCTAATTTCATTTATGACCTAAAAGTAAAATGTTACATTGCTTTGTGCAGAGAGATCACATAGGAATTCAAAGCCTTTTGTACATTATTGACATGATATTCAGTAAAAGCTGAATATCACTTTGAGGTACAGGAAGTGGAGCAGTTAGAACCATATACAGATGTTTCTGATTAAAAATGGATTACAGCATTGGTTCTGTGGTCTGGACACATTAAGTAGATTTTGGAGCTGAATTTCAGATCTATTAAATTGCCTTCTTCAAATTGCTAAGATTTTTCACTTAACTTATTTAAAATGTTGAAATTCAGACAAACATGCATGTTCATTCCATATTCCTAGTTATTTCGAGAATTTTGTAATGACCTCCTTGTTTAACCACAATGGTCTTTATACTCATAATGCTGCCAAATTGCTATTACTTTGGGAGTTGCAGGATATAAAGGAACAATGAGTTATGTACTTATCAGCATTGTGTGTGGATTGAAGGAAAATCTGTATCAGATGATATTCTCACACAGGCTTCAGTTAATAATAGTGTTATGCATATATCACAAAAACAAAACACCTACTGCTATATTTTGGTGTTTTCTGTCATGGAACCTGTTGCTTACACTTATACAGTATCAATAAATCATGACATTATCAGTTAGTATTTTCTCTAAACTCATGTTATCTTAAAGGGGAGATGGGATAGGCCTGTTGACTATAGCTATGGTAATCATATTATCAACTCACTGAGAGCGTCATCTGTATTATAGAGTTGGTACAAACTGCATAACTTGTTAAACATGTGCAGCTCTTCCAACAAAAACAAAATGCTATGAATACCAGAAATCTGAAACACAAACAAAATACTTTGGGGAAAAAGCTCAGCAGGTCAGACAACATCTTTGGAGAGAAACTAATGTTTCAGGTCAATGACCCTTGATCAGAACTGGAGAATCAGCAAATATGACCCCAGCTTCCAGATGCTTATCATTTAATTATCTATCTCTCTTCCATGTTGAATTTAATGCTCTTGGCATGCTACTGTGATCCAATGAAGCAACAGTTCTTCTGTCCTCTTGGCACTCTATCACCTTCTGGATTCAATATTCAGTGCAACAACTTTACATCATAATATCTCCTCAATTTAATTTTATTTAGCAGGGTTGATCCTCATCTTCTTTCTTTCTTTGTCTGTTCATGTGGCATTCAGATGGTTTTTATGTTTCAATCCATGCCTTATTTTGACTCAGTCATTGTTCCTTTCTTGCTCTCTTCAACTGTTACACCATGAACTTCTTGTTTTAATTTTTCCTGGTCTCCCCCCTCTCACAAGCCTTTCATCTTGTTTGCCTGTCACCTCCCTCCATTAGCTGGCTTAAAAATTCTGACATGTGTGTCTGTCTTCCATTCTGATGAGCAGTCTTGACCTGAAATATTAACTGTGTTTCTCTTCATAGATGTGCCTGACCTATTCAGATTTTCCAGCATTTTTTGTTCTCGAAGTTCACAACAATAAGCTATGGTCAGGAGCTATGTGACCTGTTGTAGTTCCAGGCTGAGGGTGAAAGTTTGACAGGTTGACATCATATTTATACCTGCACTGAGTTTCCAACCCCATACTCTCTCAGCCACAAGGCCATCCACCTCTGCCTCCATAACATCGCCTCTTCTACCTCAGTCAGAAGTCACATGACAGCAAGTTATAGTCCAACAGGTTTATTTGAAAGTGCTTTTGAAGCGCTGCCCCTTACCTGCCAAAATCTTGTGAATTCAAATAAACCCATTGGACTATAACGTGGTGTCATTTGACTTATGACTTTGTCCACCCCAGTCCAACACCGGTCCAGCATCATGTCTACCTCAGTTGATCTGCTAATGATGTCTTCAAATATGTCTTTATTGCCTCCAAACTTAAACAATTACTCTCCCCCCTCCCGGCCAACCTTCCATTCACCATGCCATGAGAACGCAAGCTCATCTCTAAATAATTATTTTCGATCATAAAATTCCAAAACCCATAACCTCCTGATCTAATTTGATATTGAATCTCAAACTTCTGCACCTCAAACTTATTATTGTCATTCCTGTATTTAAATATTTGCACACCACCATCTCATTTATCTCTGTGAGCTCCTCTAGCTATACAATGGGCCGACCCCTTTTCTGCAATTTCCTTCTCTTTAACCCTGTCATTGGGATTGTTTAACTGTTTAGACTCTGCACTCTGGAATTTTTTTCCTAAAACTCTCTGCCTTCCCATCTCCCTCTGCTTCTGTAAGGGCAAACACTTTAAAGCATTAAAATAAACATCTTTGAACAATTTGTTGGTCATTTTTTGTATGCTTTAATTAGGATCATTTTTTCTGACACCTTTACAAAATAATTTGACATTTTCTTTATCTACATGCAAAGGTGACAGATGATTATAAGATATTATTGCAGCTGTCTGGTTTCCACCTCTCGTTTCAATACATGGTATATGCAACCTGAAAGCCACAAAGCCAGTGCAGTATAGCAAAAGAATAAATGAAATGTCAGCTGTATTTCTGGATGATTAGATTACATTCCCTACAGTGTGGAAACAGGCCCTTCAGCCCAACAAGACAAAACCGACCCTCTGGAGAGCAACCTACCCAGACCCATTCCCCTACATTTACCTCTGACTAATGCACCTAACACTATGGGCAATTTAGCATGGCCAGTTCACCTAACCTGCGCATCTTTGGACTGTGGGAGGAAACTGGAGCACCCAGAGGAAGCCCACGCAGACACGGGGAGAATGTACAAACTCCACACAGACAGTTGCCCGAGGTGTGAATTGAACCCAGGTCCCTGGCCCTGTGAGGCAGCAGTGCTAACCATTGAGCCACCGTGCCACCCCAGAAGTGGCAGGTTGAGTACAATGTGGGAGAGTGTGAGGTCATGCACTTTGGAAGGAGGAAAAGAGGCATGGATTATTTTCTAAATGGGGAGAAAATTCAGAAGTCTGAAGTCAAAGAGACAGAAGCAACAACATGTTCTGTTTGTGTGACCTGAATGTTATTCCTCTTTTTCAGATTGGTTCATACTTTGGCAGCACTGTGTGTGCCATTGACGTCGATAAAGATTCGTTAACTGATATTCTTCTTGTTGGAGCTCCTATGTTTATGGGATCTGAGAAAGAAGAGCAAGGAAGAGTTTATGTTTACAATCTGAGAGAGGTGATAAATTGAAATAATACACATCTCAGTTATAAAGTAAACATAGAATTACACATGTCATAAAATCACACCCAATGCTAAATATGCAATCATTCCACATTAAAATAGCAAACTCATTCAATAATATTTCTGCCCTATGAATCATTTAACCATATTATTCTGAGTGGTGGCCAAGGATCATATTGTAACTCAAAGTAATTTCATTGGGAATTATAAAGACAAAGCTGCAAGTCTAACACTGTCAAAATATCTATCTGTAACATTTTCCTAACAACCCTGTGTGTATTAACTTATGTTGGTTCCTCGTTAAGCAACATCTTGATTTTAAATTTCTCCTAATTGTTTTCACATCCCTCCCAGACCTCACCCTCCCCATCCCTGAAATTTCCTTCAGCCCCACAATTCTTCAAAGACATCAAGCTCATTGAATTCTGGACCCTTGAGTATCGATGATTTAAAGTGTGCCAACCATCAGTAGCCTTCGCTTCCCTTCTGGACTGCCTTCCCCATGATTCTCAGTCTTGCAATCTCACTTTCCTCCTTCAAGAAACTCTTCAAAAACCAAGAATTTGAACATCTGATCTGTTATCTCCCCACTCAGTATGTGAAATGTCATGGAAGTTTTCATTGCATGTCAGGTGGTATATAAATAGAAGTTATTTTTGGCAAAATTCATGAAAGAAATAAAATTTCTCAATTCGTCCCATCACATGCAACTTTAAAAAAAACCTTTTTTGAACAAAATTACAAATGTAGCAAAATACAAGTAATGCCTTGCTTTGAGGAGTGCTAGCTCATGTAATCTTTTTCATGCTAAAAGAAATGCAGGATTTATGTAATCCATATAAAAGACTCGCTGTGTAGCAAATATTGAGAGAAAGTCCTGAGGCATAAGCACACATTCTTCCCAAGGGAACTAAGAATAATGTTCCTTATATCTTCTATCTTCTTAATATTTACATACTGTGAAACAGTAATACCCTGTTGAAACAGAGTTAGCATTGAACAGATTTTGAACGCAAGACTTGATTTATATCTAGGATTTATAAAAACAAAATGCAATTCTGGAGCAAGGAGCTGAATCTTGATTTCTCCATGAATGGTGAAACCCTGCTGCCAGGAACAAAAGCGGGAGCTGACCTCACTTCCGTGGTGGGAGCATGTCACTGTCAGTGAGTAGTTTCTAAACCATCACCGAACGAGGCTTCCAACTGAGGATAGCGACCTACCTGTAAGTGTTGCTGGCTCAATTAGACAGTTCAGCAGCATCAGTACTAGCAGTAAGCTGAGACTACTGCACCAGGATGTGTGTGTGCCTCAGTGATGAGTGCCCTCAAAGACACGTAAATGTTTCTGAGGAAGACAGGGTCAGGCAGAAGAGGCAATGGTCTAGTGGTATAATCACCAGACTGTTAATACAGAAGCTCAGCTAATAGTCTGGAGACCCAGGTTCAAATTCTGCCGTGGCAGATAGTGGATTTTGAATTCAATGAAGAGTCTAATGATGACCATGAAATCATTGTGTGAACCCATCTGGTTCACTAACATCCTTTAGGAAAGGAAATCCTTACCTGGTCTGGCTTACATGTGACTGCAGACCCACAGCAATATGTTTGACTCTCAACTGCTTTCTTGGGATCAGGGATGGGCAATAATTGCTGGAGCCAGCGACACCAACATTCCATGAATAAATATTTTAAAAAGTAGGGTCTTGTAAGGTGTAGAGTTTAGTTAATGAGCTGTAGGCTATCATCCGTGGTGACCATTGATTTGGTTTGATAATAAATTAAATCAATTGTGGGCCTTTCGGTTTGGCACTGGCTTAATTAGTTGTTTTTTAAATGTCTTCATCACTGAGGTTACTGTCATTGTAATGTGCCAATGCAGGACAATGAGGGTTGCAGGATTTGGGATAGCCTAGTGCAGGGGTGGGGAACCTATGGCCTTAAAACCACATGAGGCCGTCTAGGCCATTGTGTGTGGCTTTTTGAATGAATTCAAATTTTGCAGAACAAATCTTTTATTTTTTATTAATATGTTTTTTACGTCCTTTATTATTTTTATTTTAATCTTAAAATGAATTTATTTAAAATACCAGAGAGTAAAAGAAAATTCAACGAAATAATCCTCCTAGACTGACCGCCACAATTAAAAAATTGGTTTGTCATAAGGGCTAAAACTGCAGGCCTCCATGCTGCAACCAAATATTCAAATGTTTTCCTACAAAAAGCAGTCACAACAAAGTCATTAAAAGGTTAGTTAACTTTAGAACTAACATTTTTTTCTTTTTTTTGAGTTAGTTAATACATAGTAGTTAGATTTTTACAAAATAATGTGAATTTTGAAGAATATATGATTGAAGTTTCTTGGATGCGGCCTTATTAGATTACAATTAACATAATGCTGCCTTCCAACATGAAAAGGTTCCCACCTCTGGCCTAGCGCCTACCCTCCCACTCCACTGCATAACATAAGACTTTTAAAACAGAAGTATTTACTCACTTCTTTCATTTGTGGTTTCGAGGTATGAAACGATAACCTTACAAACTATTTTTTAATAACAGAACAGGCATCATAACGTCTTAAAGTATGGTCCCACTCACCTGACTCCTAGACATCAAGCTTTGCCTTGGTAAACTGCAAGAGCTTGTCATTTGTTCAGATGCATTTATACAAATTCAGGTAGCATTGAAGCATGCATCTGAATCTTCATTTCTTTCTTTATTTTAGAATGAGTTTCACTATCAAATGATCCTTGAGCCATTAAAACAGCAGTGTGGTTGTCACTCTGTCTCAGGTCTCCGTGCAGAGAAATTCAATGAGGTAGGTTAAAAATAAAATATGTTCCTTTGAAAACTTCCTGCATCTGAAGGACACTTGTTAAATATCAGACCACACACTGGGTCTAGCTATTTTTCTGCGGTTCCTGGTGACTGCCTTAGAATAGGTGTTCGGCCTCTTACAAATGTAAATAGGAGGTAAGAGTGGATTTTTCTCCAAAGATGCTGCCAGATCTTCTGAGCTTTTCCAGCAATTTCTCTTTTTGTTTCTGATTTACAGTATGAGTAATTCTTTCATCTTTTTTGTCTAATATTTGCTTTGGAAACCTTTGCCAAGACTGACATGAAATGAGCAGCACAGGGTTACTCAGGGTTATTCAGTAGTCACTGTGATCAAATCAGCAACGACAATTCATGTTAATAAGTGGCAAGTAACATTCATGTAACACAAATACAAGGCAATGATCGACTCCACCAAGAGTCTAACCATCCATTCTTGAAATTTAAAGTCTTACTATCTCTGAATCCCCTACTATTACAATTCTGGGCGGTTGCTGTTGATAAGAAACTGGACCAGCTATACAAATGCTGTGGCAATAAGAGCCTAGTGATATTATCACTGGATTTTTAATCCGGAGACCCATATCGTGTTCTGGGGACCAGGGTTTGAATTAAAAGTCTGATGATGACCATAAATCGATGTTGAAAAAACCCATCTGGTTCACTAACGTCCTTTAAGCAAGGAAACTGCCATCCTTATCTGTTCTGGCCTACATGTGTCTCCAGATCCACAGCAATGTAGTTGACTCTTAACCTAATGAGCAATGCCCTCAGACTGTGAATGAACAAAAAAACGCAGGTCAGAAGTTTGAAAATTCTGCGGAGTGAAACCCACCTGCTGACTCCTCAAAACCTAGCTACCATCTACATGAAACAGGACAGGAGTGTGTTGGAATACTCTCTGCTAGAAGATAGATGAGGGAAGATGGATATTAGCAAAGTCTTTGACAAGGTTCCACATGGTAGACAGATTAGATTCACGTAGAATTCAGGGAGACCTGGCCAATTCGAGATGAAATTGGCTTGACAGTAGGAAACAGATGGTGGTGGGGTGCTGTCTTCAAATTGGAGGCCTATGACCAATCATGTTTTGCAGGGATCTGTGCTGGATCCACTGTTGTTCGTCATTTATTCAAACGATTTGGATGTGAATATAGGAAGCATGGTTAGTGCAGATGACGCCATAATTGGTGGCATGTGGACAGTGAAGAAAATTATCTCTAAGAGTACAAAGTAATCCCAATGGGCCATGGAGTGGCAGATGGATTTTAATTTAGATACATACAAATGTTGCATTTTGGTAAGACAAACAAGGACAGGACTTATACAGTTAATGGAAAGGCTCTGAGGAGTGTTGGTGAACAGAGAGACTGAGGGGTTCAGGCACATAGTTCCATGAAAGTTGTGTCACGGGTACATAGGGTGGGTAAGATGGCAGTAGGCATGTTTGCCTTCATTTCTCAAACCACTGAGTATAGGGGTTGGGACATCATGTTGTGGTTGTACAGGATGTAGGTGAGGTCACTTTTGAAATATTGTGTACAGTTCTGATCACCCTACTATGGGAAGGATATTAAGTTGGCAAGGGCACAGAAAAGATCAACAAGGATGTCGCCAGGGCTGCAGCATTTGAGTTATGAGGAAAGGCTAGATATGGACTTCTTTCAGTGGACCACAGGAGGTTGAGGTATGACCTAATAGAAGTCTATAAAACAATGAGGGTCATAAATAAGGTGAATAGCAAATGTATTTTCACTAGGGTAGAAGAGTTCAAAACTAGAGAGTGGAATTTTCAGGTGAGTAGAGAAAGATTTAAAAACAATATGAGGGGCAACTTTTTCACACAGAGGATGATTTTTGGAATGAACTGCCAGTGGAAGTTTCTAAGTTCCGAAGCGGGTACAGTTACCATATTTAAAAGACATTTGGACAGGTAGATGAATAGGAACGGTTTAAAGGGATGTAGGCCAAACACAGACCAATGGGAAACCTGGTCGTCATGGACAAGTAGGACCAAAGGGTCTGTTTTCATGCTGTATTACTGTACACCTTTATGACTATAACTGCAGTGCCAACAACACTCAAGAAGTGCAATATTCTCCAGGGCAATTCAGCCCACTTGACACCCCCTGAAATTGAGTGTAAACATGCTCCAACGCACAGAACCAGCAGTGTGTGCCACCTACAAGATACTGCAACTCATCAAGACTCCTTAGACAGTACCTTCTAAAAACACAACAACTACCATCCAGAAGGACAAGGCCAGCAGATACATCAGAACATCAGCATCTGCAATTTCCTTTAAGGCACACAACATTCTCAGATGTAACTATATTACAATTCCTTCATTGTGGCTGGTTCAAAGTTCTCAAATTCCATCCATATTGATGCCATGGGTATATCTGCATTTGACCAACACCTTGTATGAAGAGCAATTATTTTTATTGTTCATTCATGGGATGCGGCTGTTACTGTTTGGACCACCATTTGTTGCCCTTAAGAAGATGGTGGTCGACTTTATTCTTGAATTGTTGCGATCCATTTGGTGCAGGTTCAACCACAATGTCATTCATGAGAATATCCTCCAGTGATGTCCTGAAACTAAGATGACAAATTTCTAACAATTTAAACCATCTCCTTTTGTCATACATATGTCAAACCAGTGGAGAAATTTCCTCCTAATTCCTGTTGATTTTAGATTTGGTAGGGATCCTTGATGACAAGCTCTTCCAAATACTGCCTGGATGTCAAAGGCAGTCACTCGCATTTCACTTCTGGAATTCAGATCTTTTGTCCATGTTTGAACCAAACCAGCTGGAATGAGGTCAGGAGCTGAGTGGCCCTGATGGGACCGATGCTGAGCATTAGTAAGCAGGTTGTTGCTGTACAAATGCTGCTGATAGCACTGTTGATGACAAGTTTAATCAGTTTATTGATGAAGAAAAGTAGACGAATGGGGGACAAATGACCAGGTTGGATTTACACCGTTCTTTGTGCACAGGAAAACCCAGGGCAAGTTTGCACATTGTTGGGTAGATGCCAGTATTGTAACTGTACTGGAAGAGCTAGGCTGTGACAGCAACAAGTTCTGGACTAAAAGTCTGCAGTACAATTGCTGGAATGTTGTTAGGTCCCATAGTCTTCATAGTATCCACTCACTCCAACCATTCTTTGACATCATGTGGTGTGAATCGAATTGGCTGATGACTGGCATCTGTGACTGGGGACCACTGGAGGAGGCTGAGATGGATCATCCATTTGGCACCTCTGGCTGAAGCTTGCTGGAAATGCTTCAGCCTTACCTTTTGTATTCATGTACATGCATCCCTCATCATTGAGGACGGGGAGATCTGTGGTTGTTTAAGTTTCAATTATCCACCACCATTAACAAATAGATGCAGCAGGACTGCGTAGCTCATATCTGTTCCATTAGCTGTGGAATTTTCCTTGTGGGAGGTGGGATGGAGCAGCAAAAAGGAAGGGAAGGTTTCATTCATAACTGCTCGGAAATCCAGACAGCATTCCTCTTGCTTCAGAGGAACTATTTTTGAAAATTTCCACAACTCTTTTTAAAATAGTTTTCCATAGGATGTGGGTGTCTCTGTAGTGGCCAGCATTAATGGTAATCAACCATTACCATCAAGCCAGGCGATCAACCCTGGTTCAATGGACAGTGCAGGAGGGCTTGCCAGAAGCAGCATTAAGTTAACTTGGTGAAGCTACAACACAGGATTGCAGCATAAACAGCGAGTAATGAACAGAGCCAAGAACTTCAGCCAAGTAATGCAATATTCACCATTTTTAAAATAGCAACTTGACAGATGATGACTGCTGGGCCAAGTCATGTTTCTAAATGCTAAGACCCAGTTTTAGATTTTCCTACTTCGGGGTTTGCCTCTTTACCAGGGTCTCCCAAAGTGGGGGAGGTTTGAGGACCCTAACTGGAGTCACAAACTTAAATATTATAGCTGCAAATCAGCAATGGCTGCCACAGGAGCTTCACCCTCTCCCTCGTCCTTACAGTTGTTTTCTTCCTATCCCATGTTCTCCTAGGCCTTACCTCACCCCCTTCGCTCTGCCAGTTCTCACCAATGGACCATGTTAATTTTCAAACCATAAATGGAATCACAGTGGGAAAGTTCAGATAGTGCTATTGTGGGAATGGCTAGTCATCTTGAACCCCAGGACAATGGGGACATGGGCTAAAATCCCATTGTGGAAGATGGTGAAATGTAGATTCAATTCAAAATCTGGAATTAAAAAGCCAGCTTAATAAAGCTAGTAAACTGTCAATTGTCTTGAAAACACTTCTGGTTCATTATTAACCTTCAGGGAAGGAAGTCTGCTATCTGTGTGGTACATTCCACATTTTATGAGAATGATTCCAAAAATGAGGAACGTTAGTTATAAAAAGAGACTGAATATTTGGGACTCTTTTCCTTGGAGAGAAGAGCACTGAAAAGAGATTTGATAGAGTTTTTCAAAATCGTGTGCGAGTTGCATAGAGTAGATAGGGAGAGATTGTTTCTGCTCGCAAAAGAATAAAGGTCAAGAGAGCATTGATTTAAGTGATGTGTAACAAAGCAAGGGTAATATGAGAAAAAGCTTTTTCACACAGCTAGGGTACAGAATGCACACTTGGAAGTGCGGTGGACATAGGTTCAATTAGATTCAGAGAGTCAGAGAGATGTATAGCATGGAAACAGACCCTTCGTCCATGCCGACCAGATATCCCAACCCAATCTAGTCCCACCTGCCAGCACCCGACCCATATCCCTCCAAATTCCTCCTATTCATATACCCATCCAAATGCCTTTTAAATGTTGCAATTGTACTAGACTCCACCACTTCCTCTGGCAGCTCATTCCATACACTTACCATTCTCTGTGTGGAAACGTTGCCTCTTAGGTCTCTTTTATAACTTCCCCTGTCACTCTAAACCTGTGCTCTCTAGTTCTGAACTCTCCCACCACAGGGAAGAGACTTTGCCTATTTATCCTATCCATGCCCCTCATAATTTTGTAAACCTCTATAAGGTCACCCCTCAGTCTCCGACACTCCAGCAAAAACAGCCCCAGCATGTTCAGCCTCTTCCAATAGCACAAATCCTCCAACCCTGGCAACACCCTTGTCAATGTTTTCTGAACCCTTTCAAGTTTCACAACGCCTTTCCGATAGGAAGGAGACCAGAATTGCATGCAATATTCCAAAAGTGGCTTAACCAATATTCTGTACAGCCACAACATGACCTCCCAACTCCTGTACTCAATATTCTGACCAATAAAGGAAATCATACCAAACTCCTTCTTCAATATCCTATCTACCTGCGACTCTACTTTCAAGGAGCTATGAACCTGCACACTACGGTCTCTTTGTTCAGCAACACTCCCTTGGACCTTACTATTAAGTGTATAAGTCCTACATTCAAAAGGACATTAGGTAATCAGTTGGATTGAAATGGTGTGCACGGATATGTGAAAGAGGCAAGAGGTTGGCACGAGGTAATAGCACCAAGGCAGGCAGGATAGACCAAATGGCCTCCTTCTGTGCTGTAACAATTGTGTGATTTAGTGACTCCATATGCACAATGACGTGGATGACTCTTAACTCATTTCGGGATATTAGGGATGAGCAATAAATGCTGGTCTGGCCAGTGCTGTCCACACCCCATGATGAAATTTTTTTTAAAAAATTTGGAAAGCATTGGTCAACACACTACATCTGTTTCAGGCTTGTAAATGAGACTAAAGTTTCTTCCACTTTTTTTTTGTAAAACCATTGTGAAAGTCTTAAACACACGTTGCTCAAAATGGATAAGCAGAACGACACAATAAAGTTTAAACATTAATTCTGTGATCCTAAGCTCCCGAATGGGAAGTTATGCTGAGTTGTTTGCAACATTGTAGCACTGACTTTCCAATCTCAGCCTGTGAAAACAATTCTCCGCTATGGCAGTGCCCCATCTTTATAAGCTTAAGAACACTTTTTTTTAAATTAAATGCCACCCACAATGAACCCTGAACAAATATAAATAGTTCAGTTTTAATTCCAAATACTTCTAAAATCAAGTATATATAAATATTAAATAAAGCAAATAACTGTGGATGCTGGAAATCTGAAACAGAAGCAGAAATTGCTGGGGAAATTCAGCAAGCCTGGGAGCATTTAAGGAGAGAAAGCAGAGTTAATGTGTCAAGTCCAGTGCCCAGTTCTGAAGAAGGGTCACAGGAATCAAAACATTATTTCTAGTTTTTCTCCACAGATGCTGCCAGACATGAAGCATTTCTCCAGCAATTTCTGTTTCTCTGTTATGTCTAATTATTAATTTTATCTTCAACTGTGAGGCAAGTATAATATTTGGACTTGATAATCTTCATTTATGAGCATAGTATCTCACAGAGGTACGAGGAGCCAAAGTAAGCCTTCACTTGAAAAGCACAGGATGATTAGAATGGGCATGTTTCTCTGTTTACAGATCGCTGGAAATCATTGTTCCTTGATCTGACTTTTTTGCTCAGTATCATTGTTGAATTCCTCTGCTAACTTTGTCTGGGATGCACAGAGGTTTTCTGGTTGGATACATTTTTTGTTGTCTTTGTGTTTTTTTTCTAGCATGCTCTCCAAACTCAGGAAATGTTGCAGAGTTTTGTTTTTAATTGAGAAGACGATAGACCCAGTTTCAATTTAAAACCACTCAGAGCGCTGATCATGTGTGCTAAGTCTCCGTCAAAGAGACTTGTACAATTACAAAATTTAAAAGGCATCTGGATGGGTACATGAATAGGAAGGGTTTAGATGGATATGGGACAAATACTGACCAATGGGATTGGATTAATTTAGGATATCTGGTCGGGATGGACAAATTGGACCAATGGATCTGTTTCATGCTATATGGCTCTATGTCTCTGTCCTTTCTCTGCAATTCAAAGTTCTACTCATTCAGTTGTAACATTATGTCTGTAACGAGCTTAATGTTGAACAATCTCACATTATCTGACAGCTTACTAAACACTTCATTCTTTGATTTTAAAAAAGTGATAATATCAGGCATTAGATCTAAAACTATTTGCAGGACTTTTTCTCAACTTGTACTTCTATAACAATAATTAAAGATTATATCATTATTTTTACTATAAATTAAATATTTATATGACTGGTTCTGTTACAATTCCAGTCAATGCATTTCAAGGATGTTGATAATGGGGCTTTCAGGAATTGTTTTACAACAGAATATCAGGGAGATGGTTTAATTCATCTCTTGCTGAAGATAGTCATTTCTTAGCTGTTTAGAGTCATAAATGTTATTTTCCACTTCTTAATTAATACTGTTCAATCTTGCTGCATCCAACATTGACTGCTCCAGTATCTGAGGACTGGCAATTGGTATTGTGCATTGTACAGTCATCAGTGATGATGCACATCTCTGACATTATGAAGCAGGGATGATGGTTAGGCCAACGACATGACCTGAGGAATGCCGGTGTAACTACGGAACTAGTGCCTATCTTCCATAGTTACACTGGCACCACTCCCCACCTCTTCCTCCGCTACATTGATGACTGCATTGGCGCCACCTCGTGCTTCCGCGAGGAGGTTGTGCAATTCATCAACTTCACCAACACATTCCACCCTGATCTTAAATTTACCTGGACCATCTCTGACACCTCCCTCCCCTTCCTAGACCTCTCCATCTCCATTAATGACAACCGACTTGACACTGACATTTTTTACAAACCCACCGACTCCCACAGCTACCTGGATTACACCTCTTCCCACCTTACCTCCTGCAAAAATGCCATCCCGTATTCCCAATCCCTCTGCCTCTGCCATATCGGCTCCCAGGAGGACCAATTCCACCACAGAACACACCAGACGGTCTCCTTCTTTAGAGACCGCAATTTCCCTTCCCACATGGTTAAGGATGCCCTCCAACGCATCTCGTCCACATCCCTCACCACCACCTTCAGACCCCACTCATCCAACTGTAACCAGGACAGAACGCCTCTGGTGCTCACCTTCCACCCTATCAACCTTCGCATAAACCACATCATCCGCCGACATTTCCACCACCTCCAAACGGATCCCACCACCAGGGATATATTTCCCTCCCCACCCCTTTTCACCTTCCGCAAAGACCATTCCCTCTATGACTACCTGGTCAGGTCCATGCACCCCCCAACAACCCACCCTCCTGCCCTGGCACCTTCTCCTGCCACCGCAGGAATTGCAAAACTTGTGCCCACACCTCCTCCCTCACCTCCATCCAAGGCCCCAAAGGAGCTTTCCACATCCATCACAGTTTTACCTGCACATCCACCAATATCATTTATTGAATCCGTTGCTCCCGATGTGGTCTCCTCTACATTGGGGAGACTGGACGCCTCCTAGCAGAGCACTTTAGGGAATATCTCTGGGACACCCGCACCAATCAACCACACCGCCCCGTGGCCAAACATTTCAACTCGCCTCCCACTCTGCCGAGGACATGGAGGTCCTGGGCCTCCTTCACCGCTGCCCCCTCACCATCTGATGTCTGGAGGAAGAAAGCCTCATCTTCCGCCTCGCAACACTTCAACCTCAGGGCATCAATGTGGACTTCACCAGTTTCCTCATTTCCCCTTTCTCCACCTCACCCCAGCTCCACACTTCCAGCTCAGCACTGTCCCCATGACTTGTCCTATCTGTTTATCTTCCTTTTCACCTATCCACTCCACCCTCCCGCTTGACCTATCACTTTCGTCCCCATCCCCATTCATCCATTGTACTCTTTGCTACCTTCCCCTACCATCCTCTCTGTCCTATCACCTGCATCCCCACCCCCATTCACCTATTGTACGCTACGCTACTTTCTCCCCACACTCACCCTCCTCTCATTTATCTCTCCACCCGCAGGCACTCTGCCTTTATTCCTGATGAAGGGCTTTTGCCCAAAATGTCAATTTTCCTGCTCCTCGGATGCTGCCTGAGCTGCTGTGCTTTTCCAGCACCACTCTAATCTAGAATCTGGTTTCCAACATCTGCAGTCCTGGTTTTTACCATATCCCTCTAAACCCTTACTATTCATGTAGCCAGCCAGATGCCTTTTGAATTGTAAGTGTACCAGCCTCCACCACTTCCTCTGGCATACTTCATCCCATACATGCACCACCCTCTGTGTGGAAACGTTGCCCCTGAGGTCCCTCTTAAATTTTTTTCCTCTCATTCTAAACCTGTGCCCTCTAGTTCTGGACGCCCCCACCCCAGGGAAAAGACCTTGTCTATTCACCCTATTCATCCCGCTCGTGATTTTATAAACCTCTATAATGTCATCCCTCAGCCTCCGATGCTCCAGGGAAAACAGCCCCAGCCTGTTCAGCCTCTCCCTATAGCTCAAATCCTCCAACCCTGGCAACATCCTTGTAAATCTTTTCTGAACCCTTTCAAGTTTCACAACATCCTTCCGATAGGAAGGAGACCAGAATTGCACACAATATTCCAACAGTGGCCTAACCAATGTCCTGGACCGATGAATCTGAATATAATTGTCCCTGGCATCTGTAATGAGGCAGGACCATGCTAATTACTTTATCATTCTTAATAACGCAGGCAATAGCAGTGGCACAGCTTCAAAAAGATCCCAGTAACGTAATCCAGAATTGCTTCTCTTATTTGTGTCATCCAAGTATCCTTGTGATGTAAATGCACACCATTCACAGATTCAGAATGTGCACAATGCTTTTTAATTAGCAAATTCAAATTTATTGTTAAATGCAATTGCAGGAAATGAAAGTAGTAAACTGCAGAAACTATTAATTCTTTAATGAATCATAGGATACCACATAAATAATGCAAGCCTACTTCACTCTCCAAGATGTTGAGCAAGACAACTTGAAGCAAGCAAGTTGTCAATTTCATTTTCAGAAATTCAACTTGCCGACTTAAAATTTCATATAACTGGACCTCCAGTCTTGACCAATCTGATTTACTCGTGAGAGAACCTGATAAACCAAATTGAAATGGATTAAATTTGTTTGTAAACCAATTCTATTTTCAAGATAATGTTCATGTTGAGACAGAGCTGATTGTTGTAAACGTCACTGCAGGGATGTAAATATCTGTCTAGAATACTTCCTTTGGAAATCCCCTCTGGATAAACAACTATTTTACTTCAGACAATCCCAAACCCCTCCTCCCCTACCCCAGATTGGGCCTCCTTCTCAAGATGGCTAAAGTTAAATAGACAGAATGGACAACTTCGAGCAAATCTTGGCTGAGAGATTTAGATTGCACATTATATAATTCAGGAGCTCCTTTGCCCCGAAAGTAACTCTATTTAAAAGCAATGGACCTCACTACTCCTGTGGACCCACAGCCATGGCGATATGGTATTAATTATTCTTTCCTTTTCACCCTTTTATATTTGTATCTGACCAAAATTTGTCCAGAGGAACTTTGATTATCCGGTATTCAATTATCCGGCATTCGATTATCCGAATCTCGGATTATCTGGCAGCGATGCTCAGCTAAACATGTTATACTGCTTTCGATTATCTGGAATTCAATAAACCGAACAAAATACTCCCTGCCTGTGTCCTTCAGATAACCGAGGTTCCTCTATAATTGGTTTTAATGTTTTTATCTTACTGAAGCCAGAACAAGCTCAGCATTCAGAACGTTAGGAATAAAGTCTGCAGGAGTCCATAGTTAAAATGAAGCATAATTAGAAATTTTTAAAAACTAAGACTCAGCGTAGCAGTCTTGCAGTGATGTTGTCTTTTCCTGAATCCAGGAGCCACGAAATAAATTGAGATGGACTTTGTCTTAATTTTTTGTAAATTTTGCTTATCTACATCTTCTGCTATTAATATTGCCACCTTGGTGTGATGATTTAAATACATTTCACTGCATTTTTTAATGAAAAATTCAAGTGACAATAAATTACTATTTTTTGTCATTTTGGCTACTTTTTACTCTGTTCACCTCTTTGGAAATATTCACACATTGGCAATATTTCCAGATCCCAACTCCAGTTGGGTCAAAGGTGCAGCAATGCCAGGAATCTTCCTGGAGATGGAGAATAAAAAGGCTGCCTTTTATTGCCTTTACCATTCAATAAGGGCAGCAGAAAGAGGCTCATGGGATGGCAGCGCAAGAAACTGGGTGCTCCAATAGAGGTCGACAACACACACTGTGAGTCAAGCTTAGAGTGGTGCTGGAAAAGCACAGCAGGTCAGGCAGCATCTGAGGAGCAGGAAAATTTATATTTCGGGCAAAAGCCCTTCATTACTCTGAAAAGAGGGGGGTGCTACTATGGGCTGAACTGATGGAACGTATATGCAAGGCATTAGTGCGTGTATAGTTTGGGCATTGTAGACATCTGTCTCCATGATTTCCTCATTCAATGGCAAAGCTGCAAAATGAGCAGACACTACCCCCTCCCACATCTTCCTTTTGGTTGCCTGTGATCTCTACAACAGCATCAAATGCAAAGTTGCTTCAACTTGCCTCTGTAAAGTCATCTCTTTCCTCCTCTCACATCAAACAGTCCACATGCATTGTTGTGGTTCTGCTCGCCGAGCTGGAAGTTTTTGCTGCAAACGTTTCGTTCCCTGGCTAGGGAACATCATCAGTGCTGTTGGAGCCTCGTGTGAAGCGCTGCTTTGATGTTTCTTCTGGTATTTGTATTGGTTTGTTCTTGCCGCTTCCGGGTGTCAGTTTCAGCTGCAGTGATTTGTATCTGGGGTCCAGGTCGATGTGTCTGTTGATGGATGTTCTTGCCGTTTCCGGGTGTCAGTTTCAGCTGCAGTGGTTTGTATATGGTGTCCAGGTCAATGTGTCTGTTGATGGAGTTTGGGGATGAATGCCATGCTTCTAGGAATTCTCTGGCTGTTCTCTGTCTGGCTTGTCCTATGATAGTGGTGTTTTCCCAGTCAAATTCATGTTGCTGGTTGTCTGAGTGTATGGCTACTAGAGATAGCTGGTCGTGTTGTTTTGTGGCTAGCTGATGTTCATGGATGCGGATTGTTAGCTGTCTTCCTGTTTGTCCTATATAGTGTTTTGTGCAGTCCTTGCATGGTATTTTGTAAACTACGTTAGTTTGGCTCATGCTGGGTATTGGGTCCTTTGTTCTAGTGAGTTGTTGTCTGAGCGTGGATGTTGGCTTGTGTGCTGTTATGAGTCCTAAGGGTCAGACCAAGTCTTAAACTATGAAAGTAACCACCCCAACACACACAAACGAAGCTGCATCAGGACACTATTCAAAAGGGCCACAACACACTGCAGTACACCAGAACTGTGAAAAGAGGAAGAGGAACATCTATACAAGGTATTCGCCAAAAACGGATACCCACGCAACTTTATCACCAGATGCCTAAGAGATAGACCGAGGAACGAGGACATGCCACAACCAAAAGGACTAGCCACTCTACCATATGTCAGGAGCGTCTCAGAACTGACAGCCAGACTACTGCGACCCTTAGGACTCATAACAGCACACAAGCCAACATCCACGCTCAGACAACAACTCACTAGAACAAAGGACCCAATACCCAGCATGAGCCAAACTAACGTAGTTTACAAAATACCATGCAAGGACTGCACAAAACACTATATAGGACAAACAGGAAGACAGCTAACAATCCGCATCCATGAACATCAGCTAGCCACAAAACGACACGACCAGCTATCTCTAGCAGCCATACACTCAGACAACCAGCAACATGAATTTGACTGGGAAAACACCACTATCATAGGACAAGCCAGACAGAGAACAGCCAGAGAATTCCTAGAAGCATGGCATTCATCCCCAAACTCCATCAACAGACACATTGACCTGGACACCATATACAAACCACTGCAGCTGAAACTGACACCCGGAAACGGCAAGAACATCCATCAACAGACACATCGACCTGGACCCCAGATACAAATCACTGCAGCTGAAACTGACACCCGGAAGCGGCAAGAACAAACCAATACAAATACCAGAAGAAACATCAAAGCAGCGCTTCACACGAGGCTCCAACAGCACTGATGATGTTCCCTAGCCAGGGAACGAAACGTTTGCAGCAAAAACTTCCAGCTCGGCGAGCAGAACCACAACAACGGATACCTGAGCTACAAATCTTCAATCAGATTTTAGTCCACATGCAGCTTTTCAAATTCATGCTGCAACTGAAACTGAGCACTACTTGCCTTTCTAAGCATATTGAACAGAAACCTCCTGCTGCTATGCAGGTAGGCACTGTCACAGGAAGCTCAGATCCAGGAAGGTCTCTGGAAGCAGGAACACTCTTGCAGCTGACCTAATGCCTGGCAGTATAATTTTTACCTATCCACAGTACCATCTCTGCAGACTGGTAGGATCACACCCAAACATGTCAGTTTTGTATTCTTCTTGTTTCTGCACTCCATGCCTCTGTCCTTAGTTTTCATTGCTAATCATATGCAGAGTAAGAGTAGCTTTGAAGGCTCTATAAAATGGGAGAGGCGATGGCCTACTGGCATTATTGCTGAACTGCTCATCTAGACACCCAGAAGATGTTCTGTGGACCTGGGTTTGAATCCTGCCATGGCAGATGGTGGAATTTGAATTCAATAATAAAACAAAAAAAAATCTGCAATTAAAGTCTAATGATGATCATGAATCTGTTGTTGTAAAAAAAAATCTGGTTAATGAATATAATTTAGGGAAGGAAACTGCCATCCTTAGCCAGTCTGGCCTACATGGACTCCAGACCCACAGCAATGTGGTTGAATCTTAAGTACCCTCTGGGCAATTACAGATGGGCAATAAACACTGCCTAGTCAGCAATACCCTCATCCTGTGAGTGATTTTTTTTTAAAAATGACAATACACTGTAATGTCTCTAGTTTGGGATCAAGTCACCTCTATGATTTTCTGGACTATAGTTTCATGTTATATTGCCGAACCAGAAAACACTAGATGTGAATAAATATCTGAAACATTAAATAGTGCTAAAATTTTATGAAGCAGTAATAAAAACATTTTACTTCTCAAAATCCTGTATTTTCTATGCTTCTGCTTCCAAAATAATATATTAAAATGGTGCTGTGAGTTGCTTGGATCTGCTGAAAAAAATTGATGTTTCCAAACAATGGACCTGAGAAGATTACACAGCAAAACAAATCTGGACATTATAATAGTGTCTAGTACAACCTGGCCATACCTCATTTCCTGAAGTTGTAGATTGATTGACACTTTTGTGGGGTCTGTACATATAAGCACATCCCAACCTAATATTTGACCTAGTCTCTCTCTTATGTGTTTGAAATTGACAGGCAAAAATGTGGATATTGCAAACAAAGTATGTGCATGAGTGAGCATGTACTTCAATACTTGACCCTTAGCCAATACGCATCTAAAGATATAGTTAATCTATCTGTAGGGATGTGAATGGTGATTGATTTCTTAGGTATTTGCCAATAAACATTCAACGGTATTAATTGGTTTTTTGGATTGTTGTTCAAAAGTGAAAATGCCAGAAACATCTCTCATAAAAATGATTTAATAATTGTTCTGCATATTAGACCAACCAACATTTGCAATACTTTGAATGGTCCTTTTAATAGGTTACAACTGATGATCGGAAATGCCCCCACTTATTGAAACAACCATGTGGTTCTCGTTTTGGAACAGCCATAACTGCAGTTTCAGATCTTAACCTGGACAACTACAATGATGTTGTCATTGGGGCACCTTTAGAAGACAGCCACAAGGGTGCAGTCTACATCTTCCATGGATCTGGCACAACCATCAACAAAGAATACTCACAGGTCTGATGCTGCTAGAACTTGAAAATACCTTATTATTCTCTGAATGTTGTGCTGAAACTCCCCCCTGAAAGCTCTCTACTTCCCAATATTGTGTTCCTGAAAATCTAACTTTGCTCAGCTTTTGCTTATCTGCCTTAATGCCAATGCTAGATGTCAAATTTTATCATATAATGCCCCTCGGATTGACCTTGGTATGTACTTCAAATTAAATATGCCACACCAATACAAGTTGTTATTAGTTTTGAACGTAACATCAGATTATTGGAGGTGAATATTTGTGTTCAGAACTCAAATTTATTCGGGTCTGGTGTCATAGATTATCATGTCCTGGGGATTTATCAGCTTTCAGTGTCATTAATATTTCCAGCACTATTTTTCTGCTAATATTAATTTCCTTCAATTCCTCCTACCCAAAAGACTTTTGCTTCTCTCGCGTATCTCGGAAGTTTTGTTTCGTTTCTTCTGAGGAGACAGAATAAAAATGGCTGTTTAATTACTCTGTCATTTCCAACGGGACTGGGGAACTTGTCAGACTTTAACTCTTTTAATATTCTCAATACCTTTCCTGAGTGACTATAATTGTTTTAACTTCCTCCCTCCCTTTCACCTCTTAATTAGTAATTATTTCTGGAATATTTTTCATTTACAATGAAGACAGACACATCTTTTCAATGCATCCATCATTTCCTTATTTAATTCCCCAGCAACTGTCTGTAGAGATTTCTGCTTACTTTGCCTACATTTCCCCCTTTTTGAATGCATGCAGAATCTCTTACTTTTTTTTGGATTTCTATGTAGCTTTCACCGTTTTTTTGCCCTCTGTTTTTAGTAATCCTTTGCTGGTTTTAATATTTTGTCCAGTCTTCTGACCTGTCAATCCTTGGAGAATGCTTCTTTTTCTTTCAATTGCATGTTATATTTAACTTTTACAGTTGGCCACAGATAGACAATAGACAATAGGTGCAGGAGTAGGCCATTCTGCCCTTTGAGCCTGCACCACCATTCAATATGATCATGGCTGATCATCCTTAATCAGTATCCTGTTCCTGCCTTATCTCCATAACCCTTGATTCCACTATCCTTGAGAGCTCTATCCAACTCTTTCTTAAATGAATCCAGAGACTGGGCCACCACTGCCCTCTGAGGCAGAGCACTCCACACAGCCACCACTCTCTGGGTGAAGAAGTTTCTCCTCATCTCTGTCCTAAATGGTCTACCCCGTATTTTTAAGCTGTGTCCTCTGGTTCGGGACTCACCCATCAGCGGAAACATGTTTCCTGCCTCCAGAGTGTCCAATCCTTTAATAATCTTATTTGTCTCAATCAGACCCCCTTTCAGTCTCCTAAGCTCAAGGGTATACAAGCCCAGTCACTCCAGTCTTTCAGCGTAAGATAGATCCGCCATTCCAGGAATTGACCTCGTGAACCTACGCTGCACTCCCTCAGTAGCCAGAATGTCTTTCCTCAAATTTGGAGACCAGAACTGCACACAATACTCCAGGTGTGGTCTCACCAGGGCCCTGTACAGCTGCAGAAGAACCTCTTTGCTTCTATACTCAATCCCTCTTGTTATGAAGGCCAGCATACTATTAGCCTTCTTCACTACCTGCTGTACCTGCATGCTTACCTTCATTGACTGGTGTGCAAGAACACCCAGATCTATTTGTACTGCCTCTTTACCTAAATTTGTTCCGTTTAGGTAATAATCTGCCTTCCTGTTCTTGCCACCAAAGTGGATAACCATACATTTATCCACATTAAACTGCATCTGACCACTCATCTAACCTGTCTAGGTCACCCTGTAATCTCCTAACATCCTTCTCATATTTCACCCTGCCACCCTGCTTAGTATCATCAGCAAATTTGCTAATGTTATTACTAATACCATCTTCTATATCATTAACATATGTTGTAAAAAGCTACGGTCCCAGCACGGATCCCTGCGGTACCCCACTGGTCACTGCCTGCCATTCCGAAATGGAGCCGTTTATCACTACTCTTTATTTCCTGTCAGCCAACCAACTTTCAGTCCAAGTTAGTACTTTGCCCCCAATACAATGTGTCCTAATTTTGCTCACTAACCTCCTATGCAGAACTTTATCAAAGCTTTCTGAAAGTCCAGGTACACTACATCTACTGGATCTCCCTCGTCAATCTTCAGATGTTGCATCCCTCACCTCCAGTTCTTCTCTCTCATTGGGAATTATCTTTGCAGAGTGTTCTGAAAAACCTCCTTATATGCCTTCTACTGCTTCTCAATAGACCTACCCCTTACCCTAAATCTGTCACTCTCATCAGCTCAGTCTTCATAATCTTATAATTACTTTTATTTATGTTTACCAGACTGATCTTCGACCCACTCTTCCTCAAACAACACGTGAAATTCAATCATGTTTCAGCAATCACTGCTAACCAGTGGCTCTTTTACAATGAGGTTGTTAATTAATCCTGTCTCATTGCATTCAAAATAGCCTGTTTGCTGCTTAGCTTTAGAATGTATTGTTCTAAGAAAGTGACCAGAAAGCACTCTGTGAACAATTTTTCTGGTCTATCTTTACTAATCTGCTCCATCCAGTCTAAACCTAGATTAAAATCACACATCATTATTGCTGCACCTTTCTCAAAAGTCTCCATTACTTTTTCCTGCTCTAGAGCATATTAATTTAATTTAGAGGTATCTACTCCCAAAATTGACATCTCATCATTGCAATTACTTATTTCTCCTCAATTCAACTACATTTTGATCTTTGGAACCAAGGTCATCTCTCAGTGTCATATGGCGAAAGTGAGGACTGCAGATGCTGGACATTAGAGTCAAGATTAGAGTGGTGCTGGAAAAGCACAGCAGGTCAGGCAGCATCCGAGGAGCAGGAATATCGACATTTTGGGCAAAAGCCCTTCTAATCTGGATCTCAGTATCATATGAACGACTCAACAGTGCAGCATCCAGCACCCAGGCTGAACTGGAGCAGTTCATCAACTTTGCCCACAACTTCCACCCCACCTTCAAATTCATTTCACCCATCTCAGACACCTCCCTCTCTTTTCTTGACCTCTCCATTTCCATCTCTGGCAACAGTCTCCAGATGGATGTTTATTATAAACCCACAGACTCTTACAATTACCTGGACTACACCTCCTCCCACCTAGCATCCTGCAACAACTCCGTCCTGTTCTCCCAATTCAGCCACCTCGGTCACATCTGTTCGGATGAGGAGACACTCCACTTGCAAGCATCCCAGATGCCCACCTATTTCGAGCACTTTTACTCTCTGTGTCATCCAGACAGTCTTCCACCACACCACCTATACTCCCACCCAAAACGCAATAAAGACAGAGTCCCCCTTGTCCTCAACTACCACTCTACCAATCTCTGCATGCAATGCATCATCCTTAAACACTTACGCCAACTCCAACTAGACCCCAACGCCAAGGACATCTTCCCCTCCGCACCCCTCTCCACCTTCTGCAGGGACATTCCTTTTACCAATTCTTTGTTCCTGTCACTCTCCCCATCAACTCCTCTGAGCCCCCAGGTACCTTCCCCTGCAACTGTAAAAGACGCAAAACCTGCTGGCCCACCATCCTCCTCACCTTTATCCCGGGCCCCAAACAGTCCTTCCAGGTGAGACAGAGGTTCACCTGCCGCTCCTCCAACTTAGTTTACTGTATATGGTGCTCCAGATGTAGTCTTCTCTACATCGGGGAGACCAAATGTAAACTTAGGGAATGGTTCGCCGAGCGTTGCAGCCAGGCCCGCAGTCACGGCCCATTTCAATTCCCCTTCCCACTCCCCTTCCAACATGGCCGTCCTTGGCCTCTTCCATTACCATAATGAACCAAATCACAAATTGGAGGGACAACACTTCATCTTCTGCCTGGGAAGCCTACAGTCTGGAGAACTCAATATTGTGTTCTCCAATTTCTAATATCCTCTATTCCCATCCACTGACTTTCTTCCCAGCCCTTCCCCAATCTCCCTTCCATTCCTCCCCAGCCACCCACCAGATTCATCTCTCCCATCGACCGATCAGGTCTTACTCTCTCTTTGTCTCCACCTATCCCCACTTCACCACCCTGTCCCCCCACCCCCTTTATCTGCAGCTCGCCTTACACCCACCCCCAGTCCTGAAGAAGGGTTAAAACCAGAAACATTGACTTCTCCACCTCCTGAAGCTGCCTGGCTTGCTGTGCTCTTCCAGCCTCCTGCTTGTCTACCATAGGGATATAAGAGCAGGAATAAGCCATTTGATCCTTCAAACCTATGCCACTAATCTAAAACACCATGGCTACTCTGGTCTCACTTTGCTGACTGCTGTCCATCACCTTTGATTCCCTTGTCAATGAAAAACCCATCAAATTCAGCCTGAAATAAATTTAATGACCCAGTCTATGCTTCCTTCTGGGAAAGAAAATTGTACACTCGTTTGACTTATTGAGAGAAAAGAAACTCCTCATCTCTCTCCTATGGAGGGAAGGTTCCTAATCTTGGACTATATTGGCTCATTTTAGTTTTACTTACATAAGGAAACATTCTCCCAGTACTCACCCTGCCAAATCCACTCACCATCTATCTTTCAGTAAGATTACCTCTCATTGTCCTGAATTCCAATTGATATAGGCTTAACCTGTATGATCTTCCTTCAGAAGATAAGCTCCTTATTCCAGGAAATGATTAGAATGAACCTTCTATAAATTGCTTCAAAAGCATTACATATTTATACAAATAAATAGATAAAAGCTGTGCACCGTACATCAGGTGTGGTTTCACCAAGGCCTTATGTAGATCCAGTAAAACTACTGTACTTCTATATTCCATTGGCCTTGCAATAAACTGCAACATTCTGTCTCTTCCTATCCACTTGCTGCACTTGCACACTAACTTAATGGGGTTCATGTGTCAGAACCTTTTAATCCCTCTGGACTACTGAGTCCTACAATCTCTTTTTACTCAAACAGCATATTGCATTCCTGATGAAGAGCTTATGCCTGAAACATCAATTCTCCTGCTCCTCAGATGCTGCCTGACCTGCTGTGCTTTTCCAGCACCGCACTTTTCAATTCTGTTCTTCTATTCTCCCTGCAAAAATAGACAAGTTCACATTTATCCATGTTACACTCTATCTGCTATTTTTTTTGCCCAATCACTTAACCCATCTATATCCCTTTGCAGATTCTCTAGCTCCTCCTAACAACTTACTTTTCTACTTACCTTGCTGACATAAGCAAATTTAATTAACATAAATGTAGTCACCTGATTGAAATCATTGCGAATTATAAATAGTTCAGGACCTGGCACTGGTCCTTCTAGCTCTGCAGTAGTTCCAGCTTCCCAACCTGAAAATGACCCACTTATTCCTAGCTGGTTTCCTGGTAGCTAACCAATCCTTCATCCACACTAATATGTTCGTGCCAACACATTGTGTAAAACTTTTTTCTGGCACTTTATTAAACACCTGTAAGAAATCCAAGTACACCATATCTATCAGTTCCTCTCTATCCACTGTGAATGCTACTTCATCTGAAAGCTCTAAAAGATATGTTTTATACACAACTTCCCTTTCACAAGGATCTGTTGATCACATCATGACTTTCTAAGTACCCTGTTTTAATTTCTTTAATAATAGATTCCAGCACCATTCCTCGGACTAATGTGAGGCTAAAAACCCTATAATTGCCTACTTTCTGCTACACTTTCATGTTGAATAAATATGTTACTTTTGCTAGCTTTCAATCTGCTAGAATCCTTCCAAAATCTATGGAATTCTGAAATATTATAACCAATGCATCTACCATCTGTACTCCCACATTAAATGTGGATCATATGGTCCCCATCACCCATTCCTTGCTTCCTGTCCTTCTGAAATGTCATGTTCTTCATGTTCTGTCAATGTACAATCATCTGGTTTACATTATTTAACAACGTCAAGGTCTGCCCAATCCTTTCCCACAAATTGTGTCCAAACTAAAATAAAATCGGTGCTACACATCCTCAATCTGGACTAGAAAGAAATTCATACCAATAGGTTTATTCATTGTGTTTTAAAGATGAAGATTGTACAACACTAAAAGAAATTCAGTTCAATGTTAGTTCTTACTTCACTTCCAAGATAGAAGTGTTAATCTATTTGCTTTATATTGAAGTCAATGTTACTCTATTAGGGCATTGTTAGTTTCAGTTGTTTGAATTACAGTTAAAGGGTGTTTATGCGAATCATGAACTAGTAGCTACCATTGGAAGCTTTTAGCAAAAGTACTCAATCATGCACTTCTTTAAGTGTAACAGCTAAACCAGAAATTTACATAATGGCTAAGAGACATGTGATTTGACGATGTCAGCATCCCCTGCGGTATGGGACCCTTCAAAATTCCCAAAACACAAACCACCCTGGAATTTTCTGGATTGGTTAAAACCCATTGGCTGGAGATCCTCTGGAAAGTTTTCAGTCTGTGTCTGACTCAAAAACCTCCGACTGTAGGTAGCCAGGAGACGGCATAGGGTTTAAATCCTGGTCCAACCTGTAGCTAACAACACTGAGCTCACACAACTCATCGTTAAGAGCCTCCAACCCCAAAACTCCTGAACTTTCCCCACCACCCAGCAACATCCCCCTTGATCAACACCATACCCACCTGAACTGGTGCCCCAAACCCTGACCCCAACCAGCCTCAACATCTGATCTGCCATCCAGCTTTCCAATTCACCCTCACATACCAGCTGACCCATCACCTACCTGTCACATTAACCCAGTCACTTCACACACACACACACACACACCTTCTCTCCCTAGCCTCTCAATGAGGCTTTGGGACATTAATACTGCCTGCAGCAGTCAATGAAAAGTGACACGGCTTAGCTTCCGCTACGCAGTGAAGGTTTAGTCGGATTAAAGCTGCCCTGCACATTACTGTAGGCTCCTGCATTGGAACTTGGACACTTGCAAAGAGCGATGCAGGACGTTTTTTTTTTAAAGAAAGGTATTGGGAGTATAGCAATGCAACAGTGAATGCTGCTCCCAGAAGGTTCAGACCATTATGATCTAAAATTTATAACTGCAATTAAAAAAAAATCGGAAATTATGGGTTTAAACTAAGCTAATCAAATGATTTTCTTAATAGCGCATCTCTGCATCAGCACCAGCTGTTGACTTCAATTACTTTGGCCAATCAATCGATGGGCAAATGGATTTAAATGATGATGGTCTAATCGATATTACAGTTGGAGCACTAGGTGGTGCTGCCCTCTTCTGGTTTGTATCAGTTTTGCATTATAATTATTCCCTTTTATTGACTCTATTCTCAGAGCCTTTCTTCTGTATGATTTGTAAATTCACAGAGTCCCAAAAGTACAAAGTCAATGAAATATATTTTTGTGATGGAGTCTTCCACCATCACTTTCCCCTGTAATACAAATGCTATTGTTTGAACAACACCTGTCAGTTATCATTACAAAATGATTTCCTGAGGTTACTTGGCAGTAAAGTGATTCATAAACTGTAGGTTACATTTCTGTTATCCAGGAAATCATTGCTTTAAGTGCTGGATTGTAAAACCTTTACGGTAGTTTGTTTCACGGCTGTGATTCTGAAATGCTGAGATTGATTAGTAATCACAGAATGAGTTCTAAGTAAGTGAGTAATTGCTGATATTGAAAATACTGCATGATTTTCATGACTGTTTTCAAAATCTTTCACTAGGTCCCGTGATATAGCTCAAATCAGGATTAGCAAACTGAAATTTCAACCCAACAAGATCAATATCCAGAACAAGAATTGTGTGATTGATGAGAAGCCAACAGTGTGTATTACAGCAGAGCTTTGTTTCAATGTTAACCTGAAGTCTGGTAAACAGCCATCACAACCAATTGGTATGTTAATGTGACTTGTAGCATTGTTTTATATCAAGCCAAGGAGATTTAAGTATTTCACTTTATCAAATATAGTTCCTCAGAACATCGACTTATGCAAAAAGAGAGTGTAATGTACATCATATCTGGCCTGGATTTCACAGGCAACATTGATATGAGAGAACTTGCTGCTGATCTCAAAAGTAATTTGGTGAGATCTAACAGTCTCTATGGCATCAAAGTCCCTATCCCTGACATCAGTGTGAAGTAAAAGTGATAGCAACAATGATGCTATCTGACAGATAAAGCGGTAAATCACACTGAAGCAATGTCATAGACAGCAAATCATGGATGAAAATGCATTGATTGGGCTGCATTTAATTACAATGCTGATCCACTGAAAAGCCAGGGACAACCTCGATTCAGCTGTTTCCAGGAAAGCTGATCCGATTCTGTGTCCATCCAGCAAATAACGTCTGACACTAGGGCTCTCACCCCTTTAAGGTTGGAGATTCCATCTCCAAGTAATCACAGAATCAGCTCTGTCCTGGTAAAGATGGTTACTGCAGCAAGGTGTGTTGGGTTAGGCTTACTGGTTGCTGATAGGGAGGCCATTCCTGGACCAGAGGATACTGGATCTGCATGGAAGTTGTTAGAGTTTCCTAGGCTTTCTCTTCAAGAAGTAGATAGCCCCCCTACTCTCTACGGAATCATAGCTGTGGCAGAAGAAGGCCACATTGTGACCACTAACTCCTTACTGCTGGCCACCTTTCCTCCTGATTCTAGTTAAAAGTCACACAACGCCAGGTTATAGTCCAACAGGTTTATTTGGAAGCACTAGCTTTTGGAGCAGCAGTGTTGTGTGATTTTTAACTTTGTCCACCCCAGTCCAACACCGGCTCCTTCACATTATGGTTCCTGATTCTAAGACCTCCTGAATCATAATTCACTCCCATGGGCTGGATTTCTTTTAAGCCCATTATCCATAATTTCTGGTTACATTTTGCAGAGAACAAAATACATTTTCATCTTACACTTGGGACTACTGAAGAAGCTGAAGGACCACGAACAAATCTTAAAAATATTTTTTTAAGTGGAGAAATTTGACATTCACACAAATATAAAATGAGCTTTCCGGGATAAGAAAGGATTTTCAGCAATAATTGAGATCTTGAGATCAGTGGGCGGCACGGTAGCACAGGTGGGCGGCATGGTGGCACTGGTGGGCGGCACGGTGGCACAGTGGTTAGCACTGCTGCCTCACAGCGCCTGAGACCCGGGTTCAATTCCCGACTCAGGCGACTGACTGTGTGGAGTTTGCACGTTCTCCCCGTGTCTGCGTGGGTTTCCTCCGGGTGTTCCGGTTTCCTCCCACAGTCCAAAGATGTGCGGGTCAGGTGAATTGGCCATGCTAAATTGCCCGTAGTGTTAGGTAAGGGGTAAATGTAAGGGTATGGGTGGGTTTCGCTTCGGCGGGTCGGTGTGGACTTGTTGGGCCGAAGGGCCTGTTTCCACACTGTAAGTCTAATCTAAGTCTAATCTAATCTAATCTTAGAATGCTGCTAAAACCCAGTTCTGACTTATGCAAAACATAACTGTTTACAAGGATCTTTAAAGTGGGACCAATAATGTAAAACAGACAAGTTTGTGACAATTTAAACATTTCTATCTGATTACAAGCTGCATGGACTTTAATATCACACTGAGTAGTGATAGGTAGAATTACTGAAGATGCTGGACTTTCACTTTTAATCGAGCACCCAGGATCAAGGATGTATCAGAGAGTGTGCAGAACATTATCAAAGGGAAAAGGGACCAGCAGGAGGTCATTCTACACGTTGGAACTAATGACATGGGAAGAGAAAAAGATTAGATCTGAGGAGAGAATTTAGGAGCTTAGGCAGGTATTTAAAAAGTAGGTCCTCGAGGGTAGTAATATCTGGATTACTTTCAGTGCCATGAGGCAGAGACGGTAGGAATAGGAGGATAGAGCAAATAAATGTGTGGATGAGGAGCTGGCACAGGGGAGAAGGATTCACATTTTTGGATCATTCTAGGGTAGATGTGACCCATGTGAGAAGGACAGATTGCACCTGAATTGGAAGCGGGCTAATTTGCTGGGTGGTGAGATCTGGAAGAGCTGCTTGGGAGGATTTAAACTGGTAAGGGAGTGGGAAATGAAATCCAGGGAGATAGTGAAGAAAGAGATCATTCAGAGACTGGTACAGTTGGGAAAAGCAGCAAGTCAAACAGCAGAGCAGGCAGAAACAAAGCAGAAAATGAGCTAGGACTGATAAATGAAACTCAGTGCTAGGGGCCTAACAGGTAAATCAGATGAACTCTGGGCATGACTGGGAATAAGGAATTGGGACATCATAGCAATTATAGGGACGTGACACAGGGATGGACAGGACTGGCAGCTTAATCTTCCAGGATATAGATGCTATAGGAAAGATGGAAAGGGGAGGGGGCAAGAGAGGAGGTGGAGTGGCGTTTTGATTAGGGAATAACATTGTGGCTGTACTTAAGGAAAATATACCTGGGAAGTTATTTGGGTAGAACCAAGAAATAAGAAAGGAATGATCACCTTATTCGGATTGTACTATAGAACCCCTCAATAGTAGGTGGGAAATTGAGAAACAAATTTATAAGGAGATCTCAGTTATCTGTAAGAATAATAGGGTGGTTATGGTAGGGGACTTAACTTTCCCAACATAGATTGGGACTCTCATAGTGTTAAGGGCTTGAATAGGGAGGAATTTGTTAAGTGTGTACAAGAAAATTTTCTGATTCGGTATGTGAATGTGCCTATTAGAGAATGTGCAAAATTTGACCTACTCTTGGGAAATAAGGCAGAACAGGTAACTGATGTGTCAGTGGGCAGCCAACGAGAATAATTCTGTTTGTTTTAAAATAGTGATGGAAAAGGATAGGCTGGATCTAAAAGTTAAACTTCTAAATTGCAGGAAGGATAATTTTGATGGTATTAGGCAAGAAGAGGAGTCCTGATGGAAGTTAATAAGAGGTATAGGTAGAGTTGATGGTAGTTGTCTTTTCTCTAAGATGGGGAATTTCAAGACAAAGGGGCATATTTTTAAGGTGAGAGGAGAGAGATGTATAAAAGTAAAAGAAGTGATTGTTTTACAGAGAGGGTGATCCATGTGTGGAATGAACTTCCTGAGAAGTGGTGAATGTGGTTACAATGACAATGTTTAAAAGACATTTGGATGGATACACAAATAGGAAAGGTTTGAAGGGCCAGGAACAGGTAGCTGGGACTAGTTTAGTTTGGGTTTATATTCAGCATGGACTGGTTCAGACCAAAGTGTTTTGTTTCCATGCTGTATGGTTCTATTATTCTATAATTTTCAAACCTTGGATGGGAGCAGATGTGCGCATGTAAAGAGACAGCTGGAAAATGAGAAGCCTTTAAAAGTGAGATAACAAGAGTCCAGAGACAGTATATTCCTTTTATGGTGGAGGCAAGGCTGGTAGGTGTAGGGAATGCTGGATGACTAGAGAAACTAAGGTTTTCATCAAGAAAAAGAAGGAAGCATATGTCAGGTATAGACAGCAGAGATCAAGTGAATCCCGTGAAGAGCATAAAGGTGGTAGGAGTATACTTAAGTGGGAAATCAGGAGGGCAAATAGGGTTAAGGAGAATCTAAAGGGATTCTACAATTACATTAAGGATAAAAGGCTAACTAGGGAGAGAATAGGGCCCCTTAAATTTAGTAAGGCTGCCTATGTGTGGAACTGCAGGAGATGGGGAGATACTAAGTAAGTATTTTGCATCAGTGTTTACTTTGGAGAGGGATATGCCAATAAAGAACATGGGGAAATAAATGGTGAGATCTTACAAAATGTCCATATTGCAGAGGAGGAGGTGTTGGATGGCTTAAAATGCACAAAGGTGCATAAATCCCCAAGGTCTAATCAGATCATCCCTAGAACTCTGTGGGAAGCAGGGGAAATGATTGCTGGACCGCTTGGTGAGATATTTGTATCATCAGTAGTTACAGGTGAGGTGGCAGAAGACAGGAAGTTAGTTAATGTGGAACCACTATTTAAGAAAGATGGTGAGGAAAAATCAGGGAACTATAGACCAGTGAGCCTGATATTGGTGGTGGGCAGGTTGTTGGAGGGAATCCTGAGGGACAGGATTTATATGTATTTGGAAAGGCAAGGACTGATTAGGGATAGTCAGCATGGCTTTGTGCATGGGAAATCATGTCTCACGAACTTGATTGAGTTTTTTGATGAAGTAACAAAAATGATTAATGAGGGCAGAGTAGTGGACATGATCTATGTGGACTTCAGTAAGGCATTTGACAAGATTCCCTATGGAAGACTGGTTAGCAAGATTAGATCACATGCAATACTGGGACAACTACAGAACTGGCTCAATGGTAGAAGACAGAGGCTGGTGTTTATCAGACTGGAGGCCTGTGACCAATGGTGTGCCACAAGGATTGGTGCTAGGTCCACTGCTTTTTGTCATTTATAATGATTTGGATGTGAACATAGGAGGCGTGGTTAGTAGGTTTGCAGATGACACCAAAATTGGAGATGTAGTGGACAGCGAAGAAGGTTACCTCAGATTACAATGGGATCTTGATCAGATGGGCTTAGAAGTGGCAGATGGAGTTTAATTTAGATAAATGTGAGATGGTGCATTTTGGAAAGGCAAAGCAGGGCAGGACTTATACACTAAATAGTAAGGTCCTAGGGAGTGTTGCTGAACAAAGAGACCTTCATGTTCTGGTTCATAGTTCCTTGAAAGTAGAGTCACAGTTAGATAGAATAGTCAAGAAGTCATTTGGTGTGCTTGCCTTTATTGGTCAGGGCATTGAGTATAGGAATTGGGAGGTCATGTTTCAGCTGTACAGGACATTAGTTAGGCCACTTCTGGAACACTGCATGCAATTCTGGTCTCCCCATTTTGGGAAGGATGTTGTGAAACTGGAAAGGGTTCAGAAAAGATTTCTAAGGATGTTGCCAGGGTTAGAAGGTTTGAGGTATAGGGAGAGGCTGAATAGACTGGGGCTCTTTTCCTTGGAACGTCGGAGACTGAGGGATGACCTTGTAGAGGTTTATAAAATCATGAGGGGGATAGATAGATAGGATAAATAGACAAGGGTCTTTCCCGAGGGAGCAGGAGTCCAAAACTAGAGGGCATAGGTTTAGGGTGAGAAGGGAAAGATATAAAAAAGACATACGGAGCAACTTTTTCGCACAGAGAGTGGTATGTGTATGGAATGAGGTGCCAGAGGAAGTGGTGGAGGCTGGTGCAATTGCAACATTTAAGAGGCATCTGGATGGGTATATGAATAGGAAGGGTTTGGAGGGATATGGGCCGGGTGCTGGCAGGCGGGACTAGATTGGGTTGGGATATCTGGTCAGTGTGAACGGCTTGGACCCAAGGGTCTGTTTCCATGCTGTACATCTCTATGACTTTATGACCTAAGGGGCAACCTTTTCACGCAGAGGGTGGTGTGCATATGGAATGAGCTGGCAGATGAAGTGGTGGAGGCTGGTACAATTACAACATTTTAAAAACATCTGGATGGGTGTATGACTAGGAAGAGTTTAGAGGGCTTATGGTCCAAATGTTGGCAAATGGGACTACATTAATTTAGGATATCTGGTCGGCGTGGACAAATTAGGCCAAAAGGTCGGTTTCCATGCTGTACATCTCTATGACTCTACAACTCTATGTATAGACTCCAAACATTACATCATCCACCAATCAGTGCCAACAGCAGGCACTCACAGGAGACTACCCACCAACAGCAGTTTCCAGGAGCATGGCACTGTGGAAAAAGACTCGGCGGGCCGTAGTCATAGGGCATTCTACTGTAATAGGAGTAGATAGGCGGTTCTGTGGCTGAAACATACTGTCCATCTCGGATGGTATGTTGCCTCCCAGGTGCTCAGGTCAAGGATGTCACCGACTGGCTGCACAGCATTCCGAAAAGGGAAGGTGAACAGCCAGTTGTCTTGATGTATATAGACACCAATGATATAAGTAAAAAATGAGATGAGTCCTGAAAACAGAATTCAGGGAGCTAGGAGAGAAGTTAAAGAGGAGGACCTCAAAGGTAGTGATCACAGAATTGCTACCAGTGCCACATGCTAGCCAGGGTAAAAATGAAAGAATAGGCAGGGTGAACATGTGACTTGAGGGATGGTTAGGAGGCAGGGTTTCAGATTTGTGGGACATTGGGACCAGTTCTGGGGAAGGTGGGACTATTACAAATTGGATGGTCTACACCAGAACCAAACTAGAACTAATGTCATTGGGGGAGTTTTTGCTACTGCTGTTGTGAAGGTTTTAAACTAATGTGGTAGGGGGCTGGGAACCAAAAGAGAAGGCTAGTAGACAGTGAGGTGGAAACTAGAGACTGGAAGGATCATGAAGTTAGCATTACCAAGTGGAAGAGCAGGCAGAGAGCAGATGAATGCAAAAGAACTGGCAGCCTGAAGTGCATATATTTTAATGCAAGGAGCATAATGGGTAAGGCAGGTGAACTTAGCACTTTGATTGGTGCCTGGGAGTATGACGTTATTGTGATCACAGAGACTTGGTTGAAGGAAGGGCATCATTGGCAACTAAATGTTCCAGGATATAGATGCTTCAGACAGAACGGGGTGGGGGAGTAGGTAATAAAAGAGGGGAAAGGAGTTGCATTGTTGGTCAAGGATGACACCACGGTTCTGCTAAAAGAAGACACTATGGAGGGCTTAGGCAGTGAGGCATTATGATTAGAGCTGAGAAATAAGAAGGGAGTAGTTACATTGTTGGGGCTGTACTACAGGCCTCCCAACAGTGAGCGTGAGGTAGAAGAACAAATAGGTAAAGAGATTATGGAAAGATGTAGAGGCAACAGGGTACTGGTCATGGGAGATTTTAATTTTCCTAACATTGTCTGGGATACACTTAGTGTCAGTGGTTATATGGAGCAGAATTTGTAAGAAGTGTCCAGGAAAGCTTGTCAATAGTTCGACGAGGGAAGAGGCTATATTGGACCTGGTGTTGGGGAATGAGCCAGGGCAGGTGGTAGAAGCTGCAGTGGGGGATTTCTCTGGGAATAGTAACCACAATTCTGTAAATTTTAGATTACTCATAGACAAAGATGAGTGAGGTCCTAAGAGAAGAGTACTAAACCGGATCAAGGCCAATTATATCAAAATTTGGCAGGAACTGGGAAATGTAGATTGGGAGCAGCTATTTGAAGGGAAATCCACATTTGATAGGTGGGAGGCTTTCAAAGATAGGTTGAAGATAGTGCAGGATAGGCATGCCCCTTTGAAAACAAGGGATATGAAAGGCAAGACTTGTGAACCGTGGGTGACAGGAGAAATCATGCAACTAGCTAAGAGGAAAAGGGAAGCGTACATAAGGTCCAGGCAGCTAAGAACAGAACGGGCCTTGGAGGAATATCGGGAGAGTAAAACCAATCTTAATCGAGGAATCAAGTGGGCTAAAAGGAGTCATGAAATAACTTTAGTGAGCAGAATTAAGGAGAATCCCAAGGCCTTTTATGCATATATAAGAACTAAGAGGGTAACTAGAGAAAGGATTGGTCCACAAAAGGATAAGGAAGGAAGGTTGTGAGTCGAACCTGAGAAAATGGGTAAGATTCTCAATTATTACTTTGCATCGGTGTTCACTGAGGAGAGAGACATGATGAATGTTGAGATTAGAGATAGAAGTTTGTTTACTCTGGATCACATTGACATAAGGAGGGAAGATGTGTTGGCTCGGCTAAAGGGTATTAAGGTGGACAAATCCCAGGACTGGATGGGATTAATCTCAGGTTGCTGAGGGAGGCAAGAGAGGAAGTAGCTGGGGCCTACTCTTAAATTAGCATCATTGGCTCAAGATTGTTTTTGTTTTGTCTGCCTTTTATGACAGTACGCATTTTCTGACCTGACAATAAACCTCAATCTGTTTTAAACCATAAATTGGATAGTGTGTGTAAACTAAGGCTTATATTCAATCATAGAGTACATAAGAACAGTTTATGTCGCTGTACAATAGAATATTCTTGGCCAGAGCAAAATATTGTTTAATGAAGGAACTATGACTAATAAGTCTTTGGCAATTGCATTATTCACATCAATTCATTTAGCAATAAAGCTAATGTAAATGAGCCTGTGAACAAATTCTACTATTCTCACAAATAGCTCTTGGTCAATCAAGACAATATCACATAAATAGTTTAATCTATAGATTAGCTATTTGATGTTTGTAAATAATGTATGGAATCTAGTTAATTAATAATTAATCAATAAATTAGATTGTGAGAAATTTTTCCATTGAAAAATCTAGTCATGATTAAAATCTCATGAATCATCAAAATGACTTCTCATCTAATTGCTGAGTTTCATGTGTGAAATTGGTGTGTATAAATATTGAGAAATTCTGGGATGTTAGTTCATCATCTGTGATCTCTTACCAAATGCTGACATGCCTATAGATGATACAGCATAAATACCCTGGACAGGTAAGTTATCAGCTGGCAGTAAAATAGTCAGGAGTTTGTTCACATGTACTGTTCACACAGAGGAAGAGCTTTTCTCCACTCATTTTAATAATCTCTTCTGATATCACTCTGTTGGCAGCACAGTTGAACTAGCCTATTTAGTGCTAATGGGCTCCAGTATTAGACAGAGTAAATTAACATCAACTAGTGTGTAAACCAGGAAAGATTCAAACTCTCTTCATTCATAGATTTTGTAAAATATTAACTTTCCCATTATGATTAGGATTGTTTTTACTGTGTTAGTGCAAGTGCAATGTCTGAACTAATTAGTGACTTTAAAAATAAAATTTGTGTCCAACCTATCACCCAATCATCTGTAATCTAGCAATTTTCCATTTTGTTTGTTGATTGATAAGTGCAATATAATAGAAAATAAACAGTCAACAGAGGCTTTGCATCAACTATGCATCTAGTTCAGGATTTAGCTGTAAATATGTTTCATTTTATTTTCCATTACAGTTATTGAATACAACATCACATTAGACTCTGCACGCCGTACCTCCAGAGGGCTGTTTAGGAAAATACATGAAAGAAATATCCGAGGAAATATCACTCTACCTTTATATAGCTGTGCTGAACACATCTTCTACATGTTGGCAAGTAAATCATAATTCTCTTTTATAGAACTGACAAACTTTTTTTCCCAATGACTCAAATGATTGCAACTCCTTGAGTACAATACTGAGCCAGAAACTCCTTCAGGGTCTCAGGTTCATGTTCAATACCCCTTGCTTCAATGAGCTAATTAATTTCAAACAGGTAAAATTCTACTATTATTACTGACCTTAGTGTTTCCAGGCTAGCAAGGTTTCATAGTTTCATAGTAAGAGAAGCAGGAGTAGGCCATTTGCCCTGTTGAGCCTGCTCTGCCATTCATTTAGATCATGGCTGATCTATCCATCGTCTCAGCTCCTCCTACCTGCATTATCTCCATAACCCTTAATTCCCCTACCATGCAAATGCCATCCAACTGTGTCTTGAATATATTTAATGAAGTTGCCTCCATTGCTTCCTTGGGCAGAGATTCACCAATCTCAATAAATGCAGTTCCTCCTCATCTCTGTCCTAATTCTACTCCCCCTAATCATGATGCCATGTCCCCTAGTCCTAGTCTCACCTACCAGTGGAAGCAACTTGCCTGTCTCTATCTTATCTTTCACTTTCATAATTTTATATGGTTCTATAAGATCTCCTCTCATTCTTCTAAATTCTAATGAATACAGTTCCAAGGGGCGCAGCCTTTTTCATAAGGTAACCCTCTTATCTCCAGAATCAACCTGGTCAACCTCCTCTGCACTGCCTTCTCCAAAGCCAGTATATCCTTCCTCAAGTAAGGAGACCAGAACTGCACACAATACTCCACGTGCAGCCTCACCAACACCTTGGACAATTGCAGCAGAACCTTACTGCTCTTAAATTCAATCCCTCTAACAGTGAAAAACAATATTCCATTTGCCTTCCAGGTTGCCTGTTGCACCTGCAAATCAACTTTTAAGCGATTGATAAAAGAGCACTCCTCAGTCCCTCTGCACGACAGCATGCTGCAATCTTACACTATTTAAATAATATTCTGAGTTACTATTTTTATTTCCAAAGTGGATAACCTCACATTTACCAATATTGTACTCCATCTGCCAGATCCTTGCCCACTCACAAAACTTATCTAAATCTTTCTGCAGACCATCCACATTCTCTGCACAGTTTGCCTTTCCACTCAATTTTGTGTCATCAGCAAACTTGGATGTGTTATACTCGGTCTCCTCTTCCCTATCATTTATACATATCGTGAACAGTTGCAGGCCTAACACCAACTCCTGCGGCACCCTGCTCATCACTGATCTCCACCAAAGAAACACTCATTTTCTTAACTCTCAGCTTTCTATTGGTTAACCAGTCCTCTATCCATGTTCATACATTCCCCACAAATCCATGTACTCTTATCTTATGGATGAGTCTCTTATGTGGCACCTTATTGAACGCCTTCTGGAAATCCAAGTATACAACATTCACCTGTTCCCCTCCATCCATTGCATTTGTTAAATCCTCAAACAACTCCAGTAGGTTTGTCAAACATGATCTTCCCTTCCTGAATCCATGCTGTGTCTGCCTGATGGAACCCTTTCCATCCAGATGTCTCACTATTTCTTCTTTCATTATAGCCTCTCTCATTTTCCAGACTACAGGTGTTAAGCTAACTGGACTATGGTTTACATCTTTTGTCTACCCCCTTTTTTAAACAATGATGTGACATTCACTGTCTTCCAGTCCATCGGAACCTGCCTAGAGTCCAGTGAATTTTGGTAAATTACCGTTAGCGCATCTACTATAACTCGCACCATTTTTTTCAGCACCCTGGGATGCATTCCATAAGGACCAGGCGACTTATTTATTTTTATACCATCAAGTTTGCTTAGTGTTACCCCTTTAGTGATAGGCAGGGTTGTGGATAGTGCCCAAGGATGGTGTGGGTTACAGAGGGTCATAGATAAGATACAAAGCTGGGCTGAGAAGTAGCAAATGGAATTTAATGTGGAAAAAGTGAGAGGTCATTCACTTCAAAAGAAATAACAGGAATGCAGAGTATTGGGCTAATGTTAAAATTATTGGCAGTGTAGATAAACAGAGAAATCTTGGTGTCCAGGTGCATAAATCCCTGAAAGTTGCCACCCAGGTTGATAGGGTTGTTCAGGTGGCATATGGTGAGTTGGCATTTATTGGTGGGGGGATTGAGTTCCAAAGCCATGAGGTCATGCTTCAGCTGTACAAAACACTGGTAAGTCCGCGCCTGGAGTATTTCGTGCAGTTCTGATCACCGCATTACAGGAAGAATCTGGAAGCTTTGAAAAGGGTTCAGAGGAGATTTACTAGGATGTTGACTGGTATGGAGGGAAGGTCTTATGAGAAAAGGCTGAGGGAACTGAGGCTGTTTACATTGGAGAGAAGAAGGTTGAGAGGTAACTTAATCGAGACATAGAAAATAATCAGAGGATTAGATAGGGTTATCAGTGAGAGCCTTTTTCCTCAGATGGTGAAGACTAACATGAGGGGACATAGCTTTAAATTGAGGGGTTATAGATTTAGGACAGTTATCAGGGGTAGTTTCTTCAGTCTGAGAGTAGTAGGGGCAAGGTACGGTCTGCCTTCAACAGTAGTAGACTCGCCGCATTTAAATGGACATTGGACATACATATGGATAATAATGGAATGGTGTAGGTTAGTTGAGCATCACAGGTCGGCTTAACATTGAGGGCCAAAGGGCCTGTACTGCACTGTAACGTTCTATGTTCTATGTCTATGTCTATGTGTCACCCAGCCCCACTCTCCATTATACTGGGAAGTGGAAAGGTTTGATCCAGGGTGATGTCAGCTTTAAGATTTCTAAAAGTTTGCATCTCATTTGACCCAACCCTCTTTCATTGGTGATACAAATTATCTCCAAGCTTTCAGTACACTGACCTTTCAACAGTAGTGACTTGAGCATTGTAGCGATTGTAACAAAGGTCAGCCATGTGGACCTCATCGAATATGAATTCCCTGATTGGACCAGGTTAACAGCCCCAATTAGGGAGTCCTGGCTGACAGATATAAGCCTGTCACTCAGAGCTGGATCTGAGGAAGCTGGATCAATGTCAAGAACTCACAAGATTGATTTGGTGATGGGATACCGACCAGTGTGGTGTTATTTTAAGCAGACATTAGTTTAGTGTTCATCATGTGACTACTTTTAAATAATACTTGCATTTGATACATCAATGTGTATGGCTGTTGTTTGTGTCCCACTGCTCTGTGTCCCACTGCTCTGTGTCTCCTGGTGTGTCACTACTGTTTGTGTGTGACTGCCCATCCTCAAATGTGACTTCTTTGCCTTTGGCTATTTTTCAGGATGCTCCAGATTTTCTGAACCCCGTGGAGATTCTGGTGGAGTTTGCATTATCAAATCCAGAGGAAGGACCAGTTCTAGATACCAGCTTATCAAATGAAAGGAAAGCTTTGGTAATTTAATGTTCTGTAACTTCTACAATCTTTTGGGTTTTTGAAGTGAGTCAAACATTTCTTATTCGAAACGTATTTGATGAAACAAATTGTAAACCCTGATATATCATTAAAGATAGTGAAGTCTGTAATATAAACTTAGAAGTCCAATTCATCTCAGCAGAGCTCTTAAATCTGTCCGTGGTTGATACTGGGTGTGTTGGCATTGATTGTATAAGGGCAAAGTGTGGTGAGTAGGGGAATGGTTTGACTTAAATTGGGTTAGGTCTTATGAGGAGCAATGGGATTAGTAGTGTATTGTGGGTAGACATGAGATGACACTAATTTGATGTAGGGAGTTGAAGTGGTCATAGTGTGGGTAAAAGCTTATAGATTGGCATGATTTTTTGAGAGGCCACGAAGTTGGGTAGAGAGGCGGAGATTGGCAAGAGTTGACTTGGATAGTCCATGAAGCGTATGGTGGTCTTGGGAGTAAATGATGGAATTTGTTTTTATTTTGTTTTTATTATAACTAGGAGAAATTCCCAGAGTATCTAGGCAGGCCCACCATTTACCACTCAGAGCAGAAATGACTACAGGAGCTGCAGAAGGCTGTGTCCAACTAGGAAAGACCATAAGGGTAGAAGTTGTTCATTTGACTCATTAAGTCCATCCTATCATTCAACAAAGCCATGGCTGATCTGATAATCTGAAACTCCACTTTCCTATCTTAGGCCCATAACCCCCGACTCGCTTAATGATTTAAAATCATCTGATCTTAGCCTTAAGTATACTTCACAATCCGGCCTCATTAGCCCACTGTGGTAAAGAATTCCACAGGTTCATCATTCAGATGAGTGGATTCACACAGGTTTTGGTGCTTGAACTCTTCGCAGTGTACGTCGTTGATGTAGATGAGATATTGTAGCTAAATTTTCAGGTGACACTCATATGACAAGGAAAGTACATTGTGAAGAAAACGTAAGGATTTTGCAGACAGCTATTAATAGGCTGAGTGTAGGCAAAAATCAGGCAGATGAAGTACATTGTGGAATAATGTGCTGTTCACTCTAGTAAGAAGAATGATAAAGCAAAGTATTAAATAAATGGAAAATGACTGAGGAATTCCAAAGTGTAGTGAGATCTAGATTTTCACAAAATATTTGTGTGTGGCTACAACACTTAATCAAGAAGGCTAATGGGATGCTATCCTTAATTGCAAGCAGAAATGTACATAGACTTAAGGATGACATGCCTCAGTTATACAGGGCATTAGTATGACCACATCTCCAATATTGTGCCATATTTAAGGGTTAGTTTATAAGAGAGAGATTGGATAGATTGGACTTGTTCCCACTTGAATTTAGAAGATTGTTGGTGGCTTGGTTGAAGTGTGTAAGATTTGAATGGTCTTGACGAGGTGGAGGTGAAAAGGAGGTTCTCTGTTGTCCCTGAGTCCAGAACTAGTGGACACAGTTTAAGAATTAGGAAACCCCCATTCTGGGCAGAAATGAAGAGCTTTTCTTTCTGACTCAGAAGATTGTATGACATTAGAATCCTTTGTTTTAGAAGGTGGCTGATGTGAGTTCATTGAATATTTTAACACAGAGGTGAATAGATTAGGTTAGATTCCCTACAGTGTGGAAACAAGCTCTTCAGCCCAACAAGTCCACACCAACCCTCTGAAGTATAACCCACCCATACCCCTAACCTATACATACTCCTGTCTAATGCACTTAACACTATGTGCAATTTAGCATTGCCAATACATCTAACTTGTTCATCTTTGGATTGTGGGAGGAAACCCATGCAGAGACAGGAAGAATATGCAAACTCCACACAGACGGTCGCCCAGGCGGTAATCGAATCCAGGTCCCTGGCGCTGTGAGGCAGTAGTGCTAACCACTGAGCCATCATGCACTAGATTCTTGCTCAAGTTAAAAATCACAACACCAGGTTATAATCCAACAGGTTTACTTGGAAGTATTAGCTTTTGGAGCACTGTTCCTTCTTCAGGTAGCTGTGCAGCAGGACCACAAGACACAGACTTTCTAGCAAAAGTTACTGTCATGCAAATGATATATTGAACAAACCTAGGTTGCTGTTAAGTCTTTCATCTTTTAGAATGGGTTGCAGATTTTGGTTCATTAATATGTAAATCCCCAAACTTCTTTTAAGTTATCTTGACACTGTGACTTAAGGTTTTATAAAAAAAGGTAACATCTCAGCTCAGACAATGCATTAAAGGTGTGAGGTTAGAATCTGTCTGTATTCCAATCTTGAGTCAGACTGATTCTATTTCCAAAGTGGAATTTATGAAATATTACATGGATTGACTGCCTGTAGATTGTGCACTTTTTGAGCAAAATAGAATGTATCTGCAAATATAATTTCTCCCCATACACTTAATTGTGTGTGTGTGTATACACATGAGAGCGAGAGTTAGAGAGAGATAGAGAGAGAGAGAGAGAGAGAGAGAACAAAGTTAAAAATCGCAACACCAAGTTACAGTCCAACAGGTTTAATTGGAAGCACTAGCTCTCGTGATGCTGCTCCTTCGTCAGCTAGTGCTTCCAATTAAACCTGGTGTTGTATGATTTTTAACTTTGTACACCCCACTGGCATCTCCAAATCATGTAAGTGTGCGTATTTACATGTGTGCATTCTTGGTAAAGCGTGCATGTGAATGTGGTGGAGTATAAGCCTGTGTGTGCAAGAGAGAGAGAGAGAAAGAGAGAGAAAAAGAGAGAGAGAAACTAGTGTAGTGGGGTGACCTTTATGATCTGCAGGTAGTCAATCCATGTAATATTTCATAAATTCCACTTTGAAAATAGAACCACTCTGACTCAAGACTGGGATACAGACAGACTCTCTCCTCACACATTTAATGCATTATCTGAGCTGAGATGTCACTTTTGTTTATAAAACCTTAAGTTATCGTGAGAAGGTGATTTAAAGGAAGTTCTAGGATTTACATAGAAATGAACCAAAACCAGCAAACCCATTCTAAAAGAGGAAAAACTTAACAGCAATCTAGGTTTGCTCAATATATCATTTCAGTTGCATGACACTGTAATCTTCTGTTATAAATTCTGTGTCTATGGTCCTGTTACATAGATACCTGATGAAGGAGCAGCACTCCAAAAGCTAATGTTTCCAAATAAACCTGTTGCACTCTAACTTGGTGTTGTGTCATTTTTAGCTTTGTACACCCCAGCATATCATAGATGCAGCATGGCTCCTGCGTATCATAGATTCTTGCTAGACAAGAGAGTCGAAGGTTATCAGGGCTAGATGGGAACATGAAATTTGAAACACAAACAGAATAGCCATGATCTTCCTTCTTAGTGGACCAGGCTTGAGGGCTGAGTGGCCTACTTCTGTTCCTATTTCAAATGTATGTATATAATTCTCACCACAGAAAATTTCATCCTATAATTTCCCGTTGGTCTTTAAACAGGACAGAAATTAGACCTTAACTAAGTTGGCAGAAAATTTGGTATAAGATTGAAAAAGACCATGTTGTAGACCTGTAATTCAAAGCCATTTCTTGTCTCTTTAATGATTCAGAAGAAAAATAAAGGCCATAAGGCCTTAAGACCATAAGACATAGGAATGGAAGTAAGGCCATTCGGCCCATTGAGTCCACTCCGCCATTCAGTCATGACTGATGGGCATTTCAACTTCACTTATCCGCATTCTCCCCGTAGCCCTTAATTCCTTGTGACATCAAGAATTTATCAATCTCTGCCTTGAAGACATTTAGCGTCCCAGCCTCCACTGCACTCTGCGGCAATGAATTCCACAGGCCACTCTCTGGCTGAAAAAATGTCTCCGCATTTCTGTTCTGAATTTACCCCCTGTAATTCTAAGGCTATGTCCATGGGTCCTAGTCTCCTCGCCTAACGGAAACAATTTCCTGGCGTCCACCCTTTCCAAGTCATGTATTATCTTGTAAGTTTCTATTAGATCTCCCCTCAATCTTGTAAACTCCAATGAATACAATCCCAGGATCCTCAGCCGTTCCTCGTATGTTAGACCTACCATTCCAGGGATCGTCCATGTGAATCTCCGCTGGACACGCTCCAGTGTCAATATGTCCTTCCTGAGGTGTGGGGACCAAAACTGGACACAGTATCCAAATAGGGCCTAACCAGAGCTTTATAAAGTCTCAGTAGCACAACGGTGCTTTTATATTCCAACTCTCTTGAGATAAGTGACAACATTGCATTCGCTTTCTTAATCATGGACTCAACCTGCATGTTTACCTTTAGAGAATCCTCGCCTAGCACTCCCAGATCCCTTTGTACTTTGGCTTTACGAATTTTCTCACTATTTAGAAAGTAGTCCACGTTTGTATTCTTTTTTCCAAAGTGCAAGACCTCTCATTTGCTCACGTTGAATTCCATCAGCCATTTTCTGGACCACTCTCCCAAACTGTCTAGATCCTTCTGCAGCCTCCCTACTTCTTCAGTACTACCTGCCTGTCCACCTAACTTTGTATCATCAGTTAACTTCGCTAGAATGCCCCCAGTCCCTTCATCCAGATCATTAATAAAGAACGTGAATAGCTGCGGCCCCAACACTGAACCCTGTGGGACACCGCTTGTCACTGGCTACCATTCCCAAAAAGAACCTTTTATCCCAACTCTCTGCCTTCTGTGAGACAGCCAATCCTCAATCCATACCAGTAACTCACCTTGAACACCATGGGCCTCACCTTGCTCAGCAGCCTCCCGTGTGGCACTTTATCAAAGGCCTTTTGGAAGTCTAGATAGACCACATCCACTGGATTTCCCTGGTCTAACCTACTTGTCAGCTCTTCAAAGAATTCCAACAGGTTTGTCAGGCATGACCTCCTCTTACTAAATCCATGTTGACTTGTTCTAATCCGACGCTGCTCTTCCAAGAATTTAGAAACCTCATCCTTAATGATGGATTCTAGAATTTTACCAACAACTGAGGTTAGGCTAATTGGCCTATAATTTTCCATCTTTTGTCTTGATCCTTTCTTGAACAAGGGAAAGAGGTAGCCAAAGGTAGCCAGAAGCAGTATCCATTTAGAAGAGAAGATCCATGCCGGTCGATACGCTGATAAGCAGCTTAAAAACAGTCGGACTTAGTGGCAAAACATATTTCCTTAGAGTTCAGTGAAAAAGTGATTAAGTTAGGTTGTCTTTGAAGAAAGAATCATGTGGTAAATCAGCAAAAAGTTGCTGTAAGGAAATATTTATAACCTCATCAGTTGTTTGATTATTTTTAAGTAAAGATAGGAATGATACTTCACTGGGGTTGAGTGTCTGTAAAAGATATGTTGGAACAAAGTGTTAAATACATTTGCTACTTATAATAAGATCTTTCCCAATTGTCTTTTTTGTCAGTCTTTTGTTCAATAGAAATAAATCATTTTCTTAAAATGGGGTCACCTGTATGATCTGCAGGCAGTCAATCCATGTAAATTTTATAAATTTTATAAATTCCACTTTGGAAATTGAACTAGTCTGACTCAAGAATGGGATACAGACAGACTCTAACTCACACCTTTAATGCATTTGATTCCTCACTCTGGAATCAGATTTGTCCAGTATTACCATCAGCTGGCATCATGGCAAATGAATAATACAGACCTTATATCAACTCAGAAACATTCAGTCAAGAGATAAAAGCGAGCAACAATGGTCGGAATATTTTAAAAATTGATTTTTTAAAAAATCTCAACATTTCTGAATTAAAATGTAACAGATATGCTACTCATTATCCAACCCCACAACCTTACATAAAGGTTGTAATTTTTGAGCCAGTTAATTTTAGGGCATCCAATAGATCTTTTTATTTATTCATGGAATGTAGGCATCACTTACTCAGGTAATATTAAGTAGCTATCTTTAATATGGTTTTAATGTTAAAGTTACAGTAATATAATCCATATCTATTCCATATTACCTTAAGGAAAAGGACTTTTTATTTGCCATGTTTCCATATCGTGACTGCTCTTTCAGGTAAAAGATTAGTACTGCTAAATTAGGCTGAGTAGCAATGATATGTATGGAGCTGATTGGTACTCTTTTATTTTGCTGCAGAAGCAGTATTTTTGGTTTTAGATGGAGTTCACGTCTTTAAAGTATAATTACATGTTGTACTGCAGGATAAACTGTTCTATATGCAGATTGTTTACATTTATATTTAGCGTACAGCTTTGCTATTGTGACACGTGTCCCCAGAAGGGCTGAAAAAGCTGCAGTTATTGTTCAGCTCAAACAGGTCCAAATAGCTTCTCATTCCACAACCAGGTTATTTCTCATACTGAGCAAATTTCTAATCACTGCAGCTTAGTTTGTTTATGTATTCTGTAATTCTACTGTTAAAAATGTACTTCATCAGGTATCTTTCACAAAGGATTGTGGAGAAGATGAAGAATGCATCAATGATCTGACACTTACAGCACAAACAGACTTGAAGAATAATAAGTAAGGAAGATTACAAAATAAATTAGTTAAACAAATGTCGAATATCATTTCAGGTTTCACCTTATTACTCTTGATTTCCTCTCTACCTTTTTATGCACAGGGAACATAACATTTTTGTTATTTCTTACAATGATTGTAGTGTACATAGAAGCCCTGGCAAGAGCTGGCCTGACCTTTGTGCGTTTCTTTGGATAATGAGAATCCCCTTTCAGAGAAATAGGGTATCCATTTGGTCTGATCCTGGGACACCTTCTTCAGTTGACCTTTGGAATTGTTAAAAGTAGGAACGAATGTGCAAAGAAAGTATTTTAAGTCATTGTCTGTCAAGTTCATTGGAGCTGTCAACAAACCTGACAAATCAACTCTCAAAACTGTGAAAAGCAACCATCAAGAGGAGGACCCGCAAAAATGAGATCGGCATCTATCAAGGCGATCTGTGAAAAGTGCCAAGGGGTACTCTCAAAAGCAACTTTCAAAGGGAAATGCCAAGGATTTTTATACTCCTGCACTTTACATATTTCAAAAAAAAAAGTCTGGAGTGTTACACATAAAAAAGGCTATTTTACTGTGTTTTTTTTGTGTGGCCTGACTGTCTCATTTACTGAATTACTGTTGCACAACTTATTTTACATCAATTATTGCAGCAAGGTTCCTGTTATTTCATTGCTCAAGTGACAAATCCAAATAGTTCTTTATGTCTTGAAAGAGAACTCTAGATTCAAATTCAAATTCAAAATCAACACTTTCTTGATGAAAGGCCTATGCCCAAAACATTGATTCTCCTGCTCTTCAGATGCTGCCTGACCTGCTTTGCTTTTCCAACACCACACTCTTGACTCTAACTTCAAATGCTTATTGTTACAAGAGGTTGGTCACTTAAATGAAATGTTTGTTGTTATAAGACATTATGTAGTTGAAATGATGTAAATGTAGTAAATGGATTTTTATGAATGACCCTTTTTTTCAATATAGTGAAGTATGCAATATACACATAACATCCTTTAGTGGATTTTTATTAAATCTCAACTCTGCATGGACTTTATGATCTTCCTATGAGGGATTCAAGGTAAGTTAGCATAACAAACATAAGGACAAAAGGTGGTAGTTACAGATTGTGAAATGGCACTAAGTTATTATATGGACAACAAAGAGTCAAGGGAGTGGGTAATTAACTAGCATAGGTTGGCCCAGAGGGTGTGAGGCACCATGGGAGGGGTAGATATTTGGGGATAAGATGGCATGGAGAATGAGGGATCACAGCGATAGATATCGTAAGACCATAAGACAGTGCAGTAATTAGGCCAATCCTGGCTGATAAGTTTCTCAACCCATTCCCCACTTAGAAACTTAGACTTCTCCAGTTTCCTCATTTCCCGTCCCCCCACCTTCTCTCAGTCCCAACCCTTGAACTCAGCACCGCCTTCCTAGCCTGCAATCTTCTTCCTGGCCTCTCCGCCCCCACCCCCACTCCGGCCTAACACCCTCACCTTAACCTCCTTCCACCTATCGCATTTCCACAGCCCCTCCCCCAAGTCCCTCCTCCCTACCTTTTATCTTAGCCTGCTGGACACACTCTCCTCATTCCTGAAGAAGGGCTCATGCCCGAAACGTCGATTCTCATGCTCCTTGGATGCTGCCTGACCTGCTGCGCCTTTCCAGCAACACATTTTTAGCTCTGAAATTAATAAATCCATGGTTTCTTCAAAGGTCAATGATATTCTGCGTCCTACCCCACTGCTTCAATTTTTCAATTAAAAATTGTATTTCTATATTATCTTAAAATGACAAATACTGATCTTAAATTGCAGAATGAAACCCCACATCGTTCAATCCAATCAGAAGAAGTTCAGTGTGGCGATTAAATTAATAAACCAAAAGGAAAATGCCTACAACTCAAGAATAACTGTGACCTTTTCTAAAAATATATATTTCACTGGAGTTGAGGTAAGGAAACTATAGTGTTATTGATAAACTTAGTGTCTGTATGCATTGGTACAGAGGTCTTTTTCTTGATTTGTTTATTGAATATGGGCATCAATGCTGCCATTTATTGTCCATCACTAATTGCCCTGGAGAAGCTGGTGGTAAACTGCCTTCTGGAATCACTGCAGTCCTTCCAGTAAAGGTACACACACAATGATGCTGGAAGGAGTTCCATGATTTTGACCTAACGACACTGAAGGAAAAGTGACATATTTCCCAGTCAGGATGGTGCCTGCCTTGGAATAGAACTCGCAGTCGGTGTCAATCCCATGTGAATGCAGCTTCTGTCCTTCTAGATAGTAAATCTTCCAGTTTTGTAAGGTGCTGGTCGAAGGAAACTTGGTAAGTTTCTGAAGTGCATCTTGTCGATGGTACACTTGTGTGTCAGTGGTGGAGAGAGTGAATGTTGAACGCATTGAATGCAATGCCAATTGAATGGGATCCTTTGCCCTGATCAGCTTTCCTATTGATCCGTGTTTCACAGGGAACAATGAGATTGATAATCTGCAATAAAGAAAGCGTCATCTACTAGTTTTATTTTGCTAATGTTAAACTCCCTGACCACTGCCAGAAATAAATGTCGTGAGAATGCTGGTTCTGTAACTTCACTTCGAATATTATTTACACTTTATGGCAGTATTCTGTGTACCTGAGTGAAAATTAATCGGGAGGTGGAAAAAGAATATGCTTGCAGTGTTATTGATCTCCAACCCTGTGAGAGCATCAATTCATCTCTGCTTTCAATACAAAGATAATGGAAAGAAAAATTGCATTCATATAGTGCCTTTCATGATTGATAGTTTTCCCAAAGCTCTTTTACAGGTAATTAAGTAGATTCTGAAGTACAATCAACTATTAAAATGTCCATTTTTCGGCACCCTTAACAACTCAAAGGTTTACAGATGCAGGGACCTATGTCAGTGTCAGATTTATTATTTTTTGGATACCTTACCTGCAAGCTAGAGGCAAAGCAGGAGCAAGTAGAATGACACTCAAATCCTGGGGCGGCATGGTGGCCCAGTGGTTAGCACTGCTGCCTTACAACGTTCAGGGATCTGGGTCCGATTCCTGCCCCAGGTGACTGTGTGGAGTTTACACATTCTCCCAGTGTCTGCGTGGGGTTTCCTCCCATGATCCATTGATGTGCAGATCAGGTGAATTGGTTGTGCTAAACTCCCCATAGCGTTAGGTGCATTAGTCAGGAGTTGTTATTAGGTGGGCAAATGGGTTTGGGCGGGTTGCTCTTTGGAGGGTCTGTGTGGACCCAAAGGGCCTGTTACCACACTGTAGGGAATCTAATCAAATCAAATGACCATCCTGCAGCAATCCCATGTTCACAGATATGAGATCACATCTGATGTAGTTGGCTTTAGAGTGAAGGCACTTTTAATTGGGGACCTTTTAATATGTCACTACACCAACATATTTTCAATGATTAGTTGAAATCTGAACTGGTGAAACACTGCAGCATAAATATGCAAGGCACGCATTAAAAGAACTATAAGGTTCGCTTTTCATTAGGAGAATTAAAGAGTTTGTGAAATGTATCAAATAAAAACACAACATGCTCAAAATTCTCAACAGGTCTGTCAGCAGCAATGAAGGGAGGAACAGAGTTAAGCTTTGAGTCAAATATGACCAATAGTTCTGGTTTACTGAGGTCAATGTAGTGTTTCATAATTTGGCAGTGTCATTAATAATAATGCACTATGTTGCTATCAAGCAGGTAATGTTGAAGACTTCCTTCTGAGTGATAAATAGGGCATGTCTCTTTTTCTCCACTTCACATAATAGTGCCTTAGCTCCTGTAATTGTAAATCTAAGTGTTCCTCCATAGCACTGCTTGATTATAGCTATGTGCATAAATGGTCTAAATTTGTTTGCCTGCTGAAATTAGATTATTTCGTGAAATAATTAGTTTGATGCTGGGAATCCTTCTTCAATTCTGAGAGCTTACTTTGATGAGTGGATTAGGCAGCAGAAAATGGCTTTGAATGAGTGCAAATCCTGGAGGCCATAAGGCTCTATCAAACAACTACTCAAGTAAATAATAACATCAACTCTCAAGAAAACTAAAAGGATAGATTACTCTAGAGAGTCTTTGTTTCATGCTCTAATGTGTCTCAAACAGCTTTAGGTATGCTGTTACAGAGGTATACTCTAGTAGTCCATCACTTTCAATTCAGTCATTGCATTTTGCAGGGCTTACAATGATGGTAACAGTAGAAAATCTGAATTTCCAACATGTCTTAAGTATAAAGCACTAAACTTATAATATCCTGATTTTTGAATCCATATTGACAGTCAACTAAGTTGGACTTGATTTTGTATTACATTTGTGAAAAAACTGAATGGAAGATTAGTTTTCAGTTACGCATAGGTGATCATAAATGGAGTGGTGATGAATAATTTGTAGTGTTTATTCTGATATCACTGAATGATGAATTTTTAATTCATTTGAAGTTGTCACTGAATATGTACATGAAATTATCAACTTTTTTCCAACAATGATTTCTATTTATTTCTCATAAATCAGACTAACTTGGATTAAAGTTGTTTTAAATGAGAGATATTGCGTCCCAGAGACAAGATAGTTGCAGGTGCTTCTGCATGACTCTGCAGTACCTTGCAGAGCTTTGAAACTGCTGTTTCCATTCCCATATATATTCCAGTTCATCTACAGAGAAATGTCGACAGAAGCTGTGAAGTAGTGACTGAGCAGCAGTTCATAATGCAAAGAATCCCTCTAGTGAGGGACAAAAATAAAACAGTAAGAGAACAGTGACAACTTTACAGCAAAAAGTCGATAATCAATGCATTTTAACTGATTTAATTATTCTATGAAAACAATGAATTTACATGTCTTTTGGTTTCCTTAAAGCAAAATGATGATTGCATGCCATCAGAATCCAACAATGTGACATGTAAAGTGGGATATCCATTTCTCATGCCTGGAGCAGAGGTAGGAACTGTTCAGTTTTGCTATCCAGAAGGCAGTGCATTGCTTTCAAAAGCAAGAAATCACTTCAATAAAATTTCTTCACAATTTAATGTATCACTTGCACTTTTTAAATATTTCCCTTTTTTTAGCAAATAGCTGGTTTATTGATGGTTCAATAGCTTGCATGTATTCCACGAGCTTTATCAATTTTACACATTACCACAAATTGTGGATTGAAATTGACATAATTGTTTGGGTTTAAGTAAATACAGGAAGTTGGACGGTGTTTTAGTGCGTGATTCAAAAGAGCGTAGTTGACATATGTACAATTTCAGTGCTTCTTGAATCTTAGAGTCATAGAGATGTACAGCAAGGAAACAAACCCTTTGGTTCAACCCGTCCATGCCGACCAGATATCCCAATCTAATCTAGTCCCACCTGCCAGCACCCAGCCCATATCCCTCCAAACCCTTCCTATTCATACACCCATCCAGATGCCTTTTAAATATTGTAATTGTACCAGCCTCCACCACTTCCTCTGGCAGCTCATTCCATACACGTACCACCCTCTGCGTGAAAAGGTTGCCTCTTAGGTCTTTTTATATCTTTTCCCCTCTCACCCTAAACCTATGCCTTCTAGTTCTGGACTCCCCCACACCAGGGAAAAGACTTTGTCTTTTTATCCTATCCATGTCCCTCACGATTTTGTAAACCTCTTTTAAGGTCACCCCTCAGCCTCCAACGCTCCAGGGAAAACAGCCCCAGCCTGTTCAGCCTCTCCCAGTAGCTCAAATCCTCCAACCCTGGCAACATCCTTGTAAATCTTTTCTGAACCCTTTCAAGTTTCACAACATCTTTCCCGATAGGAAGGAGACCAGAATTGCACGCAATATTCTAAAACTGGCCTCACATGACCTCCCATCTCCTGTACTCAATACTCTGACCAATAAAGGAATGCATACCCAGCATGTTCTTCACTATCCTATCTACCTGTAACTTCACTTTTAAGGAGCTATGAACCTGCACTCTGAGGTCTCTTTGTTCAGCGATAAGTCCTGCTAAGATTTGCTTTCCCAAAATGTAGCAGCTCACATTTATCTGAATTAAACTCCAACTGCCACTTCTCAGCTCCATTGGCTCATCCGATCAAGATCGCGTTGTAATCTGAGGTAAGCTTGCTGTGGCTGTAGAGCCAGTGAGAGTCCCACATTGCATCTTTGTTGGAAGGTTATCTGATGAACATGCCAGTCACACAAGGAGGCCACAGCTGAGTTTTCTCCTGGAATTAAGCACCCATGGGTAGAAGGCCCACTTATCTGGAGTCACCAGTCAATCAGAAGACAAAATCTCTCGTGCTTAGCAGGGCCACTAAAGGTATGCCAGAAGGAACCCCCTCCCCCCTTCCAAACTACCACCACCATACTGACCCTAACAATTGTGGAGGGTCCAGGCCTTACAAGAAAGTAATTTGGGTAGATCTATCAGTGGCCAAAGGGAGAGAGGACCTGCAAGTTGCAATTAAAATTTGCAACCTCAGAGATGCCAACCTTCCGACAAAGATTTGAAACAGGAGCAGATCAGGGAAGGCCACTCAACCTCAAGGTTTACCTGGGTAGGGTCTGGGTGGGCTGCTCTTCAGGGGGTCAGTGTGCATTTGATGAGCTGAATTGCCTGCTTCCATACCGTAGGGATTCTATGATCCTGTGATACTCCACACCATGCTGATCTGCTTACTGTTCGATCCTGCCTACATGTGATAATCATTCATATCTTCGATTACCAAGAATCTATCTACCGCTGATTTACTAAATACTCAAAAACTCTACATCCATTATTTTTTGTGGAAGAAAGTTCCAAAGACTCATGAGCCACTGTACAATAAATAAACTCCTTGTCTGTGCATCTCTAATTTTTAAACTGTGACCCCTTGTTCTCTACTCTCTCAGAAGAGAAATCAAACATTTTACATTCACCCTATCAAAGCACCTGAGGATCTTCTGTCATTCAATAAAGATTCAAATTGATTTACACCTCGTGATACCATGGAATGGATGAAGACAGACATTGGATACTCAAAAGGATGTGGCACCTGATAATATTCCAGGAATAGTACTGAAGACTTGTCCTTCAGAACTTGTCAAGTCCCTAACTAAACTATTTCAGTACAGTTACAATGGCATTTACCCGAATAAGTGGATAATTACCCGGTTTTGTCCTGTCCACAGTACCCTGGACAAATCCAATTCAGATTACTGCTTCATCAGTCACCTCTCAAATATCAGGAAAGTGGTAAAACAGTCTTGACAGAGCTATCAAGTGGCACTAATTCAACACAAACCTACTCTTTGATGCACAGTTGTGTTCTGCCAGGCCATCTAAGCTTCTAATCTCATTACAGCCTTCATTCAAACTTAGATAAAAGAGCTGAGATCAAAAGAAGAAATAAAGGTGACTGCCCTGGACACCAAGCAGCATCTAACTGGCAACAAGGAGCCCGAGAATACTGCAGTCAATCAGAATTGGGGGAGGGGACTCTGCTCTGTCTACTCACGCAAACCACAAAGGAAGATGCTTGTAGTTTGTGATGGTCAGTCATCTCAGCAATAGAACATTATTGCAGGAGTTTACAAGAATGATCCCAGAAAGGAAAGGATTGTCATATGAGGGGCAGTTGAGGGCTCTTGGTCTGTACTCTATGGAGTTTAGAAGGATGAGGGAGGATCTGATTGAAACTTAAAAGATATGGAGAAGCCTGGTTAGAGCAGATATGGAGAAGATGTTTCCACTAGTAAGAGTGACCAGGACCCAGGGGTACAGCCTCAAGATGAAGGAATGATTCTTTAGTACTGAGATGAGGAATTTCTTCCGCTGGAGAGTGGTAACACTGTGGAACTCATTGCTGCAGAAGGCTGTGGAGGCCAGGTCACTGAGTGTATTTAAAACAGATCAATAGGTTCTTGATTAATAAGGGGATCAAGGGTTTTGAAGAGAAGGCAGGAGAATAGGGTTGTGAAACATCTCAGCCATGATCGAATGATGGAGCAGACACATTGAGGTATAGAATCATACAGCATGGAAGCAAATCCTTCAGTCCAAGTAGTCCATGTTGACCATATTCCCAAACTAAATTGTTCCACTTGCCTGTATTTGGCCCATATTCCTCCAAACCCTTTCTATTCACGTACTTATCCAAATGTCTTTTAAATGTAATAACTGTACCCTCAGCCACCACTTCCTCTGGCAGTTGATTCCACACACAAACCACTGTGTAAAAAACGTTGCCCCTCATGTCCTTTTCTTATCTCACCTTAAAAAGTACACCCACTAGTTTTGAACTCACCCATTCTAAGGAGCCGTTCACCTTATCTGTGCCTGTCATGATTTTATAGACCTCTATAAAATCACCCATCAACCTCCTATGCTCCAGTCAAAAAAGTCTCAGCCTATCCAGCCTGCTTTTATGTCTCAAACCTTCCAGTCCTGGCAACATCCTAGTAAATCTTTCTGAACCCTCCCCAATTTAATACTATCCTTCCTATAACAGGGCGACCAGAATTACACACAGTACTCCAGAAGAGGTCTCACCAATGTTCTTTACCATCTCAACATGACATCCCAATTGCTATTCTCAAAGATTCAGTGGGCTGAATGATGTATTCTGCTCCTAATCTTATGGAATGTGAGAAAATAAAAATGTCTACTTCAAGGAGCTGGGATGACGCTTTAGATATTATAATGGGGCTGCAAGCTCTGGCAAGAGCTACTTTAACACATTCATATCTTTTCGCCATCTTCTTAATCTAGCCTCTCTGCTCCCTACAAGATCTCCATCCAGGTCTATGAACCTTCCCAACTTACCTCTGCATCTCAGACCTCTAATGTCTTTCCCAGATACCAATAACCCTCTTTGACAAAGCCAGCTTCCTTGAGGGTTTTAGCCTCTAGCCCCACATCTTCAAACCTCAAGTTTGTTAGGTCTCTGAACAAGCTCCTATGGTTGGGATCTCCTTTCACTCAGTATCTCCTCTGATCCCTCCAAAAACACCATGTCTCTTCTTCCCACAGATCTCCAAATTCCCATCATTGCCACTGAACCCCATCTGTTACCCTTGGTCAGATCTCCAATTTCCACTTTTCCCCCACATAAGGACCCTAGCATTGACATTGACATTCCCATTCCTGACATTGTCCTCCTAAATCAAAACATAACCTATCCCTGACCAACTTTCCCTTCTTCCTCCAAAATCGATTCCTAGGTTCACAATTTCCTTACCGAAATTCCCTGTCTATGATGGGTCAGGTAAGTTAAAGTCCAGCATAATAGGAAAGACCAAGAAAAGTGATCATAAACCAGTTCAATAACTTTAATGTTTTTGAAGAGAAGAGATTAGAAATTTCGATCAAATAAGAATGCACAGGCTGATGGGAATTGATGGCAATTGTCTGAACCTTTTTTTCTGACAGTGCTGTTCTGGTTTATTTCTTTGCTCTTCTGTCATTTTTTTAGGTTTCTTTTAAAATGAAATTTGAGTTCCATACCTCTCATCTCCTCAGTGATGTTCACTTACACCTGGAAGCAACAAGGTACAGAAAAATGCACAAGAAAATGGATTTCATTTAATGTTGCATTGTTACAAATGGTATTATGCTTAAATGTAGATAAAAGTTCCACATTAAAAATTACTTGAATAAATAATGCTGACTTAGAAAACTAACCACATTGGAATACAGTTTCCAAAGGTTCTAAAATATGAATGAAATCATATTTTGTTGCAACAAATTAACATGTAGCATTCTAGTAGAAATAGTTTGGAGCTGTAATTATGTGTGTTTGTTAAGGTAAAACATACCAGTTTAAAATTTTAACGTTTGTTTTAAGTTGTAACTACAAAAGAAAAGATTTTGTGAAGTGTAAATTCTATTTCTAACATTTCAGTGACAGCAATGAACAAAATGAAACATTACATGACAATGAAGTCACCATCTCAGTTCCAATATTGTATGAAGCTGGACTGCTCTTTTCAAGGTAACATGTCCTTACAGTTTGAGAGAACTAGGCTGTACTTGCTGTAGGATGCTGAGATTCATGTAAATGTTGATAATGTAACTGATAAAATTAAGTTTGGCAACAACTAAATATAAGAGAAGATACCAGTCTAGAATGAGCATTGTAAAAGAAGAGGTCTTACACAATACACTAGCAAGCTGCAATATACAAATGTAAACAAAGAACTGAAAACAACAAAAGCTGGAGATCACAACGGGTCAGGCAGCATCCATGGAGAGAGACCAAGCTAACGTTTCAAGTCTAGATGACTCTTCATCAAAATCAAAACATTAACTTGCTCTCTCTCCATGGATGCTGCCTGACCTGCTGTGATCTTCAGCGTTTTTTTTGTTTTCAGTACAGATTCCAACATCTGCAGTAATTTGTTCTATAAATAAAAATGAGTTTTACAATATATCAGGAAGAGAGATCTCTTAGAGATAAGGAAGAAACAGCCTCAGGGACAGTTTATGTGCATAATCCTACAGCCCAGAGAAACTCCAGACTGGTATCTCAATGCACAAGGATCAGTATTGGCTTAAAGCACAAGATAAAACAGTAACAACTCTCTGTCTGCTGAAACCACATCAGTTTAAGATGCGAATGAAGGCAGAACTAAAATTTATATGAGAAACAACAAGCTCAAAATTTGTCATATGATTATCTTGACTGCCTGTTGTGTGAATACTACTCCATATAAATGTTAGCAATTTCGGAGTGACCTACACACTAACATATCAACTAGGAGGCACTATCAATGTTTAATAATCGCACTGTATGTTTGTAAGAACTTAAAACTTATTTTTGTTAATCGTTTTAAAGTTTGTTATATTTAGCTAGTAAAATATATTTGCATAGAAGGCATTAAAAAGCATATATTAGCTGGTGTGTTGAATTGATAGAGTATCAATTAAACCTACAATGCCATTACAGACTTGATTTGGAGATGCCTGTGTTGGACTAGGGTGTACAAAGTTATAGTAGTCTCTACTATCACCTGATGAAGGAGCGAAGCTCCGAAAGCTAGTGTGCTTCCAATTAAACCTGTTGGACTATAACCTGGTGTTGTGTGATTTTTAACTTATTACAGACGTATGTTTGGAGAGTTTATCTTTAAAGCACAAATTTATAACATTGGCTGTTTCAGTGACAAAACTGGCCACACGGTTACTGAAATTGTTACATCTTACCAAGACGACAAAGTAAACATGCCATTGACTGAAAAACAAAACAAAACAAAACCAACAAACATTTGTTTTGTGTTCAAAAGTTTTTTTCTTATCTTAGGACTATAAAGGACGACCATTTTAAAATAGCAGCCAATGAGACAATTCCTGATGTTATTAAAACGACAGAGGAGATTGGTGATGCAGCAGACATCACTTATATGGTAAGCAAGAGCAACATTTTCATTAAGTAGCAGATAAAGCACTAACCTGATATGAAATCGAGCAGCCGTTTGTGAGCATTTTACTATCGTTTGTTTATTATAGATTCACAGAAAGTTCATAATTCCTTGTTTGTCCCTCCATTACCCCAGCTATATGTCAAATAACACGTGAACTTTGAATATAGAAAGAGCACATCATTATGTTGTGGCAAATATTTGACAGAAAGTTGTGTAAATGACAAGGATGTTATCAGACATATTTTTGTCTGTGAGACTACAAAGAATTAACTGTCAAATTCAGGAAACATGCAAGGATAGAGGAGGTAACTGATGCTAAAAGATTTCAGTTATGATCACTAAATTTTTAAATGATTTACATTATTTTGCTCAATTTCCTGTAACCCCCATAAGGACTGACTATTTATGAGCCCCCTTCTCCAGAAAGAGAAGGTGATGAGGTATCTATAGTTTACCTGCTAGAAGATGTGTAGGTAATATTTCATGCAATTTATTTTATATGTTCATGCAGTTGGAAAATCAGTGTTTGATTAGGAGTAGTAAGCATAGCTTTGCGAGTGGGAGATCATGCCTCACAAATTTGTTGGAGTTCTTTGATGAAGTGAGCAGGAAGATTGACGAAGGCAGGGTGGTAGATGCAGTCTATATTGAATCCAAGGGGAGCTGCCAAATTGGATACAAAATTGGCTTGATGGCAGGAAGTAAAGGGTAATAGTGGAAGGATGCTTGTTGGCCTGGAGGTCGGTGACTGGTAGAGTGCCTCAGGGGTCACTACTGAGTCCATTACTGTTTGTTATCAAAATGGTGTATCACTATATATGTAAAAAAGTTGACCCTCAAGTTCCTTTTATTCTTTCCTCTTTGACCTTAAACTGATGTCCTTGACTCCTCAGCCCTGGGAACAAGACAGAGTACATTCACCCTATCCATGCGTCTCATGATCCTATACATCTCTATTATATTCAACCTCAGTCTCCCATGCTGTAAAGAAAAAAGTCCATTTTGGATGAGAATGTATAAGACATGATTAATGAGTTTGTTGATGACACTAAAATAGGTGGCATTGTGAACAGAGAGGAAGGTTATCAGAAATTGCAGCAGGATCTTGATCAGCTGGGGAAGTAAGCCAAGAAATGGCAAATGGTGTTTAATATAGATAAGTGTGAGGTGTTACATTTTGGAAAATCAAATCAAGGTAGGAGTTTCATGGTGAATGATAGGACCTTAAGAGGTGTAGTGAAACAGAGGGATCTTAGAGTTCAGGTTCACGGTTCTCTGAAAGTGGAGTCACAGGTGGACAGGGCAGCGAAGGAGGCTTTTGACACACTGCCCTTCACCAGTCAGGGCACTGAGTATAGAAGTCAGGAAGTTATGTTGCAGTTATACAGGACATTGGTGAGACTGCACTTGGAGTGTTATGTTCAGTTTTGACCACCTTGTTATAGGAAGGATGTTATTAAGCTAGAAAAAGTACAGAAGAAATTTACAAGGATGTTGCCAGGATTCAATGGTCTGAGTTATATGCAGAGGTTGGACAAGCTAGGACTTTTTTCTTTGGAGCATGGGAGACTGAGGGTGAATCTAATAGAAATGTAAAGGAGCATGAGAGGCATGGACAGGGTGACTGCACTCAGTCTTTTTCCCAGGGAAATCATGGACATCAGTTTAAGGTCAAAGAAGAAAGAATAAAAGGGAGCCTGAGGGGCAACATTTTTACATAGATGGTGATGCACCATCTGTGAGCTGCCAGGGGAAATAGTTGAGGCATTTAAAAAGCATTTGGACAAATACAAGGATAGGAAAGGTTAAGAAGGATAGGGACAAGTGACTTTAACTTTCCCAATATTGTTTGGAACCTCCTTCAAGCAGAAGATTTGAATGGAGCTGTTTTTGTAAGGTGTGTTCAGGAGGGTTTCCTAACTCAGTACGTTGACAGGCCAATGAGGGGAGAGGCCGTTCTAGACTTGGTGCTCGGAAACGAGCCAGGACAGGTATCAGATCTTGTGGTGGGAGAGCATTTTTGTGATAGTGACCACAACTGCCTCACATTCTACATAGTTATGGTGAAGGAGAGGATTAGGCAAAATGGAAAGATATTTAACTGGGGAAGAGGAAACTATAATGTGATTAGAGATGAATTAGGAAGCATGGACTGGGAGCAATTGTTCCATGGTAAAGGCACTATAGACACGTGGAGACTGTTTAAGGAACAGTTGTTGCGAGTGATGAATAAATATGTCCCTTTGAGACAGGCAAGAAGTGGTAAGATAAAGGAACCTTGGATGACGAGAGCGGTGGAGCTTCTCGTCAAAACGAAGAAGGTAGCTTACATAAGGTGGAGGAAGCTAGGGTCAAGCTCAGCTCTAGAGGATTACAGGCAGGCAAGGAAGGAGTTCAAAAATAGTCTGAGGAGAGCCAGGAGGGGGCACGAGAAAGGCTTGGCAGAACGGATTAGGGAGAACACAAAGGCATTTTACACTTACGTGAGGAATAAGAGAAGGTCAAAGAAAGAGTAGGGCCGATCAGGGATAGCATAGGGAATTTGTGTGTGGAGTCTGAGGAGGTAGGGGAGGCCCTAAATGAGTTTTTTGCTTCTGTCTTTACGAAAGAAATGAACTTTGTAGTGAATGAAACCTTTGAAGAGCAGGTGTGCATGCTGGAATGGATAGAGATAAAGGAAGCAGATGTGCTGAAAATTTTGTCAAACATTAAGATTGACAAGTCACCAGGCCCGGACCAGATTTATCCTCGGCTGCTTTGGGAAACAAGAAATGCAATTGCTTTGCCACTTGTGAAGATCTTTGCATCCTCGCTCTCCACTGGAGTCATACCTGAGGACTGGAGAGAGGCAAATGTAATTCCTCTCTTCAAGAAAGGAAAAAGGGAAATCCCCAGAAATTACAGACCAGTCAGTCTCACATCTGTCTTCTGCAAGGTGTTAGAAAGGATTCTGAGGGATAGGATTTATGACCATCTGGAAGAGCATGGCTTGATTAAATACTGTCAACACGGCTTTGTGAGGGGCAGGTCATGCCTCACAAACCTTATCGAGTTCTTTGACGATGTGACTAGAAAAGTTGATGAGGGACGAGCTGCGGATGTGGTGTATATGGACTTCAGCAAGGCATTTGATAAGGTTTCCCATGGTAGGCTCATTCAGAAGGTCAGGAGGAATGGGATACAGGGGAACTTAGCTATCTGGATACAGAATTACAGATACAGCTATCTGGCAAACAGAAGACAGCGAGTGGTAGTAGAAGGAAAATATTCTGCCTGGAAGTCAGTGGTGAGCGGTGTTCCACAGGGCTCTGTCCTTGGGCCTCTACTGTTTGTAATTTTTATTAATGACTTGGATGAGGAGATTGAAGGATGGGTCAGCAAGTTTGCAAATGACACAAAGGTTGTAGGCTGCAGCGGGATATTGACAGGATGCAGAGATGGGCTGAGAGGTGGATGGAGTTCAACCTGGATAAATGCAAGGTGATGCATTTTGGAAGGTCGAATTTAAAAGCTGAGTACAGGATTAAGGATAGGATTCTTGGCAGTGTGGACGAACAGAGGGAACTTGGTGTGCAGGTACATAGATCCCTTAAAATGGCCACCCAAGTGGACAGGGTTGTTAAGAAAGCATATGGTGTTTTGGCTTTCATTAACAGGAGGATTGAGTTTAAGAGTCGTGAGATCATGTTGCAGCTCTATAAAACTTTGATTAGACCGCACTTGGAATACTGTGCCCAGTTCTGGTCGCCCTATTATAGGAAAGATGTGGATGCTTTGGAGAGGGTTCAGAGGAGGTTTACCAGGATTCTGCCTGTACTGGAGGGCTTATCTTATGAAGAGAGGTTGACTGAGCTCGGACCTTTTTAATTGGAGAAAAGGAGGAGGAGAGGGGACCTAATGGAGGTATAAAAGATAATGAGAGGCATGGATAGAGTCAATAGCCAGAGACTATTTCCCAGGGAATAAATAGCTAACACAAGGGGTCATAGTTTTAAGCTGGTTGGAGGAAAGTATAGAGGGGATGTCAGAGGTGGGTTCCTTACACAGAGAGTTGTGAGAGCATGGAATGCATTGCCAGCAGCAGTTGTGGAAGCAAGGTCATTGGGGACATTTAAGAGACTGCTGACATGCATATAGTCACAGAAATTTGAGGGTGTATACATGAGGATCAATGGTTGGCACAACATCGTGGGTTGAAGGGCCTGTTCTGTGCTGTACTGTTCTATGTTCTATGTTCTAAGTGCAAGCAAATGGTGTTAGCGTGGATGGACATTTTGGTCGGCATGGACCTGTTTGGGCCAAAGGGCTTGTGTCCGTGCTGGAAGATTCTATGATTCTATTCACTTGTGGAGAGCAAGTGAACTTTTCAGTGGTTTCTACCCGCCTTGCCTTGGAAGTTAAAGTCTTGGCTGTCAAATATTGCATCACACTTGGGCCACCACATCCATACTGGAAAGGATGGGTACTTCCTCTCTGCCTTGTGCCAAGTTGGTACGGTGATACTCCATGAGCCTTGACATTTTTTTTTCTTCTTGAGCTGTCTGTCTGATGACAAATCCAATGCGATGACCTCCCCAATGGATAGGGAAAGGAGGCATATCCTGAATCCGTCCCTCCACAGCAGGCATTGACCCAGTGTTGTTACCACCAACCCAGTCACACTGGCCATTTAATCAACTGGCTCAACCAAGGAGATGCGAGGAATCTGAGTTGAAGGAAGTATATGTCAAGTATAGACAGGATAGATCGAGTGAATCCTTAGAAGAGTATAAAGGAAGTAGGAGTATACTTAAGAGGGAAATCAGGAGGGCAAAAAGGGGACATGAGATAGCTTTGGCAGATAGAATTAAGGAGAATCCAAAGGGTTTTTACAAATATACTAAGAACAAAAGGGTAATTAGGGAGAGAATAGGGCCCTTCAAAGATCAGCAAGGCGGCCTTTGTGTGGAGCCATAGAAAATGGGGGAGATACTAAATGAATATTTTGCCTCAGTATTTACTATGGAAAAGGATATGGAAGATATAGACTGTAGAGAAATAGATGGTGACATCTTGCAAAATGTCCAGATTACTGAGGAGGAAGTGATGGATATCTTGAAACTGGTAAAAGTGGATAAATCCCAGGACCTGATCAGGTGTACCCGAGAGCTCTGTAGGAAGGCAGCGAAGCGATTGCTGGGCCTCTTGCTGAGATATTTGTATCATTGATAGTCACAGGTGAGGTGCCGGAAAACTGGAGGTTGGCAAACGTGGTACCACTGTTTAAGAAGGGTAGTAAAGACAAGCCAGGGAACTATAGACAGATGAGCCTGACCTCGGTAGTGGGCAAGTTGTTGGAGGGAATCCTGAGGGACAGGATGTACATGTATTTGGAAAGGCAAGGACTGATTAGAGATAGTCAACATGGCTTTGTGCATGGGAAATCATATCTCACAAACTTTATTGAGTTCTTTGAAGAAGTAACAAAGAGGATTGATAAGGGCAGACCAGTAGATGTGATCTATATGGACTTCAGTGAGGTGTTTGACAAGGTTCCCCATGGGAGACTGATTAGCAAGGTTAGATCTCATGGAATACAGGGACAACTGACCATTTGGATACAGAACTGGCTCAAAGTAGAAGACAGGGGGTAGTGGAGGATGGTTGATTTTCAGACTGGAGGCCTGTGACCAGTGGAGTGCCACAAGGATCGGTACTGGGTCCTCTACATTTTGTCATTTACATAAATGTTTTGGATGCGAGCATAAGAGGTACAGTTAGTAAGTTTGCAGATGACACGAAGATTGGAGGTGTAGTGGACAGCGAAGAGGGTTACCTCAGATTACAACAGGATCTGGACCAGATGAGCCAATTGGCTGAGAAGTGGCAAATGGAGTTTAATTCAGATAAATGCGAGGTACTGCATTTTGGGAAAGCAAATCTTAACAGGACTTACACACTAAATGGTAAGGTCCTAGGGAGTGTTGCTGAACAAAGAGACCTTGGAGTGCAGGTTCACAGCTCCTTGAAAGTGGAGTCGCAGGTAGATAGGATAGTAGAGAAGATGTTTGGTATGCTTTCCTTTATTGGTCAGAGTATTGAGTACAGGAGTTGGGAGGGCATGTTGCAGCTGTACACGACATTGGTTAGGTCACCGTTGGAATATTGCGTGCAATTCTGGTCTCTTTCTTATCGGAAAGATGTCGTGAAACTTGAAAGGGTTCAGAAAAGATTTACAAGGATGTTGCCAGGGTTGGAGAATTTGAGCTACAGGGATAAGTTGAACAGGCTGGGGCTGTTTTCCCTGGAGCGTCGGAGGCTGAGAGGTGACCTTATAGAGGTTTACAGAATTATGAGGGGCATGGATAGGATAAATAGACAAAGTATTTTCCCTGGGGTCGGGGAGTCCAGAACTAGAGGACATAGGTTTAGGGTGAGAGGGGAAAGATATAAAAGAGACTTAAGGGGCAACCTTTTCATGCAGAGGGGGGTACGTGTATGGAATGAGCTGTCATAGGAAGTGGTGGAGGGTGATACAATTGCAAGATTTAAAAGACATTTTGATGGGTAATTGAATAGGAAGGGTTTGGAGGGATATGAGCCGGGTGCTGGCAGGTAGGACTAGATTGGGTTGGGATAGCTGGTCGGCATGGACGGGTTGGACCGAAGGGTCTGTTTCCATGCTGTACATCTCTATGACTCTATAATTGACATTTATACATGTAAGATGTAGCCAAGACACTTGGACAGAGAGAATAGAGGCTCCAATTCCATATATGATTGACCAAGAATCTCTCCTGCTCTTACTGTGTACTACTGGTGCATGTCAGAATGATTCAGAAGTTTGGATGGAACCTGCAACTGTATTTTCAACACACTTTCATTGGCTGTCAAGCCTTGGAGTGGGACTTGGACCCAAAGTTTCCAACATAGATGTAGGAATATTGACCACCATATCACAAGCCCTCCTCTTGCATATTAAATCGGGACTTTGTGACAGGCTCACCAATCCAATTTCAATGTGTACTCATCAGCCTTCATCTACAGGAGACCCCATCAAAGTGGAGCGGAACCCATGCAAGATCTATACAATGTTCAGCACCATTCACAACTCTTCAGATACTTAAGCTGTTTATCACCAAATGCAATAAGACCTGGACAATATGCAGGTTTGAGCTTATTCACACAATAACTGACAATGACTGTCCTCAGCAAGAGAAAATGGCCTCTTGTCAATTGATGGTATCAGGCAGAAGTGAGGACTGCAGATGCTGGAAACCAGCGTTTAGATTAGAGTGGCGCTGGAAAAGTACAGCAGGTCAGGCAGCATCCGAGGAGCAGGAAAATCTACGTTTCGGACCAAAGCCCTTCATCAGGAATGGAGACAGGGAGCCTTCAGGGTGGAGAGATAAGTGGGGGGGTAGGGGTGGGGGTGGGGTGTTGCTGGGGAGAAGGTAGCAAAGAGTACAATAGGGGAAGGGGTGGGGATGGAAGTGATAGGCCAGAGAGGAGGGTGGGGGAAGGTAGCAAAGAGTCGGGGCAGAGGAGATGACCTGGGGATTGCATTGAGACAGAGACTCACTGAGATCACTGAATGCGCCACCCACAATAGCCTGGGGAATTACATTTACCAGAAGCTGAACTGGACTAGCTACATACGAACTGAGGTTCCAAGAGCAGGCCAGAAGCTAGCAATCAAGGAAACACAGCTTCTCCACCATTTAAATAACCCATCAAGAGTTGAATGGAATACTTCCCACTTTCCTCAGTGAATGCAGCTGGAACAATGTTCAAGCAGCTTGATGCCAACCTGGATAAAGCAGCCTGCTACATTGGCACTGCATCTGCTCCCTCCACCATCAAGACTTAGCAGCAGCAGTGTGTAGCATGTACAAAATGCACCTCAGAGATTGTCCAAGGGCCCTTACTCAGCACCATTTGAACCCACAATCACTTCCATCTCAAAGAACAGCAGATACGTGGGAACATCACCACCTGCAAATTCCCCTCTAAAGTACACACTGTCCTGACTTGGAAATATATCACTTATCCTTCAATTCGCTGGATCAAAATCCTGGAATTCCCTACCGAACAACACTATGAGTCTAACTGCATCACATGAACTGCATTGGTTCAAGAAGGCAACTCACTACCACCTTCCACAAGCAATTTTATACACTTAATAAGTTGCCCTTCAGCCTCCAATGCTTTAGTGATAATAGTCCAAGTTTGTCCAACCTCTCCTTATAGCTAATGCTCTCCAATCCAGGCAATATCCTGCTAAACCTCTTTGCATCCTTTCCAAATCCTCCACATCCTTTCTTTGGTGCAGAAACCAGAATTCTGCACCCGACTAAAGCTTTATACAGTTGCAACATGGTTTCGCCACTTTGATGTTCAGTGACCTGATTAATGAGGGCACACATACTATATGCCATTTTTACCACCTTATCTTTGTGTTGCCAGTTTTGTGGAGCTATGGACTTGGACCACAAGATCTCTCTGTTTATCAATGCTCCTAAGGGTCCTGCTATTTACTGTATACTATCCTCTTGTAATTGACCTCCCAAAATGCACCAACTCACACTTGGCTGAATTAAATTCCACCTGCCATTTCACCATCCAACTTTCCAAGTGATCTATTTCCAACTGCATCCTTTAACAATCTTCTTCAGTATCCACAACTCCAGCAAATTTCATGTTGTCTGCTAACTTAGTAATCAACCACCTACATTTTCATCCAAATCATTTATATATTATATATTGCAAACAAGAGAGCTCCCAGCACTGATCCTTGCAGAATACAAGATCTCCAGGCAGAAAAATACTCCTGTACAATTACCTTCTGTCTTCTATGACCAAGCCAATTTTGCATCCAACTTGCTAACTCACTAGTTATGACTAATTCTTCTGGACCAGCCGGCCACAATGGGTCTTGTTAAGTACTTTAGATTAAGCTGAGATAAATCATCGACACAGCATTTCTGGTTGAAGGCTGTTGCAAATATTTCAGGCTATTCTTTTGCACTAATGTACTTGGCTCCCTCATTATTGAGAAAGGGGTTGTTTGTGAAGCGTCCTCGTCTAGTGAGTTGTTTTTTATTCGTTCATGATCAGTCATAACTGGATGTGGCATGACTGCAAAGCTTAGAACTGCCCTTGGTTATGGAATCACTTAGCTATATCTATCACTTGGTACTTATGTTGTTTTGTATATAATTAGACTTGTTTGGAACTTCACCAACTTCAAATAATTTTTTACAATGATTGAAACAGAATTAAGAACATTGTCTCTAAAAATGTTTTCTGTTCAGTGTAGCTAACTTTATTCTCATGTGGCTGCTCCTCTTATCCGCTTGGAGGTAAAAGTTTTCCACTGGATTGCTACCTTTACTGTCTTACTGCATCCATGAATGCTGCTGACTGCTTATCGGTTTATATGTTTCAGCTACTGTCAAATGGTCTATGTTCTCAAAGTGATAAACTCACGTGTCTTCGGATTTTTTTTCCTCTCCAGGATAAAATCAATTCTCTCAGCTCTTGTTATTTTGAGATATTTCAGCAACGAAGCCCATGACAGCTCACCATGTTTTTACAGGGTTCTGAGTGGTTGCAATAATACTCCCACCAATCCTCCTTTCCATGAGCAGTCTAAGGCCTGTCCAGTGGGGGCTAGTGATAGAGAACAGACCATTGACTTTTAACAACAAGCACTTGTCTTACAAAGCAAGAGGCAGCTTATTGTCATGACACCAATCAGTGTACGTTCCATTGGCTGGATAGATATTATTAGTTAAAACTACCTAAAACTAGTTATGACACATCTGTTGCCATTGGAACTTCATTGAAGGTTCTCTGATTGCCTTGTATAATGCATGTGACACCATCGGATTTACATTCACTCTTTCAAAGTAAATGCATTAAACAATAGCAGTCAGGTCATGAGATTAATTAAGAGTCTTATAAAAGTTGGTAATAATTGGGATATTCAGGCAGCCTCCAGGCTTCACTGTGATGGGGGTAGGGTGCAGATCAGCTTACTGGAGGAGACCACCTACTGGTAGCCTGGGGTGTCAGTGTTTCTGGCAGACCAATAGGTCTTTCCTGCCGATCGGATGGACACTAATCCCACTGTTACAGGTATTCGATCAGCAGTTGGCAGGGCAGTCCTCACAGGGGACCCCAAAAGGTTTGCCTGTGGACTCTGGGATAGAGGTGAGAAGACAGCCCCTCATTAAAAGGCTTGTGGTGCCTAATTGAGGAATAGATTGGCATCAGGAGGTGGGGAGATGCTGCTTGCAGCCACCCTGAATCCTTTCGTCTGATCCTTCCCCACACCCATTATCTTTGTTCACCAGCAGTCTGGTTCCCTCACTGATCCTGGGTTCCTGGTGGGTACATTGTCAGCAGTTACCACTGCTCCCGCAGTGACACAATTGCAATGGAGAGTTGCTGTCAGTTCTCAGGGAAATGATTTCTGTCCCTTGAATCTTCAATCCTTAGGAAAAACCACCATTGACCAATTAAGTACCCAGATGGTATTTAACTTCACTGGGCATTCCCCAAAGGACTCATAGCTGGTTTTCCAGCCAACTCTCATTTGGATTTAATTCACCACCAAGCCACATTTCCAAGGGTTTAGCCTGATGAAAATCTGAGTTTTAATAATATTTGCATCAGAGCTAGATTTGGAACTTGGTCCTCACTCCTACCTCCAACCATTGTGGGCAAAATTCAACTCCTCACAATACTTCTATATTGAGATTGCTAATTGAATGATTTCCACCTGCTGGCCCAGCCAGAATGCATCTCCCCTTTAAGAGATGCAGACTGGATTTAACTGATGCACTTAGCAAGGACTACTCACCACAATGCAGAGGGGCCAGTGTTGGTCTGAGGTGGACAAAATCAAAAGTCCCATGACAACATGTTATACTCCAACATGTTGATTTGCAATCACATGCTTCTGGAGCACTGCTCCTTTGTCAGGTGAAGTCAGATGGAAGTATTTGCCACAATCAGTTACATTATCGTGCAACATGGAATTTGTGTGGAAGCAAACAAAAGCAATGAGTAGCATATCATGATCCCCGCGTACATTTAAAGGCTATCAAATTTTGCAACATTTTAATCTTTTTTCCCAATAAAACAGATTGCAGACTGTCAGTGGAAAGTGCTAAGTGTGTTGTGAGCCCTAGCAAAATCAATGAAGCTAGAATTGTATTACCTACTGGTCAAAGTCACATATCTGCCACTTCTCTCCAAGTCTTCATCACTGAGGGAAACTGTGTACAGAATTTTGATGTGACTACAGCACTAAACTGAAATTTAGAAATAGAAAGTGGTAACTTAAATAGATTTTTCCATGCCTAGATAAAAATATTGGTGAGCACTGAATGTGTACATAACTGAGATATTTTTGCACCCATGCTTGCTTTTCATTAAAACTAGCAACAGAATGAATTTCACCTCTACAACTATGTTGTACAATGTTTGAGTAACTGATCCTGAAGCACCAATCATTTCTGCCTGAAAGCAATGTGACATGTCACTACCACTAATTAAAACACTTCTGAAAGATTAAATGCTCCTAAAATGAAATCTTTTTGTTTTGCTCACAGATCCACAATGATGGGGTTTTTCCAATTCCATACCTTAGAATGACTATAACATTCCCATACACCTCTCCTGCGAACAATACTCTTCTATATTTGACAGGAATTACGTTTTCTTCTGTAAGTTACCTTTTATACTTTGATGGTTGATTTTGTTTTTCAGTCAGTGAAATTAATATGGTGAACAAGGCCTGAATGTCTCATTTTTACTCTAGAATATGAAAATTTATTTAATTATCCAGTTATTAATCATCATAGGTTTTTTTTCAGGTATCTGTTTTCCTAGCATGGAGTGGTGATTAGTAGAAACATAGATCAGAGATCTGCACTGAAATCCTGTAGCTTATCTCTGATCTGTATTACGGTGTTATGGTGTATCTATACAGATTCTTCATTTTGGATTCTATTTTCTGACTTTCCTATGTGATCATTCAAAAGCTGCCATAAGTATTAATACACAGATAGGCAATGGCCTAATGCTATTATCAGTAGACTATTAATCCTGAGACCCAGGCAATGTTCTGTGGACCTGGGTTTGAATCACATCATGACAGGTGCCAGAGTTTAAATTCAATAATAATCTGGAAATAGAAGTTTAATGATAACCATTAACCCACTGCCGATCATTGGAAAAACCCATCTGGAATTGGTCTGTGAAAGTCATTGCAAACAAATCATTCCAATAATGATATGATGAAGCAGAGAAATTAATCTCAAAAAAGTCACCTAAAAAGCTGGAGCTTAGCCTGCTTGGCACACTCTCCTCATTCCTGATGAAGGGTTCATGCTCGAAACGTTGATTCTCCTGCTCCTTGGATGCTGCCTGACCTGCTGCGCTTTTCCAGCAGCACATTTTCAGCTCTGATCTCCAGCATCTGCAATCTTCACTTTCTCCTAGCTTAAATTCTAATGCCTCAGCAACTCGACACAATATCCCATAAATATTTGGAAATTGCAAAGATTGCAAAGGGGATGCTCTTGCTGGGTATTTCAAAAGTTTTCTATTTTTATTTCTCATTTTCAATATCTGCTATCTTTCGTTTTTATATGGGTGACTTCAATCTATTTCCATGCCATTGAGTTACCAATCAAATAGGTTGCTTTGTCCTGAATGATGTTGAGCTTCTTGAGGATAGTTGGAGCTGACCCATCCAGGCAAGTGGGGAGTGTTTCGTCATACTCCTGATTTCTGCCTTGGAGATGGTGAACAGGCTTTGGGAAGGCAGCAAGTGAGTGACTCATCACACAATCCCCAGCCTCCAACCTCCCAGAGTCATTGAGGTGTACAGTATGGAAACAGACCCATCAGTCTAACTCATCAATGCCAACTAGATAACCCCAATTAGTCTAGTCCCATTTTCCAGCATTTGGCCCATATCCCTCTAAATCCTTGCTATTCATATCCCCATCTAGATGTCTTTTAAATGTTGCCATTGTACTAGCCTCCACCACTTCCTCAGGCAGCTCACTCCATACATGCACCACCTTCTGCATGAAAAAGTTACCCCTTATGTGCTTTTAAGTATTTCCCCTCTTGACTTAAACCTGTAACCTATAGTTTTGGATTCCCCTTACCCTGAGGAAAATACCTTGCAATTCACCTTATCCGTAACACTCATGATTTTATAAACTTCTATAAAGTCACACTTTATCCTCCACAACTCCAAAGAAAATAGTCCCAGCCTATTCAGCCCCTCACTGTAACTCTAACCCGGCAACATTCTTATGAATCTTTTCTGAACCCTTTCAAGTTTCACAACATCCTTCCTATCTCAGGAAGACCACACCTGCATGCAGTATTCCAAAAGTCCTGTACAGCCACAACATGACCTCCCCACTCTTATACTCAATGCACTGATCAGTAAAGGCAAGCTTACCAAGTGAATTCTTCACTACCCATCTGCCTTTGATTCTACTTTCAAGAAAGTATGAGTCTGCACCTCAAGGTCTCTTTGTTCAGCAACACTTTCCAGGACTTTAATATAAGTATATAACTCCTATCGTGATATGCCTTTGCAAAATGCAGAACCTCACATTTATCCAAATTAAACTCCATCTGTCACTCCCTGGCCTAACTGATCAAAGTCCCATTGTACTTTAAGGTAACCTTCTTTGCAGTCCTCTACATCACCAATTTTGGTGTCATCTGCAAACTACTAAATATGCCTTCTTTTTCACATCCAGATCACTGATATAACTGACAAAAAGCAGTGGATCCAGCACCAATCCTTGTGGCACACCGCTGGTCACAGGCCTCCAGTCAAAAATGCAATCCTCCACCACCACCCTCTGTCTCCTACCTTCGAGCGAGTTCTGTATCCAAAGAGCCAGGTCTCCCTGTATTCCAAGTACTCCCTCTCCTTAGTCTACCATAAGGAGTCTTGTCAAATGCCTGTCACAAAGCAGGTTCCTTTTTTCTAAAAGCTGTTTCTTTTCTCAAGGAGACTGTCATTGATTTTTTGTTCTGACTTACATTGCCAATTAGGCTGGTTTGGTACAGAGTTTAAAGGGTGTTGAGAAACCTTTTTGTTTATGTGTAAACAGATGAGGCTTCAGGCCAAAGTGGTCAAGTTTTAGGAGTGACCTGTGTAATGAAAGGGGAGTGGTTAGCTCTCTAGCTGAGCAGATTAGTCCAAAACTAGTTAGGGGTTCAACAGTGAGCTGTGTGGAACCTCTCTCTCTCTCTCTCTCTCTCTCTCTCTCTCCCCTTCTGTCCTTCTAACTTCAACCTGTAAGCGCCTGTTCCATTTATACTAGTTTTCAAGGGGGTTTGCTTATTAGGACTGTTTGGATAGACTGAGCTCTGTTGGGTTCTTTATTCTGTGCTTTGTGTTTCATTATGTAATTTTGTGAATAAATTTCTATCTGTTTTAAAACCTAGAAGTCAACCTAGCTAACTTACTGTGGGTAACTTTCACTGTGCACTTACCGAAGTAACTTACAAAGTTATGGTTTGTGTTGCCTGTGCAAGAATGTTTTGAGTGATCTGGCCTAGTCTGTAACTGTTTGGGAGCTCTTTGTGGGATTTTAAACAGCGAGTGGTAGGTTGTAGTGTCTTTATTTTGGGTGCTGGCTCAGTTGGATAGACAAAGCTTGGGATAGTAATGGCTCTTTCAGTTGCCAAAAGTTTTCTGAATGTGGATGCAGTGACTTTCAACGTTTTGCAAAAGGTGAATAAGACCAAGCTGCAGGAATTAGCAGAGAAGCTGGAATTGGAACTGCCTGCTTCTGTTAGGAATGGGAAGATAATTACAGCAGTAGCTCAGCGTCCAAACTTGCTGGAGAAACCATCAGAACCTATAGAGATGGCAAGAATTAATTTGCAAATGAAGCAACTTGAGTTAGAGGCGAGAGGTAAGGAAAGGGCAGCAGAAATGACTCAATTTGAGTTACAATTAAAAGCAGAAGAGAGGGGAAAAGAGCAGCAGGAGAGGGCAAAAAGAGAGAGCAGAGAAAGAAAAAGAGAGAGTGTTTGAACTGTAAAAACTGACACTTAAAAAGGAAAGTCAGCTTAAAAGGCTGGAGATAAAAGCTGAGGGTAGGCTCAGTGAGGAAGTAATGCAAACTCATATGGAAAAGTAGAGAGTTAAAGCAGCAAGGTTAGCAGCTGAAGTGGCTGATGATTATGAGCTGATCCATAAAACACGGTTTGGCTTCCAGAATCAGTTTCAGTCCATGAGGAATAGAAATTGGGGCAAAGAGAAATCCTCACGTGGAAAGGGAAAGCTAGATCTCAGTGAAGATCATAAGGATAACTTACCACAGGGTAAAAAAGAACCCCTGGAGGGGTACAAAGAAGTTAAAAGGCTCCAGTGTTTTCATTGTAATAAATTGGGCCACACAAAATCACTGTATTGGTGGACTAGGAGAAAGCCAGATGTCGGAAATCCAGACAAGCCTAGATGTTTTGCTGGACTAGTAACAAAAAGCACAAGGGAAGTTAGGCAACTGCCTCAGAATATACAAGAAAATCAGAGGTTGAATAAGGAAGAAGTGCTAGATCTGCTTAAAAATATATATATGCAAGGGTAAAATTTATTCACATAGGCCAGGAGTAATAGGTAAGGACATGACAATATTAAGGGACATAGGATCCTCTCAGTCTGTAATGCTGAAAGATGAGGAGATACACATTCCTGAGGGATTATTACCAAAAAGGGTGCTGGTAACAGGAATTCATGGTGAGACAAACAGCGCTCAGTTATGTTACATGAGGTTAGAGAGTCCAGAGAAGAGTGGAGAATTTGTGGTAGGAGTACTGGACAAATTCTCAGCTCCAGGAATACAATTGTCCTTGCAAATGATATAGCCGATTCACCGGTAGGTGTGCTGCCTACTCTAGTTGAGACACAAGCAACTGAAGAAATACAGCACCTTTATTCAGGAATTTTCGATGATTGTGTGGTCACAAGATTATAGAGGCATAAGAGGACCATTAAAATTGATTAAGGATAAATTAATAATTCAGAGACCACTCATTTAGACTGTGTCAAATTTTAGAGAATGATTAAATAGAGCTTGAGAGTTGAGTACACAGCATTTAAAAGTATCACAGCATACAATAAAACAGGAAGTGGGTAACAAATCGCAAATTTGTAATTTTGCAATTAGGGATAAGATATTGGTGTTACTTCCAGGAACAGGTGAACTTTTAAAAGCAAGGTTTAGTGGACCTTATCAAATCTAAACGAAATTGAGTGAAGTGAATTACTTGATAAGGACTCCAGACAGGAAGAAATCTCAGAATGTGTCATGTGAATATGCTCAAAAGATATTTTAATAAGGAAGGAAAACAAGAGGAAATGTTTATGATTACAGCACAGAAGGAAGAACCAGGTTCAGAGGATTCTGAATTGGACATTCCTTAAATCAAATTGGACAATGAGGAAGTTGTCAAAAATTGGAATAAATTATTGAGTTACCTTCACAAGAAGATCAAAATGACTTGAAAGAGTTATCACTATCACATGGGGAAACATACGGAAATAAACTGGGAAGTGCTAACCTAATTGTGCATGATGTAGAGATAGGAGATGCTGTTCTGATTAAGCAACTCCTTATAGGAGTAACCCTTTAAAGTTGGCAGAGGTCCAGAAGGACATAGATTGCATGCTCCAAAATTGCATGATTGAAGTGAGTTACGGTGACTGGAGCTCACCCATAGTCATGGTGTCAAAGCCAGATGGCACCTGACAGTTATGTGTGGACCATAGCAAAGTCGACGCCGTTAAAAACACTCGTGCATATCCAGTTCCATGGTTGGAGGACTATGTTGTAAAAGTGGGACAAGCAACTTACATCCCTGAGTTGGACTTGCTCAGAGGCAACTGGCAAGTACCTCTGTAAGAGAGAACAAAAGCAGTTCCAGCTTTTGTAATGCTAAATGGACTATATCAGTTCAAAGTCATGCCATTTGGCATGAAAATGCTCCAGCCATGTTTCAGAGACTGACTAATAAGGTCATTGCCAGATTACCCAACTGTGTTGTTTACATTGATGACCTGGTGATTTTTAGACACTCGTGGAAGGAACATTTACAGCGTTTATCAGACTTGTTCGGTCGACTTCAGAAGGCAGGCTTGGTGGTAAACCGAGCTAAAAGTGAATTTGCCAAAGCCCAAGTCATCTTCCTGGGCCATGTTATAGGACCTGGACGAATGGCCCCACAGGAAACAAAAACGAAAGTAATTGTGGAATTTCCCACACCATGGACAAAAAGAGCAGTACTACAGTTCCTGGGATTGAGTAGATTTTATCATAAGTTTGTGCCGAACTTTAGCAGAGTGGCTGCTCCACTCACCAAATTGTTAAAAAAAGGCAAGAAGTTTCAGTGGACAGCGGACTATCAAAAGGCATTTGACAGCCTAAAACCCGTGTTAACCACTGTCCCAGTATTGGCCAGACCTGATTAGACAAAGCCTTTCAAGGTGGCTCTCGATGCCAGTGATGTGGATGTCAGTGTTTTGCTCCACAGGAGGATGACGTGGGAATAGAAAGTCTCATCAGGTATTTTTCCAGGGAGTTAAACGTTCATCAGCAGAAATATTTAACGGTTCAGAAAGAGACTTTAAGCTTGGTGTTGGCATTACAACATTTCAGTGCTTATATTACCAGCAATGCTCCTGAGACAATCGTATACACTGATCATAACTCATCGACATTTGTGGAAAAATTTAAGGACAAAAGTGCCAGAGTGTTAGATGGAGCTCATTGTTGCAGCCATTCATTTTGACAATTGTGCATGTGACAGGTCAAGAAAAGGTGATTGCCGATGCATCATTGAGACTCAAATGAGATATGGAGGTGTTCAGTGGCAGGTGTGCGATGGCCTGAATTTGCATGTGGTTTGTGCATGTTTGCATGTTTATAGTTTCAATAGGGTATATGTGTGTTTAGACTACTAACCAGGACTTTGAAGGGTTTTAAAAATTAAGCCATCTTTTGGTATTGATGGTTCAGTTTCTTTTAAGGTGGGAGGTGTCACAAAGCTGGTTTCTTTTTTCTAAAAGCTGTTCCTTTTCTCAAGGTGACTGTGTCCTTGGATTTTTTTTGTTGGAGGGGTAATAAACTGCTCCTGGTGCTGATTAGACTGGTTTGGTACAGAGATTAAAGGGAATTGAGAGGCCAAAGTGGTCATGTTTTATAAGTGACCTGTATAATGAAAGGGGAGTGGTCAGCTTTCTGGCTGACCAGTTCAGTCAAGAACGAGTTGGGAGTTCAACAGCAAGCTGTGTGGAAACTCTCTCTCTCTTCTTCTGCCCTTCTAACTTTAACCTTTAAGCATGGGTTCCATTTATACTGGTTTTTAAGGAGTTTGCTTACTGGGACTGTTGTGTATATTCAGAACAGCATAATTAAGTCTACATAGAACAGAACAGTACAGCATAAAACAGGCCCTTCAGCCCACAATGTTATGCTGACCATTGATCCTCATGTATGCACCCTCAAATTTCTGTGACCATATGCATGTCCAGCAGTCTCTTAAATGTCCCCAATTACCTTGTTTCCACAACTGCTGCTGGCAACGCATTCCATGCTCTCACAACTCTCTGTGTAAAGAACCCGCCTCTGACATCCCCTCTATACTTTCCTCCAACCAGCTTAAAACTATGACCCCTTGTGTTAGCCATTTCTGCCCTGAAGAACACCTTTACAACGTATTCACCAAAAACGAATACCCTGCAATTTCATCAACAGATGCCTAAGGGAAAGACAACAGAATGAGGATCTGCCACAACCCAAAGGACTAGCCACGTTACCATACATCAAGAATATTTCTGAACTGACAGCCAGACTACTGCGACCACTAGGACTCATAACAGCACACAAACCAACAGCCACTCTCAGACAACAACTCACCAGGACAAAGGACCCGATACCCAGCATAAGCAAAACTAACATAGTGTACAAAATCCCATGCAAGGACTGCACAAAACACTACATAGGACAAACAGGAAGACAGCTAATGATCCGCATCCATGAACACCAACTAGCCATGAAACAACACGACCAGCTATCCTTAGTAGCCACACACGCAGATGACAAGCAACATGAGTTCGACTGGGACAAGACTACTATTATAGGACAAAAACCCTCACCTTATCACCCTCACCTTAACCTCCTTCCACCTATCGCATTTCCAACACCCCTCCCACAAGTCCCTCCTCCCTACCTTTTATCTTAGCCTGCTTGGCACACTTTCCTCATTCCTGAAGAAGGGCTCATGTCCAAAACGTCAATTCGCCTGCTCCTTGGATGCTGCCTGACCTGCTGTGCTTTTCCAGCAACACATTTTCAGCTATTATAGGACAAACCAAACAGAGAACAGCCAGGGAATTCCTAGATTCTATCAACAAACACATCAACCTGGATCCAATATACCCGCCACTGCAGCGAACAACTGGAACTGACAACCGGAAGTGGCAGAGGCAAACCCCTATAAATGCCGCTTGTAACAACACAGAAGCACTTCAATGGAGGCTCCCAAGCACTGAGGATGTCACCATGACAGGGAGCGAAACGTGTGCAACACAAATTCCCAGCTCGGTGAACAGAACCACAGCAACGAGCACCTGAGCTACAAATCTTCTCACAAAATTTGAACTGTACAGTTACTGAAACAAATTGTAAAGTTATGGTGTGGGTTGCCTGGTCAAGAATGTTTTAAGTGGTCTGGCCTAGTCCATAACATGCCTTACTGAAGTCCATACAGAACATATTCATCGCTCTGCCCTCATCAATCTTCTTCGCTACATCAAAAAACTCAATTAAGTTACTGAGATATGATTACCCATGCACAAAGCTATGTTGACTATCCCTAAACTGGCCTTGCCTTTCCAAAAACATATAAATCCTGTCCCGCATAATTCCCTCAGCAACTTGCCCACCATCGAAGTCAATCTCACCAGTCTGTAGTTCCCTGCTTTTTCCTTACCATCTTTCATAAATTGTGGCACCACATTAGCCAACTTCCAGTCTTCTGGTACCTAACTCATGGCTATTGATGATGCAAATATCTCAGCAAGGGGCCCAACAATCACTTCCCTACCTTCCCACAGAATTCTAGGGGACACCCGATCAGGTCTCAGGGATTTATCCACTTTTATGCACTTTAAGACATCCAATACCATCTCCTCTGTAATATGGACACTTTTTAAGATATCACTATTTATTTTGCTACATTATCTAGCTTCCACATCCCACTCCACAGTAAACGCTGATGCAAAATATTCATTTAGTATCTCACCTACCTCATATGGTTCAACACATAAGCGGCCCTGCTGATTTTTAAGGGGTCCCAATATCTCCCTTGTTACTCTTTTGTCCTTAATGTATTTGCAGAATTCCCTTGAATTCTCCTTAACCCAATTTGGCAAAGCTACCACATATCCCCTTTTGGTCCACCTGATTTCCCTCTTAAGTATACTCCTACTGCCCTTATACTCTCTTAGGAATTCACTCAATCCCTGCTGTCTATACGTGACATATGTGATCTTTTTCTTGACCAAATCCTCAATTTCTCTAGCCATCCAGCCTTCCCTACACCTACTGAACTTATCTTTCACATTAAGGTGAAGATACTGTCTCTGGATTCTCATTATCTCATTTTTGAAGACTTCCCATTTTCCAGTTGTCCTTTTCCTGCAAATATCTGCCCTCAGTCAGCTCTTGAAAGTTTTTGCCTAATACTGTCAGAATTGGCCTTCTACAAATTAGAATTTAACTTTTAGGTCAGATCTATCCTTTTTCATCACTGTTTTAAAACAAATAGAATTATGGTTACTGGCTCCAAAGCTCTCCTCCACTGACACCTCAGTCACTTGCCCTGCCTGATTTCCTAAATGAAAGTCAAGTTTTGCTCCTTCTCAGGTAGGTACTTCCACACACTTAAAGGATTAGATGGAGAGGAATTTGTTAACACTGGCAATCCCAGTATACGATTGGAAATTTAAAATCCCCTACTATTCTTGAAGCCGCGGTATTAAAGTGGTTAGCTGAGTTAAATTTAAGTATTTATCTTAATAGAGAGTAAAATTACAGGCTGATACAGCAAAAACTACCCATTGACTCAATACCTTAATGCAATAAGAGAGGTTTCACAACATCTCACAATTTTAATTTTAGCCACATAATTATAGTTTAATGTGGCTTCATTAAGGTTGCTTCACTATCACCTCCCATGGATATGTTTCTATGTCATTTCCAATAGTATCTCCACTAAGTTGTGCTTATAGATGTCTGTGACCTTTGCTTTTTTCAAAACATGTTTCAATTTATTTCCGTTCCACCTGGCAGAATAATACAGTCAGTTGCCTTGACTCTCAATTCGTGGATCCCTTGAAGATACAAGCTAAAAACCCTCACAAACCATCTCCAGTGGAAGAGTACTTCATCAACTCAGTTGGGGTAATTACAGTCTTGTCAGATTTTGTGCGATTCAATAGAACAGGGTAAAGGAGTGCATATAATACTGGATTAACAATTTAAGAGTTGAGAGTTAAAATTAAAATGTATTGTGCAATTCTGCAAGCTAAAATTTAACCAATAAATGTAAGTTGTGAACTGTTAGCTAGGTATAAATGACTATGTGACCTAAATTTTAAGAAATAGGTTGACAAATATATTTTGGAATAAGGACCTGATTGTAATCTGTCTGATACTATTTTCATGTGCATTGTTGGTGAAGCCAGAACGAGAAGGTTTTTTTGTTTAATCTATCCCTAGCTCCCCCTAAGGTGGTGATGGCAAACCTTCTGCCTGAACTGCTGCAGTGCACATAGTGATCAGACAATGCCAATAGGTACAGAAATACCAGGATTGGCATTTCAGCCCAGGGTTTTATCCTGGAAACAGTATCATGTATTGAGCCATAACCCAATATTGCAAACTCACCTTCCCAGTAGTATCTAGACTGGCAGAATGGTGAAGAGAAGATGGGCTGGTATTGGAGTCCCCAAGTCTGGAAACAGGCCAAAACTGAAACAAAGTTGGCAGCTTTGGAGGCCTGCCTGCCTTCAGTGAGGCATTTCCATGGGCATTCGAACTCTCCTGAAGAGTCACTGAGTGTTTCTCTCCATAGATGCTGCCAGACCTGCTTAGTTTCTCCAAGAATTTCTGTTTTTGCTTCAAAATAAACAAATGACTATTCAAAACCTTATTTAAAGCACAATCTCGCCATCTACCTCACAGCTGTTAGCAACTCCTACTGACCAAAATCTATTTACAAATCTTGGAGAGCTCAGCCAAGCATTCAGAATGAAATCCCATTGCACAAACCCTGCCTGACTCAAAGCAATGGAAATTTTACAGGTGTATAAATAGATAAGCATCCTCCATTTTTATGAAGACTTAGCAGATGTGTTTTCAATCATTAGATATCCCTTCAACTGTTTCAAAGCCTCGACTTATATATGGACTTTAAATAAATGCAAAAATAAAGATGTATGGTCCTGATGGCACATTTAAATGTTAATTCAATACTGGACAAAGTGCCGCAATGCATCTGAGCACTTTCATAATGCTAGTTAATTTACTAATGGTTACTTGTGTTTTAAAAGATAAGGCCTCTTATTAATCAGTGTATTGCTTACATATGTAACTTCTCATACACATTTGTTAGGTAGGATTAACACTCAGGCAAATGTAAGATGGATGTAACACTAAAATGTTAGATAGAAATAGCTCTCAGGCTGATGTGGCCGGGGGGCCCCAGAGGGGGAAACAGACACGAGGTCTGAGGAAGATAACTGAACCAGTGGAAAAGTACTGAAAGAGCAGTAAAACTTGGGAAAACAGAACAAAGGGGCCATCTGGTACATAGCAAGTTGAGCTAACTGATAGCCAAATAAGGCATGTTAGAACACTGATAAGAGACTGGGGCCAATGACAAACTATAGAACCGACCATTACCAAATAAGGGAACGGTGCAGGAATAAGGGGGGTATAAGAATAGACAGCTTAGAACAAAGGGTTAGAACGCCTTCTCCAGCAAGCCTGATACCTTGCTGTAACTCGATTCTCTCTCGAATAAAGCAGTCTGTTTCTTAAAATCTGACCCGGTGTCTCATTCCTCCGAAACGAACACGGGGACGGATTTTAAGAAACAGACTGCTTTATTCGAGAGAGAATCGAGTTACAGCAAGGTATCAGGCTTGCTGGAGAAGGCGTTCTAACCCTTTGTTCTAAGTTGTCTATTCTTATACCCCCCTTATTCCTGCACCGTTCCCTTATTTGGTAATGGTCGGTTCTATAGTTTGTCATTGGCCCCAGTCTCTTATCAGTGTTCTAACATGCCTTATTTGGCTATCAGTTAGCTCAACTTGCTATGTACCAGATGGCCCCTTTGTTCTGTTTTCCCAAGTTTTACTGCTCTTTCAGTACTTTTCCACTGGTTCAGTTATCTTCCTCAGACCTCGTGTCTGTTTCCCCCTCTGGGGGCCCCCGGCCACATCAGCCTGAGAGCTATTTCTATCTAACATTTTAGTGTTGCATCCATCTTACATTTGCCTGAGTGTTAATCCTACCTAACACATTACATTATGAATTGCGAAGGTATCATCACAAATTGAACTTATCCATCAAATATTCCCAAATCCAAACTGGGCAACCCATTGGAACTCAACTGCAATGGGATGCTATAAATTATGTCTCCTAATATCAAAGCCCTGACTATGTAGAATTAGCAAGAGTTCAAAGTGCCTGCCCTTGCAAAGGTATAAGCAAGGAAGGAATGCTGGATGTGAGTTCGCTGCCCACACTCTCAACCCAGGGCCATATCAATTACACACACTGGGAATTTCAACATGGACAGAGGCATGAAAACCACCACTTCATGACCATTGTGATAACCTAGTAAGTAATTTAATTGTAAACGCAGTTATCACAGCTTGCACAGGGGAACTCTAGATCTGATGTGGCAATGATGCTCATCATTAAAAAAAACAAGATGGAGCACTGACATTATGGTATACAACAGAAAATCCCATTTTTATATGCTTCTATTTCCTAAAGGTAACTAATAGTGAAAAGTGGTATTCTCTGACAAACATTGATGATTTCATTGACAACTGCCTTTTCTACATTGCCGAACAGATATGTGAAAATAATGAAGGATGTGCTAACTTCTCCTGTACTATATATCCATCAAGTCTGATCAAGTTTAAAATGTCATTGAGAATATGGAAACCTTCTTTTGTTAAAGTAAGTAAAGTGGATTCACTGATTACAAAGCTTGCATGAACAGAAGTATAATTCATATTTCTGCCAAAATTGCCATTGTGGTCTTTCTGCAGTCTGGTCAACCCATTCTGTATCTGGGAAAAAAAAGGGATGGAAATACATTTTCTTCAAAAAAATGAGACGAAGAAAATACTTCAATGGAGTCACAATCTGAGATGTTTACATTACAGTCATAAAGACTAAAAGACATAAGTATTAAAGTGGAATATCAGATCTTGAAAATATTTGGATGAGGTTATTTATTCAAAGCATTTTGTAATCCAACAAATTTCCTTAAGAAGTTCAATAATTTGTTTCTTTCATGCAATTATTTTAATTAACAGTTTTAATTCCACAAATATGAAGCACCAATACATAAATTGACGCAATGCTACCATTCTGAAATAAATTATTTCACAATTTTTTTTATTGTTACAATCTGGTAAGATGAGATAAACCGGGTTCCTGCTATTCAACCTTCTAAGATAAATACGAACAATGTGAAGTCAAATAGTAATCATAACATTTTTTGAGTTTCATGTAGCATTTGTAAGAGACCAGCAAAGATCAGAAATTAGAATTTTTATTTAAATAATGCAAACGTTTAATAGGATGAGGCAGAGACTGTCCACAGTACCCTGGGAAATAGTGAAGAGGTAAAACAATGAGGAACAGTGCAGGATGTTCAAAGAAGTATTTAATGCTAAAAAGAAGCAAGTTCTCTCCAAAAACAAACAGCTATGGACATCTAAGGAGGTAAGACACAGCATAAAATTAAAATAAAAGGCTTACAAAAATGCAAAGAACAGTACAGATCTCACAGAGTGGGACAAATACAGAGACCCACAAAGCAGTTTATAACAGCAGCTAAAAAGGGTTATGAAAGGAAACTTGCAAAGCACATAAAAATAAAAAGAGGAGATTTTATAGTTATATAAAGGGAAGGTGGCTGGTTAAGAGTACTTCTGGCCAACTGAAGGCTGAGAATGGGTACATTGTCAATGATCGTTGGGAAATGGCAGACATGCTGAACAATTATTTTGCTTCAGTAATGACAGCAGGAAAGGAAGATAGCTTGCTAGAAATCTTGCTAAAAGAAATTAACTGAGGATCAGGAAGAGGGTGAAAATGAAATTAGCTTGAGTAAATCATCTATAATAGGGAAATTAATGAAATTGAAGAGTGACAAATCCCCAGGAATGGGTGGTTTCCGTCCATGGATATTAAAGGAGGCAGGAGGGTACGATGCAGGTGACCTAACCATAATCTTTCAGGATTCTCTTGATTCAAGAGCTGTACCTCTGAATTGGAAATTTGGTCATGTCACACAGATCTTTAAGAACAGTGACAGAAGGAAACCAGGAAAGTACAGGCCAGTTAGCCTGATATCTGTGATGGCGAAATTGTTGGAGTCTATAATCAAGAATATGATAACTAATCATCTCAAAATCTTTCAGTTAATCGGGCAGAGTCAGCATGGATTCATGAAAGGTATGTCATGCCTGACAAACCTGAGGAGCTGACAAGGGTGGTGGATAGAGGTAAATTAATAGATATTTTTCATAGGGACTTCCAGAAGGCTTTTGACAAAGTCTCACACAAGGGATTGTTATGTAAGGAGGAAGCCCATGAAATTGAGAGGGAAACTTATAGGCATGGAGAAGAAATTAGTTATGTGGCTAGAAACAGGCAGTTGGAATAATGGAGTAAAAAGTGAGGTCTGCAGATGCTGGAGATCAGAGCTGAAAATGTGTTGATGGTTCAAGCACAGCAGGTTAGGCAGCATCCAAGGAACAGGAAATTCAATGTTTCGGGCCAGAGCCCTTCATCAGGAATAATGCGTAAGTACTCAAACTGGCAGGATGCGACTAGTGTCCAACAGGGATTGGTGTTAGAGCCTCAATTATTTAGGATATTCATGAGCAACTCAGATCATGGCACAAAAAAACCAAATATCCAAATTTGCTGATGACAAAATTGGACAGCCTCGTAGACAGTGTTGACCACAGCATAAAATTACAACAGGATATTGACAGATTAAGTGAATGGACAAAGCTGTGGCAGATGGATTTTAATACAAGTGAGTGTGAGGTTATCCATTTCAGACCGATAAAGGATCGATCAGGGTATTTTTCAGAAGGCTCAAAATTAAATACTGTCTATTTCCAATGGAATTTCAGGGTTCAGGTGCATCACTCTTTGAAATGCCACAAACAGGTGCAGAAAATAGACAGAAAGGCTAATGGAATGCTGGTCTCTATATCTAAAGAATATAGGGGTGTAGACATTATGCTACATTTATACAAAACTCTAGTTAGATCCCACTTGGAGTACTGGATGTTTGCCCTGGAGGGAATTCAACCCAGGTTTACAAGGATGATACTTGGACTTTATGGCTTAAGTTATGAGGAGGGATTAGGCACATTGGACCTTTATTCTCTATAATTTAGTAGGTTAAGGCATAGTCTAACCAAGTCTTCAAGATATTGACAGGGAAAGACAGGGTATATAAAGACAAACTATTTCCACTGTTTGAGGATTCTAGAACCAGGGGATAGTTGAAGAATTAGGGTGAAGATGTTCAGAAGAGATGTTAGAAAGCACTCCTACATACAAAGAGTAGTGGAGATTTGGAATTCTCTTCCTCAAATGGCGATCAACGTTAATTGAGTTGTTAAATTTAAATCTGAGATGGACATTTTTTTATTTAGCAAGAGTCTCAAGGGAAATGGGCCCAAGGCATGCATATGGAGTTGGCTTTTACCCGAAATGGCAATTTTCCTGCTCCTTGGATTCTGCCTGACCTGCTGTGCTTTTCCAGCACCACTCTAACCCAGACTTGGGTTTCCAGTATCTGCAGTCCTCGTTTTTACCTATATGGAGTTATGCACAGATCAGCCATGATTTTATTGAATGGCAGAGTAGGCCCAAGGATAGCTTACTAATGTTTCTATGTTCCTCACAGCAGGCTGGTTGTTTATTCCAATTGTGAAATTAATTGGTGTTCAGGCTTGTTAATTATTGGTGATGTTTCATCCCCAACCTTGGAAGATTCTCATAATTGTGTAAATCAAATAATAGATAAGGAAGATTTTCATGTCTGAGATGGGGTCCTGATTGGTTTCATTGCCAGGTAAAGGGTAAAGTGTTCATTTAAACTCATAGTGTTCTTTGTTTAATCCGTATTGATTTCATGAAAATTAGCCCACCTATGCAGTCAGATAAGGCCTGTAGCCATTTTAAGACAGTAGTTTTGGTCCTTTTTAAAAATAATTTCAGTCTGCAAATGTCTCAGATATTAAATTGACCAATAATTAGATAACTGCAATAATTGTAATTCTGATGGTCCAAAATATCAAAATATTAGTTGTGGTCTCAAAATGAAACCTTATATCCCAATCCCAATCACAACCAAAAGGATCCAAAAATGTTATATTCTGGATAGAAATGGTGTGCAGGGAACTGGGAAAAAAGACAGGCAATTGGCACTAGGTCATAGAAATGGGATAGACACAATGGGCCAAATGGTCTACTCCTGCACCATGACAATTCAGTGATTCAATAGAATTTACAGATCAATTGTCTCTATTTTGTATAATTGTGACACAATTACTTTTCATGTTCTTTACTTGGCATGACTACAGTTTAATTAGATTTGCCATTTTTACTGTGTGATTTCTACGAATCATTTTCTGCATCAGCAGTGTTACTCACAAAACATAGGAACAAGATCAACATCTACATTTATTTCCTAAATATTTGTGAACGTTGTGACTGTTTTGTCATTGTCAAAAGCAGCATCTGTAAATAAAGAGAATTCTTGGCAATGCTACTCAGCTGTTCTATTTTCTGATGTTCATCAAGAATACTTGTGTTTGTTTTTTTCCATTAGGACAACAAGCAGTGGATTAACTAAGCATTGCAATTGTTCATTAACACTTGCGTAACACATTGAAGATGCCTTTTGCATTACAATATTCACATACCTCTATAACATATCAAACCCTAGCACTGAGTTATATTTATGAAAATCATGCGTGAAAGCTTCCTTAAAGAGTTTGATCTCTCACTTGAAATTTTGGATCTTCTTGCAATGTTACTTTTGTCAGTATTTTGCCTTTTTTGCTCTCTTACTTTCATCTTTGTTGGCTCTAGCTGCTTTTTTTCTTACCAAGTATTCAGAACATAGCTTACATAAAAATAGATAGTAAGAGTTTCATTTTTTTTAAGCCAAAGAGTTGACAACATGAGCATTGGTCTGATAATGATAGTAAGCGGGCTCTCTATATTGGTGGCCAAGTCAGAGGGCTGGCCATTCTGCAAGCCTCAGCAACACCACTTTGGCAGAATATAGTCAAACTGTCAATGGACTTGTTTTTGTGAGTCTGGAGACTTAATTTGCTTTTGTCATTGCAGGCAAAATTTAATTCAATAGGCCTAAATATTACTGCTACACTCAAAATTGAAGAATCATCACTGGTGGTACTAAACAAAACAACAGAAAGAACAATGGTGAGTAAATACCTTTTTACTTTGTTATAATTGCTGACGCTCATGATTTGGGATTTGACATTAGCTGACTCTCACTAAAGGTTCACTTTATAAGTGTAACCTCAGAAAGTGAGCCATAAAGTTCCTTAGAAATGAAATCACATCATTTTCCCTAGGCCTTTGCAGCTCTTCCACTAATTTATAGCAGACAATTGAGCAAATAGCATTGGAAATTCCCCTATATTCCTGATGAAGGGCTTTTGCCCGAAACATCGATTTTACTGCTCCTTGGTTGCTGCCTGAACCGCTGTGCTTTTCCAGCACCACTCTAATCTAGACTCTGGTTTCCAGCATCTGCAGTCATTGTTTTTACCTAATTCCCCTGTTGGCACAGTCAGCTGAGATGGAGAACTAATCACTAAGTTGAAGGAATAATTCAGTATGATACCTGAGGGAAGAAGGAAAGGAGAGAATCTCAGTGTGGGACTGCAGTGAACAGTAGACAGTTAGAGTTAAAGAAAGGCTAAAAGTGATAGAACACAGTTTAGAGCTCAAAATAAGAATTGAGAAAAATCAAAGTATAATTCACAGTAATTTATTGATTAAAAACTATATGGATAGAACGGAAAGTATAGAAGCACAATGTTACAAGTGGTAGAAATCTAAAACACACAGAGAAAATGCAGGAGAAACTCAGCAGGTCTGGCAGCATCTCTGGAGAGAGGAACAGAGTTAACATTTCAAGTCCAATCTGACTCTTCTTCAATTCAAATATTTAGGGGTCTTCTCACAACACCACCATAATGAACATTGTTCCTGCCAGGTGACAACAGTGTCAGTCTTCTTGACTGGTACAGTAGAGTTAACTGGGTGCTGGGTTGGAAGTGAAGGGAGAGGTCCTTGATCTGTTCCAATCTCAGTGTTTTCCACTGAAAAGCTACTGGCCAACACTGGCTTGCAACATTTTTCCATGTGGTCTTCATTCCGCCTACTAATTCAAAGTAAACACATCAATAAATCCATCAAGAAGAAGGCCCTGGAAGATTTGAATCTTGTACATGACAGAATGTTCTGGAGGGAACAGTAAAGGTGGCATGAGTGGAATCAGAAGGAGGATGCCAAGTCTAATAGCCTGTAAGCACAGTGGGTGGGAAGATTAACAGTCAAGACTATTGGGCAGTTGAGATTAATATAGCTAGACAGTGATGTGTTTCACAATGGCAACTTTGTAGGTTGCAGATAGAACCACAATTATAGTCAAGGGCTTGTTCAGAGGAAATTCCAACCTAGACTGTGACATTAAAATATCCACGATGAAGAGCAGTGATGGGCTGGATGACAAGAGAGATCCTGATGAAGGGCCCCGATCTGAAACATCGACTCTTCTGCTCCCCTGATGCTGCTTAACCTGCTGTGCTATTTCCAGCTCTACACTCTGTCTTTCCAGCAGCTGCAGTCCTCGCTATCTCTAAATTGACGAGAAGTAAATACCTGCGAATAAAGAAACAAAAAAATGCAAAAATCTGGGAGAGTGGAGAACATAGACATGATTGAGCAGTGCCATGCAATGGAAATAGAAACAATGTAATAAAGTGAGGTTGAGGTGGGAATCCAAAATAAAAGGAATAAGAGCAAAGGAATTCAAGCTGTTTCTGTTGCATATGGAGCTGGTGGTTTTCACAAGCTAAAATGAGAGGAAAATAGACTTATTCTTGGTATTCTACAGAATAGGAAAATTTAGTTTCACAACACTGCGGAAGGATATTCTTTGTGGGGAATATCAATATTGTAGATAGAGCAGGCTAATGTATCATGAGGAAAATTTGCCACTCATTCCATGACATAATATAATGCTACAGTTCTCCATTAGCATAATTCATTACCCTTAAAGATAGCAAGGAGACATCAGTCACTTAATCATTTTATTGAAGTTGAGGTAGGAGGCACCAGAGCAGGAGCAAGTCATAGCAAACAGTTTTGGAGGAGTGTGCAGGAGTTTTTGACTTCATCAAGCTCTGTCCTGTTCTGATGAAGACCAACACCAGACTCAAATGTTAACTTTGCTCTATTCTCGCAGACACTGCCAGACCCGCTGAGTTTCTACAGCAACTTCTGTTTTTGCTTCAGATCTCCAGCATCCACAGTTCTTTGTCTTATTATATGAACTCTGGTCCAATGCTGACAGGAAGAGGCAATTGACCAGGAAGCAGGGATAAAATGTTAAGTCTTTGGAACTCCCATGAGCATCTATAATGAGCACTGCAATGATTATTGCTGGGAAGTATTAGTGTCGCATACCCATGTCACTCCCACACTATCATAGAGTCATTGAGATATACAGCATGGAAACAACCCGTCCATGCTAATCAGATATCCCAACACAATCTAGTCCCACCTGCCAGCACCCGGCCCATATCCCTTCAAACCCTTCCTATTCATATACCCATCCAAATGCCTCTTAAATGCTGCAATTCTCCCAGCCTCCACCACTTCCTCCAGCAGCTCATTCCAGACACGTATCACCCTCTGCATGAAAAAGTTGCCCCTTAGGTCTCTTTTATATCTTTCCCCTCTCACCCTAAACCTATGCCCTCTAGTTCTGGACTCCCCGACTCCAGGGAAAAAACTTTGTCTATTTATCCTATCCATGCCCCTCATAATTTTGTAAACTTCAGTAAGGTCACCCCTCAGCCTCTGAGGCTCCAGGGAAAACAGCCCCAGCCTGTTCAGCTTATCCCTGTAGCTCAGATCCCCCAACCCTGGCAACATCCTTGTAAATCTTTTCTGAACCCTTTCAAGTTTCTTGCTCTTACTATTATTTTCTTATGCTCCGAGCAAACGCTCGTATTTCTAACCTAACAATTCTCCACACAAAGTCTCCTATCCATGTCCATGTTCAACTTCACCCTTGCTGGTGAGCCCTCCACTCCCGATTGTCCGTCAAAGTTGTCTCTAGTTTTCTTCTGCATTTTGCTTCTAACTCACTAATCCCCTAAAGTAATGCTGCTGGATTTTGTAGAACATTCTACAACGACCCTATATTTGCAATTTAATCTATACACTCAGTCTCTCAGCACTAGGTTAAAATTCAACTCACTTTCACCTCCCTCCATGCAATCATGTGATTCTAACTTCGTTATATGATCATCATGTATTTTTCTGATTTTGCTCCCATTACTCGTCTCCTCTGACTACTGTTCCAGGCATTTCCTACTCCAGGCCTACTCTACCAGGTGTAATTTCACTGCAAATCTGGAGAGTGTTGTGTTAGGCAATAACTCTGAAAGGGTTAATGTTGAAGACCATATTAAGCTCCACCTAATCTAATAATGCTATAAGAGCTTAGACAGAGAAAGGCAGAGTCTGGAAGGGTCTCACCTGTTGTAGCAGGTCTCCTAATAAATTTAATAACAATGGGTGGATTTTTGTTATTCCTGGAGCTGCTATAGGAGAGGTGACAGGAAGGGAAAGTATTTAGATGAGTTTGCACTGGAGAGACATTCATGCCTTGTTCGTCCCTTCTGCAATTAAATGCTGAGCAAGGAGGCCTCGACTTGCCAACGATTAGAGCTGGTGGCCAGGTGGAGGCATAGATGATGGACAACCAGCCCATGCCCTTGCCTCAAATTCTCCCCACCCCCTTTCCACAAATTTCATCTCTTGGGATACCCATCTGTGAGGAAAAGAAAGATAAAATGTATCTTTTCGCCTCTAGATCCCCTTCAAAGTTGGACTTGGTCAACCTTGCCTCAGGACCAGAGGCCGAAAGTTTTTGAAGACCTGGCATATTGGTGCTGAGATGCCTGATAGGGCAAAATACTTATATTTCCTGAGCAGTAGGAAATTTGGCACATTTTCTTGGCACAATTAGAAAAGTGAGTGGGAAATTCTCAGCCAATGTCTATTTGACTAGTGTAACTTATGTCTGATTGATATCATGCAATAAACTATGTTGTGTTTATAACAACACCTCATTTTTACCCTGTGGCTTTCCTCTAGCAAAGTAGCCCTTTAGATCCAGTCACAAATTGAGGAAGGTGGCAGCTACGCAACCAAATATAAACATTGGTTGACTTCCATGTTGCATATGACATTGTGTGCTGAAATTATGCAAAGCATCAAGCTGCAAAAAAACTGTCTGAAATCAAACTCTCATCCTTCACGTTAGCTGAACTCCAACTAGACCCATTCCCTAACAAAACTGTGATCTTGTGGGAGATCTAGAGCTTCAGTTCCAAGCAACCAATTTGATTTTTATTAAATGCAAGATTTCAGTATGTTTAGAGTTGTGAGTTTTAACCAGTCAAATACAGAAGAAACCCATGTCACAAAGAGCAAAATATGCGGTCAGGAGCACAATCTCAAAACCAAGAAAGGGAAGGTTGATTAGAGGTTTAAAATTCACCACGTGGAATGTGAAGAGTGGACAGAGACTGTGGAAGCAAGTTCCGGAAACAACTGAATTTTTTGTTGTTAAAGAAATGATTAAGGGGCTTAAAAAATTGAATACAATGTAGTTATTTTTAAACTCGCCATATAACTCTCATTCAGTTTTAAAAGCGTGGCTCCCTTCAATCTCACTTTAATTCAAATAATAATGACATGCGTAAAGATAACCTTGAAGAATAATGACATTATCAGAATATTTAACCTTAGCTTAATTTTTCTGAAACGCTCATAGAAATTTTTCAACTTGCAGGTGACTTTAACTGTATCGAAAGAATCCCATGGAGGTGTCCCAATCTGGGTGATTATACTCAGTGTTCTTGCTGGCCTGCTGCTTCTAGCACTTGCAATATTTGCACTGTGGAAGGTAAGTGAATCTGGTATAATACTCAACTTGTATTATAACTATTTCTATCAGCCTGTTCAAACACACTTCTCTCCAGATTGGGTAGGACCCGAACCCAGATCTGCAGGCTCTGAGGCCTACCATAAATTCAGAAATCAGTGGAGTTTCCCAACAGTTAGGAGCATCTGTGGAGAGAAAGCAGAGTTGACATTCTTGGCCCAGCAACCCTTCATCAGAATTGTTAGCAGCTATGAAAATAAAGTTGGGGGCAAGGAGAAAGGTGACAAATAGGTGGAGATGGAGTCCAGAGAGGGAGAGATATGAAAAGTATGGGTAAACCATAGGGGGTAGTGGACAGCAAACTGGGACAGAGGAAAAGCTGAATAAGTGACAATAAGTGGGCAGCATGGTGGTTCAATTGTTAGCACTGCTGCCTCACAGTGTCAGGGACCTGGGTTGATTCCACGCTCGGCCAACTGTCTGTGTGAACTTTGCACATTCTCCCCATGTCTGTTTGAGTTCCTCTGGGTGCTCTTATTTCCTCCCTCAGTCCAAAGATGTGCAGGCTAGGTGGAGTGGCCTTGCTAGGTTGCCCATAGCATCCCAGGATATAAAGGCTAAGTGGGATTAGCCATGAATGCAGAGTTACAGGGTAGTGGGGTGAGTCTGGTAGAATGCTATTCAGAGGGTCAGTGTGGACCTGATGGGCTGAATGGTCTGCTTTCACATTGATTAGAATTCACTATTGATGAGAGCTGAGAGGAGGAGAGAGTGGGTGAGCTCTGCTGAAAGCAGCCCATGTCATAACCGGACCAGGCTAAGTGTCTTGAGAGCTTGTCCTAGAGCAGCCATGTTCCATTTTGGAAGGTGTTGTGTTAGTTTAGGAGTCTTGGCGTATTTCTGAAGTACATTTTGTAGATGGTGCACATTGCTCAACTTTGTCTCTCACTTGCTGCTTATGCAAGTAGTCCGTTGTGTCACTTCACCCTGTTGACACCTCATTTTTTTAGGAATGCCTGATACTGCTCCTGATATACCATCTAGTACTCTTCATTAAACTAGGGTTGATCCTCTGGGTTGATGGTAATGTTAGAGTGCTATAAGGTTGCACATTGTGTTGGAGTAAAATTCTACAGCTGTTAATGACCTATAATCTCAAGGATTCTCAGTCTCGAGTTACCTTTCAAAACCTGTCTCATTTAGCACAGTGACCACTCAACATGATGTAAGTTTTTACCAGTGTGAAGATGAGACTTTCTATCCATAAAGACTGTGCAGTGGTCATGTCTTCCAATACTATTTTGGAAATACATGTCATGTTAAGCATTTTCTGCTCACGACAATCCAAAGGTTTCTGTATTTCCTGTATCAACCTATTCGTAGACAATTTTACACGCCTCTAGAGGAGATGGGACTTGAACCTGGGTCTCCTGGTTCAGAGGTAGGGACACTGCTACCAAGCAATAAGAACTCACAATGTTTGGAAGTTTGAATTCATATTTCTCAGATCTGTTCAGATGTGTTATGACACAACTCTAGAGCAGTTGGGACTTGAATCCAAGCCTTCTTGGTAGTGACACACAACAATATCATACACCATTTTATATTCTGGTTCAGCCCATTTCTGCATTTTGTGAGAAGTGTGTTAGATTGTGGCCTTCCCTCATTGCATACTTGCAGTCTCTGCCCTCTCAACAAAGTCCCGGATCTAGGAAAATGCCAGACTGATAAATACAGTCCTTTTGCCCAAAATATATACTTTTTCTGTGACATTCAATTAGCAATTAAAAGTTGACATTACAAAATGAATTGCAGTTAATTTATGTTAGTATAAGAATGGATAAAATTATGCTCTCCAGTGGCATATTTCAACCCATCAAATTCCATCCTCCATTGCTGTGGCACTCCGTTCTCAACCTGCCATATTGATATGTTGGTAGATGGCACAGTCCAGCAAAGCTGGCCAATTTCCTGCTTAATATTGCTGTTCCCATTCCACCCAGGAATCAGCAAGGGAGATATGGTAATACTCTTTGAGACAGTGGTAATAAAAACGTAAAGTATTGTAAGACAGGAGGGGTCTTGCAGTGGCAGTTCTAGCTCTCTAACAGCTGCATCACTGACCTTGTTATGCTTCAACTATGATTTGAAATGAATTACAATTGTTTCCTTGAAGGGTTTTTCTGGTCAGTTTAAACCCTTGCTGCCACAATGGCTTTACTGGCATTGTCATGGAATCTCATAACTTGTGTCATTACGGAAAGGGCAGAGGTTGGATTAATTTGAATATGTCGACATTCATTTATTTGACTTTTAAAGGTACACCAAAAGCCTCAGGCTTCTTCAGTAGAAGGAGGAAACCATGCAAGCCTAATCTAGCATTTACTAATTCTATAAATGCCTACTCTTAAATCTTAATTACTGTAAAGTAATGATTTGTCGTCATAATAACTACAGACTTTGATTTCTTTCCAGGCTGGATTTTTCAAAAGACCTTTAAAAGAGAAGATGTGAGAAGTTCACAAACCAACCCTAGAAGCACAATAGAAAACAAAATCTTCTATATTACAACAATCCAACAATATCATGGCAGACATAATAAAAGTTGTAAAATTGTGTTCATGATGAAAGTCATTGACAGTGTCTTGCATGAGAAAAATATTATCCAATCTCTGCATTTGTTAATATTTTGTAAATATTTAACAGTTTTTCAAACTACTAAAAATGTATTTGTATATTTTAAACTATTTGAAATGCTTTATATTCTATGCATCATTCAAGCTGATTACTTTTAAGCATCGCAAAGTTACACCTGTTCTCCTTTGGACAGTTATTTTAATTATAACAAATAATGATCACACCCCTTTTTGCTGGACTTCAAAAAGATACTTTTCCTGGTGATTGTAGAGTCTTCTTAGTAATGTCAATTATAAAGATCCTGCTCAGTTTTTATAGTGATTATGTACTTTGACAGATGCTTTTTCATTTTGTAGATTTAAAATGGTTGTCATAACATTTTCCGCATTTAGTCGCAAATGTAAGCATATACTTAAATCGAGACTTTTTTTAAAGATGGCAGCTGAATGTGATCTTATAAATGGTAGCAGGTGTACATACTCCAAATTTTCCAACCAGTTTATTTCTAGAATATTTAGATCATCAGACATGTGATTTAATGAACAATTGTATATAACAAGAACAATAGGCATTAGTACTGGGGGTCAGAAAACAAAGAAGTCAGAAATGGTGAGGTATATATTTTGATAAAGTAAGAAGACAAATTTGGAAGCATGGAATGATAGAAGGCAATAAAGAGCAAAACTGAAGGACTGAAGGAGGGAAAATTATCATTCAGAAATCTAGCAGGCCGTATCATCACAGCCTTGTGTCAAAAATTCCAGAAATCTGGTCCAGTGCAAGATTTCTACTGCCCCTAATCTACTGTCATAGGGGATTTAGAGAGAGACACAGAGTCAGCCTAGATTATTCATTTATACTTTACTGTGTGCTCCTGTATTTCTGCATGGAATCTAGGTGTCAGAGGCAAGTATGCCATTTATTTCCCACCCTTAATTATCCTCGAACTGAGTGGCTTGCTAAACCATTCCAGGGCAAAGTTAAGAGTGAATCACTGTGCTGTATACCTGGAGTTACACGTAGACCAGACCAGGAAGGGGTAGATTTCCTTCCCTAGTGGGCATTAGTGAACCAGATTTTTTTATAACAATTGGCAATGGCTACACAGTCAGCATTAGACTAGCTTTCAAATCCGGAATTTAAGTAAATTTGAATTCCACCAAAAGCCACCATTAATAAAAGCTGAAAGAACTGTGGATGCTGTAAATCAGAAACAAAAACAGAAACTGCTGGAAAAGCTCAACAGGTTGGGCAGTGTCTGTGGAATTAATGTTTCAGGTTGACTGACTCTACCTCAGAACTCACTGTTCTGAGGAAGGGTCACTCGACCTAAAACGTTAATTCTGATTTCTTTCCACAGATGCTGCCAGATCTGCTGAGCTTTTCCAGCAATTTCTATTTTTGCACCAATAATAGCTGGGATTTGAAGCCATGTCTCTGTAACAGCAGTCTTGGCATTTGGATTAGTAATAAAGTGACATTACCAATATGCCAGCATCAACCAGCTAAAAAATGTAGACTTCATCTTGGCATCTGAGCTGAGATAAAGAACAGTTATTTGACAAAAATGGATTTAATATTTTTAGGGGCAACACAGCAACCCATATTCTTCAATGAACTTCTGACCTCTTATTAAAGCGCCAATATAATTTCATTGTAATCCATATGTTAAAAAGGTAAAATCGATAGTAGAAGAAGATAATTAGAAGGGCCATAACCTGCCGTAAACTAGGAAGCATGAATTGGGATGTTTATTTCATAAATATGAATACTGGCTTCTCAGTGAGACACTAGTACAGCACAGTCTGTGGAGAAACAGGGCAACTCTCATTACAGCTTTATATCTAACAGCACATATATCTATCACCGTTATTTCTACTCTATTTTATGGCTTTTAGTGTACTACTCCACAAATTGCTCACCTTTCAATTATATTTCTCTTAGGAACAAAATATTATAAAGTCAACTTTCTGATCTGTTGCCGATGAAGAAATGTTCACTTTCCTGGATAAAAGTGTCGGGATAGAGCAGTAGATTTGAATTGCTTAGTCAATGAGCTTTCCCTGGGGGCAGGCCAAAGATTTACTCAGATCTAAATTTAAAATGAAGACAAAGGAAAAGGTATAACCACAAAGAAATGTGCAAAGCAGAGCCATTTTTCACCTCAACCACAGTAGATGCAGGAGATCTTTATCAGCAGGCTGAAGATCTGCATTTGAAGCAAAAGACTGCAGTCCCATAACCATCCACTTTGTGGCCAATACAAGAAGTCAGACCACATGTTTTAAAAGAACATACCTTCGATCCTTTATTACTTTTGCAGTTTTGGTGCAACCATTCTTTAAACACCTCTTATTGCCATTTCTTTGAAGTTAATGTTTGATGCATGATCACATCAATATCACATGTCACACGCTATCATTCAAAATCAAAATTAACCCTTTTTTTAATTTGCAATTGTTGTTTTCAAATTGTTAGTGAAATGAAAATAATAATCTCTATTTCAATCGAATTGTGAATATTTTGATGCAGATATTGTTTAGTCTTTAAAGATTAGTTCTGCCTACAGATCTCAGTCAAATTTTATAAGATGATGTAATCCCACAGTGCAGGCTGATGTATATTATTACTTTTATTATCATGTATACACTGTAACTTCATGGTAGACTCTGAAGTTTTAAATACGAGATGCAAAACATGGCATCCTATGCGAAATGTACCAAAGTAATTGACGTGGTGTTTACATTCAGGTTTAAGATTATACTGCGCACGGTGCAAAAAGAAATCTTTCACCTCTGCCCCGAGGGTGTATATATTGTCTGAAGATGGGCATACCAGAATGCAGTATACCAAAGGAAGGCGAATAAATGGACCCTGTGCACTGCCATTTTGATTTCTAGCTGTAAACAGGGACATCTATCTAGGATGAAGGTTCAGCAAGTAAAATAATTTTCTTTTGCACAAGGCCTTAACTCCTGGATCAAATAATTTTAAATGTGATCTTCAACTGAATCACTTCTCTAGTGTAATGACTTGGCCTTGTCATACACATTAGACAGCTTGTTATCACTTTATACCAAATGTATATAAATGTTAGTTAAATTTAAGAAATGTTTAACTTCAAGGACCAACAGCACTGTTTAATTCAAAAAGGAAGGCAGGGAATTTCCTTGGAGCTGCCATGACTTTGGCTATTTTTGTATAAACAGACTTTATACTTCTTGTATGCAAGGGAGCAGGAAATAACACTGAGAATATTGCCAAGCTGCATCCATTGTTTAATTTCCAAGAGTGAAATGTTTCCTGTCAATAAATTGATTTAAGGATGTTTGCATGAAAATAGAATGGAAAAATCTTTTTTATTTGTGCTGATGTGTTTTTTTTAATAAAAATCGTAACATAGTGCATTTGTCCAGTGTTTTAATATGTTCTATTTATAATGTTTACAAGTTAAACTGGTGCTAAAATAATTATACAAATTTTAAGTTGCTTTGAGTTACAATTTGGCAGTCCACTCTGGTCGCTCTTCAGCCGTAATGTTGCTACAGTTGAAAATAGGAAAGTTGAGTGTGGACCCTGTAGAGATCGGAGAGATGCTAAATGAACATTCTCATCGGTGTTCACTCAGGAAAAGGAGAATATTATAAAGGAGAAGAATCAGGTACAAGGTATTAGACTAGGAAGGGTTGTGGTTAGTTACGCACAAATGTTATCAATTCTAGAAGGAGTGAAAGTAGACAAGTCCCCTGGGCAGGATGGGATTTATCCGAGGATTCACTGGGAAGCTAGGGAGGAGATAGCAGAGCCTTTGGCTTTGATATTTGAGTCATCATTGTCTACAGGTTTAGTACCTGAGAATTGGAAGATTGAAAATGTTGTGCCCTTGTTCAAGAAGGGCAGCAGAGATGACCCAGGTAATTATAGACCAGTGAGCCTTACTTCTGTTGTAGGAAAGGTTTTGGAAAGGATTATAAGAGATAAGATTTATAATCATCTAGCAAGCAACAATTTGATTTCAGATAGTTAACGTGGTTTCGTCAAGGGCATGTCATGTCTCACAAACCTCATTGAGTTTTTTGAGAAGGTGACCAAGCATGTAGATGAGAGTAGGGCAGTTGACATGGTATAAATGGACTTCAGTAAAGCCTTTGATAAGGTTCCACATGGTAGGCTGATGGATAAAATGCAGAGGCATGGAATTGAGGATAATTTAGCAGTTTGGATTAGAAACTGGCTTTCTGAAAGAAGGCAGAGAGTGGTGGTTGATGGAAAATATTCAGTCTGGAGTCCAGTTACTAGTGGTGTGCCACAAGGATCTGTTTTGCGACCACTGCTGTTTGTCATTTTTAGATGCAGGCAGAGGTGAATGGGTTAGTAAATTTGCAGATGACACTAAAGTCAGTGGGATAGTGAACAGTTTGGAAGAATGTTACAGGTTGCAGAGGGACTTGGATGAACTGCAGAATTGGGCTGAGATGTGGCAAATGGAGTTCAATGCAACTAAATGTGAGGTGATGCACTTTGTGAAGAATAACAGGAAGGCAGAGTATTCGGTCAATGGAAAGATTCTTGGTAGTGTAGATGAGCAGAGGGATCTTGGAGTCCATGTGCATAAATCCCTGAAAGTTGCCACCCAGGTGGATAATGCTGTTAAGAAGGCATACGGTGTGTTAGGTATTATTGGTAGAGGGTTTGAGTTCTGGAGCCACAATATCATGCTGCGACTATACAAAACACTGGTGCTGCCACCCTTGGAATATTGAGTACAGTTCTGATCGCCCCATTACAAGGAAGGATGTGGAAGCATTGGAAAAGGTGCAGAGGGAATTTCCCAGGATGTTGCCTGGTCTGGAGGGAAGGTCTTATGAGGAAAGGCTGAGAGACTTGGGTCTGTTCTCATTGGAAAGAAGGCTAAGGAGAGATTTGATAGAGACATACAAGATTATCAGAGGATTAGATAGGATAGAGAGTGAAAGACTTTTTCCTAGGATGATGACGTCAGCTTGTACAGGAGGGCATAACTACAAATTGAGGGGTGATAGATTTAAGACAGATGTCACAGGTAGGTTCTTTATGCAGAGAATAGTAAGGGTGTGGAATGCCCTACCTGCCAGTGTAGCTACCTCATCCACCTTAGGGAGATTTAAACAATCCTTGGGGGCGGGGGGGGGGGGAATCTTATAGAATCAGGTAAAATTATGAAGAGAATAGATAAGATAGAAGCATGAAGGTTGTTCCCACTAGCAGGTGAAACTAGAATTAGGGGGCAGAGCCTCAAAATAAGGGGAAGTGTTGAAAAGGAACCTCTTCACCCAAAGATTTGTGAATCTGTGAAATTCCATATCCAGTGAAGCAGTTGAGGCTACCTTGTTGAATGCTTTCAAGGCAAAGATAGATAGATTTTTGAACAGTAAAGGATTCCAGGGCTATGGTGAGTGGGCGCATAAGTGGGCCTGAGTCCATGAAAAGATCAGCCATGATATTATTGAATGGCGGAGCAGGCTTATCAGGCCAAATGACCTATTCCTGCTCCTATTTCTTATGTTCTTATGAAACTTTTGTAAGGGACACTGGTGAGGCCACGTTTGGAGTACTGTGTACAGCTTGTTGCCCTGCTATAGGAAGCACATTATTGATTTGGAGAAGGTGCAAAAAACAAAGATGTTACCACAACTGGAAGATTTCAGTTATAAGGATAGGCTGAAACATATGAGATTAGGGGTTGAGCTTATTGAGATATTTAAAATTATGACAGGCATAGATAAGGTGAATAGCAAAGATCTTTTCCTTCAGGGGAGTTAAAAACTAGAGGGCATATTTTTAAGGTGTGAGAAGAAAGATTTAAAAGGGACCAAGGGGACAAGTTTTCACACAGAGTGTGGTTCGTATGCGGAATGAACTTCTGGAGGAAGAGGTAGATGCAGGTACAGTTACAACATTTAAAAGACATTTGACAGGTACGTGAATAGGAAAGGTTTAGAGGGATATGGGCTAAACACAGGCAAGTGGGACTAGTTTAGTATGGGTAACTTGGTCGGCATGGACAAGTGGACCAAAGGGTCTGATTCCATGCTGTATGACTCTATGGCACAAGACAAGTGAGCATAAGTACCACTTCAGATTAATCTATTCAATCCATTGGCATAACAGCTGCAGAATTTATTGTGTTCCTTTACCTGGGTGTTAAGGTTAGGAGCAAGTCTAACCCAGGAATCTTCCAATCCACTGACTCTTGAATACCAATCTTAATTAATTAAGTAAGTAATTATTTAACTTTAAAATGTTTTTTTCTTAGAAAAACTTAGGAAACTCAAAAACCTTATGAGGATTCAGGCTATTAGCTGGGCTTAGATCTTAGTCGCGAGGCCAAAATGCATCCTTGTCTTTATTGGTACATTTCACTGAAATTATTGGCCTCAATCATAACACAATAGCAGAAGAAGCAAAATTCTTTACTTTATATTCTTTCATGGAATGTACATGTTGGTGTCCAAGCCAACATTTATTACCCATCTATAATTGTCCTTAAGAAGGGGATAGCGAGCTGCATTCTTGAACTTCTGCAAGTCATGGATGGATATGTATGCCCATAACGATTTTTGAGAAGAGTTTTAGCTCAGGTTGATGATAAGTATGTAGGTTAGCTCACTGAGCTTGAAAGTTTGTTTTCAGACGTTTTGTCACCATACTAGGTAACATCATCAGTGAGAGTCTCTGGTGAAGTGCTGGTGGCATGTCCCATCTCTCTATTTATAGGTCTTGTTTCTTAAAGTGGGTGATGTCATTTCCAGTTCTTTTTTTAAAGGGAAGGTAGATAGGGTTTATTGATGGAGTTCTGGTTAGAAAGCCATGCCACTAAGAATTCCCATGCATGTCTTTGTTTCGCCTATCCTGGGCTGTATGTGTTGTCCCAGTCAAAGTGGTGTCCTTCTTTGTCTGTATGTATAGAAACTAGTGATAGTGGGTCATATCTTTTGGTAGGAGAAAGTGAGGACTGCAGATGCTGGAGATCAGAGCTGAAAATGTGCTGCTGGAAAAGCGCAGCAGGTCAGGCAGCATCCAAGGAGCAGGAGAATCGACGTATCGGGCATGATTCCTGAAGATGGGTTCATGCCCGAAATGTTGATTCTCCTGCTCCTTGGATGCTGCCTGACCTGCTGCGCTTTTCCAGCAACACACTTTCATATCTTTTGGTGCCCAGTTGGTGTTCATGCATCCTGGTGGCAAGTTTCCTGCTAATTTGTCTGATGTAGGGTTTTTTTTACAGTTCTTGCATGGTATCTTGTAAATTATGTTAGTTTTGCTGGTGGTATCTATTGAATCCTTTAGCTTCATTAGTCACTGTTTAAGTATGTTGGTAGATTTCTGGGCTACCATGATGATGAAACCTCTGAAAACAAACTTTCAAGGTCAGCGAGCTAATTTACGTATTTATCACCAACCTGAGCTACAAATCTTCTTATTAACCATTATTCTCTGCTTTCCTATCCCCTAATTATCTTTGTATCCATGTTGCTGCTGACTTTTTTATTTCATGACCGACCACTATCTTGACAAATCTGTTGTGTGCTAACGTATCAAATACCTTTTGAAGTTCATATACACCATAATAACAGACTTCCCCTTATCAACCCGCCCTACTACCTCTTCAGAAAGCTCCAGAAAATTTATTAGACTACAATTTTTACTTCACAAATCCCTGCTAATATTTCCGAATTAACCCACATTTTCCCAGGTGACTATTAATCCTCTCCTAAATAATTGTCTCCAGCATTGAAGTTAAGCTGATTGAACTGTGTCTGACTTAACAATTTTTTTGAAGGTGCAAATTGTTCGCAATTCTCATGCCCTCATTCATCCTCACAAATCCAGGGAAAATTGAAAGCTAATTGCCAGTGCCTCTTCAATATCCACTCATCTCTTTCAATATCCTTAGATGTATCTCATCTAGCACCACTGTCTTATCAACTTCAGTCAATAACAGTTTATCCAATATCTCGCCTTTAGCAATTTTCGAGCCTGCTAAAGTTTCCTTTCCTGTCACCAAGGCCCAGACAGTATCTTCCTCATGAGTTTAGATAGATGCAAAGTATTCATTAGAAAACTCAGCCAAGCCTCATCTGCTTTCATCATTCTTTTACAATTGATGTGCTTCTTAAAGATAGTAGTATTTCCCTTTATATTCACTGTCAACCCATTTACATGGTCCCTCTTTGTTCTCTTATTTACTTTATCACTTCCTTTATGAATCTTCTATACACAGCTTTGTTCACTATTGTACTTACAACCAGTCACATGTTATAAGAACATTGTTTCTTTCATTTAATTTCTGATCTCTTTGAGATCCTGGGAGCTCAAGAGTTTTACTCTATCTTTCCACTTTGTGGGAATATACTTTGACTGTGCCGGATCCATCTCCTCTTTGAAAGTAGCCCATTGTTCCGCTAATGTATTTTTCCACAACAAAGCTCTAGACCTGTTCTTGCCCCTTTACAGTTGGCTCTCCACCAGTTGATTATTCTTACTCAGAATTGACACAATCATTCCAAACCATAGTATACAATGATCACGTAGAAAATGTAGTCAGCCATTCAACCTCCCAAGCCTGGTCCATCATTCAATGGAATTATGGTTGTCCTGTGGTCTAACTCCATGTACCTGTCATTGGCTCTTATGTCTTTTATTTAACAAACATTTATCTAGCTCAGATTTAAAAGTAATGACTAATTCTGCATCCACTGCTGTTTGTGGAAGAGATTCCAAACATCTATCACCCTTAGAAGTGCTTCCTAGCATCTCTCCTGAACTTTCTGGCCCTAATTCTCATGCTATGCCCCTTGTTTTTGAATCCCCAAACAGTGGAAATAGTTTTTCTTTATTTACCTGTCTTTTCATGTTAATACCTTGAAATCTTTAATCTTCTGAATTCTGGAGAATACAGACCTAATTTGTATAATCTCCCTTCCTAACTTTAACTCTTAATGTCCAGGTCTCATTCTTGTAAGCCTGCATTGTACTTTCTCTAAGGCCAATATACCTTTTCTAAGATCTAGTGCCCAGATCTGCTCACAGTACTCCAAGTGAAATGTAACCAGGGTTTTGCATAACATAAGCATAAGTTCTGCATCCTTGAACTTTAGATATAAAGGCCAGAATTCCATTAGATTTCTTGATTATTTTCTGCATCTGTTCATGACATTTTAAAGATCTATACACCTGAATCCCCAAATTTCTTTGGACATCCAATATATTTAACTTCATACCATCTAGAAAGTATCTTGATCTATCCTTTTTTCATCCACAATGGATAACCTCACACTTTCTTATATTGAACTCCATCTGCCACAAATTTGCCCAATCACTCAGTCTATCAATATTCCTTTGTAATTTTATTCTGTACTGTTGTGGTTCTGTTCGCCGAGCTGGGAGTTTTTCTTGCAAACGTTTCGTCCCCTTTCTAGGTGACATCTTCAGTGCTTGGGAGCCTGCTGTGAAGCGCTTCTGTGCTGATTCCTCCGGCATTTATACTGGTTTGAATCTGCCACTTCCAGTTGTCAGTAGCTATCCGCTGCAGTGGCCAGTATATAGGGTCTAGGTCGATGTGTCTGTTAATCGAATTCGTGGATGAGTGCCATGCTTCTAGGAATTCCCTGGCTGTTTTCTGTTTGGCCTGTCCTATAATAGAACAGAGCCACAACAACGAGCATCCGAGCTACAAATCTTCTCACAAACGTTTATTCTGTACTGTCTATAATACAACCTAACTTTATATCATCAGCAAATTTAGATATATGAGTTTCTATGTTGTTATCCAGTACTAAATAATAATGAATAATGAATGAATAACTAATATGAATAATTGAGACTGTAACACAGGTCCATGCTGGACACCATTAGTCACATCCTGCCAATCTGATAATGGGTTATCCCTACTTTCTGTCACCTGCCACTTGCCAATTTCCCAGCCATGTCAGTAATTTGCCTTCACTTCCATGGTGTTCCACCTTCATTAACAGTCTCTTATGTGAGATTTTTAGAAAATGTCTTCTGGAATTCCTTATAACAATATCCAGAGACATTCTTCTGTCTCCTGCCTTAGGCATCTCTTCAAAAAATTCAATCAGGTTTGTCAGCCATGTGATGAATCCTGTTATGAATCCATGCTAGCTCTGTCTGATTAACTGATTGTTCAAGTTGTTCAGTTACCCCATCTTTGATTATAGCCAGTAATTCCACGGTTCTCCTCTTTCACCCCTCTTAAGAAATGAAGTGTCATATGCACTTTTTTAATCTGAGGGAAGAGTCAGGTCTCTAGGGAACTTTGAACAATTATAGTTACAGCACCTACCACGTGCACCCCTACTTCCATTAGGAAGGAAATTGTTAGGTCCCTGGCATTTTTCACTCTAATTTCATTAATTTCCTCATCACCAATGTTCTACTTACATCAATTTAATTCAATTCCTGTTCCCCATCCACTATTAATTTCCTCAGGGCTTCCACGTTTTCTGCTATAAATACTGAAGCAAAATAATTATTCAATATGTCTGCCATTTTCCCAGAGTCATTGCCAATATCTCCACTTGTAGCTTTTAGTGGGTCTGTATTGTTCCTGACCACCTGCTTTCCCTTTATGTGAGTATAAAATTTATTCTTACCAATTTTGATTTCTCTAGCGAATTTTCGTTCATAATCCTTTTTATAAGCTCTTATAAGTTACTTAGTGGTCCTTTGTTGATCTTTGTATATTTCCTATTCAGTAGATGGATGCTGCTTGTTACATTTTTATAAGCCCTTTCTTTAAGTTTTATGCTATCCCTTATCTTTTTAGTTATCCATGACTGTTTTTGTTTCTCTGTAAAGTGAAGCTTTTCCTTCTCAGCAGGTTTTGTATTAAACATTTTTTCAAATATCCTCCACTTTCTTCAGCTGCTTCACCCATTAGCAGCATTTCCCAGTTTACCATGGATAGTGTCTGTCTCAGCTCGTGAAAGTTGGCCTCATCTGAATTTAAAACTCTCATAGCTGATTCATGCTTTTTGCTTTTAAACACTACGTTGAACTATCTCCCAAGCAATCCCCCCAGTGGTAATTGAAATACTTGGCCCTCCTCATTCTCAAGAACCAGATCCTGCAGTGCCTCTATTATTGTTGGACTCATCACATACTCCTGTGGGAACCTTTCCTGAACACAATGGAAGAATACTTGTCCCTCATCCACTTTACACTCTCCCAGTGTGTAGATGGCTGAATAAAGTCCGCATAATAACTAGTCTATGAGGTTTCACCTCGCTGCAATTTCTCCCACATCCTTCCCATTGACTGGTGTAGTGATTGTAATGAGATCAGCCTGTTGGACCTCATAAAATACCAGTTCCTGCTTGGACTGTTAATCTATTCCAATCAGGAAGCCTTGGCTGACAGATAAAAAATGAGTAAGGCAAAAGAAGGAAAATTGCAGACTGATTAACCTAACCTCGGTTGTGAAGTATGAGATTTCGGAATACTTGGAAGTGTACGCGAAAATAGGGTAAAGTCAGCATGATTTCATCAAAGACAGGTCATGCCTGACAAATCTGCTAGAATTCTTTAATGAGCAGGTTAGAACAATGAGAGCCAATGGATGTTATCTATCTGGACTTCAAGAGGGCCTTTGACAAGGTGCCGCACAGGGGGCTACTGACTAGGAAACTGGGCTAATGGTGTCAGACGCAAGGTGCTAGCATTGATAGAAACTTGGCTATCTGACAGAAAGCGAGGAGAAAGTGAGGTCTGCAGATGCTGGAGATCAGAGCTGAAAATGTGTTGCTGGAAAAGCGTAGCAGGTCAGGCAGCATCCAAGGAACAGGAAACATCTGACAGAAAGCATAGAGTGGGGATAGCAGCCGGTGACAAGTCGTGTTCCGCAAAGCTCAGTGTTGGGACCACAACTTTTCTCTTTATACATTAATGATCTAGATGAAGGAACTGAGGGCATTCTGGCTAAGTTTGCAGATGAAAAAAGAACAGGTAGAGGGACATGTAGCATTGAGGAGGTGGGGAGGCTGCAGAAAGATTTGGACAGGTTCAGAGAGTGGGCAAGGAATTGGCAGATGGAGTACAATGTGGGAAAGTCATGCAATTTAATCAGTAGAATACAGGCATTGGATTTTCTAAATCTGGGGAAAATTCATAAGTCTGAAGAGCAAAGAGACTCGGGAGGTCAAGTGCTGGATTGTCTCAAGGTAAACTTGCAGGTTGAGTCAGTAGTTAGAAAAGCAAATGTAATGATGGAGTATTGTGTGCAGTTTTGGGCCCCACATTTCAGGAAGAATGTACTGGATCTGGAGTGTGTTCAGAGGAGGTTCATGAGAAAGGTCCCAGCAATGAAAAGCCTAATATATGGAGAAAGTTTGAGGACTCTGGGTTTATGCCGATGGAGTTTAGAAGGATGAGAGGTGACCTAATTGAAACATACAGAATGCTGAATAACCTGGACAGACTAGATGTTGTGAAGATGTTTCCATTGGTAGGAGAGACTAGGACTCGAGAGCACAGCCTTAGAGTATAGTGAAGACCTTTCAGAATGGAGATAAGCAGAAACCATGGGCAGCACGGTGGCACAGTGGTTAGCACTGCTGCTTCACAGCGCCACAGACCCAGGTTTAATTCCCACCTCAGGTGACTCTCTGCGTGGAGTTTGCATGTTCTCCCCGTACAAATTCACCTGCACCTCCACACACATCATCTATTGCATCCGCTGCACCCGATGTGGCCTCCTCTATATTGGGGAGATGGGCCGCCTACTTGCAGAACGCTTCAGGGAACACTTCTGGGACACCCAGACCAACCAACCCAACCACCCCGTGGCTCAACACTTTAACTCTCCCTCCCACTCCACCGAGGACATGCAGATCCTTGGACTCCTCCATTGCCAGAACATAACAACACGACGGTTGGAGGAAGAGCGCCTCATCTTCCACCTGGGAACCCTCCAACCACAAGGGATGAACGCAGATTTCTCCAGTTTCCTCATTTCCCCTCCCCCCACCTTGTCTCAGTCGATTCCCTGGAACTCAGCACCGCCCTCCTAATCTGCAATCTTCTTCCTGACCTCTCCGCCCCCACCCCACTCCAGCCTATCACCCTCACCTTGACCTCCTTCCACCTATCACATCTCCATCGCCCCTCGCCCAAGTCCCTCCTCCCTACCTTTTATCTTAGCCTGCTGGACACACTTTGCTCATTCCTGATGAAGGGCTTGTGCCCGAAACGTCGAATTTCCTGTTCCTTGGATGCTGCCTGACCTGCTGTGCTTTAACCAGCAACACATTTTCAGCTATGTTCTCCCCGTGTCTGTGTGGGTTTCGTCCGAGTGCTCCGGTTTCCTCCCACAGTCCAAAAAAGTGCAGGTTAGGTGAATTGCCCGTAGTGTTAGGTGAAAGGGTAAATGTAGGGGAATGGGTCTGGGTGGGTTCGGCGGGTCAGTGTGAACTTGTTGGGCCGAAGGGCCTGCTTCCACACTAATCTAATCTAATCTAAACTTCTTCAGCCAAAGAGTGGTGAATCTATGGAATTTATTGTCACAGAGTGCTTTGGAGGTCAAATCATTGAGTATATTTAAGACTAAGACTGAAAGGTTCTTGAGTATCAAGGGGATCAAGGGTTATAGGGAGGAAGCAGGGAAATGAGATTCAGAAACTTATCAGCTGTGATTGAGTGGTGGAGCAAATTCAATGGGCTGAATGGCCTAATTTCTGCTCCTATGTCTTTTGGTCTTTTGAGTGTCAGAAATTCTGTTACTTTGAGGGCTAATTCTGAATGAGACAGTACTGAAGGCGAGGGCTTTTCATGTGTAAATAAAGGGTGATTAGTGAAGGGATTCTACCCTTTCTGGAGTTTTTTCAGTGGCGATGGGAATAGAGCACGTTCCAGAAGAAATCCACTCACAGCAGTCATCTTTGAGTTGCAGTAAGCATTTCTTACGTCATGGTTTCGTTTAGGAAGCTGTTCTCATTCGATCCTGCTGTTGAAGACTGGGCCTAGAATGTGAAAAGAATGTTTTTTTTTCAGGCAAAGACATTGTGCAGATGAAAAGCAACAAGTAATTCTCCTGGCAACTTGTGGACCCGCAGCTTTTTCAGTTATTAGGAAATTAACTTTCGCTGAGATGGCAGATACTAAAACCTTTCAAGAATTGATGAAGATAGTTAAGGAATATTACAATTCCGAGCCGCCTATAATTTTGAGTCGCTGTCATTTTTACTTGGCAATTTGAGAACTTGGGGAATCGTGTTGGAACTTTTGTCTGGGTTAAGATAACTGGCAGAAGCATGTGAACTTGACATAACCCTTAATGAGATTGTTACAAACTGGTTGGCATGTAGGATTAATGATGTAACCATGCAAAAATCCCTACTAGCTGAAGCCCAACTGGACTTCAAGCAGGCACTACAATTGGCTTTATAATTGGAAAGTCAATGTGCGGAAAGTGCAGCCCGACGGTCAGTACACATTTGTGAGGATTTTAAACAAATATCAAACTGCTTTTCACAACTGGATAACTACCCAATCCTTCGGATAGAGGATTTATACACCAAGCTGGTGAGAGGGTTGCCCTTCACAAAGCTGAACATCAACCATGCATTAGAACATAGAACATAGAACATAGAACAATACAGCACAGAACAGGCCCTTCAGCCCGCGATGTTGTGCCGAACATTTGTCCTTGCTTAAGCACCTATCCATGTACCTATCCAATTGCCGCTTAAAGGTCACCAATGATTCTGACTCTGCCACTCCCACAGGCAGCGCATTCCATGCCCCCACCACTCTCTGGGTAAAGAACCTACCCCTGACATCCCCCCATACCTTCCAACCTTCACCTTAAATTTATGTCCCCTTGTAACACTCTGTTGTGCCTGGGGAAAATGTCTCTGACTGTCTACTCTATCTATTCCCCTGATCATCTTATAAACCTCTATCTAGTCACCCCTCATCCTTCGCCATTCCACTGAGAAAAGGCCCAGCACTCTCAACCTGTCCTAGTACGACCTATTCTCCATTCCAGACAACATCCTGGTAAATCTCCTCTGCACCCTCTCCAAAGTTTCCACATCTTTCCTAAAGTGAGGCGACCAGAACTGCACACAGTACTCCAAATGTGGCCTTACCAAGGTCCTGTACAGCTGCAACATCACCTCACAACTCTTGAATTCAATCCCTCTGCTAATGAACCCTAATACACCATAGGCCTTCTTACAAGCTCTATCCACCTGAGTGGCAACTTTCAAAGAGCTATAAACATAGACCCCAGGATCCCTCTGCTCCTCCACCTTACTAAGAACCCTACCATTAACCCTGTATTCCGCATTCTTATTTGTCCTTCCAAAATGGACAACCTCACACTTGACAAGGTTGAATTCCATCTGCCACTCCTCATCCCAGCTCTACATCATATCTAAATCCCTTTGCAGCTGACAACAGCCCTCCTCACTATCCACAACTCCTCCTATCTTCATATCGTCTGCAAATTTACTGACCCACCCTTCGACTCCCTCTTCCAAGTCATTAATAAAAATTACAAACAGCAGAGGACCCAGAACTGATCCCTGCGGAACTCCACTTGTAACTGGGCTCCAGGCTGAATATTTACTATCTACCACCACTCTCTGACTTCGACCGGTTAGCCAGTTCTCTATCCAACTGGCCAAATTTCCCACTATCCCATCCCTCCTGACTTTCTGCATAAGCCTACCATGGGGAACCTTATCAAGTGCCTTACTAAAATCCATATACACTACATCCACTGCTCTACCCTCATCCACATGCTTGGTCACCTCCTCAAAGAATTCAATAAGACTTGTAAGGCAAGACCTACCCCTCATAAATCCGTGCTGGCTGTCCCTAATCGAGCAGTGTCTTTCCAGATACTCATAAATCCTATCCCTCAGTACCCTTTCCATTACTTTGCCTACCACCGAAGTAGGACTAACTGGCCTGTAATTCCCGGAGTTATCCCTATTCCCATTTTTGAACAGGGGCACAACATTGTCCACTCACCAGTCCCCTGGTACCACCCCCGTTGACAGTGAAGACGAAAAGATCATTGCCAACAGCTCTGCCATTTCCTCTCTTGCTTCCCACATAATCCTAGGATATATCCCATCAGGCCAGGGGGATTTGTCTATCCTCAAGTTTTTCAAAATGCCCAACACATCTTCCTTCCTAACAAGTATCTCCTCTAGCTTACCCTGACTGACAGGTAAAAAGAGGAATCTCCTCTAGAGTAGTCCGTTTCATACTCTCCTCTCCAACAATACGGTCCCTCTCATTTGTAAATACTGAAGAAAAGTACTCATTCAAGACCTCTCCTACCTCTTCCAACTCAATACACAGTCTCCCACTACTGTCCTTGATCGGACCTACCCTCGTTCTCGTCATTCTAATGTTTTTCACATACGTGTAAAAGGCCTTGGGGTTATCCTTGATCCTACCCGCCAAAGATTTTTCATTCTTGCAGTGCAGTTGGATGAGGATTTCCAGATAGAGAAAGGGAGGCTTTATGACCATATTTGGAGTCAGGAAGTTCCCCCAATACCCTAATGGACAAAAATTCATGACAGTCACAGACCACAAAACCCTACTTGGTCTGCTCAAAGAGTAGAAGTCTATGTCGCCCATTCAGCAGTGGAGTATAATATTAAATGCTTATTATTACAAGTTAGAACACCATCTGGGAGGCTGAGCAGTGAATGTGGATGCTTTGATCCAGCTCTCGTTAGCAAATACACCACCTGTGGTACCCCCAGTGGTAGACTGTTATGGTTTTAAATTTTTGACATGGTCCCAAACACAGGTTAGTACAGGTTATGACGTTTGATGCAAGAATCAAGGTAATGGCCCTGCACAGGTAAGAAGCATGGTCAATATGAGGCTAGGTTCAGTGTCATATAACATTCAGGTTGGTGCAACAGTCCTGAACGAGTACCCTATGAATGCTTCAATCCTGCAAACTGTGCAGGAGCAAAATGTGCCCTACCCCTCAGAACAGTCAGAAAGGCTGCCAGAACCCATGGGTTCACTTTCTTCATCAAGCATTGGCACGTCTTAATCAGAGATGGACATGGTGAATGGAGCTGCTGCCTCGGTGCTTTTGCCACCAAAAGAAGAAAGTGAAATTCTACCGATACATTCCTGACACAAAAGGCGAGCTACTGTATGTCACACACCACCCGCATTGGATGCTGAGTCAGAGGAACCTTCCCCAGTACTAACACACTTCATAAGTCTCTCCAAGAAAAAGAGTCAACTATGTCCTTGACTCAGACAGGCAGGGATTCTGTGAGGGCAATGAGATCAGACGGTTGGACTTCATAGAAGATGAGATTCTGACTGAGGCTGTTAATCTGGTCCAATTTGGGACCCCTGACTTGCAGGTAAAAAGAGGAATGTCAGAGCTTCTGTTACTAAGGGCTGACTCCAAATAAGGCAGTACTAGAAGTAAGAGCACTTCATGTGTAAATGAAGAGTGATCTGATGATGGGATACTGACCTCTTTGGAGCTATTTCAGCTGGTAATCACATATTGCTTAGGCAACGGAGTTACACCCTACTCGTTCCTTAGCTCTAGCCAATTCAGTCCTTGAATTACCAGAATGATCCTTTCCCTCGGCAATTTTCTCTTTGTGCATCCTGTCCCTTTTGCTTTCCTTTCCTGTCTTTTGTGAACATGATGCAGCCAGGAATGTTTAGCAGTCAGGTTTGCTCTCCCTTGAGTCAGGTTCTCATTACTGTCACAACATCATAATTCACACAGCAATCTGGGAGCAATTGAAAGCGTGGATGTGGGGGCAAGATGGTGATACCTGAAAGCGATCGACTTGTCCTTGCATCTGAAACACCACAATACTCTCCACATGACCTCCACACAGTGAGCAGAATTAAAACAGACTTGCAACCTCACAATTAGTCCCTCCAGGAGTTGGCTTTGACTGATGTCTTTAGGATGCAGGAGCTGCCAACATTTGATTATCTGGCAGCTTATGATGACCCAGGTCATCAATGTCAAAGTCTGTGATAGAGTGAGATATCTGCCCTCACTTTCCTGTTAACTTTTAATGAGTTGATTGGTGGGTGATTCAGTGAGCTATCTTGCCACTGGGGCGCAGTATGTTAGTCACCATGGAATATGCTTGCCCATTAGAAACCAAAAGGGAAAGTGGCATCCAATGAGTGACAATAGAAACTTAACCTTTCTTCACTGAATATTTTAAAATAAATAATATCTGGCAGGAATTACTGAGCAACTTTTAGACGCAGCATGAGTCTGGCTGAGTTTCCTCTCCTTGTCATAAGGTTATCACAGCCACTGTAGTCCCCTGACAACATCTCTCGATTCCATTCCTTCCATTGTTCATCTGTTCCTGAAACACTCATTCATGCCACTACTTTCTGGACTTGACTATTCCAATGCACTCCTGATTGTTCTCCCATCTTCCATCCTCCATAAACTCCTCCTACAAAACTTTGCTGCCTGCATCCTAACACATACCAAGTCCAGTTCTTCAATCACCTCTGAGTTCGCTGACTCAGGTTGTTTCCCTATTAGCCAATATCTGAGTCATGCACTCCTCCTTAGAAGAATGCTTCTTATAAGGCATTTCTTAGAAATTAACACTATCCAAGGTTTTGGTCCATAAAAACTGAAAGAACTATGGATATTAGAAATCAGAAACAAAAACAGAAATTGCCATAAAAGTTCATCAGGTCTGGTAGCATTTGTGGAGAGAAATCAGAGTTAACGGATCCATGGACCCTTCCTCAGAACTGGTTTTGATCATCTGCTCTTATAAGCTCTTAAGTAAGTTGGTGTTAAAGTTTGTTTGATAAGCTCCAATAAAATGTATGTTAGGATGACTTCTGCTTTGAAAGCACTATATAAATGGATTTGTTGTTTTTGTTGTCTTCCTGATTATGAACAACTAATTAAACAGTCTGGTCTGTTAAGGTTCAGATCAGCATGGACGTTATACCTACTGAGCTAGCAAGGGTTCATAATACTGTCACAAGATATACAAGCTGAACTTCATGGAGTATGTTACACTTCTAGACTTGCTCTCACAATTCCTTGTATCTGTTACACATATAATTCAATGAATCCTTTGATCTCCTGACAAATCAGAGTTGCTCAAAACTGCTCAGAACTTTCAAGTTACACTCAGCTACTAATGAGAGAACACAAAGTACAACAGTTTCCACCTGCCATCAGGATCAGTGATACTTTGCATATATCTGTGTGGCTTATATCTTCTCAAAAGTCCTACTTCAAGATAGCAAGAATCCTGGAGTTGTCTTTACCTTTAAGAATTACGTTGTAATTTCCATTAGATTCCCTGCAATGTGGAAACAGGCCCTTTGGCCCAACAAGTCCACACCGACCCTCCAAAGAGTAACCCACCCAGACCCATTGCCCTCTGATTAATGCACCTAACACTATGGGCAATTTAGAATGGACAATTTGGACTGTGGGAGGAAACTGGAGCACCCGGAGGATACCCACATGGACACAGACAGAACATGCAAACCCCACACAGACAGTTGCCCATGGCTGGAATCAAATCTGGGTCCCTGGTGCCATGAGGCAACTGTGCTAACTACTGAGCCACCATGCAACCCCTTGAGTTAGATGTATACCTTGGCATAAAATGCAGGCATGAGAAGTTATGGGTTTCCCAACTTTTATTTTTATTGATTAAATGCAAAATAATTTAGAAGATTTAACATAAGCTGCCAGTCACCATTACCATTTTCAAACTTACAATAACAAGCCCCCACCCACACCCTGGGTCTCCAGTTTTGTAGATGTTATTCCTGAATATCTAACCTAAAAACAAAAGATTTGAGCCCATCGTATGTCTATCAATGCAATGTTCCTCAGTGTTGGATAAATTCCAACAGTCCTTTCTACACAGATGCAAAACAAAAATCTGTACGTCAAAAAAAATGTGCAGAAAACGCTTTAGGAAATGGTATCTTACAATTATTACAATGATCTGCTGTATTTTCAAGTGGTTGAAACAGACAAAACAGTATTAAACAAGGCAAATTAAGTGACTCATGACTCCTAAACACAATGATAGCACAGTTTTGTTATCAGTCAAAAGTGAAAAACTAACCACTTCTTATCTGAAGAATGCCAGCCAGAAGCATAAAAGCAAATTGTGAACAAATTGTTGACATGTGTCAAGGACAGAATCCATTTGGTCAGTGTAAGAGATAAAATATAGCAGTTGCATTGCAGTCTATAGCCCATCGACACATGGGGAAGATGTACAGGGACAACTTTTCAAAGAAACTGGCAAATAGTGCAAGAATAATAGATCACAGACATATAGTGATAATGCAAAGGTTGGAGAGGAACAAGAGTTTTTACGTGTAGGGTGTTCAGGAAAATTTTCACCAGCAAATATTTTCAGTCCAATATTAGACTTGGATTTTGGAATTGAGGTGTGCCAAGTGGATCAAATATGAATGGGAGACCATTTAGGTGACAGACGGAAATCATTGGTTTATGATGCCTATGGAAAGGATGAAGACATAATCTAGAGTAAAAATATTTCATTAAGGAAAAGCCAAGTTCTATGTAAATTGACTACTTGGAGTCCAATATTGTCAGGTAAAATGATAACCAAATAATGGCCTACATTTACAGAAAATATAGTTTGCTCACAGTCAAAGGATATTCCCATAAAGGGAACACACGGGACAAGTTAATCCAGAGTTGCTTGGATGATGAAAGAGATGAAGATAATGGTTGACAGGGGAAATGGAAAATCAAAAAAGAGAACAAAGAAGAATTAAAAGACTAGCAGCTAATATGGAATGGAATACAAAATTCTTCTAAAGCCATATTAATTTTGAAATAATGGTTTGCCAGATTCGGAGGTGGTGGCGCAGTGTTAATGTCACTAGATCATGAATCCCACCATAGGCTAATGTTCTAGGAAATGAGTTATATTCCACTAAGGCAAGCTTTAAAAGTTTAATTTACCATTAAAAAATCTTGAACAATAAAACTCATCAAATTGTAACTGTGGAACCATTGCTCATTGTCAGAAACACACATCTGGCTCAGTAATGTCTCTAACCTCGTCTGTCTAGATATGATTCCTGACCCACATCAAGATATTTGACTCTTAACAACTCTCTGAAATAATCTAGTGAATCACTCAGTGAATCAAATCCCTACAAATCCTAACCAAAAGGGAATCCTAACCAGACAACCCAGCATTAATCTAGAAACTGGAAATGAAAACAGCAAATACAACCCTGTCAACTTTGCAAAGTCCTTCTTACTAATATCTAGGGGCTTGTGGGCAGCACGGTGGCACAGTGGTTAGCACTGCTGCCTCACAATGCCAGAGATCTGGGTTCAATTCCCACACAGGTGACTCTCTGTGTGGAGTTTGCACATTCTCCCTGTGTCTGTGAGGGTTAGCTCTGGGTGCGCCAGTTTCCTCCAAAAGTGTGTGGGGCTGTGTTGAACTCTCCCATCTCTTAGGATGGGGATATTTGTTGATTATTAGCTGCTTAATTACCCATCAGGATTCACAACTGGATATGGTAGGACTTCAGAGCTTTGACATGTTAATTTTATGCTATTTCCACAGTTTGGCATGCAAAAAGTATTGTACCTTCACCAGGTTCATATTTTTTAGATATGTCTGGTGTTTCTCCTGCTAATCTCCCCTACATTCTTCATTGAACCAGAGTTAGACTCTTGGTTTGATTGTATGATAGAGTCAGTGGACATGCCAGACTGTGAGGTTACAGACAATGGTTAAATACAATTCTGATGCTGTTGATAGCCCACAGCATCTGTGACAGATGAAGATGGGCGCATGTAAAATTTTCCCTCATGTCTGTTCCATAACCACTTGCTGCAGACCCAATATAGAAGCTCCTTCCTTTCAGACTCAAGTAGTGGTGCTGCTGAACCATTCATGGTGCTTCTCATTGAAGGCCTTACCCAGAGTACATTCTCTGCCCTTGCGACTCTCAGTGCTCCCTCCAAATGGTGTTCATAATGGAAGATGCCTTCTTCATCAGTCTCTGGGCAGAGGATAGGAAGTAATCAATAGACCTGAGATTATGTGGGGTCCAGGGTAAGTGTTAAGGATTCCCACGGCATTTCCTTCCTGACTATTTACCACTGTGCCATCTGATGTCCCTGTCCTGCCACTGGGACAGAACATATTCAGGATGGTGATTGTGTTCTTTCAGGTATTTCTGTGAGATATGATTCCTTGATCATGTCAGTGTCAGGCTATTGCTTGACTAGTCTGTGAGATAGCTTTTCCAATTTTTTTTTAAGATTACTTACAATGTGTAAACAGGCCCTTCGGCCCAACAAGTCCACATCGACTTGCCAAAGCGCAACCCACCCAGACCCATTCCCCTACATTTATCCCTTCACCTAACATTATGGGCAATTTAGCATGGTCAATTCACCTAACCTGCACATTTTTGTGTGTCTAGAAGTGCTCACAACCTCCAGCCTTGTGTGTAGAGTGGTGCGGTGTCACTAGTCAGATCTGATCGTAATCCCACAATTAGCAATAGGGACATCATCATTTGCAACTTTAATATGGTTGGGTCACTTGCTGATGAGGGCACATGGGTGCTGCTACCTCTGGCAAAGTAACAGATTTTAATATTAGCCCCCTCTCACCTCTATGGAGTGGCAGCTGAGAAGTGAGGGAGGTCTCCAGACAGAAATGTGAACAGAAAGGAAACAAATCCAGTTAGCAGGCCCCTCCCACAATGCAAACCAGCTGCTGGAGTGACAACTTTAACAGTTCACGATGGTTTTTTTGCACCCACCTAGCATTGTTGGGAACTGGGTATCAATCAAGTCCTGTCTGTCTTGTAGCTGTTGATGTAGCTGAGCTCTGTCATCCACAAGGAGAACTTTCTCCTGTTCAATATCCTCACCCTTCACTTTGGATGATTTCTCCTGTTCCTTGGCTGCTCAACATCTATCACATTGCCTAGTTGCCTGCTCCAATTGTGCAGAACACAGCAATTAGGTTTGTTGTTGTTTTCCTTCTCTTTAGTGAATGTTATGCCAATAAGGGTATTATTGATGGTCTTGAAGGTTTCCTCTAATTTGTTTGGTTCAGTGATGACAAAGGGCTCATCCATGTAGCGGGCCCAAAGCTTGGGTTGTATGGTTGGCAGAGCTGTTTATTCGAGTCACTGCATTACTGCCTCTGCTAAGAACCCTGATATCGGAGATCCCATCGGTGTTCTGTTGGTTTATCTGTAGGTTTTGTTGTTGAAGGTGAAGTGTGCAGTAAGGCATAGCTCCAGTATGATACTGTCCTTGCTGATGAAGTTAGTGGTGTTTGGAGTATGTGTCTTTGGGTCTTCTAATAGTGTAGTCCTTGGCCAGATTAATGTTGATTGACATAAACAGGGCTGTTATATCAAAGGAGACCATTAGTTCATCCTCTTCTATCTTAATGTCTTTGGTCTTCAGGAATTCTTGGGTGGAGTGGATGGAGTCACGTGAGTCTTCTACTAAGTAATTTAGTCTTTGGTGTACCTCCTTGGCAAATCTGTAAGCAGATGCAGCAAGGACAGCATCATCAAGCTACTGGACCTATGCCATACCACACACTTCACCTTCAACAACAAAATCTACAGACAAACCAAAGAGGTGGAAAACAATAACAAACTGCCATTCCTAGATGTCACAGTAGAGCAAACAGGGTTTTAAATATAGTTCCAGAGGCTTGGAAGTCAGAAATCCCCAGCAGTGGTGAGCACTTCTGTCTCACTTACAATGAGATTCACCAAAACATTGATTCAACAGATTAACTTGCACAATTAATAAAATGAAAGGCAAAAGATTGCATAAGAAAACTCGCCCTGAGCTGTGGTAAAGCTTGTGTTACGATATTTGCTCATCATTTTAATTGTAAATGGGAAATTCAAATCAGAGCTAAGCAATAATTTGGAAGCAGACCAAAAAAAATGCTTTAAGCAATTAAGCATAGAGTCAGAAAAATGGAAGGAGGGAGGAAATAACTAAAGTGGATTTCTGTGCTTGAGTGGAATACAAGAATGTTTCATGGACTAAAAGGTTGATGCAGCAAAGCAATTGTGGTAATATAAAGTCGAGAAAAATGAAAGCTGGTTCTAAAGGAGCTTGAAATGGCAAAATCAAAGCAATCATCAAGACCTGATGTCTGAAAAAATGTGAATACATGTTTTGACTTGGAAAGTGCCTAATTGAAAGATGAGGTGTTCACCAAGCACACATAAGCACTGGAGTTAAGAGTAGAAGTAAGTCATTTGGTCCCTCAGGCCTGCCTGCCATTTAGTAAGAACATGGATTCTTTTCCAGCAACACGTTTTCAGCTGAATTAATTCTAACCCCAACTACACACTTATGGCTATGCCAATATCCTTTCATTCCTTTGTATATCAAGAATTAATCCACCTTTAGGAATTGGAACAAGGGCAAGATGGGTCTTATTGATTATAAGTTCTTTCATTGGAGATGTTATTCTGGGCTGATCAGGGAGCCCTGGTTGAGAGATATAAACATGAGATTCAGAGAATCTCTCACTCTAGGGACTGATTTTGAGCTGGCTGGTCAGAGTTCATGTACTGTGCACATGTAAGCAAAGGGTGACTTGGTGACAGGATCTTAGCCTCACTGTGGTTATTTCACCATCACTGCCTTAAAAATATTCAAAGACTTTGCTTCCATGACTTTTCCAGAAAGGGGTTCCTACAGACTCATTGAGAGAGAAAAAAAATGCTGTATTTCTGTCTTAAATAGATGACCCCTTATTTCTAAATAGTGACTCTGAGAATCAGATTCTCTCACAAGAGGAAATGTCCTTTCCACATTCACCATGTCAAGACCTGTCAGGGACATAAGTATTTTAATCAGGATCCCTCTCACATTTCTAAATTCCAGCATCTACAGACATAGATGTTTCAACCTTTCCTCATAAAACAGCCAATTCATTCCAGATATTAGTCTCACAAATCTCCTTTTAACTACTTCCAAAACAATTACATCATTCTTCAAATAAGGAGGCTTAGAGTGTACACAAGACTCGGGATATTATCTCAGAGCCTGTGGTGTCCTCTGTAACTAAATCACCCCCTTTTGTATTCTATTTCCCTCCCAATATGTGATAAAATGCTATTAGCTTTCCTAATTATTTGTTTCACTTGAATGTTAAACTTTTGTGATTCATGAATAAGGACACCCTCATCTCTCTGTATCTCAGAGCTCTTGCACCATTTAGGTAATTTTTACTTTCTTTCTATTCTTCCTGACAAAATGTATAATTTCAGATTTTCCCACATTATACTCCTCTTCTCAATCTTTTGTCCACTCACTTAATCTTCTCCATCCTTATGTAGCCTTCTTACATCCTCTTCATGACTTACTATCATTATATCATCAGCAAATTTGTTAACCATAGCTTTGGTTCATTCATACAAGACGTTTGTATAAATAAATAAGATAAATTAGTTCAGCATGATTTCTCTTTCTCAAAACCATGAAACTTTGCCTGGTTACTTTAAGTTTTTCGGTGAGAATGGGATGAGGAAATAACTGTCAAGTGAGTTGTCAGATTGAATAGAGATGCTTTACAAAGCAATCACTCAAAACAAGTATCAAGTATCAACTAATGAGACGAAAGCCATGATTGAGTTGGGGAGGAGAAGGTGAAGAAAAAAAGAATGATGGGCCCACAGAAAAAGTCACGCAGGTTATTTTATTGATTTTTTTTTCTCATTACCTTTAAAGATCATTGCACTTTCCAGTCATTGATGCTGACTAATGTTGTTGTATCATAGAATCCCTACAGTGTGGGAACTGGCCCTTTGGCCCAACAAGTCCACATCAACTCTGCGAAGAGTAACCCACCCATTTAATATAATTATGAATGACATCATCTCAGCTTTAATTCTACTTTACTGCTCGCTGTTCATAACCCTTCAACCCATTATTAATTAAACAAGCTGTCTAAATCCTCCTTTAAATTACTCAATGTCCCAGCATTCACCATATTCTATATGAGTGAATTCCACAGATTCACGACTCTTTGAGAGAATTTCTCCTCATCTCTGTTTTTAAACCTGTTCCATCTTAACCGAAATTTTCATAGAAACAGATTAATGCATTTCTTGTTAACACTGAGCAAATGTATTGAAAGCAATGACATTAAATTTGCTCAATGGAAGGACATCATCCTCAGCTCATGCTCATTACTCATCCAACCTGAGACTTCCAGATGAAAGTGAGATATAATTTTGATTTTTGTTCAAACTGTGAAGTAGCAAATACAGATCCTTTCTACATCTGATGACTGATGTAATAAGCTTATGTAGGAGAAACCTCAGTCCCATCATGTCTCTTTCTATGATTATCTTTAAAAGCAAATAATTTATGATGTTTTGATGTAAATGTACATGGCAGAAGGGAAACTAATGTGATAGTCATTTAGTGTCAGTGTGCTGCTCACTGATAATGATCAGCTAGAGACACACCTCGTATTAGTAACAGGCACCTGAAATGTAGCAATTGGCACAGACTAAATAGGATTGCACTCAGATACAAGAATTCATAGTTGGACAACACACATGCTGTTTCAAGAAACCCTTTTGGACCCACTTAACAAATGCTGCCCCGTCTCAGCTTTGTAATTGAAGGGAGTCCCAGTCAATGCTGGGGAAATTAAAGTCACCCACTACGTCAACTCTGTTTTTATTGATTTGGAGATGCCGGTATTGGACTGGGGTGTACAAAGTTAGAAATCACACATCACCAGATTATAGTCCAACAGGTTTAATTGGAAGCGCTAGCTTTTGGAATGCTGCTCCTTCCAAGGAAGGAACAAAGCTCCAAAAGCTAGTGCTTCCAATTAAACCTGTTGGACGATAACTTGGTGTTGTGTGATTTTTAACTCTGTTTTTAATGCATCTTTCCATAATCTGCCAACATATTTCTTCCTCAACTCAAATCCATTCCTATGACATTCCATCAACTATCTACCCTACCATAGACTTGATGTAAATGATCTAATTTCCTGAGAAGCATTTTGAAAAATTTCCCTCGAATTAGTCATTGAACACCTTTCGAAAGACACTTTGTTTTGACTGTATGCAGATTGCTACACTGGAATCAGCCTCGCTGCAGCCAAATTCTCCAAAAAAAGTCTGTCAGCCACTTTCTTTCATAAAACTGAGAATCTGGCTGAATCTTCAAAAGAAAGAATGGTTTGGGCTTGTCATTGCCTGAACAGCATTTGACTGACATTTCCGTTAGTTTTGTACAAAGTAAAGATAAATGACGCAATGAGATGTTTCTGTTATGTTCACTTCAATAATTTTCATTGTCAAATATTTTGTCAGTTCCTAGTGCTACTGAACGCACTGATTGGAAAATGTTTGCTGAATGTCAATTTCTATTTGATGCCAAGGGACTGTATTAAGGCATTAACTATATTATTCAATCACGGAAGTCAGAGAGAAGAGTTGTATAGATGTACAGCACAGAAACAGTCCCTTCGGTCCAACACGTCCATGCCAACCAGATATCTGAACTTAATCTAGTCCCATTTGCTAGCATTTGGTCTGTATCCCTCTCAACCCTTCTTATCCATATACCCATGCAGACGTCTTTTAAATGCTGCAATTGTACCAGCCTCCACAACTTCTCTGGCAGCTCATTCCATACATGCACCATCTTCTACGTGAAAACGTTGCCCCTTAGGTCTCTTTTATATCTTTCACCTCTCACCATAAACCTATGCCCTCTAGTTCTGGACTCCCATACCCCAGGGAAAAGACTTTGTCTAATTATCCTATCTATGCCCTTCATGCTTTTATAAACTTCTATAAGGTCACCCCTCAGCCTCCGACACTCCAGGAAACAGCCCCAGCCTATTCAGCCTCTTCCCTACAACTCAAATCCTCCAACTCTGGCAACATCCTTGTAAATCTTTTCTGAACCCTTTCAAGCTTCACAACATCTTTCCAATAGGAAGGAGACCAGAATTGCTTGCAATATTCCAACAGCGGCTTAACCAATGTCCAATACAGCCACAACATAACATCCAAACTCCTGTACTTAATACACTGACCAAAAAAGGAAAGCATATGAAACACCTTCTTCACTATCCTATCTACCTGCGACTCCACTTTCAAGGAGCTATGAACCTGCACTCCAAGGTATCTTTGTTCAGCAACACTCCCTAGGACCTTACCATTAAGTGATTAAGTCCTGCTAAGATTTGCTTTCCCAAAATGTAGTACCTCACATTTATCTGAATTAAATTCCACCTGCCACTTCTCAGCCCATTGGCCCATCTGATCCAGATCTCATTGTAATCTGAGGTAACCTTCTTCGCTGTCCACTACACCTCTAATTTTGGTGTCATCTGCAAACTTACTTAACTATACTTCTTATGCTCACATCCAAATCATTTATATAATCATTTACTCTTCTAAGGATTCACTCGATCTATCCTGTCTATCTTTTTCTGAACCTAAACCTCAATTTCTCTAGTCATCCAACATTCCCTATACCTTGCCTTTCACCCTAACAAGAATATACTGTCTCTGGACTCTTGTTTTCTCATTTTTTAAGGCTTCACATTTTCCAGCTGCCCCTTTATCTGTGAACATCTGCCCCCAATCAGCCTTTGAAAGGTTCTTGCCTAATACCATCAAAATTGGCCTTTCTCCAATTTTAAACATCAACTTTTAGATCTGGTCTATCCTTTACCAACACTAATTTAGACCTAATAGAACTATGATCGCTGGCTCCAAAGTGCTCCCCCACTGACACCCTGCATTATTTCCCAAGAGTCAGTCAAGTTTTTCACCTTCTTTACTTGGTGCATCCACATATTGAATCAGAAAAATTCCTCTTATCTAAACCCTTAACACTAATGGCAGTTCCAGTCCACATTTGGAAAGTTAAAGTCTTCTACCATAACCATCCTATTTTTCTTATAGTTAACTGAAATCTCCTTACAAATTTGTTTCTCAGCTTCCCGCTATTAGGTGGTCTATAATACAATCCCAATAAGGTGATCATCTTTTTCTTATTTCTCAGTTGAACTCAAAAAATGTCCCTGAATGTATTCTCAGGAATATTCTCCCTCAGTACAGCTATAATGCTATCCCTTATCAAAAACATCACTCCCCTCTCCTCTCTTGCCCCCCTTTCTGTCCTTCCTGTAGCATTTGTATCCTGGAACATTAAGCTGCCAGTCCGGTCCATCCCTGAGCCACATGTCCATAATTGCTATGATATCCCAGTCCCATGTTCCTAACCATGCCCTGAGTTCATCTGCCTTCCCTGTTAGGCCTCTTGCATTGAAATAAATGCAGTTTAATTGATCAGTCCTACCTTGTTCTCTTCTTTGTTCCTGCCTGCCCTGACTGTTTGACTCACTCCTTTTCCCAACTGTACCAATCTCAGACTGATCTCTTTTCCCTGGGTCCCACCGCCCCCACGCTCCTCCCCCCCCCCCCACCAACCCATCCTCCCCCCACCCCCTTACTAGTTTAAATCTTCCCAAGCAGCTCTAGCAAATCTCCCTGCCAGCATATTGGTCGCTTTCCAGTTCAAGTCACTTCTACTCCAGAAGATATTCTAATAATCCAAAAAGGTGAATCCTTCTCCCATACACCAGCTCCTCAGCCATACATTCATCTGCTTATTCTCCTATTCCTACCCTCATTAGCTCATAGGACCGGGAGTAATCCAGATGTTACTACCCTCAAGGACCTCCTTCTTAAATTTCTGCTTAACTTTCTATATTCTCCCTTTAGAATCTCATCTTTTCCCTTCCTATTGACAGGCGTGGACAAGATTGTTGATCTGGAATCATTCAACCAGAATTTTAGCCTACTATGATGATTCGTCATTGCATATCGGGCAACATAGTGGCACAGCTGTTATTACAGCTGTTTCACAGCATCAGGGATCTTGGTTCGATTCCAGCCTTGCGTGACTGTGTGGAGTTTGCACATTCTCCCCGTGTGTGTGTGTGGGTTTCCTCCAGTTTCCTCCCTCTGTCCAAAGATTTCCAGATTAGGTGGATTGGTCATGATAAAAGAAATTGCCCCATAATGTCACAGAGATGTGCATTTAAGTAGGGTTTTTCCCTCAGGGTTGATAAGGGTAAGGGCTCGCACTGGATATAAGTAAATAAAATTGAGATAATGTGCTGAAATGGATTGAGAATCGGTTAATGAAACTCAGAAAACAGGACAGAAGTAAATGCATTGCTCACAGGATAGCAAGCTGTTACTAATGGGATACCATTCCTGAAGTAGCAATTGTTCACAGTCTTTACAAATAATCATAGTGTGTGGACCAAATGTAATATTTTCAAATTTGCTGATCATATAGAATTCAATGAATATGTAAACCTCGACAAAGATGCAGGGAGCCCCAAGGGGACTTGGATAGGCCAAGTGAATAGACAAGAACACAGCAGATGAAATATAATGGAATAAATGTTAAAACAGTCACTTTGGTAGAAAGGATAGAGTTCTTTTTAAACATTGAGAAGTTGGGAAGTGTGAGTGTACAGAAGATCCTGGGTGTGCTTGTTCATTATCTACTAAACCTAAGCCTACAGCAGCAGAAAACAATTATAGTATGTAGGCCTTCAGTGCAAGGCGATTTGGGTACTCAAGTAAAGATATTTTGCTGCATTGGTGCAGAGTCGAGAGTGTGGTGCTGAAAAAGCACTGGTGATTCCTGATGAAGGGTTTATGCCCGAAATGTTGATTCTCCTGTTCCCTGAATTCTGCCTGACCTACTGTGCTTTTCCAGCACCACCCGCTTGACTCTGATCTCCGGCATCTGCAGTCCTCACTTTCTCCTGCATTTGGATAGAGCTTTGATGAGACCTTATCTGGCGTATAGTGTACATTTTTGGTCTCCTTATCTGAGGAAAAACATATTTGCCATAAATGGAGGGCAAAGGGTGTTGACCAGACTAATCCCTGGGCTGGAGGGATTGTCCTATGAAAGGAGTTTGAGGCTTTATTGTTTAGTTTCAAAAAATAAGACGTCACCTAATTAATACAAACCAAGACCTTACAGGATATAACGGGATGGATTTTTACCTGGCTGGTGGATCTTACCAGAACCATAGGACATGGTCTCAGAGTAAGAGGAGACCATTTAAAACTGAGATGAGGAGAAATGTCTTCAGTCAGTAAGTGGTGAATGTTTAGATTTCTCTACCCCAGAGGGCTATGGAAGGTAAAAAATTGTGTTCAAAACAAAAATTTTTAGATTTCTGGACGCTAATGGCATCAACAGGTATGGGGATAGAGAAGGAAAATGGCAACTTCCAAAGGTCGGGTGTGAACAAACAGTCCAAGTCCTCATCTATCATGCAAGTGTAACAATTATCTGTGTGGGATGTGATGATAAGTTCAGCGTTTGATGTGGGTGGAGCATTCGAAGGGTGCAGTTGCACTGTGGACACTCCCTTTTCATTCACATGTGGCACTCAGACCAGGAGCAGCAGCAGGATTGCATGGAGGATAAGAAGTACCCAGCTCAGAGAGAGGGCACTGCTGCATGGCACCTCAAGATATGTGGAGTCCACAGGAGGTCCAGAAGTTTCTCAACTCCAACTCCATTTCCAGGAGACGTGAAAGGTGCAGGCTCCATATGCCCCAGGGCACCGTGATGGAATTGTTCTAGACGCTGCAGTGGGACCTGAAAGCTGCAACCTCTCCCATTGTGAAGAGCTGTGTTGATCTTCTGCACAAGTGGCTTCTGCCAGGAATCTGTACCTGATCTGTATGGAATCTCTCAGTCACGCAACTGGAAATATGTCAGGAGAGTAACCGAGGCCATCTGTGCACTGGTTCATTTTGGTTCCTGATGATGATGTCAGTGCTGTATTCTGGGCAGTATGATGTAGAGTAAGAACTGGCATACCCCAACTGCAGGATGCCATTGACTGTACACATGTGGCACTGAGAGGACTCGAGCACAACACCACAGAATTAATCAATATTCAGATGGTCTGGGATCACTATTACCACTTCCTGCCCACCAGTATAGTCAAGACACGGTTTGCCACATTTTCATGCCCAGCACAAACGGAGCAGGCAACAACACGATGCAGGATGCATATAAACTGGGGGAGCAGGGTCAGCCTTCTGAGGAGGAGCACAAGGACACTGGGAGGAGGAAGCTGACCTTGTCCATGACAAAACTCAGCTGAACTGGTTGCTTTAAACCAGACAGAGCCTCATTGACAGTCACTACCAATAAAAAAAGGGTGCTGCAGACAACTGCAAACTATTTTCATCATGATGGTGAAAACTGGTTGACATTTTAGGGGCAAAGTTCAGAGGAAGGGTCACTGGACTCAAAGCATTAAACCTGTTTCTCCCTACAGATGCTGCCAGACCTGCTGAGTTTCTCCAGCACTTTCTCTTTTATGTTTCATATTTCCAGCGTCGACCTTTTTAAAAATTTTATTTTAGTTTCTGTTCCCTTTTGCATTCTGTAAATAGAAGCTCATGCCTGTGTTTGTTTTATCCAATTGTTTGCCTGTGTGTGGTGTTCCATTAGTGGACAATGACAGGATTTGATTTTACAGTGGTGGGGGTAGGAGTGCTGACTTAGAGAGGTTATTCAGACAGGTCATAGCCACAGACAGGCCAACATGTAGCCTCGTGGTTAAACAGCAACTAAGGTGAAAGACTGGGATTGTATATACGAGGGAGTATCAGCCATGACAACATGGCTTCATGGCTGGCATGCCATTCTCTTGCCAGTGAGGGGAATACTGGCTTGCTAATGTTTCATTGGGTATGTAGCAACCCTTCAAAGATGGCACAAATACAAGGGATGGCAGAGTTTCAGCAGATTTCTAGGAATGGCACATTGTAAAATTGGGCAAAATTGGGCTTCAAAAATGCCATGGGGAGTGTAGATAGTTAATGACAGCCAGTTTAGTCAGATCTTGCTAAGATAGGATGAGAAATCTCACTAGGCTTCACGGTGAAAAAACTTTCAAAAACCCTGATGTAACTTGGACACAACCAAAATAAAAGATTCTGCCCTGAAATAGAGAAAAATAACACAAGTAAAACATGATGCTAAAGAAAAGTTGAGAAGTTGTTAGATAAAGATGGAAGAGAGGTAGTTCAAATAAAGGAATCACAAAATTTCTCATCTAGCCTTTGTCAAATAAGAGAACTGTAGTTCCTTAGCCAAGAAGAAGGAATACCAGTAACTGCACTGCAAAGGTATGTTTCCCCTCGAAGGAGGGGTTTTATGACCAGTCAGTGAAGCCACTAACTTCCAGTGGGCGGAGCCATGATACTAACAGGCTGAATGGATTGAAACATTTCCTGTGTGTACAGAAATGATTAAAAGCTTCTCAAACTTTAGTTTTCAAAGGTGTGCCTCTGAGTCAGGAAATAGCGTCATAGCCAGACAATAAACACTGACTTAATCAAGATAGAAGCTGTTTAACGTAGATAAACACAGTGTAAAAGTAGCTGAACAGTAATCAGCAACAAGTGATCATTCAGAATCTTTGTGTCAGAGGCAGAGGAACAGTTTGCATTTGAGTGAACTCACCAGTTATGGATTCCAACAGACAAGGAATTATTTCTTTCTTACTTCTTGTTCAAGGTAGGAATGTTATCAGTGTCAGTCTATATTGTATTTCATTTTTCTGAAAAGTTTGGGTTATGGAAATATCTGAGAAAGATATTTTTGGAGTGACTTGATTGTTTTACCTACAGTATTTGGGCATATTCTGCATTAAATATGATAATTAAAGTTATGAAAACTTACAGTTTTTAATGTGTTAGCATAATCTTAGTTTGTACTTTTATTGATCATAGATTTTGGTTTGCTTTGTTTGTAGAAAGCTGACCTCATTTTTGCACTGTTGGGAGAAGTGTCTCTGTGCGTAATGCTATTGTATGAGTCAACTTCAGTGTCTGTTTATAACTCCCATTTATATTGGTAAAAGTGACTAAAATCCTTAAAAAGTGACTACAGTTCAAGTTTTTAAATGCATATTTATTCATGTGAAAGTTTAAGTTTGTCTCCTCCAGACTGATAATCTGTTGGTAAATATTCCTAAAATAAAGGAGCAAACTAAAAGAATGAAGTGTTCTGGAAAGCTGATATCTTCAACTATTTTGGTAACATTTAAATTGTCTTCTAAATTCCACCAGAATGAATTGATTGTTCAGAGCTTTAAGAGAGAGATGTGTTTTATTTTGACTCCTTTACTGATTTCTCTCAAGGTTCACAAACAATAAGCATATAGCACATGGAAATGAAGAAAGACCAGTAAAGCTAAAATACAACTTTCCTACTACTTTTTGTACCTCAGTGTGAAACTTTCTGCGTACTTTAAACATGGAAAACAAGCTACCTTTTTTTAAATACTCCCAACTGCATGTGCACCATTGTACAGTCATTTACTGCAACCTAATCCTGAAAATTTACCAATGAACAGTCCTTTTGCATTTGTTAACTGAACCTGAATTAACAGGAGGCACATAGGGTATGACAAAGACACTCGCTTATAGCTCAATGTCATGTTTGTTCATGTTTCAAATAGGCGTGTTACTAGATGTTTCAATGGTTTGTTTGCCTTCAGGCAACGTTTTTTTTTGCAATAACGGGGTTGTGTCATTGTACTTTGAGTTTGAAACTATACAGTTGTGAAATGGTTATGTGATATAGGAATCAATCTGTAAGGATGAACTATTCATTCAGAGAATCCAGTCAGGATTTTATGAGCCCCCTGAAACTGACTGGGAGGTGGGAGAATAGTAAAATGGCATCTACATTTATTGGGAGGGATGCCCAGTGTCTTTCCGCCTCCATGACATTTTCCCAAAAGTGGGAACTGCAACTGCTCGGCCACCTGCCAACTAGAAACGCGTGGCAATGAAATCCACTTAGCTGTCCTGTTCATAGTTATTTTATCAGTGTTAATAAAGCAGCCATCTACTGTCTGGGACTATCAGCGTGGGGGGCATCAAGCTGACTTTGCAGTGGCTTTGCAGCATTGGGTGGTGGTGTGTGCGGGAAGTCTTCCTTCCCAGGGGATCCATGTCACGTTTAGGGTTCACTCTGACCACTCTGCAACTCCAACACAGCCATTGGAGAGCTCCCCTTCCTGGTTGCTCTGCCCTGCCTGACCAGTCTTAACACATTCAAAACTCTTCCTTCTCATCTTTAAGGATGCCTCATGGGCACCTTTTTGTTCTCTCGACAGTCTCAGAACTGTCATCTGGTAAGGTGGCAGGGTGAGGCTGGCACTGGTTGGGGTTCACCATTGACATTTGGAAAGGTGTGGCAAGCTCTGATGCTGACCTAGATCTCAGTTGGATTCTGGGAGTGGGAATCTGATAGAGTGCAGCAAGCCTGGCAAAAGCAAATTTGAGCAATTTCATTGAGCTAGGAAGAGTACTCTTGGTTTTGTTGGCTGTAACTTTTAAAAAGTTTCTGCTGTTTCTCCATTGATCTCCAGACAACTCTCCATGGAATGCTGGTGAGATCACCCAACACCTTGTACTGGGTAGTGCTTGTAGATCACAAACTCCACTCACTTGTACACATATCGAAGCTGAAGTCCTGAAACTAATTTTAGGACATTGATTTGTTCATGCAAATGAGATACCCGAGATAAATAAAAGGAACCCGATCCCTCAGGACCCAGCTCTGTTGCAGAGCTGCTCAGAGACAGGAGACTGACACATGAAATTTACAGCCAATCATTTCAGACTTGAAAACCAGACAAAATAATTAAAACTTCTCCCTCATTTTTCTCAGATGTGTCTTTATCTCACCTCTCTCCCACTCATGGCGTCACTCACTGAGACCTACTACATGTCCTGTACAATGTAAACTGGCAGCAAGTTCGGATTTGTACATTCCTGCAGTGTGTGCCTCTTCTGCATAAAATGCCTGTTTAAACTTCCTAATGAAAACCCCAATGATAGTACACTAATCTGCAGAAGGGAATTGTTGCTGGAACTTTACAAGTGTATGCTTCAAAAAGATAAGCAGTACTGGTATAGATTGTTGTGAGAGTTCATAATGTTTTTCCACTTTTCAAGGAAACAACGATTGTTTTGTGCTGCCTTTTCTGAGCCTTTCCATTCATGCTGCCCAGCATCTAAACTTCTGCAAATGCACAATAATCATTTCTGAATGCTTCATCCTGTGCCCATCTGCCAGGATAAAGTTTCCTTTGTCACCCTTAGGTTACCATTTTGAACATGGATGATTACAGACTCACTGTATTACAGAAATAGTCCTCAGAAAGTGACATTCGAAAAGGGAATCAAACAAAGGACCTTTATTGTTTGCTGTTCTACAGCAAAAGAAGGCTTTCTTTTCTGCAGTCACTAATGATTGATCAAGAACAGAGTGTAGTACAGTGGTGTCACAAAACAAATTCTGGTATTGCTTTCTTTGCACTTAATGCATTGCCACAATCCAAGTCATTTGGTGCTGGAATGTGGATTTTTGTTTCTTTTTGTAGACTAATCATTAGTATTTAGTAATTGTCCTTGCAAGGTAATATTCAATTACCTCATCCCACCCATTGTTAACTACCAATGAAGTACAGCAGCTGTGTAGGAGGATTCCAGCTAATTGTTCACTGACTGTTCGATGGAATGGCTGCTGGAGGCACAATGTCTCAAATCAAGGAAAAAGTCAAGTTCTTTCATCATATTATTTTGTCATACTATCTTCACTAATGAAACACGCAGAGCAGTGACCTGGTTCCACTGTAAAACCCACAATTTCTCATCTGTCAAAGCACAAAGAAGAAGACCCAACAAATACTTTGTAGAAAGATTCACATTTTAAGAAATATTGAAAGACAATGTGTCCAGCTGCCTGGGCTTTAAGCTGTGGACTACCCTCCATAAACCACTCCACCATGCTTTCTTTTTCTTCTGTCTTAAAAAACTCCTCAAATTATTGCTGATCTGTTATCTCCATCAGGAGCTTGATGTCAAATCTACTTCAGTAATGATGTGCTGATATAATGTATTACATCAGATTAGATTCCCTACAGTATGGAAACAGGCCCTTCAGCCCAACAAGTCCACACCGACCCTCTGAAGAATAACCCACCCAGACCCATTCCCCTACCCTATATTTACCCCTGACTAATGCACCCAACGCCATGAGCAATTTAGCATGACCAATTCACCTGACCTGCACACCTTTGGATTGTGGGAGGAAACCAGAGCACCTGGAGGAAACCCAGACACAGGGCGAATGTGCAAACACACCAAACAGACAATTGCCCAAGGTGAGAGTCGAACCCAGGTCTCTGGTGCTGTGAGGCAGCAGTTCTAACCACTGAGCCACTGTGCCACCCATATTATTATGCTAATTGCACTGTCCTATCCATATTATTTTATTGTTGGAATGATGTGGCCAATTTCTACACATTTATTTATGAAATAAAGGAATGTGGTGACGATCAGATTATCTGTTGTTCAGTGATATCTCATGATAAATAATGGCCAGAACACAAGTGAGAATTACCTCAAACAAAAACAGAAATTGCTGGAAAATCTCTGCAGATCAAGTAGTATCCGTGGAGTGAATCAAAATTAATGTTTCAGGTCCAGTGACTCTTCCACAGAATGGGATTGAGAATTTTCTGCTCACTTTCAAAATAGTGCCAAGGATTTTTTACATCCACTTGAGAAGGAAGAGAGAGATTCAATCTGACATCTCATCCAACAGCAAAGCACACCTAGTATTCTACTTAAATGTCAGCCTCATGATCCAAATCTTCCAGCATCTTAAACTTTGGAGAAGAATGTAAGTGGAAGTTGCGTGTCAGGATGTTAGGCCTGATACATGCATGTACTGAAACTGCCCAACAAGTTTACACTTACAATAACTGATACAAGTGACTGGGACACTACAAAAGTGCCTTTGACTCCGAGATGGGCCAAATAAATGAGACTTACCTCCAGTTTTATCCTGGAAATGTTATGCGGGTCAGAGATTAATTTAACTGAGACCACAACAAAAGCTCACCACTGATACCAAACATGACCCAACTAGTCCTGGCATACCCAATCCAATATCCAAACCACTATTCAACACCATTCCCTCTGACCACCTGATGACTTCCCAAAACTCTCCAACCATCCAGCTACCTCCTGAACACTCAGCAACCCACCAATCACCTGACTACTGCCTTTACCTCTCCACTACACATCTGCCATGGAACTATCTGCCAAGGGGAATGACATGGCATAATTATTGCTGTGAACTGGAAGATCTGGCCCCATGTGTTTAAGTCTCTGGAATGGGATTTGGATCGGAAACAAGGGTGAGAATAACTGACCCGCAGCAGACAGATGATACCTAATAGTTTCACAGTTCAATTAAAGAAGCTGTTGAATGTAACACAAAGACAAATAGAAACAGGATTAGGCCATTTGGCCCCTCAAGCCTTCCCTACCTGTCAATAAGATCATGGCTGATCTGCCCCAACCCTCAACCCCTCTTCTATGCCAGATCCTCATACCTTGCCATTCCTCAATATTTCAAAAATATATGTTAATACCTCCTTAAAAATGTTCAATGACCAACCCATCTAACTCTCAGGGATAGAGAACTCCAGGTATTCAGTACCACCTGAGAAGATCTTCTTTCACATCTCCATTTTAAATGAATATTGTCTTATGCTGTAGCTATAAGATTTCCCTTGTAGCAATTTCTTTTCAACAACTACCCTATCAGGACATCTCATAATCTTTAATATTTCAATAAGATCACAAATCATTCTTCAAATGAATAAAGACCTAACCTGTTTATCCCTCCTTTAGAAGTCAACCCTTTCACCTAGGAATTTTGTTTGAACTACCTTTAGTGTTAGTATGGTCTTTCATGGACACTGGGACCAAAACTGTACACAGTATTCCAGTTGTGTCCAGCCTGACATCCTTTGCAGTTGTGCAGGATTTCCCTGTTTCTCACTCACACTTCCAAATAAGAAAGGCCAAAATTATATTATTCTCTTAATTGCTTGCAGAAACTGCAAGTTATATTTTGATGTTTCATGTATTAGAATACCAGATCGAACTGTTCTGCACCTTTTTGTAGTCTCTCACTATTGAAGCAATTGTCTGCCTTTTGATTCTTCCTACCAAATTGCAAGACCTCACATTTTCTTATATAAAACTCATCTGCCAGACATTTTGCTCATTCAGTCAATCTGTTCAGATCCCCTTGCAGATTTTAATGTATTAATCAGAAAATTACCTCTCTATTTTTCAATCATCATTAAATTTGGATACATTACACTCCAACCCCTTCTCCTAATCACTCGTGTAAATAATAAATGATTGAGGCTCTGATTGATCATTGTGGCACTCCACTCAAACTTAGGGCCTTTCCTCCCATTAGCACCTTGCTTCTTTGTTACATTTTGGATGTTTATAGGGTTCTCTACCGTGAAGACTATGCACAATATTATGTTAAATTGCCTGTCATTTTCCTGTTCCCATTATAGATTCTCTGTCCTCCAAGTGTCCCACACTTCATTTAGCTTCTCTCTTTTTATATACACACAGAAGCTCCTGCAGTTTGCTTTCATGTTTCTTGCCATTTTAGTTTCATAGCCCATTTTCTCCCTTTTTATATTGTTCTAGTCATTTACTATTGGTTCCTTAAAAAAAAACTTTGTCCTGTCACTAGCTTTCATCACTTTTAATGTTGTAGATTTTGATTGGATACTCTTCTTGATTGCCTTTGTTAACTATGGACAGCTCATCTTTCTCATTGAGATCTTCTTTTTGCCAGAACACTTTTAGTATGAAATGTCTATTTAGATGCCTGCTACTACTCATCTTTTGATTATATCCTTAATCTATTTTCCCAGCCTGCTTTAGACAATTCTTTCTTCGTATCTCTGTAATTGCCATTATTTAAGTTGAGGACTGTGGTTTGGGGATTGAGTTGCTCCATCTCAAGCACAGGATCCTTGTCTATGAGATCCCCTATAAATTGTGTCATTACATGTTGATGGCACAAACAGAATAAATGAGTTTGACGTGATAGCTATAATAGACACATGGTTGTAAGGTTACCAGGACTGGGAACTCAATATTCAAGGCTATTTGATGTTTCAGAAGAATAGGCATAAGCAGGAAAAGGAGGTGGTTAGCTTTGTTAATATAGAAGGGTTTCAGCGTGATGGTAATTAGTGATATAGATGCAATAGATTGTGGAATCATTTTGTATGGATAGACCAAAGATATTCCTGGGTAGTCTGTGAAACAACTTCTGATATACTCCACAAATTTGTTTTCTATATTTCCATTGCTTATCTGACATGTCCAGTCGATATGCAGATTGAAATCATCCTTGATAACTCAGTGACTTGATAGTTCACACCTCCACTATTTTGTGATTTATATTTTGGCCTTCAGTGAAGCAGGGACCTGTGGACGATTCCCACTTGTGACTTCTTTCTCCTGTTATTCCTTATTTCCATCCAAAAAGATTCCACAATCTATTGCACTTGTATCGCTAATTACCATCACACTGAAATCTTTGTTCTTTAACAAAGTTAACCACCTCCTTTCCCTGTCTATGCTTATTCGTCTGAAACATCAAATACCCATGAATATCGAGTTCCCAATCCTAGTAACCTTGCATCCATGAATCTATTATAAGTATCAAGCCAATCTCATTTGTTCTGTTTGTGCCATTAAAGTATCCATCTTGTTACAAATTCTGCATGCATTCAGATAAACAGCCTCAAGCTTTGACACTTTCCCATTATTAGTTATTTTGATTCTAATTTCTGCTGTATTCATCCACTTTTATTGTAAGCCCCTTTCTGTTAAATTTGATTATTGCTTGCCTCTTCTCTGCCTTACACCCTGGCTCTCCTTTTTTGGCATTTTAAACTTCCCTTAATTAAATCCTTACCCTTACTAATTAGTTTAGAGCTCTATCCACCGTAAGTCATACAGTTGATGCTTTATTATTTTAAGCCAAAGTATAATTATTTACATTTATGAGACATATTTAACCTCCATCTTGTTTTATCATGCGCTAGCGATGATAAGTTATTTTCTTATTAAGGAAACAGTTAGAATCAACGTGGCAAAGGATGGCAATCAAAATGTAATATTACGAATGAAGGACAGTGTGATTAAAGACTGAAAAACACAGATGGCTCTAAAGTAATAACAGCAGAATATTGGTAGACAAAATAAAAGGAAATATATCATGTTCTAAAGTAGGAGAAGAGCTTATGCCCAAAACGCCGATTCTCATGCTCCTCGACTGCTGCCTGACCTGCTGTGCTTTTCCAGCACCACACTCTCAACTAAGATCTAAAGTAGTTTTACAGGGCCTGTATGTGAGCACAGGGAACTCACAAGTAATGTTGGTGAGTCCCAGGTGCAGAAACACATGGGCACATATGATGTTTTGACAATAATCTTGACTTTATTACAGGATGTGTAAGGCCAAGACATACAAAACTATGAGTGAAGTGCTAGAAAATGGGATTAGAACTGTCAGGTGGCTGTTTTTGACCAGCAAAGTCTCAATGGGTCAAAGGGCATTTTTCTGTGCTTTAGACCTTTATGACTCTATAACTAAGTCCTTATTATTTCTAAATACAATATGTTGAGGAACTATAGGAAATGAGGAGTGGTGGCTGTACTGATTAAAGAGCTTTTGTTTTAAGTTGTTTTTAGGATGTGAACATTATTGATATGACCACTATTTATTACCCATCCATACTTGCCCTTAGGAAAGTGATAGTAAACTGTGTTCTTGAACCACTGAATTTCATGTGGTGTAGATGTACCCACAATTCTTTTATCCATAGTAGTTTCAATACAAATAGGCCATTTCAGAGGGCAATTAGAAGTCAAGCACATTGTTGTGGATATGGAGTTGCAAGTAGACCAGACCACGTACAATGACAGATTTTCCTACTTTCAGGGCATTAGTTGAGAGATTAAGAGAAAATTTGGTCAACAAGGCATACAAAGGTCTGGGCTCTGTAAACAGAGACATAGGATACAAAAGTGAAGTAAGTTATGGTAAATATTAATAAAGCAAGGGAATACATGGAACTATTCTGTGAAACAAGTACCTTCTTAGTAAAATGAGCTGGCAATGCTTCAATGCTTTGCAGACCTGCATTAAATCCAAGCATGCAGAGTTGTATGCATGCCTGTTACATGTGTGGCTATAACAACCTAATAGTGAAAATTTTAGATGAATAAATCCCACCACGGCAAGATATTATACTGAATTCAAAGTGGGAGGCTTGGGTGTGTGCTGGGGCAGAGGTAGGAATTAGATATCATATAAATTAGTGAAATCAATACCATTGATACAGCAGTATCAGTTGGTGGCCCTGCCGTCCTGATAACACACATTTTTCTCCCCACTAGGATCTAGAGGTTTGTGCAGTAAACCCAGATAAATGACTATGCAAACTGCTGGATTGTCATAAAATCCAATTAGTTTATTAATATGCAGGGAGTCCCAGCCACCTTTACCCAGTCTGCCTAAACATTGCTGCGGTCCCATAAAATTCTCTGTCATCCCCTCCATCCGAGAATGCCTTACAAGCTGGCCGTATAAGCTTATGTATAATATTTTAGATCTGTGACCTTTCAGACTGTCATCTCTGACGCCTCATGACTTGTTGCATTTTTCCAGCATTTTAACTTTTCTTTTGGTTTGGGATTTCTAGCATGTGCAATATTTCACTTCTATGGTAAATACAGGAAGGGGCCTTGACTGACAAAGTTGATTATTATTAGTTAATAGGTGTCATTTATTACAGTTTTAATTAATAAAACTGATAATTAGTAGCTGCTGTTTGTTATCTGTGATAGTTATAATTGAGAAAACTGGCTGTTCTCGCAAGCTATTTCTTTCAATTGTGTCTATAGATGTTTGTCCCACACCCACTGTTAATGATTAGCAGAGAGCATTGGCCATCAGAATTGTATGTTGGAATTTCAACTGTTTCAATTAAGGTTTGTCTTTGTCAGTCTCACTAGTAACTACTGGAATATAATTTCCATGGTTACCATGTGCAGCTTGCAAGGCAAACACGACCTGAATACCAAGTAGCACGTTGCCTGTAGTTACACTGCAGCATGTGTATGTGTAAGAGGCGTGAACTGCTGATATTGTTGAAACACATGTAAAGAAAGTAACACTTCAGCAGGAAATGATTCCAAAGTTTCAAAAGTCAAATTGAACTGAAAACATAATCCCTAATTGAACTGAAGACAACCAGGAATGTTAAATACTATAATTGTGGCTGAATTTGTTGTAATTTTTTTTTAAAATTGTTTATTCTATAGATTTAAGTAATAAGCACTTACTGATTTTGTTTTTACTTTGTGACTTTCTAGGTTTTAAAACCTGTCTAATAGACTGTTATTTGATATACATTTTTCTGAAATGTTGTTATTATATCAATATGTCTGTGTTATAAGTAAATTATTAGTCATGCAAAGAAGTTTTAATTAAACAAGTCATTAAATGCTAAAACATTAAAAAGTGACCAATTCAAGCTGAAATTCATGGATTCATATAAATCACAACATTAGAATTCGATTGACATGGTGTAAGTTGATATTTCAGTCAACTAAGATCTTGTTTTCTAGTTCGTCATAGAATCACTGAGGTCTATAAAAAGAACATTTAGCCCATTGAGTCTGCGCCAGTCTAAAACAAGCATTTAACTATTATAATCCCATTTCCATTTCTTGGCCCATTGCTTTGTGTGCCTTGGCATCACAAAAGCATGTAAGATCCAACAATGCAACTTGTTTGGAGGAGTTGCCAAATGTCCTGGACATCAGATATTCCTCCAAGATCAGCTTCAAAAATAAATGAACTTGCCATGACTTATATTAATGTTTTGCCATTAAAAACTAGCTGCTGAATACAGTGACAAACTTCCACAAATGTAATTCATTGGTGGAGTTGTGGATAGTGAGGAAGGAAGTGGTAGGTTACAGCGGGATATAGATAAGTTGCAGAGCTGGGCGGAAATGTGGCAAATGGAATTCAATGTAGCTAAGTGCGAAGTCGTTCACTTTGGTAGGAATAACAAGATGATGGATTACTGGGCTAATGGTAGGCTACTTGGTAGTGTGGATGAGCAGAGGGATCTTGGTGTCCATGTACACAGATCTCTGAAAGTTGCCACCCAGGTAAATAGTGCTGTGAGGAAGGCATATGGTGTACTGGGCTTTATTGGCAGAGGAATTGAGTTCCGGAGTCCTGAGGTCATGTTGCAGTTGTATAAGACTCTGGTGCGGCCTCATCTGGAGTATTGTGTGCAGTTTTGGTCGCCATACTATAGGAAGGATGTGGAAGCTTTAGAACGAGTGCAGAGGAGGTTTACCAGGATGTTGCCTGGAATGGTAGGAAAATCTTATGAGGAAAGGCTGAGGCACTTGGGGCTGTTCTCATTGGAGAAGAGAAGGTTTAGGGGAGATCTGATAGAAGTGTATAAGATGATTAGGGGTTTAGATAGGGTAGATACTAAGAACCTTTTACCGCTAATGGAGTCAGGTGTTACTAGGGGACATAGCTTTAAATTAAGGGGTGGTAGGTATAGGACAGATGTTAGGGGTAGATTCTTCACACAGCGGGTTGTGAGTTCATGGAATGCCCTGCCCGTATCAGTGGTGAACTCTCCTTCTTTATGGTCATTTAAGCGGGCATTGGATAGGCATTTGGAAGTTATTGGGCTAGTATAGGTTAGGTAGGATTCGGTCGGCGCAACATCGAGGGCCGAAGGGCCTGTACTGCGCTGTATCCTTCTATGTTCTATGTTCTATGTTCTATGGTTGTAAATAATGCCAAAATATGTTGAGGATTTGTAATACTTGGTGGATATATATCTTAATTCGTGAAACAATCTCATGGAAATTTAGAACATGTTTATAGCAGTCTATTGATCAGAAATGAAAACAGGAGCAAATTGTTTTGTTTCTGCTTTGAGATATTGTGTCACTGAGCTGTGTTGGCTGGATGGCTGGTTGACAAGGTTGGGTAATGCTAACAGTGTGGGTTCAATTCCTGCTCTCTCTGAGGTTGCCATGAATGATTCTCCTTCTCAATCTATGCCCTCACCTGAGATATGGTGACCCTCTGGTTGAACCATCACCAAACACTTCTGTCTAACAAGACAGCAACCCCATGGTCAGGTAAGACAATAATAACTTTAACTTTATTGGATTAATTCTAGCTTCATCTTCATTATTCTCCTGATAATTTTTGTAATACGAACAAGTGACTGTGTTATGTTAGATTAATTATTAGTGATGAATGACTGCCAGCCATTTTGTTGCACTTAACTATATATTCACCCCACATTCAAAAACGAACTTAATAAAATACCTAGATACAAGAGATTTTTTAAAACTTTAGAACCTGCCTATGTTAGCCTTGCATTTTCTCTAATTCTTTCAACTATTCACTAGACAATTAAAGATTGGAAAGCTTAATTGCATAATTTGCAACACAGAATGAGGTCCTTGGGAGTATTGCTGTACAAAGAGACCTTGGAGTACAGGTTCATAGCTCCTTGAAAATGGAGGCGCAGGTAGATAGGATAGTGAAGAACACATTTGGTATGCTTTCCTTTATTGGTCAGAGTATTAAGTATGTGGATTGGGAGGTCATGTTGTGGCTATACAGGACGTGGCTAGGCCACTGTTGGAATATTGCATGCAATTCTGGTCTCCTTCCTATCGGAAGGATGTTGAGAAACTTGAAAGGGTTCAAAAAAGATTTACAAGGATGTTGCCAGGGTTGAAGGATTTGAGCTATAGGGAGAGGCTGAATAGACTGGGGCTGTTTTCCCTGGAGCGTTGGAGGCTGAGGGGTAACCTTATAGAGGTTTATAAAATCATGAAGGACATGGATAGGATAAATAAGCTAAGTCTTTTCCCTGGTGTGGGGGAGTCCAGAACTAGAGGGCATAGGTTTAAGGTGGGAAGGGAAAGTTATAAAAGCAACTTAAGAGGCAAGTTTTTCACTCAGAGGGCAGTGCATGTATAGAATAAGCTGCCAGAGGAAGTGGTGGAGGATGGTACAATTGCAACATTTAAAAGGATGGGTTTATGGATAGGAATGATTTGGAGGGATCTGAGCTGGGTGCTGGCAGGTGGGACTAGATTGGGTTCGACTGTCTGGTCAACATGGATGAGTTGGACTGAAGTGTCTGTTTCTTTGCTGTACATGCCTATGATTCTATGACTCGATGAACCTTCCTGCATCTTCCATACTCAGAAGTAATGGGTTCCAGGTCATCAACACTTACAGCATATAAAACATTCTTCATATTTACAATATATCTCTTGCTCAAAACCTTAATTCAGTATCTCTAGTACTTTTGCTACCACTTAATAGGGAATGTTTTTCATTGTATACCTTAACCAAACCTGGTCACAATCTTAAACATAGCAAATGCCTCCTCGAACATATCAAATACCTCCTCAACTTCCTTTGCTTAATTAAAAAAGATAGATTTACCATGCCAAAGGCAGGCCTGCAATGCTACAGCTGTGAAAAGAAACTAAGACGTTCAGAACAATTATATTGGGGAAGAGACTTAAATTTAATACTATCAAGGATTTAGTACTATGTACGATTTTAATAGACTTAATAGGGAAAAACTATTTCATCTGGTTTGGAAGTCAACAAAGCCAATTTAAATAATCAGTATGGCCCAGAATTTCTTGATGTGATTTTCATTGTTTTGGCATTGTTTAAGTAAGCATTGCATTACTGCTGATCTGGTGAAGAACATGTGGATATTAATTTGCATTTTCATGAACAAAGGTGCAAAATTTGGCAAACAGCTATTCTTGTGCAAAACTTCTCTGTTGTTTGTAACCTGTCAATTACTATTGCATTTGAAGTGAGATATGAACATTCCAGTGCTATCTGTGTCCAGCGTACAGCAAGGAGTGGCATTAAACCCAAAGAGAAGTATTTGTAATTTTGTTATTCCCTGGAAATGCAGACATGACTATCCCAATTGCCAAATGAAAGAACATCCATGCCATTCCAGCACCACTAACGCATCAGAAATGGTGAGAAAATTTAATCTCTAAGAGAAAGTGAGGGAAAAAAAAGATTGGGCAAATTTCTTCACATTGAGACTTGTGAAAGTGTAAAGATGATTTAGCAAATGGGTGGCATGGTGTCTCCATGGTTAACACTGCTTCCTCACAGCACCAGGACCCCGGATCCAATGCCAGCCCTGGGTGACTGTAGAGTTTGCAGGCTGTCTCTGTGTCAGTGTGGGTTTCTGCTCTGGTTTCCTCCCTCAGTCCGAACAATGTGCAAGTTAGATGCACTGGCCATACTAAATTGCATGTAGTATCTACTGATTTGTAGGCTAGGTGGATTAACAACAGTAAAGTTAAAAATCACACAACACAAGGTTATAGTCTAACAGGTTTAATTGGAAGCACACTAGCTTTCGGAGCGCCGCTCCATCAGGTGATAGTGGAGGGCTCAATCTTAACACACAGAATTTATAGCAAAAATTTACAGTGTGATGTAACTGAAATTATACATTGAAAAATTGATTGTCTGTTAAGCCTTTCATCTGTTAGAATACAGTGATAGTTTCACTTCTTCCATGTGTAAATCACAAAACCCTTTTTTTTAAAGTTGCATTCTCGGGTTAGCTGTTAACAATGATGATAGCTAGACAATATGTTGAGGGTGTTAGCCCCTGTGTTCTCTGTCTATGACCTGATGTTTAGATTGATTCCAATCTAAAGTGAGATAACAGAGTTTTACATAAATTCATGCAGTTTTTGAGCTCAGAGTTCTACATGAATGTGCAATGTAACTCAAAGTACAAATTCACCACACAAAATATATGTGTGCATGTGGGTCTTTGTCTGTCTGTGTGTGTCTATCTGTCTGGGGTGGGGGTTGTGAGTGTGAGAATGTGTGTGTGTGTGTGTGTGTGTGTAGTGAGTGCAGAGTGTCTTAAGTCTCTGAGGGGTGCATGTGTGAGTGTGGGAGTGTGTGTGTCTATAAGGGTGTGTGTGGGTGTGTGTGTGCACGTCTGTGTGTACCTGTGTCCGTGTGTATGTGACAGTGTGTGTGTGTGTGTAGGAATATCTGTGTGTGTGTGCAGTGCAATAATGCTCACCTGGAGTCTGACATGGACCCAAGGTCCCAGTTGAGGCCCTCCCTATCGTTACCGAACTGAGCTATCAGCCTCTGCTCGGCCACCTTCCTCTGCTGCCTGTCCTGAAGTCCACCTTGGAGGATGGTCACCCGAAGGTCCGAGGCTGAATGTCCTGGACCACTGCAGTGTTCCTCAACTGGGAGGGAACCCTCCTGTCTGTTGATTGTTGTGCGGTGCCCATTCATCCGTTGTTGTAGCCTTTGCTCAGTTTCCCCATGATTTACAAATGAAAGAAGTGAAACTATCACTGTATTCTAACAGATGAAAGGCTTAACAGACAATCAATTTTTCAATGTACAATTTCAGTTACATCACACTCCATCACCAGTAAATGTGAGATTAAAGGGATAGTGTTAGGCTGAGTCCAGATGGAAAGCTCTTCAGAGAGGTTGGTGTAGAGTTGAATGGCCCCTTTCTGCTCAGTAGGTATTCTGTGACCATCGAGTTCTGAGAAAGACAAGAATTTAGAAAACTGAATAAACATCCAAAGATGGAGAAGCCGCAGGCTTGTGGAAAGAGTGCAGGGGAAGAGAATTCATTTGGCATTACTCTAGTAAATAGATATAATGCTCTCCTTCTAAGCTGTAAACTTCTGGTGGTTTTCTAAAGAGCAGAGTAGAATAGAGTAGCTTTTATTTGTTGTTCCTACCATATACAACTGAAATGGTAAAAATGAAACAGCTTTCCTCCAGAACTGAAGATGCTGCATGAACAGCTCAAACTACAGAATCGTACATGGCATAAAGATTACACCATTCTAAGAGGGAAGGGAACATACACAAGGGTTAGATCTTTCCTGGGTCTTTGGCCTCACTGATCTTATACTGCTGTCACTATGATCAGACTTGGTGACATTAAAATGCACATGATACATTACTGGTGTATTGGAGATGTTAAGGAATAGTATTGACCAGCTTCTCCTGTGACACCATATAAACATTGACATTTAACAACTACTGACTTTAAAGCTAGTGTCCTGGATCATTTATTTTCCTCTTAGATGTCACAATGCCATGCGAAGTACGAGCAGGAGTTGTCTATTTTCCTGCTCTGCTGTTTCATATTATCATGACCAATGTGATGGTGGCCTTAACTTCACTTTCCACCTCATCCGTCAATAAGTCGTGATTCCCTCAAATTACAAATTTAAAGTTTCAGCTTGTTTGCTATTTTCTGAGTGGAAGTGGTTTCCAGCATTGCTGTTCACCTTGTATATTTCTATTTCACAATGTTCAAATGTGCTAAGAAGCAAATTAATTCAAATCCTATGTCTCCATTAGTGTTCAGTGTGGTAGCCAAAATGTGCAACTTTGTTGAAGTGATTTTATCGTTTTTCATCCCTTTACTGCAGCATTATTAAATGTGAAGTCCAACCACCATTAAAGGTCAGTGAGGTTCAGTAGTCGGTTTCTATGTTGTATATGTATGTTATTTTATGTAATGTCAGGACAGATTATGTGCACTACCACCAAATGAAGGAAGGATTCTGCCAGTCAAGCTGCAATTGTATCAGGACCATGTTACTTTCATGCCCCAAAATGCTTGAAGCACAAATGCCAGTTGGAGAGCAGTTGGGTTGAGTGGCTTATTTTTGTGTTCTAGATTCTTCACAGTGCTGTGCAACTTTGACCACAATGCTACCATGGAACTTAGACAGAACTTTGCCACAATCTGTCACCTCAAGATATATCTTTCTTGACAAAGCAGCACCAATTGCAATTAAGCCCTGTTACAGTACTCAGGGTTATGTTTGTTTTCCTCAGCATTAGATGAATTAGCAGTGTCCAAGATTTTCTACATGTGTTCTCAACTCATGCTCACCCTCCCAGCTATCAGAGAAGCATTGCACCTTGAGAAAAAGCAGTGATTAACATGATTTCACAACATCAGACATGCATGGTTGTTTGTGCTGGTACTTATCCTCTAGAACCTACAGAGGTTCCAAGAAATTAAGATAAGCAAATACTTGCTTTTGAAATGGCTTTGTGAAATACAATTGATAGTAGAAATCAGCCTTAGCTTTATTTTCTTGAGCAAACAATTTATTTTTCTGCTGGTGCCATAGAGCACTCAAGTAAAAAGAGTTAGAACCTTATGCTCATGCCCTCTAGTGAAAGTGGTTCTGGAAGATAAAGATAATAATTAAAAGCTACCTGCATTGAATTACACATATGGCAAGCAATGCACATGCTTATGTCTGTTTACAGGATTGATAACACACTGTATAGCTATATTTTACTTGGCTATCACATCCCAGAGAAGAAGCACAGAGGCAGAATCGTGATCCATTGCACTACAAGTCACAGGGAAGTAAATATTCAGGGATGTACATCCGATCAAAAAGACAAGCAGGTTGGCAGAGGGGGTGGGGTTGCCTTATTAGTAAGAAATTATATTAAATCAATAGTAAGACACAAAGTAGGGTCAAATGGTGTAGAATCTGTGCGGGTGGAATTGAGGAACCACAAAGGTAAAAAATACCATAGTTGGACTATTGTACAGGCCTCCAAACAGTAGTCAGGAGCTGGGGCGCAAGATACACCAGGAGATAGAAAAGATGTGTCGGAGAGCCAAAGTTACAGTGATCATGGAGGAGCTCAATATGCAAGTGGACTGGGAAGATCCAGTTAGTAGAGGATTGCAAGATAAAAATTGTGGAAAGTCTACCAGATGGCTTTTTAGAGCAGCTTGTGGTTGAGCCAATGAGGGAACAGGCAATACTGGATTTAGTGTTGTGCAGTGAGGCAGACTTGATAAGGGAGCTGAAGGTGAAGGAACCCTTAGGAAGCGGTGATCATAATATGATTGAATTTACTCTGCAATTTGAGAAGGAGAAGAGAGAATCAGAGGTAACGGTATTACAGCTGAATAAAGGCAACTACAGAGGCATGTAGGAGGAGCTGGGAGAATTGACTGGGAGAGGAATATAGCAGGAAAGACAATGGAACAGCAATGGCTGGAGCTTCTGGGAGTAATTCAGGAGACACAGCAGAGACTTATCTCGAGGAAAAAGAAGCACAGTACAGGGAGGATGAGGCAACCATAGCTGACTAGGGAAGTCAGCAATAGCATAAAAGCAAAAGAGAAAACATATAATATGGTGAAGAGCAGTGGGAAACCAGAGAATTGGGAAGCTTACAAAGACCAACAGAGAGCAACAACAAAAAAAGAAAAAAGGTGGGAGAAGATTAAATATGAAGGTAAGCTAGCCAGTAATATAAAGGAAGATTGTAAATTACGTACAGGCCTCCAAACAGTAGTCAGGAGCTGGGGCGCAAGATACACCAGGAGAGAGAAAAGATGTGTAGGAAAGCCAAACTTACAGTGATCACGGAGGAGTTCAATATGCAGGTGGACTGGGAAAATCAAGTTAGTAATGGATTGCAAGAAAAACAATTATAGACATATAAAGGACAAAAAAGAGGCAAATTGGAAGTTGGGCCACTGGAAAATGATGCTGGAGAGATAGTGGTGGGGAACAAGGAAATAGCTGAAGAACTGAACCATTACTTCATGTCAGTCTTTACGGTGGATCATGAGTTATATCCTAAAAATTCAACAGAGTGAAGGGGCAGAACTGAGTATGGTGGCCATCACCAAGGAGAAGATGCTTGAAAAATGAATGGCCTGAAGGTGGGTACGTCACCCGGACCAAATGGACCAAAGTTCTAAGGGTAGGGTTGGGTTCTGGCCCGAAACGTTGAATTTCCTGTTCCTTGGATGCTGCCTAACCTGCTGTGCTTTAACCAGCAACACATTTTCAGCAAAGTTCTAAGGGAGAGACAATAGAGGTGTTGGTGATGATCTTTCAGGAATTGCTAGAATCAGAAGGATCCCAGAGGACTGGAAGCTTGCTAACACGACACTCATGTTTTAAAAAGGAGTAAGGCAAAAGATGGAAAATTACAGACCAATTAGTTGAACCTCGGTCATGGGTAAGATCCTGGAATCTATTGTGAAGGATGAGATTTCTGAATACTTGGAAGTGTATAGTAAAATAGGGCAACGTCAGCACAGTTTCATCAAGGGAGGTCACACCTGACAAATCTGCTAGAATTCTTTGAGGAAATAGCGAGCAAGTTAGACCAAGGAGAGTAAATGGACTTCATGAAGGCCTTTGACAAGGTGCCGAACAGGAGACTACTGAGTAAGATAAAGGTGAGGCAAGGTGCTAGCATGGATAAAAAGGTTGTCTGGCAGAGAGCACAGAGTGGGTATAAATGGGTCCTTCTCAGGATGGCAGCCAGTGAGAAGTGGTAGGCTCAGTGTTGGAACCAAACTTTTCACTTTATACATTAACGATCTAGATCAAGGAACTGAGAGTATTTTGGCTAGGTTTGAGGATGATGCAAAGGTAGGTAGAGGGACAGGTAGCATTAAGGAGGTGGGGAAGCTGCAAAAGGATGTGGGCAGGTTAGGAGAGTGGGCAAAGAAGTGGCGGATGGAGTACAATGTGAGAAAGTGTGATGTCATGCACTTTGGTAGGAAGAATAGAAGCATGGACTATTTTCTAATGGGGCAAAAATCAGAAGTCGGAACTACAAAGAGATTTGGGAATTCTAGTTCTCTCAAGATAAATTTGCAGGTTGAGTCAGTAGTTAGGAAGGCAAATATATCGCTCTTATGTCTTATGGTCTTGTTGTAGAAACATACTTCATCAAAAATACCGCATAATACAATGGGGAGATAACAGCCTAGTGATATTATCACTGGACTGTTAATCCTGAGACCTAAGTAATGTTGATGGCATTTATTTTGAGACAACTTGAATATGAAAGCAGGGATGTACTTCGGAGACTCTATAACACTCTGGTCAGACTACATTTGGAATATTGTGTGCAATTTTGGGCCCCATATCTCAGGAAGGATGTACTGGCCCTGGAGCATGTTCAGAGGAGGTTCACAAAAATGGTCCCAGGAATGAAAATCTTAACATATGAAGAACATTTGAGGTCTCTGGATATATACTCAATGGAGTTTAGAAGGATGAGGACAGGATCTAATTGAAACATACAGAATACTGAATAGCCTGCACAGAGAAGATGTTGGGAAGATGTTTCCATTGGTAGGAGAGATGAGGACCTGAAGGCACAGCTTTAGACGAAAGGGAAGACCTTTCAGAACCGAGATAAGGAGAAACGTCTTCAGTCAGAGAGTGGTGAATCTATGGAATTGATTGCCACAGAAGGCAGTGGAGGCCAGGTCATTGAGGATATTTCAGGCTGAGTTCGATAGGTTTTTGAGTATCAAGGGGATCAAGGGTTACGTGGAGACAGGGGGAGAATGGGGTTAAGAAAATTATTAGCCATGATTGCATGGCAGAGCAGATTCAATGGGCTGAATGGCCTAGTTTCTGTTCCTATGTCTTTTGGTTTTATGGTCATAAGATGTGCTGTATAAACATATCACAGCAAGAATACAGCATAATACAACAGGGAGATGACAGCCTAGTAGTATTATCGCTGGACTGTTAATCCAGAGACCCAAATAATGTTGATCGAGAGACCCATACATACAAAAGATAGAACAAGTTGGATATTAAAAAAAGATCAACAATCAAGGAAAATAACAACCAAACTGTAGAGTGCTCTGACCAGACTGCAGCTTGAACACTGCAGCTAATTCTAGTCACTGAGCCACAAGTGAGATATTGAAGCCCTGGGGGCAGGGAGAGTAGAGGTAAAATAATGTATTCCTGTGTCAGATTGATGATACATTTCTCCGGAATGTGCAGAAACGAGTTCACAAAATACCTCAGTTAAGACAATCCAGTTGTAACTTGTTGCTCGTTCAGTGAAATTATTAACAACCTTAGTTTATCAAAAACACTCAGCACATTCTCATGCAAGTAAGTTTTTAAAATCTCCCACACACTATTACTGTGGTTAGACAAAACAGTCTACAAATTGTGATTGCCTAGCATTCTGCGTTGGTCAACACAATAGTGAGTTGCTACATGCCATGATTGAGTTGGTAACAAAAAGAAAAATTAAGAGAAAACTAATTACAAAGTTTTTTTTAATTGCCCTCTACAGTGGCTAAATTTTCCTGCCATTCATCTTATTCTTTATCATTTCCACTACTCAGTTAAAAATTAACTTACTTCTTCAATCATTTTACACAATTTAAATACTTTTAAATTCACGATTGAAACAGAGCAATCAAATAAACTCATTTTCCTCAACATGGTAGCAGAGAAATCTGGCAATGGATTCTCTACTGCTGTCCAGTGAAAGGTTATGTTCACCAATTGTAATTCCTACAGTTCCAAGGTGACCCTATCATGAAAAGAGTCCTGGCCATTCGCTCATCGTTTCAACTGAATGCAGATATAGTCAATATCCTGTTAATCTGAACAAAGGACACTATGAGTGTTTAAGGAGCAGGTTAGCCAGAAATTCAGAATAGGTAATGAAATACTACAATGTCTATGACAGATGTACATCCTTCTAAGGCATGAACACCCAAAAGGAAAGGTGAATTACCATATTCAGCAAAAATATTTGAAGATTGCTTTAGATCAAAAAGAATACAAATAAATGGAACATAAATGCAGACTGTAAAAACTTGTGTTGATATATGAAAGGAAAAAGATCAGTGTAGAAAAATGTAGGTGCATTACAAGGAAGGAAAGGAGAATTTATAGTGAGGAACACAGACATGGTGGAAAACTAAACAGTTATTTTGCTACTAACTGCATGGAAGAAGATACAAAAAATCTCCCAGACATACAAGGTGACTACTAGGTTTGTGTAATTGAAGAGCCAGAGAAATCTATATTTGTATTAAGTTGGTTAAAAATTAGTTGAAAGAATTAACGGGATTGAAGGTTCATAAAGCTTCTGAGCCAGATGAGCTTCATACCAGATTGTTAAATGAAGCAGCAATAGAAGTATTTGTGCTTATTTTTCATAATTCTTTAGACTCAGGGCAGGTTTCTGCTGATGGGAAAGCAGCAAATATAATCCTACTATTGAAGAAGACAGATATAGAGAGAATAGAGAACTACAAACCTGTTAGACTGATGAGCTGAGAAAATAGCTTAAAAGATTTGAGGGCTGAACATTTTGAAAATAATTGACAAAATTGAGACGTCATCGTTATTGACGATTTGGATAAGAACATACAAGGTAAAGTTAGTAAGTTTGCAGATGACACTAAAATCGGAGATAAAAGTTTGTGAGAAGATTTGTAGCTCAGGTGCTCGTTGTTGTGGTTCCGTTCGCCGAGCTGGGAATTTGTGTTGCAGATGTTTCGTCCCCTGTCTAGGTGACATCCTCAGTATCCTGTGAACCACTATAAATGCCGGAGGAAACATCACAGAAGTGCTTCGCAGGAGGCTCCCAAGCACTGAGGATGTTACCTAGATGGGACGAAACGTCTGCAGCACAAATTCCCAGTTCAGTGAACAGAACCACAACAAAATAGGAGATATCATGGATAGGGAGGAAGGTTATCAGAAATTGCAGCAGGACAATGAACTGCCAGAGGAGGTGGTGGAGGCTGATACAATTGCAACATTGAAAAGGCATCTGGATGGGTATATGAATAGGAAAGGTTTAGAGGGAGATGGGCCAAATGCTGGCAAATGGGACTAGGTTAGGTTAGGATATCTGGTCAGCATGGACGAGTTGGACCAAAGGGCCTGGTTCCATGCTGTACATCTCTATGACTCTCTGATTTTGATCAACTGAGGAAGTGGGCTGAGAAATGGTAAATGGAGCTTAATATAGATAAGTGTGAGGTCTTTGCATTTTGGAAAGTCAAATCAAGATTGGAGTTTCATGGTGAATGTTAGGACCTTAAGGAATGTAGTGTAACAGAGGAACTTTGGAGTTCAGATGCATGGTTCTCTGAAAGTGTAGTCACAGGTGGACAGGGCAGTGAAGAAGTTTTTGTCACACTGGCCTTCATCAGTCAGGGCATTGAGTATAGAAGTTGGGAAGTTACGTTGCAGTTGTACAGGACATTAATGAGAGCACACTTGGAATCTTGTGTTCAGTTTTGATCACCTTGTAATAAGAAGGATGTTATTAAACTGGAAAGAGTGTAGAAGAAATTTACAAGGATGTTGCCAGGACTCAACTGTCTGAGCAAGAGGGAGACATTGGACAAGCTAGGATGCTTTTCTTTAGAACACAGGAGACTGAGATGCGGGGTGGGGGAATCTTATAGAAGTGTATAAGATCGAAAGAGGCATGGTTAGTTTTTTCCCAGGGTTGGGGATTCGAGGACTAGAGAGCACCAGTTTAAGGTTAGAGGGGAAAGACTAAAACGGAACCTGAAGGTCAACTTTTTTGCACAGAGGGTGATACACATTTGGAATGAACTGCCAACACTTTGGTTGGCATGGACCAGTTTGGGCCAAAGGGCCTGTCTTCATGCTGTAGGACTCTATCAATCTATGATTCTATAACATGGTTTTATGAAGGTGAAATCATGTATTATAAATGTGGTAATTTTTTGTGGATTCAACTTGTGCTGTGGACAACGAATACCTGTGCATGTGGTGTACAAAATAACCTCGGTTATCTGAACATCAATTTATCCAAATTTCAGATTATCCGAGCAAGATCTCAAAGTCCCATAAAAACGTTACATCAAAGAGAGTCCCCACTATTGAAGCTATCGACGGTTTTCATGGAGTGGAATGAAGCAGCCAATAAGAGCAGTGACAGATATATAATAATACTAATAATATTCACCTCCGTTGCTGTTGTGAGCAGTTGTTGGTGGGTAACAGTTGCAAGGACTACGGCGCTTTATTCACAAGGCAACAGTTGCTGCCGCTGCCGCCCGCTTACGCATGCACTCTCCCTTTCGCACTCCGTCTGTGAGCCGTCCAATGGCCAGATGGCAGAAAGCTGGCCGTCAGTGTCATCACACACAACAGTGTAGTTGCGCAGTATTCTCTGATCAACTTTTGATCCTCGCATGATTTAAGGAGGCCTTGTGCGTGAATTCTGCCTGGTGCCTGCTTTTTGTTTTGTTTTCTGACATTAATTATCCTGATCTGTGTGCAGCGTGGACCTCTTCTCAACATTTCTCTGTCCTCTATTTCTACCTTTGCAGTACAATCAGTTATCCAAACAATCAGTTATACAAACAAAATACTCTCCGCCCATTTCGTTCAGATAATCGAGATTGTTCTGTATTTAGATTTTCAGAAGACTCCTCATAAAGACCCATACAGGAGATTAGTAAATAAAGTTAAAGCAGAAGGAATTGGGGGAATGTAAGAGTATGGATTGAGAATGGGTTGGTAGAGAGAAAACAGACATTAGTCATTCTCATGATGGAAAAGTGGTACCATAAGGTTCAATGCTGAATGCAATTCACAATTTATATAAATGATTTGGAGGTAGGGACCAATTATAACATTTCCAATAGCACAGGCCCAATCTTCTCAATCTCTCCTCCTAAGGCAATCTCTCCACACCTGATATCAGCCGAATGCACCAGGTTCTCCTCCACTGATACTTCCTGTTTTGAAATGATGTAGATTTTAGTTCTGTAGTAGAACTGGCAGCTTTGTTATGAAAACTGTTTGGTTATGAATAGTTGACTGAGTTTTAAAATATTCTGAAGAACTTTGAAAACTGGACCAGTTTTTATGAATAGAATAACTCTTTGGTGTGGTTTCATATTTGTTCACAAATCTAATAGTTGGTTAAAGGATTGGAACTTCCTTTCCCTTTTGGATGTTGTAGTGCTATATTGTTATGACACAGTGGTGAACACCTCTGTTAATTAAATAAAACACCCAGAAAAGTTCATCTCGCCTCATAATCTGTTAAACTGTGAGTGACAGAGAACTCTCAAATTCCACTTTTTAAAGAAAATAATATCAATTTATCCTTTAACTCTGAAAGTGAACATTAAATAACAACTACTCACAATTCTAAGTCCCCCTTTCTCTTAACTGCTTTATACCTGCCTCCAACTCTGTAACAATATACTGTTCCAATAAAACACTTAATAAAATTACACTAACTTAATTTCAAAACCATACAGGGGCTGTTGTCTTCGGTGTCTGTCTTCTTCTGGCTGAAGATCTCCCTGGGTCATCTTCTTCCTTTTTACTCTGAAGATGTTTCATATGGAAAAGTAACTTTGATAGAGAATATTTTAATGCCTTGGGTCTCTGTCTTGATCTCAGCTGCTGTCTTATTTTCAAAGTGCCTGCCTTTTTTTAATATCCCCAATATTGGTTCATCTCATTGGTTTGATGTTGGCAAAACAATAAATTCAAACTCGATTGGGTTTTACTGGCCTGAAGCATAGTTTAAACAGATTGGTTAATTTTGTATTGTTGTCAAAACAGCAACCAACTCAGATATCTATTTCACAGCCAAATGTTACATATTTTCAGTTTTCCAGTACACTCTGAGACTGCTCTTGTAAGCTCTCAGAGCAGAGTAATATTCACTGCCTCTTAAAGGTACAGTACTAGCCTTTAACTTCATAACAATGTGAATAATAATGAATTTGAGTTCAAGGTTTCCTTCGACCTTAGGTTGTCTAATTATGTTAAAATACTTTATAGAACATAGAACATAGAAGGATACAGCGCAGTACAGGCCCTTCGGCCCTCGATGTTGCGCCGACCGAATCCTACCTAACCTATACTAGCCCAATAACTTCCAAATGCCTATCCAATGCCCGCTTAAATGAACATAAAGAAGGAGAGTTCACCACTGATACGGGCAGGGCATTCCATGAACTCACAACCCGCTGTGTGAAGAATCTACCCCTAACATCTGTCCTATACCTACCACCCCTTAATTTAAAGCTATGTCCCCTAGTAACACCTGACTCCATTAGCGGTAAAAGGTTCTTAGTATCTACCCTATCTAAACCCCTAATCATCTTATACACTTCTATCAGATCTCCCTTAAACCTTCTCTTCTCCAATGAGAACAGCCCCAAGTGCCTCAGCCTTTCCTCATAAGATTTTCCTACCATTCCAGGCAACATCCTGGTAAACCTCCTCTGCACTCGTTCTAAAGCTTCCACATCCTTCCTATAGTATGGCGACCAAAACTGCACACAATACTCCAGATGAGGCCGCACCAGAGTCTTATACAACTGCAACATGACCTCAGGACTCCGGAACTCAATTCCTCTGCCAATAAAGCCCAGTACACCATATGCCTTCCTCACAGCACTATTTACCTGGGTGGCAACTTTCAGAGATCTGTGTACATAGACACCAAGATCCCTCTGCTCATCCACACTACCAAGTAGCCTACCATTAGCCCAGTAATCCATCATCTTGTTATTCCTACCAAAGTGAACGACTTCGCACTTAGCTACATTGAATTCCATTTGCCACATTTCCGCCCAGCTCTGCAACTTATCTATATCCCGCTGTAACCTACCACTTCCTTCCTCACTATCCACAACTCCACCGACTTTCGTGTCATCCGCAAACTTGCTTACCCAGCTTTCAAGTCCTTCCTCTAGATCATTTATAAAGATAACAAAAAGCAATGGTCCCAAAACAGATCCTTGTGGTACACCGCTAGTAACTGCGCTCCAAGATGAACATAATCCATCAACTACTACCCTCTGTCTCCTTCCAGCCAGCCAATTCCTAATCCAAACCTCTAATGTATCCTCAATGCCATACCTCCGAAGTTTTAGCATTAGCCTACCATGGGGAACCTTATCGAACGCCTTACTAAAATCCATATACACAACATCTACTGCTTTACTCTCATCCACTTCCTTAGTCACCTTCTCAAAGAACTCAATAAGGTTTGTGAGGCACGACCTGCCCTTCACAAAACCATGCTGGCTATCCCTGATCAGGTTATTCCTACCCAGATGTTCATAAATCTTATCCCTTACCATTCTCTCTAAGACTTTGCCCACCACTGAAGTCAGACTCACTGGCCTATAGTTACTAGGGCTATCCCTTCTCCCTTTCTTGAACAATGGGACCACATTCGCTATCCTCCAGTCCTCTGGTACTATTCCCGTTGACAATGACGACATAAAAGTCCAGGCCAATGGCTCTGCTATCTCCTCCCTAGCTTCCCATAGGATCCTGGGGTAAATGCCATCAGGCCCAGGAGACTTATCTATATTCATCCTTTCCAATATTCCCAAAACCTCTTCCCTGCATATTTCCAGGGCATCCATTCTAATTATTTGTGATTCCATATTCACATCAGCAACAGTGTCCTGTTCCTGAGTGAATACTGATGAAAAGTACTGATTTAATGTCTCTCCAATCTCCTCCGCCTCCACACACAACTTCCCACTACTATCCTTGACTGGACCGATACCTACCCTAGTCATCCTTTTATTCTTGACATACCTATAGAAAGCCTTTGGGTTTTCCCTAATCCTACCAGCTAAAGACTTTTCATGTCCCCTTCTCGCTTTTCTTAGCTCCCTCTTTAGCTCCTTCCTGGCTACCTTATAACTCTCAATCGCCCCTACTGAACCTTCACGCCTCATCTTTACATATGCCGCCTTCTTCCCTTTCACAAGGGACTCCAATTCCTTACTAAACCACGGCTGCCTCACAAGGCCCTTTACACCATGCCTGACTGGTACATACCTATCGAGGACACGCAGTAGCTGCTCCTTGAACAATCCCCACATCTCATTAGTGTTCTTCTCTTGAAGCCTGTTTTTCCAATCCACACAACCTAAGTCATGCCTCACTGCATCATAATTTCCCTGCCCCCAGCTATAGCTCTTGCCCTGCGGCGCACGATTATCCCTCTCCATCACTAAAGTAAAAGTCACCGAGTTGTGGTCACTGTCCCCGAAGTGCTCACCTACCTCCAAGTCTAACACCTGGCCTGGTTCATTACCTAGAACCAAATCCAATATAGCCTCCCCTCTTGTTGGCCTGTCGACATATTGTGTCAGGAAACCCTCCTGCACACATTGTACAAACACCGACCCATCTAATGAACTCGAGCTATAGCTTTCAATTTCCATTGCATGGCTACTCAGAACTATGCATATTACATCCAGGATAAGTGACTATTGTAGATCCATGGGGTCATAGAAAAATATGGGAAGGTAAAGGTGGCATGGGAAATGTGAGATAGCATGGGGTATGTGAAGCGTGATGTTTGAGAGCCTTTTAAATGATGTTGGGGAACCGAAGCTGGCATTGTAATTGGCTTGCCTCCACTCCCACACCAATTACAGATCTTAAAATGCAATGCAAACCTGTCATCTATCTGAAAAACCAAAAATATCTTCTATTTGGATATCCATTTTGCAAGTTGCGAAAATGCATAGGTTGGATTTTCCCAGAACAAGAGGAAAATTCAGCCTATGGCTACGTCTGTATAACATCCCTATTAATAATTGAATACAGACAGTTCTGATATAATGCAATGTTTCCATTCTTGTGCAATCTCGCATTATGAGAAAATCCACCTCATTTAAAGTAATGAGGCTGGAATCACATTATAGTCAATGCAAACAAGGAAAGTTCACATTCCGCAAATAGTGGTCTAAATTCTTGAATTGCTTTAAAGCCAATTCACATTGAAGAAGCACATGTTATAGCAGAACCGACTGTATGACTTCCTTCTTGGGATTACACATATTGTAGTAATTTCGTGTCAAGATGATCTCTTATATTGCTTTGTTTATCTTCAATGGAATCTTTTGCAGAGTCAGGAATTAAAAGGAATTGTGTATTTCCAAACCAACTTGAATATTCATTCACGCATAACTATGGCAAAGAAGATAACAAGCAATACATTATTAAAAAGATTCAATATCAAATATATTTATTCCTTATTATCTGAAGTAGTTTGTGTCATGTCTGTTGGGCTTGGAAAATTGAAGTTTACTCAATCGAACTGGAATGCTTATGTAGTAAAATTTAAAATTTGCTCGATACAAACTAATCTACAATAGTAGCCAAAAAGAACAGTTTTGCTTGTCTTCCGTGGGTCTGCAGTAAATATATTGATTAAGTTTCTAATTGCTCCTGTTGATCAAAAGTTAGAATGTAACAGGAAATAATCCCAAGTCATCAAAGAACAACTGAAGCCATTTATAATTGTGGAACTGTTGAGTTCAATCAGGAGAATAAAACAATCACAATGTTTCTTGGTTTATGCTAAAACTGGGGAATCCACAAAAATATGCAACTTTTGTGGGTTTCTTGAGATTGTGATGTTTTGATCAAAGTGTTGGCACAGGAAAAAAGCTGGTAGATGGTGGACTCGTCACCAATTAGAAATTACAGATATTAGTATTGTCACTAGGTGTGGATTAAACAATCCTATTGGATGTGTGATCATATTCATTATTGAAGTTAATATTAAAGGCGGGTGTCATAACTGCATTACATAAGATTTTTTAATAAAATGTTGCTCTTCAAGTATATGCTTCTGGATTGGAGGTAACATTCTATTGGGGTCAATATGAGAAAGAGAGAGGAAAAGTCGGCTGCATTATGAGACAAAGAAATAAATGAAAATCAACATGATTTTTGGAAACATAATTGAAATAATCAATCACGGTTTATACAGTAAGCTAATTAAAAATACAGATAAGAGCAAGACAGATAACAAAGTGATGGAAGTATTAAACTGCATTTATTTCAATGCAAGATGTCTTACAGGTAAGGCTGATGAAGCAAGGCATGATTGGGAACATTAGACTAGGAAGTCAAAGCTCTTGCTGAAAATTGGCTGAGGGATGGACAAGACTGGCAGCTCAATGTTCCAGGTCTCAGATGTTATAGGAAGGATAGAAAGGAAAGCAAGGGAAGAGGGGGAGTGGGTTGTTGATTAAGGAAAACATTACTGCTCTATCTACAGAAGATATTTCTGAGAAATTATCCAGTGAATGTATACAGGTTAAAATTAGAAATAAAAAAGGAATGATCACTTTGATAGATTTGTATTATAGGTCCCCCAATAGACAGAGGGAAATTGAGGAACAAACATATGTGGCGTCACAGACCCGGGTTCAATTCCTGACTCAGGCGACTGACTGTGTGAAGTTTGCACATTCTCCCCGTGTCTGCGTGGGCTTCCTCTGGGTGCCCTGGTTTCCTCCCACAGTCCAAAGATGTGCAGGTCAGGTGAATTGGCCATGCTAAATTGCCCGTAGTGTTAGGTTAAAGGGGTAAATGTATGGGCGGGTTGCGTTTCAGAGGGTCAGTGTGGACTTGTTGGGCTGAAGGGCCTGTACCACAGTGTAAGTAATCTAATCTAATCCAAGTAAGTAACCTAATATAGAGAAATTGCAAATATATGTAAGAATAATAAAGTTGTGACAATAGAGGATTTTAATTTTCCAAACATTGACTAGGACCCCCATTGTGTTAAAGGCTTGGATGGTGAAGAATTTGTTAAATGTGTTCAAGAAGGTTTTCTGTATCAAAATGTATATGTTACTACCAGAGAAGGAGCAAAACGTGACCTTCTCTTGGGTAATAAGGCAAGGCAAGTGGTGATAGTAGGGGAACACTTTGGGTCTAGCGACCATAATTCTATTAATTTTAAAATGTTTATGGAAAAAGATATGCCTTCTATAAAAGTTAAAATTTTTAATTGGAGTAAGGTAAATATTAATGTTATGTGTCAAGAACTTTCAAAAGTTGATTCGAGTAGACTGTTCATAGGTAAAAGGATGTCTCACAAGTCGGAGGTTTGCAAAAGTGTGATAATGAGAATTCAGAGCCATTTTGTTCCTGTTGGAGTAAAAGGTAAGGTTAGTAGCATTAGGGAACAATGGACGAATAAAGATATTGAGATTCTAGTCAAGAATAAAAAAGAATCATATATTAGATTCAGACAACTGGGTTCAAATGAATCTCTTGATCAGTATAAGAAATGTAGGGCAATCTTAAGAGGAAAATCAGAAAGGCAAAGAGGGGATATGAGGTAGACTGCGCTTTTCTGCAACACATTTTCAGCTCTGATCTCTAGCATCTGCAGTCCTCACTTTTTCCCATATGAGGTAGACTTGGCAAATAAGATTAAGGAGAACAAGAAGAGAGAGAGAGTAGGGCCCTCTTAAAGATCCAAGGTCTTTGAGTTGAACCTCAGGAGATGGGAGAGATATTAAATTAATATTTTGCATCAAATTTTACTGTGGAGAAACAAATGGTAGATAGAGAACACAGGAAAATAAATATTGATGTTTTGAAAACCGTTTACATTATGGAAGAGGGTATGATGGAGGTCTTAGAAGCTATAAAGGTGGATAAATCTCCGGGACCTGATCTAGTTTAGTAATCCAGTTTGGGACTGTGGTCAGCATTGACTGGTTGAAGAAGAGTCTGTATCTGTGCTATTTGACTCTATGATTCTAAGATAATAAACAAACTACGTGCTGAAGGTCACTGACTGGGTTTGGCGGTATCTGTGGGAGGGTGGAGAGAGAGAAAGAGAGAGAGAGAGAGAGAGAGAGACAGTTAATGTTTCCAGTCTAATGTGCCTGTTCTTCAAAAGTGCATTCTCTGAATAATAGATAGACAGGTCTATTGGTACCTTTTGTTGTAAATTTTGAACAAAACAGCTCTGAGAATACTCTGAAGATTAAAGCAGTTGGACTCAAATCAAAGAATGACGTTAATGGAGTTAATGATTTCAGAGGTGCTGGAAAAGCACAGCAGGTCAGGCAGCATCCGATACTGGCTGACCTGCTGTGTTTTTCCAGCATCACTCTAATTTTGACTCTGATCTCCAGCAGCTGCTGTCCTCACTTTTGCCAATACGGTTTCGGAGAACAGTGTAGTCCAAGAGAAGATATAATACTGAATTTTTCCTTGGGTACAGTGTGATTAAATGAAGAGTGTACAAGATGTCAGTAGCACTACCAGGTTTTCATGAGAAGGACTCAGCAAGCCAGTGATATCAAGGCAATATTTATCCAGATGTGCCACAAACTGTTCTGAGGAAAACTGAAAACACTTTGGTTGAGGTCATACCAGTCTCAATGAAAAATGGTTGTGGTTGTTGCTGACACATTGGCATGAATTTCTAAGAACACATGGGATTACAGTGGGAGATGCTTCCACCATTCCCCATGGTCCTTTATAACCCCTATGACAGCTTATCAATACATGCCCTTAGCTACCACTCTTTGCTCTTATATCTACTATTCTCACCCAATATTCATCACACGTAGATCTCAGGACCCAGGCTGAGTGTCTATTGACAAATTCACTATTTCAAATCAAAAAACTCGTTGAAAAACATTCACATGATTTATCTGAATTTAATCTCTTACAAAGCAAACACTAGAATCTATAACCCCACTATAGTATTTAAATCGTTTGGGATATATCAATCAAACTGTGTAATTCGAGGCATCAACCTATGATAATCAAAGGTTGTAAAATCAATCGTACAGCACACATCTAAATCTCTGGATTTATATCAATAAAGTAGGGAAACAGCAAACATTGATCTTTTAACAACCCTGCAGTATTTTAAGACCATAAGACATAGGAGTGGAAGTAAGGCCATTCAGCCCATCGAGTCCACTCCGCCATTCAATCATAGCTGATGGGCATTTCAACTCCACTTACCCGCATTCTCCCCGTAGCCCTTAATTCCTCGTGACATCAAGAATCTATCAATTTTTACCTTGAAGACATTTAGCCTCCCGGCCTCCACTGCACTCTGCGGCAATGAATTCCACAGGCCCACCACTCTCTGGCTGAAGAAATGTCTCCGCATTTCTGTTCTGAATTGACCCCCTCTAATTTTAAGGCTGTGTCCACAGGTCCTAGTCTCCTCGCTAACGGAAAAAAATTTCCTAGCGTCCACCCTTTTCACATATTTGATGGAGAACAGAATCAAGTGGCCCGACAGCTTGACTGTTCCTTTTGATATTTTCAATCAGTTTAAACAGTTTGGACAAATGTTGATGTTTACCTTTAACCATCCAAACTGGAGCCCACTTATTGTAGAGGGCATCTAACTTCGCAGAAAGGAAAGGATACCATAGCTCTTCCAACAGACTCCAGCCACTATTGACATTCTCTTACTGGATCAAAAGTGTTGTAGACATGCAACTAGTGAAAACTGGTTGAGCCTGAGGCTGTTTCTTTTTAACATCTGTGAACTGTGCAAATTGGAACCTCACTATTTTCCACTTTGTGAAAATGGAAGGGGGGGGGAGAGTGCTTGGAGATGGAATTTGATGATTCAGGCATCCAGAAATACTTTTGCAACAATAGAGAGGCTCTCTATTTTTGCTAAAATTCAGGCTAATTGCTGCAGTGTTTCTCAGGATTGTGTCCTAGGCCCAATCATCTTAAGTTGTGCTAACAATGACCTCTCCTTCATCTTAAGATCAGAACTGAACAGTTTTCCAATGTCTGCATTGTGTCAATCTCCAGTGGTAAGGTATCATTCAAGGCACAATGTTATAAGGTGATGATCTTTTATTATGAAAAATAAACTAACCACCTCCCACTGATGTCCAATTGCATTAGTAAGTTCCGGGGGGCCTGAAACACCTTCAGAGTTCCAATGCATATGGCATTTCTACAAGAGGACGTCTGAGACTGAATATTCTTCACCAAATGATATCAGTTTACATCAGGAGAAAGTGAAGTCTGCAGATGCTGGAGATCAGAGCTGAAAATGTGTTGCTGGAAAAGCGCAGCAGGTCAGGCAGCATCCAAGGAACAGGAAATTCGACATTTCGGGCATAGGCCCTTCATCAGGAAAACCTCACTCCATCTTTGTTAATGTACTGTGGGGCCATTCCTTTACTATTACTCAATCATAATACATTCCTCAATTTTACAATTCTGTCTTAGCAGTGAAAAACTTTACGAACCTCTGCTCATACTATTAATATTTAATCTAGGACCAATTAACAGAATCATGGAATTAAAGGGGATAGAAAGAGAAACCTTAATCTAGCATTCTTGTGCCTGTTTGTTGGCACAATAGCCCAATTGGAACCATTATCCTGCTTTCTCTATGTAATTAGTTCTCCTTTAATGCACATACACACACACACACTCTCACACTCTCTCTCTCTCTCTCTCTCACTCTCTCTCTCTCTCTCTCTCTCTCTCCCTCCCGCTTACACACTCATAAGTCTACAGAGTGAGCTTGCATTGCAGATTTGTATTTGGAGATACAGTCTATTTTGTTCAAAAAGCACACAATCTGTAGGCAGTCAGTTTTTGTGACATTGTGATCAGGCTCTCACTGACAGCTTTTCAGTTAAGAGGCCTTGTAAAATCATCATGTTTGTCTTTCTGCCACTCCCTGCCTGCCCCATCTATTGTTAAGATTTGGGGAGGGAGTAGTCAGATGAGAACTGAGTCCACCCAGCTGCCATTGTCATAACTGACGCACTCAGGTGGTTGTTATAGGAGGGAAGGAGGGTCTGAAATGCTTAAGAAACACCCACTATGTTGATGTTATATAGACCTGGTTATAAAACAGTTTAAGATCTTGAAAGGGTAAGATCTACTGTCCAGGTCTTCCCCATAGTCTCAGTCACAGTATCTTTCACATCAATGAACTGGTACAGATAGTCCCAGAGTTGGGAATAGGGTTCCATTATTGATTCTGTTCACAAATTGATTTGTAGGCAAGTCAGAACACAATATAAGACTGTATAAATAGCTGTTCATAAGTACAGAGATGGTTTGTATGTTATATATTTAAAATTACATCCCTGTATGGGATTGCATTCATAAAATGAGCATCCATAAATCAGATATTTGCAAATCTGTATTTAGTTGCTAAAATATAATAAGTCACAAGTTATTTAAGACACGAACCTCCTTTCATTAACTAGCAAGAAGTTTACCTCTACAAGACCAGAGTAATCAGGGACAATAGAATCATTACCATAAAATAGGAGGGTAGGAGATTAGTAAACAATGACACAGACAGCCTCATATAACATGGTAGTCAGTGATAAAGATTGATTAGCTTAGATTCCCTACAGTGTGGAAACAGGCCTTTTGGCCCAACAAGTCCACACCGACACTCCAAAGAGTAACCCACCCAGACCCATTTCCCTCTGACTAATGCACCTAACACTTCGGGCAATTTAGCATGGCCAATTCACCTGATCTGCACATCTTTGAACTGTGGGAGGAAACCAGAGCACCCGGAGGAAACCCACGCAGACACGGGGAGAATGTGCAAACTCCACACAGACAATCACCCTAGGCTGGAATCGAGCCTGGGATCCTGGTGCTATGAGGCTACAGTGCTAGCCACTGAGCCACCCTGCAATAGATTGCAGAATTCCTACAGTGTGGAAAGAGGCTATTTGGTCTATAGTCTGCTCCAACCCTCCAAGTATCCTACTGAGACTTGGCTCCCAATCCTATCCCCATAATCCTGAATTTACTTTTGCTAATCTGCCTGACTCACCCAGCTTTGCACATTCTGCCAGTGCCTGCATGTTTGCTCTGGTTTCCTCCCGCAGACCAACGCCCAAGGCAGGAATTGAACACATCCTGGAGATGTTACATAGTAAGGTAATGAACATCTGGAAATGAATCTTTCAGCTCAGCGAGCAAACCTATGTCCAAGAATTTCTGTTTTTGTTTCAGATTTCCAGAATCTGGAGGTCTTTGCATTTTTTGGCATCCTAACCGGGTCTGATCTACGATTGACTCCAGACCCACTGCAATTCAGGGCAGCACAGTGGCTCAGTGATTAGCAGTGCTGCCTTACAACACCAGGGACCCAGATTCAATTACTGTCTGTGTGGTGTTTGCACATTCTCCCTTTATCTGTGTGAGTTTCCTCCAGGTGCTTTGGTTTCCTCTAATCCAAGGACATGCAGGTTAGGTGAATTGGCCATACTAAACTGCCCATAGTGTTCAGGGATGTAGATTAGCTGCATTAGTCAGGGGTAAATGTAGAGTAATTGGGTAGGAGTATGGGTCTGGGTGGATTACTCTTTGGAGAGTCAGTGTGGACTTGTTGGGCTGAATGGCCTGTTTCCATACTGTAGGGATTCTTGATCATTCTGCTTTAATTCCCCATATCACCTCTGCTTCTTTTGACAATTACACTTAAAATTATAATTATCTTTAGCTAAGATAGTTCATAATTGTTTAATGCAAAGCCAGGATGAATTACTTCACACATTTACTTGCAATCAAACCAATGTTTCCTCAGTACTGTGAATCCTCACAGCTACCAAATATTCATGAGCAGACTGTTCACATCATTAAGTTGCCATGCAATCTTTTTTAAAGGGACCAGGCACTTGGGCAAATTGCCTGCATTCTTCAATAAAATGAATTATGGCTGACACCAGATCTGGTAATTGTTTATTGTTCTATTGATTCTTTATTAAAAAAATGTTTAAATTATACTTTACGAACACATTGTTCAGAATGGCATGGAGTCGTAGTGGTTTATAATATAGATGCATTTAAGGGAAAGTGAGGTAGTTATATAACGGAGAATGGAATAAAAGGCGTAGGTGGAGATACTCATGGAGTAGGTGGGAGGAGTATATAAAGGCCTATTGATGAGATTGGTTTCTTTGCTCTAAATTTAACATTTATTCATGGAATTCCAGAATATTTTTGATTATTAGGGAAAATGGTTTGACCTCTTCTGGATTTAGTTTCCTGGATGCTTGGGAATGAAGGATGCATCTAGTTGGTTATTGTAACATTTAGTTATATAACCTACATACGTTCAAATTCATCCTACTCATCTGTACTGTTCGGAGTTAGTACTTGAATGACAAAGCAGGCGGGAGCAGCTGAGCATGTAAACAATGAAAATTTCTCCATTACAGATTGAAGGGTGCAGCAAATGATTACTTTTGAATACACAGCTGATTCTGATATAAGTTCTTGTGAAGTGACATAGAAGAAGTTCTGCTGTCACAACTTCCTGAATAGTGTTTCCTCAGATATCATGACTAGCAGTTTACAACAGCATTTCTTGGAAATCTCATAAGTGTTATTCAGAATGTTAAAATAGGCATGTAACAACAGTGTAAATGATCAAGATATCAAGATGCTCAGAACTATTCCTTCATGTGCACTAGCAGTTGCATTTCCGAAAGTGCAATGCTTGAAACATTTAAATTTTTGATCATTTTGATGCCAGAGAAATGCGTTTAGAGATCCAGAACATAAAATGTAGTTTGCAAAGAGGAGAAATAAGAAAAAAAATCATTTTAGAAATTCACCTTAAATACGTACTATCCAAAATTTTTGCCCTAAATGTAAGCCCATTCAGAGCTACATGTATTGTAAATGCAAGTACATAACAGTCTCTTGTCTGTGCATACTGTGTATAATGTTGATAATTAGTCAAGGATTTCAATGGAAGCTTCATGAATTGATGCAAAAATTGAGGTGGAGTGTAAAATGATCCATTTTCTCTCACATTCATTTGCTTATCAGAATTCTTCGAAATGAATCATTTCCCTGCATAGACTTTGGGCTGTTTTTAAACAGATGGCCCAGTGGAAATTGTAAGAATATCAGGATTAGATAATGTGCATGAATTTATCATCGTGCTCTTTATTTGTTACTATATTTGCTCAGCTTTATACTGAGTGAGGCAAAAACCCACTTAAATCTGGTAAGTATTTCAAAAGTGATGGAAGTCTAGTTGCTCTGTCAAATAAAGGATCCATACAATATCAAGGGACACATGATTCTGCTTGCACTCTCTGCCATTTACAAACAGTAGCCCAAAGGAAGAGGTAACTAAAAGGGAAGGGAAAACCTGTTTATTTTTCCCTGAGGCCAGCAGGACTAGCGATTCTTCTTCCGGTTCCTTGATACCAGATCTATCTGCTCCCCAAGATCCACAAGCCCAACTACCACCACTGACCCACTGTCTCGACACTTCCTCCCACCCCATATCCTGCAAGGACTCCATCCCATATTCCCAATTCCTCTGCCTCTGTCGCACCTGCTCAGATGAGGAGACATTCCACTTCCAAGAATCCCAGATGTCCACCTATTTGAATAACCCCGTCCCCCACCGTCATCCAGACAGCCCTCCAGTGAACCTCCTGCATTCCCCGCTCCACCACTCTAAAACCACCCCTCTCCAAACACAATTAAGACAGAGTTCTCCATGCCTTCATCTACCACCCCACCAGTCTCTGCATCAAACGTATCATCCGTAAACACTTCCACCAACTCCAATTAGACCCCACCCCCAAGAACATCTTCCCCTCCCCAACCCTCTCTGCTTTCTGCAAGAACTGGTCCCTTCGCCAATCCTTGGTTCGCATCATGCTTCTCACCATTCCCACCCCCCCCCACCCCGAACCCTCCAACCCTGAACTCCCAGATACCTTCCATGCAACCAGAAAAGATGCAAAACCTGCTGGCATACCACCCCCTCACCTCCATCCAGGGCCCGAAACAGACATTCCAAGTGAGACAGAGGTTCACCTGCCTCTCCTCCAACCTAGTTTACTGTATCCAGTGCTCCTAATGTGGTCTTCTCTACATCAGGGAGACCAAACTCAGGGCAGGTTTCGTCGAGCATCTCAGCCAGACCTACAGGTGCTGACCTAACCTCCCTGTCACCGCCCATTTTACTTTCCTTTCGCACTCTCTTTCTGACATGACCATCGTCGACCTCCTCTATTGCCGCAGCAAATCAGTTCGCAAATTGGAGGAACAACACCTCATCTTCCGCCTGAGTAACCTACAGCCTGGAGGACTCAATATGGAGTTGTCCAATTTCAAAAGATCACCCTTCCCATTCCACGACTCTTTCCAGCCCCTCCTCTTCCCTTCCATTCCTCTGACCCACCCTACCTTCCAGCTACCAACCAATCCATTCCTCCCATTGAATAACCAGGCTGTACCCTCCACCAGTCTTCATCTATCCCTACCGCACCACTCTGCCAGTACATTTTGGAGAGGAGAAGGTTTCCAGGAGGTTTGATAGAAGCTTTAAAAATCATGTGGAATCTGGACAGAGTGGGTAGGGAGTTCCCACTGATAAAAGGATCAAGACATCAAAGGCACCATGGAATTCAGGAAAGAGAAAAGTGCAATCACTATGATGGTGTTATTTGCTAGGCTTCCCAATAGCCAATGGGTGACAAAGGAATAGATATGTAAGTCAATAACACAAGGATTTAAAAGCAACAGGGTTGTAATCATGGATGATTTTAACTTCCCAAGTATTACCTAGGCCTTTCTTCATGCCTGGGACTTACAGGGGACAGAATTTATTAGGTGCATCCTGGATGCTTTCTTGAAACAATTTGTAGATAGTCTAAGGAGAAACCATATTAGATTTTGCACTGGGGAATGAGTCTGGCCAGATGATTGAAGTTTCAGTGGGAGAGCAATTTAGGAACTGTAATCATGACTTTAGATTATTTAAGATAGTTATGGATAAGAATATGAGTGGACATTGGGTGAAAGTGCTAATTTGGGGGAAATCTAATTACAAGAATACAAGGTAGGAATTGAAGAAATTAGATTGGGGTGGCTGTTTAAGGGTAAATCCACATAGAACATGTAAGAGGTTTGCAGGTCAGTTGATCAGAATGCAGTATCAGCATGTTCTCAAGAGGATAAAAGATATGGATGACAAGATTTGGGATGCATGGATGACAAGGTATTGAAAATTTAGTCAAAAAGAAAAAGGAAGCACATGGATGGTTTTGGAAACTGAAAGCAGACAAAGCCTTTGAGGAATAGAAATGAAGCGGGAAAGAACGTAAACAAGGAATTAGGAGGGCAAAAACAATTATGCCTTTGGTAATAGGATTAGGAGAATCCCATGGCATTTTATAATATATTAGGAGCAAAACGGTAGCTAGGGAAATGGTAGGATCACTTAAATACAAAGAGGGGAGCTTACACGTGGAGCCATAAGATATGAGTGATGTCCTTAATGAGTACTTTCCATCAGTATTGAACAAGGAGAAGAACATGGAAGATGGTAAAGTTAGGGAGGGGTATCTTAATATTCTAGGACTTGTTGATACTGCTCTACATTCCATGTTCTTTTCAATTGTTTTACCAAAAACACAACTGCGAGGTTATAAAGAACTCTTTCAGATCATGAGTTAGTGAAAGAAATGCACTATCTAGAAATGTGGTGGAGGCAGGATCAATCAGGGCATTCATGAGCTTCCGGGCTCACTCCCCCGAATCACAGGCTGGGCCGAGGCTCCAGGTCCACAGATAGGCCCAGGCACCTGAAGGAGCAGGAGCTTCGGCAAAAAGAACGGATGGTAGATTGGTGGCAGCATCTGAAGGAATGTTGGATGAGGATCAGGAGGCATTAAAGCAATCATCCCCCAGTCCCATGACTCCAGCTTGGATACAGCAGTCATGGGAATGGTGGTAGCGGAGACTTATAACTGAGACCTCAGAGCTCATCACAGAGACCCAGCAGAGACTGGAGGAACAGCAGAGGAGGAACAAGAAAAATAGAGAAGGATGAGCTCTGCTGCAGTAAATCTTGCGTTATGGTCAGTGGTTCAAGATGGCTCCAGCTCATTGCGACAGTTTGTTAAGACATGTGAAAACTTTTCACCATATTCTTAAAGATGTGAGAATAAATCTAAAACAATGTGCAGGGTTATGGGGAAAAGGCTGGAGAGTGGCATAAAGTTAAAATGCTCAGAGAGTCATTGCAGACGCGATGGACTGACTGACTTCCTTCTGTACCTTAACAATTTGGTGATTCTCTGATACGGGTCACTGTTTCCTGGGCCCCACCTCTTCCACAAACACAACTCTTCCTACTGATGGATGGATGCACCATCATGCCTACCAGATCAACCCAATACATAGCAGGAAGTGAGCTGCAGTCTGGCACGCATTGGGGCAACCAGCTCTCCATAGGCATGGGAACGAACGGGGGCCTTCAAAAATGCTGGGGCCTCTGGATATCTGGATAAGAGAGCTGGTCCACATTTTCCATCAGCTGGTTGAGCAAGAGTAAAAAGCTGTATTGCCAAAGCAAAGACATATCTGATGCAAGAAGAGATCTCCAGCTCTGAAATTATTGATCAGCCCTCACATTTCTAAAGCAAAAATGTTTAAAAATAAAATAAAAATCTATAAAATGGCTCGAGTATCAGTTTTCAAATAGGCTTGAGAAATGCAGAATATTTGATATTGTAACAATTCTTCGGAAATATTTATTTTCTTCTCTATCTAATTGTGATGTTATGTTTTGTGCTTTATTTAGGTAGTCTTCTTCTTCAGCCATCCCAGGCCTTTAATGTTGATGTGTTGGATGCCAGAAGGTTGTCAGGCCCTTCAGATGTTCAGTTTGGCACCTCCATTCAACAGTACTCCAACTCTGATGGGCAATGGTAAAGTAAAATGTATTCTAGCATGTGTTTTGAGGACACTGTCTTTGGAAAATGATTCACCACCTCTACAATGTTCAATTTGGACACTGTTAACAAAGCAGAAGAATGGATGACTTCTTAAATGTATATCAACACATTTTATCATTCTAAAGAAACTCACTTGTTGATATGTAACAGAAATAGAAATCAGAAGTGATACTTTTCCATGATTTTAATTTCTCTGTTTTTTTTCTGGTCATGGCATTTAAACAGATCTTATCCGTTCTGGAGAGTTCAAGTTTACTTCATCAATTTGTGATTCCCGCCCTATAGGTTAAGGCTCTGCAAACAGCCATTAGAGACATTTGATGGAACCACTAAGCTCAAATGGACCTGTTGAATTGGGGTTTCCATCTTGCAGTGTCCATTTTCTCCCACCAGCAAAACGTGAATCTGTCAGGAATGTGGGCTAGTCTTCTGTTCCTGTACCACTCACTATTTTGAATGGTTCATAGGGCATTTCTGAATCAGCAAAAATTATGGTCCTCAGTAAAAACATAGGATAACCTGATAGCTGCACAAGAAAACATGCAGCAGAATCTCAATTGAATACATTCCGAGACAGGAGGGAGACCAGAGAAAATTGGGAATTCAGTTGTTGTTGCATCAAGCTTAGATTCTCAGGGGTTTTGAGAAGATTTGGAGTTCAGGTTGAGGTTCTGGATGTAGGTTTGCTCACTGAGCTGGAAGGTTCATTTTCAGGTGTTTCGTCACCATACTACTTCAGTGAGCTTCCGGCTTCATCTCGAAATGAAGACATTACCTAGTATTTTGATAAAGTATCTGAAAATGATATTTCTGCCCAGTGACCAAACCTTAGATTCTAAGGTTTCAGAAGCTACAGAAGTGGAAAGAAGACTTAGATGGTGCCCCACCCACCCTACTAGTCTATTGCTCTTTCCTATAGGCCTAGCTGTGGGACCTGAGAAATTAAAATCTGGATAAGTTGTTCAATGGATTAAGTACCTCAGGCCTCTAGTGAACATTACCTTGATAACCACTGACAAAGTGTGCTCACTTCGGTCAGAAGACTGCAGACGTTGGCTGTGTCCTACCATGAAAATTTACATCTCTTAGGGTATGGCTGCTCAGATGATCCAAGAGAGCAGATTTCTCTGCCTGCAGACTTGGCTTAAAAGTTTTATTTGCTTCCTGCTAAATCTCCATATCTCTCTTCATGTTCTTATGGAATGGTGTATGGATGAGGGATGACTGCTACTGCTGGTGTTGATGGGCTTAATCATAATGATGCTGGTGTTGATGGTTTTGATCTTAATGCTGCTGGTGTTATTGCTTCAGCTCCTCTTGTTCTTTACAAATGATTCAAGTTTAGAAATGCAGAGTCTGATCCCATGTGGTGGTGAAGGCTGACAATAATTTAAGACAGGGGACCTGAATTTCAAAAATTTGGCTAAGCAAGCTCTCAAATGAGGGTCTATCAAAACCAATTTCTCAGCACAGGATACTTCCAGCTCTTTGTTTTTATTGTTCAAGGTCTTCCCAACCAGTCATTTTCACAAATGAAGCAAACCTTGCGGTGTTCTTGCCTGGTTGGACTTGGCAACTCATAGAAAGCTGAGAAAACCTGTGAGCAGGCTATTAAATCCAGTAATCCTGAGATAACTTCATCTTTCCATATACAGATGAACCTCAATTATTTGGTATTCGATTATCTGAATATCGGATTATGTGGCATGATTGCAAGGTCCTGGTGCTCAGCTAAACTATGTTATAGCATTCAAGCATTTGGAATTCAATTAACCAAATGAAATACTGCCCATTCATCTCCTTTGGATAATCGATGTTCCTCTGTATTGATTATGGAGATTTCCAATTCAGCTTCAAAATTGTTCAAGTTAAACCTGAAGCTGGATGAGATCATGTCGAGTTCCTGACTTGAGGCCACTTTTCAGAGATTTAAACAATCTGTGCACCCCCCCTCCCCACCCCACCCCACCCCACCCCAAACCCACCCCTGCCTGAATCCCAACCAAATCCACCACTTCTTAGCAGTTAAGATTCTGCTCTCAGGTTGTCATCAGTTGTGTAACTTATATCTTTCTATCTATGTTTAAGAAGATTCTTTCCTGTATTTTCTCTCAAACATTAGGAGTTCAACAGCACTCATTCTATTTCAGTCTTGATCATGATAATGGTATGATACTGTGGCTTTATTTCACATTGGCATTGGTTGTATTCTCAATTAGCTAAGCCACAAGACTCAAAAGCAAGCCAAGTTGCTATTCAGATTAAATAATGAAATCATAATTCATTGTGAGCAGTGCAAAGCTCTGATCCTGGAGCTCTCCTTGCTTCAGTGGCTGATCCACAAATGTCTAATACAGTCTCAGGTAGACAGTAAACAAAAGAACTTAGATATTATCCAAGCTCTGTGCCATAATACTTTTATAATGATTGCCCAAATCTAAAAATCTTTGCATTACAATGCAACAAAACACCTCGGCACCGTGATTCCTATGACTCCGTGTTTTCCTGTGCAGAGACTTTCAACATTAAATAAATAGTCCCCTTTAAGAAAAGAAAATTGACTGAAAATTGGTTCAACTGAATCCAGTATTCTGTTCTAAAACTAGCCTAACTAACTCAACCCTAGCCAGACTGCACCTAAAACTCAGCTCAATGCTGAACCAAATTTTAAATCTAAACTGAAATAAGCCCAAACCTAACTCGGAAACTAAAAGCTGAAAAATGTGTTGCTGGAAAAGCGCAGCAGGTCAGGCAGCATCCAAAGAGCAGGAGGATCGACGTTTCGGGCATGAGCCCTTCTTCAGGGCTAAAAGTCGCAATCTAAACATTTTGTTGCACTCTTATTACCATAGAATCATTTGGCCCAGCAAGTCCACACCAACTTACCAAAGAGTAACACACTCAATCCATTCCCCTACATTTACCTCAGACTAATGCACCTCACCTACACATCACTGAACACTATGGGCAATTTAGCATGGCCAATTCACCTAACCTGCATATCTTTGGGAGGAAGCCAGACTACCCAGAGGAAACCCACATGACACATGGAGAATGTGCAAATGACACACAGACAGTCACCCAAGGTCGGAATTGAACTCAGATCCTTGGTGCTGTGAGGCAGCAGTGCTAACCATTGAATCACCATACCAAGGTTTCCAAGCAGTCTAAAGTATATGTTCTCAGGCGCGACTGAAGTTTATAATAGTCTCATAGTTTTGGACTTTTGACTTCAAAATTTGAGTTCAAAACAATTGCAAAGGTCCAGGAAAGGATAGGCAGATGAGGTTTCGCACACATGTAAAATTCTGAAGTGAAAATATTAAGTAGGCAAAATATTTCAGATGCTGGAAATCTGAAACAAACACAGAGGATGCTGAAAGAAACTCAGTTGGTTTGATAGTGTCAATGGAGAAGAATTATACCAGACTTAAAACGTTAAGTTTCTTTCTCCTCGAATGCTGAGTTTCTTCAGAATTCTCATTTAAATACATACAATTGGTGTAATCTGGTGACACTGATGAAGCTACTTTCTATTTTAGGAGTCAATTCCTTTAGTCAGTTATCTACTGACAAGATAGGGAAGAATTAACATTTTATAGCTATTTCCTGATTCAATGCTTTCACAAGCTTGAAAATTATTGATGTTTTTCTCTTAATTGTCCTAGCATAATCTATCTTTTTCCTCCTTTATGTCCTTTATTCTGAATAAATACATTCAATAGTTTCATTGTATGAGCTACTGGCAGCTTTCAACTTGCAATCAACAGAGCAAAACAGAAAAGCAACAACTTTTAAAATGAAGTCTCTATTTATCATATCAAGCGCAATATACACAAACATTGTACTAAAATTCAATTGTACCTATAGCTAACTGTAAAAACGTATGTTCTCATTTTCTGTAAAGTGCAGATATTTCATGTATATGCATTAATCTATATATTACAAATAAATATTGTACGGTTCTTCTTGGAACATCATGCACAATATTGTAAATAGAAATCAGCAGGAAGAACTGAATTCACCAGTCACTCAAATTCTCTTCTTTGTTCCTGATATTTGTCAGCTATATTAGAAACTAGAGATACCAATACAACAATCTGCAAATATGAAGTGACAGATCAGGGTATCACTGTTTTGCAGAATAATCATTCATCAGTGGTAAAACCAAGGAGCATTCATTGCAGTTCTAAAACAATACAACTGAGTTCTCTTGTTCATTGAATTCAAATCTTGATTCAAATACCTGTGGGGACATCTTAGATTAGATTACTTACAGTGTGGAAACAGGCCCTTCGGCCCAACAAGTCCACACCGACCCACCACCCACCCATACATTTACCCCTTACCTAACACTACGGGCAATTTAGCATGGCCAATTCCCTGACCCGCACATCTTTGGACTGTGGGAGGAAACCGGAGCACCGGGAGGAAACCCACACAGACACGAGGAGAATGTGCAAACGCCACACAATCAGTCGCCTGAGGCGGGAAATGAACCCGGGTCTCTGGCGCTGTGAGGCTGCAGTGCTAACCACTGTGCCACCATGCTGCCCATATGGCATCCCCAAATTCATTGATAAAGGCTCTAGCCCATATTAATTGTGATTTTTCACATCTGCAATATTTAAGGATTTTCAAGTATTCAATAATGCAGATTTTCTCCATTATCTTAACAACAATGTTCCATTGCCTATTACATGTTAATTCTATTGTTATGTTCACAGCTAATGGTAATACTGGACAATCCAGATTCCAAAGTGAATCTTAATTGCCATAAGTAATTCTTCTGCAATTTGTTTGTCTTGGTGGTCAGTCACCGAATATACTCATAACAGGCTGCAAGTGTATCTTTAACAAAAGAATATCAAAGCTTATTATGCACTAAAGGAAAGTAATCATGAAATATTGTACATGATATAATAAATACTTGAAACAATTATTTATTAATATCAGAAATAGAGATTCAATCCTTATATTCTCAACAACAACCTTACATAGACTCAACCCTCAGGGCATGGTCTCCCTGTTTTCACTTTAAGGTTTCTCATTCAGTTGGCATAAATGCACTTTGTTTCTTTTTGGCAAATGTCTACATTCACTCAATGTTATAATCTTTGGTTACTGTCTCTTCCTGAGACTCTTAAACATACTGCTAACACAACTTATCCTTAACATGTAGTTCTTAATTTCATGCTTTCAGTGTTCTAGGATGTCATCCTCTCTGAGATGTTAATGTCTTCTATTTCTCAAGCTTATCTCTTACAAAGTCTGACCTCAACGATGGTGAAACTATTAGGAGCCGTTCAGAGGAATAAAACAGCACGCAAGACTCTAGCTGTAGCCTAATGAAAGTTCTGTACAGCTCCAAAATGACCACCCTACTCTCTAATCTATGCTATGACTGGTAAAGTTAAGTGTCCCCAACACCTTATTAACTACCCTGTTAATCTGTCCTGCTGTTTTCAGGGATCTCTGGACAAGCACGCTAAGATCCCTCTGTTGCTTTGAGCTTCCTCGTGTCCTGTCATTCAGTGAGTACTCCCTTACTTTGTTAGCTCTTTCAAAATGCCTCACCTCACATTTGTCAGGATTAAATTTCATCTGCCTTTTAAGTGTCCATGTGAACAACCCATCTACATCTTTTTATAACCTATGGTGTTCCTCCTTTATGGCCAATCTTTGTGTCATCTGCAAACTTTCTTCTCACACCCCAGCACTCTCATTAGCATCATTTATATATTTATCACAAAAAATAAAGAACCCACACTGACTCACTGGACACCCACCTCAGGTCACACAAATCATCCTCTGTCTCTTACCATTAAGCCAACTTTGGACACATCTTGCCAAGTTACCCTGTATCCCATGTGCTTTTACCTTCTTCATCAGTCTCACACATTGAAACTTGTCAAAAGCCTTTCTGAAATCCATATAAATCATATCAACTGTACTACCTTCAATTATATAGCTGATCATGTCCTTGAAAAGTTTGATCAAATTTGTTAGGCATGAACTCCTCTGATAAAGCCAAATCTGGCCTCTCCAAATGGAAATTAATTCTCTCCTTCAGAATTTTCTCCAATAGTTTCCGTCACACTGATGTGAGACTTGCTGGTCTATAATTACCTTGCTTATCCCTATCTCCTTTGTGGAAAAGTTGAACCACATTAGCTGTCCTCCAGTGTTCTGGTAACTCCCCTGCAGCCAAAGATCATAGTATTTTTCTCCCTTGTCTCCCACAGTAGCCTGAATTCCAACTCATCCTCACCTGGAAATTTATCCATTTTAAGCCCGCCAAAACCTCCAATACCTCCTCACTGCCTATGTCCGTCTCTGCTTGAGATGCTCTGCACCTACATTCAGCTGCTGAGTGAAGACTGAAGGAAGGTATTCATTTAACACCCTATCAATATCCGCCGGCTCCAATACGGAATATTCCCTTTGTGCCTAATAGATCCTATTCTTTCCCTTGTTATCATCTCTCATTAGTATACTGATAGAATATGTTCGAAGTTTACCTGGCTTCTTTCATGCCCCCTCTTTTCTCTCCTAATGACTTTCTTCTGCTCCCCCTGCATTTTCTATCTGCCACCAGAGCGCCAATGTTTTTCATCCATGGAACTGTTCAAAGCCTCTCTTTTCCTATCTTGAATTACGAAGCCACTCAGCATTTGTTTCCTATTGTCTTGACTGTTTTGGAGACAGTTATATTGATTTAATAGTTACACCATTGATACTATGGGTCTTTTCTGCTGAGTGATTAGCTTAGGTGGCATGGTGGCTCAATGGTTACACTGCTGCCTCACAGCGCCAGCAACCTAGGTTTAATTCCTCCCTCATGCAACTGTCTGTGTGGAGTTTGAACAATCTCCCTGTGTCTGAGTGGGTTTTTTCCACATGCTTTGGCTTCTTCCCACAGTCCAAAGATGTTTAGGTTAGGTGGATTGGCAAACTAAGTTGCCCATAGTGTCAAGGGATGTGCAGACTAGATGGGTTGGCAATTGTAGTAAATGCAGAATGAAAGGGTAGGTTTCGTGGATCTGGGTGGGATATGTTTGGAAGGTCAGTATGGACTCGATGGGCCAAATGGCCTACTTTCACACTCTAAGGATTTTATGATTGTCTTCAAATTTCACCTACCCACTCACTGACTTTCTGGGATGATTCTGTCTTCTTAAAAGAAGCTCCTCCCATCTCGCTGTATGATGAGATCTTGATGCGAGGAAATAGCCTGTTCTTTTCTCTATTTTCCTAAAGTACTGTATTATTCACCTCAAGGGACTTCTAATACTTTATTTAAATACATGTGAATGCATTTACAGACAATTAGTGCCACTCACAGAACTCAAGTAAAATTAGGGATTAATCTTTTCATATTTTGGCAAGTGTCATTTTTATCAAATTTCATGGAAGGCCCATAAGGCCTACTGAGATGTCTTGTGTTATCATCCCAAACTCACCTCATTAATGATCTATCATGCATCAATGGCAATTCTTTCAATCAATGCAATCCTGATTCTATTACTTAGTGAGAGGTGGGTGTAGGAGCAGATGTAAAGTGAGTGTGAGGTGTCTTGCGTAAAGATGGTGGCACTTATTTTGTCAAGGTGAGAAGGTCATTGATAGCGAGTTTTGAGAAGATTTGTAGCTCAGGTTGAGGTTTTGGATGTAAGTTTGGTCACTGAGGTGGAGGTTCATTTCCAGATGTTTCATCACCCTACTAGATAACATCTTCAGTGGGCCTCAAGTGTAGCAGTGTTTATGATTCCTGCTTTCTATTTATATGTTTGGGTTGGTGATGTAATTTCCTGTGGTGATTTCATTTCTTGTGGGGATAGCATTTCCTGTTCTTTTTCTCAGGGGATAATATCACCATCCCAAAGAAAGCCAAACATATAAATAGAAAGCAGGAATCATGTACACTGCTTCACCTGAGTTCCACTGAAGATGTTACCTAGTAGGGTGATGAAACATCTGGAAATGAACCTCCCAGCTCAGCAAGTAAACCTACAACCACAAGGTCATTGATCTTCTTCCTGCACAGCTGGGCCTTCCTCCAGTCAGCTGAAATAGCACCAATCTAGGTGACAACCTTGGATCAGGCTGACATGGTCTAGTGTTGTGGCCTTCTCTGCTGGTCCTGGGGAAAGAGGACATCCTCCATTTGTACCACCTTGCCCAATGGGACCTCCAGGTCCCCATCACAAACCAGGATAGCAAATTTCTCTTGTCTGCCGTGTCTGGGGCAGACCTCAGAAACTATGTACAGCAGCTTCAGACTGTCAATGCTTGTACCAGTGCACAACAGCCTTGTAAAGATGGTGTGGGCAACAGGGATGTTATAAATTTGAGGATTTGATTTGGTCTTGGAATGTCACATGGTAAAACAGGGCTAAAATTGGATATAAGGTATGCCATAGGGACAGAATAATCATTTCTGAGGCCTGTTTGTAAGATAAGGCAAGAAATCTCATGAGACCTTGTAGGAAAACTGTTCCAAAAAACCTGATGCAAATCACACAGCTAAAGAAAGGTAAGATTCAGGCCAATGATTCCACGCCTTTGATTAAGGAGGCTCATCAGATCTGAAAGCTAGCTCATCAGATTTCCACTCTCTGCTGAATAAGTCTTCCAAATAGGAACAAAATATAAATCAGAGCTAACAAAATTGTAATTGCCTGAAAATATGTTCAGTGAAGGACTATGTGAATTTTTTAATGTCAGATTTTTCATGTCATTTTTTTGGTGGCATTTTTGTTGTGGGCAACTTCATCATCTAATGTTTTAAAAGGTCCAGACAAACATCAGATGTCTTGGCTGACCTTACCTTCATTGTTAACTCCACTTAATATATGTATCATTAAAGGAGCTGTTAGTGCATTGGTTGATTATGACATTTGAAGGCTTGTTTCCTGTTGCCATTCATTGAACAAAGCTGTGAGCAATTCATTGAGCAGCTGAAGATCCATGCTACTGCACTGAGAAAGCAGTCTGAACTGTTACTTTCATGTTAGAATTTATAATACTCTTTGATCACTTTCCTCTTATATACTTATAGTTCTGTACACTGTAGTTTGAGAAACAGATCTTTTAATTAATAGGACCTTCAAAATTACAGTGGTATTCTCATCCTCTTCTTGCCATTGATCCAGAGGAAGGAATTGTTTGATCTCATCGAAACAACACTGTTCAAAGTTAAACTTAACAAAACCTTAATCCAAAATTGTGGATTCAGCATCAGCCAAGAGAAACATGCTTGGGACCAGTTCAGTCTTGCTACATTACATTGATCCGTACTAACTCGACTGCTATGACAAGAAATATAGCTTTTCCACACTGATGGTTTTCAATTATTTTATTCGGATAGTTCAATTTTCAGTTTGAGGGCTTTAAGTTATTTTGCTTCTGTAACAAAATGGTACTGCAATATTAAAGAAGTGTCATAGGGTCATAGAGTCATAGAGATGTACAGCATGGAAACAGACCCTTCGGTCCAACCCGTCCATGCCGATGAGATATCACAACCCAATCTAGTCCCACCTGCCAGCACCCAGCCCATATCCCTCCAAACCCTTCCTATTCATACACCAATCCAAATGCCTCTTAAATGTTGCAATTGTACCAGCCTCCACCACATCCTCTGGCAGCTCATTTCATACACGTACCACCCTCTGCATGAAAAAGTTGCCCCTTAGGTCTCTTTTGTGTCTTTCCCCTCTCACTCTAAGCCTATGCCCTCTAGTTCTGGACTCCCTGACCCCAGGGAAAAGACTTTACCTATTTACTCAATCCATGCCCCTCATAATTTTGTAAATCTCTATAAGGTCATCCCTCAGTCTCCGACACTCCAGGGAAAACAGCCTGTTCAGCCTTTCCCTATAGCTCAAATCCTCCAACCCTGGCAACATCTTTGTAAAACTTTTCTGAACCCTTTCAGGTTTCACTACCTCTTTCCATTAGGTACATCCACATACTGAATCAGAAAACTGTTATGTACACACTTAACAAATTCCTCTCCATTTAAACCCTTAACATTATTGCAGTCCAGTTTATGTTTGGCAAGTTAAAATTCCCTACCATAACCACCCTATTTTTTCTTACAAATAGCTGAGATCTCCTTACAAATTTGTTTCTCAATTTCCCTCTAACTATTAGGGTGTCTATAATACAATCCCAATAAGGTTATCATCCCTTTCTTATTTCAGTACCACCCTCAGCACAGCTGTAATGCTATCCCTTATCAAAAAGGCCACCCCCACCCCACCACAACCACCCCTCCTATCTGCTAGGCCCCTTGCATTGAAATAAATTCAGTTTAATTCATTAGTCCTACCTTGTCCCTGCCTGCTTGACTGTTGACTCGCTTCTGTTCTCAACTGCACCAGTCTTAGATTGATCTCTTTCCTCACTATCTCCCTGGGTCCCAACCCCATCCCCCCTCCCCACTTTACTAGTTTAAATCCTGCCGAGCAGCTCTAGCAAATCTCCCTGCCAGTATATTAGTCCCCTTCCAATTTAGGTGCAATCTAACCTTTTTGCACCCCAAAAGAGATTCCAATGATCCAAAAATGTGAATTCTTCTCCCATACACCAGTTCCTCACCATGCATTCATCTGCTCTACCCTCCTTTTCCTGCCCTCACTAGCTCGTAGCACCGGGAGTAATCCAGATATTACTACTCTTCCAAAAGAACTGATTGTTGTTCTTCTGTTGTAATTTCCCAAGGTAGAAAGACTGAACACAGCTATGGATCATCTAGTGACTCTCAAACTTATCAAACAACCACTGATTAAGACTGAGAGATTCATTGCAGAGCAGAAACCTATCTTTCTACTTCAAAGCTTCAAAGTTGGGCCTTGAGGAAATCCTGTCTGTAATTTAAATAATTGTTTATAGAGGGCATAATAAAATCCATTTGTAACCATTTCTACCATGTAAGTCTGCAATCTATGTATATTGTAGCATTCAGGACACAGGCTATTTCATTGCTGTTTATATTTAATCCTGCCCAGGAGCAAGGATAGTTCTTACTGCGGGACTTTTTAAGTGAGAGTAAAACGTGAGGTCTGCAGATGCTGGAGATCAGAGCTGAAAATGTGTTGCTGGTTAAAGCGCATCAGGTCAGGCAGCATCCAAGGAACAGGAAATTCGACGTTTCGGGCCGAAACGTCGAATTTCCTGTTCCTTGGATGCTGCCTGACCTGCTGCGCTTTAACCAACAACACATTTTCAGCTTTTTAAGTGAGAGGCTAATTCAAAATTCAGTGAATACCAGTGACAGATCAGTCAGTTTTTCAGTAAGTCAGAGTCTAACAGGGTTATTTCATATTAAAATGCTGCTGTTTTCTGGCTCCATTCAGCTGGATGGAAGGACTGACCATGAGTAGCAGGGTTCTGCACAGAGCAGCCAGAGAGCTAGAATCATACAATGATTAGAATCCTGAATGCACACTTTGAGAAACCTAGTGGGATGAGATCTGGGGAGAAGTAATTGAATAGCTCGAAGGTGAACAGTAGTATGGTGGAGAAACAGGCACTGTGTATCTTGTTAGAGGCTAGAGAATAACCAGGCCAAAAGAGTGGAATGTAGTCAAAAAAGTAGGTCAGATCAGCTAGAAAAGAAGGCCAAGAATATTTTAATGGGTTGCACGTACTCTGTTTTTCTCCTTTATTCATGGGATGAGGACATCACTGTCAGGGCAGCATTTATTGCCCAGAGGGCAATTAAGAGTTAACCACATTGCTGTGGGTCCAGAGTCACATGTAGACCAGGTCAGATAAGGATGGCATCTTCCTTCCCTGAAGGACTTTAGTGAATTAGATGCTTTTTCCTGACAATTGATTCATAGTCATCATTACATTCTTCAATCCAGATATATTTTATTGTATCCAAATTCCACCACCAGCCATTGCAGGATTTGAACTTGGATCCTCAGAATGTTATTGGATTAACAGTCCAGCTATAAGGCCACTACACCATCAGTAGCCCCACATCCTGAGGGCTGTCCAATCAAAGTTTTCCTGTTAACTCATATTTATTGCATATTAATTCTGAAAGTTAGAGCATAGGGTTGTATAGTAAAGTTACTTTGTTTGTGATTGCATTCTCGTAGTAAGTAGTTGGGATTTCAAAGGTGGCTTCCAAGGAGAACGGCCCAGTTTCAACATAGCTGAAGTCCTTTATCCCTAAAACCGTTCTCATGAATGTTTCCCACACACCTTCTAATGTGCTCACATCTCCCAAAACTGTAGTGCTCAAAACTAGATGCAATACTCCAGGTGAAGTTAAACCAGCATTTTATATAGGGAGGGTTTAACCTTCATGTTGTTATAGACTATGGCCCTTTGTAAAAGTTAGAATGCTGTATGCTTTACTAACTGGTCTCACTACTTGTCTCATATACACATGAAATGCTTAGGTTCCTCTGCTCCTGCACCCCCTTCAGGATGCACACATTATTTTATATCGTGGCCTTGATTTTTACCACAATGGAGAAACTCTCTCTTGTGGCAAAAATAGCTGTTGAGCCCAGAAATTGCAATTCTCACCTCAGCCCATGGCACTTCCCATTTTCATGGTGGCAGGAACGGTGGTACATTGGGATTTACACATGTTTCATGGAGGCAGCTGACCATTTAACTGACTCCAGTCAAGGTGGATTTTACCATTCAGTGGTATGAAACCCAAAGTATGCAGAACAAACCTGGTAAGTGGGAAAAGGATACAGGACAGAGCTTTGCATGGTGTTTATGAGGGGCCATTCAGAATGAGTACACGTCAAAGATAAAAGTGCTTGGCATGGAGGATTTGTGATGATAGTGTGAGTGCAGGAGTTTAATTGGAATGGAGGATATGAGGAACATGGGGGTAGGTAAAAGGGAATAGGTTTGCATTGATGTTATAAAGGTATGTTATAGGACTTGATGTAGCAAAGATCAGCATTGAGGGATGAGTAGTTAGGAGTTTGCTAACAAGTTATGAGCTCGTATGTATGGGGTGTGGGGTGGGTGTGGGGTTTGAGGAGGAGAGGGGTGTGAGGGCTGGAGTAATGTGTCTTGTTTTATTCTGTCTTTAAAATAGCTGAAATGCCAGAGCCCTGAGGCAGTCGTTCCAACTAAACCACCTCCACATCCAGCAACCCCCTCAAACCAAAACTTGCAGATAGCCAAGATTACTTCCTATTCCATTTTCTTATTGCCAAACAGTCAAACAAAATGACCAGCCAAGTAACCAGTAAAGTTTCCATGAAGTAGAAGGTTGACATGGACGAATTTGTGTGTTTTAAGGCAAAACATCATCAAGCCCCTGAACTGAAAACCATAATAATCTGATTACTGTTAGTGAAAAATAATTGTTACTGCAAGTGAAGATGTAATTATATAGCTGTCAGTTTTAAACATGCCAAGGTTGTATGGTCCAGGCATGTACTCCCTTGGTTGATTCAGACACTTAAATGCCTGCTAATGTTATTTTTTTAACCTTGTCTCACCAAACTATCACAGGATGTAAGGATTAATGTTACTTATTTTCCTAGAATTCTGTGTATGTAGTTCAGGTGGCAGATTCCTACTCACGCTTAGCAGAGTAGTCTCTGCTGCCAACGAGACACAGTTGTCTTCTGCATGTGGGAATGTTGGTGACTGTAAGAGAATGGACTGACATCTAAGTGCAGAGTTGGTAGATTTGTGCTAATCTTACTCAAATGTGGTCCATTTAAATGCTCCAGAGTTACAGAGCAGAATGTGACTGCTCCTGGAAAGTCGGATCATATTAGGAGACTGGCGGGATCATGGGGAGCCAATTGTAATTGGCTTCCCCGTATGATAATTTGCTTCAAGCTATTGTACCATCAGTGGAACTGACTTTCATAGAATCCCTACAGTGTGGAAACAAGCCCATTGACCCAACAAGTTCAGACCAACCTTCCGATGACCCAACCAGACACCATTCCCCTACCCAATATTTACCCCTGATTAATGTACCTCACCTACACATCATTGCACACTACAGGCAATTTAGCATGGCCAATCCACCTAACCTGCACATCTTTGGATTGTGGGAGGAAACCCACACAGACACGAGGAGAACATGCAAACTCCACACAGTCGCCTGAGGCTGGAATCGAACCCGGCTCCCTGGCACTGTGAGGTAGCAGTGCTAACCACTGAGCCACCGTGCTGCCCTCTAAAAGTATCTGTACAACAAGGTGGAGGGAAGCAAATATAAATATTGCAATGGTCTATTGATAGTCATTTTATTGACATTTTTTCAAGAGCAGATCATCCCCTTGCTACACAGGTAGGATGTCAGTTGAATACCAGTAACACCTTTGTGAGGAGAAAATATTGTTTTCATTCAGAGGGCCCAAACAAGGCAGGTAGTCCCTGTGACCCTTGCAGTTGCTGCAGAGGGGTCTCTCCTCCATCAGTCCATTTTAAAGTTTTTAAACATTTTTCCATCAGTTTTGTGTAGGTTTCAGGTTTTCTGCATGTTTCTGCAAGCAGTGAGCACCATTCCTAGTGGGGCTCCTGTGCTGCCAACTCTTTAATTTGGTTGGCAGATCCCATGGGTGGGCACCCCTCCTTTCACCTCATACAGGACAGAAATGATGGTGGCAACTTATTGATGCCCCTGCTGAAATTAAAATTGAAATGTCCGTCCCACTGTAATATCAGTAATATCCTTCAGAAAAGGAAAATTACCATCCTCACCCAATCTCATCTTCATCTAACTCCTTAGCAATTGCCATGGGGTTGACTTCTAATAGCCCTCAGAAATGGATCAGAAAGCCACTCATTTGCATCAAATTTGAACAATAATTAACAGAGGATTCCCCTGCATTGGTGTGAGTGTTGGCAATGCCAAATGCACACCATGCCTTTACCAGCCTGCAAAGTACTCCTTGCTGGCACAACAGGCTTGTACTAAAATTGGGAGAGCAGTCTCACAGACTAGCCATGCAGCAGCCTGTTGCAGTTATATTCACTGAATCATATCTTACTGGCAATGGCCCAAAGTCCTGCAACACCATCCATGTCATATCCTTTCCCACTGGTAGGATGGGTCCATCAGATTTAATGATATAGGAGGGAGGGAGTGTTCCCATGGCATCAGATCAAACATGAGCAACAAAACATCCCACTTATTACAATCTACCACTACAAGCTCCTGACGTCTCTCCTGCCCACCACAGTTGATGAGTCAGTGCTTCTTTATATTGCACATCACTTGGAAGAAGCACTGAGGTTGGCAAGGGCATAGAATGCACTCTTGGTGGGTACATCAGTGTCCATGACTAATAAGTAGCTCCATTACTGATTGAGTGCAAAGACCTGAAGGACATATCAGCCAGACTGAGGGAAACAACAAGGCAGAATAATTTACTACATTTTTATCAATCTACCTCTTACAGATGCATCTGTCTGTGATATATTGGTATGAGTGACCATTGCACAGTTATTGTGGAGATGAAGTCATTAATTTCACACTGACCATAATCTCCATTGTGATAAATGGGATGCACTCAGAATAGGTTTAGCAACTTAAAATTGAGCAATAATAAGGCACTATGGGTCATCAGCAACAACATTACAATCTGTAACCTCATGACCCAGGCTATTCCCCACTATGCCAGCAAGTAGAGGGATCTACCTAGTTCTATAAAGAATGCAGGAGGGTATGCCTGAAACAAACTCCAGCCATACCATGTCAACAGGATGAAACTACAACACAGGGCAACTTGCATGTTAGAAAGTAGAAGCAGCATGCAATTGAGATAGCTAAGAAATCCCACAACTATTGGATCAGATCTAAGCTTTGCAAACCTGAATGATGGTGGATAATTATGCAGCAACGGTAACAGGATGTTCCATCAAAATACCCACCCTCAATGATGGGGGCTATTCATGCACATTAGTGCCACATGCAAGGATCTGCAAGCATCTTCCAGCTGAGGTACTGAGGTGCTTGATCCACATCAGCCGGTCCCCAGCATCATAAATGTCAGTCTTCAACCAATTCCATCCTCTCCACATGATAGCAAGAAATGGCTGAAGGCATTGGACACTGCAAAGATCCTGACAATATTCTGGCAATACTATTGAAGACTTGTAGCTAAAGCTAGCCACGCACCAGTAACGGCAATCTTAGCCAAACTGTTTCAATATGGTTACAGCATGGACACCTACCATATGGAAAATATCCCAGCTGCATCCTATCTACAGAGAAAAACAGGAAAAATACAACCCACCCAGTTACTGCCCTATTAGATTACTCTTGACCATCGTTGAAAAGTGTGGTACTGGAAAAACACACCAAAGTGATGGCAAGTGTTGTCACCAGCACTATCAAATAATATTTAGTCAATAATAACCTGCTCACTGATGCTGAGTTTGGATTCCACCAGGGCTACTCAGCAACTGACCTCATTACAGCCTTGATCCAACCATGGACAAAAGAGCTGAACTGAAGAAGTGAGGGGAGAATGATTGTGCTTGATATCAAGGCAGCATTTACCATAAGACTATAAGACTGACATCAAGAGATTCTTGATCAGCAGGGGAATCAAGGGTTACAGGGAAAGGGCAGGGAAGTGGACGTGAGAAATGTCAGATCAGCCATGATCCTATTGAATGGCGAACCGACTCAAGGGGGCTGAATGGCCTGCTACTGTTCCATTTTCTTACGGGCTGGAAGCGTTTGGTCCCAATTATTTATTTTATGGAGTGCAGACCTCTGAGGTGCATGCACAGCTGCAGCCTCTGAGTCTGGAAATCAGTATGTCAGCTCACTGATCAGCATAAATAAAACCAAGGAGTGACTATGTAGCTAAGCTCCCATGATCCCCCTACAGAAGATACTCACTTCAACATGCGCAGAAACATGCAAATTGCCAGAGAAGCGCAGATTAGTTGAAGGGTCACTTGGCTGTGTTTTTTTCATTTCAAAAATATACTTTATTCATAAAATTATTTGGATCTCTATACAATTGGTCATGCCATTCTTGTGCACACATTACATTGCTTTACATACAGACATCAAAATTTATTTTTCCTATATACAAGTCTGTACATTTACTATCCAGCTCTTCTGCTGCGGCGTCAGCAGAGCCTAAATGACTGTGTGGGCCCCCTGTTCTTCTTAGGCAGGCAGATGTTACACGGTGGTCTTTCCCCACCGTGCCTTGGCGGCAGCTGCCCCAAGCTTCAGCACGTCCCTCACCACATAGTCCCGGACCTTGGAATGTGCCAGTCTGCAACACTCAGTCGGGGTCAACTCCTTCACCTGAAAGATCAACAGGTTTCGGACTGCCCAGAGAGCCTCCTTCACCGAGTTGATGATCCTCCAGGCACAGTTGATCTTCGTCTCGGTGTGCGTCCCGGGGAACAGACCGCAGAGCATAGAGTCCCACATCACGGAGCTTCTCGGGACGGACCTCGACAAATACCACTGCATTCGTCTCCAGACTTCTTCTGCATAGGCACATTCCAGAAGGAGGTGTGTGACAGTCTCGTCTCCCCCACAGCCGCTTCGAGAGCAGCGTGCGGTGCGGCAGAGAGTCCGGGCATGCATAAAGGATCTCACAGGCAGAGCCCTTCTCACCACCAGCCAAGTCATGTCTTGGTGCTTGTTGGCAAGTTCTGGCAATGAGGCATTCTGCCAAATGATTTTGATAGTCTGCCCAGTGGAGCGCTCAACAGGATCCACCCTCTCCTTTTCCCGAAGGGTCTCAAGGACACTACGTGCTGACCACTTCCTGATGGATTTGTGGTCAAAGGTGTTTTTCTTCATAAACCTCTCCACGAAGGACAGGTGATATGCGATGGTCCAACTACTTGGAGCGTTCGGCGGCAGTGAAGCCAGGCCCATCCTTTGCAACACCGGGGACAGGTAGAACCTCAGTACATTTGGCTGTGTTGGATGAATGGATCAGATGAGAGCCATCATTTGATTGCTGTGCTGGATGGGATGGCTCAGACATGCCTCATCGTCCTGAAGGTCATTGCAGTGTGGATTGAACTCTCCTTCAGGGAGAAAACCCAAGAAGACAAAAAGGCTTCTAACATTGTTTATTTTATATTTCAATGTACAAGAATTTGTTTGCTGGTAAACTAAAATTCCTTTGCTGCTCTTCATTCCCCTTGCAAATAAACTGACCTGAATTTGCATATGGACATGTAAATTCAGTCCAGAAGTAGGCCAGTCAACTCTTGAGCATTGTTTGCCTTTCACTGAGTTTGTGGCTGAACTGTTTGTGCTCGGAATTCCACATTCCCAACTGCTCCTGCCAGCCCTCGATTTCAACATTGCTAATTCGGTCACTGCCATTTTTAGAAAGTTGTGTTGTACTTCCTGCAATTGTTGATTCCACAAATGATGTAGGTTTAAATCAATTCAGAGTTCAGCAGGCATATGTGATGCTGCAAATATTTGCTGCTAAAAGTTTGCCAATATCATACAAATGTTTATTTTTTTTACTAAATTCACAAATCACTTGAAACAAACCCTGAAATGGAGCTGGGATGGGAACTATTGATTGAACCATGTCCAGAAAGTTGAGGGGGGCATGTTGAGTCCACAATTTCCAAAGTGTATGTCCTATTGATCAAGCCTCTGTCCAGAGAGTATAGTGCTGTGACTTCAGTACATGTGGATTAGACTTAACTCTATCCGATTGCTGTTTTCTAGTTAATCACTCTCAAAGGAAGCTATTTAGTTCTTTTTAGACTCTTTACCTCCAGATTCCAAAAAAACTAAAGAGGGAAATTATTTCAAAATACTGCTGTCTTTTATATCTACGACTTGTTGCTTTAGACATGCAGTGTTGAATAAAGCAGTCACTTACTCAGTGCCTGTCATTAAATACATTGGTGTTTTTCTGTCTATTTCTAGAAAGCACAGTTTGTTCTGTACTCGATGAACTTTACAAGGGTGAGAGGGTGATTTCATTGAAACTTACAGAATGCTGAGAGGCCTAGATAGACTGGATGTGGAGAAGATAGTGAGAACGACTAGGACCTGAGGGCATAGCCTCAGTGTGAAAGTGTAATCCTTTAAAACTGAGAAGAGGAGGAATTTCTTCAGGTGGTTAATCTGTGGAACTCACTGTCACAGAAGGCAATTGAGTGTACTTAAGATTCAGATAGATAGGTTTTTGATTGGTAAGGGGAGAAGGCAGGAGAATGGTGTTGAAAACTATATCAGCCGTGATGAAATGGTAGAATATTCTCAATGGGCCGAATGGCCGAATTGTACTCCTACATTTTGTGTTCTTATGATCTAAGAAGCACCACTTAATTTGAGAAACATTGGTATATTTTTGCATGCACATTTTTAATGGAAGAAGGGCAGGCTTGCTTAATTATCAATAATATGATCACTGATGTTGAGTTTAGATTCTGTCAGGAACACTGAGCTCCTGCCTTCATTACAGCTTTTGTGCAAACAGAGGATGAACTTAAGACGGGAGGTGAAGTGACTATCCATGATATCAAAGTAGCATTTAATCAAGTATGGTCATCGAGGAGTTTGTGTAAAACTGAAGTAAATTCTAATCAGAGACAATTGTCCACTGTCTGGAGTCACAGCATGAAAGCAGGTACAGTCTAAATATAATTGTAAATGACTGGAATTGCAAGCTAGTTGCAGCAAAGGTGACATTGAAACTATCATCAATTTCAGTAAAAACCCTTTCTCTTCATTAATGTTCTTAAGGGAGGGAAATCTACCATTCTTACTGAGTCTGGCTGACATGTGACTCCAGATCCAGAGCAATGCAGTTGATTTTAACTGCCCTGTGAAGTGGTCCAGTGCTTTAATCAAACCAATTATGGATGGGCAACAAATCTGCTCACGTTCCAAGAAAGAATAAAGGTTATTGAAAAAAAACCTTGGCCTGAAGGAAAATGATTTTGATTGTTTGAAGTTAGTCTTGGTACTAAAACCACCTCCAGATGTTTCTCATTGATCTTCCCTCTATCGTAAGGTCAGAAGTGGGGATGTTCACCAGCGTTTGCACAATGTTCACCACCATTCATAATTCGACAGCTACTGTAAGGGTCTGTGTCCAAATACAGGAAGAACTGGTCAATATTCAGGCTTGGGCTAATAGCTTGCAGATACACAGAAGTACCAAAGAAGTACCATCTTACCTCAAAGGGAGAAGACAGACGTGGTAGTGGAGGTTTGTTTTTCAGACCGGAGTCCTGCGACTAATGGTGTGCCACGAGGATTGTTGACAGGTCCACTGCTTTTTGTCATTTATGTAAATTATTAGGATGCGAACATGGAAGGTATAGTTAGTAAGTTTGCAGATGACACCAAAATTGGAGATGTCATGAACAGCGAAGAAGATTATCTCAGAGTACAACAGGATCTTGATCAGATGAGTCAATGAGCTGAGGATGTGCAGATGGAGGTTAGTTTAGATAAATATGAGGTGCTGCATTTTGGAAAGGCAAATCAGGGCAGGACTTATACACTTAAGGTCCTAGGGAGTGTTGATGAACAATGAGACCTTGGAGTGCAGGTTCATAGCTTCTTGAAAATGGAGTAGATAGGATGTGAAGACGGCATTTTGTATGCTTGTCTTTATTAGTCGGAGCATTGAGTATCGGAGTTAAGAGGTCCTGTTTCAGCTGTATAGGACATTGGTTTGGCCACTTTTGAAATATTGTGTGTGTGTGTGTGTGTGTGTGTGTGTGTGTGAGTGATAGGTGAAGGAGACAGGATGCCAACTTGGGGAACGTTTCAAAGAACATCTCCGGAACACACGCATCAATCAACCTCACCACCCCATGGCCAATCACTTCAACTCCCCCTCCCACTCTGCCAAGGACATGCAGGTCCTGGGCCTCATCCATCACCAAATTCTAGCCACCCAACACCTGGAGGAAGAACACCTCATCTTCCACCTTGGGACCCTCCCAACCACACTGAATCAATGTCAATTTCACCAATTTCCTCATCTCCCCTCCCGCCACCTTTATCCCAGATCCAACCTTCCCACTCGGCGCCACCCTCTTGAACTGTCCTACCTGTCCATCTTCCTTCCCACCTATCTGCTGCACCCTCCCCACTGATCTATCACCATCGTCCCCAACCTTCATCTACTAATCGCATTCCCAGCTACCTTGACCCATCCTCCCCAACAGCCCCACCCCACCTTCCCATTTATCTCTCAGGCTACTTGGCAATCCCCCTCTCCCCAATATTCTGATGAAGAGCCTATGCTTGAATTACCAACTCTCCTGCTCCTCGGAAGCTGCCTGATCAGCTGTGCTTTTCCAGACCACACTTTTTGAGTCTTAGCTTTCTGGACATAAGTGTCAAAATCATAGTGTTGTGAAGAAGACCAACTGGCCTCAGTTAGTGTTCCATTCTGTGTTCACATCCCACGTCCATTTCAGGATGTTTTTTTTCAAGTGATTTGTGAAATTTGGTAAACAGAAAGAGTAAATCAACAAAAGGTGAATTATAGCATATTTCCATCTACTAATGATCAAGGAGGGCAGTCTAGATAGTACACAACCCCTTGCATTTGTCCCTTGGCAAGGTAATTTGTGTCTCATGTCCACCATGTAGTTTATCAATCATGTTTTAACAATGCTGATTTGAACATTGATTTTTTTTTATTAGGGACATCAAACAATGATCATCCACTGTGTATGTCATTAGAATAGGTTTTTTTCATATTTGTCCTTATATCTTTGATACTAAAGGGAAAATAAAGTTCTCACACAATGAAGTAGTGAATGAATTACCTGGGAATATAGTGGAGGCAGGTTCAATCAAAACATTCAAATGGAATGAGAAGAGATAGCTATCTAGACCGTGTCCAAAGGTGTGGCGCTGGAAAAGCATAGCAGGTCAGGTAGTATCCGAGGAGCAGGAAAGGCGATGTTTCGGGCATAAGCCCTTTATCAAAAATTCCTGATGAAGGGCTTATGCCCAAAACATTGATTTTCCTGCTCCTCGGATGTTGCCTGACCTGCTGTGCTTTTCCAGCGCCATACTTTTCAACTCGGATCTCCAGCATTTGCAGTGCTCTCTTTTTCATCTCGACAATGTCCGTCTATTACAATCAGCTTTGTAAAAGCTTTGCATGAATGTTTGTGGACCCAACTACAAAAAAAACAGGCTGTTTGTTTGACAGTCCTCCATTCAATCTGGAGAATGCAACCTAGGCATTCCTAATTGAATTTCTCAGTGCTCTTGTCTGCTGTTGTTGCATGGCCGACATGATAACTGCTCCATAAGTCAGGATTTCTGTTCACTTGTCCAAGTCTCTGTTGTCAAACACTCCCTGCAGTAGTCTGTAGACGTCTGAGCTGGCACAACTGATCCCATATTCGAGGTCCTCATCAATGTCACCTTTTGAGAAATACGACTGACAAGATACTGGATGTATCAGCAAATTGTAGAATCTCTCCTCCAACACCTGTGGGGTGGAATATTTATCTGCCCAGATGTGGCTTGATATATGAGGGTTATTTTGGCAGTGTTAAAGGACTGGGGAGTTTCTCAAAAGTAGTCTTAAAGAGATTGGGTGTGATTTGCAACTCTGGAGCAGAGTAGATGTTAATGATTATGGTCAGTTTTATTCTAGTAACAGACATTTGGGCTGGATCTTAACATGGGGATAGTGGCCCTGGTGGCCAGGTGGAAAGTTGTTTTAGAATGGGCTCTCCAGAAAATGAAAAAAACAAAAAGAAAAGAAGTATTCCTCATTCACTCTCTGTTCAGTCTCACAGGACATAAGGGAGGTACATCAGAGAGTGAGTCACTGAGGTTGCTCTGATGCTGTCACAGATCTCCACAGAGTAGATTACCAGAGCGCTAACAACCTGGGAGCAGTCACAGGCCCACACTTCAAGTCATAATATAGGTTGTGTTATGGAAAATTGAAAAGAGAAAAGGGAAAGAATTGTTAATAACAAAATGATCGGATCAATCAATAAAGAAGCGACTGTTACTCCTTGAAGTAAGAATTCAATTTTATTGTATTGATATTTTGTCAATAACTTCATAAAAGACATAGTATTGCTTAAATTTCAAAATCACTTACCTACACAAATATCATATTGTTTTGCCCATACTGCCACTTTTTTATTTATCAGAGTAACCATCAATGCTGTGTGACCTTCTACATGCCTCTATGCCAAGGACAGTTTCTTACGGAGCTCAGATCCTGGAAACTGGTGCAGCATTTATTAACTGTATTGTGGAGGTGGAGGAAGGAAATGAGTAACATTAACGATGAGCTGTTTCGTATGTGTCTTCAGCCCACTCCCTCGACTTCGTACTATGCACTACTATCTCTTCACAGAATGAATCACAGTGAATCACAGGCCATGGATATCAACTTCTAAGTGTTTACTTTTAGAAACTAGGCCTGTTTTCAGCTTTAGTAGGTGAGACCCCATCACTAGACTATGGATATACTTATTTTTTGTCTAGAATGAAATTAATTGATCATCTGTCTTAGTCAAAAGATTACAATGCACTACAAAGCTCATTGAATCCATGAAGGTGCCAGCTTAGTCTCACTATGTTTTATTGTGATTAAATAGTTAAGCACAGACATGAAAGAAAATCCTTAAGGAACAAGAATCCTTCCACTGGATGATTATTGATTGACATCCCAAATCAAAAACAAACCCAATGAGAGCTCAAACTCTTCTTTCGAATCAGCAGTGTTAACAGACATTTTTGCTAAATTATGAGTAGTAATATTTCTTGCTCTCAGCAGAAGATCTGGCATTCTGTACCTCTGAACCTTTTCTATTCTCCATCCCCACTATTTACAAAATGGGTTTTCACCTTAAATCTACCCATGAAGCACAGCAAAAAGCAGTGTTGAGAGCAAGTACATTCACGGTGTCCTGTTGCTATTTCCACTTAGACATGAACTGCAAAGTGATTTCCAAAGCTACAACTGTTATCCTAAGCATCTCAGATCTGCTTAAATTCAGGGGATTATGTGCTATCTAGACTGTCCTTCTTAGTCTTTAATAGCTGCATAGATGCAGTGGTTCTCCTTTTCTTAATTTATTTTTGCATGGGATGTAGACATTGCTGACCAGGGTGTTATTTCTGGCCAATCTTCAATTGTCCTTGAACTGAGTGATTTGCTAAGCCATTTCAGAAAGCGGTTAAGAGATAGCTACATGGTTATGGATCTGGGGTTATATGTAAGGCAAAGAGATAATGATGAAAGATTCCCTTTTTGAAAAGGACATTAGTGAACCAGATGGGAGTTTGCACAATATTCTGTTGTTAAAAATGAGACTAACTTTGCCATTCCAGGTTTACTAATTGAATTTAAATTCTACCAGTTCCCTTGGTGGGAGTTGAAACCACAGACCAAGAGAATTAGTTGGTCCTATGGATAATGTCAAATTACATTATCACGACATAATCATCTCCCAAAACTGGCATTGGTTCCCCATTTGCTGATGTAGGCTTTTGATTGTCCCTCAAGCTTCTTATCCTCTTGCCCACATTTCAGCCTGCCATTTGTGGCATCCACACCCACTCTTACAAAATCCCGTCCTTCCCCAAAGGGGCACACCAGGGATCCAAAACATTTCCTAAACTGGGATGTTGCACTGTCCCTGCTAACTGCCACTGATAGGCACCCCAGCAACTGTGGGGCCTAGTGTGACAGTGTGATCTCACATCTATATATATCTCCATCCCATCAAAAATTTACTCGCAATTACATCATTAATATGTCGGAGTTAAACTATTCAGGTCAATATTAGTGATGGCACCTTCTTCATTATTTATGAGTTAGGGCAAATAGTGAGGATTAGAATAACATCCATCAAATGTTGAGGAGAGTTATTTAGTCTGTCATTTGTGCTGGCACTTTCGCTAGATTATATGGGAGCTTCTGAGGTGTTAAAGACTTATCTTTCAACAAGAGTTGGGTGAAGAGATAGATTGGCTCTGTTGGCGCCCGATGTAATTTATGTCTTCAAGAACAGAACACTTACAGCATTAGCTGCAGTCTTACAACAAAACAGTGCAATTGTACGCTTCTTGTTTCTTAGTTCTAGCCAGGTTGACTTTATTTCTGAACCCTTTGTGCTGTCCTCTTTCTTCAGCATTACAATGCTTTCCTTAGCCGAAGAGTGTGGCACTGGAAAAGCATAGCAGGTCAGTTAGCATCTGAGAGCAGGAGAGTCAATGTTTCGGGCATAAGCCATTCATCAGGAATGTTTGGGAGGCGGTGTGGAAGGGGGCTAAGAGATAAATAGAAGGGTGAGGGTTGGGCTGGGGGCACATCCACCCTCCTGGTCTACAGTGTCTGACCAACACCTCAAAAGGATAATTAAGCCTTGTATGATACTCAGCTATCCTGTCATTGACTTGAACAAAATCTTCAGAACATGTCGAATCCAAATAAATGGTCTCCTGAAGTTCTAGATCTAACCCAAAGATGAGACAGCTTGGAGAAGAGCTGTTATATGCTCACAAGTGATTGATTGGTTAAATCTGTCATGAAGGGTGTGTTTGAATTATTTGTATTTTCTATAATTTTCTAGAAGGTTTGGTAGGTGCTGCCTGAGGATCATTGGTAAATGTCTGTAGTGCATCTTGGACACAGAACACACGGCTACTGAGTGTTTATGGTGGAGTGAGTGGATGTTTGTGGATGTGGTTGCAATCAAACAGTCTGGATGGTATCAAGATTCCTCAGTGTTGTTGGAGCTGCACACATCCAGGCAAGTGGGGAGTATTCTATAACACTCCTGACTTGTGACTAGAAGCTGGTGGGGAGTCAGAAGCTGAGTATCAGTGTATACCTAGCCTCTTACCTGCTCCTGCAGCTACAGTACTTATGCTGTGAGTACAGTGGAATGCTTGGTCAATGGAAAGCTCAGATTTTGATAGAGGGGGTTTTAATGATGGTAACCTCATTATATTTCAAGGGGAGGTTGTCTCACATTGAAGATGGTCATTGCCTGCAGTTGTATTACACAAATGTTACTTGCCACTTGACAGCTCAGGCTTAGTTATTGTCCAGGTCTTGTTGCATTTGAACATTGAGTGCTTCAGTATCTGAGGAGTCACAAATGATGCTCGACATTGTGCAGTCTTTGTAAACATCTCCATTTCTGACCTTATGATGAAGGGAAGGTCATTGATGAAGTAACTGAAAATGTTTGGGTCTAGGACAGTACCCTGGGGAACTCCTGCAGAGATGTCCTGGATCTGAGATGACCACAACCACAACCATCTTCCTAGGATCCTTGATGCCACACTCAGTCAAATGCGGCCTTGACGTCAAGGGATGTCACTCTCACCTTACCTCTGAAATTCAGCTTGTTTGTTCATGTTTGAACCAAGTTGATAATGTAGTCAAGAGCTCTGGCAATAACCAAGCTGGGCGTTACTGAGCAGGTTATTGCTGAGCAGGAGCTGCTTGACAGCACTGTTGATGACACCTTTCATCACTTTAATGATGATCAAGAGTAGACTGATGGGTTGTTAGGTGCCTGGGTTGGATTTGACTTGCTTTTTGTGTACAGAACATATCTGGACAATTTTCCACATAGTCAGGTAAATGCCACTGTTGTAACTGTATGAAAGCGTTTGGCTGGGAGAATGACATATTTTGGAGCACAGGTCTTCAGTGCTATCTCAGAAAAGTTGTCAGAACCCATTGTCTTTGCATTATCCAATGTTTCCAACAATATCTTGATATCACAGGAAGTGAATCAAACTTGCTTAAGATTGTGATGTTGGGGACCACTGGAGGAGACGGAGTTGAAGCACTTTTAACTGAGATCGTTCTTCATTCTTCAGCCTTATTGTTTGCACTGATGTGCTGAGCTCCACCATCAAATATTTATTGAGCATCTTTTTTAGATTAGATTAGACTTACAGTGTGGAAACAGGCCCTTCAGCCCAACAAGTCCACACCGACCCGCCGAAGCGCAACCCACCCATACCCCTACATTTACCCCTTACCTAACACTATGGGCAATTTTAGCTTGGCCAATTCACCTGACCCGCACATCTTTGGACTGTGGGAGGAAACCGGAGCACCCGGAGGAAACCCACGCAGACACGGGGAGAACGTGCAAACTCCACACAGTCAGTCGCCTGAGTCGGGAATTGAACCCGGGTCTACAGGCGCTGTGAGGCAGCAGTGCATCTTCTTCAATGAGTTCCTTAATTGTCCACAACCATTCATGTCTGGGAGCTCAGATCTGATCCATTGGTTGTGCGATCACTTAGCTCGGTCTATCACTTGCTATTTATGCTTTTTGGCACGCTTCTGTTTGGTAGTTTTCCTATCCATATGTTATTTCCTTCAATACTATGGATGAAGCCCATCTTGTCTAGGAGAATCATTAACCCTCAATCCTGCTAATTTTCCAAATACTACTGTTTTCTATTTTCCTTTAGCTTTTCAGTTACATATATTGGACACCTAATATTTCTGGGAATTTTCTATATCTTCTGTGCAACAGGACACAGTATGTTTATTATTTATCTGCCACCTTCTTACCCTCCAATATAAATCCTCAATCGTAATTGGTTCAAAGTAATCCATGCCAATCTTTAAATTTTCAAGAATTGTTAGAAGGTTTTACAGTTTGTCTCTGTGTTTATTGAAAGCTTGCTTTAATTTTCTTTTCTTCGCCCTTTTCCTATCAGGGTGTTTGTCCTCCTTTGCTGTGCATCAGTTTGTTGCCAATTCTTAGGTGCCACCAGCAGCTTTAGCATTCTTATAAGCATCTCCCTTTGATCTAATCTTTTATTAGCTATGGTTGATTCAGCTTTCCTTTTGGGTATTTGTGCCCCAAAGGAAAGCATATTTGTTGCAGACCTTGTGGTAATCCTTTAAGTACAAGCCATTGCCTGTCTACTGTTATGCCTTATTGTGTATTTTCCCAATCCACTCTTGCCAACCTTCCTCTCATGGAACATAGGTAACAATCACACAACACCAGGTTATAGTCAAGAGGTTTATTTGGAAGTACTAGCTTTCGAGGCACTGCCTCTTCGTCAGGTGGTTGTGGAACATGACTAATCAACACAGAATTTACAACAAAAGGATAATTTATATTTGCAGAATTATATTTTATTTTGCTCAAAAACTGCATAAATCCATGTAAGATTCTGTAAGCCCCACTTTAAAAGTAGAATTGACTCAACATTGGTTCAGACTTTACCTTCACACATTTAATGTATTTTCTGAGCTGAGCTGACACTTATTATTAGATAAGCTGATGCCAACTTGCGAATGTAATTCTGGGATTTACATATTAAAGAACCTAAACCACCATATCTCTTTCTAAAAGATGAAAGACTTCATCTAAATTTATTTGAGAACTGTAACCTGGTGTTGTGTGATTTTTAATTAAAGTTGTTTAACATATCTCTGCAACTCCATGACACTGTAACCCTTTTGCTATAAATTCTGTGTCTCATGGCCATGTTCCACAACCACCTGATGAAAAGGCAGTGCTCTGAAAGGTAGTACTTCCAAATAAATCTTTTGTACTACAATCTGGTGTTGTGTGATTTTTAACTATGTCCACCCCAGTCCAACACCGGCACCTCCAACTCATGCAACATAGAACACTACAGCATAGGAACATGCCCTTAAACCCAACATGTCTGTGCCATTCATGATGCTATTCTGAGATAATCCTATCTGCCTACACATGGTCCACCTCCCTCTGTTCTCTGCCTGTGTATGTGTCTGTCTAAATGCCTCTTAAACTTTGCTATTGTATCTGCCTCTACCACTTCCCTGGCCGTGCATTCCAGGCACCTCCTACCCTCTGTTTTAAAAAACTTGCCCCGCACATCTCCTTTAAAATATCCCTCTCTCATCTTAAACCTATGCCCCCTAGTATTTCACATTTCCACTCACTCATACCCTCACAGCTTCCCTTTCTCAGAATGTATTGCCCTATGTTTGCAATGAGTGATTTTGTGTAGTCTGCTTGAAGCTGCTGCAAAGCAGGTTGTCATGGGATTCGAGGATTCAAACCTGATACTTCTCAGCATTTGGGGGTTGGTTTTTATAATTGATGGTTTTTCCATCCTCGACAAATTTCCTCTTTCGTGGGTTTAGTCAGAGGAGGCTTCTATTCCAGTTTTTGTTTGAGGTTTAGTATTATTTAATTTTGAATCGCCCAGCTGTGTCAGGAGAAGCTGTACTTTCCAGTTCTACTTTAGTATGTTCTGGTCTAGTTGGCACAGTGCCTATTCTGCTTTCTGGGAACAGTAGCAATGCACGCGGGCAGATTTAACAGTCTGATTGTTATACTTCCATTTTGTTTTCTGCTCTTTTCTCACCAGAGGCATTTGTATATTGACTTTCTTCATGGTAGTCCATCCAAAGTACTGTTGATTAGGCCATTGATTTTGTAGTACTATTGAGAACATTTGAATTCCACGGCATTTCCCATATCTTACCAGGAAATGTCCACGATGCACACAATGGGCAACATGCAGTTCATTTAGTTTTCACATTACCCAAATGTGTCCTTTTAGAAAAGCTGATTCCTCTTCTCCTTAACCAGATTTTAATGTGATTTTTGACTGTGTTTGTACATCTAGAACATCTAGAATCCTAGAATCACTACAGTGCGGAAAGAGGCAGTTTGGTCCAATGACCCCCCCCCCCCCCCCCCCCCCCCCGCCCCCCCAGCCAACTTTCCAATCTTCAGGCTCTCTGCCTGTATTTCTGATGAAGGGCTTTTGCCCGAAACATCGATTTTACTGCTCCTCGGATGCTGCTTGAACTGCTGTGCTTTTCCAGCACCACTAATCCAGAATACACTTTGAAAATGAAAACCTGTCAAACTGCTTAATTGTTTGCAAAGTGCTTTGGGCATTGCTGAAGTCATAAAAGGTGCTATACAAACACATGTCTTTCTTTCTACATCTGCCGTTTTCCAAACAAAGGACTCCAGTGGCATCATCCAGTACACAAGGCTAGGAATCACACCAACATTTGATAACTAAGACTAAAAAGCATGTTGACTGTTGTTCATCGACGTGCCCTTCTACAAATAGGTCACTATTCGGTCAGTAATGACTACAAATGCAATAATTTGAGAATATTGTGACCACATCATGGGACAGGATTTAAATTCCTCAATTAGAACCTTAATATCACAATGAATTCCAGACCTAACTCCACATCATCATGTAAATGCACATGTGCAGTTATTTGGATATGCAAAGCATTCCACTGACCAGGAATCCCGTTCAATTAATACCTATATGAAAGAGACAAAACCAAAAATCAAAAACAACAATCAAAACAGGAATGGATCCAACTTAAAGGATGTGTAACAACTGTTACAGAAGTGCTGCTCATCAGGAATGTAAAGGAATACTCCTCACTTGTCTTGATGAGTGCAGTACCAGCAAACCTCAGCAAGCTTGTTGCCATCCAATTCAAAGTTTGCTTGGTAATACATCACAAACACTCACTCCCTCTACCATCACCAACACTCAGGAGCAGCAGTGTGTGTCACATACATGATGCACTGAGGAAATTCACCAAGGCTCCTTAGGCAACATCTTCCAAACCCATGACTACTACCATAAGGCCAGCAGCTACATGTGAAAACCTGTAAGTTGTTCTCCAAACCTAGAGCAGGAAAGTGAAGCGAGAATAACTATAGTGTATTTTTGATGATAGAAACTCGATGGACTGAAGGTCCTCTTCTGTATTGTATCATTCTATAATTGTATGATATTGTGAAGTCATTCACCATCCTGATTTGGAATTGTGTTGACATTCCTTCAGTATTACTAAACCAAAATCCTGGAACTTCCTCCATAGCAAAATGTGTAAGCATTCCTGGACAAAATAGGCTGCTGTGATTCAAGGAGGGAGCTCACTATCACCCTTTTATGGCATTTTGGGATAAGTAATAAATGCTGCCCCAGCTAGCAATACCCAAATCCCATGAATGAATAAATAACATTCTGTATTTTCCAATGTTATCATATGCAAATCCACATTCTGGCACTGGCATGATTAACAGATTCAGATTAATGAGCAATGAACACACTTCAGTAGTTGATTTAACTAGTTAGCACAGATACATCTGGAAATGATCCTATGTATTAAACAAATTGATACAAATTCCTCACCTATAATTTATTATTGATCATGGGGACCCTTGGTTCTTCCAATCATCTCTATAACTCTGCCTTACCTCAGCCCATCAAATGTTGAAACATTTATCATGTCATTTTTAAACTCAAATACACAATTGCTTCTACAAGTTAGATTCAAAAGTGTGCCCATCTCCCATTCTTCCAACCTTATAACACATCGGAATTATAAATGGCCAGAACATTTTAAAAAATTACTTAAATAATCAGCACCCATGGAAATTGCCAAATTTAAACTGTATATTTTACATCTTTATGTACAAACGTTGAAGTTTCAATACATTCAACTATGACTTGTGCAGATTGAAACACATGTGATCCATGATCCCAGCAATCCATAATCAAGTCTGCTTTTCAATTTTTAAAGTACAATAGAAGGCTGTCAGCCAAATGGACATTCAATTCTACTTGAGGCACTGGTCACGGGTTCAAATTCCATCAGTTGGAGGTCTTGAAATAAAAAAATCTTCCCTCAGGAGGTATGGAAATAGCGGGGCTATGAATTTTTTTTAATTTTTATCTCATAAAATGCATTAAAAGAAACAGGATGGTCTAGTGAAGATATACAGTAAGCACATAAAAGTTGAATTTAAATGCTAGAAAATATGGTCATTACTTTAAATAAGGCTCTGTAACATAGGAACAGTCAGTTTATAGGAACAGGCAAATGATCAGATGGTAGTCATATTAGTTCAAGGGTGTGTAGATTATACATGTGTAGCATGTTTTCACAATGATTTGCTGCTTAGTTACATGTATCTGTGGATTCAAACAGAGGAAATTCAGTGTCCTAATCATAAGCACACAGTTACCACTGTTATACAATTATCAATTTATTTTTGCGTGCTGTTGGAATCACAAGTGTTAGACTATTAAATAGTATTATTTGTGATAATTTCATGCTGATAATTAAATAAATTATCTGCCAAAATTTAGAAGACAAATGATCCATTTTCTATGACTAGATTCAGTTGAAGGGAAGATAAGAATTATGCAGTGGAGAGAAATGTTCTAACCTGCTAAAATTTCTTCAAGGAAATCACTTTTAGAGTGAAGGGATTTCAGATAAAAAGGCTGATCCTTAGATTGGGGGAGACCTTATGTAGCAAATTGCTGACTGTAAAGAGTAATGCTTTTATTAAACAGCTGCTCCATGCAAACTGACAGCTTCCTGAGAATGGCTGAACTCTGCTCCCACAACCCCAGCCCTGTTAGGAGTATCTCCATAAGAAACAATGGAGCTCAACTGTTCTTTAAAGGCAATGGATCAACTGCCATGGTAGAAGGTGAAGCAAAACATTAGGGGAATCTACAGAGCAGAATACTGCAGCTGTCTGGTACAAGATCATGCAAAGCCCCCACTTCAATAATGTTTGTAGGAGTTATATGGAATTAAGGACTTTAAACCGAAAGCACATCTGCAAACTTCCTCCTCAAACCTAATGATATTCCTGTATCCTGTACAGGAAACAAAATCACCGTATCCTGTTCAATAAGCCAAACCGAGCTACAGCAAAATAATGTCAAATGAATTGATGATAGTTTCCTGACAATTTATTAGAAGTTGTCAATCTGTTTTTGTTCAGTGATAAAGCCCATTAACTATTTATTGCAATTTTCCTTCTAGTATCCGATAAAGCAGCCAAACCACTTCTGTTAAATAGAAGATTCCTATTGGGATAAGTCCCTTCAGCAGGGTTTCCAGTCTACCACCTCACGATGTGCACTCCATATTTGCTTTCCTTTTGCTTGTTACAGTGCTTCTGCATCAAACTAGATAAATAATTGACAGCAAAAGTTCAAGCATTAATTTGTGCAGCAATCTTAAAAAAATCAGCAAAACCTCCATGGAATTTTTCATGAAGTCACTAAATAAATGTAAGTTATTTTTCTTATTCTCTTCTGTCAACAAGACTCATTCTTCTAAAGATTAGTAATTCGCTATTCATTTTTTTCTTGAAACTCCTAATCCACTGAAAAGAGGTGATTGATAAGGTCCAATTGTAGACACCAAATCCAATGAGAGCAGATGGGCAAAGGGTTAACATTCCAGTAGCAAGTTTCACCCCAATATGACATCTTCACCTCTTCATCATCAGAACAAGCAAGGTTTGAGAAGCCGTAGAGTTAATGTCTCAGGCAGACCATTGGAACTCACAGACATTCAAAATTCAATGCTTGATGAAATATTTCATGCCCTGAGGTAATGTGGAGAGTGAACAGTTTGAAGTTGGCTCTGGCTTTCTCTCAATGCTGCTGAGATAACACAATGCCGATAGGAATATAAAATGCCACTAAAGAAATGTCATAACTTTTCCATATCTCGAAAGAAACTAATATTTATATATTTTTTAAAATTTTCAACTTTTAGCATTGTTATCAGCTTTCAAGGACAGAAAGTCTGATTGTTCTTGTTCACGTTATTTTTGCCTAAGTGATCACCATTTAAAGATGGCAAAAAAATTAACTCTATAATCCACACATTCCTAAAAGAATTTTATCACTATAAACCTCTATCATTGACATTTTCAAAGTGTTACCTTTTAGTGGCTCAATGCACTGATTCTAAAAGTTATTGTGGCTCTGTCATATGTTCAGCCAGAAACTAGGGATTTCAGAGTCACACATTTCAGAGGAAGTGTGTTTAATCTTGAGTCTCTACTGAACAGTATGGTACAATTAAAGTGTTAGTAGAAACTTAACTAGCTTTGAGATTCCTGGTACATGTTGGAGAAACTTTTCCAGGTTCCTGCTCTTGGTTATTCTCCAGGGATTAAGTTAGAATGTGTGTGATTTTGCATGTGCGTGTGAGTATGCATGTGTGTACACACATTTGTGTGTGACTGTGAGCGCCAATGTGCTTTGATGTGTTTGAGTTTGAATTTGTGTGTATTTATCACTTATATTTTTCTATCGATTTGTGTAGGTGTGCATGAGTGTATGCATTTGTGTCTGTGAAGATATTACATGGCAGTATCTCCAAGGCAATTAGAAAAGTTATCTTAAATATTTTAATATCTTTGTTAAACATTATACTTGAATTGTGAATGAAGAGTCCGGAATTGGCTGCAATACCAGTGTGGAACCTGATGACACCTGCAGAGGTGGTGTTGGAGACAGAAACAAGAGGGGAATCAGAAATGCTCGTGATGTATCCCTGAGTTGACATTGTAAAGGGTTAACTTTTGAGCATATATGGACACAGAACTGGCTTGGAGGTAGAAGACAGAGGGTGGTGGTGGAGGGTTGCTTTTCAGATTGCAGCCCTGGGACCAGTGGAATGCCACAAGGATCAGTGCTGGGTCCTCTACGTTTTGTCATTTATATAAATAATTTGGATGTGAACATAGGATGTACAGTTAGTAAGTTTGCAGATGACACCAAAATTGGAGGTGTAGTGAACAGCGAAGACATTTAACACAGAGTACAACAGGATCTTGATCAGATGGGTCAATGGGCTAAGGAGTGGCAAATGGAGTTTAATTTAGATAAATGTGAGATGCTGCATTTTGGGAAAGCAAATCTTAGCAGAACTTATACACTTAATGGTAAGGTCCCAGCGAGTGTTGCTGAACAAAGAGATCTCAGAGTGCAGGTTCATAGCTCCTTAAAATTAGAGTTACAGGTAGATAGGATAGTGAAGAAGGCATTTGGTATGCTTTCCTTTATTGGTCAGAGTATTGATGCAGGAGTTGAGAGGTCATGCTACTAACACTTTAATTATAAACTAACACTGTTCAGCAGAGACTCAAGATTAAACACACTTCCTCTGAAATGTGTGACTCTGAAATCCCTAGTTTCTGGCTGAACATATGACAGAGCCACAATAACTTTTAGAATCAGTTAAAAAAATCACACAACACCAGGTTATAGTCCAACAGATTTAATTGGAAGCACACTAGCTTTCGGAGCGATGCTCCTTCATTAGGTGATTGTGATGATTTTAGAATCATTTTAGAATCAGTGCATTGAGGCACTAAAAGGTAGCAACAGGACATTGGTTAGGCCACTGTTGGAATATTGCGTGCAATTCTGGTCTTCTTCCTATTGGAAGGGTGTTGTGAAACTTGAAAGGGTTCAGAAAAGATTTACAAGGATGTTGACAGGGTTGGAGGATCTAAGCTGCAGGGAGAGGTTGAATAGGCTCAGGCTGTTTTTCCCTGGAGAGTCAGAGGCTGAAGGGTGAACTTATAGAGATTTATAAAATCACGAGGAGCATGGATAGGGTAAATAGACAAGTCTTTTCCCTGGGGTGGGGGAGTCCAGAACTCAAGGGCATAGGTTTTGGGTGAGAGGAGAAAGACATAAAAGGGACCTAATGACAAGCTTTTTAACTCAGAGGGTGCTGTATGTATGGAATGAGCAGCACAGGAAGTGATGGAGGCTGGTACAATTGCAACATTTGATTACATTCCCTACAGTGCGGAAACAGGCCCTTCGACCCAACCCAGTCCACACCAACTCTCCAAAGAGTAACCCACCCAGACCCATTCCCTCTGACTAATGCATCTAACACTATGGGCATAGAACATAGAACATAGAACACAGAACATAGAAAAATACAGCACAGTACAGGTCCTTTGACCCTCGATGTTGTGCTGATCCAAGCCCACTTACCTACACTAGCCCACTATTCTCCATATGCCTATCCAATACCCGTTTAAATGCCCATAAAGAGGGAGAGTCCACCACTGCTACTGGCAGAGCATTCCATGAACTCACGACTCACTGAGTAGAGAATCTACCCCTAACATCTGTCCTATACCTACCGCCCCTTAATTTAAAGCTATGCCCCCTCATAATAGCTGACTCTATACGTGGAAAAAGGTTCTCATGGTCAACCCTATCTAAACCCCTAATCATCTTGTACACCTCTATCAAGTCACCCCTAAACCTGCTTTTCTCCAATGAAAACAGCCCCAAGTGCCTCAGCCTTTCCTCATACGATCTTCCTACCTTACCAGGCAACATCCTGGTAAACCTCCTCTGCACCCGTTCCAGTGCCTCCACATCCTTCCTATAGTATGGCGACCAAAACTGCACACAATACTCCAGATGCGGCCGCATCAGAGTCTTATACAACTGCAACATGACGTCAGGACTCCAGAACTCAATTCCTCTACCAATAAAAGCCAGTACGTCATATGCCTTCTTCACAGCACTATTTACCTGGGTGGCAACTTTCAGAGATCTGTGGGCATGGACACCAAGATCCTTCTGCTCCTCCACACTACCAAGTATAATTTAGAGTCATAGCATGGCCAATTCATCTGACCTGTACATCTTTGGATTTAAGAGACATTTGGATGGGTCTGTGAATAGGAAGAGTTTGGAGGGAGATGGGCCAGGTGCTGGCAAGATTAGGTTAGGATATCTGGTCAGCATGGATGAGTTGGACCGAAGGGTCTGTTTCCATGCTGTACATCTCTATGACTCTATATATATATATCACATATATTAGAAGCTATGTTAATGATGATGTATTATAATGGCTTCACATTTCATTATATTTGTGAACTTAAGTATGCAAGGTTATGAATTTACTGGACATTTTTAAAAAATAAATGAAAAGACTTATTGCGATCTTTTTTGCAAAGCATTTCTTGGAAACCACATGATTCTGCCCTTTATAAATCTCTCAGCTTTGGCCATCATCTGTGCTGATTTAGCTCATGGCTCTGTTGGGCCTGTGGCCCCAGGAACCACTCACTTAATGGGATGGGGAATCTGAAGAAGTCTAATTCATTGGCAGTCTTGGGAAACACTTTCAGGTAGGGCCACCTCATGGATCAATGACAGTACTTCCCAAATTTTTCCCCAACAGGTAGCTATTTCCACATCAGGTGAGATTCAATCTATAGAGAGCTGTCAGTACAGCAAATTTTTTTGTCAACATGAGTTAATGATTCAGGCATGACAGGGTAAATATGCTAAATTCTTCTGCTGATGATTCAGATGAATGTGAAGCAATATTGTGTCACTATTTTCTGAATCACCTAACATCTTTGATTTATTCTCACAAACATGTTCCCCATTTACAGGTTGCTGGTCGGGTCACCATGGAGTGGTTCTCCTGACAATCGCACAGGAGATGTATACAAATGTCCTATCAATAGTGACAGTGCAACTTGCGAGAAACTCAACTTGGGAAGTAAGTATAATGCCACAATAAACGTGAAAAATGTTATATCCATTGGTGACATATCTAACAGCTGTAGGTAGGCACACACCCAGCTGAGTTGGTTTGAAAATTGTCTACTATCTTTTTCTGTTTCAATCTTTTTCCTCAATATCACCCAATACTGAATAGAATTATGTCCCATAATATTTTCAATTATACACGAACATACATCCTCTGAAACGCTTTCAATTACCTATAACCTTTAAACAGGAAAATGAAATCTGTTATAAAAACAGAAAATGCTCGAGAAACACAGCAGGTCGAGCAGCATCTGTAGAGAGAGAAATAGAGTTCTGATTATCCCTTCTGAAGGACAGTCATATTAGACCACAAGCATTACACTGTTTCTCTGTTGCCAGAGTGGTTAGCACTGCTGCTTCACGGGACCTGGGTTCAATTCCCACCTCAGGCGACTGTCTGTGTGGAGTTTGCACATTCTCCCCGTGTCTGCATGGGTTCCCTCCGGGTGCTCCGGTTTCCTCCCACGATCCAAAGATGTGCAGGTTAGGTGAATTGGTCATGCTAAATTGTCCATAGTGAAAGGTGCATTCGTCAGGGGGAGTGGGTCTGGGTGAGTTGCTCTTCAGAGGGTAGGTGTGGTCAATTCATCTGACCTGCACAGATGGGCCGAAGGGCCTGTGTCCATACTGTAGGGGATCAATTTAATCTGCTGAGTTTCTCCAGTGTTCTCTGTCTTTGTTTCAGATTTCCAGTATTGCTTTTCTTTTAATGTGGAGGCCACTGGTTGGATTCTGACAGGGCTGAAAGTTCTTTTTATTTTGCATTTGTCTCGTGGAAGTACTGTACGACTTGCCCAAGCTAATGAGGATGCCCCACAACTTTATCATTGTTGCTTCACGTTTCCCCAACCTCTCAGTTAACCTTGCAGTTAAACTGTGGTTTTGGGTAAATGTTAGACTGCTCACCTCCTCTATCTAAATGATCCCATGGTTCCAGAGACAACAAAGTATATCTCTATGGCAGGTAAATATCTTGCTCTTCTCCTGTGGGCTTGAGGAACAGACAGTTTTTGAGAATGTTTCCTCAGTTCTCACAGTTACAGCCTTCATGGTTGGATTTCATGGAGATAATATTGATTTAGTCGGACAATAAAAGCAGTCATATCAATTCAGCCATTGATGATACCTCTTCCTTGATATTGTATTGGGAGAAATGTGCACTGAGAGTTGCTGAATTAATTTCATCCAATTAACATGATTACACAAAGTCAGAATGATCCCCATGTGTGACAATTTTATCATTTGATTGAATTCATTGATTCATTTGTTAATGTTTTCCCGATTTCTGTTTGTACTCATCAACCACCATGCATTTTCTGGTATTTGCCATAGTAAACACCTCCCACATTTTACAATGTTAAATATTTACAGGTTGCTTTTCCAATTGGCGTCATGTCTGATCTGAACAGTCGTCTGTTTTGAGTCACACAATATTGGAACCGGATCTTGTTAGTTTTTGGAATGCTTTTACTCTGCATACTCAATATTATACCATTTGCAGTGTTTCAGGTGATTTCCATCCTACTTGCCTTTGTTGTTCCAATATCATTTTACCTTTCTATAGTCAAATACATGGCTCCTGGCATTACGTATTTTAAATTCCCAAATCATGTTAAATTTGTTCACTCTGCTGCTGCTATCTGTACTGATGTGTGAAACACTCAGATCCTAGAATTTATCAAGAGTTATCTGAAAACCTGTCAAGATGAACACTACCTCTTGTCTTTCTTGATGGACTGAATTATACCACAAGCCACATATACTGACTGAAGTTTTTTCAACTTTGTATTAGATTGATTCATGCTTCATACTCACAGCAATTATTTTATTTTTTCTATTTTTATAAACCTCTTCTGTCCCTCATTTTACTAGGAGAGAAAATCTCTCATTTTACCCCATATTTGTGGTAACCTATTTGTTCATGGCATAACTAGCAACACAAAGATTATAAGCTCAAAGTCATCAGAACAAGTTATGAAATTTAATTCTGGAAATCTAAACAATTTCGGGCTAGTTCCAGACAATATAACCATGAAAGCTGTTTGATTTTCTTATAAACATGGCTGTTCATGATTGCAGATCAGCTGCCCAGTCAATAGAGCTGGAGCCAAATTCTAGGCTGCTATTCAGCATGATTTTTCAAGCAGGCCTATATTTTGCCACCAGTGAAGTATCATCTCCAATTCTCCTCTTCGTGAGATTGAACTTCCAGCTCCTATGGACTCCCATCCAGACTGCTGCTGGAAAGGTGCCTTCAAAACCTCAGATCGCCAGATAAAATAGTGTGCAGGAGGAAATCGGAGTTTTCTCCTCCACTGAAAGTGGCAAACTTGACCTCAGTGGGCATAGAGGTACATTTTGCATATTAGACATTTTCAAGCCTTAGAAAGTCCAGAGAAATATCACATGGAGTCAGGAATGCAATTGAATTCCTCCAGGCCATTTTTATACTGAACACATCTCCACACCCAGATGAAAGTTTGATCCTTAGGGTATGCTTAAAAAAAACTGCACAATAAAGTTTAATTGTTAAATATATATTTGGTGAAGTTATTTACTTTGTTACACTGGGCATTTACTGATATCAAACACCATTTAATTGATTGAAAAGATTTCATTTCCCTTGGCTCTCAAAATGAACTGTCCCTCCACTACTGGTGAATGCAATGCTACTTGTATTGGACGAATGCTAAAATATAATATTTTATTAGATCTTTTGCTTGATTTTTCAGATATAATGACTATTCCAAATGTGACTGAGGACAAACAGGACATGAATGCTGGTTCCACACTGATCAGAAATGACAAAACTGGTGGATTTTTGGTAACTGCAAATTTTGAAACTGGATATTTTGCAAAATGTAATACTGTGATGTGATACTAATAACATACTTAACTTTAAACTTTGCACAATTCACTCAGATTGTGAGTACTCTTGAGTAGTATTAAGTACTGTTGTCAAGATCACATTTTAGAACCAGGTGAGAAACATAGAAAATAGATCTGCTTCAGTTCAGCTACTTTTGTTTAAATTTATACAAATATTGAATTTCTAAATTGTGGTCCAAATTTTCTGACAACCTGTCGTTATCACTAAGTAGATGAGAGGTAAGTGTGGGGACACTGCAGAATCCCTATCATAGCACACTACACTATGAAGGAATTTGACATTGGATTTCTATACCTCTAGCTCCCTGAAAATCTCCCATTTCAATTGGAGACTTCAGAGGACTCTAATAAGCAAATATTTAGTCAGGAGAAAGTAAGTTATGAAAGACATAGTCCTATGCCTAAGCAACTATTCAACTGACCCCATATTTACCTGGATCACCACCAACTACAACTCCCACAAATCCCTTACACCTCCACCACATGATTTGACACCAATAATCCCTAAGGACAACCTTTTCACACAGAGGTGGTGCGAGTAAGGAATGAGCTGCTAGAGGAAGTAATGGAGGCTGTTATAATTACTACTGTTAAAAGGCATCTAGATGGGTACATGAATGGGAAGAGTATAGAGGGATATGGGCCAAGTGCTGGCAAATGGGACTGGATTAATTGAGGATATGTGGTAGGCATGGATAAGTCGAACCGAAGGGTCAGTTTCTGTGCCATACATCTCTGTGATTCTACATCCAACTTGCTTGTTACCTCTACCATCAATACTCAGTAGAAGCTGCTGCTGAAATTTGTCAAAGATTATTAAACAGCACCTTCCAAACTCATGACCACTGCACCTGCAAGGACAAGGGCTACAGTCACCATCGTGTTCCTTCACTGTTGCTGGGTCTAAACCCTGGAATTTCCTCCCAAAGGACATTGTGTGTCAACAGGTCAGGCAGCATCCAAGGAGCAGGAGAATTGATGTATTGGCATGAGCCCTTCTTCAGGTTCATGAGCCTGAAGAAGGGCTCATGCCCGAAACGTCAATTGTCCTGCTCCTTGGATGCTGCCTGACCTGCTGCGCTTTTCCAGCAAAACATTTTCAGCTCTGACCTCCAACATCTGCAGTCCTCACTTTCTCCTAGAAGATTTTAACTTACAGACTGTGCCAGTTCAAGAAGACAGCTCACCAATACCTTTTCAAGGGTAACTAGAGATGGGCAGTAAATGCTGACAAGCCAGCGATGGCTATGTCCCACATGTGAAATAAATAAAAACACTTGACACACCATGCACTCCCAGGTCTATGCCAACCATTAGACCCAGGCATTCTTAATAATCCCTCACATCCTCTGTACTAATGCATGGCACTTCTATCCATCCCCAATAGCCCTTCATACCTGCCTGAGACTCCATAGAACTCACATGCTCATTCACTCTGTATATCCTCAGTACAGAACAAATGGACCCTGTAAGAGGAATAGCATATGTAGTATTTCAAAAAAATGCCCATTCAAAATTTTCAGAAAACAACTTTTGTTGCTAGAACCCCAGAAAGGTGTATATCAACCCAAAAACAATAACAGAAGCTTTACATACTTGACACCTCTTTCTCTTGTGAAAATAAACATTGAAGCATTGATTAAGGAGATTACAGAGGAATAAAAGCAGATTCAAACAACTGCAATGTGTCTTCAGCAGTTGGTCCACCTCCATGAAAATTGAGAGGTACCAGGTGTGGCCTACCCCTGGCTAGGTCAAGATTGCAGTATTTTTATCAACAGAATTAATTTATTTTTTCTTTCTTTCAGACTTGTGCTCCATTATGGGCACAGAAGTGTGGCACCATGAATTATCCAAGAGGGTTGTGTGCAGATATAACTTCAAATTTCAAAATATCAAACGCCTTTTCACCAGCTGTTCAACGTAAGCTTCAACTTCAGATGCTGAGTGTTACAAAATGTCAAACATTCTAGAAATAACATCATTATTATCACAGAACTTTTCAACTCTTATTTAGAGTCATAGAGTCATAAAGTTGTACAGCAAGGCAACAGATCCTTCGGTTCAACTCATCCATGCAGACCAGATATCCTAAATTAATCAAGTCCCATTTGCCAGCATTTGGCTCATATCCTTCCAAACTATTGGCAATCATATACCCATCCAGATGCCTTTAAAATGTTGGAATTGTACCACTTGCATCACTTCCTCTGGCAGCTCATTCCATACATGCACCATCCTCAGCATGAAAAACTTCCCCTGAGATCCCTTTTAAATCTTTCCTTTCTCAGCTTAAGCCTATGCCTTCTATGTTCCCTCAACCTTGGGGCAAAGACCTTGTCTATTTATCCTATTCACACCTCATGATTTTATAAACCTATATAAATCACCCCTCAGCCTCCAACACTCCAGGCAAAATAGCCCCAGCCTATTCAGTGCCTCCTTATAGTTCAGACCCTCCAACCCTAGCAACATCCTTAGAAATCTTTTCTGAACCGTTTCAAGTTTCACAACATTCTTCTTATAGCAGGGAGACCAGGATTGAATAGAATATTCCAAAAATGACCTCTCCCATGTTCTATCCAGTTGTAACATGGCATCCCAACTCCTATACTCCACAGACTGATCAATAAAGGCGACCATATCATATGTCTTCTTCACTATCTTGTCTACCTGAGCATATTCCATGGTTGAGTACCTCTAATAAACAATTCGACACAATGAGTTCCCAGAGTGTGTAAGCACATATCCCCTTAGATTTGTATTACCATGGCTGATTTCAGTCCATTAAGTGGTTAAAATCACTATATGATCCTAATGTGGTGTTTTCAATAACCAGAATGCAATGTGAGGTATAAGTTGTACACCTTGGGGAAAAATGCCAAATTTCAAATAATCTCATCAACTAGTACTATGGAAGAACAGAGTGCTAATTTATTGACAATTAATTCATAAAGAAATGTTGCTAAAATTACATAAAGCATAGTGGGACTACATCTGGATTATTGTGTCCAGTCTTGATCTCCTTACTTGAGGAAGTGTGTGGTGGTACTAGAGCCAGTTCAGAGAAGGCTCACCGGATTGATTCCAGGATGAAAGTGCTGTCGGATAAGGAGCATTTGAATAGCTTGGTCTTGGTCTTGCACTGGCTGGAGTTCAGGGGAATGGGGAGGATCTGACTGAGATTTATAAAATGCTAAAGTGGCTTGATAAGGTGGATGGTGAACAGATGTTTCCTTCTGTGGGAAGTCTTGAATATGAGGTCATAGATACAGAGTGAGAGAAGGTAGGGTTGTGAATCTGTGAAACTCACTGCCCCAGAGTGCAATGAAGGCTGAATCAATCAACAGATTCAAGAAAGAAACAGATATGTGTCTGATGAACAGTGCAACAAGGAGCTATGGGGTAGACCAGCAGGAGGCTGGAGGAACACAAGACGCCAGATAGCATCAGGAGGTGAAGAAATCGGCCATTTTGGGTGTAACGCAGATCTGAAGAAGGGTTATGACCTAAACATTGACTTCTCCACCTCCCGATGCTGCCTGGCTTGCTAAAATCTTCCAGCCTCCTGCATTCCTACCTTGGATTCCAGCATCTCCAGGTTTTTTCTGTCTCTGAAAGGTCTTTGGGGAGCAGTAGGAAAGTGGAGTTGAGACCAGGATAAGATCAGCTGTGATCATGTTAAATGGTGGAGCTGGCTCAGAGGGCTGAATTGCCTGCTCCTACTCCTAATTCTAATATTCCTGTGACAAGTCAACTATTATTGACAAAGTGCAGCCATGGAGAAATCAATATGCTCACCAAGATGCAAATGGAGGATATAAGCAAAAATTGCTGGAGAAACTCAGCAGATCTGGCAGAATCTGAGGGGACAAAGCAAGGTTATTGTATCAGGTTCAGATACCCTTTATTAAAACATGGATGAGACATGCAGAGAGGGTGTACATACATACAAAGTGAGAACATACTCTTCACATTTGCAGTAAAGGGGTCATTTCATATCAATGTCTGTTATTTCTAATGTAATGCAAGTGTAAATGAGGCATATTACAAGCTCAGCTCATTATCTTCAATTTCTCCTTAGCCACACAAATACACACAACAGTCCCAATAAACAAACTCTCTTTAAAACCCAGTACAAATAGAACACATACTTATAGGTTGAAGTTGAAGGGCAGAAAAGAGAGAGAGACTTTTCACATAGCTCCCTGTCTGAACTTCCCAGTTCAGGACTCAACTGAAAAACAGCTCAGTTCAGCTAAAGAGCTGACCACTTCCCTTTCTTTGTACAAGTCACTTCTAAAACATGACCACTTTGGCCTGAAGTCTCATCTGTTTACATATAAACAAAAAGCCTCTCAAAATCCTTTTCAACTCTGTGCCAAACCAGACTGATCGGAGTCCAGCTCAGTTTATTACCCTCTGAAACAAATCAAGGACAGAGACTTCTTGAGCCAAGGAACAGCTTTTAGAAAAAAGCAGCACACTCTCAACTCTGATCTCCAGCATCCACAGTCTTCACTTTCTCCTGCCAATGTTTAGGTCAACATTGAGTATAGGAGTTGAGAAGTCATGTTGAGGCTGTGCAGGACGTTGGTTAAGCTAGTTTTAGAATGCTGCATTCAATCTGATGTCCTAGCTATGGGAAGGATATTATGAAACTTCGAAAGGTTCAGAAAAGATTTACAAGGATGTTGTCAGGGTTGGAGGGTTTGAGTTTTGGGAGAGGCTGAACAGGCTGGGACTCTTTTGCCTAGAATGTCAGAGGCTGGGGGGTGACCTTATAAAATCATGAGGGCATGGATATGAGGAATAGCTAAGGTCTTGGTGTGTGTACGGAATGAGCTGCCAGAGGAAGTGATAGAGGTTGATAGAGGTTGGTACAATTACAACATTTAAAAGGCACCTTGATGGGTTCATGAACAGGAAGGGTTTAGAGGATTATGGGCCAAATGCTGGCAAATGAGACTATTTTAATTGAGGATATCTGGTTGGCATGGGCGAGTTAGACCGAAGGGTGTTTCCATGCTATTCAGCTCTATGACTCTACGACTCTATGAATAAGATCTAAAGCATGCATCCACCCACTGATCCTGAAGAAATTTACTAACATAATTTCTCTGGCCACCACGCATTGTCATTGGACTTGAGTTGTTAACTTGGCTCCTCTTACAAATGCTACCAAACTTTTTGCAAATGTGACCAAATCTATTGAGTTTCTCCTGCTCTTTCTGTTTTTGTTTTAAAACCATGAACCACCACTGCTTTTCCTGACCATCAGCTAATTTTTCTATTCATCTTATTCCCATCCCATTTATAATTTTTGGTCACAGATCTGTTGTGCAGTACTTTATCAGATCCTTTTGGAGGTCCATGTATATCACATCGATAGCATAGCCTTATTTATGTCCTTTGTAACTTCACCCAAAAAAGCTCACATAGATTCATTCCAACTTTATGATATTCTTTAGATTGTAAACAGTGTCAGTATCTGAGTGGTTGAATATAAGCTGAGGATGAGAATATTCATCACCATTGTATCCTTGTTGTTCTATTGCTATATGGATAGTTTGTTGTTCTTGTGTATCTGAAAAGAGAAAGGTATAGTGGAAGGGTTATGTTTTGTGTCCTGCTTCAGCTTGTAAACCAAAAGAAGCTCTGGATTAGGAAGAAAGTAGAATGTAAATAGAATTTGTGATGAAAATACCATTCTCCTTCCTGGCTTCAGCCCTGCTTCTGGCTATATCACCCACAACGGGCATCTCAATGATGGTAAGCACAGTCTCGTCTTGACAATTTAAACACTAGCTCCTTGTGGGTTGGCCTGCTGCATCTAATTGTGAACCAAAGTTATCATGCAAGAGAGGAAAGGAAGTGTGTCAATGAGTGTGGTTCAATCTGATAGATTAATATAGCTCTTCTGAATGTTACTTGGCATTGGTTCAAGCTGTGAAATGTATGCATGAGATTTGCTGAAATACCAACTGTGTATGGTTTTTGTTGGGCAACTGCATGTCAGGTACAAATCCTGATGGTTAGAGATGTGAGTAGGTAAAGGATGGATGTTCAGTGAATTGCACAATTTCTGGAACCAGGAGTGCAGTTGTGAAAATATTGCATTTGAAGGTATGGACATTAATCTTTGCCAGTCTAGAGAGATAATTGGAGTACTTGAGGCACTACATGCAGGTCCTTAAGGCTTGATACTTGGCATTGATCTCCATGGCTATCTATTTCAATTTCCATACAAGCAAGGGTCATGAAAGCCTCCTAATCCCTTTTAGTTCTAAGACATCACTATTCTTTCTACCTCCTTCCCACTAAGACCTTCACTGAATTGTCCAAAAGCCTAGGAGTGTACTGTAATTTGTCATTATTGATTGTTTCCTAGGTTGGATACACTTCTTGAACAGACTGTGGCCCAACCATAACACAGCTTCCCTTTAAGCTGTGCAGCCTTGCTTGGAATGATACTAATCATTGGCATCTTTGAACTCATATTTATACCTCCAGCCAATCAATTGCTTGGTTAGCACAACTGGATACTGAAATCATTGAATTGAGTTGACTGCATGAAGTTGGCATAAAAATGTAAAAACTAAGAACAGGAGTAGGTAATTCAGTCCTTTGAACATGCTTTGTCATTTGATATTATCATGGCTGATCACATCTTCGCCTCAATTCCACTTTCCTGTCCATTCTCCATAATCCTTTAAGCATTATTAATTTAAAATCTGTCTATCTCCTTCCTAAATGTATTTAGTGTCCCAGTGTCCACCACTCTCTGCGATAGTCAACTGTACAGATTCACAACCCTTTGAGAGCAGTCATTCCTCCTCATCTCTGTTTTAAATTTGCCACCACTTTTCTTAAAACTATGACCACTCATTCTAGATTGCCCCACAAGGGGAAACATGCACTCTACATCTATTTTGTCAATTCCCTTCCATATCTTTTATACATCGATTATATCTCTTCTCATTCTACTAAACTCTGACAAGTATAGGCCTAAACTGCTCAATTTCTCCTCATAAGACAAGCCTGCCATCTCTAGAATTAATCTTGTAAACTTTCTCTGAACTACCTGCAATACAATTACATCTTTCCTCTAGTATGGAGATTAACACTGTATGTAGTACTCCAGATCTGGTCACACTACTGCCTTGCACGTGTGCAACAATGCTTTCCTCCTTTTATTCCTTTAACAATAAATGCAAAAACTCCATTTGGTCTCCTTATTACTTGCTATCCTGCATTCCAGCTTTCTGCAACTCATGCATGAGGACAACCATATTCCTCTGCACTGAAACATTTTGAAGTTTCTCACCATTTTGATAATTTGTTGTTTTATTTATTCTTCCAACCATAATGGATAAACTCATACTGATCCACATTAAACTCCATCTGCCAAATTTTGACCCATTTACACTAACTTATCCATATCCATTTGTAAATTTCCTATTTCAACACTGCAATTTCATTTCCCATGCTGCCTGAATTAAAGTCAACAGGCATGGCTTAATCTCAAATCATTATGTATAAGTCCACAGTACAATTAACATTGCATTTATTCTATTTATAGGTTGTGGATCCTACATGGATCTTGTGATAGTACTGGATGGATCCAACAGTATCTGGCCTTGGGGACCAGTCCAAGATTTCCTGAAAAAATTAACAGGAAGTTTAGACATTGGCCCTAAAAAAACACAGGTAACTTCATTTTTTCAGTTTTGGTATATATTTGGCTTTCTAAAATATGGCTTTACTAAGGATATGGATTATAGTTTCTATTATGTACATTGTGCATGTCAGTATCTGTCATAAACTAAGAACAGTGTACGATGATTTGGAAGTAATTACATCTGCATACCTTTAAGTAACTAAAGAATTAAGAAAGGCTGAAACTAAGACCAACTCGTATGTGAAATAGCACTTCAGGCTTTTGGGCATGGCAAGGAGCTCTACTTCACACTGGACAAAATAGATGAGGTTTTAAATGAAACCCAGCTGCCAATCAGTCCTGTATCTAGCATAGAATAGTTCCAATATAAGAGGAAAAATGAAAAGACAGCTTCAATTCAACCCCTTCATTCCTTTTAGTACTTTACCTTGCCTAATAACTGATCCCAGAATCTTCCCTTTTGTACTTTGCTCCCATTTCTCTTTGAAAGACTGGTCTCCAACTTTTTCCAGATCTGATCAAACATGATCAAACTGGAATATGAACTCTGCTTCTCTCACCATAGACCTGCCAGGCCTGCTTCGCATTTTTACTTGCATTGAGTCAAAAAATGTCCTCCTGTCATTTTGTCCATGAAAGGTAATTAAAGTAATTGCTCCATATAGGTATCTGTTGTACAATATGGTGAAGATGCGAGATTTGAATTCAAGCTGAACACTTTCAAAACAACGGCTGAAGCTGAACAGTTTGCTGAAAACATCAAACAAAAGCAAGGAAAAGAAACAAACACAGCTCAGGGAATCAACTTTACAAGGTAAACTATGCCTCAAAACCAGGCCCATCAACTATTTCTGATTTGAGGGAAAGATATTGTCAAAGTAATTCCGAAGATCAGTGGCAGACCCGTTCAGCTGGGAACTTCAATTGACTTCGAAGAAATGGCTGATTGTCTGCAGTTGAGGTTTCTAATGAGTTGTCCCAATCCCCTTCAAAAGCTGCTGGTCAGATTGTTAGTTCTTCAGTCCCAGCAGAGTCACTAGGATGGGTGATTTCTGCAGAGATAAAGTAAGGCATAGACAGGACTGAATCAATGAGCCCTGGAGTGCAGGAAAGCCAACTTAGGCTCACCAAGGCCCACAGGCTAGCAGTGGCCAAGGCTCTCAGTGTTATGTTTTGTTCATTCATGGGATGAGGGAACCTCTACCTAGACCAGCATTTATTGCCCATCCCAGAGGGCAGTTTTGAGTCAACCACATTGCTGTAGATCTGGAGTCACAAGTAGACCGGACCAGGTAAGGATGGCAAAATCTTTCCCTAAAGGACATTAGCGATCCACGTCGATTTTTCTAACAATTGACAATGGATTCATAGTCATTATTAGAGTCTTAATCTTGGGCTTTATTGGATTCAAATTCCACCATCTGCCATGGCATGAAATGAACCCTTTACCTGGGTTTCTGGATTAATAGTCCAGTGATAGAAACGTTAGACCATCACCTCCCCTATTGGGCAAGATATGCAGCAGGAAGTTTAACTGCTGCAGCAAATGGTAATGAGCTGGAACTCCTTCCCAGGTAAGTGGTGCATGGGTTTGGGAATCAAGCAGGCTACTGGGATTGACAGGATTTCTTCATAATGGGCTACCATGGATGGTCTGGTCTACTGTGATGCAAATGACTTTAAGACTCTAAATGATGCAGTTTACCTATGGCTAGTTTTTCTGAGATGATGTTCTATCTTGCAGGCCTCCACCAGTGGGTTTGTGAATGGAGTCCTGTATAATTCTCCATGTAACCTTACTGTCACCCTCCCTGCTGCCAACCACCAAACTGCAATTGAAAAGGATTGGGCAAGGCCTACCTAATCCACAAACACTTGCCCAGCTGATGCTCTTCAGTAGCCAATTCATACTCACTTCCCCCAGACAGGTCATTCCACTTGGAAGTGAGGGATAAGGATTGGTGGGGGCAAATTATTTCCATCACTGGCTCTTTTTCAAGACCCAAGCTCCATCTCAAGTCCTAAGGTCTACCCTGGAAAAGGTGGTAATAAATAGCATTCCTGAACTACTGCAATTCATAGGGCTCCACCCACATTCAGTTAGGAAGATAGTTCCAGGATTTTGACTCAACAACTGTGAAGGAAACATGGTACATTTTCAAATCAGGTTGCAGTGGGACTTGGAGGGGAAGCTTCTGCTGCTGTTGGTAGAGTTATCATACATCCACTGCCTTTCTCCTTCCAGATGATGATGATTGTGGATCTAGAATTCTAACTGATCTCCAATGGAAGTTCTCTCAAGTCATATACTGCTGTAATATTAAGCAGTTTAATGTCCTGTTAAGGTTATTATACAGACCATTGCTTTGAGGAAGTGTTTTAAATAGAGAGCAATTATTGTACTTTCTGTCTCTTCTTATAGATTTGTCAAAATCTATTCTAGGCTACCTCAAAATCAGAAAAAAAATGGCAGAACACAAATGAGTTAGTCTCCCTTTTTGTATATATGTCCAAATATTGTTTAGTTAGCATCAATTGACTATTAATGAAAGATATTATCTGAAGTATTATAGAGTGTGACAGAAACTTGAGTTGTTTATATGAGTAGACAAGTAATGAAGCAACAAATTGTGGTCCTCAATGACAGCACTTTACTTTTGGGAAATATCATATGACATGGAAATACGGATAATTTAAATAAACAATGACAAAGCAACTATGAATAATGACAGAGGAGCTCATGCTAGGCTGTAGACCTTTACATGTCTATTGAACTAACTATTAATCGTAGATTTGGAAATAAATATTATTGGCCCCAGGTAAATACATACAGCCTATACTAGGTCTTGTACACCATATAATTCATGTTTAGTGTTATATATCCTGACAAATGAACTCACATAATGCTCAACTGTATGTTGATTGAAATATGTAGTTTGAAGTGATGTTAACTTATAGAATAAATTGGGGTAATTAACTTTGGCAGTATATAACTAAGAAGTGGATTAGTTCTGTTCTTTGAAATGTGTTAAACCAATTTGTCACATTTCAGGGAAAATGCATTCTTACCTCAAAATGGTGGAAGACCAAAAGCGACAAAGGTAATGGTTGTTGTAACTGATGGCGAATCTCACGACAAGGCCAAGTTGCCAGAAGTAATTCTTGAATGTGAGAAAGAACACATTGTTCGATTTGGGATTGCTGTAAGTACATTTTTAAATGTCATCAATGTAAACACTCATTATTTAACAAGTATGAAGTATTTTGTAAATTTGTGCATTGCGCAGTAGGAGCTTTATAATTACATGCTCAGGAATTTCAATTTATTGGGACAGTCAAAGAAAATTATTAGCTGTGGAGCCAGTGCTGGATATATCAGTAGATCAATATTCAACATAGAGGAGTGACAGTGCTCTGTCACACTCTTATTTTTCTTTGTTTATCACACTCTTTCCTATTAAATTGATGCAAATGTTGTTAAAATTGCAGAGTAAGTGTTATCATGCCAACATTAATATTCATTGAATGAAATGACCAACTTTAATCTTACATTTGATAATTTCATGAAGTCCAGTACAATGGGTTTTATTCTCAAATTGCTTCAGGTAAGTAGAATTTGTGTCACAAAACTAGAGCAAACGTAAACCTATATTGTGGATTAGTAGTGTTGAAAGAGCACAGCAATTCAGGCAGCATCCGAAGAGCAGTAAAATCGACGTTTCGGGCAAAAGCCCTTCATCAGGAATAAAAGCAGAGAGCCTGAAACGTGGAGAATAACCTAGAGGAGGGTGGGGGTGGGGAGAAAGTAGCATAGAGTACAATAGGTGAATGGGGGAGGGGATGAAGCTGATAGGTCGGTGGAGTGGATAGGTGGAAAAAAAGATAGGCAGGTAGGACAAGTCATGGGGACAGTGCTGAGCTGGAAGTTTGGAACTAGGGTGAGGTGGGGGAAGGGGAAATGAGGAAACTGTTGAAGTCCACATTGATGCCCTGGGGTTGAAGTGTTCCTAGGCGGAAGATGAGGCGTTCTTCCTCCAGGCATCTGGTGGTGAGGGAACGGCGGTGAAGGAGGCCCAGGGCCTCCATGTCCTCGGTAGAGTGGGAGGGGGAGTTGAAATGTTGGGTCACAAGGTGTTGTGGTTGATTGGTGTGGGTGTCCCGGAGAAATTTTCTAAAGCGCTCTGCTAGGAGGCGTCCAGTCTCCCCAATGTAGAGGAGACCGCATCGGGAGCAACGGATAAAATAAATGATATTAGTGGACGTGTGGGTAAAACTTTGATGGATGTGGAAGGCTCCTTTAGGGCCTTGGATGGAGGTGAGGGAGGAGGTGTGGGCGCGGGTTTTACAATTTCTGCAGTGGCAGGGGAAGGTGCCAGGATGGGAGGATGGGTTGTAGGGAGGTGTGGACCTGACCAGGTAGTCACGGAGGGGACGGTCTTTGCGGAAGGCGGGAAGGGGTGAGGAGGGAAATATATCCCTGGTGGTGGGGTCTTTTTGGAAGTGGCGGAAATGTTGGCAGATGATTTGGTTTATGCGAAGGTTGGTAGGGGGGGAAGGTGAGCACCGGGGGCGTTCTGTCCTTGTTACGGTTGGAGGGATGAAGTCTGAGGGTGGAAGTGCAGGATGTGGACGAGATGCGTTGGGGGGCATCTTTAACCACGTAGGAAGGGAAATTGTGATCTCTAAAGAAGGAGGCCATCTGGTGTGTTCTGTGGTGGAACTGGTCCTCCTGGGAGCAGATACGGAGGAGGCGGAGGAATTGGGAATACGGGATGGCATTTTTGCAAGAGGTAGGTTGGGAAGAGGTGTAATCCAGGTAGCTGTGGGAGTCGGTGAGTTTATAAAAAATATCAGTGTCAAGTTGGTCATCATTAATGGAGATGGAGAGGTCCAGGAAGGGGAGAGAGGTGTCAGAGATGGTCCAGGTAAATTTAAGGTCAGGGTGGAATGTGTTGGTGAAGTTGATGAATTGCTCAACCTCCTTGTGGGAGCATGAGGTGGTGCCAATGCAGTCATCAATGTAGCGGAGGAAGAGGTGGGGAGTGGTGCCGGTGTAATTACGGAAGATCGATTGTTCTACGTGCTCACCTTCCATCGTACCAACCTTTGCATAAACGAAATCATACGCCGATATTTCTGCCACTTCCAAAAAGACCCCACCACCAAGGATATATTTCCCTCCCCACCCCTTTTCACCTTCCGCAAAGACCGTTCCCTCCGTGACAACCCTCCAGGTCTACGCGCCCCTACAATCCACCCTCCCAGCCTGGTACCTTCCCCTGCCACCGCAGGAACTGCAAAACCTGTGCCCACACATCCTCCCTCACCTCCATCCAAGGCCCGAAAGGAGCCTTCCACATCCATCAAAGTTTAACCTGCACATTCACTAATATCATTTATTGTATCCGTTGCTCCCAATGCGGTCTCCTCTACATTGGGGTGACTGGATGCCTCCTAGCAGAGCGCTTTAGGGAACATCTCCAGGGCACCCGCACCAATCGACCACACTGCCCTGTGGCCCAACATTTCAAATCCCCCTCCCACACTGCCGAGGGCATGGAGGTCCTGGGCCTCCTTCACCGCTGTTCCCTCATCACCAGATGCCTGGAGGAAGAACGCCTCATCTTCCGCCTTGGAACACTTCAACCTTAGGGCATCAATGTGGACTTCAACAGTTTCCTCATTTCCCCTTCTCCCACCTCACCCTAGTTTAGATTAGATTAGATTACTTACAGTGTGGAAACAGGCCCTTCGGCCCAACAAGTCCACACCAACCCACCGAAGCGCTTCCCACCCATACCCCTACATTTGCCCCTAACCTAACACTACAGGCAATTTAGCATGGCCAATTCACCTGACCCGCACATCTTCGGACTGTGGGAGGAAACCGGAGCACCCGGAGGAAACCCACGCAGACACGGGGAGAACGTGCAAACTCCACACAGTCAGTCGCCTGAGTCAGGAATTGAACCCGGGTCTCAGGCGCTGTGAGGCAGCAGTGCTAACCACTGTGCCACCATGCCAGCTCAGCACTGTCCCCATGGCTTGTCCTACCTGCCTATCTTCTTTTCTACCTATCCACTCCACCCTCTCCCCGCCCCCGACCTATCACCTTCATCCCCTCCCCCACTCACCTATTGTACTCTCTGCTACTGTCTCCCCACCCCCACCCTCCTCTAGCTTATCTCTCCATGCTTCAGGCTCTCTGCCTGTATTCCTGATGAAGGGCTATTACCCGAAACGTCGATGTTACTGCTCCTCGGATGCTGCCTGAACGGCTGTGCTCTTTTAGCACCACTAATCCAAAATCTGGTTTCCAGCATCTGCAGTCATTGTTTTTACCTAGTAAGCATATATTGGTTTGTAGATGAAGAGAAACAACCAACCAACTCAGTAGTTAACACCCAAGTTAAAATAATTGGTGTTTGTTCATTAATATTCATTAATATTCATTAATATCGATGCTGTAGTCAATGTTTGATGCTGATGGTCACTGTTTCGGATGCTGACACGTCAGTAAAATATTTGCACTGACAGGACATTTTACAGAATATATGATCTTTGTTGCATTGTTATCACTGGTTGTCCCTCAATTTGAGTATCATTTCTACTTAGCAACATTGATTTCTACTCTGTGTCTTCATGTGACTGAATAGACTGACTCTCAACAAAGATCTTTGGGCACGTGTGACAGGATGTTCAACAACATAGTGGGATATAAAGTGCAGAATTGCATCCTTCTCTTTCCTTCTCTGCTAGCACTCTGCCTCATTATTAAGGTATTTAGACTTGAGACACAATGCAATTTGATAGTCAAGTTGCCACTATTTTGAAATATTAGTAGTAAGCTGTTTCTTGTCCTGGTGAAATGTTGGTCATTTGAGAGTTGAGTAACAAGAGTCAGTGCTGGGCCCTTTGCTATTTGTTATCTATATCAATGATTTGGATGAGAATTTACAAGGCATGGTTAGTATGTTTGCAGATGACACTAAGATAAGCAGTATCATAGACAGTATCAAAGCTTATCTGAAATTGCAGCAGGACCTTGATCAGCTGGGGTGGTGGGCCAAGAAAAAGCAAATGGAGTTTAATATAAATAAGTGTGAGGTTTTGCATTTTGGAAAGTCAAATCAAAGTAGGAGTTTTATGGTGAATGGTAGGGAATTAAGGAGTGTAATGGAACAGAGGGGCCTTGGGGTTCAGGTGCACGGTTCTCAGAAAGTGAAGTCATAGGTAGACAGGGCAGTGAAGAAGGCTTTGGCACACTCATCTTCAGTCAGAGCATTGTGTATAGAAGTTGGGAAGTTATGTTGCAGTTGTAGAGGACTCTGCTGGGGCCGCACTTATTGTGTTTAGTTTTGGGCACCTTGCTATAGGAAGGATGTCATTAAACTGGAAAGAGTACAGAAGAAATTTATAAGGATTTTGTTAATGGTCTGAGTTATGGAGAAAGATTGGACAAACTAGGATTTTTTTCTTTCGAGCATGGAGGCTGAGGGGGTTCTTAAAGATGTGTATAAGATCTCATGACAGGCATAGATAGGGTGAATGCACTCAGCCTTGATCCCATGGTTGGGTAATCAAGGACTAGAGGACATCAGTTTAAGGTGAGAGGGGAAAAAATAGAAGGGAACTTGAGGGGCAACTTTTTTATACAGACAGTGGTATGCCTATGGACTGTGCTGCCAGTGGAATCGGTTGATGCAGATACATTAACAACATTTAAAAGACATTTAGACAAACACGTGGATAGGAAAGGATTATAAGCATATGGGCCAAGTGCGGGGAAATGGGGTTAGTGTTGATGGACATTTTAGTCAGCATGGACCAGTTTCAGCCAAAGGACCTGTCACCATGCTGTAGGATTCTATGACTATGACTCTAAGACCTGACCGGGAAGACATTTTTCAGCCTGCAGGATAGACTATCCATTCAATCCTAGTATGTTTTGAAGGAATGTTACGTGAATGCGTATGGAGCTTCTTTCAAGAAGAACAACAGGGCTTGCTCAATGATGCTTCCATTTCACCTGGAGATATTACTAGTGCCCTCATGTGCTGCCAATACACAATTCATTTCTCACTGCAGTATAGCACTAAGGTGATGACAGCTGTTTTGTAGTTCCAAACTTTTGTTAGTTTGTGGAGGGTGTTGTTGTCAAACACACCCTGATATCGTTTGCAGATGGCAGAAGTAGGAAATGGATGTAATTTTGGATCTCCCTTTCATTAATGGCCTTTTGAGAGATGGCTGTCTAAGTGTGGGAAGTTCTCAACATATTCCTTCAACATGTATGGTTGGTGGAATGCTTTTCTGACTAAGTCTGGATTGATACGATAAAACAAAGAACCGCAGATGCCAGAAATAAGAAACAAGAAACAGATGCTGCTGGAGAAACTCAGCAGGTCTGGCAGCATCTGTGGAAAGAAAAAACTGAGTTAGCATATCAAATCCAGTGACCCTACATCAGCTCCAACATTTCCTGTTTTGTTTGTTTTATTTTAATGGATTGATGTGAGTTTAGTTTCAGCAATATTCAAGGATAACCAAGCTTTTAGTTTGCAGAAATGAAAGATGAAGAGTGATTTGCAAATCTGGTGCAAATTGGCAATATCAGTGCAGTCATCTGCAAATTATAGGCCTTGCATGTTTATGGTAGTTAGCTTAGTTTTGGGATGAGGTTAAAGAATGTTTTTTTAAATAGATGATATTTAATACTGACATCAGAAGGTATTTGATGTTTGATGAGGCAAATATCTACTGTCAGGAGAATTGAAAATATATGGGGCTATCCAACTACCTTCCTTGATACCACTCTAGATTTCTGAAGATGTCCCTTTCAGATCGCCATGTCAGACAGTCACAGCTTTATCATTTGGAAACAGTTCCAGAAATGAAATTTCTTGAACATTCAAATCTTTGGATCACAATCAACAAATATTGTAATATACTGTGCATCATGTATTGGCCAGATCGAGAGGTGTGCTGAAGAGTTTCTGCCGTTTTTCCCTGGCATTTTTTAAACCTTTGTTCCCAGCTAAATCCATGTTGGAAATGTATCAGAAAGGTCTGAAGCCACACTGTCTCTGGGAGGATTTCCTCATTTCAGAAAAGCTTGAATTTTCTCCAGGTGGAGAGGTTCGCCATTTTTCAAAAGTAGCACAAACGGCAAGGATGAGGAAAACCCACCCTGAATGCTGCCCCCAGGACTTTTTTGAGCAGATGAACAGTTCTAATTTGAACACCCCACTGTGGTTCACAAAGACAGCTGTACACGTTAATATACAACTCCCTTCAGTCAGAACCTATTTTCACTTCTGGGATGTCGAAAACATACATCGTACACTTTAGATCTGCTGGAAGAGATTTGAAGCTGCAAAAGGAGATTCGAGGAGATAAGGTACTCTTTGGAAATGGTCCAGGAATGCCAATGTGAGTGGTCATGTACTCTTTGGAAGAGGTTGCAAGTGTACTGACTCTGTGCTCACAAACTTGTGCAAAATCTCACATAGATGTAAGCAATTCAAAACATTTCATATCAGGATTTTCTCTGCTTCAGATCAGAGAGAAATTCCTCAATAGCTTTCATGGCTTCATTGAGCTCACTTGTTGAAGATAGCCTCATTGTTATAATCTTTAAAGCAAGAGAAAATTCCTTTTCCTCCTAAATCTGTAAGGTCAGTGCAAGAGTCTTGATGTGAGATTCAGTCCTCCATTGTCAACTGGAAGAGCATCAGGGCTGCAAGCTGTTTGTTTTTTCACTTATTTGATTGCTTGTTGCTGCTTTTCCATTGTTGATGGTTCACCTATGCGTTCTGCCAGAGACACTGGGGATATCAGCTGCCATGCTTACAGTGTTGTTGGAAATGTTTCTTCCAGTATTAATGGATGGCATTGTCATCCTTAAAAAGAAAGCACACCATCCTGCAAGTTAAGGGAGACTTTGTCAACATAGCCTTGATGTAGATTTGCCCTGTCCCTATCCAAATTGTTCCAGTATAGCTACAACACTGAGATCTATCCAGCAATGTGGAAAATTGCCCTGTTCACTAAAGGTAGGACAATTTCAACCTGGCCAATTATCCATACTCTATTTTCGGTCATCAGTAAATTGATTTCAGAGAGCAAAACAAAAACAGAGATCTCTTCACAGATGCTGCCAGTTTCTCCAGCAATTTCTGTTTTTGTTTCTGCTATATGTTATAGAGTCACATAGCACAGAAACAGACCTTTCAGTCCAACCAGTCCATGCCGACCATAATTGTTTTCATTTATTGATGGAACGAGTCATTGTCAGTGCTAACAAATGGAACAAATTGCTCAGACATAATTACCATGCTTAGTTTGTGTTCTGCCAGGACCAATTAGTTCCTGACTTCAAAACCTATCTGAAATTGGAGCAGTTAGTAAAATTGTTCATTTCACTATCATGTAATGGAATTCACCATTTTTATAACTTCTATAGGTTCTTGGATATTACAACAGAGAACAAATAAACCCAGAAAACTTAATCAAGGAAATCAAGTCCATTGCAAGTGATCCAAAAGAGAAGCATTTTTTTAATGTATCCTCGGAAGCTGCTTTAATAGAAATAGCTAGTACTCTCAAAGAACGTATCATTGGTATTGAAGGTAAATCTTTATTTCTGTTTTCTTCAAAGTATTCTGTTTTATTTTTATGTTGCTCTAATGGTCTTAATTTTCAAACTGTTTATCCATCTGAAGGGCTGCTACAATGATGCTGAGTGCAGTTTTGAACCATAGAAAGAATTTTGACAAAATAGTCAGTACTCAACATATAGTTTTCATGTGACACTTCCTCATTTCCGTTGTCAGGAATTAGAAAAAAAACTTGCAAAATTGGGGCTATTTTCATTAGAATAGAAGAGATTGTAAGGTGATTTGGTTACTTGGGGCTTGTGCCAAAGCTGAAGGAGATACAAGAAATCTTCTAGAATTAGGGAATCCACATGACTAGGAAAAAGGAGGAATTGATAGGAATTAGTATTAGTAAGAGATTATACTTGAGAAATTTATAGGGCTATATCCCAGAGTGTTAAAACAGCTGGCGAGAAATAATCAATGCATTAATAATCATCTTCCAAAATTCCACACAGTCTGGAATGAGTCCTGCAGATTGAAAATTTAAAAATGTCGCTCCACTATTTAGGAAAGAAGCAAGAGACGTTTTTCACAACCCATATCAATGATTCAGGCATGAAGGCAAAAAATCATATTTCCAAATGTGTAGATGATACTAGCACATACTGTGAAGAAGATGTTTTCAGGAAGATTTGGACTGCCTTCATGTATGTGCCAAGACATGGCAGATAGAATATAATGTAAAAAACTGTGACATTATCCACTTTGGTCAGAAGAGGTTGGTGCAGAGCATATATAGAGCCATAGAGTCAAACAACACAGAAACAGAACCTTTAGTCCAACTTGTCCACGCCGACCAGGTTTCCCAAATTAAACTAATCCCCTTTGCCTGTGTTTGGCTCATATGCCTCTAAATCTTTCCTATTCATATATCTATCCAAATATCTTTTAAATGATGTGAGGTTGGAAAGTGTAGATGTGCAGAGGGACTTTGGTGACCTTGTTAATCGATCACTGGAGCTGCAGTATACTTTTAGATTAGATTACATACAGTGTGGAAACAGGCCCTTCAGCCTAACAAGTCCACACTGACCCTCCGAAGAGCAACCCACCCAGACCCATTCCCCTACACCTAACACTAGGGGCAAGTTAGCATGACCAATTCACCTAACCTGCACATCTGTTGGACTGTGGGAGGAAACCAGAGCACCCAAAGGAAACCCACACAGACATGGGGAGAATGTGCAAACTCCACACAGACAACTGCCCGGGGCAGGAATTGAACCCAGGTCACTGGTGCTGTGAGGCAGCAGTGCCAACTACTGAGCCACCGTGCCGCCCTTTAGGAAGGCTAATGGAAAACTGACCTTTATTGTGGGAGGATTTGAGTACAGGAGTAGCAATATTGGTTTCAAATCAGAGCTTGGTTTGCCAGAAACGGAGTGCAATGAAGGCTCACCAGACTTGTTTTCAGGTTCATGGAGCTGTCCATTCAGGTTGATTGGTCATACTGATTGGGATATCATGTTGCAGTTTTACAGGACATTGGTGAGGCCACTTTTGGAGTACTGAGTGCAGTTCTGATCAACCTGCTGGAAGAAACATATTGTTAAATTGGACAGGGCTCAGAATAGTGATGTTGCCAGGAATGAATGATTTGAGTTATAAAAACAGGCTGGATAGACTGGGACTTCTTTCACAGGAGCATAGGATGTTGAGGGGTGACGTTATAGAGGTTTATAAAATCATGCCGGGTTTAGTTGAGATGAATATCAAGCTTCTTATCCCTAGAGTGGGGGAGCTAAAATAGGGGGCATATTTTAAGGTAACAGGAGGAAGTTGTATAAAGGATGTGAGGGGCAATTTTCTTACTCAGAGTGGAATGAACTGCCAGAGGAAGTGGCAGATGTAGGTACAGTTACAACATTTAAAAGATATCTGAATAAGTACATGAATAGGAAAGGTTTCAAGGGATATGGACCAATCGGCCAAATGCAGGCAAATAGGATTAATGTCTGTTTCCAGGCTGTAAGACCCCATGACTCTGTTTCTATGACTCTATAACTGCTTCATATTCTTTAGAGTTTCAAAGAACAAAAGCTGATCTCATTGAAACTTGCAGAATTTTTAAAGGACCGGACAGGGTAAGTGCATCTTGGTCCAAAGACATGCACATTAGGTGGATTGGCCATGCTGAATTGCCCATAGTGCCGAGGGGTGCGCAGGCTGAGTGGATTAGGCATGGGAAATGCAGGGATACAGGGATAGGGTAGGGGTGGGGTCTGGTGGGATGCTCTTTAGAGGTTTGGTAAGGGCCTGATGAACCAAATGGCCTGCTTCCACACTGTAGGGATTCTATGATTCTATGATTATATGGTTGGGGAGTCTAGAACTGGCATCAAAATTTTTAAAATTGAGATGAGGAGTCAGAGGGTGGTGAATCTTTGGAACCCTTTCCTCCAGGGAGATGATGGAGCCTCAGTTTTTGAGCATTCCTAAAGTGATGGTGGATAATTTTTTGACTATCAATGACATAAATAGTTATGAGAATGGTGGGAGTGGAATCAGTCACAATGGTATTATTACTGCAGCAGATTTGACAGACTGAATGGCCTACTCTTATTTCTATGTTCTTATGGAAGACCTATTTATCAAGCAACAGTTTGAGATTGGCTGTAAAATATGGTTCCATGAGTATGACTAGATGCCAGATCTGTCCCAATAGCAAGGCAGACTCACAGTGATATGCAATTAGTAGCACAGGTAGATGCAGGTACAGTTACAGGTAGCAGCACAGTGATATGCAATCAGTAAGGTTTTACTGGGAGTTCTCAACATTGACTCCAGACCCCCTAAATTCTCATAGTATTGGTGAAACATGAGCAAAGACACCATCCGCTGATTATTACCATCCACACCCCCCCCCCCCCCCCCCCCCCCCCCAGCTCATGACCCAGATTTTCTCCATGATAAATTCCACCTGGAGAAAGCATTAAGGGTGTCAAGGGCACAGAATGTACAACAGTTGGGGGGGACTTCAATCACCAAGAGTGGTTCAGTAGCACTGCTTCTGACCGAACAAGTCATAGCTTTTAGTATGGAGCTACATGAGCCTCATGGGTCATCAACAGAATTGTATTTAACCATAAACTGTAACCTCACATCTCAGCACAACTGCCAGTTTACCATTAACACCAAGCCATCATTTAATGAACAGTGCAGGAGAGAATACTAAGAGCTTTATCAGGCATTCATAGAAGTGAGGTATCAACTTGGTGAAGTTACAGTTCAGGACTAACAACAGAATGCCAAACAATAGAAACACAATGCAATAGTCATGGATCTACAGTCCATTCAGTCATAAATGTGGAGAATAATTAAACAACTAATACAAGATGGAGTCTCAACATACTCAAAAATGGGGGTGCTCAGCACATCAGTGCAAAAGGTGGAGCTGGAGCATTTAGGTTGGCATGGTGGCTCAGCGATTAGCACTGCTTCCTCACGGCACCAGGGACCCAGGTTCAACCCTACCCTCAGGTGACTGTCTGTGCCAGTTTCCTCTTACAGTCCAAAGATGTACAGGTTAGGTGAATTGACGATACCCCATAGTGTCCTGGATGTTTAGATTTACCTTGGTAAAAGATGGGATGTGGTAGGGGCTGGATCTGGATGGGATGCTCTCTGGAGATTGGTGTGGACTTGATGGGTCCAATAACCTCCTTCCACACTGTAGGGATTCTATGATTGACTTGTATATTCTTCATCCAGACATATTGAGTAGATGATCCACGACTATATTGTGGTGCCAATATTATTTCAAGAGCCAGGAAATCAAGCTGATTGATCAAAATTACTCAAAAGTATGAAAATAACAGAATATAGGGTAAGGATAAGACAACTTATAGTTGTGTAATTGTATATTTTCATGATCTCATTCTTCTAGGGACAAGCAATAAAAATGAAGATAACTTCCTACTGGAAATGGCACAAGTTGGATTCAGTGCACACTTTGTACCCAACCAGGTATTCATGGTTTTTGGGGTGATTTTTCAGTCTCTATTATCAAGGTCAACAACTAATTGAGGAAGTTTTGCTGAAAATAGATGCATGCATTATACGCATGAAGACTGAAATCACAAAATGATCAAATTTTAAAGGGAACAATGCATGAGAAGATGAAATTGATTGGTTGGCAAGTAGACTCTGATTGGGACACACCTTGCCAGTCCAGAAAGGTCAACTTTAGTCAAGGTATTGCTAGCTTTTTTTTCCAAAGACCCCGATGTACTTCCCATGTTAATGTCTCTCCCAGTCTGAGTTATCTTGCCAGGTATGAATTTAAGTAAAAGCTTGGCAGTTAACTGTTCCCTGCTGGATACTTCATGACAATGCCACTTCCAATCAGGTGTACTTCTGAAATTGTGAGAGTTTGAAAATGCACATGTCCAAAGGGTGCCCTTGTCAATGAGTCACTGAAGGCTAACATGCAGGTACAGCAAGCTATTAGGAAGGCTAATGGAGTCCACTTGCTGACCATCTGCACCCTTTCTCAAGCAATATAATTTGTTGTTCTTCTGATTCTATTCTAATGAGTGCAAGATTAAAAGCTTCAACAGCATATGAAGTGACTGAAACAAATTCAGCCAGGTGGACCTCAGAGAATATGAGTTCCCTTATTGGGGCTGTTAATCTGGTCCAATCAGGGAACTCTGGCTGACAGATATAAACAAGCATGTTGTAGGCTCTATTCATTCTGAAAGCTGACTCTGATGGAACTGGATCAATGTCAAGGACTTCCTACATGTAAATAAAGGGTGACTTGGTGATGGGATACTGGCCTCTGTGGAGTTATTCCAGTGGTGATGCAAGTAAAGCATGACCTGAAGAAACTCATTCGCAACAGTCACCTTTAAGTTGGAGTAATCATTGCTAGCATCATGACATTGTTTGGAAAGCTTGATTTATTTGATTCTGCTGCCGAAAATGTGTGGACCAGTGTGTGGAAAGAAATTTTTTCCAGGCAAATGACATTGGGGCAGATGAAAAGCGATGAGTAATTCTCCTAACAACTTGTTGACCTGCAGCCTTATCAATTATTAGGAGCCTAAGTTTCCCTGATGTGCCAGATACTAAAACCTTTCCAGAGTTGATGGATCTAGTTAAAGAATATTACGACCTCAATTTCATCTGATTCTGAAATGTTATTGGTTTTCCTCAGCAATTCGAGAAACAGGGAGTCATATCAGGATTTTTGACAAGATTAGGACTGGCAGAAATGTGTGACTTTGATTTAACCCTTAATGAGATGCTGAGAGAATTTGGTACGTGGAGTTAATGATACAACCATGGCCCACCCCCATCCTATTTAGCTGTCAGCCCCATTGTATCGCCCCACTCCCTGCCCCACCAAATTCCTAATGAAAGTCTTTTGCCCGAAACATCGACTCTCCTGTTCCTTGGATGCTGCCTGACCAGCTGTACTTTTCCTGCGCCACTTGTTTTGGCTCTGATCTCCAGCATCTGTAGTCCTCACATTCACCTACTTGCTGAAGCCCAACTGGATATCATGCAGGCACTACAATTGACTTTACCATTGGAAACTGTGGCAAGTGGAGCATATGAATTGCAATGTATTCCAATGGACGTGGACATACTCACCTGTCCGACTGAGCTTGGGAAACTTGAGTGGAAGCAATTGCACAGCCTCACTCAGGGCATACCTTGAACAGAGGGACTGTAGGTCATCCCACTGCTAAACCCCAAAATAAAACCAAGACTTGGCCAAATGGTTAAAATTTTCTTCAGAATCTGAGCCACCAAGCCATTGTAGTTGCTGCTGATATGTGAACTCAAAACAGGAAAACAGTCCCATTGGACCTAAACTGAGTAAGAGAAGTCTTAGGCTAGTACATAAGAGAATGCACATCCTACATCTGGTTTGGAACAGTTAAACTGCTTAGCAACATCCAAATCAGAACCAATCAAAATAAACATATGGTTAAACAGTCACCCAGTTCTTATGGTGATTGAAGCCAATATGGCCATTTCAGAAATCGCAGAACCAGTCTTTTACAAAATTCACTCTGGACTCCAAGCCTTAAGTTTGCACAAGACACCAGCAAGACTAAGAACCTATACCGAGGATTTTTTATGGATTAAAGGTACAAGTTCAGTTCCAGTCTCTTCGGAGAAGTGGCTGGTTCAGTTATCACTAATTGCAGTAAAAGGCTCGGGCTCAAGCTTAATGGGACAGAATTGGTTGAGAAAGTTTATATATTTATTGAAAAAATGTTACTCTTTTACAAAAAAGAAAACAAAAGGTATAAAAGTACAACAATACAGAGAAGTAGAAATAATATTACAGTAATGTGAACAATAAACCACCTACTACTCTTAGGGATACAATCATCTCATATTTATTTAACTTAACCCAAGTTAAAATAAACTCAAATTAAATGAAATAGTATTAAATTAAATTACAATCCAATAAAAGTAAATTACATAACATTACACTAATTTACTCCACTTGCCACACCTTCACTGAAGCTCCTGTACACAGTTATTATACCCACTTTTACTAGGCCTCCTCCCCCCGGGGTCCCCAGATCATCATATTACAGTCCTCACGATTATTCAAAGGCCCTAATCAGTACTGCCAATAGGCCCATGTCTATGTAACTTAAAAATGGCCGCCACGTCTTATAAAATTGCTCTGTTCCATGGTGCACCATACTCGTCACATAGTCTGTGCCCACACCGCAAAACCTGGAGGTTTTTCTGATATCCAGTTCATTAAAATGTTGTTCCTCACATAATGTGTAAGAATGTTAAATAACCTCAACCCGTGCTTACCCAGAGAGGCAGATTCATTAATCCTAAAAGAAGGGATAACAGATCCGCCTTATCTTCAATTCCCGGGATCTTCTCCAGCTCACTCACTATGGCACCCCAGTATCCATGAATCTTGTAACAGGATCAAAAGCAATGTGTGAGGGTGCCTATGTTGATTTTATATTTGGGACATTTCAGAGAAGATCCTTTCTTAGACTTTGCTAACCTCTCTGGTGCCATATAGGCCCTGTGAAGGATCTTCAAATGCATCGCTGGTGCTTTATTACATATTGAAATTTTCTTTACATTCCCTTACATGTCCTCCCATGTTTCCAATGAAATTTCATCCCCAATTCCTGATTGTAGATCCCATGGAGTCTCTCCATATCCCCAAAGCGCTCCCCCTCTGCATGGTATATGGTACTAACCGAGAGAACATTCCCACATCAGCACACTCTTCTCTCTATATCCAACTTGTACATCTGAGCCAAGAGCATGGTCTTTATCTCTATATAATCCCTAACCTGGAAGTATCGTAAGATATCCCTATTAGGAATCCAGTATTTCTGACTTCATTAGTTGAAAGACATCAAGACCTCTCCCTTGAATATGTCTCCCAAACAGGAGATTCCTTTACCCTCCCATGCTCGAAAGCCGAAGTCAATTGATCCCGGTCTAAATCCTGGCACTCCCACTAATGGGGTTAACGGCGAAGTCTTAAGCAAATTGACCTCACCCTGCCGCATTTTCCTCCATACTTTCACCATATTTAAGATAATTGGGCTCTCACGGTGCTCAGCCATGGGTCACACCTTGTCCACAAACAGTAAGTTGATGAGAGGACATCTCGCCTGCAAGGCCTCAATATCAAGCCATATCAGCCTTGAGTGGTTGGGAAGGATTAACCTAGATTGGCTCAATATTTTTCGATTAGAAAATGGTGCCTGAGTGAAGCCCTAATTAAACCCAGAAGTCTTTCAGGAAGGTTGAGGGACTATCAAAGGAGCCAAGGCCTGCTTGCACGTTGACCAGGAAGAATTCCATGATTCTGTAAGGCCTGCTCAGTGCCATTTGCCTCCTGGGCAAAAGTAGAGGCAGAAATCAGAAGGCGGGGAAGCGAAGGAATCATCAGACCAGTCTAGGTGGTGGAATGGGCAACACCGGTCATAATCATTGTGAAGCCCAGGGGTCGGTTCGCCTTTGTGGGGATTTTAACCAAATGGTAAACTGCTTTTTGCAGCCTGATAAATGCCCAACCCCTTGGATAGTGGATTTATTTGCAAAGCTGGCAGGGGATCTGTCCTTCACGAAGTTGGTCTTCATGAGCCATGTATACTTGCAGTTGCAATTACTTGAGGATTCCCAGAAACATGCTACAATGAATGCCCATACTATACGTGTCTGACATTTGGGGTATCATCAGCCTGTGCAATATTTCAGTGGATGACGGAGAACATTTTACAAGGTCTACCCCAAGTCACTATTTATTTTGACATGCCAATAAGAGGGAAGACTAATAAGGAGCACTGAGAGAACCTGGACAAAGTTGTTAGATGTTTCTCCCAGGTGGGCAAATGCCTCAGTAGCGAAAAATGTGTGTTCCAGGCACTCCAAGTGACCTACTTTGGCTGCAGAGTTGACCAGATAGGGTTACACCCATTGAAAGATAAAATGAGGGTGATCAAAGATGCCCCAGCTCCACATTTGTACCAGAGCTTAGGTCTTTCCTTGAGCTGGTAAATTATTACAGAAAGTTCATACGTAACCTGGCCTCCATCCTGGCACCTTTGCATCAACTCTTAAAAAAGGGCCAGCCTCGGAAAAGGTCACAGAGCCAAGCCATAGCTTTCAGGAAAGTGAAGAAACAGCTCTCATTCTCTAAGGTGTTGGCACAGTATAATCCCAAGCAAGATCTGGTATTGATATGAAATGCCTCCCTGCATCGAGCTGGTGTTAGCTCATAGGTGACCCAATGGAAAGGAACAATATGCATATGCAACCAGGATTTTGGCCAATGCAGTGTGGTAGATAGAGAAGGAAGGTTTGGTGGTCATATTTGGAGTCAGGAAGTTCCACCTGTACCATTATAGGTCATAAATGTATAAGAATAACAGATAACAAACCCCTGGTAGGCCAACCTAAAGAGGACAAGGCAGTGCTGTCCATAGCTTCAAGCCAAATTCAACGGTGGGCTCTAATACTAAGTGCAAATAATTACACATTGGAACCATGTCTGGGAGTCCAAGTAGCAAATGCAGATCCATTCAGCCACCTTCAGCTGGTAGGTACACCAGCAGTGGTACTGCCACTGGAAGAGTCTGTAATAATTACTTATTTTCTAGACACACTTCCAATCACAGCTGATAATATCAGACTTTGAAGACAGAAAGATCTGGTCCTGCCAAAACTGAAACAGCTGGTGGTGATGGGGGAAAACAAAAGGACTTCACAACCAGAATTAAAACCTTTTTCAACCCGGAGAGACCAGATCACAGGAGGGGAAGGCATAGTATTATGGGAGGCAAGGGTGATTGTCCTGAGCAAAGGTCACCACAAAATACCGGCTGAACTCCACCAGGGTCATCCAAGAGTCTCCAAAATGAGGATGTTGGTGAAAAATTTCATTTAGTGTCCAGGATTGGATGCAGATAGCCACATTGGCAAGGCAGTGCCCAGAGTGCTAACAAGGACAGAAATTACCACCAGCAGCTCCCCCCCACCATTTATGGGAATGGCCAGGTAACCCTGGACTCACACGTTGACTGTGCAGGTCCTTTCATGGGCTCAGTGTTCTTAGTCACTCAAAGTGGGGGTGCTGGATGTGTATGGAGTACATTTGTCAAACACGGGGACAACGACAGAAAAACTGAGTGCATTTTTTGCAATACACAGACTCCTGGGAGAGTGGATCACAGATTCCGGGCCATCGTTATCCAGCCAGGAATTTGAGTATTTACGGAAGTCAAATGGTATTTGACATATAAGGACAGCTCCATACCATTAAGTGTCCTGAACAACAAGTAATTTCTTAATGTTGCACTTTAGTCAAAACAATCATCTATTTTTTTCAGGATGTGCTGATGTTGGGAGCTGTAGGAGCTTATGACTGGACAGGCACAACAGTCCATAAATCATCTGACAAAATTACTATATTTGAAAAGAAGGTTTTTCAAGATATTCTGCAAGATAGAAACGACAGTTCATACTTAGGTAAGCTTTAATTTTATCCCACTCACTTTAACATCAAAGTTCTGTGTTCATTCTGACTGACTGACTGACTGACTGATTCAAATTTAAGGTAAACAAGGAGGCATGTGCAAAATTTATACCATTATAGATGTTGAGAAAAGTTGCCATCAAGTCATGGCAGCCCTAGTAGCACTGACATTTATAAATAAGATGAAATTAAACATCAAGGTGGGCTGCAAGTATACACTTGCAGATTCAGTGACACAAAATTTTCATGTTTCTTTGTTAAGCTCAATCTAGATATTTCCCACAAAAAAAAAGTCCCAAACTTCTTTCCCAAAACCTGTCACTGGTTTGATCTGGAATTACTCTGATCCATAACTTATTCAATTCAGTCATTACTTGAATCCTAACTTCTTCTTCAGAAATGAGGCAATTGTTCCTCCATTTTATCTGAGGAATGGTTTGTTCATCAAACATAGAATGTTACAGTGCAGTACAGGCCCTTTGGGCCTTGTTGTTGCACTGACCTGTGAAAATAATCTGATGCCCATCTAACCTACATCGTTCCATTATTATTCATATGTATGTCCAATGCCCATTTCAATCGCCTTAACATCAACGAGTCTACTACTGTTGCAGGCAGGCCACTCCACGCCCCTACTACTCTCTGAGTAAAGAAAATATCCCTGATATCTGTCCTAAATGTATCACCTCTAAATTTAAAACTATGTCCCCTTGTGTTCGCCTTTACTATCTGAGGAAAAAGGTTCTCACTGTCCACCCTATCTAACCCTCTGATTATTTTATACGTCTCGATTAAGTTACCTCTCAATCTTCTTCTCTCCAATGAAAACAGCCTCAGTTCCCTCATAAGACCTTCCCTCCAGACCACGCAACATCCCAGTAAATCTCCTCTGAACCCTTTCCAAAGCTTCCATATCCTTCCTGTAATGCAGTGACCAAAACTGAATGCAATACTTCCGGTGCGGCCTTACCAGTGTCTTGTACAGCTGAAGCATGACCTCATGGCTCCAAAACTTAATTCCCCGATCAATAAACTCCAATACTCATAAGCCCTCTTAACATCAACCTGGGTAGCAACTTCCACGGATTTATGCACCAGGACACCAAGATCTCTTTATTCATCTACACTGCCAAGAAATTTACCATTAGACCAGTATTCTGCATTCCTGTTATTTATTCCAAAGTGAACTACCTCACACTTTTCCACATTAAACTCCATTTGCCACTTCTCAGCCCAGCTCTGCATCTTATCTCTGTCCCCCTGTAACCCACAACATCCTTCGGCACTATCCACAGCTCTGCCTACCTTAGTGTCATCCGCAAATTTACTAACCCATCCTTCTGCACCCACGTCCAGATCATTTATAAAAATGACAAACAACAGTGGCCCCAAAACAGATCCTTGCTGCACACCACTGGTAAATGAGCTCCAGGATGAACATTTCCCATCAACCACTGCCTTCTGTCTTCTTTCAGCTAGCCAATTTCTGATCCAAACCACGAAATCACCTTCAATCCCGAAGCTCCGTATGTGGAACCTTATCAAATGCCTTACTGAAGTCCATGTACACCACATCAACCGCTTTACTTTCATCCACCTGTTTTGTCACCTTTTTCAAAGAACTCAATAAGATAGGTTAGGCACGACCTACCCTTCACGTGTTGACTATCTCTAATCAAATTATTCCTTTCCAGATGATTATAAATCCTATCTCTTATAACCTTTTCCAACACCTTACGCACAACCAAAGTAAGGCTTACTGGCCTATAATTACCAGAGCTGTCCCGACTCCCCTTCTTAAACAAGGGAACAACATTTACTCTCCTCCAGTCTTCTGCCATTACTCCTGTCGACAATGATGATGTAAAGATCGAAGCCCTGGCAATCACCTTCCTGGCTTCCCAGAGAATCGGAGGATAAATCCCATCCAGCCCAGGGGTCTTATTTATTTTTAGTACCTCCTCAGTGTCAACCACAATCCCAGAAGCTTTGGAGAGGGTGCAGAGGAAATTTACCAGGGTGTTGCCTGGAATGGGGAATAGGTCGTACGAGGATAGGTTGAGAGTGCTAGGCCTTTTCTCATTGGAAAGGCAAAGGATGACGGGTGACTCAATAGAGGTTTATAACATGATCAGGGGAATAGATAGAGTAGACAGTCAGAGGCTTTTGCCCCGGGTACAACAGAGTGTTACAAGGGGACATAAAGTTAAGGTGAAGGGTGGAAGGTATAGGGGTTTTGTCAGGGAGTGGTGGGGGCATGGAATGTGCTGCCTGTGGGAGTGGCAGAGTCAACATCAGTGATGACCTTTAAGCGGCAATTGGATAGGTACATGGATAGGTGCTTAAGCTAGGACAAATGTTCGGCACAACATCGTGGACGGAAGGGCCTGTTCTGTGCTGTATTGTTCTATGTTCTAATATAACAGCCTGTTTCTCCATTTTCTCACTAACACTGCCCTTTTCCAATGTGAATACTGACGAAAAGTATTCATTAAACGCTTCCCCTATATCCACACACAACTTTAAACTACTATCTCCGATTGGCCCTAATCTTACTCTCATCATTCTTTTAAACTTAATATACATACAGAAGGCCTTAGGGTTTTCCTTGATCCTATCCACCAACAACTTCTCATGTCCCCTCCTCACTCTTCTTAGCCCTCTCTTTCGATCTTTTCTGGCTAACTTATAACTCTCAAGCCCCCTACCTGAGCCTTCACGCCTCATCCTCACATAAGCCTTCTTCTTCCTCTTGACAAGAGGTTCAACTTCTTTAGTAACCCCTGGCTCCCTCTCTTGACAACCAGCTCCCTGCCTGATAGGTATATACTTATCAAGGACCTGCAATAGCTGTTCCTTGAATAAGCTCCACATTTCAAGTGTGCCCATCCCCTGCAGTTGCCTTCCCCATCCTATGCATCCTAAATCTTGCCTAATCACATCGTAATTGCCTTGCCCCCAGTTATCACTCCTTCCCTGTGGTATATAACTACCCCTGCCCATTGCTATTGTAAACATAACTGAATTGTGGTCACTATTGTCAAAGTGCTCACCTACCTCCAAATTTAACACATGGCCAGGTTCAGTCCCCAGTATCAAATCCAATATGGCATCACCTCTTGTTGGCCTGTCTACATACTGTGTCAGAAAATCCTCCTACATACATTGAACAAAAACTGATCTTTCTAACTTGGGTAGTCAATGTTGGGTAAGATAAAGACTCCAGAACGGCAGCATGGTGGCTCAGTGGTTAGCACTGCTGCCTCTCAGCACCAGGGACTCTGGTTCAATTCTAGCCTCTGTGTGGAGTTTGCACGTTCTCCCCATGTCTGCGTGGGTTTCCTCCAGGTGCTCTGGTTTCCTCCCACAGTCCAAAGCTGTGCAGGTTAGGTGAATTGGCCATGCTAAATTGCCCGTACTGTTAGGTACATTAGTCAGGGGTAAATATAGGGTAGGAGAATGGCTCTGGGGGGGGGGGTTACTCTTCGGAGGATCCGTGTGGACTTCATGGGCCAAAGGGCCTGTTTCCACACTGTAGGGAATCTAATCTAATAGCAACTACCCTGTCACTCTAGCTCCTATTGGGAATCATCTTTGCTCTTCTTTCCTCTACATTCCTGGAAAAATTTGGAGGCCAATAGAAAACCCCTAACAGGGTGACCTCTCCTTTCATGTTTCTAACCTCAGCCCAACCTAATTCAGTGGATGAGTCTCAAATGTCATCTTGGCTGCTGTAATACTACCCTTGATTAACAATGCCACAGCCCCTACCTTTTACCATGGTCTCTGTTCTTACTGAAACAACTAAATCCTGGAACCTGCAACAACCATTCCTGACCCTCCTCTACCCATCTCTCTGAAATGGCCACAACATCGAAATCCAAGGTACCAACCCATGCTGCAAGTTCACCCACCTTATTCCGGATGCTCCTGGCATTCATGTAGACATACTTCAAACCAACACCATGATTGCCAGTACCCTCTCATGACCTTGTAGATCTATCCCTGACCTCACTACCTTCAACCTCCGGTACACTGGAACTACAATTTAGGTTCCCACCCCAACTGCAGCATTAATTTAAACCCTTCCCTCCCCCCCCTCCCCCCACCTCCCCCCCCCCCACCCCCGCAGAGCATTAGCAAATTTCCCACCCAGGGTATTGGTACCCCTCTGGTTCAGGTGAAGACTGTCCTGTTTGTAGAGGTCCCACCATGGTGCAAAGAAGAAATTGGGGCAGATAGCCATTATTCCAGCCTTTATCTCACCCACAGATTTCTAGGGTTACTTCAAAAATAGGTGCCGGAGTAGTTGTACTGTCAGAGTAACGAGAAAGACAGGAGACAACTACCCTGCCCCTCCCCCACCCATTTCACCACTCAATCACCTGACCCCAGCTCAATAGAGGATATTTCTTTTGTTGGGTTTCCAGAAAATACTCAGAGAATGCATTAATTTATTGCTGTAAACATACATGAACCACAAATAGCAGAAAGTAAAGGCCTTAGAGGAGAAATGCCCCTTTTCCTACAGACACCACATTTAGTTCAAATAAATGTGATATCCTGCATTTTGGTAAGGCAAACCAGGGAAAGACTTATCATGGATAGGATAAATAGACAAGGTCATTGGGGTAGGGGAGCCCAGAACTGGAGGGCATAGCTTTAGGGTGAGAGGGGCAAGATATAAAAGGGGCAACTTTTTCGCACAGAGGGTGGTGCATGTATGGGATGAACTGCCAGAGGAAGTGATGAAGGCTGGTACAATTACAGCATGTAAAAGGCATCTGGATGGGTATATGAATAGGAAGGGTTTAGAGGGATATGGGCCAAGTGCTAGCAAATGAGACTAGACTAGGTTAGGATATCTGGTTGGCATGGACGAGCTGGACTGAGGGTCTGTTTCCCTGCTATACATCTCTATGACTCTATGATTATGACTTAATGGTAAGGTCCTGGGGAGTATCGCTGAACAAAGAGACCTTGGAGTGCAGGTTTATAGTTCCTTGAAAGCAGAGTCACGGGGGTAGACAGGATAGTAAAGAAGGCATTTTGTACGGTAGTCTTTATTGGACAGTGCACTGAGTATAGAAATTGGGAGGTCATGTTGAGGCTTTCTAAGACATTGGTTAGCTACTTTTGAAATACTCTATGCAATTCTGGTCTCCCTGCTATAACAAGGATGTTGTGAAACCTGAAAGGGTTCAGAAAAGATTTGCAAGGATGTTGCCAGGATTGGAGGGTTTAGGCTATAGGGAGAGGCTGAATAGGCTAGGGCTGTTTTCATATGGAGTGTTGGAGGCTGAGGAGCAACCTTGCAGATGTTTATATAATCATGAGGGGCAATGATAGGGTAAATAGACAAGGTCCTTTCCCTAGGCTGAGTCCAGAACTAGAGGGCATAGGTTTGCAGTGAGAGGGGAAAGACCTAAGGGGCAACTTTTTCACACAGAGGGTGGTATAGTTGCTATAATTACACCATTTAAAAGGCCTTTTGATGGTGTATGAATAGGAAGGGTTTAGAGGAATATGGGCCAAATGCTAGCAAATGGGAATAGATTAATTTAGAATGTCTGGTCAGCATGGACAAGCTGGACCAAAAGATCTGTTTCTATGCTGTACATTTCTATGACTCTATGACGCTATCACAGAAGCCCAGTATTCTTCTCTTCTTACAGGTTTTTATTTGGACAAAATATGCTTTAATGTGACTGTTAGCTCGGCTGTATCCACTGTAAATCAATGGCCTTTTCCATGTGCAAGGCCCTGACAAAACTGATACACAATTATTGTATATAACACAGTGGATTTTGATGAGAGCAGATTAAACAGGCTTCAGATACACTCACGCTAACTAGCACCAAGGCTTAGAGGCAAAGGGAGCAAGCCTAATAAGCCAAAAGTATTCTGATACTCTCATCTACAAAACACATGCTTTTAAATTAAGCACTTAAAATACAATCTAAGAATTTAAAGCATATTTATATCATATATATTTTATATATTTGGTTTATTATTTATACTTTAGCAACCAGCTATAACTTTTGCAGTAATATTTGGTCTGATATATGTATTTTTCTTTCCAGGTTACTCAGTGACATCCTTGATTACAAATTACTCTGTGCTCTATGTTGCTGGAGCACCACGTTTCCAACACACAGGACAAGTAGTTGTATACACAGTCGGATCAAATGATGAAGTGACAATTAAGCAGACTGCAAAAGGAGAACAGGCATGTACAGTGCTAACCCCTTATTTTCTTTATTATTTTGATTGGCCTTTGTATAATTGCATAGCCTTCTGTTTCTGTTTTTGAGGATAAGGGAAATGAGGGCACAAAATAACTGCATTTTTTTAAGGAAGAGAAACTAAGTTAATTCATCAGAAAGGAGAAAGTGAGGAGTGCAGATTCCGGAGATCAAAGTCAAAAGGTGCTTATGCCCGCAATGTTGACTCTCCTGTTCCTTGGATGCTGCCTGACCTGCTGCATTTCTCCAGCACTTTTTGACTGTAATTCATCAGAAAGCCGAGCCTTGCATTCTATGATTTATCGAGGGAAGCATTGACTTGATTCAGCCTGCAATCTTTGACACCATTATAATTTTCGAACAGGAAACTACTTGCTAAACACAATTTTAGCTCATTCATTGACGTACCATCCATAAGTAAAAAAAGAACTTGCCCTTGACATAGGGTCCCTCTCATTGCTGCAGGACAATAGGGAAGGATGTTATCTGCACATGTCTGTTTGACACAATGCATCTATTTCCATTTTTCAGGCACATGACAGTCCAGGCAGATGATATTTCTTTTTGACTGAGCAATGTGCTTCAAAAAATCAAGAAAAAAATCAGATGCTGTCTTATGTCCTATGTTTGTATCATTTTCTGTTTGATACGAAAGTAGAGCCCTGGGGAGGCAAAATTAAATAACAACTTATTGTTTTGCCACCATATCTTCAAAGTGCCCTTCAGGCAATTATGGACACTTCTGTTGACAGGAGTAAAGGGAAGATTGGAATACCAGTCATACAGCACGGAAACTGACCCTTGTGTGTACGCCAACCAAGTTTCACAAACTAAACTAGTCCCATTTGCTGCATTTGGCCCATTTAGCTCTAAAGCTTGCCTATTTATGTACCTGTCCAAATGTCTTATAAATGTTGTAACTGCACCTGCATTAGCCACTTCCTCTGGCAGTTCATTCCACATACAAACCACCCTGTCTGTGAAAACATTGCCCCTCAGGTTCTTTTTAGATCTTTCTCCTCTCACCTTAAAATTGTATCTTCTATTTTGAATTCCCCTACCTCAGAGAAAATATCTTTGCTATTCACATTACCTATGTCCTCATCGTTTTATAAAACTCCATAAGGTCACTGCCCAACCATCTACAGGTGGTCAGGGTGGTGAATAAGGCATTGAGCATGCTTGTCTTCATTGCTCAGACCACTGAGTATAAGTGCTGAGAATTATGTTGTGGTTGTACATGATGTTGGTGAGGCCTCTTCTGGAGTACTATGTACAGTTCTCATCAACCCTGCTATCAGAAGGATATTATTAAATTGGAGATTTACATTTCAACTCCACTAAAAAAAGACACAGCCTATCCAGTCTCTCCTTATAATTCATACCCTCCAGTCTCAGTAACATCCATATAATATTTTCTGAACCCTCTCCAATTTAATAACATCCATCCTATAGGAGGGCTGACCAGAACTCTACATAGTACTCCAAAAGAGGCCTCATCAACATCGTATACAACCACAACATAATTCTTAACACCTATACTCAATGGTCTGAGCAATGAAGACAAGCATGCTTAATGCCTTATTCACCATCCTGACTACCTGTGACACAATTTGCAAAGAACTGTATGCCTGAGCCCCTAAGTCTCTCTATTCAACAATACTTACCAGGGCCCCACCATTAATTGCGTAAGGTAAAAACAAGGATTGCAGATGCTGGAAACCAGAGTCTAGATTAGAGTGGTGCTGGAAAAGCACAGTGGGTCAGACAGCATCCGAGGAGCAGGAAAATAAACATTTTGGGCAAAAGCCCTTCATCAGGAATAGAGGTAGGATGCCTACAGAGTGGAGAGATAAATGAGAGGGGTGTGGAAGAGTGGAGAAAGAAGTATAGAGTACAATAGGTGAATGGGGGTGGGATTGGAGGTGATAGGTCAGAGAGGAGGGTGGGGGAAGGTAGCAAAGAGTACAATGGATTAATGGGGGTGGGGATGAAGCCCTGTCCTTGTTCATCTTACCAAAATACAACAGCTCACATGTATTTAAATTAAACTGCATCTGCTGCTACTTGGCCCACAGGCCCAATTGATCAAGATTCCTTTGTAATCTCAAATCACCTTCTTCACTGTCCACTGTACTACCAATTTTAGTCTCATTTGCAACTTATGAACCATGCCTCCGAAATTCTCATCCAAAGCATTTACATAAGTAACAAACAACAGTGAACTCTACTGTTTATGGCTGCTTAATTAATTTTAAGTGCCTGAACAACAGTTTCTGTAGAAAATAAGTCAAAAGAAACCTTTCTCTGCTTTGATCTAATACTGCAATGTAGGGCCCCCAATACTGAAGACAGGGCATTTCACTTTGTCCTACTTCATCCCCAATCTACCACTTTGCATTACAGTGTAGGTGGGAAGTGCTACCTCTCCTATCCTAATATTGCATTTTTTTTGGCCTGCTCCTATTACAAGGCAGGCTTAGTAGTATGCAAATACCTCAGGAAGCATCAGGCCGCAATAACAAATGAAGAGACCTGACCATGGGTCTTTGCTCCTTTCCCATCAGTGCTACAGCTGGTGAAAAGCAGAGGAGAATCTGTGGTAACAGAATAAAATTGCTAAAAAGAGATGTGTTGCCAAAGCTTTATATTTTGCATTCATCAGGCCGAAGAGAGGAATATCAAAATTCAAATAACTTAACAAATGAAAATGGTGGTGTTTGATTGGCAAGTCACCAAAATTCACCAAGGTATTGCCATGGAGAAAGCTAAGAAGATACCTATGCTTACCAATCTTCAGTGTAATTTAAATAAGGGTCAAGGCTTGTAAATATTCCTTTCACTCACTGAGAATTGGTCCTGTCATCTGAATACATGTCACATCTAGCAATTATGAATGTGGCATATAATGAGCTTGACTGATTATCTTAAATTGGTCACTTGTAAGGTAAGTAACACAGTCATGATTGTCCAACAAGTGCTAGCCAATCATGAATCCCAGCTAACAGGTTGCTTTTTGTATTGGGCTTTGTACACATGGCTGGTTGGGTACTTTCTACACTCCGTCTATTACAAACACCAAAGGGGCATTTGACTCAATCAGTCAATGCTAGGATATAGGACATCTTTATTTGACATCATTCCAACTTTTGTTTCACCATTGTAACACACTAGTCAATTAGAGTTGTCTTACCAACCAGTCCACCCCATTTTACCTACTGTATAAATTAAGGTATTTGTTTAAAATTTGGTATCAATGGGGACAAAAGGAAATAGAGCAAGTGCATAACAGAGATCTAATAAGTAAAGTATATCATTTATGGGGAGAAATGTCTTTGTATAGCACTTTTTCTAGCCGTGGAGATGTGCATTGCTATCATTGGAGTAGACAATGCTGTTCTTTAATTATAGTATATTAGTATGAATATAGGAAGTGCTTGCCACTGGGACATCAATGTAATTCTAACAGTGCTGTGCAAGCAAACATATCCATTTAAATTATGCCTATTTGTTTCATCATTTAAATTGACTGATCATCTGCTTTCCTTTTTAGCTTGGGTCCTATTTTGGAAGTGTATTGTGCTCTATCGATGTTAACAAAGATTTGTTTACGGACGTACTATTGGTTGGGTCACCTATGTTTATGGGTCAACACAAAAATGAAGAAGGAAGAGTGTATGTATTTTCTGTCAATCAGGTAAAAACAGCTTTCTGTAGAATCTAGTTGCAATTACTTGACCAAAAGCTGCTTTGCAGAAACACATTTTGTGCCAATAAAAATCATTCAGTTGACTTGTATTGAATTTTTTAAAAATCCTGTTGGAATAACTTAGACTATAAATATTTCCTAAACATTTACACAAGCATTTTATTTAGCCTTGCAAGCCTAATGACATCAAGCTGTAGCACAGCAGCAAAACATTACTCGATAAAAGAACAGGAAGTTTATAAGTCTGTAAAGATAAACTTAGATTGCAGCTCACAATGTGGTAAGTTTGTAAAGATCTATAGGGCCCACTTGGTCTAATGTGGGGTAGAAAAAATACTTATAGCTCTAACTAGAATAGGCTATTGTATTGAACAAGAAGTCATTTATTGCATGCTGGCAATTAGTAAAGGTTGCATTGTTGTGATAGACATTGTTACAAAGACTGTGTGGAGGAGCTGTATGTTAGGATGTTCTCCTTTGAGATCCTAAGCTGCTGTTGACCACAAGTCCCTGTGACATTATCATACTTGGTGATTTTTAAGGCATTCCTTCGTATGAACGTTTTCACACCATTATACCTTGTACAGTACAAGTCAAAACATATGTTATTTAATCACACTGAGTGGAAGTATCCTTACCAAAAATTAGTTAGTTGGCTCATAACATAGAGCCTGGAGCACATTAGTAGAATGGATGGCATTGATTCAAACTGCAATATTAAACTGAATAATACGACATTTATAATGTAATGAAATCAGTAATCCAGAAAGGCCTTTTTTTTATCTGAAGCAATGAAATGGTAAATATGCTGCACTAATATTAAAAATAGCATTATCTTTGAACCATGTATCATTTATTTGTGCAATGGATCAACACCAATGCAGTCTAACACAATACAGGTAATTGTGTCATGCAGCAAGGTAGCCTGGAAAAGCGAGGCATCTTAGAAGGGCCAGTTGATGGTAAGAACACTCGATTTGGAGCTGCTATAGCTGCTGTTGCTGACATCAATCTGGATGGCTACAATGACGTTGCAGTTGGAGCCCCTGTAGAAGATGAACAACATGGAGTCGTATACATTTTTAACGGAGACCAAACATCGATCCTGTCAAAACATACACAAGTAAGAACTTCCTGATAATCCTGATTTAAACTGAGATCTTGGCAGAAACATTTCACGCTATAACATTCAGAGGCCAATGCTGCAGAAGCTGGAGGGATTGAAAGTTGCAGGTACACTGCGTGACCTGCGCTTTGCAACATTTAGAGTCATAGAGATGGACAGTATGGAAACATGCTGTCCAACTTGTCCATGCTGAACAGATATCCTAAATAAATATAGACCCATTTGCCAGCATTTGGCTCATATCCCTCTAAAACCTCCCTATTCATATACCCATCCAGATGCTTCTTAAATGTTGTAATCATTCCAGCCTCTACCACTTCTTCTGGCAGCTCATTCCATGTCACCCACTGCATGAAAAAGCTGCACCTTCGGACCCTTTCAAATCTTTCCCCTCTCACCCTAAACCTATGCCCTCTAGTTCTGGACTCCCCTACCCTAGGGAAAAACACCTTGTCTATTTATCCTACCATGCCCCTCATGTTTTTTTATAAACCTCCATAAGGTCACCCCTTAGCCTCTGATGCTCCAGAGAACATAGCCCCAGACTATTCAGCCTCTCCCTATAGCTCAAACCCTCCAACCTTGTAAATTGTTTTTAAAACATTTCAAGTTTCATAATATCCTTCCTATAGTAGGGAGAATTGCACACAGTATTCCAAAAGTGGTCTAGCCAATGTCCTATACAGTGGCAATACAGCCGCCAACTCCTGTATTCAATGCACTGATCAATAAAGAAAAGAATACCAAATGCTGCCTTCACCATCCTGTCTACCTGCGATTTCACTTTAAAGGAGCTATGAACCTGCACTCCAAGGTCTCTTTGTTCAGCAACATTCCCCAGGACCTTACCATTAACTGTATAAGTCATGTTCAACATTTCCATTCCAAAATACAGTACCTTACATTTATCTAAATTAAACTCCATCTATCACTCCTCAGTCCATTTGCCTATTTTGGTAAGGACACAATTAGATGGGTAGGTCATGAGGTCAAACTGCATCAAACACTATTCGTCCTGTCAATTTTAATCACATGGATTCAGTTAATGCTTTCATTATTACACACAGCTGCCTATTCCCTTACCCTCTACGGTACACATCCAATTTACAAGTGAGGAGCTTTTGTCTTCCTGTTAATTTTTCAAGAAGTTTGGCTGTGTTTCTGAAGGGATCTTAGTGACTTATTGGATGTTGAATAGATTATCACTCTTTGCTGACAGGGATAAGGTAAGAGGGTTCTTTTATCCTGTTGATAATCCAGATTTAGTTTGTAGTATTCTCACCTTCGTGTGCAACATTTTGGATTCTATGTTACATTCCAGGAATGTGAGCACAGAATTCTTGACCTGAGGCACTCCTTCAGTCCTGCTGCTGTGTTAGTAATGCCAATTCATTTTGTCTGAGATATTAAAGCAAGGCCTGTGCCTCCCCTCCCATGACATGATTTCGAAGGAATGGTGTTCTGGACAATAATTGACCTTGCAACAAACTCAAAAAACAGGTTAATTGGCATAATCATATTGCTGATTTTGGGATTTAGTTGTACACAAATTGGCTGCCGTGACTCTTACATTGCAACCATGACTACAATTCAACAATGATGATTTGCCATAAATTGTTTTGGGAGATTCTGATGTCATGAAAGACTCTATGTAATCATCTGTTCTCTTACATCAAAATGTATTCTATTTTGAAATATTCATCTGTGTTATGAAATATCTGGATAAATTTCATGTATTTTTTGTCTCTCAAATTGTGCAAGCATGTGTTTACTGTTAGGGATGAAAAAAGTCTCTAAACATCTGAGGAAGGCATACTCTGCTATACATTAGTCTGGCACAGTACATGGATCAAATCGATCAGCTTGTAGATGCCATCAAAACTGGCCATGTTTGATCATGAGGATAGCTGTAGACAACAGGAAATTATCAATGGAATTCAAGTTTGCTGAAGATTGTTAAATGGAATTCATCTGCAAAGTGGTAAATGTGGGGAAGTAAAACAATGAAAAATAATATACTGTTAATGTTAGAATGTGACAACGGGCAAAGAAACTATGGGATCTTGCAATGAATGTCCACAGTTCCCTGAAGGTAGGATAGGTCAGTAAGTTAGAAAAGAAGGCACAAGAAATCCTTGCCTTTATTAACCAAGATACAGAAAATAAGAGCATGGAGGTTACACTGAATCTATATAAATCATTAGTTAGCACACAACTTCAGTGCCATGTGCAGTTGGTCATCTCATTACAGAAAGGACATCAGTGTACCAGAGAAGGCACAGAGACGTTCTATGAGGATGTTGCCAGGTCTGCAAAAAAAATTGCAACAATGAGGAAAGATTAAATTGATTGGAATCATACACTTTGGAACAGAGGTGTCTCAGGGGAGATTTAATTGACATGTATAAGATTGTGAGGTTCTTGGATAGAGTGAATGAGAGGGCTTAATTGCTTTAGCAGAGACATCAGGGACTGGGGGCAATTGATTTAAAATTTTTGGTAGAAAAGTAAGAGGGGAGATAAAGACAATCTTTTTCATCCAAGAGTTGGGGGAGGTGGAGGGGCATGGTAAGTAGGGGTCTGGAACTCACGGCAGAAAGGATAATAAAGATAGAAATACATAACTAATTTAAAAGCTTTCTGGATAGAGACTTCAAGTGGTATAAGCTGCAGGACTACTGGGCAAATGAGTGAAAGTGGGATTTGACTAGGTGGTTCATTTTTCACAGGTTACATATAAGTGACCTTTTTCTATGCTCTAAACTATCCATGATTCTATAAAATTGCATCCTTTATTTCCATCATACTATTCTATCTCCAAATAAACATTCTAAACATATTTTGATCTGGTTTCTAGAGAATACAAGCCTCAAAGATCAGCCGTCAATTGCAATATTTTGGATTATCCATTGATGGGCAGAAGGATTTGAATGGTGATACCATCACAGACTTGTCAATTGGATCCATTGGAAATGTTGTGCAACTCTGGTAGGTGACTTGATGACTCTTTTCAATTTCTGATATGTTATTTGAAGAAGTACCATGGCATTTTCTGTGAGTAATTAGGGCCATAGAATATGGTGTCTGATCGAGTTTTGAGAAGATTTGTAGCTCAGGTTGATGTTTCGGATGTAGATTTGCTCGTTGAGCTGCAAGGTTCATTCCAGACATTTCGTTACCCTAATAGGTAACATCTTCAGTGGGCCTCACACAAAGCAATGCTGAAAATCCTGCTTTCTATTTATATGTTTGGGTTTCTTTGGGTTGGTGATGTCATTTCCTGTGGTGAAGTCACTTCCTGTTCCTTTTCTCAGGGGGTGGTAGATGGGGTCTAACTCAATGTGTTTGTTGATAGAATTCCGGTTGGAATGCCATGCTTCTAGGAATTCTCGTGCATGTCTTTGTTTCGCTTGTCCTAAGATGGATATGTTGTCCCAGTCAAAGTGGTGTCCTTCCTCATCCGTATGTGAGGATACTAGTGAGAGCGGGTCATGTCTTTTTGTGGCTAGTTGGTGTTCATGTATCCTGGTGGCTAGTTTTCTACCTGTCTGTCCAATGTAGTCATTTACAGAATACCGTGCAAGGACTGAAACAAACACCCCATTGGAAAAAACAGGCAGAAAACTAGCCACCAGGATACATGAACACCAATTCCGAAATGGACTGAGGGGACCCAGGAGGGGGCATGAATACGGCTTGGCAGAAAGGATTAGGGAGAACCCAAAGGCATTTTACTCATATGAGAGGAATAAGAGAATGATCAGGAAGAAGGTAGGGCCAATCAGGGATAACGGAGGGAACTTGTACGTGGAGTCTGAACAGATAGGGAAAGCTCTAAATGGTTTTTTTGCTTTGGTTTTCATCAAGGAAAGGGAACTTGTTGCAAATGAAAACTTAGAGGAGGTGGGATACAGTCTTGACCAGATCAAGATTGATGATGTTGACGTACTAGAAATTTTGGAAAACATTAAGATTTATAAGTCCCCACGGCCAGACTAGATTTATCCTAGGCTGCTCCGGTAAGCAAGAAAGGAGGTTGCGAAGCCACTGGCGAGGATATTTACCTCCTCACTCTGCACTTGAATTGTACTGGAGGATTGGAAGGATGCAAATCTTGATCTGGTCAAGACTGTATCCCACCTCCTCTAAGTTTTCATTTGGAACAAGTTCCCTTTCCTTGATGAAAACCAAAGCAAAAAAACCATTTAGAGCTTTCCCTATCTGTTCAGACTCCACTTACAAGTTCCCTCTGTTATCCCTGATTGGCCCTACCTTCTCCCTGATCATTCTCTTATTCCTCTCATATGAGTAAAATGCCTTTGGGTTCTCCCTAATCCTTTCTGCCAAGCTGTGTTCATGCCCTCTTTTCAAGAAGGGTAATAGGGAAATCCCTGGCAATTACAGACCAGTCAGTCTTACGTCTGTGGTCAGCAAAGTTTTGGAAAGAATTTTGAGGGGTAGGATTTATGACTGCTTGGCAAAGCATAGTGTGATTAAAGGCAGTCAGCATGGCTTTGTGAGGGGCAGGTCATGCCTCACAAATCTTATTGAGTTCTTTAAGGAAGTGTCAAGACAGGTCGATGATGGTCAAGCAGTGGATGTGGTGTATATGGACTTCAGCAAGGCATCTGATAAGATTCCCCATGGTAGGCCCATTCATATAGTCAGGAAGTATGGGATACAGGGAGATTTGGCTATCTGGAGTCAGAATTGGCTGGCTGCTAAAAGGGAGAGAGTGGTTGTAGATGGAAAGTATTCTGCCTGGAGGTCAGTGTTGAGTGGGGTCCCGCAGAGCTCTGTACTTGGGCCTCTGCTCTTTTGTAGTTTTTATAAATGACTTGGATGAGGAGGTTGAGGGGTGGGTTAGTAAATTTGCAGATAACACAAAGGTTGGAGGTGTCGTCAAAAGTATCGAGGGTCACTGTAGGCTGCAGCGCGGCATAGACAGGATGCAGACTGGGCTGAGAAATGGAAGATGGAGTTCAACCTGGATAAATGCGAAGTGATGCATTTTGGAAGGTCGAACTCGAATGCTGAATATAGGATTAAAGATAGGATTCTGAAGAATAGAGGGATCTGGATGTGCAAGTACATCGATCCCTCAAATTTGCCACCCAAGTGGATAGGGTTGTTAAGAAAGCATATGGTATTTTGGCTTTCATTAACGGGGGATTGAGTTTAAGAGCTGTAAGGTTTTGCTGCAGCTCTACCAGTCCCTGGTGAGACCATACTTGGAATATTGTGTCCAGTTCTGGTCACCCTACTATAGGAAAGATACAGAGGCTTTGGAGAGGATGCAAAGAAGGTTTACCAGGATGCTGCCTGGTTTGGAGGGCTTTCCTTATGAAGAAAGGTTGAATAAGCTTGGACTGTTCTCTCTGGAGATAAGGAGGAAAAGAGGAGACCTGATCAAGGTGTGCAAAATAATGAGTGGAATAGATAGAGTCAATAGCCAGAGACTTTTCCCCAGTGCAGGATTATCTGTATGAGGACTCATAGTTTGAGGAATCATAGTTTGAAGATATTAGGAGGAAGGTATAAAGGAGATGTCAGAGGTAGGTTCTTTACGGAGAGAGTTGTGAATGCATGGAAAGCGTTGCCAGCTGTGCTGGTGGAACCACAGTCATTGGGGACATTTAAGCGACTGCTGGACATGCACATGGATAGCAGTGAGTTGAAGGATGCATAGGTTAAGTTATTATATTTTACATTAGGATTAAACCTCGGCACAATATCGTGCACCAAAGTGCCTGTTCTGTGCGGTACTTATCTATGTTCTATGTTCTATTTAAACAGGTCGGGGTCATTATGACTTTGAGTAGTATTAACCTGTTGCCATTATATTCTCCCTCAATATTTTTTCTATTGAAGTTAGTGTATAATGGAAGGATGAATCAATATCTCCCATTTTATATCATAACCCTATGTCCAAACGACTTGAGAACTATTTACTTATTATTGACTGAGTTTCAACATGTTGTTGAAAATTCTTAAAGCTGCAAAATCACATCAGAAAAACCACAATATCTTTCATAGGAACAAATGTCGACACTTTTACAATAAATTTTGCCATAGATAGAGAGTGCATAGACTTTTCAGTGCATTTTCTCATGAAATGTTCCACTGAGCTCAATGTTTAAAATATGTATGAGAGACCTTGGAATAAAATGGACAGTAACAATTTGGAAAGAAGATTTGGTGAGCAATAAGAAACTAACTGTGGTGGTGAACCATAGTTCTATTTTGAACAAGAAGAAGGTTTATAGTGGAGATCCCCTGGGATTGATGTTCAGGCATCATATATCATGGTCATGTTCACCTGAACCATTTGGGCTGCTTTGAGTAGACTCACAACCAGCAATCCTTTTTATTGGTATTAGCCTTATTTGCTGATACCATGTGGGAAAGGAAGTCCACATTCCATTTTTAGCAGAGAATAGGCTCAGTCTTAATGAACAGAATTACATGTTGCTTAACAGTGCATTATATCTGAGATACATTGGAGTCCTTGGTATGATTTCAGCTTCTACCTAACAGTAAGGTTACTTAATGTATCTGAAACATTTTCATACAGACCTGGCACTGAAGAACTGCTTAACCTTCCCAGGAACAATCCTTTTCATCCTGTAGGGTGGAACTTATCTCATGATATCAATTAACTCTTTCAGGTTTCATAGTCACCAGCCTGGGGTGACTATGTGGAGTTTGCACATTCTCCCTGTGTTTGTGTGGGTTTCCACCAAGTGCTCAGGTTTCTTCCCATAATACACACCTCTGCAGGTTAGGTGGATTGGCCATGCTAAAAATCACCCATAGTATCCTAGTGATGTGTAGGTTTATTAGTTTTTTCATTAGCTTGATTGCTCCCATAATTCCACGTCTGGCAGTCTCCAAACTGGTGTACTATCTTCCTGTATCCAGTAAAAGGTAAAGTTACCATAGTCTTACCACACCTTAGGACTGCTTTCCATTACAGAGGTGGTGGCTTAACCTGAGGGTTACCATGCCTTAGGCAAGAGGTTGAAAGGGAGAGTCCTTCATGTGAATCTCAGTTAGGGCAGCATTTGAACATGCACTGCTGGTGTCATTCTGTATCACAAACTAACTGTCCAAGCTAACTATTGTCTAGTATTAGATGCAAGGAAGACTCCTGATGTTTTTGATTCAATCAGAGGAACAACAGCTCTGAACCCTGAGCGGCGCCCCCAGGACAGGTGTTCACTGTTGTGACATACAGTTTTAAAAATAAATAAAGACCAGAGGAAACTCCTTCCCGAAGTTTGTTGAAGTGGGGGGCACTCCCTCCAGCTTGCAGACCTACTTATTGGGACACTGAGACTCCAGCTGTAAAAGCTGCCATCAGACAACTACCTACAATTAGTTAGCAGCCTGCTATCCCAAACATCAGTAGCCAGTAAAACATCATAACCTTGTAGGGTCACCAATTGGAGCTCTGTATTAACCAGTTGTTACTTCCTTGGAGCAGGTAATTGTGCTGCATGTGTATTTGCAGCTGGTAAAATGTCGCAGTGGCCAATCTCCTCAGAGAACTGACCTGATAAGGCACCCAGTAGTTTTACTGTATCACCCTCCCTCCACTGATAATCCCCCTGGGAGGGGCTTGTAAACTACTGGGCACTGGTTCATGTCTGTGACCTTGCGAGGAAATTTCAGACCGCTCAACCCTGCAGAGTCTAAGGGACTTGATGACTGGCTACAATACTACACTCTTATGAACATCACAACACCAGCCAAACCTCCCAGTCCTCTGGCTTTGATGCAATTCCAAGTTGCAAAATTACTCACATGGATCAGTTTACCACAACCTGTCATTTAAAGCATCATGTCTTTCAACATTCCAGATTGATTCATAAACATCCCAAGTGTGTCTGTCACAGTTGCAAGATTAATCCGACATATGTAGGCACACAGTGGTTTCTACTTCTGAGGCTCGATAAGGCTCTGGTCAGACCACATTTGGAGTATTGTGTGCAGTTTTGGACCCCATATCTCAGAAAGGATTAGATTAGATTCCCGACAGTGTGGAAACAGGCCCTTTGGCCCAACAAGTCCACACCAACCCTCTGAAGAATAACCCACCCAGACCCATTTCCCTCTGACTAATGCACCTAACTCTAAGGGCAATTTGGCACAGCCAATTCACCTGACCTGCACATCCTTGGACTGTGGAAGGAAAGCGGAGTAACCGGAGGAAACCCACGCAGACACAGGGAGAATGTGCAAACTCCACACATACAGTCGCCCATGGCTGGAATCGAACCTAGGTCCCTGGTGCTGTGAGGGAGCAGTGCTAACCAGTGAGCATAATGAACTGCTCTGGAGAATGTTCAGAGGAGGCCCATGAAGATGGTTCCAGGAATGAAAAGCTTAACATATGTGGAACATTTGAGGACTCTGGGTTTATAGTCGATGGAGTTTAGAGGATGAGGGGGGAATTTAATTGAAACTTACAGAGAACTGAATGGCCTGGACAGAGAGGATGTTGGGAAGATGTTTCCATTGTTAGGAGAGATAAGGACCTAAGGGCACAGCCTTAGAGTAAAGGGAAGACCTTTTAGAAAAGAGATAAGGCAAAACCTCTTCAGCTGGAGAGTGATAAATTTATGGAATTAATTGCCACAGAAGGTGTGGAGGCCAGGTCATTTCATGTATTTAAGACTGGGATAGATAGGTTCTTGATTGTCAAAGGAATCAAGGGGAGAAACTGGGAGAATGTGGTTGAGAAACTTATCAGCCATAACTGAGTGGCAGCGCAGACTTGATGGGCCGAATGGCCTAAGATCACAAACTCTCGCTGTTAAACATCACTTGAAGATGTAAGGCATGCATGGGTGTGGTACATAATATAGTTTAGTCAGTAGAACATAAATATCAGTCACCGAAGATGCCTCAGTAGTACATCAACTAAGCTGGCCATGTCCTGAAGGATGTATCTACTAGAACAAACAGACAGAAAATAGCGGAAGAACCAAAGCAAGGAACTTACATACTTGACCTCCTTCTCACCAACCAAACTGTCCTGTGTATATCTATCTGCAATAGGATTGGTGGAAGTAATCATCATACAGTCCTTGTGAAGGCAAAATTAGATTTACTGGATGCACTGTCTCAATTGACTTAAGATAACTGAAATAACTGGAGATACACATGAGGGACAAAGTCATGGGAGACCATTATTTATAGGTTCTCATCATGTCAGATACTTCTATGCTATGGAGGTGAGGAGTAATTCCTTCACTGTTGATGAGTTGACGTCCTGAAATTTCTCACATAGTACCATGCGTGCATGACAGTATTACAAGGACTTTAACTTTTCACGGGGAATGTGGAATAATTAAGAATGAACATGAACTCTGCCCTAATCAATGCTCTCTATAACCTGAAAATAAATTTGTGCAGAGATAAGGGACAAAATCACATTATTGTGTTGCCATCATAAACTGTTATTGCTGTTTGCGATTATCTTGGATGTTTAATTTAATGTTTTGGTATAAATTCAGCTTGCGAGATAACAGTTATGAAAGTCAATGGTGAGACTATCCAGATTGGGCAATTGTACGCGCTCTGAGTTAATCGATATAACAAAACAAAGAACTGCAGGTGCTGAAGATCTGAACGAGTATCTGTAAAAAGAAAGATAAGTTAACTCCAAGTTCAGTGTCTCTTCATCAGAAGTATCAGCAGCTGGGAAGAAAAGTGGGATTTCAGTTTCGGGGCTTGGGTGAAAAGAGTAGAGGTAAACGGAGAGGTTGTGATAGAGCAGAGAGAGACATGAAAAGGGATAGGTAAACAAGGAGATTATCGACAGCAGGCCAGGACAGATATAAAAAAGAACTGAATAAATGATAAGAGCTAAGAGTAGAAGATAATGGGTGAGCTGTACTGAATGCAACTTATACTATGTGATAATGGGTCTGGGAGTATGTGAGAATGGGTGACTATGATAAAAGCAACCTGTGTCATCAGTGGACTGAGTGTGAGGTGGGTAAATACATGGAAGGATGAAATCAAACTCTAAAGGTATTGAACTTATTAACATTAGTGGTATTATCACTGGACTGTTATTCTAGAGACCCAAGTAATGCTGTGGGGACCTGGGTTTGAATGCTGCCATGGCAGATAATGGATTTTGAATATAATTTTTAAAAATCTGGAGTTAAAAGTCTAATGATGATCATGAAACCAGTTGTCAGGAAAAGCCTGTCTGGTTCACTAATTTCTTTAAGAGAAACTGCCCCTTTACCCGGTCTGGCCTACATGTGACTCCAAGCCCACAGCAATGTGATTGACTCTTCACAGTCCTTTGAGTAATTGATGATGGGTACTAAATGCTTAATCAGTGATGTCCTCATTCCATAAATGAATGAAGAAAAGAAGTCGATATGAGGTCCCAGAGGTTTCTAGGTCCCCAAACGGAAAATGAGATACTGTTCTTTGAGCTTGCAGCAAGGCTCGCTGGAACATATTGCACCAGGCCTGTGGCAGAAATGTTGGTGTGGGAACACAGTGGTGTGCAGGCAACTGCAAACTCAGGGTCGTTTTTGCAGACCCAACACAGATGGTCACCCAGTCTGCATTTTATAATTTAACTGATGCTGCTTTGCCATTTAAGTATTGATAACCACCATGTATAACAGAGTTTTTACTACTCTTTCAGGTCACGAAGCATTGCAACTGTAAGGTTTACAGTGGTGTTTGAGCCAACCAAATTGTCAATTTTAAACAAAACTTGTCAGATCAATGGAAACCAGCTAATTTGTGGCAAAGTCAAAATATGTTTCCAAGCAACAATCAAACCAGAAAACTCAGTATCATCAATCAGTAAGAATCATTAAATGATGTTCTACTTTTATTGGATAAACTGTCATATACTATAGCAATATCAGTTATTTTATTTTATATAACCATATTTACACTAACAGCAAAATTAGCATTGTCCTAAAGTTCTACTTGAATCATCGCAGTGTCACACCATAACCCCAGCTTACTTTCCCATGATTCTTCATGGGTTTCTACTTATTAACTACCTGAGATAGGACGGAAGCGTGGGACTTGCAGAGTTTATTTTATCTATTGATTTTATTTTATTATTGCATATTTATAATTTCTAGTTTAGCAAGAATTCATAACCAATTTGGATGTTGGTTAAATGGTTGTTCTTTTGGGAGCCACCACACAGACCTCCAAACCAAAATTTCATTTGGATCTCAAATAGTCAGATGTCATACAGTCCTATCGTAGGTTCTTCACACTCACCCTATTTGGTATTCATAATTAAAAATGATTCCAAAGACAGAAGATATGGGAGCAGAGGCGGGCCATTGAGCCCATTAAGTCTACTATGCCATTTAATGATAACGTTTAATGATGTGGAAATCTTCAACTTCATTTTCCTGCCTTTTCCCCATAAGCCTTGGTTCCTTTACCGATTAAAAAATCGATCTCAGCATTAACTTTATTTAACAAAATAGCCCATACAACTCTGTGATAAAGAATTTTACAAATTCACTGGTCTCTGAAAGAAGAAATAATTGGGTGATTCCTTACTCTGAAATTAAGTCCTCTGGGGTGAGACAAACCTATAAGGGGAAACAACCTTTCAGCATCTAATCTGACAAGATTGAGTTACAATCCAACAGGTTTATTTGGAAATACAAGCTTTCGGAGCGCTGCTCCTTCATCATGTAACTAGTGGGGCAGGGTCATAGGACACAGAGCTCATAGTAAAAGACCAAAGTGTCATACAACTAACGTGACCTATTAACATATTCAATACATTGTGTCAATTGTATGATACTTTGATCTTTTACTATAAATTCTGTGTCCTATGACCCTGCCCCACTAGCTACATGATGAAGGAGCAGTGCTCTGAGAACTTGTACTTCCAAATAAACATGTTGGACTATAACCTGGGGTTGTTGTGTGATTTTTAACTTTGTTCACACCAGTCCAACACCTCCACATTTTGTATGTTTGAGTAAGCTCATCACCCATTCTTCTATATACCAATGAGTACAGGTCCAACTTATTCAACCTCTCCTCTTACCAAGGATCAGCCAAGTGAATCTTCTATGGACTCCTTCTAATGATAGTATATCTTTCCTTAAATAAGAGGCCTAAAACTGTTCATACCATTCTAAGTGTGGTCTGACTAATGCCTTATACAGTCTTAGCAAAACCTCCCTACTTGCATACTCCATTCCTTTTGAAATAAAGGCCAACATTCCATTTGCCTTCCCCATTAGCCACTGAACTTGAATTCTAGCTTTATGAGATTCATGGGCAAGGACTCCCAAATCCCTCGATGCTGTAGCTTTCACAGTTTGTTGCTGTTTAAATAATACTCAGCAACTCCATTCTTCCTGCCAAAATGTATAATGTTCCATTTTCCCACATTATAGTCCATCTGCCAAGTTACTGCCCATTCTTACATCTGTCTATGCCTCTGTCTACTCATAGGTCATTCTCATCACTTGCCTTCTGGTGCCTGGAATAGGGTGCCTCTAAGACCCAGCAGACTCCTCAATCAGTGTACACAATATTAATTTACCCAGGTACCTTAGCATGTAGGAAAGGAATTTGTAGCAGGAGTCTGCAGTAAATGAACCAAGTCGCAACTTCATTTGAAGACAACAAAGGTTAAGAGTTAAACTTTACACTTTTAAAAATTCTAATCCTAACTGTCCGATTCTTTAGAAACTTGAATTACTTCCCAGATACTCATGACTTTGCTGGTCTGACAAGTTTTTGAAGGGTTTTTGCCTGAAACTCTATTCTCCTGCTCCTCAGATGCTGCCTGACCTGCTGCATTTTTCCAACACCACAATCTTGACTCTGATCTCCAGCACCTGCAGTCCTCACTTTCACTTTCTCCTGGTCTGACAAGTTGTTCAGTCTGTTCCTGACTTCACAAGTTGACTCTCTCTCTGCAAATACTGGAAATCAGAGTCCAGATTAGAGTGGTGCTGGAGAAGCACAGCAGGTCAGGCAGCATCCAAGGAGCAGGAAAATCAACGTTTTTTCCTGCTTCATTTCTGATTAAGGGCTTTTGCCCGAAACATCAAATTTCCTGCTCTTCAGATGCTGCCTGACCTGTTGTACTTTTCCAGCATCACTCTAATCTAGACTCTGATTTCCAGTATCTGCAGTCCTCACTTGTGCCTGTATTTCTGCTTCCCCTCCTAATGACTTTTATTTCATTTGAGCAGTCGCAGGCTGCTACACTTCTGACCTAATTTTATATAATCTACACACCTGGTTATCGTGCATTCATTTTCCTCATGCAAGTTATTCATATATATTGTAAGTAATTATGACCACAACACTGATCTCTGTGGTACTCCAACAGATACAGGTTGCCATCTTAAAAATGCCCTTTTTTTTCTCAACTTCTGGCACTTAATTTTTTAGTTAGTCAATCCTATATCTAAGCTAATATACTACCGCCAACACCTTTGGCTCTTATCTGATTAAGTGGCCTAATATGTGGTACCTTGTCTATTGCCTTCTGAAAATCCAAATATATTACATCCCTGTTTCCCCTTTATCCACCCTGCTTTTTACTTTCTGAAAGAATCATAAGAATTATAAGTGGTGGTACAGTGGTTAGCACTGTTGCCTCACAGCGGCAGAGACCAGGGTTCTATCCCTGCCTCAGGCAACTGTCTGTATGGAGTTTGCACATTCTCCCCGTGTCTGCGTGGGTTTCCTCCAGGTGCTCCGTTTTCCTCCCACAGTCCAAAAATGTGCAGGTTAGGTGAATTGGCCATGCAAAATTGCCCATAATGCTAGGTGAAGGGGTAAATGTAGGGGAATGGGTCTGGGTGGGTTGCTCTTTGGAGGGTCGGTGTGGCCTTGTTGGGCTGAAGGGCCTGTTTCCACACAGTAAGTAATCTAAAACAAAATTGGTCAGGCATGATTTTCCCCTCATGGAGCCATGCTGACTCTGCTTGATCATATTATGTATTTCTAAATGCTGTGCGATTGCATTTTCTATTATAATCGATACCATTTTCCCATTAACAGAGGTTACGCTAACTGAGACATAATTACCTTTTTTTAATCTCCTCCCCTTTTTTCAATAAAGGTGTTATATTGGCATTTTTCCAGTCTTCTGGGACTTATCCAGAATCTGAAGATTCTTGAATGATTAGTACCAGTACCTTCACTGTCACTGTAGAACTTTTATTTAATTGCCTGGGGTGGGGCATAATGATCTTTAGCCCTATATGTTTCCCTAGTACTTTCATTTTAGTGATTGATATTGTATTTATTTCCTCTCCTCCATTATTATTTTGTAATTTTGGAATGTGAATCATATCTTCTACTGTGAAGACTAATGCAAAATATTTATTCAACTCCCCTGCCATTTCCTGTTGCCCCATTATTTCCCCAGCCTCATTCCCTACAAGGTCTATGTTCACTTTGGCTTCTCAATTCTTTCTTATGTATTTAAAGAAGCTCTTGCTGTCCATCTGATATTATTTTCAAGTTTACCTTCAAAGATTATGTTCACCCTCTTTATATTTTTGGTTGTCTTCACAGGTTGGTTGTATTGGACACTCTGGACTGACTGTGTTCAAGCCTCTGGACTGATACTGGAGGTTACCCCTGACTTACTGTGCTGGGATCTTCTGACTTGACCAAAGACTACTCCCCTTAGACTTTTAGACGTGGCCATTTAGTTCATGCATATGGAGTGTGTTTGCGGTGTACACTGCCAGCAAGTGGTTGAGGTGTGAGATTGACATAGAATGGTACCATCCAGAAGCATGTCCATCACCTTGAACTGATCACTGCTGACCACCATGATGACTGGCTTTGTGTCTGTTACAAAGCAAGTCATGACAGAAGTGCTGGGAGCCTGTAAGCTCTGACTGAGGTGACAAAGGACAACAAAACAAGTCATGGAAGATATGATGAAGGCCCTCCTGATGAAGGGCTTATGTTCGAAACGTCGAATTCTCTATTCCTGAGATGCTGCCTGGCCTGCTGTGCTTTGACCAGCAACACATTTTCAGATGTGATCTCCAGCATCTGCAGACCTCATTCTTTACTCAAGGAAGATATATTGCAAGTACCAAGTTGGTACAAAGAAAGTGACCACTAAGAGAGAAAGCAAGCTTTGAGTTACACCCTGGTCCAATCCAGGAGTTTGGTGCTTGTGCCTGCACACAGTATTCCAATGATAGGTACAATTCAGAGAATAGTATTGAAGGGCAGAAATGTATTGTGAGCAGATTGAAATGTGCCAGGATGGTATGGTAATTCTGGTATGTATCTGATGCCGCAGACAGTAGAAGGTGGTGTATGTCTGTCCATAGAGAGTGGCCTTGGATGTTGGAGACTGTTGTCCAAGATGAGGATCCAGAGGAGCATGCAGAACATTAAGTAGTCAAGTTACTGCTCTGACTTTCAAGTCAGTAATTGTCGCCATCTAATGGTGGGAGAATTGGAAACTACATTTAAATAAGGCAAGATTAACTAATAATAACTTGCTAATCCATGCAAATAGTTACAAATAAGCATCTCACCATTCACTGGCGAGGAACCTTATTCCCTTGACACCAAGGTCACCTTCCTGTCGATATCACCCTATTTTCCCATCTTTCTTGCTTATGCCCCTTATCAGTCAGTCGCTGGGAAGATTCCACCAATGACCTTGTCCACATTGGAAGTTAAATTTTAAAAGCAGGAAATATTTGTTGGAAGGAAGAACAAAAGGGATACCCAAACAAGGCACAAATAGTGGGCCAGAAATCAGAAGACAGAGTGTGTGGCTAAAGAGATGGTGCAGGGGGAAGGGCTTCAGATATCTGGATCACTAGAAACTCTTCCAAGGCAGGAGGGTCCTGTATAAGAAGGATGGATTGCACCTAATCTAGAGAGGCACCATTATCCTTGCAGGAAGTTTTGTGAATGCCATGATAGGCTTGAATAGTGTGGATAGTTGTTTTCCCACGCTGAAAATGTCAAATACTATAGAGCAGAAATTTAAGGTGAGACGGAGAAAGTTTAAAGAATATGTGCAAGGCTAGCTTTTTTTTCACACAGAGAGCTGTAGTTGGATGGAATGTTCTGACAGGGGAAGATAAGAGGCATTTAGATAGACACATAAACAGGTAGGGAATAGAGGGTTACAGACCATGTGCACATAGATGAGATTAGTTTAGAATGGCCAGCATGAGAAAGTGAAGAAAATTTCAATATGCAATAAAGCACAAGCTAGACAATTCAAAATCCTTCATAGGACCCATATGGCACCAGAGAGGTTAGCAAAGTTTAAGAAAGGATTTTCTCCAGGATGTCCCAAATGTAAAATCAGGCACCCTTACACATAATTTTGGTCCTGCTACAAAACTTGTGGATATTGGGTGCCATAGTGAATGAGCTGGAGAAAATTCTGGGAATTGAAGTTAAGGCAGATCTGATATTCCTTCTTTTGGGATTACTGAATCTGCCCTCTCTGGGTGAACACGGGAAGAGGTTACTTAACATCCTTACATGTTGTGCAAGGAAGAACATTCGAATGAACTGGACATCAGAAAAAAACCCCAGGTCTTGCAGGGTGACGCAGACTCGTGCTGGAGTTCGTCCCCCCAAGACTATCTTCCAAATGTGGTGCACCGTAGAACAGAGCAATTTTATAAGATGTGGTGACCCTTTCTAAATTATATAGACATGAATCTATTGGTGGTGCTCATTAGGGCCTTTATATAGATGTGAGGGCTGTATATAGAGGTCCAAGGACCCCAGGGGGAGGAGGCCTAGGAAATGCGGGTATAATAACTGTTGCTGCCATGGACAGGAGTTTCAGTGGAGGTGTAGCAAGTGGAATAATGTAATTTAATTTAATTTATTTGTAGTTTCATTTCATTTTAATTTAACTTGAGTTAAATAATTATTATATCCTGTAGAGTGTAGGTAGCTTATTGTTAATGTTATTGTAATATAATAAAGTTGTATTATTTCTGTTTTTCTGTACCTTTGCATTTTTGTAATTTCTTTTTGTAAAAGAGTAAAAATGTTTTCACAAAAAAAAACGAGCATGGTTGGCACAGAAATGGTGGGGTGAAAGGGCTGTTCCTGAGCTGTGCTGTACTGTTGTCAGTATGAAACAACAATAACATTAATTTATCATGGTTAGTCTGCAGAAAAGTGCATTTTTAAAAATATTTCTTTTCCAACTCTACAGATATTACGTACAATGCAACGTTTGATATGAGTCTCAAGTCATCTCATGCTACTTCACGAGCATTGTTTCAAGCAAACCATATGCGGGAAATACAAAATGACATTTCAGTTGATACACTGGAAAAATGCAACACATTTTACTTTTATGTCAATGTAAGTATGATGCTAAATTATCTGTCATAATTTGGAGAATATGTCAGTCTCTTCATTTTCTGGGTTCTTGAATATTTTAGTAAGTCAGTTTGCATGCAAGTCAGAACACAAAGCAGTACACTATAAAGTAGCTATTTATAAGTATAAGCAAATATTTGCATGTAGGATCTTCAAAATAAATTAATATTAATATGGGATATTGTTCATAAGTTTGATGTTCGTAATTTGGGGACCACCTACCATGGCTGGTCAATTGCTTACACATATTTTCTAGTCAACCTATTCAGGAATATTGTGACAAACTTCTGAAACACATGGATCTGAAATCTGGGCCTCCTGGCTCATGGGTAAGAACACTACCACTACAGTGTCCTGAAGAAACGTAGACATTCTTGTTCCTCGGATGCTGCCTGACCTGCTGTGCTTTTCCAGCACCACACTTTATTGACACTACCATTGCACCACAAGAACCTGTTTGTTTGCCTATATGACGGTTAAATAAATTGGAGAAGTATTACAAAACAACTTTATAGCAAAACATTTTTGTTAGCAATTACAATTAATTTTAGCTCAGACATATTATATTTGTGCAATTGCAGTGTATGTTCCATAGTGTTTTAATTAACTTGTGTTCTAATTTTTTCCCAACTAGGAAAAAATTGATATTGTGAACCCACTTAGTCTACGTTTAGACTTTGCTCCCAAAAATACTGAAGTTGGTCCTAGCCTTGATGCCTACACAACAAGGTCCAAGGAGTTTTTTGTAAGTCCATGGGGAAATCTTAGATTTTATTCAATATTGAATTATTTATGCATGCAATTCAATTTTCCATTAAAACTACTTGTGCAGATTCCATTTTCCAAAGACTGTGGTGATGATGAAGAATGCATAACAGACCTCACTATTAAGGTTCACTCAAATATTCCAAATAACAGGTAGGAACAATTATCTGTACTTGATTAGTTAGACCAACTTGCCTGCTTCATTTAATGGGGCATTTACTGAAGAATAAATATCTTAGTTTTGATTGGGAGAGTCAACACATTCTTTTCCATTCATAGTGCTGAGGTTTCTGTTTTGCTCTTAAGTTCTTAAATACTGTGCATTCCAAATATATCAGGGAGTTTAATTAGGTGCATGTACCTGAAAGACACTGAGCCTGTGAAAATTTGAATCTGCATTTGGATATTGCATGGCCCCCACTCCCAAAGTTCAGAAAATCTCTTGGCTAATCCAGGATGTATAAACACAGGTCTGATTGGCACACAATAATGTGTACTGAAATATTATCTGAAATAGCACCAAATAATTCCCATGATTGAACCCTAATCTGATATTCTTATAAATATACTGACTTTTATTAATGGGAGCTAATCAACTTTGGTTTGACCTGATTCAATATTCAATCGCTTTTTTCTGGGCACTCACCAACTAGTGATGAATGCTCTGTTTATATATTGTATTACTGCTTTTAGCCTCTTCGAAGCAAAGAAATGCTCAGAAGAGAAGAGGTCATGTAGGGGAAGCAATGGCATTGTGATAATATCACAGGACTAGTAATCCAGACTTCTAGGCTCATGCACTTGGGACTTCTGGGTCAGATGGTGAAACTTGAATTCAACTAATAAATCTGGAGTATAGTAGGTCTGGCCTACAACTAACTGCTACAAAACCTAAGAAAAGGAATATGAAACTGGATGGACACTCAACATTGACCAATGATGGAAAATGTCAATTATGTGCCAAGTTCTACTTATGAATGTCTGAGGGTTTATGTCAAATATGGCAGAGCAATGCCATGGAGTCATAGAGATTAGATTAGATTACTTACAGTGTGGAAACAGGCCCTTCGGCCCAACAAGTCCACACCGACCCGCCGAAGTGCAACCTACCCATTCCCCTACATTTATCCCTTTACCTAACATTACAGGCAATTTAGTTTGGCCAATTCACCTGACCTGCACATCTTTGGACTGTGGGAGGAAACTGGAGCACCCAGAGGAAACCCACGCAGACACGGGGAGAATGTGCAAACTCCACACAGTCGCCTGAGTCGGGAATTGAACCCGGGTCTCTGGCGCTGTGAGGCAGCAGTGCTGACCACTGTGCCACCGTGCTGCCCACTACAGTATGGAAACAGACCCTTCAGTCCATGCCGACCAGATATCCCGGAGAATTGACGGAAATAAGTAAACCATCGGCTTTACCTAGTCATGTTCACAGAATCATACTTTATTCACAATATCATTCTTTACCTTAATGCACCAGAAGGTAACGTCGCCACTCCTTGGTTTGTCTACACACAGGAGACAGTTGCTTTGGAAGAACTCAGCATTGGCTCCAGACTGCACGAAGTCTCATTGGCATTGAGGCAAACAAACATGTTTCCGATTAGCTGGTACCATAGCCCAGTTGCTCATTCCTGGATAATGAATCAGTCCTCCTTAATTTTGAATACCAATTGGAAGAAACACTGAGATTGGCAAAGACACAGAATTTACTGTGGGTGGAGGATTTCAATGTCCTTCATCAAAAGTGGCTTAGAAGCATCATGACTGATTGAGCTAGCCAAGTCCTGAATTAAATCTGCGGCAGCAGGTGAGGGAATCAGCAAGGGGGTAAAAACCTACTTAACCTCATCCTCACCAATTTACTTGTCACAGATGCACTGTCCTTCTGGTGACAAAGTCCCATTTACATGTTGAAACTCCCTTCCATCATGTTGTGAAAGCAATAAGTGCTGAGAATCACAGCAGGCCAGGCAGCAAACATGGAGAGAAAACAAGCAAATGTTTTGAGTCTAGATGTAACTCCTCATCCGAGCAGCATTTTGTAATAGTTTGGGGAAGGGAAGTGCTGGGGGAGAAAGGGTGTTGATAGCTCAAACTAAGTAATTGACATGTGAGAATGGCAGAACAATGGTGTGTCTAACTGCCGGATTAGAAAGAACAGATAGTCCCACTGGGGTGGGGGAAGGGGAGAGAGAACAAAGCTAAAAGGAATGAGTTCACAATTTGAACGTGTTGAACTCAATATTAAGCCCAGAAGGTCGTAAAGTACATGAACAGTTATACACGCCATTGTTCTGCCATTCCCACATTCTGATCACTTAATCTGAACTATCAATTTCCTTTCTCCCCCAGCACTCTAAACCCCCTTCACCCCACTATTGCTGAAAAACTGTGCCCTCCACATTTCATTTCAGCTCTGATGTTTTGAAACATTAGCTTTGTTCTATCATGTTGTGTGGAGTTACCATAGTGTTGAGTGGAATTAATTTTGAACAGATCTAACAACTCAAAACTCAAAACATTCATGAGGCACTGTGGACTATCAAGAAAATTGTATTCAATCTGTAAACTCATGGCCCAGTATTTTTCCTAAATGACCATCACAATCAAGCCAGGGGATTAGCCTTGATTCAATGAAGGGTGTAGGAGAACATATTAGGAGTTATACATAGCAAAGATAAAATAAAGAGGCATCAACTTGGTGAAACTGGACTATTTGTATGCCAAGCAGCATAAAGAATCAATGGATCAAATCAAAGATCTGCAGTTCTGCCCCATTCAGGCATGATTTTTTTTTCCCTTTTATTTGTGAGATGTGGACATCGCTGGCTGGTCAGCATTTATTGGCTGTCCTAAACTGTCCTTGAGACGGGGGTGGTGAGCTGCCTTCTTGAACTGCTGCAGTCCACTGGCTGTATGTTGATCCACAATGCCCTTAGGAAGGGAATTTCAGAAATTTGACCCGGCAACAATGAAGGAATGGCAATATATTTCTAAATCAGGATGTTGACTGCTTGGAGGGGAACGTGAAGATGATGATGTTCCCATATATCTGCTGGCCTTTTCCTTCTAGACGAAAGTGGTTGTGGGTTTAGAAGGAGCTGTCTGAATCTTTGAATTTCTGCAGTACATCTTGGAGGTGTTATACACTGCTGCTTGTAAGCATTGGTGGTGAAGGGAGTGGATGCTTGTGGATGTGATGCCAATCAAACAGGCTGCTTTTTTCTGGATCATGTCAAACGTGTTGAGTGTTATTGGAGCTGCACTCATTCGGACAAGTGGAGAGTATTCCATCACACTGTGACTTGTGTCTTTTAGATGACTGATACAATTTGTGGTGTCAGAAAGTGAATTACTTACCGCGTATTCCTAGCTTCTGACCTGGTCTTGTAGCCATTGTGTTTATCTGATGAGTCCAGTTGAGTTTCTGATCAATGAGAATCCCCAGGATATTGATAGTGGGGGATTCAGTCATGTTAACAACTTTGAATTTCAAGGGATTTCGGTTAGATTGTCTCTTATTGATGATGGTCATAGTCTGGCATTTGTGTGGCACAAATGTTACTTGCCACTTATCAACCCCAGTCTGAATATTGTCCAGATTTTGATGCATTTGGACATGGACTGTTTCAGTATCTGAGGAGTTGTGAATTGTGCTGAACAATTGTGCAATCATCACACTTCTGACCTAATGATGGAGGGAAATAATTGATGAAGCAACTGAAGATGACTGGGCCTAGGACACAAAGCTGAGGAACTCCTGCAGTGATGTTGTGGAGCTGAGGTGATTGACACCCAACAAGCATGAACATTTTCCTATGTGTCAGGTATGGCTGGAACCAGTGGAGAGTTTGCCTCCTGATATCCATTCATTCCAGTTTTGCTAGAGCTCCTTGATGCCCACACTTGGTTGAATGCAGACTTGCTGGCAATGTCTGTCACTCTCACTTCACCTCTGGAATTCAGCTCTTTTGTCCATGTTTGAACCAAGGCTGTAATGAGTTTCTTAGCTGAGTGGCCACAATGGAACCCAAAACTGGGTGTCACTGAGCAGGTTATTGCTGAGCAGTTTTGATGACACCTTCCATTACTTTACTGATGATTGAGAGTAGACTGATAGTGTGGTAATTGGTTGTGCTGGATTTGTCCTGCTTTTTATGTACATGATATACCTGGGCAGTTTTTCACATTGTCGAGTAGATGCTTGTGTTGTAACTGTAGTAGAACAGCTTGGCTAGGGGATTCGCAGGTTCTGAAGCCCAGGTCTTCAGTACTTTTATCGGAAGGTTGTCAGGGTCTGTAGACATGAAACACCACCATCTGCAAGTTCCCCTCCAGGAGATTCACCAACCTGACATGGAAATACACCACCATTCCTTCAGTGTCACTGGAACAGAATCCTGGAACACTTTCCCTCAAAGCTTTTTGGGTCGTCTATTTACACCAAATGCACTTCAACAGTTCAAGAAGGAAGTGACTAGTAGAGATCAATTAAACAACTCACTGTCAATGGGCCCTGACAACAATTCTTTTCTTTTAATTGTGATGTGGACATCACTCACTTAGCTGGGATTTATTGTTCCTCACCAGTAATTATTGACAAGGTGGCAGTGAGCTTCCTTCTTGAACCATTGGAGTCCATTTGGTGTACGTAGGTCCAAAATGCTTTGAGGGAAAGTGTTCTAAGAATTTAACCAGCGACACTGCAGGAATGGTTATGTATGTCTATGTCAGGATGGTGAGTGGCCTGGAGGGGAACTTGCAGTTAGTGGTGCTGCATGTCTCTGCTGCCCTTTATCATTCTAGTTGGTAATGGTCATGGGTTTGGAAGGTACTGCCGAAGGAGCCTGGTGAATTTTTGCAGTGCATCTTGTGGATGGTGTACACCAGTCATGAGTGGATGTGGCAAGACTGAAGAGTTCGGATCCGGATATCTGATTTTCTACTATTCCTTTTGTGGTTTCTACACAAAATACTTGTTAAATGTCTCTGCTATTTATTGTTAATTCCGAAGTCTCAACCTATTAGGAATCAACAGTCACTTTAATAACTCTTTTCCTTTTATTATTCTTGTAAAAGCATTTACTATTCATGTTTAGTTTTTTTTAATTTTCTCTCATTCTTCTTTCTTTATCTACTACTTTGGTTCATGGTGAAGGTGAATTGGCCCAGCACCAAAAGATGGCGCCTGACGATTGGCAACTTCAATGTTAGTTGGGTCTGGTGAGATGGTGGTGGTTCTGAGCCAGCTCAGAAATCATAAGCTCATGGACTTCTTTTTAAGATAAATCTTTTCATTTTCTCATATTCTTTTTTTTGTAGATATTTTTATTGGAAATTTAACATATTTACAAGTTTACAAAAATGAAAAAAACTCTCAAGTACAAACATTGATATACAATTAAGTCTTAAATAAATAATAACCAAAATTTAACAAAAGAAAAATACCGAGAAAAAAAACTCAACTAACTACTAATCTAATCTACAACTAACCAGAGTGTATAATTAAGTCTCTTACATTATTCAAATAAGAGAAAGAAAAAAAAACAGGTAACACAGAAATTGGATAGTGAGATACATGCTCGGAATGTGTTAACATCAAATGTAACAAAACCTGTATTCGTGTGGGATTCCTCTCTCAAGGGGCCCCGGACCAGCCAGGTTCTCAATCTCAGTTAGATAAAAGCCCTTGTTAGGATAGCCGAAATATCTGTATTTATATCATTCAAGAAGTGCTGCCATATTTTATGAAATAATTCAGTCTTTCGGTGCACCATATTTGTAAGGAAAGCAAGGGGAATACATTCCATAATTAATCTGTGCCAATTTGAAAGTCCAGGGGGGCCCTCAGCCACCCAGTTCACCAAAATATTTTTCCTTGCACAGAAAGAGAGAATAGAAAATTATCTCTTCCCGTGCATATCCGGGGGGGGTAAGTTCAAAAAGCCCAAAAGGAGACATACAGGGTCCACTTTAATTTCCGTTCCTAAAATTTCTGTCAGAGTACTTGCTACTTAAGTCCAGTATCTGTGGATCTTATGACAGGTCCATAGGCAATGTACAAGAGTGCCCACCTCTATTTTACATTTGGGACACATTGGAGATGCTCCTGCCTTAAATTTTGCCAATTGATCCGGTGCTATATGGGCCCTATGAAGTATCTTCAGCTGCCCATATCTCCCGATACTTCATCATGTAATAAATGATAAATAGTAATGACAGAAGATATCCCCATTGGCCATAGCACTCTACATTCTCTATCTGATTTATAAAGACTATCTAATAACGTAGTCTTCTTCTGTATATAATCTCAAATTTGAAAGTATCGAAAGAGGACTCCATTAGGTAATCCGAATTTCTGACGCAGCTGTTCAAAAGACATCAGGACCCCTTCTTTAATAGATCCCCTAAACGTGAGATACCCCTGGATCTCCAGAGTTTAAAAGTGGCATCTGTAACCCCTGGTTGAAATCCCCATGCTCCCACTACTGGAGCATAGGGGGATGTTTTATGTGAGTTGCCCTCATTTTTGCCACATTATATTCCAAGCTTTAATTGTGTTTAGTATTATAGGGTTTTTACAGTAATCGGTAATGATTTTCCTCTTGTCTGAAAATATAAGGTTAATAAGTGGGCATTTTACTTGAGAAGCCTCGATGTCTAGCCAGATTGATTGCGAGTCAGCTATGTAACGTAATAGGGAACTTGGCTGATATTTCCTAAAATCTGGGAAGTCCAATCCTCCCCTTGCCTGTGGAAGCTGTAGCTTCTTCAGCTTAATGAGGGGCTAATAATGTGATTCCAGATAAAGGAACCCAATCAGCCATATAATTTACGTAGTGCCAGCCTCGTCAGCATCACCGGAAGCATTCTCATAGGGTATAGGAGACGGAGCAGGACATTCATTTTAATTTGTGCTATTCTACCCAGCCAGGAAATTGGAAGGTCTCCCCATCGCTGGAGGTCCTGCCTTATCCTTTCCAGTAAACGCACAAAGTTAGCCCTGTATAACTGACCAAATACTGGGGCAATAAAAATGCCTAAATATAACAAACCGTCCAGGGACCACCGAAAGTGAAAGTGTGATCTGTCCACTAAGTGGGGTATCATAGCAAGGCCACCCATTGGCATAGCCTCCGATTTTGAGAAATTAATTTTATAGCCTGAGAATGCACTAAATGTATTAATAACTTGGATTAAGCGAGGCACAGACATCAAAGGATTACTGAGGAATAGAAGAACATCATCTGCATAAAGGGTAATTTTATGTTTACCCGTACCAATCTTCGGGGCCGTTATATTAGGATCAGCCCGTATAGCTTCTGCTAGTGGTTCAATTATTAGCGTAAATAACAATGGCGAGTGAGGCCATCCCTGACGGCAGCCCCTACCCACACTGAAGCTATCCGAGCCTAATCCATTGGTAACCACAACTGCTTTGGGATCACTATACAATGTTGAGACCCATTTGGTAAACACTTTTCCAATGCCAAACCTTTTCAACGTGTAAAACAAATATGACCATTCACCCCTAACGAATGCCTTTTCTGTGTCTAATGAGACTATAAGTCCTGGTATCTTTCCCTGATGGCAGGCTTGAATCATATTCAAAACCCATCTAATATCATTGGATGATCTTCGGCCCTTAATAAACCCCGCCTGATCCTCCTTTATGATATGTGGCAATACCCTTTCTAGTCGCAATGCTAGCATTTTAGAAAGGATTTTAAAATCTACATTTAGCAAGGATATTGGTCTGTATGACACGCAATCTTCTGGGTCCTTTCCTTTTTTAAGGATAAGAGAGATACTTGCCTCTTTCAACGAAGGCAGGAGACAACCCTAACTATATGCGCAGTTATACATGTCCATAATTCTCTCCCTCCCACTCCACCGAGGACATGCAGGTCCTTGGACTCCTCCACCGGCAGAGCATAACAACACGACGGCTGGAGGAGGAGCGCCTCATCTTCCGCCTGGGAACCCTCCAACCACAAGGGATGAACTCAGATGTCTCCAGTTTCCTCATTTCCCCTCCCCCCACCTTGTCTCAGTTGGTTCCCTCAACTCAGCACCGCCCTCCTAACCTGCAATCTTCTTCCTAACCTCTCCGCCCCCACCCCACTCCGGCCTATCACCCTCACCTTGACCTCCTTCCACCTATCACATCTCCATCGCCCCTCCCCGAAGTCCCTCCTCCCTACCTTTTATCTTAGCCTGCTTGGCACACTCTTCTCATTCCTGATGAAGGGCTTATGCCCGAAACGTCGAATTTCCTATTCCTTGGATGCTGCCTAACCTGCTGTGCTTTAACCAGCAACACATTTTCAAACATAATTGGACCAGCCAATATTCCTGTAAATTCTTTATAGAATTCAGCTTGAAAGCCATCTGGGCCAGGTGCCTTACCGCTCTGAAGTTGCCTGATTGCATCAAGTATTTCTTGGACTGTTAGGGGAGCATTTAAGACCAATACCTGTTCCGGAGTTAGGTCCAGAAAGGTCAATTTTTTTTAAAAAATGATTGCATCCTCCTAGTCCTGTCTTCACAATCCTGCAATTTATATAAATCAGAATAAAATTTTCTAAAGATTGCGTTAATCCTTTTATGATCATGAGTCAGAATACCCTCACTTTCCTTGATAGACATAATAGTTTGAGGGGCCTTTTTATTCTTTGCAAGAAATGCTAAGTATCTACCTGGTTTGTCGCTAAATTCATATAACCTTTGTTTTGCAAATAATATTTCCTTCTTAGCCGTTTGGGTAAGCGTGGTGTTTGGAGCTGTCCTAAGAGCTGTAATCCTTTGCAATTTGATAATAGAAGGTCTATCAGCGTATGCTGTTTAAGCAAGCTTCGAGCAGACGCTGTTGTTCTCCCTTTAATTTTTTCTGGGTCGCTGAGTATAAGATGACCAAACCTCGCGCATAAGCTTTGATGGTCTCCCACATCATTGATGGGTTGCTAGCCGTACCTAAATTAATTTCTAAAAAAGTTTTAAATTCTTGAGAGAAGTATTTTACAAATTTACTATCTTTCTTCAGGAAGGGGTCCATACACCAATGCCGAGGGGATGTCCCATTGTTCTCTCATATTCTTAAACTATCAAAATGGTGCCAGATTTTGGCAACAAATGAAGTATTTTACAGTGAAAAGCTATGTGACAATCATTTATTAATTTATTCATTCATTTTTATTTGCTAACTTCTAAACCACCATAAATATTTGCATCATTATACACCTTTTTTTTAATGTAAATCAATGCTTTATTTCCTCTGTTAGCCATGGACAGTTCTTCTTTCTCAGAATCTTTTTCAATTGAATATTCAAGATTAATAAGGCAAATATCTTCAATATAATGTGCATGTATTTTCTTTAAATGTATCATTGTCTTGATCTCTAACAAGGTTTGTTGTACCGCACTGAGATACAAGGAAAATATATTCAGTGAACAGTAAGTAACTTGTCAGTCATTACTCAATTCGCAGCACTAATATTTGAGTCAGAACATTCTTGGTTAAGGGTTTAGACACAAAAATGAAGCATGACCCTGCAGTAGAAATGCTACAAGGTTGCAAATGTTGCCTTTCAGCTGATATGTTCAACCTAGGCCAAGATCTATTTACTCTGATGAATCTAAGAGATTCTATGGAACTATTTTGAAGAAGAGGGAGGAGTTATCCCCGAAGTCATGGTCAATTTTTATTCCCTCAAATAGCATCACTGAACAGATGATCTGGTCATTGTTGCAATGCTGATTGTGAGTTTGCTTTGTACAAATCACTCCATTTCCTTCCTTCAAAACAGCTTCTGCACTTCAAAAGTATTTCTTTAACTCTAAGTGCTTTGAGATGTCAGGTAGCCATGAAAATGTTATCCACTGCAAGTTTTCAATAATAGTAATTCTTCTTTATGCCTTTACTTGACTACAATTTATAATTTTGCACTGAATATCATCTAATGTTTATCTTACATTAATTAATGTCTTATTTCTACCAACAGTAACTACATTGTTAGCAGCAAGAAACAGCAGATGACAATTAACGTAGAGACAGAGAACAAGAAGGAAAACGCATTTAATGCTAAAGTGATAGTTCATTTTTCTGATAACATCTTTTTTGCATCAGTGAGTAGACCATTTAAATTGCACGATAATTGCACGATTTACTAAATTTGATTAGTAAAATCAAAAACATACTGATTCATGTTCTTTCCACTTCAGTATTAATAAAACCTCTGAGGAGGATGGTTGGGAGGTGGATGTGGAGGGGAGAAGTTGGGGGGGGGTGGGTGTTGGCTGTTGTATGGTGGGTGGGGAAGTTGGGCAGAGATGTAGACACTATTTCCAAAGATCACTTTCATGTTATAATTGCTAGAAAATGACCAGTTCCAACAGAAGACTGACCTTTCCCATGCCCCACACATTCATTCTTAGATTGAGCTTTAAACTGAAGTGGAGTGTTCATCTACCAAACGGGCCAGATTTTTTGGTACTTCCCACAGTGGACCCCCAAACCTTTTAGCAACAAAGGAAACAATGGTTCCTACATGACTCCATTGTGTCATTGTGTCATTATTTCCTGCCATCACCCTGAAGGCAATGTTACTGAATAAACAGCACATGTAAAGTATCACAAAGAGCAGAAACAAAACTCAGGTCATTCTCAAGTGGCTAGGAAATAGCTGCCTGTCTAAAGATGGTGCTGCAGTAGCCAGTAGGGCAAAATAAAAAGCTTTTTTTTTAATCTCTATTCTTTGTAACATCTCAGTGCTTCTCCCTCCTCACAACCTCCCTCTCCCAGTGTCCCCACGCCCTTCTGATCTTCCACCAACCTTGTTGTCACTCCCAAGTAAAAAAGGCATTTGATTCCCAGTGCAGGTCTCTCCCCTGCTCCCATTGCAGGCTTAACCTCCCATCCCAACCCCTCCTCTTCCTGGTGGTGGTCAGTCCCCTCTCTGCTTCCACACCTAGTGCAGGTCTCCCCTTGCCTGCCTGCACCTTCCCCCACTTCCATTATCCCATGTTCCCACTCCCAGTACAGACCTTCCCATCACACCCTGTGCCCCCCACCCCCAGTGCCTTTCTTTGTCCTTATTGCTACTGTAACACCAACCTCCCTGAAACCTTCATCAGCAATACGTGCACCAGATGTTTCCTGCGGCTTGTCCTGTCATGGCCAGCTAACATTTCAAGCCATTTCTGCATATTTGAGTATTATGAATAACCACTGCACATCCGAAATTGTGCTTCCAAGCATTCTTCATGGTTTTAAGATTCAGCTGTCTTGACAAGCTTGTAATCTGCTCAGAGAGAATACATTTCATTTCCAGGGCCCTCAATTAGTGTAGGGCCAACATTTTCCAGTTTAATAAAATTCTGTAATACTGTCTCCCATAGTTATTTCCCAAACAATGATTCTATCGAAATAGATCAACACATTATAAATACAAGTAGACAATCCTATTGCATAGTCATTAGAGTAAGAAGGGTGTATATTTAAACTGACTGATGGATGTTTACCTTTTCATTTTAACAGGCACCGAACACTGAGTGTAGTGAAGTAAACTCAACCTCAGTATCCTGTGACATTGGGAGTCCATTTTTAAAAGGGGGAGATAAGGTGATCGCTTTTAAACTTCCTTAAAAATAATTTTAAATCTTAAAAAGAACTCATCAATAATTCATGATTGCAATAGAAATTATGATATTTACATGTAACAGAGGGAAAATGATTAAGTCTACCAAAAAGGAGGGAAGCTATGCTGGAATTCCTTTCTCAGCTCTTTGAGTGTACCAAAGACAAAGGGTCAGCACAGAAGCTGAAATCAATGAGAAATTAAGCAACATTAATGATGAAGTTATCATCAGATGACCCTCAGAACTATGAAAGTTCCACATTCGGAAGTTAATAGGGAAGGCAAATGGATGTTGACCTTTATTTCAAAGCAAATGGAGTTCAAACATAGATATTGCTTGATATTGCTAAAACTGTACAAGGCACTAGTCAGACTGCAGCTGGGGAACTATGGACTGTTTTGGTCCCCTTACATAAGAAAAGAGGCAGTCCAGAGAGAGTTTATGAGGTTGATCCGATATATGGTGCAAATTTGTTCTGCGAAGAGGTCGAGTAGGTTAGGCCTGTAATCATTGCAGTTTAGGAGAATAGAAGATTCTGTCAGGCTTGATAGGATACATGAGGAGGCTTCCCCTTGTGCAACAGTCTAGCACTACAGGGCAAAGTCTTAGAAAAAGGGTACACACATTTAAGAGAAAGATGAGGAGGCACTTCTCTCAGAAGATAGTGAATTTGTGGAATTTTCTATTGTAGAGGCTGAGTCATTGAATATATTCAAGACAAAGAAGATTTTTAATCAGTAAAGGAATTGAGAGTTATTGGAAAAGGCAAAACAGTGGAATTGAGGATTATCAGATCAGCCATGATCTCATTGATTGGTGGAGCAGACTTGATGGGCTGAATGACAAGGTCTGCGCCAATGTCTTATAGTCTTATGGGTGGCTCCCGGGAGATCTGACTTCACTGCTATAATGCTGACTGTACACACTTCATAAATCCTCATAATCCAACTGAGTCTGCCTACAAGTGAGTACCTTAGAAGACAATTAAAATTAATATTGCTCAGAAAGATACCTCAAAATAACAATATTGTGCTGTACAGCTCCAGGAAAAGGATTTGAATTTGAAATAGTTGAATAGCAGCAATAGCAGTGACAGTATCAAAAAGAACAGCAAGATTAGAAAACATGATTAGCCAATCACTAAGCAGCCTTGGCTAAACAGTGTGCAGGGCTGTGATTTAAAATATTTTCAATGAAGAACATAATTTACAATTCAGCATGGGTGCGCATGATTTTCCCTAAAGCCTTAATTTAGACTAATTCCTTGTGTTCCCTTACAGTTATTCTTCAAGAAATATTTATTTACCCTGTGACTAAATGCTGTAAAGTTAGAGCAAAACTAAAAGTTAAACATACTAAACTCCATTTTTCTTTTTGCTTGTTAATAGATCTCTTTTGACATCTACTTTGATTTTAATGTCAACAAGCCACAGAAAGATACATATGTGAAATTCCATGCTAAAAGGTGGATGCTGATTCTCATAATTCAAACAATTTTTAAAATGTTTTTCAATTCCTACACTGAAGTAACATGTGTTTCACTTTACAGTGGAAGCAATGAAAACCCAGAAACTGAATTTGACAATGAGGCAAACGTTATCTTTACTGTGCAGTATGATAGTGAAATTGTCTTCTCAGGGTATGTAGAGCATGAAAGAAATGTTTATTGTAAAGTATTATCTTGAAGTTTATTATTTGAGTAACCGTTTAGTGACCTGATGTCATTAAAATAAGGAATGGCTGAGATTAGATCAAATTTATTTTTCAATGTTAACTTCACCGTCCTCATAAACTACAATCCTGCCCCTAATCTTTTGTTTCTCTCCAATATCCTTGAACGTATCCTCTTTTCTAAATCTCTACCCATCTTTTCTGTTTAAATCTCTGCACTGCTGTCTCTCTCCCTATCATACCACTAAAATAGTTCTAACCAAGTGACATTGTCTAAGGGTCGAACTGCAAAATATTGACCACTAAACTATCCTCTTTGAATGCCTCTACTATATTGTCCAGTTAATAAAACTGTCATTATCTGGTTCCACTCTTTTCTATCTCAATATTTGTACCAACAGCTTGTCTTCGCAGCTCCAAAGTACCATTTCCAAAGACTCTAACTATCTATCCTTCTTCATGTCCTGTTCTTGATCTACACAGAGCCATACAGCACATGTTGTCCTTGGCAGCATTATCTGCAGACATTGGGAATTTCTTTATTTACGCTGCTACATCCAGCACCAAGTCTTTCAAATCTTCCATAGACCCAATGCAATCAGACTGTTTGACATCCTGCCTGAGATGAGTCGATATTTTCTCCAGCAATACATAGGAAATCACAAATCCACCGTTTTGAGTATATCCCACGAACTGTGAATTAAAAAAAACAGAAAAATGCAGATACTGGAAATCACCAACTAAAAAAATTGCTAGAGAAACTCAACAGGTCTAGCAGCATCTGTGGACAGAAAGCAGAGTTAATATTTAAGATCTGGTGACCCTTTTTCAGAACCTCAAGACCACAAACCCTGAACCTCAGTTGTGGAGAAATGTACTCCATGGTTGTTTGTTTAAATTTGCTTAGGGTTAACTGCTATGATCTAACCTCTACGCAAACAGTATCTAATTAACTTAATTCATTCTTTGACAATGACCAGAGAAAAATGTTTAAGATAGTATAGTAAATATTGTAATTGCGAACTTCCCAAAGAAATTGCAAAAAGGAGATTAATTCAGAAGATGGAAGCATGTGGAAATAAGTAGTAAGTGTTGGCATGGACTTTTCTCAATGACAGAAAACAAAGGATAGTAGTGATTGACATTTTTCTCACAGGGAGGTAGTTCACCCAAGAGTCAGTTTTATGTTCTTCATATTATCTCTTTGCATACATGATTGAGAATTGTTTAGAGATGATAATGTACACCCATCAGTGAGTGGTAAGAGTAATTATACAATTCAGGGTAACAGACTGGATGGTGAGAAAGTTAGACGCTTGGAACATGGAACTCCATATGGGAAAAAGTTGCAGTTTGGAGAACTAAAATGGAAAATCAATATATATCCAACAAATGACATACTTTTTGAGAAATGTAGAAGAGTTAGAAGGTTATGTTCTCATATGCATACACACAAACTCTTAAAGACAGCAGAGGGACCTCTTCTGTATGACTCTATGATTTTTAGACAATAAGCTTGTTTGAAAAGCATATGGATCGCTTGAAATATAAATTGGAGAATAAAAAATAAGCAAAGCTATGATGCCAGCAATCTTTCTGCTAAACTGCATCAGTGTGAAGTGACACGGAATGGTGCAACACAGACAGTTTACTTTGATAAACAATGCCTGTGCGTAACAGCACAACCAATTTAAAGAGGCTATGCACTAAAATATTTGGGCATGTACAACAGAAATTTACAAGGACTTTGATGTTAAAACATCATAAATCATTGGTTAGATTTCTGAGTGTCATGGACAATTCTAAGCACTGACATTATAGAAAGATGTAAAGACTGTAATGGGTATAGAGGGGGTTATGACAGAGATAGGACCTCACCTATGATGAGAAGTTAGGAAGGTGAGGACTGCTTTCCTTCGGAACAAAGAATAGAAAGTTTTTAGATTTTTAGATTAGATTAGACTTACAGTGTGGAAACAGGCCCTTCGGCCCAACAAGTCCACACCGACCCGCCGAAGCGCAACCCACCCGTACCCCTACATTTACCCCTACCTAACACCACGGGCAATTTAGCATGGCCAATTCACCTGACCCGCACATCTTTGGACTGTGGGAGGAAACCGGAGCACCCGGAGGAAACCCACGCAGACACGGGGAGAACGTGCAAACTCCACACAGTCAGTCACCTGAGTCGGGAATTGAACCCGGGTCTCAGGCGCTGTGAGGCAGCAGTGCTAACCACTGTGCCACTGTGCCACCCACTTTTTTTTTATAGCCTACTGCACCTGGTATTCCCAGGCGGTCTCCCATCCAAGTACTAGCCAGGCCTGAGTCTGCTTAGCTTCCGAGATCAGACGAGATCGGGCGTTTTCAGACTAGTATGGCCGTAGGCTCAGACTAGTATGGCCGTAGTTATTCGAAACAATGAGAAAAGAAAAAACACATTTCACTTTGGCAAGTGGGTTAGTGACCAGGGGCTGGACTTTATGTCTATTAAGTGTGTGCTATTAGTCATTTTGCCATTATCCTGCAGCAGGCTAGCATCCATTAGCACATCACTGGCCCAGCCATTCCCAACCTACTTGAGGAGGAAACAATTCCTCCATTGCTGCTGACCAAACAAATGTCTGGTAGTGTCCATTCCTAGCAGCATCAGAGCGTTATGGCTTTTATTCCTGATGAAGGGCTTTTGCCCGAAACGTCGATTTCGCTGCTCGTTGGATGCTGCTTGAACTGCTGTGCTCTTCCAGCACCACTGATCCAGAATCTGGTTTCCAGCATCTGCAGTCATTGTTTTTACCTAGTGTTATGTCTGCAGCCAGTCCCTGTCACTGGAACCAAATGGAGGTAAATGGAGTGTGATTGTTACCAATGCCTGGCCCCAGTAAGTAGTTCAGGGGGATCATGATATGAAATCGGGGAAATGAAGGGGTGATCAAAGTATAGGGTGTACGTCAATGGAAAAAAGTTGCTTGAACCTTCACAAACTGTCCTCCCCTCTCATCAGCAGCCATGTATCCTTGGGAAATCCAACAACTAATTGCAAAGCATGTGAAACAGGTGACTTCTGAGCTTCACACTCCATTAAAGCATTTATATAAACAAATTAGAGCTAGCTTGCGGTTGAGTTTGAGATGAAATTTTAACTTCTAACTTGACCTCAATCCACTTGTCTATGAGTATTGAAATATAACCTTATGGTTTTATAAACAATCCTTATATCAATGAATCTTGTTACTCAACCAAAGCATCATAACTTCAAATCACAGGACTACAGTAGACCTGGAGTAGTTGTATCCAAATTTTGGAAGGTGGCAGGTACATTGAGAAAGTGAGTGAAAAGCCACACAGCAGGTCAGGCTTAATAAATAGAGGCAAAGAATGGAAAAGCAACAAGTTATGTCAACCTTTATAACTCACTGCTTCAGACTCATCTGGAATAATAGGTATAATCTTTTGAGCCCAGAGGCTGGACTGGACTTACTTTGGCAGGATGGCAGCGTGCCATAACCTCATTAGCAAAGTTGCCAAAATACAGTGCATTGGATCCATGGATGAGGGAACTTCAGCTTTGTGGATACATTGGAGAAGTTGGGTTGTACTCAGGCAAAGGAAGATTAAGAGAAGATTCAATAGTAGTTTTCAAAATCATAAGGGATCCAAACAGAAATGAAATTACCTCCTTATGTTGTTCAATACCTTACAGTCAATATGTCAGTAGTTCATTATTAAATATAGGGTATATCCACACATTTAGGAGACATGCTCATGATACTATCACTATATTAAAAGGTCCGATATCATCTTGTCAGGGATCACTTGAAGCATCACATGGTACTATAAACATGCTTTTTTTTAACATTTCTTAATTAATATTAGCCAGACATTGATGTGCCTGCAAACATCATGTTAGTATACACTTAGTTGTCATAAATGTCTGTTGGATTCTTCAATACCACAATAGCCACGTTTAGTTTCTTTGTCAAGGGAGATAACTACTGTTGCCTCATCAGGTAAAACACCCTTCGGAGGCAAAATCCACATCTCCTCCTGTGTTGTAACTGTTCTATAATATTTCTGTACTTCCTGGAAGGTACCAGATATAACACCATTCCATTTAAATATCTTAGATATATAGTTAAAAAGGAAACATATACAGGATTGGATGCCAAATATGTTACATACAAATATACACATTAGGAACAGAAGTAAGCCTCCTCCACCATTCAATAAGATAATGGTTGAATTGATTCTGGCCTCAACTCCACATCCCCCCCTCTATTTTGTGATCTTTGATTCCTTTGTTAGTCAAGAATCTATCTACCTCTGACTTAAAACTATCCAGTAAATCTGCTTTTTCATCAGAAGTGAATTGAAAAAGCCCATGAGCATCTGAGAGAGAAAGCAATTCTCCTTAACTTTATTTTAAATGGAAGACTCTTATTTTTAAATGGTATTTACTAGTTCTAGTCTTTCTCACAAGGAGGAGCATCCTTCTGGCAGCTGTCCTGTCAGGTCCTTATGGGTTTTAAGATTGCCTCTCTTTTTTTTATATTCTGATAGATACAGGCCGAGCCTATTGGAACTTCCCTCAGAATATAATCTCCCTCATCCTAGGTATCAGTCAAGTGAATTTTTTCTTAAACACATTTACATCCAAGACTGTACAAATAACTTCAGACATGGCCTCATCAAAGCTCTATACAATTGTAACCAGCCATCCCTAATTTAACGTTTATTCCTCTTGCAATAAACAGTAATATTTGCCTTTCAAATCACTTGCTGCACTGCATATTCACTTCCTGGTTCACATACTGAGACACTCAGATCTCTCTCCACAACAGAAGGATCCAAAATCTATCTTTTTTTTAATAATATGCTGCATTTTGATCCAATAAGTGGATAAGTTCATTCTTTCGTCATTATACTTCATCTACCAAATGTTTGCCTATTTACTATAGATATTCCTTTGCCAACTCTTTTTGTCCTCTTCACAGTTTACTTTCCAACTAACCTTTGCGTCATCAGCAAATTTTAGTCATGCATTCCGTTGCCTCATCCAAGTCGTTGATATAAATGAAATAGATGAGATCCTAGCACTGATCCCTGTGACACTCCACTTGTCACATCTTGCCAACCTGAAATGACTTATTTCTGCCCACTCACTTTCCTCTTAGCTAACAAAGCTCTATCCATGTTATTATGTGAACCCCTATACCATGAGCTCTCACTTTGTACAGCAATCTTGGATATGGCATTACCTTTATCAATATTAACTTTTACATTCTCAAAAAACTCCAACCAGTTAAACATGATTTCTCTTTCACACAGACACACTGACCCTGCCTGATTGCATTGAGATCTCTAAATGCCGCATTATATCCTGTTTAGGAAAATATTCCAGCATTTTCCTTTGATAGATGTTACACTAAGTCACCTGCAGTTTCCTGCATTCATCTGGGTCCTCTCTGCCTTTCACTTCCTGGTTCACTATTATTTCCGTAATGTTGTTTGCGTCCTCTACAATGATTAATTCCTCAAATTCACTTTGTAATGGACCAATGCTAAGTTTACTTGCTCTCTTCCTATTAAATATATATAGAACCTTTGCCTGGTATAATATTAATTGCTCACTTTCTCTCATATTCTAATTTCTCCTTTCTCATTAATATTTAAGTCATTCTTTGTGCATTCTCCCCAATCTTTTGAGTTGTCACACATCTTTGCAGATTACATTGTTTTCCTCCAACTAAATACTGTCTTTAACTTCAGTTAGCCACGAATGGTGCATCCTACCCTTGGAGTTTTTTCTTCTTATTTGAATGTATCCTTTTTATTCGCCCCTGGGGATATGGGCACCACTAACCAGGCCAGCATTTATTGCTCATTCCTAACTGCCCTGAGAAAGGTGATTGTGAGTTGCAATTCTTGAGATGTAGACATACCCTTCATACTCTTGGAAAATTAGTTCCAGGATTTTGACCTAGTGACATTAGTGGCAGCATCAACAAAATGGTGATATAGTTCTAGGTCAGAATGATGTATGGTTTGAAGGGGTACTTGCAAACGATGTTATTTCCATGGGATTGCAGCTTTTCTACCTGCATTGGTCAGAGGAGTGGAAGATACTAGCAAAGGAGCCTTGGTGAGTCACTGCAATATGACTTGTACATAGTACGCACTACTGCCACTGTGTGTCAGTGGTGAAGGGAGTGAATGCTGAAGATGATAGATTGTGTGCTAAACATGTAGGCTGCTTTGTCCTGAATGGTGTCAAATGTTTCATGTTTTGATAGTGTACCATCACACTCCTGAATTATACTTTATAGATAGTGGACAGGGAGACAGGACTGGAGGTGAGTAACTAACCACAGAATTACTCATCTTTGACCTGCTCTAGTAGTCAGAGTATTTATATTGCTGGCCCAATTCAGCTTCAAGTCAATGGTTATCCCCAGGATGTTGATAGTGGAGGATTCAGTGATGGTAATGCCACTGACTGTCAAGGGGTAATGATTAGATTAGTTCTTACTGGAAGTAGTTATTGCCTGTTACTTGTGTGACATGAATGTCACATGTCTTTTTAGAGTCCCACCCTGAATGTTGTTCAGGTCTTGCTGCATGTAAACACAGACTGTTCCAGTATCTGAGCAATTATGAATGGTGCTAAGTATTGCGTCAGCAAAGAACCACATTTTTTACCTTATTTTTGGGGAAAATTATTCATCAAGTATGTAAAGATGTAATGTTTAGGAGATTACCTTGAGAAAATCCTGAAGAGAATTTGGACTGAGATTATTGTCTTAAACAATCAGGACCATCTTCCTTTGTGCTAGGTTAGATTCCAACCAGCAGAGAACTTTCCCACATGCGAGTATTCTGAAATATCTTTTAAAATATCTGCCACTGCATTTCCACCAACCTATGTTGTAACTTCACATCAGCTCTAGTGAAGAGTCTTCTCAACTCGAAATGTTAGCTAACTCTCTCTCCATGGATGCTGCCTGACCCACTGTGATCTCCAGCATTTGTTGTATTCCAGCACCTGCAGTAATTTGCTCCTATCTTGTAACCTAATTTCTCAGCTCACTTCAACCAGCTCTGTATTCATTCTCATATAATGACCTTTAATTAAGTTTAACACAGTAGATTTAGGTCTAAATCTTCTCTCCCTCAAAAGAAGTGTGGTTTTCAATCATGTTGCGAACAACGCTGTCTAGGGGTACCTTCACAATGAGGTCATTAATTCATTGAACATTATCAGAAATAGTATAAAGTTCTCCCTCGTTGCCTCTAGAAAATACTACTCTAAGAAGCTGTCCTGAAAGCAATCCATCGACCATTATCAAGACTCTATTTGCCAATCTAATTCATCCAATCTAAATGTAAATTTAAATCATCGATTGTTAGTGTCATACCTTTTGCTCAAATTCCTATCATTTCTTCTTGTATAGGTTAGCTGACAGGCCTTCTCTCTGTGTTGTCCTAATTTAATCTTTTATCAACAAAGCTACACCTTCGCCTGTTCACGCTTTCCTGTAATTCCGAAACATCTTGTATCCTTCAATATTCAGATTCATTCCCTTGTCACTCCTTGCAACCACATCACTGCATTGAGTATCAAACTATACATATTAGTGTCTATTTTTGTGGTCAATTAATGTATTTTGTTATGAATGCTATTTGCATTCATTTACAGGACCCTAACTTCTGTCCTTTTACTATTTCCTTAAGCAGTGGCCCTTCCTGTTGGTGAACCCTTAAATTTGCACATTCTGTACCTGCCTGCCATTCTGTGATCATCATATAGCTTATTGCCATCTTATTAATTCTCTAATTAATGTTTTGTTAAATAATAAAATATAAATGAATTAAATTGGTGAGGGGTATTGGTATTTGTAATTCTATTTTCCAATTCTAAGCCACAGCATTGATACTTTATTTTTTATGTTCCAGAATTAATAACAAAAATTTCTATGAAATAACTTCTAAAACATCAGTTAACAAAACAAGACCTCCATTAGATCAAATTAGTCCAGAAAATGTTATTACACTCACAGTAAGTATGCGTTGCATTTGGATGTACATTGATTGGTATTTTCTGTTCAATATTCTCCACTCCTTTCCTAAAGGACAATAAACTTCATGAAATTGTTCAACATGATGTCAGTGTTTGCAAGAAATGAATTTCATATGAAAGCCTTTGCTACCAAAATGATTTTGAAAGCTCATTATAAAATTTGTTTATCAGGATATGAATATCACAATGATACAACTAACTAATTTTTATTATTTTTTAAAGGTCAATACTGGACACTTCCCCATACAGACTGCCTATGTCATGGTTGAAATACCAGTATCTACAAAAAAGAACAATCGACTTTTATACCTTACTGATATAAACCACGTATGTGTTTATCATTTTTAGTAGTTCATGTCTAGCAGGATTACAGCAGCACTGAAGTGGGCTATATGACAATTGCAACTTTTGTATGAAGAGCAAAGAACCTCAAGATTTATGAAAATCTAATTAACATCCTCCTCAGTGAATGGAATTTCTTGTGCCAGGATAAAATATATTAAGGATAATTTTGACTCCAGGATATGATATTAGATGACCGATATTGATTTTGATTTCAATGGAAATGGAAATCAGTTGCTTTCCACTATCACTTGAAGTCAAACCCCCTGCCATCTGCCTGATGCTAGCTCATATATCAACATTCAGTTTAAAACAAAAACTAAGCTCTATCCAGTAAAACATGAGCAGATATTTGATTTTCATCTTCTGTCAATTTGGCATCTATTACCTGTTTTTTTTATTGCTGACTGGAGCTAATACATGTAATAATGTGAGCTTCAGGAAAAAATGATGTGTATAAACAAATTTGTTGGTTCTTCTTATGAGTGTAATTTCTGCCTGTCTATGCATTTCACTGTTTATGTTATTCAACGCATGTTCTAAGCTCATACTTGTACCTGTGGTGGACACCTGTATTAATAAGCAGATCAAGGGCAATTTCTCTGATGTAGATATTCAGGTTATTCATAAGGAATGTTGGAAGGGCATTCACTCCTTATTAATTGAGCAAGTTCTGGATAAGGATCTGTATTGCTGGCAGGCACTGCTCAAAGCTGAAATAGGATTTCATAAGATGACCCCATTTGGAAAGTTCAACAGTCATTGGCTGATTGGGGGCATTGTAACAAAAGATGGATCTATTACCAGTGCTCTAGCAGCAAAGAAAACTCACTCCTAAGCTACAAGCATCAGTCATAATTCATCACTGCTATTTATTCAGCGGCCTGCCTTTTACATTTGACATTCATTAGCAATTAGGTTATTTGTGATTTTCAGTTGATCATTCATTATAATGATCTATTTTTCCAAAATGATCGCAGAGCAACAATATCATTTGTGATGCAAAACTTGATACTCTGGACATCGCCGATTATCATTCCACAACTTTTAAGACGGAGAGCTTCAGCAGTTTCAACGATTTGGTAAGTCAATATGCTATAATGAGAAAGTGAGGACTGCAGATGCTGGAGGGTCAGAGTCAAAAACAGTGGCACTGGAAAAGCACAGCAGGTCAGGCAACATCTGAACAGCAGGACAGTCAACATTTCAGGAATAAGTTCTTCATCAGGAATGTCATTTTGGACCTAGCATTAACTTGGAGCTTATCATTTTATTCACGTTTAGTGATTTTTGTAAATATTCTTAATCTGTTTTTCACCTCTACCATCTGGGATCTAATTTCTGGCAATCATGAGTCCCAAAGCCAACCTAGCAGATCTCTTTTCAAGTTATGGGTATCTTGACGATTAATCAGTAATGTGGAAGAACTTAGTCAAATGGTTGAAAAATGTGTTAATGTTAGGGGAAACAATTATCTGTAGAACTGTTCTCTAAGCCTAATTCTAAACTACTCACAACAGCTGGATCATATAAGTTTCCTCATTAGTACCTCTCCTCAAAAGTATCAGTGCTAGTTCCAGTCAAGTGCTTGTTATAGAGCAGTGTTATATGCATCATAACTTGATATGGGATTCTGGCATCAGAATCTGTGTTGCAAGACTCCAGTAATTGATATATGGTTTCCAAGCCATTAAATGTTAATGAGCTGTGTTGGATCAAACAAATGGGGAATGGAGGATTAGTGTGAGGTAAGTTTGTTGTGGCAGATGCAGATGCTAGCAAGATAACTAACCGCTGGTCAAAGTTCACAATATCACAGTCTTTACTACTACTTGTGACTCCGTAGATACCAAAGGAGTCCATGTCCAAATGTAGAAAGTTCTTGATCACATTAGAATTTGAGCTGACAAGTGGCAAGGGCCATAGATGCGGATTATATGTCATCCTACCACATAAAAGGATCCCACTGTTCCAAACATATTAATTAGACCTTTCAGCCCTTGAGCTCTCTTCACCATTCATTAAGATTATGGCTGATCAGATTGTAATCTTATGTCCACATTCCCGTCCATCTCTAATAACTTTGCTATGCCTTGCTTAACAAGAATCAGTGTCATTTTGCCTTCGAAATATTCAAGGACTCTTTTTTCAGTCTCTTATCAGGGACAGAGTTCCAAATTCTCATGGCCTTCCGAGAGAATAAATTCACCTAATCTCTATTTTAAATGTAAAATCCTTGACTTTTAAACAGGGACCCCTAATTCTAGATCCTCTCAAAAGAGGAAACATCCTTTCAATATCAATCCTGTCTTCAAGATTTTAAATAATTCAGTCGTCATTGCTTAATCATCTGAACTCCAGCAATTACAAGTGTAGCTTGTCCATCCTTTCTTCACAGAATATCCTGTCTAATCCAGATTATTAAACTGGGAAACCTTATATGAACTGCTTCCAACACATTTATATCCCTTTTTAAATAATGGGGCAAATACTGTGTACCTGTATAGTTTTCTAGTCACAGACTCACCAGTGCCCTACTTGGCTGAAGTTAAAGCTTCCTACTTTTGTATTCAATTCCCCTTTGTAATAAATTATAATGTTTGACTAGCTTTCCTAATTCTTTGTACCTGCAAACTGACCTTTCATGATACGTGTGTGAGGGCAACTAGACACCTCTGTATCTCAGCCCTAAAACACCTAATTTTACATGTACCTGTACATGGAAAATAAGTCAAATAACACCTTTTGAACCACAAAATTCACCTAACAGATTAGTGTTTTACTTATCACACATAGAACATTACAGCTCAGTATAGGCCTTCTGGCCCTCAATGTTGCACCGCCCTGTGAAACCTATCTGAAGCCCATCTAACCTACACTATTACACTCTCATCCATAGGCCAATTTAAATGCTTGTAAAGTTGGCAAGTCTACAACTGTTGCAGGCAGTGCATTCCACGCCCCCTACGACTCTCTGAGTAAAGAAACTACTCTGACATCTGTCCTATATCTAACACTCCTCAATTTAAAGCTATGCACCCTCACGCTAGCCATCACCATCCTAGGAAAAAGGCTCTCACCATCCACCCAATCTAACCCGCTAATTATTTTATATGTCTCAATTAAATCATCTCTCAACCTTCTTCTCTCTAACAAAAGCAGCCTCAAGTTGCTCAACCTTTCCTCATAAAATTTTCCCTCCATACCAGGCAACATCCTAGTAAATCTCCTTTGAACCTTTCCAAGCTTCCACTGCCTTCCAATAATGCAGTGACCAGAACTGCATGCAATAGTCCAAGTGTGGGTGCACCTGAATTTTGTACAGCTACAGCATGACCTCATGATTCCAAAACTCAGTCCATCTACTAATAAAAGCTAATAAACCGTATGCCTTCTTAACAGCCCTGTCAACCTGGGTGGCAACTTTAAACAATCCATGTTCATGGACACCAAGATCTCTCTGCTCACCTACACTACCAAGAATCTTATCATTCGCCCAATAATCTGCATTCCTGTTAGTCCTTCCAAAGTGAATCACCTCACACTTTCCTGCATTAAACTCAATTTGCCTCCTCTCAGCACAGTTCTGCAGGTTATCTATGTCCCTCTGTAGCCTACAACAGCCTTCGGCACTATCTACAACTATACCGACCTTGGTGTCGTCCGCAAATTTACTATTCCATCCAGGTCCTTTATAAAAATGATAAACAGCAGTGGACCCAAAACAGATCCTTGTGGTACACCACTAGTAACTGAACTCCACGATGAACATTTCCCATCAACCACCACCCTCTGTCTTCTTTCAGCAAGCCAGTTTCTGATCCAAACCGCTAAATCACCCTCAATTCTATGCCTCCATATTTTGAGCAGTAGCCTACCATGGGGAACCTTATCAAACACCTTACTGAAATCCATATACACCACCTCAACGGCTTTACCTTCATCCACCTGTTTGGTCACCTTCTCTAAGAACTCAATAAGGTTTGTGAGGCACGATCTACCCTTCACAAAAACGTGCTGTCTCTAATCAATCCTTTCTAGGTGATTATAAATCCTATCTCTTATAACCTTTTCCAACACTTTACCCACAACCGAAGTAATCGTCTATAATTACCAGGGTTGTATCTGCTCACTTTCTTGAACAAGGGGACAACATTTGCTATCCTCCAGTCTTCTAGCACTATTCCTGTAGACAATGACGACATAAAATCAATCTCCTCCCTGGCTTCCCAGAGATTCCTAGGATAAATCCCATCCAATCCAGGGTCCTTACCTATTTTCACACTTTCCAGATTTTCTAACACCACTTCCTTATGAACCTCAATCCCATCTAGTCTAGTCATACCTTTTAACAGAGTGCAAAGTTTCAAATCTCTCGTATGTGGTGTGTTGTAAAGATGTGAAGGAGTTAAAGAAAAGCCTCGACAGAGCAGAGCCCAAATGACAAACAATAAAGATAGCACACAGTCACACCCAGTTGACACCTATTATATTTTTAGAAACTTTCAGAGACTTTATAGGATAACTAAGACACCAACAATTATAGTAATATTCAAACTGTACAAAGCAATGCCAGACATCAGATAATGCCTAACACCAAAAAGAGAGAATTTAATCATCTCCCCTAGTCATTCAACAGCATTACCTTAATTGAATCTTCTGCCATCAACATCCTAAAGGGTACCTTTGTTATAATCACCATATGCTACCAATAACTTTAGAAAGATAACTGAACTACCAGTGAAATAAATATTCACATGATAAAACTTAAAATTGTAAGACTTTGACCATAAAATGAATTAAGAGCAACACTGACTAAAGAGTATTTTTGTATTCTTTAAATTACAGAGAAAATCGACCATTTAACTGTTAAAATAACTGGAAGTCCAATTTCATGATTATACTTTATATCTACTCTGCTTCCTGTTAGCCAGCCAATCTTCAATCTGTGCAAAACTTGACCCTCTACAGCCTTAGTTTTCATTTTCCACTGTAACATTTGATCTGATGTCTTATCAAATACCTTCTGGGAATCTAAGTGTAATATATAATTTAGTTCTCCTTCAGCTACAATGCAGGCTACTTCTTCGAAGATTTCAAATATATTGGTTAATCATAATTTCCTTTTCACAAAATCATGTTGAACTTGCTTGATCACATTGAACTTCTCTAACGGCTGTGCAATAATATATTTAACAGTAGTCTTCCCTTTGGCAGATGTTGATCTAACTGGCCTTTGGTTCCCTGCTTTCTGTTTCCCTCCCTTTTCAAACAAAGGAGTGATCCTCACTATTTTCTGACCTAGTAGAAGCAAATCCAATCTAGAAAAGTTTGCTTATTACTTGAAAGTCTGGATGTTTTCTGAAATTGCATTTACATAGTTAAAAATCTCTGCTATGCTTACTTTAACAATTTTCTTTGCTTCTGAAGAATTGTGAAAATGTCAATTGTGAGAAATTTTTATGCATTATGAACAATCTCAAAATGAACAACCAATACACAATCAAAATTGCTATGAGGATTTGGCTGAAGACATTTATAAATGTAAGTACTCATCATAAAATTATTTATAATAATGACTTTGCATCCACGTTTTTAAAGGTGCGCTTTCTCTTTCTCTTGAAAAACATTTTTTTTTGATTTGTTGAATGTAGAATTCACTAGCTGGACCAGCATTTGTTGAGCAATCCTAAGTGTAGTTATGATGTTTTCTGGGACATTGTCTGTAAAGTGCAGTTCTATGATTATGATTACGTCAAGCTGATGTCTGACTAGTCTATGAAACAGTTCTCAAATTTGATACTAGTTCTCAGATGTCAGTGTATTGTTAGGCTGAAAGCACCACACAGACTTTTTAAAGTCTGATTGAAAAGAATAAAAGACACATGTGCTTCAATACATAGCAAATTTATTAGCTTAATCTTAACATATATCCAAACGAATGAGCAAATCTATTAGCTTAAACTATTGTACATAGGCAAACTAATGAGTCTCACTGCCTGCAGACTCATTGGGATTGGTAACTGTGGCACTCGGGGCTCTTTCTCGGATTCCATGCCATTGGTCTCACAAACCTGCTTCAATGGTGAAAGTCCAACTAGTGGGGCAAAGTCCCTGATACTAATGCTATCAGAATCTCATGTTAAGTGCTGCACCACCCTTTCTCAGTGCTTCCAGTAATTTTCCAAACATTCCATTGTGAAAAAAAACAACTCCAGGTGTCTGTATTAACTGCACAATAGTCTGTTTCTCAGTTATCTTCCAGCCAAAACAAACTGTTTTTGCACTGGGTCTGCTTTCCATATAATTTTCCACTTTCTTTAATTTCTCATTATCGTGTCCAATTAATCCTTAATAATCTGGTTTGGAGATATTTTTTAAGCTGAGCACTACGGTTAATCAGGTGGTCTTTGGTGGACCAGCAAGACTTAGATTGCCATTGTTATTTCCAATACCTCCATCGATGTCAGATTGACTGTTCAGTTTCTTTCTTGTTTGACACATTTTAGCTATTTGACCAACTACAGGAGAACCTCGATTATTCGAACGTGATGGGCGGGCACTATTTCGTTCGGATAATCGATTATTCAGTTTTCAAAGTCTGCTCCCCGTTCAGGAGACTGCAGCAGCACACAGCGCACGAGGTCCCACCACAAACACTGTCTATCGCAACCCAACCCCATCCAACATCGCCCCCCGGCCCCGACCCCATGCAACACCTCCCCCCACCCCCAACATGGTCCCCCACCTCATGCAACACCTTCCCCCACCCCGTGCAACACCTCCTCCCCTTCAACACCACCCCCCCCCACCCCCAACAACTCCCCCCACCCCAAACCCCATCCAAAACTGCCACCCTGCCCGCCCCTCTCCAGGGCAGCTGAACTGGACACCAACAACATGATTGCTGTAGTTGCCTTTGTGGGGTAAGTCTCCAAACAGCACGCACGCGCACGCACACACACATCTTTTTACTGCGACATTTACTGGGGATGGGGGAGTTTAGGGTACAGCCCTGTGTAGAACTCCAGGGAAAGTGTGGGGAGAGAGGGAGGGCGGGCAGTCAGTCATTTGGATATGGTGCCTGTTTAATCACTGTAAACAAATGACACGAATCACTGTTGGAAACACGCCTTTAATGTAATGTTCCATCGGGACCTTGAGATCTCCTTCGGATAATCAGATTTTCGGATAATTGGTATTCGGATAATCGAGGTACCTCTGTAAATGGCTTGCTAGGCCATTCCTGAGTTCAACCACTTTGATCCATCGTTTTGAGCCACACTTAGCCCAGAAGAGAAGAGATAAGGACAGCAGCTTTCCTTACCTAAAGGATATTAGTAAATCAGATGTATTTTTAACGAGAAGCATCAATGGTCTCATAATCATTATTGGACTTTTGCTTTCAGATTTTATTGGTTTGAATTCCACCATCTGCCATGGTGGGATTTGAACCCTGGCATCCACAGTATTTCCTTGGTCTCTAGATTATTGGCAGAGTGACAATACCACAATGTCATCAGCTTTTTCATTACAATGCTACTCGAGTAAAAAATCCTGAAAATGGCTATTTATGAATTTTTCCAAAAATTCTAATTTTAATATCTGACAGCATTTGTAGTTAATCTTATTGGCAATTGTGACTGAAGACTTTAAGAAGTTGTACCAAATTCTGTGACATATGTTGGTTTATTTTTGCACAACTGGTTTGGATTCAAAACAGAGAGCAATTATGGTACATACAACTAAATTTTATATTTCATTGTTAGTCCTTTGTAAAATTTATTGTACTGTGTGTTTTCTAACTTTCCCATTATCATCTTTTGCTAAATTTCAGCATTGCCTGATTTCTGTCCTTCCAATTGAAGGCAATGAAACCAAGAACAGAAGTATTGCCCCAGCTGAATAAACATTCAGTAGCAAATTGCTATTGATTACCGGGGAGTTGTTCAGATACATTCTGCCTTTGTTGTCTGAGCAAGACTGAGCAAGACTGAGGGAGACATGCAACGTAACTGGATTTTAATGATGTACTGCTTCATAATGCTGACTGATCTCTAGCCCTGGAAAAACTACTTTATATTTATTTCCATTATTATAAAATAATTCAAATAATTTATTTAAAAAAGCTGAAGTTAATTTATTATATTTTACTTCTATATGCACATTCCAATCTATCATTTTGCTCTCCATGGAATTATTAAACGTGGACAATAGTTGTAAACTTGCTGTTTGTGAGAATTATTTACGTTAATTGGTTCTTTAGCCTGTTTAAAAACATCAATATTGGTGAAAAGCAGAAATCCCCATAAGCTGGCGATTGAATCAAAGCAAGGAATGGAAATAGATAATTCTTACGACAGTATTTTTTGTCCTCTGCTCTCTGTGATTAATATAACCGGGAACTGGATAAGTTATTTTGTTTCAACCGACCATTTTTGGCTGTTGTCCCTCAGTGGTAGTTTGGTTTAAGGATGCCACTAAAGATGTTAATTCTTTAGCATTGTTAAATAATTGATAGGTTACATTTTTATCATCTTTTATGTACACTTCACATATTTAAGTCACTTGAAACTAGTGCAATTTTAATACTTCTACTTAATTTTACTTTGTTTTAGGCTGACTTTCAAAGAATAACACTAACTCCATCAGCACAGATTGAAACAAGGAATCCATTGTTCATCATCAATGCCAATAACGTGACAGTAAGTGACTTCAGAATTACTCAGAACTACTAAATAGTTGAAATGTGAGATACAATGAAATCGATCTTGGAACATAGCTAAGAGAATGGGTGGCATGGTGGCTCAGTGGTTAGCACTGTAGCCTTACAGCACCAGGATCCCAGGCTCAGTTCCAGCTTTGGGTGACTGTGTGTGTGTAATTTGCACATTCTCATGTGTCTGCATGGGTTTTTTCCAGTTTCGGCCCACGGTCCAAAGATGTGCAGATCAGGTGAATTGGCCATGATAAATTGTCCATAGTGTTAGGTGCATTAGTCAGTGGGAAATGGGTCTGGGTGGGTTACTCTTCAGAGGGTTGGTGTGGACTGGTTGGGCCGAAGGGCCTGTTTCCACACTGTAGGGAATCTAATCTAATCTAATAATGAAAGAAGAAGGTACACTTGGACAATTTAAACATAAACACCTTGAAATGACATGAAAATATTATTATTTTAACACTCGATCATTTTACCAAACTCGGCACAGTACAAGTATAATTTTCAGGGATTTTCATACGAGGTTTCTCTCCATGAGTTCTACCAAATTATTTCAAGCAATTTTATACTGTTTACCTCATTATGTAGGTGCCACACTCAATGACACCACACTCTCTGCTACCAGGATTTCTGCCACAAGCACCATATTTAAAGCCCAGATATGCACCAGGTTAATTACAAATAGCCCTTCACAGTACACTGAGTGGGAGGAACATGATAAACAAAAATACTTCTGAGGGTACATAGGGATTCAGGTCCCACCATTAAAAACTGAAGCTCACATTTATAAATATATTTCCACTTTTCATCATCTGATTGACTGTCATTATAATTGCAGCTGCAAGAATCAAGTGACACATCTCTTGGACCATTTCATGATTGAACTCTAAAAGAATGCTACCTTTCCCTAACCCCCAACATAGCATAACATCTTATCAATGTTCAGGATTGCTCATGGCTCATCTCATCAACTTGAAAAGACAGCCTGGACTGCGAAATGACCAGTTGTCTGACTGATCACTGTGCAGCTCCCCAGCTGACTTACCACTAGTTCCCAGTCTGGTTGCACTGGACCTGCAAGACTCACTATGCCCCCTGACTGGCAACAGTTCCACTAGAGGAGCAACACCTCGTTATCTGCCGAGGTACCTTACAGCATTCAGTTTAACAATTTCAGAGCACAAACACCATCCTCCCTGTCCATTACCTGCCCCACCCACCCCAGGTTGTGTCTGGTTTGTGTTGCTCTCAGCACAGCCACACTATTTTCAACCATTCACACTTCTCGTTAGCACCCTACTCAGCATCAGTATTCACATTGTCTTATCATCAGTATTCCCATTATTTGTCTCTTCTTTCCTCTCTGTCAGCACCAGTTCCACATATTCTATTCGCTCCTCACACCCCTCATCATCAGCATAAATGCCACCTTTTCCCAACTGCTTTCAGTTCTCATGAAGGGATTTGAAACTTTAACCATTTTTCTCTCCATAGATGCTGCTGGACCTGCTGAGTGTCTCCAGCCATTCTGTTTTTGTGACCATTCCTCTCGATTGAGGACTACTCTCCTAAGACTTTGAGACATAACCATTTGGTTGAAGCATATTCAGTGCTTTGGCCACATAAGCCACTGGTACATATTGAAAGTGTAATATTGACATAGCATAATGTTGTGTAGCAATGCTCCCTTGAAATTGTCACAGCTGATTTTGTGTCAACGCCAGGAGACAATGCAAGGCAGAAGTACAATGAGCCTGCCAGTACTGAATGGTGCAGCAATATACAAAAAGCCAAGGGAAGGCAGAGATATCTAAATGGGTGCAGAGTCAATGTGCACTGAGAGAACAGACACAAACCCTTGGATATGCACTGTTCAGAGGTGTGATATGGATCCCTGACTCTGCAGAAAAATATAGCATTGCAATATAAGGTGTCACTGCATTCCAAAGTACAGCATTGAAATAGTGAACAGTATTACAAGTTAGACCAAAAGGTAACAAAATGACCTGGTGAGACTGGCGTGTGTCCAATAATTTCAGTGCTAGAATACAAGGTATGAAACTGTGTTTGTATCAAATGGGTGACTGTGATTTGGCAGTTGGTTGTGCACTTGCCATGAGGAATATCAATAAGAGTGTACATTTATTTGTAATATTCATTCAGGAGATGTGGACATCACTGGCTGGGTTGGTATTTATATAGAGTGAAAAATATTATTCATGGGTTTACTGTGTTGACCCATGTCCTGACAGGACCAGAGTGTGGGAATGAGTAAAAACAAAATGGAAGGACTAATGACAGATGCAGGAAGAGAGATCCTGCGAAGGGAATTTAAGGAAGTAGGGTAGAAAGTTGAAAAGCAGGACCTGTAGGTGGTAACCTCACAATTATTCCCCGTCCCATGTCTTAGTGAGGCCAGATATAGGAAGATAATACAGTTGATTCCATGGCTAAAGAGCTGGTGTAGGCAGGGGTGCTTCAGATATCTGGATCATTGGGATATTTTCCAAAGAAACAGGAACCTGCACAAGAATGACGGGTTGTACCTAACCTGAAGGGGCACCAACATCCCTGCAGGGAGGTTTGCTAATGCCACTAGACGGACCTTAAATGAGTGGTGGGGAGGTGGGAAAACAAAGCAATAATTCAGTATGTAGAGTGTTTCAAGAGATGAGAGGGGATAAATCAAGTAAGTCTAGTAGGAAGTACAGGCAGGCCAGGTTAGTGAGCATGGTAGGTCTTGCAGTCTGAAGTGTATTTAGTTTAATGCAAGGAGTATAACAGATAAGGCAGATGAGCTTTCAGCATGAACTAGTATATGGGACAACTATGTGGTTGCCGTTAAGAAACTTTGTTGACAGAGTTTTGATGGAATTAGACAGGAGCTTGCAGGAGCTCTTTGGAGTAGTTTGTTTGCAGGCAAAGGGACCTCCGGCAAGTGGGGGGCCTTTAAATGTGTGATAGCTAGAGTTCAAGATCTGTACCTTCCTGTGAGGGTGAAGGGCGAGGTTGGCAGGAATTGGGAACACTGGATAACAAAAGATATTGAGGTTTTGACCAGAAAAAAGGAGGCATGGCTCAGGTAAAGGCAGCTGGATCAAAGGAACCTCTGGAGATATATAAGGGACACAGGAGTTTAGTGAAGAAGGAAATCAGGAGTGCAAAAATAGGGCATGAGATAACTTTGGCTGTGAAGATTAGGGTGAATCCTCCAAGGAGATTCCCTAAGTGTATTAAAGGAAAAAGAATAACTAGAGAGAGAGAATAAGACCAAAGTGGATATGTAGATGTGGAACCACAGGAGATGAGCGAGCTTCTTTGTGTTTACTGTGGGGAAAGACATGAAGACTTGGGAACTTAGAGAAGTTAGTGGTGATATGCTGGGGACAGTCCTATCACAGTAAAGGAGGTGTCGGACGTATTAGAATATACATGATGGATAAATCTCCTGGTCCTGACCGTATATCCAAGAACCCTGAAAGAGGCTAGAAAAGAAATTGTGTGGGCCCTGCAATCATTGTCAGTCAAGAATGAGTTCCCGGAAAACTGAAGGGTAGCAAATGTGTCCTTATTCAAGGAGTGCTGTAAAGAAAAACCTGGGGACTACAGACCAGTAAGCTTAACATCTGAGGTGGGTAAGTCACTTGAAAAGATTCTGAGATAAGATATGTATGCATTTGGAAAGACAAGGTTTGATTAGTCAGCATGGCTTTGTGCGTAGGAGATCATTCCTCATAAATTTATTAGAGTTGTTTGATGAAGTCAGCAGGAAGGTTGATGAGGGCAGGGCAGTAGACATAGTCAATATGGATTTCAGTAAAGCCTTTGATAAAGTTCCAAATGGTAGGCTGCTCTGGAAGGTTAGATTGCATGTAATCCACAGGGAGCTGGCAAATTAGACACACAATTGGCTTAATGGTAGGAGCAGAAGGTTATATTGGAAGGATGTTTGTCGGACTGGAGGCCTGTGACTAATGGTGTGCTTCAGGGCCAGTGCTGGGCCCATTGCTGTTTGTTATCTATATCATGATTTGGATGAGGATGTACAAGGTACTATTAGTAAGCTTGCAGATGACACTAAAATAGGAGATATCGTGGACAGTGAGGAAGGTTGTCAGAATTTGCAGCAGGACCTTGATCAGCTGGGGATGTGGGCCAAGAAATGGCAAATGGAGTTTAATATAGATAAGTGTGAGGTGTTGCACTTTGGAAAGTCAGATCAAAGTTTTGACGGGGTTAGGCAAGAACTTTAAAAAGCTGATTGGGGGCAGATGTTCACAGGTAAAGGGTCAGCTGGAAAATGAGAAACCTTCAGAAATGAGATAACGTGAGTCCAGAGACAGTATATTCCTGTTATTGTGAAAGGAAAGGCTGGTAGGTGTAGGGAATGCTGCATGATTAGAGAAATTGAGGGTATGATTAAGAAAAAGAAGGAAGCATTTGTCAGATATAGATATGAGAGATCAAGTGAATCCTGAGAGTATAAAGGCAGTAGGAGAAATCTTAAGAGGGAAATCAGGAGGGCAAAAAGGGGACATGAGATAGCTTTGGTAAATAGGGTTAAGGAGATTCCAAAGTGATTTTAGAAATACATTAAGAACAAAAGGATAACTAGGGAGAGAAATAAGGCACCACAAAGATCAGCAAGGTGGCCTGTGTGTGGAGCCACAGGAGATGGGGGAGTTATTAAACGAGTATTTTGGCATCTGTGTTTATTGTAGAGAAGGACATGGAAGATATAGAATGTGGAGAGATAGATGGTGACATTTTGAAAAATATCTATATTACAGAGGAGGAAGTGCTGGATGTCTTGAAATGCAAAGAAGTGGATAAATCCCCAGGATCTGATCAGATGTACCTTAGAACTTTGTGGGAAGCTAGGGAAGTGATTGCTAGGCCTCTTACTGAGATATTTGTATCATTAATAGTTACAGGTGAGGTGCCAGAAGACTGGCGGTTGGTTAACTTGGTACCACTATTTACGAAAGGTGGTAAGAACAAGCCAAGGAACTACAGATCGGTGAGCCTGATGTCGATGGTGAGCAAGTTGTTGGAGGTAATCCTGAGGGACAGGATTTACACACTTTTGGAAAGGCAAGGACTGATTAGGGATAGACAATATGGCTTTGTGCGTAGGAAATCATATCTCACAACTTGACTTTTGAAAAAGTAACAAAGAAGACTGATGAGGGTAGAGTGGTGGATATGGTCTCTATGGACTTCAGTAAGGCATTCAACAAGGTTCCCCATGGGAGAGTGGTTAGCAAGGTTAGATCTCATGGAATACAGGGAGAACTAGGCATTGGATACAGAACTGGCTCAAAGGCAGAAGACAGAGGGTGGTGGTGGAGAGTTGCTTTTCAGACTGGAGGCTTGTGACAGTGGAGTGCCAAAAGAATCTGTACTGGGTCCACTATTTTTCATCATTTATATAAATGATTTGGATATGAACATAAGAGGTATAGTTAGGAAGTTTGCAGATGACACGAAAATTGGAGGTATAGTGGACAGTGAAAAAGATTACCTCAGATTACAAAGGGATCTTGATCAGATGGGCCAGTGGCAGATGGAGTTTAATTCAGATAAATGCCAGGTGCTGCATTCTGGGAAAGCAAATCTTAACAGGACTTATACATTTAATGGTAAGGGCAGAGGGAGTGCAGGTTCACAGTTCCTTGAAAATGGAGCCACAGGTAGATAGGATAGTGAAGGCGACGTTTGGTATGCTTTCCTTAATAGGTTGAAGCACTGATTATAGGAGTTGGGAGGTCATGTTGCGGCTGTACAGGACTTTGGTGAGGCCACTTTTGGAATATTGCATGCAATTCTGGTCTCCTTCCTATTGGAAGGATTTTGTGAACCTTGAAAGGGTTCAGAAAAGATTTACAAGAATGTTGCAAGGGTTGGAGGATTTGTGCTATAGGGAGAGGTTGAATAGGCTAGGGCTGTTTTCCCTGGAGTGTTGGAGGCTGAGGGGTGACCTCATAGAGGTTTATAAAATCACGAGGGGCATGGATAGGATAAATAGACAAAGTCTTTTCCCTGGGGTGGGGAAGTCCAGAACTAGTGGGCATAGGTTTAGGGTGAGAGGAGAAAGATATAAAAAGGATCTAAGGGGCAGCTTTTTCACACAGAGGGTGGTAAGTGTATGGAATGAGCTACCAGAGGAAGTGGTGGAGGCTGGTACAATTGCAACATTTAAAAGGCATCTGGATGGGTATATGAATAGGAAGGGTTTGGAGGGATATGGGCCAGGTGCTGGCAGATGGGACTAGATTAGGTTATGATATCTGGTTGGCATGGATAAGTTGGATCAAATAGTCTGTTTCCATGCTGTACATCTCTATGACTATGACTAGGAGTTTCATAGTGGAAAAAGTGAGGACTGCAGATGCTGGAGATCAGAGTTGAGAATATCGTGCTGGAAAAACACAGCAGGTCAGGCAGCATCTGAGCAGAAGAATAGATGTTTTAGGCATAAGTCCTTCATCAGGAATGAAGCTTGTTGGCTGGGGGCACAGAGCTAAATGGGAGTCAGGTGGGGCTGGAGGCAAGGTAGCTGGGAGTGGGATATGTGGATGAAGGTGGGGGAGAAGGTGATAGGTCGAAGAGGAGGGTGAAGTAGATGGATGGGAAAGATGATGGACAGGTCAAGAGGGCCATGCCGAGTTGGGGGCTTGGGACTGGGATAAGTGAGGAGAGGGGAAATGAGGAAACTGGTGAAATCCACATTGATCCCATGTGGCTGCAGGGTCCCAAGGCGGAAGATAAGGCATTCTTCCTCCAGGCGATAGGTGGTTTGGGTTTGGCAGTGGAGGAGGCCCAGGACCTGCATGTCCTTGATGGGGTGGGAGGGGGAGTTGAAGCGTTCAGCCATAAGGTGGTGGGGGTTGGTACGGGTGGCCCAGAGATATAAACAATCTGCAAGTTGTCGTCCTGTCTCCCCGATTTAGAGGAGACCGCATCAGGTACAAGATACTGTAGATGACATTTGTGGAAGTACAGGTAAAGTTCTGTCGGATATGGAAGGATCCTTTGGCGCCTTTGGAGATGAGGGGGGACGTGTGGGCACAGGTTTTGCACTTCCTGCAGAGAAATATATCTCTAGTGGTGGACTGTTTGTCAGTGGCAGAAAATGACGCGACATATCCAGAAGTTGATGAGGTGGAAGGTGAGGACCAGGAGGTTCTATCCTTGTTGCGTTGGGAGGAGTGGGGTTCCAGGGCAGTGATGCAGGAAAGAGAGGAGATGTGCTGGAGGGCATTGTTGACCATGTAGGAGAGGAAATTGCAGTCTCCGAAGGAGGCCATCTGGGATTTTCTATGGTAGAATTCGTCATCCTGGGAGCAGATGCGGCGGAGGAGGAGGAAGTGAGAATAAAACTTGGTGTTTTTACAGAAGGCAGGGTAGCAGGAGGTGTAGTCCAAGTAGCTGTGGGAGTTGGTGGGTTTGTATAGATGTTCGTGGTTAGTCAGTCACCAGAGATGGAAGAGGTCCAGGAAGGGAAGGGAGGTGTCTGAGATGGTCCTGGTGAATTTGAAGTTGGGGTGAAAGGTGTTTGTGATGTTGATGAATTGTTCAACCTTCTTGTAGTAGCATGAGTCATCGATACAGTCATCGATGTAGCAGGGGGTGGTGCAGGTGTAGCTGCGGAAGATGGACTGGTAGGACCTTAAGGAGTTTTCTAGAACAGGGGGACCTAGGAGCTCAGGTGCATAGTTTTCTGAAAGTGGAGTCACAGGTAGATAGGGCAGTGAAGAAGGCTTTTGGCACACTGGCCTTCATCAATCAGAGCACTGAGTATAGAAGTTGGGAAGTTATGTTGCAGTTGTACAGGACTTTGGTGAGGCTGCACTTGGAGTATTGTGTTCAGTTTTGGTCACCTTACTATAGGAAGGATATTATTAAACTGGAAAGAATGCAGAAAAAAATTACAAGGATGTTGCCAGGACTCAACAGTCAGAGTTCTTGGGAGAGGTTGAATACCAGGTTGTTTTTCTTCAGAGGGGATCTTATAGAATTGTATAAGATCATGAGAGGCATGGATAGAGTGAATGCACTCAATCTTTTTCACAGTGCTGGGGAATTGAAAACTAGAGGGCATCGGTTTAAGGTAAGTGGGGAAAGAATAAAAGGAAACCTGTGGGGCAATGCTTTTACACAGAGGCAGGTATATGAACAACATTTAAGAGGCATTTGGATAAATATACGGATAGGAAAGGATTCGAAGGATATGGGCCAAGTGCAGGGAAATGGTGTTAGTGTGGATGGGCATTTTGGTTCGCATGGGCTTGTCTCTAGGACTATGACTCCATTAGAGTAGGACTGGCTGCTAAACATTCCAGACATGATAGAGATGGATGTAAAAGAGGTAGGGGAGTTGTGTTACTGATTAAGGACAATGTCAGAGCTGCACTAAGAGAGGACATGGTGGAGCACTCATCCAGCAAGGCCGTATGGGTAAGAGGGGCACAATCACTATGATGAAGTTATATTATCAACTTCCCAATAGCCAACATAAGATTAACAGATACGTCAGCAGATCCTGGAAAGGTGTAAAAACAACAGGGGTATTCTAGCGGGTGATTTTTAATTTCCCCAGTATTGACTGCGGCTTCGTTAGTGCCAGGCACAGAATCTGTTAGGTACGACCAGAAGAAATTCTTGAAACAACAGGTAGATAGAATCCCTACAGTGCAGAATGAGGTCATCTGAGACGTTGAGTCCACATTTCTGAACAGGATCCCACCCAGACCCAGACCCAAACCCCTATCCTATCCTTCTAATAGTCCATTTCCCAAAGCTACCCCACCCAGCCTGCACATCCCTGGGCAATAAGGACAATTTAGCATGGCCAATTCTCCTAATATGCGCATCCTTGGACTGTATGAGGAAACTGAACACCTGGCAGAAACCCATGTAGTCACAGGGAGAATGTGCAAACTCCAAACAGTCATCCGAGGAATGGAATCAAACCTGGGTCCTTGGTGCTATGGGGCAGCACTGCTAAACACTGAGCCACCATGCTCCCCCAGACTGAGCCATTGTGCTGCCCCAATGAGACAGTGCAACTAGGAAAGAGGCCACACTAGACCTGACACTGGGGAATGAGCCTGGCCAGGTTATCAAAGTTTCAGTGAGGGAGCATATTGGGAGCAGTCATTATATTTTCGTACATTTTTAAGATATTTATGGAACCGGATAAGATTGGTCCTTGGGTGAAATTGCTAAATTTGGGGAAGATTCATTACAACAGTATAAGACAGGAAGTGGAAAAATTGAATTATGAGCATTTATTGAAGGTAAATTCACATTTTACACGTGGGAGTCTTTTAAAAGGCTGTTGATCAGAATTCAGTGCCAGAATGTTCCCATGAGGACAAAGATGAGGGTGACAAGGTTTGAGGAATCTTGGATGATGACATGTTGCAAGTTTAGTTAAAAATTTAAAGAGTATTTTGCATCAAGAACAGCATGGATTATTCTAAGTCTGGAGAGGGAGTTTTTTGATAGTCTGGTTGGTATTAAGGAGGTGTTCGTGTTGGGTGCCTTAAAAAACATTAAGGTAGACAGCACGCGAGGGCATGATGGGACCTATCTGAGAATACTGATGGAGGCAAGGGAGGAGATTGTTGAAGTGTTGACAGAGAACTTTGTATCCTCTGTAGCCACAGGCTAGGTCCCAGAAGACTGGAAAACAGCCAATGTTGTTCCTTTGTTCAAGAAGGGCAACAGGGATAATTCAGGAAAGTAAAGGTCAGTGAGCCTAACATCAAAGGTAGGGAAGTTATTGGAGAAGATTCTTAGGGACAGGATCTACTCACATTTGAGATAGAGATCTTACTAGAGATAGTCAGCATAGCTTTGTGTGAAGTCTCGTCTCACAAATTTGATTGAGTTTATTTGAGCAAATGATGAGGATCATTAATGAGGGTGGGGCAGTGGATGTTGTGGACTTTACTCAAGCATTTGCAAAGGTCTCCCATGGTAGGCTGGTCCAGAAGATCAAATCACATGAAATCTAGGTGACTTGGTAAGTCGGATATAAAATTGTCTTGGCTGTAGAAGACAGATTAATTGTGGGGAATTGTTTTTCAGAATGCAAGTCTGTGACCAGCAGTGTTCCACTTGGATCATTGCTGGGACCTCTGTTGTTTGTAACATATGAATGATTTGGATGAAAATGTCAGTCATCTGATTAGTAAGTTTGCAAATATCACGAAAATCGATGGAATTGCAAATAATGAGGAAGGATATCAAAGGATATATATCAGCCAGAAAATTGGAGAAATGGCAAATGGAGTTTAATCCAAACATGTATGAAGTGAAGCGTTTGGGAGGTCAAATGCAGGGGGAAAGTATACAGAAAATGGTTGGAGCTTTAGGAGCACTGATATACAGAGGGATCTTATAATCCATCTCTATAGCTCCCTCAAAGTGGCAACGCTAGTGGATAAGATAGTAAAAGAGACCTACGGGGCAACTTTTTCACAGTGAGGGTGATACATGTATGGAATGAGCTGCCAGAGGAAGTGGTGGAGGCTGGTACAATTGCAACATTTAAGAGGCATTTGGATGGGTATATGAATAGGAAGAGTTTGGAGGGATATGGGCTGGTTGCTGGCAGGTGGGACTTGTCTGGTTGGCATGGATGGGTTGGACTCAAGGGTCTGTTTCCATGCTCTTCATCTCTATGACTATGAATCTATGTCGAATCTGTCTAAGTCTTTGGTTCGGCCACATTTGGAATCCTGTGCACAGTTCCGATTGCCACACTATTGTAAGGATGTGAACGCTTTGGAGAGGGTGCAGAAGAGGTTTACTGGGATGTTGCCTGGATTGGAATGTATTAGCTGTAATGAGATGTTGGACAAAATTTGGATTGCTTTAACTACAGCATCAGAGGCTGAGGGATGGCCTCGTAGAAGTACATAAAATTATCAGAAGTATGGATAGTCGGAGTCTCTTCAGGGTGGAAATATCAAAAACTAGGGGATACAGGTTTATAAAGAAAGGAGGAAAATTTAAAGGAAATATATGAGGAACGTTTTTGTTTACACAGAGGGTAGTAAATGCCTGGAATGCACTGTCATAAGAGGTCATACAAGCAGGTACAGTAGCCACGTTTCAGAGGCATTTAGACAGACACAGAACCATGTGGAGGCAGATGGGATTAGCTGAGAATAGCATTTGGGTTGGCACAGACATGGTTGGGGGGGGTTCCATGTTCTAACAGTTGGTCACTCCTAAGGCTCAGGACAAGGATAGATGGGTTACAGTTGGGCGGAGGAAAGGGGACAGACAGACAGTGCAGAAACCCCCTGTGGACATTCCCCTCAGCAATAAGTATACCGTTTTGGATACTGCTGGGAGGGGATGACCTACCAGAGGAAAGCCATAGCAGTCAGTTCTCTGGCACTGAGCCTGATACTCTGGCAAAGAAGGGAAGGGGGCAGAATAGAAAAGTACTCGTGGTAGGGGACTTGATAGTCAGGGGAATCGACAGGAGATTTTATGGTCAGGATCAGGATTCCCTGAAGGTATGTTGCCTCCCTGGTACCAGTGTCCAGGACATCTCCAATCGGGTGTATAAGGTTCTAAAAGGGGAGGGCGAACAGCCAGAAATTGTATTACATATTGGCACTAATGATATAGCCAGGTAAAAGATCGAGGATATAAAAGGTGATTTCAGGGAGTTAGGATGGAAGCTGCAAAGCAGGACAAACAGTAGTGTTCTCTAGTTTACTACCGATGCTACGAGATAGTGAGGGGAGGAACAGGGAGCAGACGCAGCTTAACACGTGGCTGCGCAGCTGGTGTAGGAGGGAGGGCTTCAGATATGTAGATAATTGGGATGCCTTCCGGGGAAGGTAGGACCTGTACAAGAAGGACGGGTTGCATCTGAACTGGAAGGGGAACAACGTCCTGGGTAGAAGGTTTGCTCGAGTAGTTCGAGAAGGTTTAAACTAGTATGGCAGGGGGGTGGGAACCTGAGCTGTATACCAGAGGTGAGAGTTGATGCAGATGAGGCAATAGCAAGAGGTAGACCAGCTAGTGGGAAGGATTTTCCTGGGAAGGAACCAAAAGATCAGTTAAAGTGTGTTTGCTTTAACGCAAGGAGTATCAGGAATAAAAGTGATGAACTTAGAGCATGGATCAGTACCTGGTGCTATGATGTTGTGGCCATAACAGAGACATGGTTTCTCAGGGGCAGGAATGGTTGCTGGAATTTCCAGGGTTTAGAGCATTTAAAAAGAATAGGAGGGGGGGAAAAAGAGAGGGTGTAGTACTACTAATCAGAGAGGGTATCACAGCTTCAGGACCTTCCGTTGTCGAGGAAGATCTGTCTACCGAGGCAGTATGGGTGGAAATTAGGAACAGCAAGGGAGCAGTCACATCATTAGGGGTTTACTACACACACCCCAACAGCAGCAGGGAGATGGAAGAAAGCATAGGTTGGCAGATTTTGGAAAAGTGTGGACGTAGTAGGATTGTTGTAATGGGTGACTTTAATTTTCCCAATATTGATTGGAACCTCCTTCGAGCAGAAGATTTGAATGGAGCTGTTTTTGTAAGGTGTGTTCAGGAGGGTTTCCTAACTCAGTATGTTGACAGGCTGACGAGGGGAGAGGCCATTCTAGAGTTGGTGCTCGGAAACGAGCTGGGGCAGGTATCAGATCTTGTGGTGGGAGAGCATTTTGGTGATAGTGACCACAACTGCCTCACATTCTACATAGCTATGGAGAAGGAGAGGATTAGGCAAAATGGGAGGATATTTAACTGGGGAAGAGGAAACTATGATGCGATTAGACATGAGTTAGGAAGCATGAATTGGTAGCAAGTGTTCCATGGTAAAGGCACTATAGACATGTGGAGATTGTTTAAGGAACAGTTGTTGCTAGTGATGAATAAATATGTCCCTCTGAGACGGGTAAGAAGTGGTAAGATAAAGGAACCTTGGATGACAAGAGCGGTGGAGCCTCTCGTCAAAAGGAAAAAGGTAGCTTACATAAGGTGGAGGAAGCTGGGGTCAAGCTCAGCTATAGAGGGTTACAGGCAGGCGAGGAAGGAGCTCAAAAATGGTCTGAGGAGAGCCAGGAGGGGGCACGAAAAAGGCTTTGCAGAACGGATTAGGGAGAACACAAAGACATTTTACACTTAGGTGAGGAATAAGAGAATGGTCAAAGAAAGAGTAGGGCCAATCAGGGATAGCATAGGGAATTTGTGTGTGGAGTCTGAGAAGGTAGGGGAAGCCCTAAATGAGTTTTTTGCTTCTGTCTTTACGAAAGAAACAAACTTTGTAGTGAATGAAACATTTGAAGAGCAGGTGTGCATGCTGAAATGGATACAGATAGAGGAAGCTGATGTGCTGAAAATTTCGTCAAACAATAAAATTGTTCCAAGTTTAAAGGGTGTAAATCTTCCTTCTTTCTATTCAAAGAAAGTAAGTTCATTAACTGCCAAATCACAATAATGTATGCAATGTTAAATGGTGCAAAGGTAAGCCCAGGATGTTTTAGTGCAGAAACAGACACTTCAGCCCACCGACCCTGTGCTGACTAAATGCAGTATGCCAAGAATAGAGTCATAGAGGTACAGCATGGAAACAGATGCTTTGGTCCAACTCGTCCATGCCGATCAGATATCCTAACCTCCTCTAGGCCCATTTGCCAGCATTTGGCCGATATTCCTCCAAACCCTTTCCATTCATATACCCTCCAGATGCCTTTTAAATGTTGTAATTGTACCAACTTCCACCACTTCCTCTAGCAGCTCATTCCATATACGCACCACCCTCTGTGTGAAAACGTTGTCCCCCTGAGGTCACTTTTAAATCTTTCCCCTCTTACCCAAACCTATGCCCTCTAGTTCTGGACTCCCCCAGACTTTGTCTATTCATCCATCTATGCCCCGCATGATTTTATAAACTTCTGTAAGGTTACTCCTCAGCCTTTGACAATGCAGTGAAAAAAGTCCCAGCCTATTCAGTCTCTCCCTGTAGCTCAAATCCGCCAATTCTGGCAACATCCTTGTAAATCTTTTCTGAACCCTCTCAAGTTTCACAACATCCTTCCTATAGGGAGGAGATCAGAGTTGCACACAATATTCCAAAAGTGGCATTTTTGGAATGTATAACCAAAAAAAGTAAATATACAACTATATGAGAAAGATAAATGTTTCTATTAATAAAGATGCAAACAAGAAGTTATTCGGATGCAATAATGCAACAGATGTTTTCCTGAAGCTCTGCCTTCATTTGCTCAAAATGGTCCTTACCTCCTCCGTAACAGTTTTATGTCTTACATGTAGAGTTTGGAAGGAGATAGCTTCCACTAGGCAGAAAGTAAATGTTGGTTACACCAATTTAATCGAAGTTTACCTCTCCCATATTAATTAAGAATATCTGCTGCCATAGCTACCAGTTGTCACAGTTCCAACCTCAGGCCTATCACCCTCACCTTGACCTCCTTCCACCGATTGCATTTCCAACGCCCCTCCCCCAAGTCCCTCCTCCCTACCTTTTATCTTAGCCTGCTGGACACACCTTCCTCATTCCTGAAGAAGGTATAAGAAGGTCTTCACTGGCACTGAGTGCATGTCGCAGTAAGTAAGCAACTTGGTGATTTCCACTTGCATTGTAATTTGAGCTCTTTAAAAAAAATTCATTGAATTTTGAAAACAAGCACGAATTATCATCTATAATTTGTTGACAGTTAGAAAATGTGAGCATTCAAATTATTAACATCAATTAGATAGACTGTGAGAGAAACACAAAGACAGGATTTCCTCATCCTGATTTTAGTTTTATTATTTTAAAAAGCTGAAATTTGAAAGTACATAGAATCACAAATTAGAATACCTCCAAAACATTCAAACCTTTGTTGTGAGAATATATAAGCACCTTGACTACTGAGACCTGAGAGACAGCTCAAGAAACAAAGTAAAAAAGAGAGAGAGACATGAGTGCAAGTCAAAGAAACAATCACAAAGTAACAGATGTTTGTACAGATTTCTCAAAGTTGTAAATAATTCCTGTCCTGTGTCCACCAGGGATTCCTGATCCTTTTCCATGCCATCCGTTTTGGCTTTCTCAACTTAAAGCACAAAAAAAAATCTACCTGCAGCTGCACCTTACAGACTGCCATAACTCTTCCAGATCTCAGACTTCCTATTCACAGTTCAAGCAAATAGGAGTTCTCTCTTTATAACAGTCCTAGACCAAATGATTCACCAACAAACTCACTGGCAAACTGTGTGTATCTAACTCCAGTTCGGCTCAGATTTACACTTTAATGCCACCAGAGCTTAAGACCATCCCTAGGTGATCCTAAAACCCTGAACTACCCCAAAAAGTTAAACCCCATTCTTCCCATTTAGTACTTCTACAGTTCTTTGTGTAAAGGCAGATGCTACCCTTGGAACTATAATATCCACTACATGTCGGCCCAGGAGGCAGGTCCAACTATAACAGGGATCAAACCAATTAGTACCAAACTTATCCACTCCAAAGGAGACTGATCAATTTATACTTCATTTTTTTAAAAATCCATGTTCATAAGTTTGTCAAACTTTTCAACAGAATTTATGTATAACTTTTTTTTAAATTTGACTTTTAGATGCCAGTTGAAATATCAAAACCAATGAAGAAAGAAGTTCCCATCGGAGTGATTGTGGGGAGTGCGATAGGAGGACTAGTTGTACTTCTGGCATTGACTGCTGTCTTGTGGAAAGTAAATATTTTTTAAGTTTTCTAACCTTCACATAATTCAAATAACTTCAGATAGTTATTTTTGGTTCATCATAAAAGGTACTGTAATTCCTGTAGCTATGCAATTCTCAGTCATGCTCACAGAATCATACTTTACAGAGAACATCCCACACACCACCGTAACCATCTCTGCATATGTCCTCTCCCACCAACAGTGGACAAACTCACTAAAAGTATGCAGTGTGGAAAGGCTGGCCCTGGTAATCTTTAATCTTTATTCTGGACCCTATGAAAGGTCATGGGCAAAAAAACATCCTCAGTTGCCACTTAGATTCAACCTCAGTTAATGAATCAGTACTCCTCCATGTTGAACAGCACTTGAAGGAAGTACTGAGGGTGGCAAGGGCACAGAATGTCCACTGAGTGTGGGACTTCAATTTCCATCAACAAGATTAGCTTGGCAGCAGAGCTACTGACTGAACCAGCTGAATCCTAAAGGGTATAGCTGCTAGACTAAGTCTCTGGCGAATTGTGAGGGATCCAACATGAGGAAAGTATCTACTAGACCAAGTCCACACCACTCCACCTGGTGAGATGCAACTGTCAACAAAGATAGGAATATCCACCACACAGTCTTTATAGAGACAATGTCTCATCTTCACATTGAGGATACCCTCCATCATTTTGTGTGCCACTAGCACCATACTAAATGGGACAGATTTGGAGTAGACCTTGTAATTCAAACCTGGGCATCCCCAAAGCTCTTTGGGTCATCAGCGGAAACACAATTTGCATTCTCATATCCCCCTCTCTACTATTACCACCAAGCTAGCATGCCAGGAACAGTTCCAGACACATCTAAAAATGAGGCGTTAACAACTACACTATATGACTACGTGTATGTCAAACAACAGAATCAGCTTGCAACAGACAGGGCTAAGCCATCTCACAACCAACAGATCAGATCTGTGCTCTGCAGTCCCACCACATCCAGCTGTGAAAGGTAGTGGACAATTAAACAACTTAGCGAACGAGGAGTGTGCACAAATATCCCCATCCTCAATAATGGAGAAGCCCACCACATCAGTACAAACATCAACGTTAAAGATTTCAACTACCACCACCAGTGAGTTGAGTGGATGATCCACCTTGACCTCTTCCAGAAGACTTTAGCATCACAGATACCCCCTCTTTAAAGAATCCTATTTACTTCATGTGCTGCCAACAAATGGCTGAAGGCACTGGATTCTGCAAAAGGTATGGGCCCTGACAGCATTCTGTAAATATTACGGAAGACTAGTATTCCTGAACTAATCACACACTACCAAGCAGTTCTAGTGCATCCACAACACTGGCATTATCCTGATAAGGTGAAACATTGCACCGGTATGCCATATTTACAAAGAGCAGGATAAATCAGTTTACTCAGTCCCCATTAGTCTACTCTGGAGCATCAGAAAAGGTTCATTCATCAACTGTGCTATCTGTGCTTAGGAATAAATGCTCACTGACATTGGGTTTGAGTTCCACCAGGGCCACTCAGCTCCTGACCTCACTACACGTTTGACACAAATATGGAAAACTAGGTGAGTTCCAGAGATGAGGGGAGAGTGACAGCCCTCGACATCAAAGTAGCATTTAACTGAGTGTGGCTTCAAAGATCCCTAGCAAAACTAGAGTCAATGGGAATCAGGGAAAACTTACTTCTGGTTGGAGGCATATCCATCAAAAATGACTGTGGTTGTTGGAGATCAGTCATCTTGGCCCCAGCACATCCTTATAGGAGTTGTCAGGGTAGTGTCCTAGACCCAACATCTTTAGCTACTTCACAAGCAACTATCTCTCCATTATATGGTCAGACAAGGGGATATTAGCTCATATTTACACTTTCCAGCACCATTCATGATACCTCACATATTGAAGCAGTCAATTTCCATATAGCACAAGACTTGGATAGCAGCCAGGCTTGGACTAACAAGTGGCAAGTAACATTAATGCCACCCAAGCCCAGGTAATGACATTCTCCAAGAAGAGGGGAATAGCCAATACCACATGACACTACCCTTGCTGAATACTCCACTAGATCCTGGAGGTTACAACTGAGCAGAAACGAAACTGATCCATTATAAAGTTCTGTAGCTATAAAAACAGGTCAGAAGCTTGTACCTGTGCAGTGAGAGACTCCCCTCTTGTACCCCCAAAGCCTGTCCACTATTTACAGGATACTAGGCAGGAGCATTATGGAATACTCTACACTTACCTGGACAGAGGAGTGGGATGAGGAAGTGTGGGTGGGGGTTTGAAGAGAAGGCGTGATGCAGCTAATACTCCAGAAACTTGATATCATTAATACAGCAGCCTGCTTAATTGACACTCCATCCACCATCTTCAACATTCACTCTCCTCACCTCAGAAGCAATGTGGCAGCATTGTGTATAAGATGTACTGCGACAACTCTCCAACAGCACCTTCTAAACTTGTGACTTCTACCAGCTATAAAGACAAGGACAGCATATGCATTGGAAGACCCAGCCCGATCAACAAGTTCTCATCCAAAAGACACACCATCCTGACTTGGAAATATACTGACATTCCCTCCTTTTGACATGGTGGATCAATCTATATGATTCTCAATGCTTCAAGAAGACAGCTCACCTCCACCTTCTCAAGGGCAACTGTGGATGGTTAATAAATGCTGGCCAGCCAGCGATGCCCATATCCCATGAATGAATAAAAAAATTCTTCCCCGTCATTGGATCAAAATCCTGATGCACCCTTCTTCACAGCACTGTACCTACATTTCAATCCAAGAAGGCAGCTCACCACCACTGCCTTCAGAGCAACTACAGGATGGTAAATAAGTGTTGTGCCAGTCAGTGACAACCACAGTCCATGCATTAATACAACTTTTAAAATATTACAAAATGTTACAGTTCAGAAGGTGTCATTTGGCACAATGTTTGTGGTAGCTCTCTAAAAACAAACATTTTTCTCATTCGTGTGGCAAATCTCCATACACATTTAGGAAGGTGGAGCTTCTTTCTTGCTTTTCTTGAAGCAGATTTATCCCAGTATTAGAAGTGGAATTAGGTTTAGTGTTTCGTGTACTCAAGTTACAAAAGAACAGGAGTACAGTAAAAAGTGTACAATGTTGCCAACACCATCTGAGGTACAAAGCACAACCTGTTCTCCTGTAACGAGATGGTTTTGTTCTTGTTATAGAAAAATCACACTTAAAGTGTTGGCAATTAAATCATGTTCCAGCCAACACATGCTTTAAAAGCTTGCGCTGTAGAAACAGCATCCCCACTTCGTCAATCGCGTTACAGCAAATTCGCGTTAATAAAACGCACATTATAGCTGAATGACTTGTATCCAACTTTAAATCTTAGGTACAAGAAAATAGAGAAAATAAAGAAAAAAAGTTACACTATGTATATCTGTACTGTAATGTAAGTTGGATCACCTACAGTATTACCCATAAAGGGAATTACATCCTAAATAGCAGTTGAGTGGATCCTATTGACGGATTTCTTGAGGAAATGTGATTTTTAATTTGATCAATGTGTGACCTTTCCTTTTCCTCTAAAAAAAAAACAGCTTGGATTCTTTAAAAGAAAATACACCAAACTGCAAAAGGATGAAGAGGACAATGAAAACAATGGTGACCAAGATGCTGAAGAAGAAGAATGAATGATATTTGAATCCACTGTGAATTTTTACTTGTTCTGTTTAGCACTATGTTTTTGCAGTGAACAGCTAAAGTATCTGCTCACAAAATTATATGAACTATCAATTCACGATCGAAAGAGTTTGACAATATTAGAAAAATATTCATGTTCCATGCATTCGTTGTTTACGTTTTATGGGAGTGAAATTTCTACTTTGAAAGGAAAATAAAATGCGCTTGTTTTTCTTTGTAATTGACACACTAAACAAACCATAGAGGTACATGGCTTTAAAATGTGGCATTTCTAAGATGGCAAGTTAATTTGTGCATTGTCAATTATGAAGGAAAATGGACAATTTTCCTGGGAATTTCACCATTAATCCTTCAGATTTTAAAATATAATGTCACTGTTCCAGTTTTACAAAATACGCTTGATGTTTTAAGTGGGTGATACCACGGTGAGTAATCGACAGTCACTGAATTTTGTTATACAATATCCATACTGTAAAAGAGAAAAATAACAACATTTACACCTCAAGATATTTTAATTTCTAACTAGGATCAGCAGCAACAAATAAAGGGTAACTGTGCTGTGTGGTACTTTACTGACTATCACTGAGATACTGAGTACAAATCTCTGCATCGCAAAAAGATTGCACTTTGAGAGTGAATCTCAGATATATGATACATGCATGCAACACTTGTCCAAGTTTCTAAAGTGGTGGCCCAAGATTCCTGCCAACAGCACATTAGAAGTTATCCCCACTGTCTTCACATGTACAATGACCAAGTATAAATACTGGATCTGATCAAAAACAGTACCATAACATGGGCCCAGTAGTTACACACAATATGATACCAAATTACAAATATGGAAAGCTAATTCCAGATTTAAACTTGCATTGCAATTCAAAGCATTTAATGTTGTCAGACTGCAGTGACATACTATTAAACTTTACACTTTACACCCACTTCTCTGCACTGTATCGTATGTTTTGATATTTCAAATTTGATCAGAGCAGGAATTCATCTGAAAGTTATGACATACTCTAAGCTCAAAGTGGGTTTCTAACAACAATAATAAAAACCCACTGTGTGATGGACTTAATTTATAAAAGCTATTGTCATGGAGGGGTTATGTTCAATGGTACTAATTATGTAAATAAAACTTTCCTAATTTCTTTTGCACAATATTTGTTAAGGATTGTTTTTGTACAATTTATCTTTGGGATTAGGTAGGAATCATAAGAAATTTTTTTGACAAGAAAAAAGATTTCTCAAGTCTGGTACTGTTTTAAATAATGTGATTAGCAGTTTATGTTTCATGTGGATTAACATTTCTGCCTCCAATATGAGATTGTATTTTTTATTGCTTTTGAACAGTGTAAAAACTGCCAAAAACAAAACCTGCTGAAAATTAAGTATATTGATCATTCTGGTAGTTTGAATCCTTACATAAAAGTCAGCTATGGTGCACTGGTGGGGACTTTGCTATTTGCACTGGTACGTTTTTATACATAGAATTATTTGAGTTTTCTTGTATTAAGTTTTCAATTAATATTTATTGGGTTATTTTTGCCTCAACTTTACATTTGTGGCTTTCATCGTGAAATGAAAATCTAAATGATTTTCCCATTATGCATTAACTCCTTTTTATATAAATTGCTGTAGCTCCTGTGACTACCAGACTTTAATAAAAAAAACAATACTGCACCTATGTGTTGACTTTTACTCTGAATGCTATTATCATTGTAGAACAGTATTGTGAACTTAATTTTCTTGGGTGTTGATTCCACAGGGGTTTTTATACATCCATTACCCTTCTCTAGTTTTGTTCAGGGTATAATAAACAAAGAGGGAGAGAGAGAAATGAACTCCAAGATTTCAGATGCTGCAGAGCAAGTTCATTTATTTTGACAGTAAGAATAAAAAAAATTTTTTTTAAAAAGCCCTGATATCTCTAAATGTTAAGATTTAGTGAGAGTTGGCTGTACAAAGAATGTTAAAAATGTGCAAAAACAGCAAACAATTAACAACACTGGCTTCGATTACAAGGCGGCTGGAATATGAGAATAAGCTGCAATTGCACAGAAGGCTTTGGCGAGACTATCTCTGGATGGCATGTAATTCTGAACTCCACATCTAAGGTAAAACATCTCAAATCACATTCAAATAAGATGACGAAAAAATATATGATAAATTTAAAAAGGAAGACTCAGCTCTGAGCAAAGATTTGGAGAGAAAATTATTAAGGTATTACGCAAACATATTTAAACCAACACTTATTTAAGCCTACCCAATAACAAGCAGTCTTGTGGAAATAAGTCAATATCTCTGCAAAACATCCCAGGGCAGAATTTTCCCTCCCTGGATTGGCATGGCCAGGGCTGAGAAAGTTCAGAGTATGGCGAGAATGGAAAAATGAGAATCTTAACATAGAGAAAAATTTTCACAACTTTCCCCCTTAAGCATTCCAGGAGTGACTTCAGAATCTTACTGTCACATGCAACTACCTTATTTTCATGCTATTAGCTGAACTTGCCTTATTTCCATGTCACCTCCAATTCTCTCCTTTCCTGAGCAGCTCAGCAATGTACATTTCCAACTTGTAAACCAGAGTGTGGAACTGGTGACTGCTGTTGGCCAACTGATCGGCCCCACTGTCATCAGTCTTCTTCACTCTTGGTCCATGCATGTCGGCGTGGGTAAATTATCTGCCTGACCACATCAACGATCTGTGCTCACTGTCCAATTCAGACCCTTTTCAGTTGTTTAAGAGCTCACTATGGAGCTCAGGAAAAATAGAACTTGCATGCCTCTGTAAGATTACTTTGTGCACAGGGACATTTACACATCATATCCATTGAAACTGAATGCATCTTTTGGCTCCTAGCTTTATTTCTTAGCAAATAATCACTTTGTGCTTACTTGGCAACCAGCAATCACTTACTTTGTTTTCTTACGCAGGAGGAAAGGCAGGCAGCATGTTACAATTGGGAGCACTGAACAGTCAAGTGGGAGGCCTTTAAAGTGAGATATATATGTTCCTGTGAGAATGAAGGGCAAAGCTGACAGGAATAGAGAAACCTGATGACATGAGATATTGAGGCTTTGACGAGAATAAAGGAGGAGATATGGCTGAGGTACAGGCAGCTGGGATCAAGGGAATCCTTGTTGGTATACAGGGAATACAAGAATTTATTGAAGAAGGAAATCAGGAGGGTGAAAAGGGGGCATGAGATAGCCATGGCGATGAAGATTAGGGTGAACCCAGAGATACTTTCAGTATATTAAACAAAAATGAATAACTAGAGAGAGAGAATAGGCCCCTCAAGGACTAAAGTAGACATGCATGGGCAAGGTTTTTAATGAATATTTCACCTCTGTGTTTAACGTGGAGAAAGATAAGAAGACTTGGGAAAGTTAGTGGTGATATCTTGAAGATGGTCCATATTATAGTAGCGGTGTTGGATGTATTAGAGTGCATGAAGATGGACAAATCTCCTGGTCCTGACCAGATATATCCAAGAACACTGCTAGAGGCTAGAGAAGAAATTGTGGTGGCTCTGACTGATATATTTGGATCGCCGTTAGCCACAGGTGAGAGCCCAGAAGACTCGAGGGTAGTGAATGTTGTGCCCTTATTCAAAAGGGACTACAAAGAAAAACCTGGGAACTATTAACCAGTAAGCCTAACCTCTGAGCTAGGTAAGTTACTTGAGAAGGTTCTGAGAGATAAAATATATATGCATTTGGAAAGACAGGGTTTGATTAGGAGTAGTCAGCATGATTTTGTGCGTGGGAGATCATGACTCACAAAATTGTGCAGTTGTTTGACGAAGTGACCAGGAAGAGTGACAAGGGCAGGGTGGTAGACATAGTCAATATGGATTTCAGTAAGGCCTTTGGTAAGGTTCCACATGGTAGGCTGCTCTGTAAGGTTAGATCGCTTTGAATCCAGGGGGAACTAGCAAATTAGATACACAATTAGCTCGCTGGTAGGAAGCAGAAAGTAATAGTGGAAGGATCCTTGTCAGACTGGAGGCCTATGAATAGTGGAGTGCCTCAGGGGTCGATACTGGGCCCATTACTGTGTGTTATCTATATCAATGACTCGGATGAGAACGTACGAGGTATTATTAGCAAGTTTACTCATGACACTAAAATAGGTGGTATCGGAAGGTTATCAGAAATTGCAGCAGGACCTTGATCAGCTGAAGAAGTGGGCCGAGAAATGGCAAATGGAGTTTAATATTGGTAAGTGCGAGGTCTTGCATTTTGGAAAGTCAAATCAAGGTAGGGGTATCATGGTGAATGGTAGGGGTATCATGGTGAATGGTAGGGCCTTAAGGAGTGTAGTAGAACAGAGGGACCTCTGAGTTCAGGTTCATAGTTCTCTGAAAGTGCAGTCACAGGTAGACAGGACAGTGAAAAAGGCTTTTGGCACACCGGCCTTCACCACTCAGGGCACTGAGCACTGAACTTGGGAAGTTATGTTGCAGGTATATAGGACGTTGGTGAGGCCGCACTTAGAGTATTCTGTTCAGTTTTGGTCACCTTACTATAGGAAGGATATCATTAAACTTCAAAGAGTCAATGGTCTGAGTTAAAAGAAGAGCTTCAACAAGCTAGGACTTATTTCTTTAAAGCATAGGAGATTGAGGGGAGATATTACAGGCATGGATAGGATCAATCCACTGGGTCTTTTTCCCAGGGTTGGGGAATTGAGGACTAGAGGGCATCAGTACAAGGTTAGAGGGGAAAGAATAAAAGGGAACCTTTTACACAGGGTGATATGCATATGGAATGAGCTGCCAGCGGAAATGGTTGAGATGGGTGCATTAACAACAGTTAAAAAGGCATTTGGACAAATACATGGATAGGAAAGGTTTAGCAGGATATGGGCCGAGTGCAGAGAAATGGGGTTAAGATGGTTGGACATTTTGGTTGTCATGGACCAGTTTGGACAAAAAGGGCTGTCTCCATGCTGTAGGACTCTGACTCTAAAGTTACCAGGGTTTGAAAATTGCAGCAACAAGGAAGATTGGATAGGTTAAGGTGTTGTCCTCAGAACAGAGGAGATGGTGGTGAGTGGTGTTCACTTAATTGTGGTGTGCAAAATAGTAAGAGGCTTGGACAGAGTGAACAGGCAAGATCCCTTTCCCCAGTACAAAGGTCAATTACTAGGGGTCACAGATTTAAAGTGAGTGGTAAAGGATTAGAGGGGACAGGAGAAAAAAGTTTTTTCATTGAAGGTGGTGGGTATCTAGCTAGTTTGCTGGTTAAGATGTAAATCCTCAACCCCTTTAAAAGTATCCTGCATCTGAATTTGAAAGACTGTAACCTGCAAAGTTACAGACCACCTGCTAATAAATGGGTTAAGAATGGGTGGCTAATTTATTCAGCTGACAATGGACCAAGCATTTCTATGGTTCTAAATGTTTGAAAATTATTAATCCTCTGTTGGCAATTGCCTGGGAAGCTTAAATTTCTAAAAGATCACAAAATAATGGAGAAATGAGCAGGTCTGGCAACATCTGTTGAGATAGAAATAGAGTCACATTTCAAACCAGTTATGACACTTCTTCATTTGCAGAAATTTCTGATAGGCTAATTACCTACTACCTGAAATCCTTCCTGAGCTCAAGGTGGAGACTTGGACCAGAAACATGGGATTTAACTAGGTATGAACTGGTTGGACTGAAGGGTCTGTTTCCATGCTGTATGACTTACCCAGAATAGGTAAATACTTGCTCCAAACACCTTGGTAACACAGTCGAGAGCATAGTGCTGGAGAAGCACAGCAGATCAGGCAGCATCTAAGGAGCAGGAGAATCAATGTTTCAGGCAAAAGCCCTTCATCAGGAATGAAGCTTGTGGGCTGGGGGTGCTGAGAGATAAATGGGAGGAGGGTGTGGCTAATGGGGTGAAGGTAGCTGAGAATGCAACTGAGATTACCTACTGTATTCCCAGATACCTTCCCCTTCACCCCCACCCCCCCAAGAACACCCTCCTCCCATTTATCTCTCAGCACCCCCAGCCCACAAGCCTCATTCCTGATGAAGGGCTTTTGCCCGAAACATTGATTGTTACAAACAAACCCCACCACTAGGGATATATTTCCCTCCCCACCCCTATCAGGGTTCCAGAGAGACCATTCCCTCTGTGACTCCCTTGTCAGATCCACACCCCATCACCAGCTCTCACGCCACTCCCAGCACCTTCCCCTGCCACCACAGTAAGTGCAAAACCTATGACCACACCTTCCCCCCCTCACCTCTGTCCAAGACCCCAAAGGATCCTTTCACATTTACCTGTACCTTCACAAAGGTCATGTGCTGTAGAGGTTGCACCCGAAATGGTCTCCTCCATATCGAGAAGACAGGGCGCCTTTCTTGCGGATCATTTCAGAGAACATCTCTGGGACACCCGCACCCATCAACCCCACTGTCCCGTGGCTGAACACTTCAACTCTCCCTCCCACTCCAACAAGGACATGCAGGTCCTGGGCATCCTCCATCACCAAACCTTAACCACCTGACACCTGGAGGAAGAACGCCTCATCTTCCACCATGGGACCCTGCAACCACACACATCAATGTGGATTTCTCCAGTTTCCTCATTTCCTCTTCACACCACCTTCTCCAGTCCCAAGCCTCCAAACTTGGCACCACCCTCTTGACCTGTCCATCTTTCCCATCTAACCACTCACCCTCCTCTCTGACCTATCACTTTCTCCCCCCACCTTCACCTACCTATTGCATTCCCAGCTACCTTCCTCCCAGCCCACCTCCCTCCCATTTATCTCTCAGCCCCCCCACCCCAGAAAGCTCATTCCTGATGAAGGGCTTTTGCACAAAATGTTGATTCGCCTGCTTCTGGGATGGTACCTGAACAGCTGTGCTTTTCCAGCACGACAATCTTGCCTCTGATCTCATGCATCAATTTCTCCTAGCTTGGTAACACAATTGAGTGCTTGGGAACCGCATATGATCTATACAACCACTAGGGGTCACAATTCACCTATTCTGCAATAGAGTCTAAATATTGGGAAGGAGGTGTTTCACATTTACAGTGAACTGTGTTTAATTCCTTCTAGTTCAAAACAGTTATGAAAGATCGTTGAAAATAACAATTTGTGGCCAAATGGCTGTGGGTGAGTCTGGTTAATTTCTGTGAGGCTCTTGCCATTTTGAAGCCATTTGGGGCTGTTCTACCAATTAGGTAAGTCTGTGCTGAAATTCGCCCTTACAACAATGTTCTTATTCTCTCCCACAGCAATGACATATTCAACAAGAAGTAGGGGCCCACTGACATGTAAATGCCTTTATTGCAGCAAACCAGCCCCAATGAAGATGCACTGGAATTCTACTAAGTCTAGAGTGTTCTTATCAAAAAGACATCCAACAAGTGGCCTGGTTTTTTTGTTTAAATATAGAAATCATAAAATTTGCTTCAATGATTCTGAATTCAACTTTAGAACAATTTTCCTTCCCACATCTAATATTTTAGCTCTCAATGTACTTTTCAAATTGCTGCTATACAAAAAAAAGCAAACCAGTTAATATACAATATTGTTATGAAAACTCCAGTTGCACATGTTGTAAATCACAGAATAATTCATAATTACATCATAAATGTTCAATGTGGCAAAAATATATTTTTCATACATAGGTTGCGGTCATGTACACTAAAATTAAATTTTCATTACTATGTGGTGCAGAGCACTGCAAATCAATCATATGCTAAAAACATCTGACAAATAGTTTTCATGCTGGGTAAATTACATTTTTAAACAATTTTTCTGTAATTTTTAATGGAGGAAAAAAGTATTATACTTTTATTTTTAGAATGAAATAGATTTACAAAGTGAGTGAAGTGAGCAGACAACAGCTTTTGCATGTTAAAATTAATAGAAAAGATTCCTTTTATGTGATCATAATTACCTTCAGAATTTTTTGACCAACATTATTGCATATGCTTGTTTAAAAATGTGCTTGAGCAGAAAGAAATTAAGTTATATTAATAAGACATTTACTCAGCAGATTTCAACAGATTGTAAAATCCATAACATGGAAAGATCTTACATTTTTTAATATAAAAGTATAGCATTATGTAGAGTATGCTTGTCATATGTCATGTTTGTACATACAACTATAGTGCAAAGGCAAATCACCAATTTCAATTAATTCATTAATCACTTAACTTTGACTCAAAGTTTCAGCATCAGATCCTTGATAAGTCTTCCTTCAGGAACTAATTATTTCTGTCCATTTTGTGCCCACAGACATTCTCTATTTTCCTTCCATGTATACTCTTCTGTGTCATAAATCTCCTAAAATTGTAAGTAAATATATTTTTTTTTTAAAAACTCAAATTATCCCATGCTTAACATATGCATTTCTAAATGGTTGTTTTATTATTGTGTTTCTGTGATGAAGGAATTAAAACCATGCATGAGTATGACAGTGTTGTTTCTCCATTCTGTTGATTCACATTCTCACTGATACCACTGCTATCACTGAATAAAGAAATGGTAATATCATAGATAGGCTCCACCTCACAGACTGGTCTCACTTTATCAGCTAGCTTTCTGAAGATGTAAAGGCAGAAGCTAGTAACCTCATGTACCTTAAAGCACATCATGCCATTCAGTCTAACTTGTTAAGCATGGTAATACAGGTCAGAGGAGCAGTGACGGACATAAAATAGCAACGGATGGTGGAGCTCTCCCTCCTGACTGCTGCACAATTGCACTATTCCAATAATTACATGCTGATGACTTCACGAATGCCAGAAAATAGCCAGAGGTGTAAAGAGAAAGAAATTAAGTTACATTAATAAGGCATTTACTCAGCATGTTTCAACAGATTGTAAAATTCGTAACACGGAAAGATCATACATTTTTTAATATACACAGATTCAGCTGGATGGTCTTGGAAAATTGCAGAACCAACACAAAGCCAGCGGCCTCTCGTTGACAAGAAGCTCCCAGCCACCTGTGCCACTCCCAGAAACTTGAGGCACAACAGTTACAGTGAGATGAAGCTCAAGATTATGTAATGTAACAATAAACGTATTAGAAAAGTGAAGCACAGAGAGGATGCACTGGAAACAGAGGCAAAGCAGTTTTGATTTAAAATTTGGCCAGACTTGACTTGTAGAAGTACAAATCTGTTTAGACTTGCATATCTGGCACTGGAGCATGTCCAGCGGAGATTCACATGGATGATCCCTGGAATGGTAGGTCTAACATATGAGGAACGGCTGAGGATCCTGGGATTGTATTCATTGGAATTTAGAAGATTAAGGGGAGATCTAATAGAAACTTACAAGATAATACATGGCTTGGAAAGGGTGGACGCTCAGAAATTGTTTCCGTTAGGCAAGGAGACTAGGACCCGTGGACACAGCCTGAGAATTAGAGGGGGTAAATTCAGAACAGAAATGTGGAGACATTTCTTCAGCCAGAGAGTGGTGGGCCTGTGGAATTCATTGCCGCAGAGTGCAGTGGAGGCCGGGACGCTAAATGTCTTCAAGGCAGAGATTGATAAATTCTTGATGTCACAAGGAATTAAGGGCTACGGGAGAATGCAGGTAAGTGGAGTTGAAATGTTCATCAGCCATGATTGAATGGTGGAGTGGACTCGATGGGCCAAATGGCCTTACTTCCACTCCTATGTCTTATGGTCTTATCTCTGGGAAGTAACTATGTAGTTGAGAGGACTGAGATGGGTAGCAAACTAAGAAATTTGCTGTTCAATGAAAGGAGATGGAAATTTACTTTAGGAAAATGGAGGGAGAGCTTTCATGCAGAGGGTGAAAATAATAAATAATTGGGTGTCATCTAAAGGAAAAGACTACAAAGTGTTACTGCAGCAGAATCCTCAATTTTTAATGATGTTTTGTAGTGTTTTATCTACATCTTGACATCCTAGCCCAATCCCAACCTTCAAGTCAGTTGGTGATTAAAATTTGAGAAACAACTGTGCACTGGATCAAGCCGTCCTTATTTCTGTTGTTTGGACAATCAGATCTTGATAAGAGGTTAAATAAAAAGAGAATTTGGAAAATATTTTTCTGAAGTAGTATCAGGTGAGTGAAATGCATCTTTCAGTGTGCTGTATCAAGGGCTAGCCAATTTGCTGAAGTCAACATTGCACCACTGCCACAGGCAAAGTCTCATCCATAGATGTCAAAGTACATACCTTCTTCCATATTGGTACTGTTGCTTTCAAAGTTGCAATGCAATATTTCACTGCTTCAAGAGACTCACTTCTGTGTGGAGATGAGATGGCGATGATCACACTTGCTTCAGTTATATCAACTACTCTGCAAAATTACAAAGTTAAAAATGGAATCAGAAACAATCTAAATGAAAAATATTTTGATTAACAAAGAAATTTAAACCCAAAAATAGATGTTCAAAATCACATCAGTCAACAAGTCACTTGTGTAATCTTCAAATGTTATTTACATGAAAACACCGATTTCTTTCATCATGCTTCACTTTTCAGTGTAGTGTTGTGCTGTTTAGAACCAGAACATCTTGTCATTTTCACTGTCTCAATTAATTCCATACATTAGGCTAGCAAAACCATACCTGCTGGAAGGGCTGGTATCTGAGGTTCTTGGGAGTGAAGAAGAGTGGGACAAAGTCATTTAATTCTGCAAAAGGTGAAACATCAGTTTTCTGCATGGGGTAGGTGAAAACTGAAATTTTGGAGTTAGGTTGTTGGGGATTAAAGGCAAATCAAGTTGCCCAACTGCAAGCAAAAGGAACTATTTTTAATTTATTAGTATGTCCTACATATTCAAGAATCATTGGTTGCTAGACTAAATTATACATTTGTGATTAAGTCAGCAGCAAACAAGAAACATATGCCTTCAGATTCACAACAGAGTAAAAGAGCAGGATGCAAGGTTGTCTTCCAGTTGGGTTTGGAGAGAGTAGGCACTGCTTTTCCTGCTGGATCAGAGAAGAGGAGGCTGAGCTGTCGCCTCGAGTTCAGGTAGACAATGTCCAGGGAGGTCAGGACATGGCCATTTGTAGGAAGGAGAGTAGTCAGAGGAGGTTGAGCATGGCTGTCCAAGGAAGACAGCTGTATTGTAGTGGCTCTAAGTGGAACAGTATGGATAGAGGGAACAATAATCTTTAATAAAGGCAGCTCAAGAGGGAAGATCGGTTGAGGGAGAGTTGAGGATGATTGTTGTCAGATCAACTGCTAGAAGGCAGTTCAATGTTGGCAGACGATTGTTGTAAGTTGACAGTTGTTCAAATGAAGGTGGCTATTCTAAGGTCATGGAAGGCACGGTTAGGTGACTGAGGGAGAGTTGAAGGTGATAACCTAAAGCTCCAGTCGGAGTGTGGGAAGGGGCGAGAGGTGGGAAAGTGTTGTGACAATTTCAATAGTTACAAGAACAAATAGCATTCTTTGAAATGAGGAACAATAAAGTGCAGAGCAAGGGACATTTTAAAACTAGCTTAAAAGGCTGTCTGAAAGGAGTCATTGTGTAAGATTTTCAGATCAATAACGCTGGGAGAGGTATTGCAGAAACCAAGAACTACTAGATAAATTGAAGAACAGGACCTCAAAAAGTACAACTTCTACATTAGTACCTATTCCATGTACAAAGTGACATAGGAATAAGCAGATTACTAAGGTAAACAGGTAACTGAATGAGTGATGTGGCTAAAAGGAATTCTATTTCAAGGGACAGTGGCACCAAGACTGGAATAAGATAGGACCTCAGTTCGATTAAGCTCCACATATTGGAACCAAGATTTGAGTGAAAAGGAAAAATCAGGTATTCACAAAGACTTTAAACACTGATAGGTAAAAAAGTAGTAATAATGCAAAAGGAATGAATGGGAAGAAAGTAGAGAAAACAAAATAACAAGCTGCTTTTTATGCAAATAGAAAGCTAAAACTGTAATTAAGCAAGAAGGGAAAAATAAGCAACATACATGCAAAACACGTGAACTCCAAAACAAAATAGATGACCCCTACAAGTTTTTCTGAAAAAAAAACCAAAAAGACTGAACTAATTGTAAATATAAATCAACTCAGAGTAACCATGGTTGAGATGTAGCTACGTGACGACTTGGACAAGGAACCAAATATACTTGGTTATATAGTCTCCAGGAAAGAGAAGAAAAATGGTGGGGGTTAGGACTCTTCTTACTAATCAAATATGAAATCACTTCAATAGTGCGAGAGGATAGGATTAAAGGAAAGCAGTGGAGACCTTGAATCAATTTTTTTTTAAAACAGAAAAGGGTTTAATACTGTACTGGAATCGTAAAGAGGCATTTGTTCAGAACTGTGAAACAGTTAATTGTATAAATGCACAGATGAGACAAGTAGACTTGAATATTTCAGAAACAGAGTGACTGCCTTGAGAACATCCATGTGTTTTCTGCAATACCAATGCCTTGAATCAACAGGGGAGCTGTTCGGAATATTAAAGTTAGTAATGATTCAGAAAACAGATGTCTAACAGCATGTGGATATTTATCTAAAAGCAATTATAGTATGATTGAGGTTTGTAGAGTGTTTGAAAGAGAGAAATGTGAATCAGTTACTCAGAGTCTAGGTAAAATTGATTTTGATGTATTGAGACAAAGGCTGTTCACAAAAAATGAGCTTAGTCTGTTATCATAGAATCCTTGCAGTGTGGAAGCAGCCAATCAGCCCATCCAGTCCTCAGCAACCATCCAAACAGCATCTCACACAGACACAAGGAAAATGTGCAAACTCCACACAGACAGATGCCCGAGGCTAGAATCGAATCCAGGTCCCTGGTGCTGTGAGGCAGCAGTGCTAGCCACTGAGCCACCATGCTGCCCGCATTATGATGTAAATGAAGGCAGATGAGTGGAAGGAATTCAAATAAAAAAGTTGCATCAAACTTACTTATACTTCTCAAACTACTTACAAAAGTAAACAAGCAAGACAAAATGCATACAAAAATGTAAAAACAAGCACAGATATTGGCAAATGCGAAAGATACAATGAACAATGAGTCACAAAACAAAGGTATTGATTAGAGAAAGTGGGCCACGTGCAAACCAACGTAGTGTGTCGATGGGAAATGGAGGGGTTAAATGACTTATATCTATTCCTACGTTCTTAAGATGACAGTGACAGGTGTCCTGATGGGGTGATTCAAAATGTTGGGAGTGTTACAAAGATATGCTTGAAGTCATTGAAAGGCAAAACAAGACTGGCATAGTTGGTGCAGAGCAAGGAGACAGAACAATCTGACACGGAGGTGATGATGGCATTGGCATTGTTTCCTGGGCCAGTAATCCAAGGACCAAGGTAATGTTCTGGAATCCAGTTTAGATCCCATCACTGCAAATGGTGGAATTTGAATTGATTAAAATCTGGAATTAAAAGTTATAACCATAAAATCACGGTCGATTGTGACAAAAATACATTTGGTTTGCTAATGTACGTAAGGGAAGGCAAATTGTTACCTGGTCTAATCTGGCCTAAATGTGACTCCAGTCTGAGAGCAATGTGATTGACTCACAACTGCCCTATGAAATTGTCTAGCGAGCGACTCAATTGTATCAAACCACTAAAATGTTTCCAAAAAAAAGGAAAAAAAAGACAGACCACCTGGCATCAACCCAGATCCTCCAACAACAATGGCAAACTCAGCCCTGCCAAGTCTTCAAAGCTCTCCCTCCCAAATTCTAAGGTTTGGTATTCAAAATTGGAAAAGCTATCTCCCAGACTAGTTGATCAACAGGCTAACAGTGTCATATTTTCAGAATCATATCTTACTCACAAAGTCCCAGCAGCATCTCTGGTATATTCCAGCAGCAGGGTAGGCCCATCAGATATGGTGGCATAGTGATACACGCCAGGAATTACTCTCAGAAACCTCAATTATTGCTTCAAACCCCACATGATCTCATAGCATCAGGTCATACATAGGCAAGGAAACATCCTGCTGATTACCACATACCCCCTTCTCAGGTGACAAAGCAGTAATCCTCCCTGTTGAACATCACTGGAAGAATAAAAGGAGGCAAGGGCATAAAATGCACACTGAGGAGACTTCACCATCATTAATAATGGTTCAGCAGCACCATTACTGACCAAACTGGTCAAGTCCTAAAGGACATACTGCTCAAGTAGGCCTGCCGTAAGTGGTGAAGAAACCAAGAGGAAAATATATACTTGGCCTCATTCTCACCAATCTGCCAACCGCAGACTCTTCTGCCCTCCTATTTCAAGGTCTGCAATTTCCCCTCTCACATGATCGACAATACCCTCCATTGCATATCCTCCACTTCCCACACATCTGCCCTCAAACCCCACTCCTCCAACCATAACAAGGTCAGAACCCCCTTAGTCCTCATACTCTACCCCAAGAATCTCCAATACAGCGCATTATCCTCTGCTATTTTTGCCACCTAGAGTCAGACCCCTCCACCAAACACATTTCTCTCCTCACCCGCATCTGTGATCTGCAGAGACCATTCTCTCCACGCCTCCCTCGTTGGGTCCACACCCCCAGCAACCCACCTGGCACCTCCCCCTTCGCCAATCAAGGTGCAAAACCTGTCCCATTACAACCCCACACCCCCCTTACCTCCATTCAAAGCCCTAAAGGGTCATTGCAAATGCAGCAGAGATTTTCCTGCACATCCACACACCTCATCTACACCATCCATTGCTCTTGATGTGGTCTCCTGTACATTGGGGAGACAGGACACCAACTCACGGAGCAGTTCAGGGAACATCTCTGGTCTGCATGCACCAAACAAACCCAACGCCCTGTGGCCAACCACTTCAATATCCCCTCACAGTCCCCCAAGGACATGCAAATCCTGGGCCTGCTCTGCTGCCAAATCAAAGTCACCCGCCAACTGGAGGAAGAATGCCTCCTCTTCCACCTCGGGACCCTACAACTACACGGCATCAAAATTGACTTGACCAGTTTCCAAATCTCCCCTCCACCCCACCTCAAACCAGATTCAACTGTCCAACTCGGCACCACCCTCTTGATCTCTCCATCCTCCTTCCCACCTATCCGCTCTGCCCTGCCCACCAGCCTATCACAATTTCTTCCAACCTGTATCCACCTCTCGCCGTCCCAGCTATCTTTCCCCTGACTGACTCAGTATGAGTGAGCACCACACAGTACTTATGGGGACGAAGTACTGCCTTCACATTGAGAATACCCTCTATCATGCTGTCTGATACTGTCACCGTGCTAAACAGGATAGACTTCGAACAGATCTAGCAACTCAAGACTCTCATTCATCAGGTGCCGTAAGTTACCAACAGCATCAGAATGGTACTCCTGCACAAGCTGCAGCCTCGTGGCCTGGCATATTCCCAATTCTAAGACAACTGACAAACCAGGATCAATCCTGATTCAATGCAGAGTGCAGAAGGTCATGCCAAGAGCAGCATCGGGCATACCTAAAAATGAGGCGTCAACTTGAAACTACAACACGTGCCAAACAGTAAAAGCACCAAGTCATCGAGCTAAATGGCTCTACAACCATCAGATCAAACCCAAACTCTGCAGTTCGGAGATATTCCAGTATTGAATAGTGGTGAATAATTAAAAACTCACTGCAGGAAGATGCTCCATAAATATTCCCATCCTCAAAGCAGGGAAGCCCAAAACATTAGTACAAAAGAGAAGACTGAAATTTTGCAACAATTTTCACATAGAAAAGCTGAGCAGATGATCCATCTTGGCCTTCTCTGCAGATATCCCAGCATCACAGATCCCAGACTGCAGTAAATTAATTCACACTATGTGATATTGAAAAACAGCTGAAAGGACTGGATGTTGCAATGGCTATGGGCCTCGACAACAGTCCAAGAAGAAATACGCTTAAGAACATACCGCTACCCTAGCCAAACAGTTCTAGTACAATAGCAAAACTGGTGTGTACTGAACAAGGTGAAAAATTGCCCAGGTGTAAAGATGGCCGAATAAATCGAACCCAGCCAATTATCATCCCATCAGTCTACTCTCAATCACCAGTAAAGTGATGGAAGGTGTTATCAACAGTGTTATCAAGCAGCACTGGATTAGCAATAACCTACACAGACACACACACAGTTTGGGTTCCATTAGGGCCATATAGATCTTGACCTCCTTGCAGTCTTGGTTGAAAAATGGAAAAAGAGATGAATTGCAGAGATGAGGTCATAGAGATGTATTGCATAGAAACAGACCCTTTGGTCCAGCTCCTCCACGCTGACCAAATATCCCAACTCAATCTAGTCCCACCTGCCAGCACCTAGCCCATATCCCTACCTATTCATATACCCATCCAGATGCCTTTTAAATGTTGCAATTGCACCAGCCTCCACCACTTCCTCTGGTAGCTCATTCCATACACATACCATCCTCTGTGTGAAAAAGTTGCCCCTTAGGTCTCTTTTATATCTTTCCCCTTTCACCCTAAACCTATGCCCTCTAGTTCTGGACTCCCCCACTCCAGGGAAAAGACTTTGGCAATTTATTCTATCCATGCTCCTCATGATTTTGTAAACCTCTATAAGGTCACCCCTCAGCCTCTGACGCTCCATGGATAAACAACCCCAACCTGTTCAGCCTCTCCCTGTAGCTCAAATCCTCCAACCCAGGCAACATCCTTGTAAATCTTTTCCGAACCCTTTCAAGTTTCACAACATCTTTCCGATGGTAAGGAGACCAGAATTGCATGCAATATTCCAACAGTGGCCGAACCAATGTCCTGTACAGCCGCAACATGACCTCCCAACTTCTGTTTGGAGGGATATGGGCCAGGTGCTGGCAGGTGGGATTAGATTGGGTTGGGATATCTGGGCGGCATGAACGGGTTGGACCGAAGGGTGTGTTTCCATGCTGTACATCTCTAGGATTCTATGCTTCCTTCTTTTTCTTAACCAAACCCTCAATTTCTTTCGTCATCCAGCATTCCCTATACCTACCAGCCTTTCCTTTCACCCTAACAGGAATATACTTTCTCTGGACTCTCATTATCTCATTTCTGAAGGCTTCCCATTTTCCAGCCGTCCCTTTACCTGTGAACATCTGTGTCCAATCAGCTTTTGAAAGTTCTTGCTTAATACCGCCAAAATTGGCCTTTCTCCAATTTAGAACTTCAACTTTTAGATCTAGTCTATCCTTTTCCATCACTATTTTAAAACTAATAGAATTATGGTTGCTGGCCTCAAAGTGCTCCCCCACTGACACCTCAGTCACCTGTCCTGACTTCTTTCCTAAGAGTAGGTAAAGTTTTGCACCTTCTCTAATAGGTACATCCACATGCCGAATCAGAAAATTTTCTTGTACACACTTTAAAAATTCCTCTCCATCTAAACTTTGGTAGAGCCAGTGTATGTTTGGAAAGTTAAAATCCTGTACCATAACCACCCTATTATTCTTACAGGAACTGAGATCTCCTCACAAGTTTGTTTTTCAATTTCCCTCTGACTATTAGGGGGTCTATAACACAATCCCAATAAGGTGTTCATCCCTTTCTTATTTCTCAGTTCCACCCAAATAACTTCCCAGGATGTATTTCCAGGAATATCCTCCTTCAGCACAGCTGTAATGCTATCCCTTATCAAAAACACCACTTTCCCCTGCACTCTAGCCTCCCTTTCTCTCCTTCCTGTAGCATTTGCATCCTGGAACATTAAGCCACCTGTCCTGTCCATCCCTGAGCCATGTTTCTGTAATTGCTATGATATCCCAGTCTCATGTTCCTAACCATGCCTTGAGTTCATCCACCTTCCCTGTTAGGTCCCTTGCATTGAAATAAATGCAGTTTAATTTATCAGCTCTAACTTGTTCTCGGTTTTGTTCCTGCCTGCCCTGACTGTTTGACTTGCCTTTGTTCTCACCTATACCAGTCTCAGATTGACCTGTTTCTTCACTATCTCCTTGGGTCCCAAGATATTACTACTCTCAAGGACGTCCTTTTTAAATTCCTGCCTAAATCTCTGCAATCTCCCTTCAGAATCTCAACCTTTTTCCTTCCTATGCCGTTGGTTCCAACGTGTACAATGACCTCCTGCTGGTCCCTCTCCCCCTTGAGAACATTCTGCGCCCTCTCGGAGACATCCTTGATTTGGGCACCAGGGAAGCAACACACTATTCTGATTTTCGCTGCTGGCCACGTCTGTTTGTACCTCGGATTAAAGAGTCCCCTAAGGCTATCGATCGCTTGGAACCCAACATATCTCTCATTGCATTAGAGCCAGTCTCAATACCAGTTCGTGCTACATTCTCCTGAGAATCCATCATCCCCTACATTTTCCAAAATGGTATACTTGTTTGAGATGGGGATAACCACAGAAGATTCTTGCATTAGCTGCCTACCTCTCTTACCTTTCCTGGAGTTAGCCCATCTATGTGACTGTATCTGAGATGTTTCCCCCTTCCTGCAACTGCCATCCATCACATCCCCTTGCTCTTGTAAATTCCTCAGTGCCTCCAACTGCCTCTTCAACCGATCCATTCGATATGATAGGATTCGCAACCAATGGCATTTATTGTAGATACGAGCCTCAGTAACCCGTAAACTGTCCCTAAATTCCCACATCCGACAAGGGAGCATATCACTCTACTAAGGGCTATTTTTGCTTCTTTCAATCTATGGACCCAGAAAATAGCATTGTCTTATTCCTCAACAAAACACTGCTCCAGGTTAAATTAATACTTATGGCTTACATTTTAGGTTTAATCAAGAGACATAGCCCAATAAAACATATAATCAATAAAGAACCCACTCTACTCACTACTGCAGACTTATTTTAAAGCCACACTTAAAACAGCTATTTATCTGTTTCTGTGCTATGCCCTCTCCCAAACAGGCTCCTCCAAGATCAGTTGTGAATTTCACTGTTTTTTTAATTTTCCCAGACAGACTCCGATGTCCAGCGATACATGAATTCAAACAGCAAAGGCAGTAACTGTGCAGGTTCACTGCTCTGTCAGTTTCTTTCTCTCTCTCTCTCTCCTGCACTGACCTTATCATGTGCTTCCTTTGTCTGTTCTTCTCCCTTTTAAAAGTGCTGCGGTTTTGACATTTTTTTCTCCAAAGTTCCAAAACAATGCAACAGCCCAAAAAACAGTAATTGCTGCTCCTGGAATTCGAGGAAATCACCTCCAGCACCTAAAATACCTCAAAAAGGAGCAGCTGTTACAGCCAGAAATTTTTCCTATCCTCCATCTTGGATTATTGAGAATCCTCGAGATAACAGTGCCTTTAGCATTAAGGCTGTATTTGAGTGAATGTGACATCAGGAAGCCCTAGCAAAATTGAAGTCAATGGGAATCAAGGTGAAAACTCTGTTGGATGCAGTCATACCTGGCACATAGGAAGTTACAATTGTTGGAAGTCAATCATCTCAGTTCCAGGCATCTTTATCAGAGTTTCTAATGTACTGCTGTCTTAGGCCCAACCATTTTCATTTGATTCATCAATGGCCAACCCTCCGTATCAAGTCAGATTTAGGCTAACAAATGTTGCAGCAGTTGTAGACTTGTCAACTTTATGGACATTTAAATGGATTTTGAATAGGCATATGGACAAGAATGGAATAGTGTAGGTTAGATAGGCTTCAGAATGGTTTCACAGGGCGGCGCAACAGAGGGCCAAAGAGCGCGTACTGCACTGTAATGTTCTATGTTCTATGTGTCAAGTAACACACATACCATAAGTGCCACACAATGATGATTTTCAGCAAGATAGGGTTTGATCATTATCCCTTGACATTTAATAGCATTAATAATTTGCTGATTGCAAAAGCAAATTAATTTTATCTTATATCTGTATTTATGCACTTTATACAGGATAGCACAGGAAAACACAAGTTAAAATCTGTTCTAATCAGTGATGCTTTTTCCTTTTACTGTTGCTTTCCCACCCAGCCCCCTCTCAATACCATATGAGATCCTGAACACAAAATATTCAATATTAATAACTTACCCAAGTCTATGGTAGATACTGATGTGCTGAATCATTGGCCATTTATGCCTTATATCTCTGCAAATCTTCTTTATTTCAACTTCAGCCATTGAAATATAAGCTTCATATTCAAGTCGAACAACTTTCTTTCCTTCAAACTTGTTCCTGGTTGTACCTACAAAAATGGGGAATGAATGCAAGATCTGTTAATGGAGCATAGAAATCATTTCATGAACAACTCGGAGCATCAAGGATCTTCAACAAATCTCTAAGTTCTAGCCTTCGACTTTCTTTTTATATGCTAGTTTTCAGCTTCATTACCATGTTGTTCAAAGTTAATTACATGCATGATTTATACCTGTAGTTTCCTCAAACTTATTCACACTAAAGTGCTACCAAAAGGACACAGGAACATAACTATTTAGCCCATCAAGTTTGCTCTGTCACCTGATGAGATCATGCTCATCTGATAATCTTCAACTGTGCTTTCCTGCCTTTTCCTCTTACTCTCGATTTCCTTAATGATTAAAAATCTGTCTTTCTCAGCCTTCAAAGAACTTAACTCCCCAGCCTCAACAGCTGTCTGTAGTTAACAATTCCACAAATTCACAAGCCTCAGAAGACATTCCTTCTCCTTTCAGCCTTAAATATGCAATACCTCATAATCTGGGATTATGTTCTCTGATCCTGGACACTCTCACAAGGGGAAACAGCCTTTCCACATCTACCCGATCAAGTCCTCTAAGAATCTTGTACGTTTCACTAAGTTTGCCTCTCATTCTTTTATATTCCAATGAATACACATCAAATCTACTCAACCTCTCCTCGTAAGGGTGTCGCAGGGAGTCAGTGTTGAACCCGCAACTGTTCATGATTTATATAATGATTTGGAGGAGCAGACCAAATGTAACCTATCCAAGTTTGCTGATGACACTAAATTGAGTGGGCAGACAAACTGTGCAGAGGATGTGAAGGGTTTGCACAGAGATTTAGATAGATTAAGTTAGTGGGCAAGGGTCTGGGAGATGGGGTACAATGTTGGGAAATGTGAGGTTATCCACTTTTGAAGTAAAAATGGTAGATCAGAGCATTATTTAAATGGTGAAAGATTCCAGCATGCGGTTGCGCAGGGGGTCTTAGGAGTGTTCGTACATAAATCACTAAAAGTTAATTTGCAGGTGCGACAGGTAATCACGAAGGCAAAGGGAATGTTGGTTTTCATTGCTTGAGGGATTGAATTTAAGAACAGGGAGATTCTGCTACAATTATAAAAGATATTAGTGAGGCCGCATCTGGAGTACTCTGTGCAGTTCTGGTCTCCTTTCTTGATGAAGGATATACTGGCTTTGGAAGCGGTGCAGAGGAGGTTCACCAGATTGATTCCAGAGATGACAGTGTTACCCTATGAGGAGAGGTTGAGCCCCTTAGGACTGTTCTCACTAGGATTTAGAAGAATGAGAGGGGATCTTATAGAAACATATAAAATTATGAAAGTGATAGATAGGATAGAAGCAGGTAGTTTCCACTGATGGGTGAGACTATCAGGGATATCGCCTCAAGATTACGGGGAGTAGATTTAGGACACAGATGAGGAGGAACTGCTTTTCCCAGAGAGTAGTGAATCTATGGAAATCTACCCAAGGAAACCGTACAGTCAGCTTCATTAAATATATTCAAGACACAGCTGGATGGTTTTTGCATGGTAGGGGAATGAAGGGTTATGGGAACAATGCAGGTAGGAGGTGCTCAGATGATGGATAGATCAGCCATGATCTTAATGAATGGCAGAGTAGGCTCAACGGGTCAAATGGTCTACTCCTGCTTCGATTACTCTGAAACTATGAAAGACAGTACCTTCGGGCCTGGTATCAGCCTAGTGAACATTGCCTGGACTATCTCCATTCCCAGAATATCATTCCTTAGATTAAGGGATCCAAAACTAACATCTAACTTCCCTTCCCTGTCCATGCAAACTGACATTTAAAAGTTGTTCAAAACACAGAAATTCCTCCCAAAACATTAACTCTGCTTTTTGTCCACATATGCTGCCAGACTTGCTGAGTTTTTCCAGCAATTTCATGATTTCATTTTTAATTTCCAACATCAGCAGTTCTTTTAGGATTCTGTTTAAAATTGGTTCATTTCCTTAAGCAGTGTCCACATATTTTAAAATGGCCATCTCCTTTCCCTTTGATTAAAGTACATTGCAATTGCTTGTTTTTCTTTAGTTTCTAATTAGTGACCTTTGTTTTTCTTTATACCCTTCACTATTCAAGTCCAAACTGTCTTTCTCTGACAGATCACTTTTCTTTGCTCCTCACTACTTCTGCCTCGCCTACCTTCTCCCATGCTCTTCTCAACTGTAAAACTGTATTTCATCTTCATTCCCTAAGTCCAAAAGCATGGAAGACAATTATCTTGATTGTATATTAACAGCATCTATTATTGATGTTATGGTGTATATGTAAAAACAATCACAACTCAAAACTCATCACCAACATGGTTTAAACGTTTTCCCCATTTCCTACAGAATAAGATTGCAAATTGATGCTTTCATTTACATAATACTCAAACGCCTTGCTTTATTAACTGTGCTTATGGCAGCAGTTCCTACATGTGAATAATTTTGTATCACCAGAATACAACCTTCCCAGCGAACTTGATTCCATACAATTCAAAACGAAGTAGTCATTCTGACTTTCAGAGCAGTGCATTGTAAATTGCTTACATACACCAAATTAAAATGATATGCTTGTCAATTTTATTTGCAACACATATATATTGTAATTTTAACAATTACAAAGGGTATACATTATGGCTTTAATAATGATCTAATGCCTGCAGTTAAATATCAAAACTTAAATTAAGTTAATAATATTAAAAACCACATTAATGCAAACTTTAATTTTTATTTTATCCTTAATTTCAATTTCAATTATCCTTAAAATCAATTTCAATACAAGTGATCATATTTTACCTTATTCTGTGACATAATAAAATATCACAAGTCTTCTCATCATATACAAATGTGAAATTAAAAATAGCATTAATTAAATTTGCTTGACAACTATTTGTTCGGCATGTTAAGATAACCTGATTCAATTATGTATGAGAGATAAAGGAAACAATAAATTTAACTTAAATAAAAACAAAACAAAAAACAAAACTGGAACTACTTGAAAGGTAAATTTGAAACATTATGTCAGCTTCTCTCTGCACTGCCTGACCTGTTAAGTATTTCCAATATCTTCAGTTTTTATTTCAGGTTTCTAACATCTGCAATATTTTACCTTTCTTTTAGAAGTTTCACTGGTCATCCAGTTCCTCTATTTAGATGAATATTATGCTATCAAAACCATTTTTATTAAACATTGGCTTGGTAACTATAAAAACATCTGTATTTTCCCTGAATTAAAATATTTGAAGCAGAATAATCATTTAAAGATAATGTTACATATCATTGAAGTGAGCTGATAAATATGGGGATTAAATTAAATACATCTTATTGCACAGATTATGTCCAGTCAGTCATAGAGATCACTGGTCATTAATATTAATGAAGGTTTGCTGGGGTAACTGTTTACTGTCATCAGGACAAATTCTACAGAAAACAATACCAAAATAATTCTAATTAGACCCTTTTTACCAGTAATGTTAGTTTAAAGTTCTATTCAGAAACTTGGGTCAAGATTTAGATCTTTTAAAAAACTAAAGGCTCTTCATAAAATAAATGTAAAACTATTTTGACATGCAAAATTTTCAAGTGTTCAAATAAATTGTTGACTGTGATTATTAATTTGCATTTTCTGCATAGACCATTTTAAAAATCCAAATGCGACAAATAGAGGAAGAGAAGGGTGTCTACTGACCAACATTGTGACATTCAATTGGTTCTCGGGAAGAAACTCAATCTATTTGCAAGCATGTTATCCAATATTCATTATAAAATATTCATAAACAGTAACTGCTTGCAATGTAGTACAACAAACTATTCTGTAATGTGTTCCAGTGACAAGATTTTAAATGAATACCACTAGATTCAGACATTGGACATTACTTTCACATTGCAAAATAATTAAGGTAAGAACAATCATACTGTGCATTTTTAAAGAAAGCAATTTATGTATGTTATATATTTATGAGACAAGATAGATTTTTACTCAATTACAACTAAAGTATTTGTCACCTTTGTTATATTGACTATACATAAATCTTAATATGCTGTGGTCATTAATTCATAGTGGAAAATTAAACCAAAGATGTTAATTTCATAATATTCAGAACAAAGTATAATCTCCTGAAAAATTAGGCATCTTTCACAATGCATAAACATAACACAAGTTGTTGCTGGTATAAATAAAACTTGAATAAAAATCGTCTAGTCAGTAACTAACTTGAATTTTGGAGGAGTGGATCTTGCATAATCTTAAAATTATTGTGAAGAAATTACAGACAATGCTTTTATTTGTCCATACGTTATGTAGACTCTGGGAGGGCTGCATTTATTTCCCAGGCAATGATACTTTAAATAGTTGATGGGATGAATTCTTAAATCAATGTAGTTCTTTTGGGGTTGGTTTCTCATGACAATTTTTGGTAGGCAATTTCAAGACATTGACCCAGTGACAGTGAAGGAACAACATCATGTAGATAACATGTACAGTTACTTTAATACGTTACTAACAGAAGAGGTAGTTATTGAATCTCGTGACAGGACTCTCATCAAGACAACTGTTCAGTCTTGGGTCGTAAAAAATTTCTGGAATTTTTTTGCAATTTCACCAATCTAGCTTTATAGTCAATATTGCATCACACCCCTATATTGAATCTTAAAATGAATGTGAAGAAACTTTAGAGTTGGGAAGCGAATCATTTGAAGAATTTCATAAACATTACATGGGAGGAAAATCAAGTTAATTTTTTGAAACAGTTCAGCGGACATTAGGTAAGAGCATGAAGTAATACGAAATAAAAACAGGTGATTTCAGTTGAGATACAGAGCCATCATGATCTTATTGAGTGGCAGTGCAGTGTCTGACATATCTCTACAATTAGTTCTCTCCTACCCTCTGTTCTAATTTAGGATTTGGACAAATGGCCTTTTCTTCTTAATACCTTAACCATGATTGCAGAATAATGCAACCCCTGTTTTGTTCTTGAAGCTATAGTTGGTATAGATGGACAACTCTCATCACTTTAGCCCTTACACCCATATCTGGATAGAGACTGTAAAGATGTCTGTAGCTAACTGGTTCTGGCAAAATGCAAACTGAATATCTGAGGGCAGGTTATTTGTAAATAGATGCAACTTGTGGACATAGTTGATAACTCATTCCATCCAAGTACATCTGAAATTGTCGGTACTTGATTAATTGTTGTTTGTCGGTATAACATAGCTGGGCAATTTCCCATATTGCTGCATGGATACCAGTGTTCTAACTGATGAAATCAAAACAATCAAAAAGGGTATAATGCAGAAAGTGGCCACTTGGCACTAGAAATTTAGCTTGTCACACTCCTGGCACTTACCCTGTATTTTTCCCCTTCAGAATTCATTGCTTTCTGAAAACCATAATTGAATATACTCCACCACCCAGCTCTAACCATGCATTGCAAAAATAAGTGAAACTCAAATGAAGTCATTACATGCCCGAAACAGCTCAGCTCAGGGAAAGAAGCTGGACCTAAATGCAAAGCCTTATATATTAGATCAGGAATGGTGTCTGGACAGATTGCCTTTGTTTTATTCAGTGCATTTGGATACTTTTTAATGTCACATGGAATTAACTGAGTTGGCTTTAACAATGGAAGAAATCCATATGTCATCGGATGGATAAACTTCCAAAAACTAAGGTCACCAAACTTCAAAGATAAAGTCATTATATGGGCTTTGCAACTGGCTGAATGGGTGCTCGAGGTTACTATGGGCAAGTGAAATATTGGAAGAGCTCGGTTTCTGAATGGAGACAACCTCTGACTTCTTTTCTCTAATGCCTCATTTCTTGTCCCATCTCCTCCAATCCAAATACGAACACTGTTAATCATTCACTCTCATAAGACTGCTGTTCCTCTTCCTTTCAAAACCACTACCACCCCATTGTTCAAGTTCCTTAACCGTAATGCCTTCATCAGCTGCCACACCAATTCCAATCTCCCTTTCCTTGCCAATGTTCATGAGGCACTTTCCACCCACAAATCCTCACCCATCTTTTCCAAACTCCATATTTGGATCCTTCTAATCAAACTTCCGTGCCATCACAGTACCAAACAAGGTTCTTAACAAATCAAAAATGACATCCTAGCTTACTGTGATAAACTATCCCTCTACAAATTTCTCAACCTGTCTGCAGCCTTTGGTATAGATGACCACATTATCTTCCTCCTATGTCATTCAACCAATGTTCAGTTAAGTAGCACTTCTCCCAGCTGGTTCCAGTCTTAGGTACTTTGGCATCCAGCAAAGATCTCTCTTTGAACCACTATTATTTCTCAACTTCATGTTATTCCCGAGCAACATTATTTTTAAAAAATGCAGCATCAGTATTCCCATATACATTGATGTGCCTATGTATACATTTGTTTAAGGATTTATGCATTATGACAAAGCCAGCATTTTTGCCCATCTCTTGTTACTCAAGGTGACAATAAGCTGTTTCCTTCAATCACTGCAATCCTTTTGGTCTGATTACGTGCACAATTGCCTGGAATTCCCTTTATAATGCATTTGATCCATGTGACAATCAAGGAATAGCAATGTAGTTCCTAAGTCAGGATAGTGTGAGGCTTAGAAAGGATCTAGAAAGCGGCAGTGTTCTCATGTGTATGATGGACTTACCATTCTGGGTTTAAAGTCATAGTTGAAAGGTGGTGTTGCAGTTGTTACAACTTGGTGAGTTATTGTAATGCTCAACAGTGGTGGATGAAGTGATTTTTGACACGGTGGATGTGTGGCAATCATGCAGACTACTTTGTCTTTAATATTGTTGAGCCTCTTGAATTGTTTAAGCCACATTAATCCAAGCAGATGGAAAATCTTTTATCATACTCCTAACTTGTGCCTTGTAGATGGTGAACAGGCACCGTGGACTCAGGAACAGAGTATAGCCCCACAGAATTGCTAGCCTCGGAACTGCTCTTAGGGCCAAATTATTTGTATGGTTGGTCTAATTCAGTTTTGGATCAATGGTAAACCTAATGTTATTGTTAATGGGGAAAGGATAATGATAATGCCATTAAATATCAAGAGGAAATAATTAGATTCTCTACTGTTCAAGATGGCTATTGTCTGGCATTTGTGTGATACAAATGTTTCTAGCCCCTTATGAGTAAAAGCTTGAATAGTGCCCTGATTTTACTGCATATGGAAACAGACTGCCACAGTATCTGCGAAGTTATGAATAGTGCTGAACATTATGCAATGATCAGCAAGCATCCCCTCTTTGACTTTTTAATGGAAGCAAGGTCTTTAAAAGAGATAGTTGGAAATGCTTTGGCTTGGGACGTGGCCCTGAGGAATTCTTGCAGTAATACCAAGTCCGAGATGATTAACCTCCAACAATAAGAACAATCTTGCTTTCTACTAGGTATGACTCCAAATGATGAGGTTTTCTTCCCATTTCCCACAGATATTGATCTTGAGTACTTGATGTTGCACTCAGTCAAATGCTGCCTCACATCAACTTTCTCAATTTCTCCAACTGGATCAGCAAACATTTCCTGCATTTACCTACTGGGAAGACAACACCATAATCTTTAGAAGCCACTACAAATACAGGTTTCGTAGTTTCTTTCCCAGCTAACCAATTCCATGCCTCTTCCTCACAATTATCCAGCGTAACAAAATCACTCACAACATGTCTGTCTTTGAGCTTCCGACTGCACATCTGTGCAAACACAGCCTGACGATTTCCACCTCTGGAATACTACTCTTGCTTCTGCTCAACCATGGTTGAATCTTCATCTATAACATCCAGACTTTACTATATTCCAAAGTATACCTGCGAAGCCTCCACATTTAACCCTCTTTAAACTGTCTTAAGTCCCTCCAAATACCATTCTATCACCATGCCTGGTCTCACTAATCTTACTGGCTCACACTTCAGAAATGTTTTGGGTTTGATACGCACTTGCCTAATTCTGGCTCCAGCACTGCTCACCATGCCTTAGCAACCTATATTCTAAGCTTCGGAATTCCCTCCCCAAACTTCTCCACTTCTCTTCCCTCCTTTATGGCACCCTTCAAATATAACTCTTTGACCAAAAGAAATGAATTCAAGAGGATAAGTGAGGGGTTAAGGCAACATTTAGCCAAAAGTGGTGTCAGGGAACCTCAGCTAAACTAGAGAGAACAGGAATCAGATAGAAAAGTCTCTATCTGATTGGAGTCATACCTAGCACAAAGGAGGTCAATCATCTTAGTCCAAGTACATTACTGTATTGGTTCCTCGGGGTAGAATTCTCGGCTTAATATCTTCACCTGCTTCCTTCCATCATAAGGTCAGAAATGAGCATGCTCAATGATGATCAGACAATGTTTAACATCATTTGCAACTCCTCAGATGCTATGGCAGTTTGTATACAATGCAGTGGGACTTAGACAATAGTCAGACTTGGGCTGATAAGTGCCAAAAAGTTTGCTTCACACAAAGTGCCAGGCAAAGCCATCTTCAACTAGAGAAAATTCAGTGATTGCCCCATGACATTTTATGCCACTACTTTTGCTGAATCTTCCACTATCAGCATCTTGGGGATTACTAGTGACCTGAAACAGAATCATCAAGTCATATAAACATTGTACTACATCGTATCAGAAGCTGGTATGATGGCATCAGGTAATTCAACTCCTGCCTTCCCAAAGCCTGCCCACCATATTCAAGGCTCAAGTCAGTAATGCAATGGAATATTCTCTACTTGCTTGAATGAGTGGAACTCAAAAAACCCTCAAGGAATGGGCATAAAATGCAAGCCTAGCCCGTAATGGCCACACCCCACGAACAAAAAAAGATGAAAAACAATGTTTGGCCATCAGCTTCAATATCACTTTGTGGCTCGGGGATAAACTCTGGATTATTATACTACTGTTCAGTGCTTGGGAAGTTTTATAATGTTAAATTGAGGTTGTTGTTGGAATACTCCATGAATCAGTGCAATTACTTCTCTAGTTCTTGGTTAATACGTAAAATTGGACATTCATTACAAGACACTCACTTCACATATTTCAGTAAATTTTGGACATTGTGAACTCTGAATTAGCAGAAAGATCTCACAAAGATGCTCCAACAGAGCTTGCGTGCAGGCTCAAGACCAACAAGCAAATTTCAAATTTGATTGGTCCTAAGGGAGTACAAGGCAGTAAATGAAGTACAAGAATAAAGAGGTCTTATTAAATGTATGTATGGTTTTGGTGAGACCACATCTCATCAATCTTGGTCTCCACTTTGAAGAAAGTTACTTGCATCAGAGGAGTTACAATGAAAGTTCACTGATTTAATCTTTTAGATGAGGAGATTAGTTGCTCTATGATGACAGCCTGTGCAAATTAAGTCCATGTACTCTTAAGTTTTGAAGAATGTTAAATGATCTCAATGCAACCTACAAGATTCTGAAGGGGCTTTACGGAATTGATATGGCCAGAAAAACCTAAAACACTGAGCCAGTGTCTCAGGATAATAAGCCAATCGTTTAGGACTGAATTAAAAATAATTTTTTCTAAGGGGTGTGAATCTCCAGAATTCTCTTCCGCAGAGGTTATGAAGTCTTCATTGTCTAATACATTTAAGGCTAGCCCAAGAGGTATTTTTTGGTCTCTCAGTAAATCAAAGTGAAGTGGACAGGAATGATCATTCATTAGAATTTTAGATAATGGAGCAGGCGCAATAGACAACTTGAGATATTCCTGAACTTAGGTTCTTGTAATCACTAAGCCTTGTCCTTACCAGTGAAAAACACATCCTTTTAAAAAAAATGTGCAGCATCTGATACTAAATATTCAAAGCAAAATTACGAGGGACAGATAATTATGGGATAAAATTTTCACTCCATCAGCAAGACAAAACTTGCCAAGACAGGTTGAAAGATTGCAGCGATATTAGTCAACTCACCACCTCAAACACTGTGTACACTTCTTCCACCTCTTCCCATTTGGCAATCATCCAAACTCAATGATAATTGCAAGGGAATAAAGCTTATAATTGGAATCAGGATAATTCAATAAACTAGCCATTTTCAGTTTCAAAACAATACATCTCAGAGGTATATTTAACAGAATAGCAAAGATAAACATAAAATTATATTTAAATATGCAAAAGCAACCGAACATGATGGCATTCATAACCGTAATCTGTGTCCAATCTAAGAAAACGCCAGTCTTTCTTTCCATAGGAACCCTAGGTCCTGCATGAGCACTAACTTCACCCCACATGAACTAAATAAATTTTGAAAGCTGGCAAATCCTTTAATTACATATATTTGGCTGAAATATAATCAAGAACTGAAGCAAATTCTCCAGATACCATACATTACACTTGTTCCAACAAAAAATTTATTTACGTAATGGGAAGAGAATAGAGGAAGCAATGTACCTCATCCGCAAGATGCATTGTAGCAACTCGCCAAGCTTCAATGGCATCTTCCAAACTCTCAAACTCCACCATGCAAATGCACAAGGGCAGCAGACACATGGCAATACCACCACCTGCAAGTTCCCATCAAGTCACATGCAGTCTTGACCTGAAGAGATATTATTCCTCATTCACCATGACTGGATAGATAATGTAGAACTTATTTCCTGACAGCACTGTGATTCCACCAACCCAAAAAGGATTTTAAATGGTTCCAGTCAGTGTATCACCATCCTCTGAGTTCACCCTTGAACTCTCACAAAACGGCACCAAAGAAATGAAAGATGGCATGGAAAATTCAAAATGTTGCAAGAATAGTTGCCATTGTGTATTCGCCTGAAGTAGCAAATTTGGGGAAATCAAAAGCTCCTCTTTCAATTGCAAACAGTCTTTCTTATGTTATTGCACCAACTGCTCCAATGACAGGCTTTCTTCTTTGCTGCTGTTTTTGCTGCTTTGCCAGAGACAAAATCTATGATTGGAAGAGCAGCAAGACAGGCTAGGAGTCTGACTGGAAGTCAACAGTCACATTAGCCTATCGAGCCACATGTCGGTAACTTCCAGCAGAGATGGCTCCAACCACTTTGAGCAGCTGTTGGACAATGAAAGGAGGGAGGAAGCAGCCAGAAACTTAATTATAAAATGCAGAGGACATAGTAGGTCAAGTTTCATTTTAGGGTTGGTGGATTGAGTGTGATCAAAAGCTCAAAAAATCTTCCTTGTACCTTTCCATCTACATTATGAAACAAAATTTCTGAAGGTTATAGGTGTGTTCCTAACTTTTTGTTGAAGAGAAATTTCCCAAAGAAAATTTCTAATGTTTCGCGATTATTTTCAGCTTAAACGAACAATCCGGTTTGAGGGAATGGAATGTTTACTCGCTTCAGTCTGGCAAAGATTGAATGTACAAAGTAAACAGCTAAACTTCATCTAGCTTTTCCTAAATCAAGATAATGATCCACTGTGACCTTTCCATTTTACATAATAGCAACTCACATGACATATCAGATTGTAGTTGCAGACTGAAGTTTTACTTCTTAGACTGACTGGCCTCAGTACTAGCCTAGTATGTATAAATTTATTACCACGTTACATTAGTAACTACAGTTCAAGGTTAGGAAATTGGCTACAAAGTGCTTTGAGTCAAATATGTGACGCTGGAAAAACACAGCAGGTCAGGCAGCATCTGAGGAGCAGGAGAGACAACACTTCAGGCATTAGCCCTCCATCAGGAATGTGGAGGGGAAAGGCTGCTGAGAGACAACACCTACCTTTTCCCCAGTCCCAGTCCCAGTCCCACCCCCACTCCGTTATTTATCTCTCAGCTCCCTTCCCCCTCCACATTCCTAATGAAGGGCTAATGCCAGAAACCTCGACTCTCCTGCATCTTGGATACTGCCTGACCTGCCGTGCCTTTACCAGCACCATGCTTTTCGACTTGGACTCTCCAGCATCTGTAGTCTTCACTTTCTACAAAGTGTTTTGAGTTCTTTGATGTCATGACAAAATGCAATATAAATACAAGTTTGTTTTGATTTGAGGATTTCCATTGTTCCATGTGAAAAATGGCCATTTTGGACAACATTTGCCTGTGATTATTTTATACATACAAGAATATTACGGATGAGGAACAAATACAGATGTTGTCATTGACTTGAAGATCGATGAAAGTTCATTTTTATTTGAGTCCAATTAATGTTTATATTGTACCACATCTGATTGTTTCAGATGCATCTTGCAAAGTTAAATTCCTTCTTCATTGATTGGAAGATATAATTTTTGAGAATACATATCCTTCACCTATATTGTTATGCAAAGATTTAGGAAAAAGGGAATACTCAAGGCAAAGGAACTTAGGATAAAGTTCAGTGTGGAAATCAATTTTATAACAAATAGCAACTGAGAATATCAGACAAGGTGCCAGCAACAAAAATGTGTAATCTCAGAATCAATGATATGAGTAGCTTTCATAATTTGATGTGAAGCTACACATAATTTAAGGGTTTGTTATGTGTTCTTTTACAGCTATATATTCAACTGGGTCAGAAGTAAAATTGGCAGTCCATCTGATCTTGAAAAATAAGTTCAATGACATAACCAATGAAAATGGAACTTTTTAAGAGGTTGCTCTTCAGTGGGATCTTGGTCTATACTTCAATCAATTGGTATGTTAAGCTCAAGACTTTTTTTTTTATCTAAACTACAGTTGTGTGTAGGATGTGACATGGCTATTAATGGTAAAAGTGATGAGCAGGGAATGCAGAATGTTTTCACACCAAAAACATGTAAATCTCAGTCACTTTATGCCTTCATTTATAAAAACCAAAACATGCTTTAAAAAGTCAATAAACCAACTCAAGGTTAATGTTGAATACATCCATTCCACAAAGCCTGTTTGCAAAACAATACTACTTTGTGTTCTTCGATAAATCTTCTGTTGCCAAAGTAAGCTGCTTTTTTTTTTAAAAAACTGTGTAGTAATCTGCATATTTCCAGTTTTATGGTGTCTGGAAATCTGTGATCACAGTAGCTTATGAGCTTATGTGAATGTGTACATAAAAAACTGTTTTTGCGTGTTCTGGCACATCCCAAGCACTTCACTAAAACAAGTTAAACATGGAGAGAATCAATGTGGATATACTTGAAACCAATTTGCACACAATTTGGGTACACAAACATCAAATCACCAATGACCAGTTAATTTACTTTTGATAGCTCTGGTTCAGGAAAGACTATTAACTAGGAAATCTTCAAATATGGAATATTTACATCCACCTGAATAGGTTGATGCAGCTCAGTTCAATATTCAATGTTCTGGTCATATGGCATCACCTTAGTGCTACATTAAAACAGAAGCTTTGTTAGTTTTTAAGTTTTAGAATTAGACTCAAACTCACAAAGCTTTTGTCCTGTTAAACCAAACTAATTCCTGTCCAAAAATCCAAGGGTTTTAAAATCAAAATTTATGCTACGTTTAAGCTGAATTCTAAGAAGCTCCATTTACGACAATAAATATCATATGGTTACTTCCTATAAAACATAATTCTTCTTCTTTATCTCAAGGTAGGCTTTGGCATAGTTTGGTGAATAATCACTAAAATGCCATTTATTTTGAAAAAGGTGATGTAGAGAACAAGGATTAAGACCTATACATTTTTGTAATTAATTGGTTGAACTGGTTCAGAGAGGTTATTACACTCCTCTGGAACAGGTGAGTCCAGAACCAGGCCTCCTGGGTCAGAGTGATGAGCATTACCAACACACCTCAAGAACCATGAGCAAGTCCTATGCTTAAGCATTAATGTGATCTAGATGCTTTCCATCATTAAGTGAGCTGCCAGTCTCCAAAAAATGTAAATACAAAACAATATCAGTAACTTCACCCATTGGATGGGCAATGGCATTATAGAAATACTTCAAAAACTAAGAGTAAAGTGTGTTAGAGGCAAGAGCTCAGGTGGTACCAAAATTATTATTATTTTCCATTCCAAGCACAGGGAAGCCATTTCAGAACATTATGAGAAAATACAAAACATATGTTTTTTTAAAAATGGAAGCTACGCACCCCTGCATCAATCTTACGCATGTGGGCCAGACGGATTCGTTCCGAAAGGAAATTTAAGGATGGTCACATAGTTTAGTCCAAGTAGTAACAGTAAGAGTACAAAAAGAAATACATTCAAGCCATGAGTGATTTTGTTCAACTGAGCTGTACGGAGGAGCATAATGCTGAAACAAAGCTGCAGCATCTCTCAGCAGGAGGGAAAGGGGCAAGTGAAATAAAAAAGGTAGATATGTCCAGATAAGTATGGAAGCTTGCCATATACAAGTTATTATTATAAAACAAAAGAGAACTCTACTTTAGCCTGCTCTCTGATCCACAGGCATCAAATCAGGTGTCAAGAAAGAGAACCATGTGTACCAATCCTGCTGTTCATCATGCATACTGAATGACTTTGGATGGTTTCATGCCTCTTTCCAAGTAATCAAGCAATGTCAGTTCCTATGAGATTGTCTTCTCTCATGTTTTGCCAAACTTTTGTTGATCTGTCAACACCACCTCTTCTATCAGGTTCTGATTTTAATGTTTAGCTGGATTTTCTGGAATATACATCCAGCGCACATAATCCAGCCAACTGATAGGTTTTTTTTCATATGTTGGCTTACTGGCAGTTGTTTTGTTCTCAAATCCAATTATCTTGCTCTCCAGTTTAGCTATCCAGCTAACAGAGTAAGTTGCATAATTTTTCAAGTTCACAATTATTGTTTTCTATTTTCAGTTCACTGGTCTCATATTTGCATTGAATTCCTAAAAACACTATTTCGCTGATATTATTAACCCATTGTTATCGAGTGTCAATGTTAACTCAATAACAAGCCTTTCATCAAAAGATCTGAGCACACATCAAGGCTGAAACTTTTGTACAATACTGAAGGAGTACTACGTCAGGAGACAATTGCATACAGATAGGAAATTATACCAAAGACCTGTCTGTCCTTTCAGGTGGATAGGAGTTAATCTTAGACTCAGAGTCCTACAGCACAGAAACAGGCTCTTTGGTCCAAACTAGTCCATGCCGAGCATCGACCCCTGAGGTACTCCACTAGTCACAGGCCTCCAGTCCAACAAGCATCCTTCCACTAATAACCTCATCATGCCAATTTTGTATCCAATTTGCCAGCTCGCCCTGGATTCCATGCAACCTAACCTCCCAAAGCAGCCTACCATTGGAACCTTATCAAAGCCCTAAATGAAATCCTATAAACTACATCTAACCCCCTGCCCTCATTAACCTTCCTGGTCACTTTTTCTAAGAAACTAACAAGTTTGTGAGGCATAATCTCCCACTCACAAAGCCATGCTGCCTACTCCTAATCAAATCCCAATTTTCCAAAAACCTAAGGCCTATCTCTAGGCCAACATCTTTCCTTAAATCAACATTAAAAATAAACCAGGTATATAGCCACTGTTGCATTAAAATATGGGATTTTCAATTTCGTTACACTACAATAATGACTACATTATAAAAATACATCTTTGGTTGCAAAGTTGGGACATCCAGAAATCATAGAAACGTGTACAAACGTTGCTCGAGTCAAGTATATTTTCAGCAACGGCACATTCTTCTATTCCATCTCTACTTCTCACTGCTCACATGCATCATTAGTTCAACTACCACATGCATTAGTGTGGCCAAGCACACCCTTAGAGGACACCTGTTTTTAGTTTGTATATTCCAACTGTGCTAGCTACCATGTTAACATAAATACTATTCATTATGGTGTTATTGACAGAAATTTCCTCACAGTTGCTCCCACACTATCACCAAAACTGCAAAGCAAGTGCAGCATTGGCCTCAGTTAAAGGTATTTAAAAATACAGCTTAGAACCATTTATTTCCAATTTGACAAGATTCAGACACGTTAATTTTTCCAGCAGAATTAAGCTAATTTGCTTTAAGCAGTTACAGAAGCAAATCCAGGATGAAGTAAAATAGTTAGACTACCAATACTTCCTTGAAATTTTCAGGAAGGAAACGTTTATAGCATGCTATCCTTTTTACTAAGTTCTACAACATTGTCATCACTTGCGAGAAAATCACAGACAAATACAGGCTACAAAACTAATTTAAAAGGTAATTTGTATTTGGAGATGCTGTTCATAACTTCAGGACATTCCAAAGAGCTATATGAGGCAGCCATTGTTACACACAAGACTCCAAAAAAAAATTGGGGCAATGGCTATGCCATCTGCTTTTTCTTGATAATACTTGAAGAATAAATATTGGCTAGGATGTGAAGAAGAACTCCAATGTTTCAAGCAGGAAAGTGGGAGATTTTCCATCCACTGGAAAGGACAGATAGGGCCTCGCTTTAATGCCTCAACCAAAAGAAAACATCTCCAATACTGCAGCACTTCCTGAGCATTGCATTTAAATATCAGCCTTGATTATGTCCTTGTATGTGTGAATTGAGACTTAAAGCTATAATCTCAGATGCACTGAGCCAGATGACACCCATGTTGATAACAAAAATAAATTCAGACAAAGTGACAATCATACAAATATTCAAAGATGCAGAAAGCATTTGACGAAGTCCTACTCAAAAGCAATATGATATTATAGTGAGGCAATCCTTGGTAAACTTTGGAAGGGAATAAGGATTTCCATGAAAAAAAACAGAAGCTGCAGGGACTAATAGTGTGAGCTGAGACAGATCTACTGAATGAACACTCCAGTAATCAGTTTTGGGGCTAGTCAGTGTGAAGTTCTGTAAAATTAATAGCTGATACTAAAGTGGGGAAATGGAGATGGGTGTGTGTCATGTATCACATATTAACCAAGGAACTGATATTTACACGCAGGGGATGATAGCATGGGACAGGGATACCATAGTGATTACAGAGACATGGGTCAAGGATGGGCAGGACTGGGAGCTTAACTTTCCAGGTTATAGATGCTATAGGAAGGATAGAAAAGGAGGAAAGAGGGAACAGGGAGAGGCATTTTTGATTAGTGATAACATTATGACTGTAGTTAGGGAGGATACTCCCAGGAATGTGTCCAAGGAAATTATTTGAGTGGAACTGAGAAATAAAAGTCCAGATAATCACATTACTAGAATTGCACTGCAAACTCTCCAATAGTCAGCAGGAAATTAAGGAGCAAATACACAGGGAGATAAGCTGGAAGAATAATAGCGTTGTCATAGTCGGGGATTTTATGTTTCTAAATGTAGATTGGGACAGCCATAGGGTTAAGGGCTTTCATGGAGAGGAAGCTGTTAAGTGTACAAGAAAATTTTCTGATGTAATGTGTGGACGTACCAACTATAGAATGTGTAAAACTATCTGCAAAACTATGGGCAAAATTAGGAAATAAGGCAGGACACGTCAGTGACTTGCCAACAGGACAGCACTTTCAGGCCAGTGACCATAATTCTATTAATTTTAAAACAGTGATGGAGAAGGATAGACCAGATCTAAAAGTTATACTTCTAAATTGGAGGAAGGCCAATTTTGACAGGATTAAGCAAAATCTTTCTAAAGTTGATTGGAAGTGGATGTTCACAGATAAAAGGAGAGCTGGAGAATGGGAAGCTTTCAAAAATGAGATACTGAGAGTCCAGAGACATGTGTTCCTGTTAGGGTGAAGGGTAAGGTTGGTAGGTGCAAGGAATGCTGAAAAACTTGAGAAACTGAGGGTTTGGTCGAGAATAAGTAGTAAAGCATATGTCAGGTATAGACAGCAGGGATTGAATGAATCCCTTGAAGAATATCAAGGCAATAGGAGCATACTTACAAAGGAAATCAGGAGGGCAAAAAGGTGACAGGAGATTTGGCAAATAGGGTTAAGGAGAATCCAAAAGAATTTTACAAATACATCAGGGACAAAATAGTTGCTATGGAGAGAACAGGGCCCCTTAAAGATCAGAAAAATCATGCATGTGTGGAATCGCTGGAGAAGGAGAGATACTAAATGAGTATTTTGCATCAGTTTTTACCTTGGAAAGATAGAGTACTTGGGGAAATAAATAGTGATTTTTTTTTAAAAAAAACGTCTATGTTACAGAGATGGTGGCGCTGGACATCTTAAAATGCACAAAGTTGGATAAATCCCACGGATCTAATCAGATGTACCCTAAAACTCTGTGGGAAGCTAGGGAAGCATTGCTGAGATATTCAGATCACCGATAGCAAGAGGTGAGGCTCCAGATGTCTGGAGGTTGGCTAACGTGGTTGCCACTATTTAAGAAATGTCATAAGAGAAAGCCAGGAAACTACAGACCAGTGAGTCGGACATCAGTGATGGACAAATTGGTGGAGAAGATCCTAAGGCTCAGGATTTCTGAGTATTTGGAAAAGCAAGGACTGATTAGGGATAGTCAGTATGGCTTTGCATGTGGAAAATCGTGTCTCACAAACCTGATTGAATTTTTTGAAGAAGTAACAAAGTAGATTGATGAGGGCAGAGTGGTGGACATGATCTATAGGGACTTTAGTAAAGCGCTCAACAGGGTTCCTCATGGTAGACTGGTTCGCAAGGTTATATCACATGGAATACAAACCTATCGAAGGTCGAAGATGGGCAGTGGGGAGGGTTGCTTTTCAGAATGGAGGCCTGTGACCAGTGGTATGCCAGAAGGATTGGCACTAGGTCCACTGGCTTTGTCATTTATATAAATGACTTGGATGTTTGCAGATGACACCAAAATTGGAGGTGTAGAGGACAGCGAAGGTTAATGGGCTGACAATTATGAGGTGCTGCGTTTTGGAAAGGTGAACTAGGATTTATTCACTTAATAGAAAGTGTTGCTGAACAAACAGAGATTGGAATGCAGGTTCACAGCTCCTTGAAAGTTCCTTGGAGTCCCAGGTAGACAAGATAGTGAAGGGGGAGTTTGGTACATTGCCTTTGTGGTCAGCACACTGAATACAGGAGTTGGGAGGTCATGTTGCGGCTGCAGAGGACATTGGTGAGGCCACGTTTTGAAGACTGTGTGCAGTTCTAGTCTCCCTGCTATAGGAAGCATGTTTTCATACTTGGAAAAGGTTCAGAAAAGATTTACACAGATGTTGCCAGGGTTGGAATTTTTGAGCTATAGAGATAGACTGAATAGGCTAGGGTTATTGTCTCTGGAGCAGAAAAGGTGTTGCTGGAAAAGCGCAGCAGGTCAGGCAGCATCCAAAGAGCAGGAGAGTCGATGTTTCGGGCATGAGCCCTTCTTCAGGAATGAGGAAAGTGTGTCCAGCAGGCTAAGATAAATGGTAGGGAGGAGGGACTTGGGGGAGGGGCATTAAAAATGGGATAGGTGGAAGGAGGTCAAGGTGAGGGTGATAGACCAGAGTGGGGGTGGGGGTGGAGAGGTCAGGAAGAAGATTACAGGTTAGGAAGGCAGTGCTGAGTTCGAGGGATTTGACTGAGACAAGGTGGGGGGAGGGGAAATGAGGAAACTGGAGAAATCTAGGTTCTCTCCTGTTCCTTGGATGCTGCCTGACCTGCTGCGCTTTTCCAGCAACACATTTTCAGCTCTGATCTCCGGTCCTCACTTTCTCCTATTGTCTCTGGAGCATCGCAGACTGAGGGGTGACCTTATCAAGGTTTTGAAAATCATGAGCGGCATAAATAGGGGAGTAGGGGAGTACAAAACTAGACTGCATAAATTTAAGGTGAGAGGATAAAGACTTAAAAATGATATAAGGGGCAACTTCTTCATGCAGAAGGTGGTACGTGTCTGGAATGAGCTGCCAGAGAAAGTGGTGGAGGCTGCTATAATTACAACATTTAAAACACATTTAGATGGGCATATGAATAGAATGGGTTTAAGAGGAATATGGGTTAAATGGTAGCAAATGGGACTAGATTAATTTAGGATATCTGGTTGGCTTGAGTGATTTGGACCAAAGGTCTGTTTCCATGCTGTACAGCTCTATGACTCTATTATTTATGGTAAACTAAAATTCCAAATAAATAGGTGAAAGATAGACAATAGACAATAGGTACAGGAGTAGGCCACTCGACCCTTCGAGCCAGCACCACCATTCAATATGATCATGGCTAATCATCCACAATCAGTATCCTGTTACTGCCTTATCCCCATAACCCTTGAATCGACTATCTTTAAGAGCTCTATCCATCTCTTTCTTGAAAGTACCCAGAGACTTGGCATTCACTGCCTTCTGGGGCACAGCATTCCATATATCCACCACTCTGGGTGAACAAGTTTCTCCTCAACTCTGTTCTAAATGGTCCACCCCTTATTGTATAACTGCACATCTAGTAATGTAAATCAATTACACTGAATTAGTTTGGGGCACTTTAACTTTTGAAAACAAGGTGAACGAGTGTTAGAGATGATTGAGAGGTTGAGGAATACTAAATAAGGCAGAAAAGGATTATTTTAGGGGACTATATCAAATTGGACCATGATTGTTTAGTTTTGCAATTACCTAGTTCAACCATTTAGCTAATCACCATTCTATTAATTTAGTCTCCTTCATGAGTCAGATCTCCACATCCACTCCACTGACACAATACATTCAAGCAACACATTTGGCTCAGGCATGTTCCAAACTGCTGAAGTACCATCAGTTCATTCAGCAAAAGGTTCACTCATAAGCCACCTATCCTTTCAAACTATCATCCGATTACTAAATTACTTTCCTTCACAAGAACCTTGCTGTTTTTGTGGCCTTTTCTATTCAGAACGCTTCATTTTAATTTCTACATGACCAATATCATTGCATTAATTTCTGCTCTGAACTCTATAATCTAATCCCATTAAACTGCTGATGTAGGCTGAACCTTCCTGCACTCTACCTTGGTAATCTTACTACATATCAGTTCTCCTCCTGAATTGTCCGAGGCTCCCATATACTCTTAAGCATGTAGTTCCAAAATATTGACTTAATGATCATGAAGGAACGGAACTATATTGTCAAGTGAGGACTGTAAAGAACTTGGAGGTCTCATAGAACATAGAACAGTACAGCACAGTACAGTACAAGCCCTTCGGCCCTTGATGTTGTGCCAATTGTGTAAAGAACCTACTTCTGACATCTGCCCTAAACTTTTCTTCAATCTCCTTAAAATTATGTCCCCTCGTGATAGCCATTTCTTCCCCGGGAAAAAGTCTCAGATTTGGAAGTATTGCCAAGAAGCAATGTAGGTATGAAGTGTTATTGCAGTGCATCTGATAGGTAGTACATACCATCAAAGCAATGATATGTCAGTAATGATGATGGATAAGTGAGTTAGTGGATAGAGCGGATTTTAACATCAACTCAACCTCTCTGTTTGAATGGTGTTAAGTTTAATCCAATGTTGTTGCAATAATTACTGTTTACCTGTACGACTGCAACAAAGTACTGATTGCATTTGTGGAGGATTGTGAGGTCAGTAGGCAAGCAACTCAGAAACATATAAAAGTTACAACAGAGAAAAAGATAGCTCAACTTGTGTACATTTGTATTTATCCTCCATGCTAGCACACAAAATTGGAGACAAACTTGTTAAATATGCTAATTATTGATTTTTAGGTAGGAGATAGGGCAAAGGTTAATTGTTATTTAGTGTTGATCTTCACAATGATGGAAATTTCATTACACCGATTTGCTTTTTGTAGATGATGGGAAGGTGAATCACATGCTGTAGTATACTTCACACTCATTCCATTTATTTTCCTATGTCTGTTTCCCACTTCCCTCTTGTTCTGTTCAACCTTAAATGTTATTGCTTTGTAATGTCTTCCAGTCATTAAAGGACTTGAAAGCTTTATATCTGTTTCTGCATGGATGTTGCTTTATCCAGAGTGTATGCTATCTGTTAATTTTATTTTGTTCTCAAGTAATACAAGAGTCTAAGTTGTTAAAGGAGTGTACTTAACAAACAATCCATACTCATTTAATGTGAAATGTTCATCATTAACAAGAGACAGTAGCACCTTTGGACTACGTTGAGAAGCTAAATCAAATTACCGATTTAAATAAACAAAGTTATTTTATAAATTCATCAGAACCAGTGATCCTTTCAGCAGAGATCCTATGAGTTTCAGTTAATCATCAGGCTATGCCTCCAACTATCTAGACTTGAAGTTTTCTACCCAATCTCTGTCCCTCTCTAATCTTCTTCTCCAGACACTCCAATAAGCCTACCTCTTTGAGCAAGCTTTGTTTACTTGTTCTAATATCTCAAGTAACTTAGTGTCAAATGTTATTTGATACCATTCTGAGAAGCACTGTAAGACAGTTTACAAGTTTTATTGTTGTAGTTATGGTTATTGGAAATCAATCATCTCAGTCCCAGGACTTTGCAGCAGAAATTCTTCAGCTCAGTGTTCTAGGCCTGATCATCTGCTGTCACTTTATCAATAACTTTTATTTAAATTCATTCAGGGGATGTGGACACAGCTGGCTGGGCATCACTTACTGCCCATCCCTAGTTGCGTTTGACAAGTTAGTGGTGAGATGTATTCTTGAAATAAGAAAGCAAAGATTCTATCACAAACATTATGCCTGATTTGTCAAGTCAGAGCAGTTGATTGGATTCCTGACACATGAGTTATTGAGAGACAGTCTAGCTGCTGAACATCTTCTACTACACCCAATGTCTACAGTGTAATTATTATCATCTTTATTTCCATCACAGTTTATATATGCATAATCTAGTACTTGCATTGAAACTAAAATGTAACAAACACTCTTTCTTGATAACATTAAAAGGACATTATGACCAGAACTTACTCCACAGAATGTATTCAATTTCAAATTCTGGTGAAATTATTACCTTCATTTGAGTAGGTGTACTTGTTATTTTGAGTAAAGGAAATGAGGTTTTGTAATCATGGGGAGATGTGTTTCTCAATTAAAGTGTTTGTTTTTTTTGTTCATGTAATTATTGCAATCTGCCGTTTCATAAACAGCACTTGAAAGAAGATAACAGCTGTGGCATTTTTCATTCTCAAAGTTAGAGTTTGTTCTGTTAGTAACAAAGAAGTACAAACTTAGTCTTTCCAGTGTTCAGAATCACAGTTATTTGTGTTATGAGTGTTATGAAACTTGAAAGGGTTCAGAAAAGATTTACAAGGATGTTGCCAGGGTTGGGGGATTTGAGCTGAAGGGAGACGTTGAATAGGCTAGGGCTGTTTTCCCTGGAACTTCTGATGCTGAGCGGTGACCTTATAGAGGTTTATAAAATCATGAAGGGAATGGTTAGGGTAAATAGACAAAGTTTTTTCCCTGGGGTGGGAGAGTCCAGAACTAGAGAATTGTACCAACCTAATTTTAGGGTGAGAGGGGAAAGATATAAAAGAGACGTAAGGGGCAACGTTTTCCACGCAGAGGGTAGTACATGTATGGAATGAGCTGCCAGAGGAGGTGGAGGAGGCTGGTACAATTGCAACATTTAAAAGGCATCTGGATGTGTATATGAATAGGAAGGGTTTCAAGGAATATTGTCCAGGTGCTGGCAGGTGGGAATAGATTGGGTTGGGATATCTGGTCGGCATGGACGAGTTGGACCAAAGGGTCTGTTTCTGTGGTGTACATTTCTATGACTCTATGCTGCAATCCATTTTGTGTAGCTGCACACTGCCATTCGGGACGAATTTTTATCCAGTGCACAGAAGGAATCGTAATATATTTTGAAGTCAGGATGGTGAAGCTTGGTGGGAAACGTACAGGAGGTGACGTTCCCACCCATCTGCTACCCTTCTCCCTCTAGACAGTAGTGTCTGTCGTCTGGAGAATACTGTCAAAGAAGCCTTGATGAATTTCTGCAGTGCAATTTGTAGTTGGTGTACACAACTGCTCCTCAGCATTCATGGTGAAAAGTGTGAATGCAGTGCCAATCGAGCAGGTTACTTTGTCTGGATGTTGTCAAGTATATTCAAGGCTGAGATCATAATGTCTGAAGTGGGGCTATTCATTGATTATTATACACTATTCATGACTCCTAAGATACTAAAGAAGCCTATGCTATTATACATCAGGACTGAGAGAAACTTGAAGTTTGGGATAATAAGTAGCACTTAACATTCATATCACACAAGTACCATGCAATGACCATTTCAAACGTGAGATAATGTAGGCAAGTAACACAGTGGTTTCCACATCCACCTTTCACAAGGCTCAAGTGAGGGGTGTGTTGCAATACTCCCCATTTGCCTTATTGGGTGCAGCTCCAACAAAACTCAAGATACTGGACACCATCCAGGTCAAAGCAGCCTGTTTAAGTTGGACGACATCATCACCTTCATTCTCTTCACAACTAACACTCAATGGCAGTGCGTACCTTCTACAAGATGCACTTCAACAAGACACTAAGGCTTAAATGCTTAATCTCTTCCACCTAGTCAGACAGGGTTCGCAGTTAAGTAGGAACACCATCAGCTGTAAGTTCCTTTCCAAGCCATACACCATCCTGACTCAGATGTATCACTGTTCCTTCACGGTCATATAGTCAAAATCATAGAACTCCCTTCCTATCAGCACTATAGACTTATCTACACCTCCAAGGGCAACCAGCAACAAGGCCATGGTTCACCACCACCTTCTCAAGGACTATTAGGGATGTGCTATAAATGCTTGTCTAGCCAGTGATGCCTACATTCCATGAATGAATATTTTTTAAAAAGCTGTTTAATTTTTAAATCAACTGTTACTTGCCTCAGTTTCTTTTTTTGTTGTCACTTAAATGACATGGCAATGAATCATATTACAAAGGTATGGGTGCCAAATTTGGCCCTTCAAGCTTGCATCTGATAAATTCTTTAAGGGCAGCATCACATGACAGGAAGAGAAGATGAGGTCATTCTCTTAAAGTATGTATCACATGTCATTGAGAACGCCCTACTTTTCAAGTATACCATTGTGATAATGGGGAATCTCCTACAACTCTTATCATATATAGACCTTTATTTAAAATTACCACATGAATTCCTCATTGTGCCAAAACTGGAAAAAATTATGACTTAAAGGCTCAGCTCGATAGTTGAAAATGCTGCTAGTATCCTGGTGTCACAGACGAAAGTTAACTACACATGTCACCTTGTGAATAATTCAAACCCAGTCCTAAATGTGAATGAAATTTTAGAGCAGTAACATGATCTGTGAAAGCATTCAATGGAAATATGTAAATTATTAATGGGCACTGTATTAACACTTTCTGAAAAGAGAGCCAATTATTCCAAAACCAATTGTTTACAACTGTGATTAAATAGTAAGGTTTAAAAGACAAGGTTTCAATCAGTACTGTAATTACTGTTGGTAGCTTACTTCCTTCACCAGCATACAACTCAGACTGTAAACCAAAAGAAACTTTGCACCTACTAAGTAGCAATTCTTTTTATTTTCTATTTCATTATAAAATTTTCACATTTTTCATGTAAATATACAAGAGACAATAAATTTCTATTATAGAAACTCCATACTGATTAAAAATTCTAAATTTTATATATTCATCCCAACTGTTTTAAAGTCACAAATATCACAGACACCTGAAAATTCACAATAATGGCTTTGCTTAACTGTTGTTCAGGATTTAAAAGTTACTTTCATTTTCTCACAGAAGAATGCTCACAAACCTAATAAGTGCACAAAACCAGCTGTCAGTCAGAATGTCTCTCAGGAAGACTGGTTATTCCAACTCTTCAAATGTACAGATAGGGTAATTATATCAACAATCTAGAATGACAGCCAGCCCAACAAAAAAATCTTGATGACAATTTCTACAGCAAGCTTTTCCAGCTTCATTTATATTTAATAGGATTCACCAAGTTTGAGACAAATAACAAAGTGACCTAGTTTTATGTGTTCTAGTTATTTAAGTTGATTGCAGTCTAACTCACTGTTTCATCCTTAAAAGTCGAGCCTGGAAGGGCCCACAGTAGACAGTGAAAACGAGAGAGGATAAAAAGCATACATGATACCATCCTCACCTAATTTCTTTTCACAAATAAATCTATCCATGATTACATTAATAAGAGTGAACAATGCATTCCCAGTGGTGATAATTTCCCATCCTCACACAAAAGACATTCTCCAGTCACTGTGTGTCACTACGACTGTGTTAAATTTATTAATTTCAGAACAGATCAAGAACTCAAAGCACCGAAGAACTTTAGCAGGGAAGAGTTGTATTCCATCACAATCTGTAACTTCACTGCCCATCCCACACAGTACCATTACTATCAAGCCAAGGAAGCAAGCCTGGTTAAAGCAGTGTGGGAAACCAGGTCCCAATCTCATGAAGTCACAATACAGGACTTGAAGTATGCAATTAGTGGAAGTAGTATTTGAGGACAGAGATGAACGATCACAGAACGAGCATTGTAGGCCTGCCACGCCCAGTATTTTTTAATTATTCATTCACAGGGTGAAGGCATTGCTGGCTAGGCCAGCATTTATTGCCCAGCAGAGAAGGCAGTTAAGAGTCAATCACATTGCTGTGAGTCTAGGATCACATGTACTCCAGACCAAGTAGGGATGACAACTTGCTTTTGTGAACCACATGGGTTGTTCTCCAACATTGACAATGAATTCATGGTGCTCATTAGATTCTTTTTTCCAGATTATTTTCAAAATTAAATTCAAATTTCAACATCTGCTATGCAGAATTCAATCCATGAGACATTACCGGAGTGTCTAGATTAACAGTCCAGTATTAATACCATTAGGCTATTACCTCCCTATACTTTGTATTAAATGGTATTAGACAGCTAGGCAGTGGGAGGCAGCTACATCTGCAGTAAGTGTTTGCAGTTTGAGGAGCTCAGGGTCAGAATTAATTAGCTGGAGGCCAAATTGCCGACCTTCTGAGTCATTGGGTTGGATGGGGTGGGTTAAGCTGGGCCAGTTATCAGAATGCATTCACACCCCTTAGGTTGGTGTCAACTGATTCTGTTAGCAGCTGAAGGGTGTCACTGAGTCATGAATATAAGAGGCTCTGAATGAGAGTGAAGGAGCTTCTATCATTGCAACTGAGCAATTCACGATTGAGGGCTATTGTGTGAATCAACAGACTGACTAGGACACCAGAAAATAAGAATGTAGGGCAGTTAAAAGAAATATAGCAATATGTGTCAGTATGTTAAGGGGGTCTGACACTGTTCTCTACAGCCATCAACAAGAATCCAGGCAGCTGTGTTATCTGCCTATGCTAGTGTTCAGGGTGTCTGTTCAAGCTCGAGATGATCATGCAGTGGTAGGGGAAGGATCCAGTTGGCAAAGTCCATTTTAAAACTAACACTACAAAGGTGACTAGTTCAGAGATTCTACACAAGCAGTATAATAGCCTATGCAATAAATTTAAAAGTAAATTCTCAGAAGTGATCATCTCTGGTTTATTACTAGGCTCTCATGCAAATTGGAATAGGGAAAGTCAGATCTAAAAAGTAAAAGATGCAGTAGGAATGGATTCCAGTTCAGAGTGCTGACACCAGTACTGGGGTAAGTAAGAACTATACTGCTGGGTAGGGCTTCACCTGATCTTGGTTTGGAACTGTTGCTCTTGCAAGAAGCATGACTAGGACAGTAGAGAGGGTTTTAAACTAAACTGGAGAAGAGGGAAGGAATCACAGAGTGAAATAAATTAGAAGGAAATAAAACATCAAAAAATACCGAAAGAACTATGGATGTTATAAATCAGAGACAAAAATAGAAACTTCTGGAAAAGCACAACAGACGATGGGGCAGGATGACACAGTGATTGCCAAGTTATGATCAAGCCAACAGATAGAACCAAGAATTTACAAAAAGTGTAAAACAACACTAAATGAAGGACTCTGCACTGAAATGCCCACAACATTGTCAATAAAACATGGAATTGCCAACTCAAAAACAAGTTTATATGTGTCACTTGACAACCATTATAGAGATGTGGCTAAGGAAACCAAGACTGTGACATTCAGGACAGACAGGAAGTTGGAAAACTGCAGTGGGTCTGTTCATTAAAGAGGACATTAATACCACAGTGAGAAATTATTTAGTTCTGAAGCTCATAACAGAGTCAGTTTGGATGGAACTAAGAAACAGTAAGTGTCAGAAAACTCAGGAGTGAGAGTTGTGGTTATATATGAATCAGGAAATTAGAAGGAATTCAGTAATTATGAGAGATTTCAATTTACATCTAAACAGGGTAACCCCATAGAGTCATAGAGATGTACAGCACGGAAACAGACCCTTCAGTCCAATTCGTCTATGTCGACGAGATATCCTAACCTAATCTAGTCTCATTTGCTAGGACTTGGCCCATATTCTTCTAAACCCTTCCTATTCATATACCCATCCAGATGCCTCTTAAATGTTAAAATGGTACCAGCCTCCACCACTTTCCCTGGCTGTTCATTCCATATACACACGACCCTCTGCGTGAAAAAGTTGCCCCTTAGGTCTTTTTTATATCTTTCCACTCTCAACTTAAACCTATACCCTCTAGTTCTAGACTCCCCAACCAGAGGGAAAAGACTTTGTCTATTTATCCTATCATGCCAATCAGTTTTAGGAATAATTAATATCAATATTTGAACTTCCACATTTGCACAGAACCTTAAAGGGAAGAATTGTTGTAAACTATATATTAATTCTTACATGCAAACTATTACCTATCTGGCATGTCATTTAATGTAGTTTCTGAATTCATCCTGGTCAAATTGCCTCTTGTCTCTTTCCAAAGGCTCCTTCAGAATTAGATCATTAGTTAGTGCTTTTCCATTGCAGAATCCTAGATCTTGAATAGTTCATTCCTGAACATCCTACTCCAGAAAAGCATACATTCCAACATCTGTCCCCTCATTAGATGATTAGGTTTTACAAGTGTACCAAATTAAGAGCAAAATCAACTGTGTGGGATGAGCGTATTTATTGGTTGATAAGTTTTATCTGGTTGTTAGAGTTGTTGCCATAGCCTATTCACCAATTAGTGATGACTGACAGTTAACTGTCAGGCTTTGTTTAAATTTTAATCCAGGCAGGTTGACTCTGATTGGTCAGGGCACTATCCCGAGAAATAAGTCAGGGAATGGCTTTCACGTATTTTATTGAGCTGGTACAGGCACAATGTATTTACATGTTCTTTCTGTCTATGAAATAACAGGGCGCTGTGCATTTTTGTGCAATCTTGTAAATTGTCCTGATGAGTGAAACACAGTCAGCTCTGAGAAAATGTGTCTCATTTCTGCTATACTCAGCTTCTGTACTCCTAAACAAATGTTGATATTAAATTTAAAAAATTGGTAAGACTTAAAAGTAAGTAAAAATCTGAATCTAATTATTTGCCACAGAATGGTAAAATAAGTAGCTGCTGAAATAGTAGGTGCACTGGTCATCATCTTACAAACTTCTGAGACACCCTGGAACAGTCATGTAAATTGAAGGGTTTCAAATTTTACCATACAATTTACGAAAGGGAGCGAGAGAGAGAGACAGAGAACAATGAACTGCAGACCCTATTAGCTAAATATGAGTTGCAAGGAAAATGCTAGAATCTATAAAATAGAATTTAATAATATGTCACTTGAAAAATGGTGGTTTGATTGAGCAGGGTTAACATGGATTTATGAACAAGAAACCTTTGTAATTTTTTGAACATGTAATTAGCAGACTAGATAAGGAAGAACCTGTAGAACTTCTAGATTTACATTTTCAAAAAAGTTTTGATGAGCCCCACACAAGACATTAGCAAACAAAATTAGAGCACATTAGATTAAGGGGAATAAACTGACAGGGTTAAGAACTGAGTAATGAATAGAAAACAGAGTAGGTATACATGGTTCATATGTAAGGCTGCCAGACAACAAGACAATAAGAGCAGGATTAGGCCAGTCAATGCCCCACCATTCAATAAAATCATGGTTAATCAGATAATTTTCAACTCAACTTCTCTGCTTCAGCCCAAAAGCACTCAATTTCCTTGTTGACAGATTTTCAATCTTAATCTTGAATATACTTAATTAATCAGCCTCTACAATCCTCTGCAGTAAAGTATTCCACAGATTCATGATGTTCAAAGAAAAAAAACATGAATAATCATTAACTGTGCTGTCTGATCCTGGACTGTCCCAACAGAAGAAAACCTTTCTGCATCTGCATGGTCATGCCCCCTAAGAAACTTGCGTAAGGTCACCTCCCATTCTTTTAACCTCCAATGAGAACACACCTAACCGACTCAACCACTCCTCAAAAGAAAATTCCTTCATACCCAGACTCATGTGAGTGAAATTTCTTTGGTTTTTCCTGACCAAACGTTAGTGCATAACCATTTTCCTGTATCATATCCCATCTGCCAAAGTTTTAGACAGTAACGGAGTAGTCAATCTCCTTCTGTAGACTATTTGTGTCACCTTCACTACTTAATTTCCCATCTATGTTTGTGTCATTGATAATCTTGGCAATAGTTTATTAATTTCCATTATTCAAATCATTAAAACAGATTGTAAACGATTGTGGCCCCAGCTAGTAGAACTAGTTATAGGTTGCCATCCTGAAAATGCTCCCTTTATCCAAACTGTGTCTATTTGTTAGCTAATCCTCTATTCATATTAATAAACTATCCACAAAAACATGGCCTCATCTTATTAAGTAACCTTATGTACAGTACACTATCAAACACATTTTGTAATCTAATGAACTAGTGGGCTATCTTAAGGATTGATACTTGGGCTATTCACAATCTACATCAATGTTTTGCATGTGGGGATTAAAATTTTCCAAGCTTGCAGATGACACAAAACTAAGTGAAAGCGAGAGATGTGAGGATCATATAATGATACTTGAAGGGGATTTGGAAAGGCTAAGTGAGATGTCAAAAAATTGACAGGTAGAACACAAATGAGTAATAATCTACTTTCAGGAAAACAAAAAAGGTGTACATCTTTGTACTGAGAGGAAGTGTGGAAGTGTGAAACTTTAGAATGACTTGGGTTTCATTGTTCCTGAGTCACTTAACATGCAGACACAGCTAAATGATGTGTTGCCCTTTACAACAAGAGGAATTGAGTGTAGGAGTAAGACTTAATGCAATTGTAGATGGCCTCATTAAATGTACAAAACTTGACAGTATAGAAGCAAAAGGGTGGTTCCCCTGGCTGGGGTACTAAAATTAGAGGACACGGTCTCAAAGTAAGAGACATACTATTCAGAATTGAGATCAGGAGGAATTTCTTCAGATACAGGCTGGTGAATCATTGAGATTTTATTCCTTAGAGGGCTGTGGGGACTCAGTCTTTGAATATGTTTAAATAGGGTCAATAGTCCTCAACATAGTAAAAACAATAAGGGGGAAAAAACAATGCAGTAAAACAGTGTGAGGTAAATAATCAATGAATAACGGAGTGGAGTCAAAGAACTGAATATTCTATTCCTGCTCCAAATAAAGACACTGAAACACTTGTCGTAATCTTCTTTCTGAACTATCATGCAAATAACGGTTCTTGGTAACCTTCTGGGGTTCCCATCAGCACAGAAGTCAGGATTATCCAATTCCTTTTACCCCATGTGATAGAGAAACATTCAAGTGCATTGATTGATTTAATGACTAGGGGGTTCAACAACATACCAGTTACTGCACTGAAGGCCTATTCTCCAGAACTAGCCATGGCACTAGCTACAACAACACTGCCACTTGGGCAAGAATTTGGAAAATTGCTCACAATTACCTGCAAGAAATGGGACAAATCCAACGCAGCTGATTGCCATAGCATCAATGTACTCCTGACCATCAGTAAAATGATGAAAAGAATCAAGTTGAAATTTTAACCAATAAACTACTCATCAATCTTCAGTTTCAGTTCTTTTGGGTCCTGCAATAATCACTTGATTCTAGACCATATTCATACATTTTAGACCAGGATCAATAATCATCTGATTTCATTACATCTTTGGCCCCATCAAGAAAGAACAGCTAAACACCAGACGAGCGATGAAAACGACTGCAGTTGACATCAAGGCTACATTTGACAAAATGTAGCGTCAAGGTGCTCTGGCAAAATCGGAGTCATTGGGAATCATCGCAAACTCTCCACTAGTATGAATCAGATCTAACACAAAGCAGAAAGAATGTGACTGTTGGAGGTCAATCATCTCAGTATCAGGACATTACTGCTGGATCTCCTCAGGGTAGTTTCCAAGGTCCACCTTCAGTTACTTCAAAGGACATTCCCTCCATTGTACAGTCAAATGTGGAAAATGTTTGCCAATGTCAGCACAATATTCAGCATCATCTATGCCTCCTCACATACTGAAGGAGAATGTGTTCATGGGATGTCAGCCATTGCCTACAGGGAGCAAGATCCGGACATCATACAGGCCAGGGTGAAAGAAGTATGAGGTAGCATTCATGCCATAAAGTGTCAGGTAACAAGCCTCTCAAAAAGAGAGAATCTGCTTTTGACATTCAATGGTATTGCCATCATGGAATATCCAGATAACATCAACTTGGATGTGTTGTTCAGCCAGAGAGTGGTGGATCTATGGAATTCATTGCCACAGAAGGCTGTGGAGGCCAGGTCATTGAGTATATTTAAGACTGAGACAGATAGATTCTTGATTGTCAAGGGGACCAAGGGTTACAGGGAGAAAGACGGAGAATGGGGTTGAGAAACTCATCAGCCACGATTGAAAGGCAGTGCAGACTCGCTGGGCTGAATGTCCTAATTTGTGTTCCTATGTCTAATGGTCTTACAGTTTATCAATCACCAGAAACTGATGGATAAGCCATATAAAATACTGTGGCCACAAAGGTCAGCGATTCTGCAGGTATTAGTCACTAATGTGATGAAATATTCTCTACTTGACCAAGTGAGTATACTTCTAACAACACTGCAGAATCTTGACATTATCCATGATATGACAAACAACCCCACTTGAGTGGCACTCCATCTATCATCTTCAACATACACTGCCCACAAGATGGGCACATTGGTAATGTGCACCACCTACAAAACGCACCACAGCAACTTGCCAAGCCTCTCCAGCACTTTCCAAATCTACAGCATCCACCACTGAGAAGGACAGATGCATGGGAACAATATCACGACAGTCAAGTTCCCCCTCAAATCACATATCCAACTGACTTATAGAGTCATAGAGATTGAAAATATATAGCTGTACCTTCATTGCTACTGGGCCAAACATTTATTCAGTGAAAAGTAAAAATGTTGCAGCTCTGGTTCAAACTTAGGAAAATGGTCTGAAATACAGACATGAGATCAAAGTACCATGTGCCCAGGTGTGACAAGTCCAAGTAAAATTGGAGTCAATGATAATTAGAGCAAAATTCTCCACTGGTTGGAGTCACACTAAGCACAAAGGAAGATGTTGTAGTTGTTTGAGATCAATCATCTAACTCCCAAGAACTTCTCAAGAGATGGGCAATAAATGCTGGCCTAGCCAGTAATGCCCACATACTGTGAACAAATTGTGAAAAATCTGGTACAAAGGACAATGGTAATGATGTGAGAAAAATCCTCTCAGCCCGGAAACTTCTTAAGGTAGTGTCATGGACCTAACTATTTTCACCTTCAATGACCACCTCTCATCTAGGATGTGGTGATATTTGAAGAACAAATGTACTTGCCACTTGCCACTTTTCAGAACAACCATACACACATCCAGCACTACCTTGAAAACATTCAAGTTTTGGTTGATTAGTAGCAGTTAATATTTATTCCACACAAGTGCCAGACAATGGCCATCTCCAATTACAGAAATGCATCAGTTTGGCATTCAATGGCATAATATCATTGAGGCATTCAAGGCTATGAACCAAATGGTAAAAAATGGGATTAGATAGTTGTTTTGACCAGTGTAGATGTGATGGGCTAAAGGGCCTTTTTCAGTGCTACAGATCTCTATGAATGTGAATCGCACCTTTGATCAGAAACCAATCAGGACCAGCTAATATAAATACTGTTATTACAAGTGCAGATATTGCTTTGTATCGTAAGTGACTCACCTCTGGACTCTCCAAACCTATCCACAATCTACGAGGCAACCATTTACTTACCTAAGCGCAGTCAAGGAACTCAACACAATGCAAGACATAGCAGTCCTCCACCTTAAGTAATCAATCACTCTGTTCACTACCAGGTCAGTAGCTGAATTCACCATCTACATGAAGAACTGCTGGAATTTTCTAAGATGTCCATGGCAAGACTTTGTGCTTACATCTCTGATTTCAAAAATTATTCATAATCTGGACCACAGGCTGCTATTTATTTAACAAATTATCGCAGATCTGATTAAGGCCTCAAGTTCACATTCCTGCCGACCCACAATATTCTTCAACTCCCGTCACTCAGAATCTAACTCAGCCTTAAAGATGTATCACAGTTTCTGCCTCCACTGCTCTTTAGATGAGGAATTTCAGTCTTGCAACTCTCAAAAAAATGGTACTCAGCTCCACCTTATATAGAAGAATCTATATTTTTAAACAAAATCACAGGAGAAACCCAACAGGCCTGGCAGCATCTGTGGAGAGAGAAACAGAGCCAAAGCTTTCTGTCCAGAATGGCTCTTCTTCAGAACTCATTATTTTTTAAATTGTGCCCCTTTTGGTCTAGTCTCTCCCATAATATCAACAAGCTGGAGGAAGAGAAGATCAAACAACAGGATCATTGCCAATTTCCACTTAAAAAAATGGAAAATGCTGGAAACACTCATCCTGCTGGGCAACATTTCTATAACTTGAAGGTATGGCTAACATTTCAGATCTACAAGAGCAGACTTTAAAGCAAAAGCATTCTAAGTGAAAAAGAAACAAAGAATGCAAAAACCTAATATCCACGACATCTTGTTAATTCTAATTAGTCTGGATTTATTTTCAAATAAAAGCAATTCACAGAAGCAACATTAAGCAAATACAAAAGTAGACAAGTAGAAAACTGTTGTTTAGAAAGCATTAATTATACCGGTTATTCCAATCATTGGAACCGTTTCTACAATTAATTCATGCCCTTTTTTATTGCTACGTATACAATTCTGAGCTTTTGGACAAAAGTAAGCTTCTGAATAGCTGTGCAATCTGGTGAATTCTCAAACAAATTACTCATAACGTAGATGTTAACATAGTTATTACTTTCTCGATCAGGCCAATAAGATTAGGTTATCTTCCTTTTTTTTATGGCTTCAACACAACATCCAAAAATGTTACAATCATAGAATCCCTAAAGCATGGAAACTAGCCCTTCAGCCCAACAAGTCCACATCAACCCTCTGAAAAGTAACCCATTCAGACCCCTTCCCCTACCATATTACTATGCATTTACCCCTGACTAATGCACTTAACCTACACATCCCTTAGTACGATGTGCAATTTAGCGTGGCCAATTCACCTAACCTGCACATCTTTGGATTGTGGAAGAAAACTGGAGCACGCAAAAGGAACCAATGCAGACACAGGAAGAATGTGCAAATTCCACATAGACAGTCACCCAAGACCAGAATCGAACCTAGGTCCCTGGCGCTGTGAGGCAGCAGTGGGAACCACTGAGCCACCGTGCTGCCAATGTCGATTGTGATCATGCACAGCACACACTCTGCAGTTACTTAATACTATTTGGAGTGTATCAATTTGTCTGTATCTACTTGTCTGTCGGGTCAGGGATGTCACCGATCGGCTGCAGAGCATTCTGAAAGGGAAGGGTGACAGCCAGTTGTCTTGGTGCATATAGGCACCAATGATATTGGTAAAAAAAAATGGGATGAGGTCTTACAAGCAGAATTTAGGAAGTTAGGAGCCATGTTAAGAGGAGGACCTCAAAGGTAGTGATCTCAGGATTGCTACCAGTGCCACGTGCTAGCCAGGGTAGAAATGAAATAAGAGGCAGGATAAACACGAGGCTTGAGGGATGGTGTAGGAGACAGGGGTTCAGATTTGTGGGACATTGGGACCGGTCTGGGGAAGATGGGGTTATTACAAATTGGACAGTCTACACCTGAACCAGACTGGAACTAATGTCATTAGGGGAATTTTTGCTAATGCTAATGGGGAGGTTTTAAACTAATGTGGCAGGGGACTGGGAACCAGAAGAGAAGACTACTAGACAGTGAGGTGGAAACTAGAGACTGTAGGAATCATAAAGTTAGCATTACAAAGGGGAAGAGTAGGCAGAGAGTAGATGAACACAAAGGAACTGGCGATCTGAAATGCATATACTTTAATGCAAGGAGTATTAGTGGGTAAGGCAGATGAACTTAGGGTTTGGATTGGTGCCTGTATGACGTTATTGCAATCATAGAGACTTGGCTGAAGGAAGAGCATCTATGGCAACTAAATGTTCCAGGATATAGATGTTTCAGACAGGGCAGGAAGGAAAGTAATAGGGGTGGGGTGGGGGGGGGTGGTTGGTGGTTGTTACATTGCTGGTCAGGGATGATATCACTGCTGTGCTAAAGGAGGATACTATGGAGGGCTTGAGCAATGACACACTATTGCTACAGCTGAGAAATAAGAAGGGTGCAGTTACACTGTTAGGGCTGTGTTGCAGGCCTCCCAACAGCAAGTGTGAGGTAAAACACCAAATAGGTAAACAGATTATGGAAAGATGTAGAGGCAACAGGGTGGTGGTGATGGGAGATTGTAATTTTCCCAATATTGACTGGGATACACTTTGTGTCAGAGGTCTGGATAGTGCAGAATTTGTAAGGACCAGCCAGGAAAGTTTTCTAGAGCAGTATGTCAATAGTCCAACGAGAGAAGGGGGTCGTACTGGACCTGTTGTTGGGGACTGAGCCAGGCCAGGTGGTATACGTCGCAGTGGAGGATTTCTTTGGGAATAGTGAACACAATTCTGTAAGTTTTAGATTACTCACAGACAAAGATGAGTGGTCCTAAGGGAAGAGTACTAAACTGGGCCAAGGTCAATTATGCTAAAATCCCTAGAACCAGATGGGATCTATCCTAGGTTGCTGAGGGACGCGAAGGGGGAAATAGCTGGGGCCCTGATATCTTTGTAGCATCCTTAAACACAAGTGAGGTGCCGGAGGACTGGAAGATTGCTAATGTTGCCCCCTGTACAAAAAGGGTAGTAGGGATATTCCAGGTAACTACAGACCAGTGGGCCTGACAGTGGTGGGAAAGTTGCTGGAGAAGGTACTGAGGGAAATGTGGACTGGGAGCAGCTATTGGAGGGAAGTCCACATTTGATATGTGGGAGACTTTCAAAGAGAGTTGAAGATAGTGTAGGATAGGCATGTCCCTTTGAAAACAAGAGATAGGAAAGGCAAGATTGGTGAAGCATGGATGGTAGGAGAAATCATTCAGCTAGCCAAGAGGAAAAGGGAAGCGTACATATGGTCCAGGCAGCAAAGAACAGAATGGGCCTTGGAGGAATATCAGGAGAGTGGGACCAATGTTAAACAAGGAATCAAGCTGGCTGAAAAGGGTCATGAAATAACTTTAGTTAGCAGAATTAAGGATAATCCCAAGACCTTTTATTCATATATAAGAAGCAAGAGGGTAACAAGAGAAAGGGTTGGTCCATTAAAGGATAAGGAAGAAAGGTTGTGTCGAACCTGAGAAAATGGGCGAGATTCTTAATGATTACTTTCATCAGTGTTCACGGAGAGGAGGGACATGATGAATGTCGAGATTAGAGATAGAAGCTTGTTTACTCTGGATCACATTGATATAAGGAGAGAAGATGCATTGGGTAGCCTAAAAGATATTAAGGTTGACAAATCCCCAGAACCAGATGGGATCTATCCCAGGTTGCGGAGGTACGCGAGAGGGGAAATAGCTAGGGCCCTGATATCTTTATAGCATCCTTAAACACAGGTGAGGTGCCGGAGGACTGGAAGATTGCTAATGCTGTCCCCATGTACAAAAAGGGTAGTAGAGATATTCCAGGTAACTACAGACCAGTGGACCTAACGTCAATGGTGGGAACGTTGCTGGAGAAGGTATGAGAGATAAAATCTATTTATATTTGGAACAGAACGGGTTTATCAGTGATAGGAAACATGGTTTTGTGCGGGGGGGGGGAGATCGTGCCTTACCAACCTAATAGAGTTCTTTGAGGAAGTGATACATGAAGGAAAGGCTGTAGATGTCATATACAAGTACTTTAGTAAGGCATTTGATAAGGCTCCCCATTGTAAACTAATAGAGAAAATAAAGCCACATGGTGTGCAGTGTTCTAGCTAGGTGGATAAAGAACTGGTTGAGCAACAGGAGACAGAGACCAGTGGTTGAAGGGAGCTTCTCGAAATGAAGAAAGGTGACAAAAAACAATGATCTGGAAGTGGGCATTGTTGGTCTGATCAGTAAATTTGCAGATGATACGAAGATTGGTGGAGTAGCAGAAAGCATGGGGACTGTCAAAGAATACAGGAGGACATAGATAGACTGGAGAGTTGGGCGGAGAAGTGTCAGATGGAGTTCAACCCAGGCAAATGTGATGCGATGCATTTTGAAAGGTCTAGCTCTAGAGCGAACTATACTGTAAACAGAAGAGCCTAGGAAAAAGTTAATGAGCAGAGAGATCAGGGAGTTCAGTCCATTGAACCCTGAAGGGGGCTGCAGAGGTGGATAGAGTGGTCAAGAAGGCATATGGTATACTTGCCTTCATTGGATAGGGTACTGAGTATAAGAGCTGGAAGGTCATGTTAAGATTGTACAAGACTTTGATTCGGCCGCATTTAGAATACTGTGTACAGTTCTGATCACCACATTACCAAAAGGATGTGGACGCTTTGGAGAGGGTGCAGAGAAGGTTTACAAGAATGTTGCCTGGTATGGAAGATGCTAGCTATGAAGAGAGGTTGAGTAGGTTAGAATTGTTTTCACTAGAAAAAAGGAGATTGAGGTGGGACCTGATTGAGGTTTACAAAATCATGAAGGGTATAGACAGGGTGGATAGAGATAAGCTTTTTCCCAGGGTGACGGATTCAATAACGAGAGGTTACGCGTTCAAATGAGAGGTGAAAAGTTTAGGGGGATACATGTGGAAAATACTTTACACACAGGGTGGTAGATGCTTGGAACGAGTTGCTAGCAAAGGTAGCAGAGGCAGGCATGGTAGCTTCATTTAAGATGCATCTGGGCAGACCCATGAGTAGGTGGGGAGCAGAGAGAGACAGATCTTTAGGAATTGGGCGATATGTTTAGACTGTGGATTTGGATGGGCACAGGCTTGGAGGGCCGAAGGGCCTGTTCCTGGGCTATAAATTTTCTTTGTATGCTGGGATCTATAATGGGGACTTCTGAAGGAAATTGTGGAGATTATTATCAACTCAACATTTAAGACATTTACAAATGTTTCAGCCTGGTCTCTTGCAAACATATGCTGACCTACATGACGGCTAAAATAGGAATGTTCATGAAGCTGCTTTGTGTAGTTAGTTGAGTTAGCAGTAACTCTTGGTCAATGTGGGAGCTCAGGGATGTCCCTGACTCCTTCACATGCAAGAAGTGTGCCCAGCTGCAGCTCTCGTTAGATTGCATGATGGTAATGGAGCTGCAGATGGACTCACTTTGGAGCATATGCGATGCTAAGGGGGTCTTGGATAGCACATTTAGCAAATTGGTCACACTGCAGATTAGGATTGCTGAGGGAGAAAGGGAATGGGAGTCCAAAAGGCAGAGAAATAGCAGGGAGGCAGTGCAGGTGTCCCCTGCGGTCATCGCTTTCCAAAACCAGTATACTGTTTTGGATACTGTTGGAGTAGAAGGAAGCAGTAGGGAAGGCAGCAGTAGCCATGTTCATGGCACCGTGGCTGGCTCTGCTGTACAGAAGGGTGGGAAAAAGAGCGGAAGGGCTATAGTCATAGGGGATTCAATTGTAATTGGAATAGATAGACGGTTCTGTGGTCAAAAACCAGACTCCCAAATGGTATGTGGCCTCCCAGATGCACAGGTCAGGAGTGTCTAAGCTTAGCTGCAGAACATTCTGAAGAAGGAGGGTGAACAGCCAGTTGTCGTGATGCACATAGGCACCAATGATATTGGTTAAAAAAACAGGATGAGGTCTTACAAGCAGAATTTAGGAATTAGGAGCCAAGTTTAAAAAGTAGGACCTCAGAGGTAGTAATCTCAGGATCTCTACAAGTGCCACGTGCTAATCAGAGTAGAAATTAAAGAATAAGCAGGATGAATGCATGGCTTGAGAGACAGTGCAGGAAGAATGGTTCACAAATTTGGGACACTGGGACTGGTTCTGGGGAGTTGGAACTATTACAAACTGGACAGTTTACACCTGGGTCAGACTAGAACCCAATGTCCTTGGAGGTGCTTTTGCTAACGATGTTGTGGAGGGTTTAAACTAATGTGGCAGAGGGATGAGAACCAAATGAAGAGGTTGGTGGACAGGAAGGACGTAGTAACTAAAGCCTGTAAGGGACTAGATAATGAAGCCAGCGTGACTAAGGGGAACAGTAGGCAGGGAGCAGATGATGAAAGCAAAGATATTGGTGGTCTGAGGTGCATTAAAACAAATGCAATAAGTGTAGTAAGTAAGGCAGATGAACTTAAAGCTTTGATTAGTACCAGGGTATGACGTTATTGCTATTACTGGGACTTGGTTGAGGGAAGTGCATGATTGGCAACTAAATATCACAGGATATAGATGCTTCAGGTGGGATAGATAGGTAAAAGGGATGGAGGAGTTGCATTACTGGTTTAAGAGGATACCACAGCTATGCTGGAGGGCACTATGGAGGATTCGAGCAGTGAGGCAATTTGGGCAGAGCTCAGAAATAGAAAGGGTGCAGTAACAATGTTGGGGCTGTACTCCAGGCCTCCCAACAGCGAGTGTGAGCTAACATTACAAACATGCAAACAGATTATGGAAAGAGGATGGGCGATTTTAATTTTCCAACATTGACTGGGATTCACTTAGTGTTAGAGGTCTAGATGGAGCAGAATTTGAGAGGAGCATCCAGGTGAGTTTTCTAGATCAGTAGTAAATAGTCCAATTCAGGAAGGGGCCATACCTAACATGGTGTTGGGGAATGAGCCTAGCCAGGTGGTTGAAGTTTCAGTATGGGATTACTTTGGGAATAGTGATTACAATTCTGTAAATTTTAGAATACTCATTGACAAAACAGAAGTGGTCCTAAAGGAAGAATGCTAAACTGGGAAGGCCAAAACTAGACCAATATTCGGCAGGAGCTGCGGAATGTAAATTGGGAGCAGCTGTTTGAAGGTAAATCCACATTTGATAAGTGGAAGGCTTTTAAATGGAGGTTGATTAGAGTGCAGGAGAGACATATTCCTGTGAAAATGAGGGATAGAAATGGCAAATTAGGGAACCATGGATGACAGGTGAAATTGTTAGACGAGCTAAGAGGAAAATGGAAGCATACATAAGGTCTAGGTGACTGAAGACAGACGAAGCTTTGGAAGACTATCGGGAATGTAGGAGTAATCTCAAATGAGGAATTTAGAGGGCTGAAAGTTTTGAGCAAACAGGATTAAGGAAAATCCCAAAGCCTTTTATTCACATATCTAGGAACCTCGGTTATCCAAATTACACTGGCAGGGAGTATCTTGTTGAGTTAATCAAACTCCGGATAATCGAATGCTGGATAACATTGTTTAGCTCAGCATCGAGACCTTGCAATCTTGCCGAATAATCCAATATTCAGATAATCGAGATTCCTCCGTATAAAGAGCAAGAGAGTAATTAGAGAAACAGTTGGCCCATTCAATAACAAAGGACAGAAGTTATGCGGAGTCAGAGAAAATGGGTGAAATTCTTAATGAGTACTTTTCATTGATATTCACTGAGGAGAGGGACATGATGGACGTTGAAGTTAAGATAAATGTTTGATCACTCTAGGTCAAGTCGGCATAAGGAGGGAGGAAGCATTGGGTATTTTAGAAGGCATTAAGGTAGGCAAGTCCCCAAGTCCGGATGGGATCCAACCCAGGTTACTGAAGGAAGCGAGAGAGAAAATAGTTGGGGCCTTATCAGATATCTCGTCCTGGAACACGATTGAGGTCACAGTTCTGGAGAATTGCTAATGCTATCCCCTTGTTTGAGGAGGATAGTTTAAGCAGGTAATTACAAATGGGTGAGTCTGACATCAGTGTTAGGGAAGCTGATGGAGAAGATACTGAGGGATTGGATCTATTCCCATTTGGAAGAAAATGGGTTATCAGAAATAGACAACATGGTTTTGTGCAGGGAAGGTCATACCTTACCAACTCAATAGAATTATTTGAGGAAGTGACAACATTGATTGATGAGGGAAGGGCTGTACATATCATGTACATGGGCTTCAGTCAGGCATTTGATAAGATTCCCCATGGTAGGCTATGGAGAAAGTGAAGTCACACGGGGTCCAGAGTGTACTAGCTAGATGGATACAGAATTGGCTGGGTAACAGGAGACGGACTGTAGTAGTGGAAGGGAGTTTCTCAAAATGGAGACCTGTGACCAGTAGTGTTCCACAGGGATCCATGCTGGGACCACTGTTGTTTGTGATATACATAAATGATCTGGAAAAAGGTGAGGTGATGTGATTAGCAAATTTGCAGATGGCACTAACATTGGTGGAGTAGCAGATAATGAAGGGGACAGTCAGAGAGTACAGCAGAATATAGATAGATTGGAGAGTTGGGCAAAGAAATAGCAGATGGAGTTTAATCCGGGCAAAGGCAAGGTAATGCACTTTGGAAGATCCAATTCAAGAGCGAACTACACAGTAAATGGGAAAGTTCTGGGGAAAATTGATGTGCAGAGAGATTGGAGTATTCAGGTCCATTGTTCCCTGTAGGTGGCAACGCAAGTCAATAGAGTGGTCAAGAAGGCATACGGCATGCTTTCCTTCATCAGACAGGGCATTGAGTACAAGAGTTGGCAGGTCATGTTACAGTTGGATAAGACTTTGGTTTGGCCACATTTGAAATACTGTGTACAGTTCTGGTCACCACATTACCAAAAAGGTGTGGATGATTTGGAGAGGGTGCAGAGAAGGTTCACTACAATGTTGCCTGGTATAGAGGGCGCTAAAGAGAAAATAATTGAGATTTTCACTAGAAAGACGGAGGTTGAGGAGTGACCTGATTGAGGTTTACAAAATCATGAGAGGTATAGACAGGGTGGATAGCAAGAAGCTCGTTCCCAGAGTGGGTGTCTCAATTACCAGGGGTCACGAGTTCAAAGTGAGAGGGGAAAAGTTTAGGGGAGGTATGCATGGAGAGTTCTTTAGCACAACATGGTGAGTGCCTGGAACGTGCTGCCAGCGGAGGTAATACAGCAGGGCACAATAGCCTCATTTAAAATATATCTGAACAGATACATGAACGGGAAGGGAGCAAGGGGATACAGACCCTTAGAAAAAAGGTGACAGGTTTAGATACAGGATTTGGATTGCTGCAGGAATGGAGGGCCAAGGGGCCCTTTCTTGTGCTGTAATTTTCTTTGTGGTTTGAGTGGCTTTACATCACAATTCTTGCCTGAATATGGTAGTGTTAGAAAACGTTAGCCTAATGTATTTGTTGTAGAATTGCTTTATCTCTCACCAGATTTCTTTTAATTCAGCATGGAACAAAATAGATACTTAAATGCATACTTTAATGTTGTAAAAACAGACTGAAAAGTATGGTCAAAATTTGTCAAAGTCTAACACTGAATCATATATAGTGAACTATTAGGTCAGATGGAGACAGTGAGGTCTGCAGATGCTGGAGATCAGAGTTGAGAGTGAGTTGCTGAAAAAGTACAACAGGTCAGACAACAGGTCAGGAGCAAGAAAATCAACGTTTCGGGCCGGAGCCCATCATCAGGAATGAGACTGGGTGCCTTGGGGGTGCAGAGATAAATGGGTGGAGGGGTGGCTGAGAGAAGGTAGCTGAGAGTCAGATAATCAAATGCCCAGTCACTTGAAATAACAGAAACATATAAAAGGTAGTGAGCTTAAAGGGAGGAACTTCCGGAGTTTAGCACAAAGAAGGCTGAAACCACAGTGTTCCATGATGAAGCATAAAAGTTTGAATGTGCAAGAGTCAAAATTGGACAAATGCAGAGATTCCATAGGGTTGTAGAGCTGAAGAACTTACAAACAGAGAGGGAAGTGAGGAGACAAGAGGGATTTAAGCACTTAAGACAATTGGAAAATAAATAAGGTTGCCATAGTCTTAACAGACCACAGGACTGTTCTCCCAGCAGACAGAGACAGCTGGTGGTGGTTTGATTGGAGGTCGCAATGCGTCAAGCAAGAGAAGAGGTTGAGAAGGAGAATCTGTCATGGTAACCTCAGTTGTTGCAGAAATTGAATCCATGCAATTGGCAGCATTCTGCATCACAAACCGGACATCCAGCCAACTGAGCAAACTGACCTCTGACTGAATACATTTTCAGTTATGAAAGCTTCATATTTAAACATTTTCGTGGACTTGAAGGATTGTAGATACCTGGATTGTTTTCTTTCAAAGAGGTGAATGAAACAACATGGTAAATTTTGTGAAATCACGACATTTCTTTTTGGACACACATCTTGTGAAAAGTTTCCAGCTCAGTCCTATTACTGATAAAGGACCCTTGTCATGGGTCCATTATAATATCTGAAATCCCAGTCCAGCTGCTTTCACATGAGAAGCCTCCAAAAGAATTTGTTGCTATTTCCAACTGGATCTACAGAAGTCCACAAAGACAAATGCACATGTTCAGTGACATCAGTCTTCTAGCACCAGAATGTCAGATTGTCAGTCAGTTGAGCATATCAAATCTTACCTTTTTTGCCTTCAAGAATTCAGAGATATTGACAAAGCTTTTTTTAAATCTTGCTAATAAATCCATGTTTTTCCCTTTTACATAGATTCACACAATGTGTTTGTTTGTTCACATGTTTGGGATTATTTGGAAGTGTAAAAATTTTATTTTCATATTTCAAACAGCTTACACTTTCATGAAAAAGGTTTGGTTTCACAAAAATCAAAAATTACGTATATTGAAGAAGTTTGGTTGTTTTTTTTATTCTAAGTCTAATTTAGCAAAAAAGCATACCACCGATCATACCAAGTACTGGGCAAAATATTTAAATAGATATTGTGATCTGTGGATTAGCGAGATTAGAAAACAACACTGCACTCTTCCCATCTCAGTAATAACAAAACTGAAGCCTCTAGCAGGATTTCTAATGAGGACCACATTTATTTGAAAGTTGCTTAATTGCAACTAGGTAAGTAAATGTAACAGAGGTAGAAGGGCTTTTGCCCGAAACATCGATTTCGCTGCTCATTGGATGCTGCCTGAACTGCTGTGCTCTTCCAGCACCACTGATCCAGAAGTAAATGTAACAGGTTTCTCTTGAATTATTAAAGCAAATGGCTTTGACAATTGTTAAAACACTTCTGGAGTTGGAAGTTTTAAGCCTGAGTGGATTGCAAAACCAGGATATTAGCAATGGCTGAAAATTAAAATTGGAATTAAAAGCAGGAGCTGACATAGCAGATATAATAGTGAAAATAGTGCAGCATTTGAAACTGAAAGAGAAATAAGATAATTCAGTTGATGATACAATTGAATTAACAAGAATTTTGTTGCAGAAGAAGCACAGTGAATAAAAAAATGAAATGATGAAGCTTAAACAAGAAAGACAATTAACTTCAAAGACTAATAAAACATTCAAAGGAGATAAAAAAAAATAAAAAGGAAAGAGCATTTTACTTTTGGGAAAGGAAAAGAGAAAGACAAGTAAGTGAATAATAGAGGGAATACTGACTTGGGGGTTGCAACACCAAAAAAAAAGGATCTGATTCTTGAGAACATACTGATGAGAAATGCCCTCAGTCAATCCAAGACCAATTGGGAGAACAAATTAAGCTTGTGTATGCCTTTCCAATATTTGATGAAAGGAACAAAGAAGCATTTTTTTTTAATTTATTTTGAAAAGAGAGCCAACCAGATGAAGTGGCCAAAAGACAACTGGACAGTGTCCATAGAAACCATAGAAACTGATCTCTTAGCTTTAGAGATAGAAATTTAGGACAAACCCATCAACCATGTTAAAGCATAAAGGAAAATAATTTTGACTGTTTGATGCAGGCATTAAAAGGTAAAGACTGTATGTAATCCTCAGGAGAAATGTTTCTCTTGGAAGAATTTATAAGTTCACTCTCCCCATTCGCAAGAACTCAGAACCAGAAGATTGCAACCATAAGACAGGCAGCTGAGAGAGATGACAATTAACAGATGGTCAACAAATTCAATCTCTTTTACCATCACTCCCACAAACCCAAAAAGGACACAAGATGGGTAGGGAAGGGACAGCTGGGAATGCCAGCTCCAGGTCTGCTGCTCCATTTAAAAAAAAAGTGTGCAGATGGTGGAAGTGATATTTGAAGTCCCAAATGTTACCTTTGTATAGATTGCTCGAGGTCATTTGTCATTATTATTGGGAAAAATCAGGGTGATTCAAAGAAAGGAGCCACAACAAAATATGAAAGATCAAACTGTAACTCTAACAGCAGCTGTGAGGCCAAGTACAAACACTGCTGAGAGTGCAGGGGAGGGAGACCAGATACCACAGTGATTCAGGGGAATTCTTGTCAAAAGATAAAGTAACTTGTTATTTCTCATACTGCCACACTAAGAGATACAGGAATCACCCAAACTTTTGCTGAGAAAAGGCAAGTCTTTTCTAGCAGACTGCCTTACAAATGGCAAGAGTCACACCCATCTTGTGTCCTTCTCGGGTTTGTGGGAGTGATTGAAAAAGAGATTAGATTTGTTGACCATCAACTGTCATCTTTCTCAGCTGCGTGTCTTATGGTTGCAATCTCCTGGTTCTGAGTTCTTGCAGATGGGCAGAGTGAATTTTTAAAATCTTCCTAAAGAACCATTTTCCCTGAGGACTGTATACAGCCTTTACCTTTTAATGAATGATATTAGCTGGGTGTATATGGCCATCCCTTTGTATCAAGCACGTGAAGTGTGAACTAACATCTGGAACAGTACATATAGGAGTTGTCTGTAGTTTACCTGTAAACAAAGTTGGCTTACTCCAAGGAATGATTTGGAAGAAGTAAATATTGTAGCATTTCCAATAGTCATAGAAAGGCCAAATGATATCAAGGAGACACAACAGTTCCAGAAAAAAGGTTCCAGAATTTTTCCTTTACAGTGAACTAAGCAAGGGCTACATAAAGTCCATTTTACAGGGCAAATTGGTACCACAGGCAGGTATTTGGAATCTGATTGATGAGTCTTAATCTTACAGCTAATACGAAAAACATACAATTGACCACATTAAAAACCATATCAAATAACTAAATTTATGTTGAGGCCCATGATGTTGTGGGCCTAGGGAAAGATAATGCATTCTTCCCATCGTGATCATAACAACTTGAATGGGGAAAATGTGTATTGGAAAATGTAGGGTTATGGGGAGGATAAAGCAAATGGAACACAGTGAATCTTTCTTTTAAGCTGCTGACACAGGTACAATTGGCCAAATGATCTCCTGAAGTACTGTGTCATTCTATGAATATATTAAATAAGGTTGATCCTTTCTTTTGATGTGATCAAAGGAATACGGGATATATCTGACCAGGAGACTACAGACTGCAATCAGATACTTTTGACGCTGAGTTATCAGTTTTGTCGTGACTATTTACAACTTATTTGCTTGTGACTCTTAATATCCTAGCAAGCCACCTAGTTATTTTTCTGACTTTACAACAACATAGAAGCTTTCAGGATTACTTTTCCATTCCACTATTTAGCAACTCAGCATTATGGGATTTTAACTCACTTTTGGGTTATTCACCCAGTTTTATAGTCACAAGACACACATATTGTCAACTAAAATACTTAAAACTTAAGTCTTGAGTTCATCAGTTCCATTCAGTAAAAATCTATAACTAGGAAAAGAAGTGAGTAATTGATTACACTGTGCTTGAATTCCAGCTAGACAATTTAACAACTTACCAATAAACAAAGAAACTGCTCCACAAGATGGAGATTTGACTGTTTCTGCAACTTCATCTGTGGAAAGTTTCTCATATGTCACTTTTATCAAATCCTTTGGTTTATCTTCCAAATCATTCATGGTAACTAGAAAAAGAAAACAAGTACGAAGTTCATTTGCTGGTGACAGGACTGACTGAGTGGTCTCTACAGATCAATTGTTATCCTTTAAGAGTCTTCCGTACCAGGGTCCATTAGCACATCAAAATAATCCAAAGATTCCCTTTTTTGGTTTACTTCAACACTTTAAATATTTAATGTGCATTGTTTCGTTCCTTCTCTCCTGACAAGTAAATAAACATATTAAACATAATGGAAAATACTTTCCAATACAAATTATATTCTACATCGTTTTCAAAAACGGAACATCTGGAATCTAGGTAGCTAAAGGCATAGCTAATGATAGTTAGGGACATGTAAGGTGCTAGATTTGGAGTAGCAAAGATCTTGTAGGTTGTTGGACTGAGGAAGTTACAGAGATAGGTATGGGGCAAAGGCCCATGAGGATTATTTCAGAAAATTCCAATGGAGATGCTGCAGACTGGGAGCCAAGACAGGTTCGTGAGAATAGGCAAGATGTGTGAATGCGACTTGGTAAGAGGAAGGATAGATACAGCAATAGTTTGGATGAGCTCACAATTGACAGAGGATCCAAATGGTGGGCCCATGAAGAAAGCATTGGAAGAATCAACATTCTTTTCAGCTCCAGGTCCTGATGAGAAGGTAATAGCAACTTGAAAGAATATATAAACAAAGGAGGAGCAAAGAGAGAGTTTCAGTGCCTCTTGATTAAAATGATAGTGATTAAACCTGGGTTTGTCACACAGAAACAATATTAGGTCAAAAGAAAAAAGGTTTTTGTTTATCAAAGTCCCTGGTATTGAAGTCAAATGATGAAAGTTGAATATTGATTGTCTGTTTTCACTTTGATCTGCAACTCTGCAGCTGTAACACTATATTATGCACTCAGTTCTATTCTCCTGATGTACTTACGTTGGGTATAATTTGTCTGGCTAGCACACAAAACAATACTTTTCACTATCATCTAACAATGTGACAATAATAAATTGAATCAAATAATCATATCATCAGGATTTTGCTAATTGCACAATGAGAAAATTCTGAGTGCAATGAAACAAAAGTTGCTTCATCATCATCTCTGGATTCTCTTTGGAGGGGAAACTGCTACAATTACTTAGAAGTGACAATAACATTAATGACTTGAACGTAATCCTGTATAGACTAGAAAACTCCAAGACTTAAATAAGATCAAAATTAATGGTTCAAATGCCTTTCCTGCTGGATCCGGTACTATCTTACATATAAAATATAAAAGTAATTTTGACAAATTTAACATTATTTATGACTGAATGGAATGATAAGAATGCGTGAACATTAAATAGAACTATCATGCAGTCTTGGAAAGTAAGTGAGATGTCTGCTCCTTTATTCCCAAAATATCAAGGGACCTTTATTCTGTAAACTAACACAACATCTGTAATTTTAAGATTTTTAATACGAACACTGGGTTAAAACATAAGAAAATATTCTGTTAGAACATAGAACAATACAGCACAGAACAGGCCCTTTGGCCCACGATGTTGTGCCGAACATTTATCCTAGATTAAGCACCTATCCATGTACCTATCCAATTTCCACTTCAAGGTCACCAATGATTCTGACTATGCCACTCCCACAGGCAGCACGTTCCATGCCCCCACCACTCTCTGGGTAAAGAACCTACCCCTGACATCCCCCCTATACCTTCCACCCTTCACCTTAAATTTATGTTCCCTTGTAACACACTGTTGTACACAGGGAAAAAGTCTCTGACTGTCTACTCTATCTATTCCCCTGATCATCTTATAAACCTCTATCAAGTCACCCCTCATCCTTTGCCGTTCCAATGAGAAAAGGCCTAGCACTCTCAACCTATCCTTGTACGACCTATTACAACTTTAGCCTTCCTTTCAAATTGTATTTAAAACTTGATACAAAATCCTTCAAAGCAGAATTGTTTACTGAAAGGAAGATTGAGGGAGAAAATAACAGCTGTAAAGCATTAGGATGTTTCTAATATTAGTGATGGAAGATGTAAAATATGCTACAGGAACCAGGCATCCTACACCTATTTAAAACTATCTTTAAAGTAAAATCATACAAGCTCACTAAGCAACAATGGTACCTAAATGCTTGAGTTAAAGCAGAAAACTTTTCAATGTGCAAGGTTAAAATCGGTAAATATTTACTATCATTGCTATTTTTTTGGCTAGTTCCATACATATGTTGCAGATATGCTCTGCTTCATCATCATACAACTTTCAGCAGATATGCCTTTACAGTTCTCAGTGAACTGGAGAATATACACTATTAAAATGGCAATATACATGTTGCTACTGAATATCATGTAGGCAATCTCTCCTATTATTGCTCACAAGCAAAAACCTATCTTGATAACGCTTTGCTTCTTTCCCATTAACTTTTGGCAAAATTTACTGTGCAATAATACTTTGTACAAGAGACTTTTATTCAAAATTATACTCGCTGGATATGTTGGCCCAATTCATTTTCTCAATTTCCTATGAAGATCACTATTGGAAACAAAAAAAGTAATATGGAGTCAGTGGAGGATGAGGGTTTTAAAAGCATTTAGAAGACTTCAACAGATATCAGTTTAAACTATAAACCTATTCACATAAACAAAGAATTAAATATTGCCAAAATAGTTACAAGTTTCAATATTTGCTCACACATCTCATTAACACTCAAGGTTTAATGCATCAGGATTGATACTGTCTCAGAAATAACAATGGCACATAGGATGCTGCCATTTTTTAATGCAAATTCATTATTCTTTCAACTTTTTAAATGGAATCCATGGTAGCTGTTTAAAGTTTATAACATGAACGAAATGTCACTATACTGTTAGAATAATGAAAGATCATAATTCAAAGGAAATATTGCAGTCAACTTTTTAAGATACATGGAGGTAATACTGTACTTTCATTTCTTAACACAGAAGAAATTGAGGAGTCTATTTCGAGGATGCCACATCAGTAAACTAAGTATAAATAAGGTCAAGATTTGGTCATCAGTGCTCTAAGATTGAAATTACTTTTGGAAAAGATAATGGTGGTTCAGTAATAACAGAGCTGAAAATGTGTTGCTGGTTAAAGCACAGCAGGTTAGGCAGCATCCAAGGAACAGGAAATTCAACATTTCGGGCCAGAGCCCTTCATCAGGAATGAGGAGAGTGTGCCAGGCAGGCTAAGATAAAAGGTAGGGAGGAGGGACTTGGGGGGAGGGGCGATGGAGATGTGATAGGTGGAAGGAGGTCAAGGTGAGGGTGATAGGCCGGAGTGGGGTGGGGGCGGAGAGGTCAGGAAGAAGATTGCAGGTTAGGAGGGCGGTGCTGAGTTCAAGGGAATCGACTGAGACAAGGTGGGGGGGAGGGGAAATGAGGAAACTGGAGAAATCTGAGTTCATTCCTTGTGGTTGGAGGATTCCCAGGCGGAAGATGAGGCGCTCTTCCTCCAACCGTCGTGTTGTTATGTTCTGGCGATGGAGGAGTCCAAGGACTTGCATGTCCTCGGTGGAGTGGGAGGGAGAGTTAAAGTGTTGAGCCACGGGGTGGTTGGGTTGGTTGGTCCGGGCGTCCTAGAGGTGTTTCCTGAAACGTTCCGCAAGTAGGCAGCCCGTCTCCCCAACATAGAGGAGGCCACATCGGATGCAGCGGATGCAATAGATTGTGTGTGTGGAGGTGCAGGTGAATTTGTGGCGGATATGGAAGGATCCCTTGGGGCCTTGGAGAGAAGTAAGGGAGGAGGTGTGGGCGCAAGTTTTGCATTTCCTGCGGTTGCAGGGGAAGGTGCCGGGAGTGGAGGTTGGGTTGGTGGGGGGTGTGGACCTGACGAGGGAGTCGTGAAGGGAGTGGTCTTTGCGGAACACTGATAGGGGAGGGGAGGGAAATATATCCCCGGTGGTGGGGTCCGTTTGGAGGTGGCGGAAATGACGGCGGATGACACGCTGTATACGGAGGTTGGTGGGGTGGTAGGGTTCTGTCTTGGTGGCGGTTGGAGGAGTGGGGCTCAAGGGCGGAGGAGCAGGAAGTGGAGGAGATGCGGTGGAGGGCATCGTCGATCACGTCTGGGGAGAATCTGCGGTCCTTGAAGAAGGAGGCCATCTGGGCTGTACGGTATTGGAATAACAGGCAGTGATCTCTAGATGAGAGTATTAAAGCAATGACTGAAGCACACCTAGCCAGTGATAACCTTAAATTTGTAAATTCATTCAGCATTATTGAAATGCTGCAGATACGCCTTCAGTCTGCATCCATCTTGGCACTAATTCTGACAAGCCATGCAATACGTTCCATATGTCGGAATTGACATCCACCAGGCCCATTCCCTTCTCCAAATGCAACTCCTATTGTAGTTGTTAGCATTCAGTACCTTTAAAAAAAAATTGACTAATATGAAAATGTATTTATATTATTACAGTGAAACTGCATAAAAGCAGCATGGCTCCATATAATAAAGATACAAAGCCAAATGGGAACAGACGAAAGGGAAAATTCAAAAGGCACCTAACAACGGAATCAATGGACCTCGCTAAAATTAAAGACTCCATCAGGAATTTTAATGTGCGGCCTCCTGCACCTGAAGTCATTTTTGAGGAGAAATTAGAAATACCTGCATATGTATGCCAGGAGCTAGCCCCCACTAATCGGGGGGATGACTGCGATCTCGTCGCCTGGCTGGAGGAACAAAAGCTGATCTCCCAAGATGATGTATTCCTGACGAACAGCAAGAATGATGTGATCCCTTATGGTACCAAGCCTGTGGATTCGGTAAGAAAAGAAAAAACCATACCAAATATCAATAACATTTAGCATTTAGCACTAAATGTTTCACTGCATTTAATAGGATTTTCCCTTTCTCTGCATATTAATGGTCAATAATGCCCTCCAAATATGGTTCCAGGCCCTGCAATTAAAACAGTTTAGAGTCACTGCAGCCTGTCTGCTTCACTTAGGCAGTTAGCCAATTCTTGACAAGGTAGTTAAATGCTTAAAAATGTGTTGCTGGAAAAGCGCAGCAGGTCAGGCAGCATCAAAGGAACAGGAGAATCGACATTTCGGGCATAAGCCCTTCTTCAGGCTTATGCCCGAAACGTCAATTCTCCTGTTCCTTTGATGCTGCCTGACCTGCTGCGCTTTTCCGGCAACACATTTTTAAGTTCTGATCTCCAGCATCTGCAGTCCTCACTTTCTCCAAGGTAGTTAAATGAAATGTTTTATGTAATCAAGCTACTTCATCGACTGGAGTGACAATGGGTAAGCTACATGGGTAATATGTATAGAACATTCTGAACTTGGCAGCATTAACGACTTCTGTAAAGAAGTCCGTTGCAAAGAACAAAATTTGACTTCCCAACTGACAGCATTCTGTGAAAAAGAATATGTTAACTAAGAAGAAAAACCAAGCAATATCTCAACATTTTAAAAATAAATCTCTCGTTTTCTTCCAAACCTGACATAATGGAGCCATACTACGTTTATTTCAATTATTTATTTATTGGCAAAATAACATAATGGTGAATTTTCAACAATTATATGAATTAGAAATGTAACATGGTTTATAGCGATCCATCCAATAGTAATTATGTTCTTCTATGGATGCTTCTCCAAAGTGAACAGAGTTTGCTAAACTATTCTGTGCATTGTTACACATATCACAGTTTACGACACCGCAGCCTTCATCTCAACATTAGTTCCCAAAAGCTTCAATAGTGCATATGCACCACCTTTTGTACTTAACCCATGCTTCTGTTTTTCCCTATTCCTATATCTACCTGTATCATGCCATCATCACCTAAATATGGCCTATCTGCAACCAAGCAGCCTCAAATGTTATGCAAAACTGGATGACAGGATAATATAAAACTGAGCTGTGCTGAATTTCCCTCAGATTTTCTTTCCATGTCCTGTGGGAAGACAGAGTAAAGTCTCTCTGTCCTACGGCCACAAGTATATCCTGCCCACCAAAGGCAGTACAAATCCAATCCAACCAATTTCATCTCTCTACTCAGTTATCAGTGAAGGCTCCATCAACAATATCTTCTCCCTTTGCTATTTATGGAACCTAGTTCTTTGATTTGGTGGGGACAATGTTTCTTTATATCTTCTAACAGGAGGCAAGCATTGCCAACTATGAAAGCATGTGTTGCCCATCCTTACTTGCTCCTTACTTACTAGAAAAGACGACAGCGATCCACTTGCTTGAACCACTGCAGTCCATCTGGTATAGGTATATCCTACTAGGTACTCCCCCCCCACCCCCTCCAACCTATAATGCTTTTAAAATAGAAGTTATGAACATATGAATATACAACTTGGGAATAGACCGTTCAGCCCCTCATTCAACATTATGGTTGATCTAATTGCAACCTCCAATCTACATTCCTGCTTATCTTTGATAACCTTTGACGACTGCTTAACAAGAATCTATTCACCTTTGCCTTAAAAATATTCAAGACCCTACTTCCACTACCTTTTCAGGAAGAGTTCTGTCAGGTAGTTAAGAGTCTAGAAAAGAAAAACAAAGTATCAAATGGAAAATACCTAGTTTTTAAACAGTAACCCCCAATTTTGATTCTCCCATCTACAATCTCTCATGATATGTTTCAGTCTAACTGCCACTTACTCTTCTGAATTCCAAGTGATACCAACCTAGTCTGTCCAACATTTCATCATAGGACGACCTGGCCATTACAAGTATTAGTCATGGTAAAATGGTATCTGAACTACAGCCAATTCATTTATATCCTTCCTTAAATAAAGTTACCAATATCTTGCACTATACTCCAAATACCGTCTCACCAGTGCACTATACCATTGAATAATAATCTCTCTAGCTTTGCATTCAATTCCCCTCATGATATATAATAATATTTGAATGGCTTTTAGCTATTTGTGCACAGGACACCCAGATCCTCTGCATCCCATATTTCTGCAACCTCTCACCATTTCTCTTTTTTTTAAGGGAATTAGGAAGAAAGTTAAAAAGTAGGACCACAAAAGGTAGTGATCGCAGGATCACTCCCAGGGCCATGTGCTAATCAGAGTAGAAGTAGCATGACATATCAGATAGATATATGGCTGAAAAGATTGTGGGGGGGGGGGGGGGGGGGGAAGGTTTCAGACTGCTGATTCATAATGACTAGTTGAAAAAGGTGGGACAACTGTAAACTGGCCAGATTGCACAGGACAGGATCGGAACTGATGTCCTTGGGGAGTATTTGCTAGTGGTGTTGGGGAGAGTTGCAACTGAAATGGAGGAGGATGGAAACCTATACAGGGAGACAGAATAGAGGGTAGAAAGGGCAAAAAGAAAAGACAGAATGGGAAATAATTATGATAGGCAGAGAATTCAAGGACAAAGGTCAAACAGAGGCATGATGTAAAATAAAACGAAAAGGATGAAGAGTGTCAAAAAGACAAGCCTTAACACCATGCAACTTAATGCGTAGAGCATTCACAATAAAGTGCATGTACCAGATCTGCTAAATGATTTAAAGAGGTATGATATAATTGGGATTATGGAGATGTAACTGCAGGGTGACCAGCAACAGGAATTCAACAAGAATTCAACAATGAGAGTAATCAATGATACTAAAAATAAAATCTAGAAGTATAGGTAAAGTGTCACCATCAGCTTATACTATAGAACAAATTGCTAAATATTAAAAGCTTTTCTTATCACAAACAAACACCTTTCTAAGATGTTTGTATCACCGATAGCCATGGGTGAGTTGCCAGAAGATTGGAGTTTAGCTAATGTGGTGCCATTATTTAATAAAGATGGTAAGAAAAAGCCAGGAAGCTACAGATCAGTGAGTCATAGAGTCACAGAGATGTACAGCATGGAAACAGACCCTTCAGTCCAATTCGTCCATGCCGACCAGATATTCCAACTCAATCTAGTCCCACTGCCAGCACCTGGCCCATATCCCTCCAAACCTTTCCTTTTCACATACCCATCCAGATGCCTTTTAAATGTTGAAATTGTACTAGCCTCCACCACTTCCTCTGGCAGCTCATTCCATACACGTACTACCCTCTGCGTGGAAAAAGTTGCCCCTTACATGTCTTTTATATCTTTCCCCTCTCAGCCTAAACCTATGCCCTCTAGCTCAGGACTCCCCTACCCTATCCATGCCCCTCATGATTTTATAAACGTCTATAAGGTCACCCCTCAACCTCCGACGTTCCAGGGAAAACAGCCTCGCCCATTCAACCTCTCCCTATAGCTCAAATCCTCCAACCCTGGCAACATCTTTGTAAATATTTCCTGAACCCTTTCAAGTTTCACAATATCTTTCCAATAGGAAGGGGACCAGAATTGCACCCAATATTCCAACAGTGGCCTAACCAATGTCCTGTACAGCCGCAACATGACCTCCCATCTCCTGTAATCAATACTCTCTGGCATTGTATGGGCAAGGTGTTGAAAGGGAATCTGAGGGACAGAATTTACATGTATTTGGAAAGGCAAGGATTGATTAGGAATGGTCAAGGTGGCTTTGTGCGTGGGAAATCATGTCTCATTAACTTGACTGAGTTCTTTGAATACGTGACAAAGAAGACTGATTATAGCAGAGTGGATGTTGTAATTTTTGGACTTTAGCAAGGCATCCAAAAGATTCTGCATGGTAGACTGGTTAGCAAAGTTATATCACATGGAAGACAGAAAAGGCTAGCCCTTTGGATCCAAAATTGGCTTGAAGGTAGGAGACAGAAGGTGGTGGTAGAGGATTGCTTTTTGGGCTGGAGGTCTGTGACTAGCAGAGTGCCACAAGAATCGATGCTGGTCCACTACTTTTCATCATTTATATAAATGATTTGGATGCGAACGTAGGAGGCGAGGTTAATAAGTTTGCAGGTCGCACCAAAATTGGTTGTGTAACAGATAGCGAAAAAGGTTACCTCAGAGTGCAATGGGATTTGAAGCCGAGGAGTAACAAATCGGGTTTAATTTAGGTAAATGTGAGGTGTTGCATTTTGGTAAGGCAAATCAAGGCAGGGCTTATACACTCAATGGTTAGGCCCTGGGGAATATTGCCGAACAAAGAAAAATGGGATGCAGATTCATAGTTCCTCCAAAGTGAAATCGCAGGTAGACAAGGTAGTGAAGGAGGCGTTTGGTATGCTTGCCTTTATTGGTCACCATTGAGTATAAGAGTTGGGGGATCATGTTGCAGCTGTACAGGACATTCGTTAGACTATATTTGGAACACTGCAATCAATTCTGTTCTCCCTGCTATGGGAAGGATGTTGTGAAACTTGAAAGTGTTCAGAAAAGATTTACAAGGATTGCTAGGGTTGGAGGGTTTAAGCTAAAGGGAGAGGCTGAATAGACTGGTGCTATTTTCTCTGGAGTGTCGGAAGATGAAGGGTGGCCTTATAGAGGTTTATAAAATTATGAGTGGCATGGATATGGTTATTAGACAAAGTATTTTCTCCAGGGTTGGGGAGTCCAAAACTAGACAGCCTACATTTAAGGTGAGAGGGGAAAAATTTAAAAGGGGCACAAGGGGCAACATTTTTATGCATAGGGTGGTGCATGTATGGAATGAGATAGTGGTAGAGGCTGATACAATTACAACATTCAACATGCTTCTGGATGGGTATAAGAATAAGAAGGGTTTAAGAGGGATATGGGGTAAATACTGGCAAATGGGACTCGATCAGATTGGGATAGCTGTACAGCACGAACAAGTTGGACCAAAGGGTCTGTCTCCATGCTGCACATCTCTATGATTCTATGTTGAACACTGAAGCATATGAATTCCTTTCAGTCGGTAAGTTCCTGCAGTACATGGTCAACAACTTGTATCTTTGACACAGGAAAGCATCCCAAAGAGTTTCACAGGAGCATGACCAGCCTAAACATTGATATAAAGCCAAAGGAAGAGATAGTAGGAGACTGGTAAGCTTCATGAAATAGTTTTAAAGGTGATCAGAGATCCAAGAACTACTGAGATTTTTAGTTTAATTTAGCAGGGCATCACTACACAATAAACATAAATCTTAATTGCTACTCCATCTTCATCACATAAGCAGCACATAGGCACTTCACACTGAAAGGAAAGAACACTAGATCAGATCAACAACATTGCTAAGAAGAAACAACAATGGATTTCTCTAATAAGCTGTACCTTGGATGTCTCTTAACAATTTCCTGCCACAGCTGTAATGAAGTTAGTTGCTGTGGTACAGAAATAGTCTCCGAACGAACCCCTGACAATTCAGCACTCCTGGCAAAATACAGCACAGAGACCTATACAAAAGAGAGAAAAATTAAATCTTGAGAAAAATGTGACTAGCTCATGACCTAGCACTGAAACACATTTTTTCTAGGAAAAAAATTATGAAGATCAGAATCAGAATTTACCAAATAAACTGGCCTCATCAAGCCATACTTCAAGTTGTCAAACTTTCAGTTCAGGAGATTTTAGCGAGGCTTCCACCATTGAATACCTACCAGGCCATTACATAATATACTGCCAATCTACAATTCTATCAATCTCCTGGGATTAATGTTTACTCATTTTGTCTGGATGACAGTGAGGACTGCAGGGGGAAAGGGTTTAGATTAGATTAGACTTACAGTGTGGAAACAGGCCCTTCGGCCCAACAAGTCCACACCGACCCGCCGAAGCGAAACCCACCCATACCCCTACATTACCCCTTACCTAACACTACGGGCAATTTAGCTTGGCCAATTCACCTGACCCGCACATCTTTGGACTGTGGGAGGAAACCGGAGCACCCGGAGGAAACCCACGCAGACACGGGGAGAACGTGCAAACTCCACACAGTCAGTCGCCTGAGTCGGGAATTGAACCGGGGTCTTCAGGCGCTGTGAGGCAGCAGTGCTAACCACTGTGCCACCGTACCGCCCGCTTTACTGACCATGGCACAGTGATACAGGACACTATTCAAGAGGAGAGAATGTACTATTGATATGGGACAATCAGATTAGAGAAATACATGTGTGGACCAAAGACTGTCGTGGTGGAAAGGCATTCCAGTTCATGGAGCACTGCACCTGCACTGGGGAAAATGGGATCAGGATCAACGACAAAGTCTCTATCTGAACCTTGCTCGGGCCTGTGTTCTTTCCAACCACTTACGGAAGTAAAAAGGATTTTAAAACTGAATAATGGAGGCATGGGATCAAATTTGGAAATCTATAGTGAATCAAAAGATCGATACAAGGATAAAGAGAAAGGTATTAACATAGGACAATGCCAAATAGACTGCGATTAGAAGAGATAGAGAGTATATATCCAAGAGTAAACCAACAGATAAGATTAGCATTTTCAAAGGGAGTGTATTAGATAAATCTGAGGATCAGTATACTGAATGAACTGACAGCACAAATAGGCTGCTCAGAGAAGATTCATTAGACTATAACCTGGAATAGCCAGGTGATTTATGAAGACAAACTGGACACACTCGACTTGTGCCAGCTGGTATTTAGAAGAGCAAGAGGTGACTTGATTAAAACATAAAATTCTGAGGTGTCTTACGAAGGCGGATGTGGAGAGGGGATGTTTCATCCTATAGGGGATCCTGGACCTGGATTACTGCTGACAAATCAGAAGTCACCCATTTAAGAGAGAGATTAGAGTTTTTTTTCTGCTGAGCAGGTCATAAGTCCTTGGTACTCTCAATCAAGAATATAGTTAAAGCAGAGTCCTTGAATATTTTTAAGGCAGAGAGAGATAGCCTTTAAACCCACTGTTTAACAAGAATCTATCGGGGTAGATGGGAATAAGGTCAGCCATGAACTTAGTGAATGGTAGAACAGGCTCAAGCGGTTGAATGCTACTCCTGATTCATGTGGCTATAGTGATACACATCCCACAGTCTAAATTACACTGAAGCTATATATATCGGTAGGTTTTCTATTGAACCAGGAAAGCTCTCCATATGCTTTGTTATCAAATGTGCAGAAGTGCACTCAGAAATCAGCAATGTGTTCAAGCTTTGGTAAGACAAATGGAAAAGTAGACATTTCCATGACATTTAGAGATCTCTACTGGGCAATCTGAAAGGTTTATTTTGTCTTAAATATTAAATTTTGAAAGACTGATATGAGCAGCTCATAACCTAACCATCAGTTTGCGTTACATGAAAAAGTAAAGGAGTGAGAAATAATTTCATCTAACAATTGTTATGATCTCACGACAATAAAGTTCAAGTGGTTCCTAAATAATTAAAGTAAATTCCCTACCTTTGCTACTGCGTTAAATGCAATTTGTTAACACTTGTCCACAAGTGAAGCAAGTTAAGCCAGAGATTTAAAAAAAAACATTGTCATGGTGCACACAGAGGTCATTCAACCCATTTTGATCTGCACCTTAACCCTGTACGCACTTCCGTTTATATAATTATCCGATGCCCTCTCCAATGCCTCATTTGAACCTGCTTTCACCATTATTCCAGGCTGTGCATACAGTAACTACTTACTGTGAGATAAAAGGTTTTTCTTCACCACACATTTGCTTCTTTTGCAAAACTCCTAAAACCACAGTACAGAGGAACCTAGATTATCCAAATATCAATTATCCGAAAATCGGATTATCCAAAGGAGATCTCGAGGTCTCGATGGAAACATTACATCAAAGACGTGTTTCCAACAGTGATCGCATCTTTTGTTTCCAACAGTGATTAAACAGACACCGTCTCCAAATGACTGACTTCCCGCCCTCCCCCTCTCTGCTCACACGTCCCCTGGAGTTCGACATGGGGTGACCGTAAACATCTCCTCCCCCTTCCCCAGATAATCTCTACTGTACAAGCAAAGGTGGAACCTGTCAAAAAGTTGTGTGTGGGTCTGTGGCTGTGGCTGCATGTGTGTGTGTGCGCACGCTATTTGGAGACTTACCCCACAAAGGCAACTGTAGCAGCCTTGTTGTTGGTGTCCAGGCCAGCTGCTCCGGAGAGGGGGCGGGGGCGGAGAGGCGGGTGGGGGGGCAGTGTTACATGGGGTTGAGGCGGGGGGGTTGAGAGAGGCGATATTGCATGGAGTTGTGGCGGGGGGGTGAGGGAGGCGATATTGCATGGGGTTGGGGCGGGGTTGCACGGGTTTGGGGACGGCGCAGTGTCAGACAAAGGTGGGGGCGGGGTCTCACACGCTGCACAGACTTTAAAAACTCCAAGCTCCAGAGGAAAGGTATTTAACCGATTAGCCAAATAATTGATTATGCGAACGAAATAGTGCCCCGCCCATCAGATTCACATAATCGACGTTCCCCCGTACACCCTATGGTTCTTGATCTGTTCATAAACAGAAATAGTTTCTCCTTATTCATTCCGTCCAGACATTTCATGATCTTGAAAACTGTTAAAACTCCCTTTTGTCTTTTCTATTTCGAAGAGAAAGCTTTCCCAATATCTCCAATCTTTCTTCATAATTGAAGGCATATCCCATCTTGTAAATCACTTATGTACTCTATCAAATATATTCACATCTTTCCTATAGTTTAGAGTTAGATTTCTTACAGTGTGGAAACAGGCCCTTCGACCCAACAAGTCCACACCAACCCGCCGAAGCGCAACCCACCCATACCCCTACACCTAAAACTATGGGCAATTTAGCATGGCCAATTCACCTGACCCGCACATCTTTGGACTATGGGAGGAAACCGAAGCACCCGGAGGAAACGCACGCAAACACGGGGAGAATGTGCAAACTCCACACAGTCAGTTGCCTGAAGCAGGAATTGAACCCGGGTCTCTGGCGCTGTGAGGCAGCAGTGCTAACCATTGTGCCACCGTGCTGCCCACGTGTGGCATTCAAAACCATACAATACATGAGCTAAACAGTCACAGCACAGAAACAGAGTTTTTAGTCCAACCTGTCTGCGCTGACTAGATATCATAAACTGATCTAGTCCCATTTGCCAGCATTTGGCCATATCCCTCAAAACCCTTCCTACTCGTACCCATCCAGATGCCTTTTAAATGCTGCAATCATACCTGCCACCACCAACTCCTCTGGCAGGTACCACTTCCTCAGATCCTGTTTAAATCTTTCCCCTCTCACCATAAAACTATGCCCTCCAGTCTGAGTCATATTTTATATGTTTATCGTAACATCCCTGCTCTTGAACACTATGCCTCTGAATATAGGTTTGCTCACTGAGCTGGAAGGTTCGTTTACACATTTCATCACACTAGATAACATCTTCAGTGAGCCTCCAGATGAAGCACTGGTGGTGTAGCCTGCTTTCTATTTATATGTTTGGATTTCCTTGGGTTGGTGATGCCATTCACTACGGTGGTGTCATCTCCTGTTATATTTCTCGGAGTGGTGCTTGTTACAGTTCTTGCAAGGTATTTTGTAAATTACATTAGTTTTGCTTGTTGTCTGTATAGAGTCTTTCAAGTTCATGAGCTGCTTTTTTAGTGTGTTGGTGGGTTTGTGGGCTACCATAATGCCAAGGAGTCTGAGAAGTCTGGCAGTCATTTTCACGATAACTTTAATGGAGGGGAGAGTGGCTAGGGTTTCAGGGTGTTTTGACTGCTTGTTTGGGTTTTTTTCTGAGAAATCGGCGGACTGTGTTCATTGGGCACACATTCTTTTTGAATACACTGTATGGGTGATTTTCCTCTGCTCTGCATTGTTCTTTTGTGCTGCAGTGTGTGGTGGCTCATTGAAATAATGTTTTAACACAGCTTCATTTGTGAATGTTGGGATGATTGCTTTTATAGTTCAATATTTGGTCTGTATGTGTTGTTTTCCAGTAAATGCTGGTTTGAAGTTCCCCATTGGCTGTTCGCTCTATTGTAACATCTATAATGGCATTTTGCTGTTGTTTTCCTCCTCTGTAGTGAATGTTATGCCAGTAAGGGTATTATTGATGATCTTGAAGGTTTCCCCTCATTTATTTCATTTAGTGATGCCAGTATCATCAAGCTAGTGGACCTATGCCTTACCACCCACTTCACCTTCAACAACAAAACCTACAGACAAACCAACGGAACACCCATGGGATCTCCAATATCAGGGTTTTTAGTAGAGGCAGTAATGCAGAGACTCCAACAGCTCTACCAACCATCCAACCCAAACTTTGGGTCCGCTACGTTCATAACACCTTTGTCATCACTAAATGAAACAAATTAAAGGAAACCTTCAAGACAATCAATAATACCCTTTACTGACTAACTATGCCTCTATTTATTAAGTCTAGAAACTGCATGCTTTATAGGAAATCAGGAGGGCAAAAAGGGAACATGAAACAGCTTTGGCAAATAGCATTAATGTATTCGTAGAATCCCTTTGGATTCTCCTTAAGGACAAAAAAGGGTAAGTAGGGACAGAAGAGGACCCCTTAAAAGATCGGCAAGGTTGCCCATGTATTAAGCCACAGGAGATGGGGAAGATACTAAACAAGTATGTTGCATCAGTGTTTTCTGTGACGAATGACATGGAAGATACAGAATGCGGGGAAATAAATAGCAACATCTTGAAAAATGTCCATTTTACAGAGAAGGTAGTGTTGAATGTCTTGAAATGCATAAAAGTGGACAAATCCCCAGGACCTGATCAGGTGTTCCCTCGAACTCTGTGGGGAACTAGGGAAGAGATTGCTGGGGCCCTTGCTGCAATAGTTGCATCATCGATAGCCACAGGTGTGGTACCGGAAGACTGGAGGTTGCCTAACATGGTGCCACTGTTTAAGAAAGGTGGTAAGGAAAAGCTATGGAACTACAAACTGGTGAACTGATATCAGTGATGAGCAAGTTGTTGGAGGGAATTCTGAGTGACAAGATTTAAATGTATTTGGAAAGGGAAGGACTGGTTTGGGATAGTCAACATGTCTCTTTATGCAGGAAACTGTGCCTCACGAACTTGCTTGAGTTTTTTGAAGTAGTAACAAAGAGGATCGATGTGGGATGAACGTGGACGTGACCTACATGGTCTTCCGTAAGGCATTCAACAAATTCCTCATGGTAGACAGCCTAACAAGGTTAGAACACATGGAATACAGGGAGGACTAGCCATTTGGATACAGAACTGGCTAGAATGTAGAAGACAGAGGGTGCTGAAGGGTTGGTTTCAGACTGGAGGTCTGTAACCAGTGGTGTGGCACAGGATTGGTGCTGGGTCCACTACCTTTCGTCATTTATATAAATAATTAGGATTTATAGGAGGTATTGTTAGTAAGTTTGCAGATGACACCAAAATTGAAAGTGTAATGGATAGCGAAGAAGGTTACCTCAGAGTACAATGGGACCACAACGAGTTTAATTTAGATAAATGTGAGTGCTGCATTTTGGAAAGGCAAATCAGGGCAGGACTTATACACTCAATGGCAAGGTCCTGGGGAAGAGTTGCTGATCAAAGCGACCTTGGAATGCAGGTTCATAGTTCTTGAAAGTGGAGTCATAGGTAGATAGGATAGAAAAGGCGGCATTTGGTATGCTTGCCTTTATTGTTTCAGGCATTGAATATAGGAGTTGGGAAGACATGTTGTGACATTGGTTCGACCACTATTGGAATACTGCATACAATTCTGGTTTCCCTGCTATAGGATGTTGTCAAACTTGAAAGCGTTTAGAAACGATTTACAAGGATGTTGCCAGGGTTGGAGGGTTTGAGTTACAGAGAGGGACTATTTTCCCTGGAGCATCAAAAGTTGAGGGGTGACCCTATAAAAATTTATAAAATTATAAGGGGCATGGATACAGTAAATAGACAAGATTTCTTTTCCTCCCCAAGGTGGGGAGTCCAGAACTAGAGGGCATAAATTTAAGGTGAGAGGAGACAGGTTTAAAAGGGTCCTAAGGCGCAACTTTTTCACACAGAGGGCGGTGCGTATATGGAATGAGCTGCCACAGAAAGTGGTTGAGGCTGTTTTTATACAACATTTAAAAGGCACCTGGATGGGTATATGACCAGGAATGGTTTAAGAGGGATAGGGCCAACTACTGGCAAACAGGACTAGATTTATTTCAGATTTCTAGTCTACATGAATGAATTCAACCAAAAGGGTCCGTGTCTGTGCTGTATACTGTATTTCTATAATTGTAATAACAACTGTCAAAGTGTGGCGATGGGAAAGGGCAGCAGGTCAGGCAGCATCCGAAGAACTGGAGAATCGACGTTTCGGGCGACAGCTCTATTCAACCAGCCCACTTTGTCAAGGGCCTTCTAAAGTTTATCCTGTCCTCACGGTCCTCAATTCACCCAAATCTGCAAACTAGAAATTTCCCTCACAAATTACTCATTAACCTTTGCTCTCCGATTCCTACCCCTCAGTCGATACTTTCCTCAGAAATCTGTCCTGTGACACTGTATCAAACACCTTTTGGAAGTCCCTCTATTGGGATTTCCCAACCTGGGAGAACAAAAATTACTAACGGTCATAATGTACTCCGAACAAGTTGTAACGTTGTTAACAAAATAGAAAACAAAGGTGTCCCACTTCCAGGTGAATTACAACGCAACATCTGAGACCTATCTATCTCTTCATGACAAGTGGCAGTATTCCCCTCCCTCCTGCGAGGCCCAGCCACCGCCGCCTTCTCGGAAACGCGCAGCTGCGGATTTTACCAACCAGAGGGAGACGGACTGGGCCCGGAGCCGGGACTCCTGCCTCCCCCTCCCCAAGGTCTGAGGCCCCGGAGGTCGGTGTGCGGCTCCCGTGTAGCGAGAGGCCGTGCCCGCGCTGTTACCTGGGTGACCATGTCCTGTCCTGGTCCTGTCCGGGCTGGGCCGGTGCAGCGGGCTGAAGGCTCCGGGCGGCTACCTCTCTCCCTCTGCTCAGGTCCCCCAGCTGCTGTCAATCAATCAGAGGCAATAAAAACAGAAGTGGCTGGAAAAGCTCCGCGGGTCTGCCAGCATCTGCGGAGAGGAATCACAGTCAACATTCCTGCACCAGTGACCCTTCCTCAATGTTAACTTTGATTTCTCTCCACAGATGCTGCCAGACCTGCTGAGCTTCTGCCAGTTCTGTTTTTGTCCCCATCAAAATAAACAAAATCACTGTTCAACACCATCCTCCTTTGGTGAGCCGTAAAGATTAGTAATACACAATCATAAATGAAAACATGAAAAAGTATTTGCCTGAAACTTTTACCTTTGTTTCCCTTTGCCAGGTCTGCAGGGTATTCCCAGCATTTTTCTGTTTGTATTCCTCATTTCCATCATCTATTTGCCTTGCTCTTAGGGAAAAGGTAGCATGCAGGTACATAAATTACAAATACCAAATACTACGTTAGCTCTAAGGTGTTGGAAAATGTGAGCAAAACATTATCCCTTTGATACCCAGGATGCAGTGGTAGTGTCTCAATATATGGCCCAGTTTGGGTCCAAGTCTCACCTGAACCAGGTGTGGTTGATCAAGTAGATGTAAAAATCTCTACTTAAATTGGTTAAGACCTGAGACTACAGGAATATCTTGAAAGCTTCCTCATATGTAGTGTTCTTATAAATACAAAGTACTGAAAATGCTGGAAATATGAAATAAAACCAGAGTTTCTAGAGAAACTCAACAGATCTAGCAGCACATGTGGAGAGAAAAACACAAGTTACATTTTGAGTCCAGTAAGACTCTCATTCTGTTCCAAACTTTTTTGGAGTTCTGAAGAATCATATTGGGCTCAATCATTTAACTCTATTCTTTTCTCCACAGATGCTAGCAGACCTGCTGAGTTTTTCCAGCACTTTCCATTTTTATTGAAAATGTTTTTGTTTGATTAAGAGTGCCAAATGAAAGAATATTCTCACATGAAGTCATCTGTCCCATCAGTTAAGTGTGGCTGGAGGAATTAAGGGGAATGCAGGTATCCAAGATGAATAAATAGTCAGAAAAACAAAGTAGGGGAGAAAATAAAAAGAGAATAAATGGAAAGTAGGAAAAGTCAGAAAGAGTAAAAGGAGGTGAAGAAGATTCTGTACTTTGTTAATTAAGCCCTATTAAACAATTATAGGCACACACATCCTCCCTAACAATCCCTCAAAAAGCACACAATAGCATTAGTTTGTACCTTCTGCAAGATAGTCTGAAGCAATTTACCCAGGCTTTTCCAACAAGATCTTTCCAAACCCAAAACCTTTATCATCCAGATGCAGAAGCTGATGACACTTGGACCACTACCTTCAGTCCTGTCTACAAATTTCTGTCCAAGTCAAACACGTTCTGTTTTGAAACTAGATCACTGTTCAATCACTGTAACTGGGTCAAAAACCTGAATTCCTAACAGTATTATGGATACATTGTCATCAGATGTAGGTCTAGAAGGCAAATTACCACCACCTTCTTAAGGGAATTAAGTGAAGGGTAATAAATGCTGACGTTGGCAATTATACTCACATTCCATGAATGAATAAATAAAACTAATATCCTATTATTCTTAGGGTTTGATCTTTTTGTTCATTTAAATATTGGACTCATGAGACCTTCCCTCATGTCCATTTGAAATAGTCTCTTTCTTCAAGAGCTGTTTATAAATGAACCAATAGCTCCCATAAAACCATTCTGACTTCCTTTCACTTCGTTGGGATAAATGGCATTTGAACAAGCAGCTCAATAATCCTTAACTTTACCTTTAACTCTAGTTATGTAATTTCAATATTCACTTCAATCAAGTCAAGGTTAGGAGTCCACTTTGATGAGATCTTGTCTTGTATTAAGGTCAGCCTTCTCCCCAAATTGAATACTTTTGTTTCTGATATACCTTTCTCCTTTTCCATAGCTACCTGAAATCTTACAAGATGGTGGTGGCTATCATCGAACTACTTCCCCCATTGACTGTTCTATCACTTATCTGGCTTCATTTCCAAAAACTAGGTCCAACACCATAGTATGCCTTCTGGGGCTTTCTTTGTGCTGGCTGAAAAAGCTCTCCTCATTACATTTTAAGCATTCTAACCCCTCTAACCCTTTCATGATTTGTCTATCCCAGTTAGTATTTTGGAAGTTGAAATCCCCTATGATTATTACCCAGTTTACACTTCTGAGATTTGCCGATGTATCTATCCTTTAATTTCTCCCTGACTGTGTAAGGGTCTATGGCACACCCCCAAGCATTGTGATTATCCCTTTTTGTTTTTTTAAGCTCTCCCCATATGGCCTAATTTGAGGAATAACATAAGGTAGCATCATTTCTTATTGAAGTAAGTGTCTCCTTGATCAATATTGTCACATCTATTTTACATCTCTGTGCCCTTGTTTAACTGATTGATTAGTAGTTTAAAGAAGTAACAAGCAGCTTGGATTAAAAGGTGGCCTGTAGCTGTGGTCTACTTGAAATTCCAAAGCCATTTCGTAAGGTTTCATATCAATGGTTATTACACAAGACAAGAACACACAAGTATCATGTTAACATTGATAAACAATTGGTAAGTGAACAGGAACCAAAGAGTGGAAATAAATCAATCCTTTTGTCAATAAATCATTCAATCAGTTTTTCAGATTAGGAAGCTGTAACAAGTGCCAAAGCAATCATTTCAGGAGTTTCATCCATTTACAATCTGTACCAATGACTTGGATGAATGGATCAAATGAATGGTAACTAAAAGTGCCGATGATATCAAGATGGACAGGAAAGTAAGTTGTCAAGATGAGGTAAAGCGTCTGTAAAATACAATCTACAGGTTAATTCAGTTGTAAGAATTCCACACTTAGACAGTAATACAGGAAAATGTGAACTTGTCAACTTTGGCAGAAATATTAGAAAAGCAGTATATTAATTAACAAGGAAAGACATTGCCAAACTTAATCATACAGAGGGATCTAGGTATCCTGGTATTTAATTCAATTAATATGCAGTTAACAAAAAGTCAAGTTCAGCAAGTAGATTGAAAGACTATCTATCACTATTTTAGGATATCAGAATATAAAAGTTGGAAAGATTCATTTCAACTGCTCAGGCCTTGGTGACAGCAGCTAGGATAAGGTCCTGTAGTGTGAATGTAGGGAGTTAGGTAGGAAGTTAAAAAGCAGGACCTCAAAGGTAGTAATCTCTGGAGTACTCCCAGTGCTAATGATGGTAGGAATAGGAGAATATGGCAGATGAATGTGAGGCTGAGGAGCTGGTGCAATGGGCAGGGATTCAGATTTTTGGATCATTGGGATCTCTTCTGGGCAAAAGTGCCCTGTACAAGAGGAATGGATTGCACCTGAACTGGAGGGGGAGCTGATGGGGAGATTTGCTAGAGCTAATCAGGAGGGCTTAATCTAGTCTGGCAGGGAGGTGAGACTCTAAGCAGTAATGAACCAAGAGTCAAATTTGAGTCTTGTACAGAAGTTAAAGACAGCAAGTTAAATAGGCAAGGCAGGTATGAGCATGGCAGAGAATCAGGGAAGTCTGATGAATTAAAATGCATTTATTTCAATGTGAGATGTCTGACAGGTAAGACAGATGAACTCAGGGATGGATGGGAACATGGAACCAAGATATTATTATGACAGAAATATTGGCTGAGAAAGGGACAGGACTGGCAGCTCAATGCTCTGGTGTATAAATGCTATAGGAAGGATAGCAGGGTAAACAAGAAAGGAAGGGAAGTTTTGTATTAGGGAAATCATGACTGCAGTACTTAGAGAAGATATTCCTAGGAGATCATCCGGTGAAACTACATGGGTGGAACTGATAGATAAGAAGGGGGTGATCACTTTGTTGAGACTGTACGATAGGCCCCCAATAGTCAATGGAAAATTGGGGAGAAAAATTATACAGAGATTGCAGATAGCTGTAAGAATAATAGCCGGGCAATTTAATATAATCTGGGACAGTCATAGTATTAAGGACTTCAATGTGGAGGAATTTGGTAAATGTGTTCAAGAAAATTTCCTCAGTCAATATGTAGGTGGCCCTACTAGAGAAACTCTTCTTGGAAAATAAAGCGGAATAAGTGATTGATGTGTCAGCCAGGAAGCACTGACACCAGTGACTATAATTTGGTGGCACAATGGCTCAGTGGTTAGCACTGCTGCTTCACAGACCAATAAAGCAGGTTCAATTCCAGCCTCAGGTGACTGTTTGTGTGGAGTTTGCATATTCTCCCCGTATCTGTGTGGGTTTCCTTTGGGTGCTCTGGTTTCTTCCCACAGTTCAAAGATGTGTGAGTTAGATGGATTGGCCAAGCTAAATTACCCAGAGTGTTCAAGGATGTCTAGGTTAGGTGCAGGGAAATGTAGAGTAATGGGTCTGGGTGGGTTTTCGGAGAGTCAATGTGAATTTGTTGTGCCAAGTGACCCATTTCCAGACTGTAGGGATTCTATGGTAATTCTATTAGTTTTAAAATAGTTATGGAAAAGGATAGGCTTGGTCTGTAAGTTATTTCTTTAAATTGACCCAAGGCCAATTTTGATGGCATTGGTTAGGAACTTTCAAAAGTTGACTGGGGGAGACGGTTAACAGGCAAAGGGACGTTTAGCAAGTGGAAGTCTTCCAAAAGCGAGATAACAAGAGTTCAGGGACAGCATGTTCCTGTTAGTTTGTAGGCCAGGACTGGCAGAAAAAGGAAACATTGTATGACTAGAAATATTGAGACATGAGTCAAGAAAAGGAAGGAGGCACATGTCAGATATACACAACTGGGATCAAATGAATCGTTTGAAGAACACAGTAGGTGTAAGAGCACTAAGAGAGAAATCAGGAGAGCAGGAAGGGGATATGCGTTAGCTTCGGCTGATAAGGTTAAACAGAATCTGAGATTCTCCAGTATATTGAGGGCAGAGAACAGAGCTCCTCAAAGATCAACAAGGCCACTTAGGTTTGGAACCACAAGAGATGGGTGAGATCCTACATTTTTAGTTTGCATCAATATTTACTCTGGAGAAAGACGTCGAAGCTGGGGAAATCAGAGAATTAAAGAGCGATGTCTTGAAAAGAATCCACATTATAGAAGAGGAAGTGCTGGAGGTCTTAAAATGAGTTAAGGTAGATAAACCACCAAGACATGACCAAGTGTATCCCAGGACATTGTATGAAGCTAGGGCAGAAACTGTGGAGTCCATAGCAAAGATATTTGTGTCATTGATAGCCACAGATGAAATGCTAGAAGACTGGGGGGTAGCTAATGTTGTGCCATTATTTCAGAAAGGCTGCAAGGAAAAGCCAGGAAACTGCAGACCGGTGAGCCTGGCATCAGTGGTGGATAAGTTGTTGTAGGGAATTCTGAAAGAATGGATCTACATGCAATGGGAAAGCCAAGGACTATTAGGGACAGTCAGCATGGCTTTGTTCATGGGAAATTGTGTCTCACAAACTTGATTCATTCTATTGAAGATGTGGCTAACAAACGGTTGTCATTTATGTAAACGATTTGAATGAGAATATAGAAGGCAAGGTTGGTAAGTTTGCGGATGACACCCAAGTTGGTGGTACAGTGTATAGTGAAGAAGGTCATTTATGAGTATGATGGGATTTTAATCAAACGGACCAGTGGGCCCAGAAATGGCAGATGCAGTTTAATTTAAGTAAATACAAGGTACTGGATTTTCATAAGACAAATAAGGGTTGGACTTATATATAATAATCAGGCCCAGGGGAGTATCGTTGAACAGAGAGACCAAGGGGTGCAGGTACATAGCTCCTTAAAAGTGGCATCACAGGTAGACAGAGTGGTGAAGAAGGCTTTTGCCACACTTGCCTTCATTGGTCAGTCCATTAGAAAATCAGGTTACGGCCGAATAAGACATTTGTATGGCCACATTTGGAGTACTGTATACAATTCTGATCTCCCTGAGTACTCACCTCAGAACTGTCCCTGGATAGACTGGGACTTTTTTCCTGGAGCATAGGAGGCTGAGGGATGACTTCATAAAGATTTATAAAGTCATGAGGGGCATGGAAAAGGTGAATAGTGAAGGTGTTTTCGCCAGGGTAAGGGAGTCCAAAACTTTAAGGAGAGAGGGCAAAGATTTAAAAGGCATCTGAGGGGGCAACATTTTCTCTTGAATGTGGTGTGTATATAGAACAAGCTGCCAGAGGAAGTCATAGAGGTGAGTGCAATTACAATATTGGACAGGTATATGGATAGGAAGGGTTTAGAGGGATATGGGCCAACACAAGAAAATGGGACTAGTTCAGTTTAGGAATCCTGGTTGGCATGGATAAGTTAGCCTGAAGGGTCTGTTTCTGTGTTGTATGATTCTAAGACTCTATGAATATTGTGTTACAGTTTTTTGTCTCCTTACTTGACAAAAAAATGTATAACTGCATTGAAGCAATTTAAAGAATGTTGACTTCATTTATTCAGGGATGAAGGGCATGTTTGATGAAGAAAGGTTAAAAAGCAGGACCTCTTCTTTTGAACATTCTTCCATTCTCTTTGTGTCTTCACAGATGCTGCCAGACCTGCTCAGTTTCTCCAGCATTTTGCTCATTTTATTTCAGATTTCTAGCTTCAACAATATTTCACTTTTATTTGTAATCCTGAGGTGATTTGATAGGATGGATACCAGGAAGATGTTTTATCATGTGGGGAATCTAAAATTAGGGAAAATAGTTGAAGAATAAGGCAAAATAATAAGACCATCTCAGAGTACTGCTAATATGTGGGCTTTTTGAAAATTGATTAAATGTTGTCATGTGCTGAGATACAGTGAAAAGTGCTGTTTTGCTTGCTATAAAGGCAGATCGTACCATACAAAGTGTATCAGGGTTGTAGAATAGAGTGCAATGTTATAGCTGCAGAGAAAAAGATCAGAATTATCATTTGGAAGGTTTATTCAATTGTCTGATAACTGTGGGGAAGAAGCTGTTCTTGAATCTATTCATACTTGTATTCAAAATTTTATATCTTTTGCCCAATGGAAGAAGGTGGAAGGGAGTATGACCAGGGTGGGAGGGGTCTTTGATTATGTTAGTTGCTTTCCCGAGGAAGCTGAAAGTATAGGGGAGTCAATGGATGGAAGGCTGGTTTGTGTGATGGACTGGGCTGTATTCACATCTCTGTAGTTTCTTACAATCTTGGGAGAAGCAGTTGCCGTACCACACTGTGATGCCATCCCAATAAGATGCTTCCTATGTTGCATCAATAAATGTTGGTAAGAATCGTTGTGGACATGCCAAATTTCGTTAGCCTCCTGAGGAAGTAGGGACGTTGTTGACCATTACATGGGTGGACCAGGACAGATTGTTGGTGGCTATCACTCCCAGGAACCTGATACTCTCGACTATTTCCACCTCAGTACCTTTGATGCAGACAAGGGTGTGCCCTCCACTCTGCTTCTTAACATCAATGGCCAGCTCCTTTTCCGCAGAAAGCTGTAGAAATTAGGCTATTGCATTAATTTAAGTCTGAGTTAAATGGATTTTTACTAAAGGTCAAGGGTCTGGTGTGTAGACAGGAAGGGAGAAAATGAGGACTGGAGATTCGAGTCAAGAGTGTGGTGCTGGAAAAGCACAGCAGGTCAGGCAGCATTCGAGGAGCAGGATTATTGATGTTTCAAGCAAAAGCTCTTCAAGCTCGAAACGTTGATTCTCCTGCTGCTCGGATGCTGCCTGACCTGCTGTGCTTTTCCAGCACCACACTCTCGACTTGTGTAGACAGGCTGGTTAAATTGAAACCATAGATCAGAGATCAGCTAAAGTCTGACTGAATGATGGAACAGCCTCAAAGGGCCAATGGATCTATTCCTGCTCCTGAATCCAATAATCTTACCTCTCCATAATATATGTGCCAGTCAGAAAATAGGTTCTACTATGCTGGAATGGTGCATGAACAGGATCAAACTGGAAACTGGTGGAATTCAAGCATCAGGGCTGCAGCTATTTACAATATTTATAAATGACTTCAAATACAATATAGTCCACATTCCTGATGAAGGGCTTATGCCCAAAACGGCAACTCTCCCGCAGTTCAGATGCAGCCTGATCTGCTGTACTTTCCCAGTGCCACACTTTTCGATTCTGACTTTCCAGCATCTGCAGTCCTCACTTTCTCCTATTTAACCGAGTATGTCTATGTGTGGATTGTGTGCTAAGTAATTTGAGCAGGATTTGTCAATGTGTAGAGGTGTAGTTAATGAAGTTCATCACCTGTACATGTAAAGTAATAGATTTGATAAAAGAAATAAAACATCAAAGTTTGAATTGTGTGGTAGTTTTCTAAGCAACATTTATGACTCTGAGCTGAGCTTCTGACCCCAAAAGTCATCTTACTTCTCCTTAACAAGGCTTCCAAGCCTCCCTCAGTTCATGTGCTGGAGAAACCATTAACTGTCATAGGAGAAATGGGACAGTATATAACATTATGGCTAGCCATAATTATGTGGTATCTGCCTCTGCTGTATGTGTATATATAGCAGCTTGTAGCACCCATTAAACATATTACTTGAAACATAGTGTCAGGAATAGTGCAGCTGACATTATATGGATTTTCAGAGCTGTAAGAGGGCTTGACTACTCAATGAGACAGCACAGAGGTAAAGAAAAAGCACTCAACAACTTTGACTGAACTCTGTGGGAAGCTAGAGAAGTGATTGCTGGGCCTCCTGCTGAGATATTTGTATCATCGAAGACTGGAAATTGGCTAATGTTGTTCCACTGTTTAAGAAGGGTGGTAAGGACAAGCCACGGAACTGTAGACCAGTGAGCCTGACATCGGTGGTGGGCAAGTTGTTGGAGGGGATCCTGAGGGACAGGTGGTACATGTATTTGGAAAGGCAAGGACTGATTAGGGATAGTCAACATGGTTTTGTGCATAGGAAATCATGTCTCACAAACTTGATTGAGTTTTTTGAGGAAGTAACAAAGAGGATTGATGAGGGCAGAGTGGTAGATACGATCTATGTGGATTTCAGTAAGGTGTTTGACAAGGTTCCCCTTGAGAGACTGGCTAGATCTCTCAGAATACAGGGAGAACTGGCCATTTGGATACAGAACTGGCTCAAAGGTAGAAGACAGAGGGTAGTGGTGGAGGGTAGATTTTCAGACTGGAGGCCTGTGGCCAGTGGAGTACCACAAGGATCGGTGCTGGGTCCTCTACTTTTTGTCATTTATATGAATGATTTGGATGCGAGCATCAGAGGTACAGTTAGTAAATTTGCAGATGATACCAAAATTTGAGGTGTAGTGGACAGCAAAGAGGGTTACCTCAGGTTACAACAGGATCTTGACCAGATGGGCTAATGTGCAGAGAAGTGGCTGATGGAGTTTAAGTCAGATAAATGTGAGGTATTACATTTTGGGAAAGCAAATCTTAGCAGGACTTATACAGTAAATGGTAAGGTCCTAGGGAGTGTTGCTGAACAAAGAGACCTTGGAGTGCAGGTTCATAGCTCCTTGAAAGTGTAGTCACAGGTAGATAGGATAGTGAAGAAGGCGTTTGGTATGCTTTCTTTTATTGGTCAGAGTATTGAGTACAGGAGTTAGGAGGTCATGTTGCGGCTTTGCAGGACATTGGTTAGGCTACTGTTGGAATATTGAGTGCAATTCTGGTCTCCTTTCTATCAGAAAAATGTTATGAAACTTGAAAGGGTTCAGAAAAGATATACAAGGATGTTGCCAGGGTTGGAGGATCTGAGGTACAGGGAGAGGCTGAACAGGCTGAGGCTGTTTTCCCTGGAGCATCGGAGGCTGAGGGATGAGCCTATAGAGGTTTACAAAATTAGAGGAGCATGAATAGGATAAATAGACAAAGTCTTTTCCCTGGGATTGGGGAATCTAGAACTAGAGAACATAGGTTTAGGGTGAGAGGGGAAAGATATAAACAAAACCAAAGGGACGACTTTTTCACACAGAGGATGATACGTGTATGGAATGAGCTGCCAGAGGAAGTGGTGGAGGCTGGTACAATTGCAACATTTAAGAGGCACTTGGATGGGTATATGAATAGGAAGGGTTTGGAGGGATATGGGCCGAGTGCTGGCAGGCGGGACTAGATTGAGTTGGGATATCTGGTCGGCATGGACGGGTTGGACTGAAGGGTCTGTTTCCATGCTGTACATCTCTATGGCTTTATGACTGGATGAGTCAAAATAGCTGTAAAGTTTCTACTTCCTACTGCATGGAAATGAATAGAAGGACCACCATATGTGGTTAATTAGAAAGAGATTGTCAAAATTGTGCAAGGATAAATAACAATGGACAGAAGATTGGACAAAAAAATGTTTAAAAAACAATAAACAATTAAAAATATTAATAAGAAGGGAGTTGGAGTATGAGAAAAAGCTGGGCAGAAATATAAAAAACATAGTAAAAGTTAAAATATTAAAAATGTTTCAAAAATGTTACAAATGAACATTTTAACAAGAATGAGCATTGGTCCCATAGAAAATAAGTTTGGAAAATTGTTCATAGAAACTAAAGAAATGTCAGATGAATTGAGCAGATATTTTCCATCAGTCTTCACACTAGAGAATACAAGTAGCATCCCAGAATCAGAAAATGGAAGGAAGCAAATAACTCTGGAAAATTACGAAAGAAGTGCAGGATAGTGAGATAGTTGAAGCATCTGTTTTACAATTCCAAAACACAATCAATTCAGAGAAGATCCCATTAAAAAGGCAGATAGCAGATGTAATTCTTTTGGTCACAAGTGGAAAAAGAAGGCAGGAAACTATAAGTCAATTAGCTTAACATCTGCCTTTGGGAAATAGTGGAAGCTATGACTCAAGAAGTTATAGGAGGACACTCATTTAGTTCAAGGTAATCAGACAGAGTCAGCATGATTGTGAGAGATGGAAATTATGATTGGCCAATGTAATGGAATTCTTTGAGGAGGTAACATAGGCTGTGGATAAAGGGGAACTGGTAAAAGTATAGACATAGTAATGTTTAAGAGACACATTGACGAGTATGTGAATGTAAGGAGAAAATAGCCTCATGGTTTTATTGCTGGGTTACTAATCCAGGAATTCAGTTAATGTTCATGAGATCCGAGTTAAAATGCTACCATGGCAGATGGTGGAATTTGAAGTCAATAAAGAATATCAAGAATGATAAATCTACTGATGACCACGTAACCATAGTGATTGGCAGGAAAAAAACATCTGGCTCACTAATGTCCTCAGGGATACTTTTACATGGGCCTCCATCGCTGCAAAGTCTCATCAAAGGAATGAAACTAAATAGATCTAGGGACTGAAAAAGACAATGGCAGAAGCAGTCTTGTCAATCCTGCAAAGTCCTCCTTACCAACATCTGGGGGTTAGTGCCGCAATTGGGAGAGCTGTCTCACAGACTGGTCAAGCGGCAGCCTGACATAGTTCTACTCACAAAAGAATACCTGTGAGACAATGTTCCATAAACCACTATTACCATCCATGGATATATCCTGTCCCACTAATAAAATAAGCTCAGCGGAAGTGGCATGGCACACCAGTAAACAGTCAGGAGGGAATTGGCCTGCGAGTTCTCAACATTAACTCTGGACCCTGTGAAGTCTCATGGCTTCAGGTTAAATATGGGCAAGGAAACCTCCTACTGATTAGAACATACCATTCTCCTTTGGCTGATAAATCAGTACTCCTCAATGTTAAACAACACTTCAAGGAAGCAGTGAGGGTTGCAAGGATCCAAATGTATTCTAATGGGGGATTTCAATGTCCACCACCAAGAGTGGCTTGACAGCAGTATCACTGATCAAGCTGGTCGGGTCCTCAAGGAAGTAACTGCAACACAGGGTAAGCAGTGGGTGGTGAGGGAACTAACAAAAGGGAAAAACAGACTTGACTTCATCCTTACCAATCTGCTAGCTGCAGACACATTTGTCCATGATGGTATCGGTAAGAGTGATCACTGTGAGTCCTTATGGAGAAGAAGTCCTGCCTTCACATTGAAAATAACCTGCCCTGTGTTATATGGGACTATCATCGTGCTAAATTGGACAGATTTTGAACAGATTTAGCAACTCACAACTGGGCATCCACAAGGCACAGTGGGCCATCAACAACAGCAAAATTGTACTCGAGCACAATGTGTAACCTCATGTTACAGCAAATCCCTCAGTCAGCCATTACCAAGCTAGGGGATCAACCCTGGTCCAATGGAGAGAGCATGCCAGGAATAGCACCAAGCATACCCAAAAATGAACAGTTAACATTGTGAAGTTACCAAAACTTGACAGCTAAGCAGCAAGTTATAGACAGATTGTAGATATCCTCTAAACAACAGATGATATCTAAGCTCTGCAGTCTTGCCACATCTAGTGAATGATGTTGCACAATTAAACAACTCAGTGGAGGAGGAGAGTCCACAAATATCCCCATCCTCAATGAAGGAAGAGCTCAACACATCAGTGCAAAAGACAAGGCTGAAGTATTTACAGCAATCTTCAGCCTGAGGTGCCCACTGGATGATCCATCTTGGCCTCCCCCAGTGGTCTCCAGCATCGCAGATGTCAGTCTTCAGCCAATTCAATTCACTTCAGTGGTTTCAAGAAAAGGTTAGAGACACTGAATACTGCAAAGACTATGGGATGTGACAACATTCTGGCAATAGTAATGAAGAATTGTGCTGCAGAATCTGTTGCTCCCCTAGCCATGCTATTCCAGAACAGTTACAATGCTGTCATCTATCTGATAATGTGGAAAATTGCTCGGGTATGTCTTGTACACAAGAAAAGGCAACACAAATCTAACCCAACCAATTACCGCCCCATCAGTTTACTCTTGATCATCAGTAAAGTGATGGAAAGTGTCATCATCAGTGCTAGCAAGCAGCACCTACTCAGCAATAACCTGCTCAGTGACATCAATGTTTGGGTTCTACCAGGGGCACTCAGCTCCTGAACTTACAGCCTTAGTTCAAACATGGACAAAGGAGCCATGGTGGGAGTGATGGCTCTTGACATCAAGGCCGCATTCACCTGAGTGTGGCATCAAGAAGCCAAAGCAAAATTGGAAATCATGGGTATCAGGGGTCAAACTCTGAGCTGGTAAGAGTCATACCTGACAGATAGGAAGATGGTCATGGTTGTTGCAGGTTAGTCATCTCAGCTCCAGCACATCTCTACTGGACTTCTTCAGGATAGTGTCCTGTGTGTAACCATTTTCAGCTGCTTCATCATGACTTTCCTTCCATCATAAGGTCAGAAATAGGGATGTTCACTGATGATTGCACAATGGTCAGTGCCATTCATGACTATTCAGGTACTGTCCATGTTCAACTGGGCAATATCCAGGCTTGGGCTGACAAGTGGCATGTAACATTCATGCCACACAAGTACTAAGAAATGACAATCTCCAATTAGAGACAATCTAACTACTGCCCCTTTATGTTCAATTGTGTCAACATAAATGAAACCCTCACTATCATACCCTTGCCATTACTATTGACCAGAAATTCAACTGGGCATGCCACATAAATGCAATGGTTACAAAAGCAGATCAGATGCTCTGAATACTGCACGGAGTAATTCACCTCCTGATTTCCCAAAGGCTGTCCATTATCCACATGCACAATTCCAAAGTGCAATGAATATTTCCCACTTTCTTGGTTGAGTGAAGCTCTAAAACACTCATGAAGCTGGACACCATCTAGGACAAAGCAGCCTGTTTGATTGGCACCACATCTACAAATATCTATTCCCTCCACCATCAATGCTCAGTAGCAGAAAGGTGTCTATCTAGAAGATGGACTACAGAAATTCACCAGAAGTTCTCAAACATTCTCTTTCAAACCCACCACTACTTCCATCTAGAAGGACAAGGGCAGCAGATACATGGGAACACCATAACCTGCAAGTTCCCTTGCAAGCCACTCACCATCCTGAAAATATATTGCTGTTCTTTCACTGTTGCTGGGTTAAAATCCTGAAATTCCCTCTACATGGAGTGCACTGGTTCAATAAAGCAGCTTGCAAATGAAACCAGCTTTGCAAATGCAACCAGGAACAGCAATAAATGCGATAGCCAGCGACATCCACGTCCCACAAATAAATACAAACAGGTGGGGAATAGAGGGATACAGACCACGTGGAGGCAGACGCATTTTAGTTTATAAAAAACATAATGTGTTGGCACAGGCTTGGTGGGCCGAACACCTGTTCCGGAGCATTACTGTTCTTTGTTCTTAGATGTACTGAACTTTGAAAGAATTCACTATCCCTTGCCAACCATTTAATATTTTGTCAGTACTTGCAAGAGAAAGATCTTCACTTGTCTGAATATAAAGGATGATTTTTGAATCTGGATGCAAGCAGAAGTTTTTTAACTACATTCTAGATGCCATTCATTAAGAGATACAGATGTTTGAAAAAAAATACTTAGCATTTTCATTTCTTTGATAATGTATCAACACAGACAGTATGAGATAGTCAGTGATCTACCCAGAGAGGAGCTATTGCGGATGTTCTGCTGGTCCATGGATGCAGACATATATTGAAGAAACCTTTGCAGATCATGTTCATAAACTAGCATGACTGCTAGAGAGAGCACAACAGGTGACCCTGAAGCTGAACGAGAAAAAAATACAATTGAAGATGCCTGAAATCAAGAACCTAGGTCAACGACTGACAACAAACAGACTTTGCTCAGATCCTAATCAGGGGGAACTACATCAAATATGCAGCAACCAAAAAATGTGAAGCAGTGCAATGGTCTGTTAGATTTTTGAAATGGTTGTATTCATTCGTGGGATATAGGTGTCACTGGCTGGGCCAGCTTTTATGGTCCATCCCTAGTTGTCATTGAGAAAGGCAATTACTTACTAAGTTCTTGCCTAATTTGTCCCCCACATCAGAAGCACTATGCAAGCTCTTTACTAAGGACATGTGGTGGTATTCGTAATCTATATAAGGACACAGAACACAAAAAAGCTTTGACAGGATTCAAGCTCATGACAATAATGCCAATGCCAAGGTGCTACAATGTCAATGATGAATTTACGTTACAGTTTAATGTCAGTGAGGCAGTGGTTGGAGCAATGCTTATGCAACAAGAAAACCAATTACTTTTGCATTCCGGGTGCTTGCATAAAATGAATGACACAGTGCTGAGATTGAAGAAAAGTGCATAGCTATTGTACTCGCTTGTGAGTATTTTAGTCAATGACTATTTGGGAGCAACAAAGTGACATTGGAGTCCAACTTGAAGGCATCTTCCTGAATCCACTTCTTTCTACTGCAAAGGGTCTGCAAAGAATGTTACTTCATTTGCAGAGATGTAATTTTGTCTGTGACATTTAAGCAAGGGAAACAGATGTACATTGCTGAGGTGATGAAACAAAAAGCAAGTTGAGGGTATGAATTCTTCCAGATTCTATAAGAAACAACAGCTTGACATGCTCTAGAAGTCATCAATTCAGGAGTGATATTACATCTTGCTCAAATGAAGTGAACTGCCCAACAAGTTGCAATTTTCCTAGTGCTGCTGGATGTAGTGATGAAAGGATGACCTGAAAGTATCAAGGACTCGACAGTTACTCTCCAACAGCTTTGGGCATTACAGAGATGAAGTGCTAGCCCAAAATGACATATTGTACAACAGAACTAGAATCACTATCCCAAGGAGATCAGAAAGGAGATGCTGAAGTACATCCATATCAACCAAAAAGGTATTCAACATAGACTGTCGAAGGCAATACATGTGCTGTTCTGAACAAACATGAGCAATGTGATACCAGGCAGCACAGTGTTTTTAACAAATATTGAAGTAAATGAGCGTTTAACCAGGGCTTTAGTGATAGTGCTACTACTTCCATCTGTGATGAGTGGAATACTATAATGTGCAGGACACCATTGGGATGTGGTGCACATGTAATGAGGTGTGTTTGGATAGATACTGGAAGAAAACATGCAGGGAGAAAACCCCCTCATGAAACTTGGCCGACTTTACATAAGATTCAGCCTAAAGTCTCTTTTTGCTGGTAGCATCAAGGTAGATGGTAGATTAAATGGTTTAGATGGCAGCAGTGAACTTCAAAAGGGCATGGATAGATTAACTGAGCAGGCAAAAATGGGTCAAATAGAGTTCAGTGTGCAAATCCACATTGAGCCTAAGGTAGCTAGGTCAGAGTGTGTTCTAATGTTGAGGAATTATTGAGAAATCAAGCTATGTTGGACTAGGGTGGACAAAGTTTAAAATCACTCAACACCGGGTTACAGCCCAAGAGGTTTATTTGGAAGCACTAGCTTTTGGATCGCTGCTTCTTCATCAGATAACTGTGGAACAGGACCATAAGACATAGAATTTATTGCAAAAGATTACACTGTCATGCAACTGAAATGATATATTGGTATATTGTTTAATGTATCATTTCAGTTACATGATACTATAATCTTTTGCTATAAATTCTGTGTCTTATGGTCCTGCTCCACTAGCTATCTGATGAAGGAGCAACGCTCTGAAAGCTAGTACTTCTAAAAAACACTGTTGGATTATAACCTGGTGTTGTGTGATCTTTAACTTTGGCCACCCTAGTCCAACACCGGCTCCTCCACACCACAGTTAACAAAGCTTTTTTTTAAAACAGAAACAAAGCATCTTTAAAGGAATAGAATGCCCAGCACATGTCTGCAGCTTTCGAGTTCAATTTAAATGAGGCCCCTGGCCAAATTTCAGTTGAACATCAGAACCACCTAATCAAGAGCAGGAATTACATCGGCAGGCTGAAACTGCAATTTCCATTCCACTGATGCAAACATGCCTTCAGGTTTCAGCAGTCTCTTGCTATAATTCTGGTCTTGAGACCATAAGGGTTCTCTATGATCAGAAAGATTGCCAATCTTCCAAAATTGTCTGGCAGACTTTAGTAATCAAGAATCTATTTCTCGGAAGCAGCTCCAGACATCCACAGGGGCCAAATAAAATGTGAAGATTGCTATCTGGGCTTCTGGGATATTTCATGTGACCATTTCAAGCTCTGGTGTCAAACCCTTCCTGATGTCAGTGTCAAGAAGGGAAATTTGTAGGCTGCAGTCAATGCTGAGTGACATGAATCATTTGACCAAATTTGCATCAAGTACAAAAGCAGGCAAGTGATGCAATAGATCCATAAAATATGTGAAGCAAAAAATAATAGGTTTTAGGACAGCATTAACTTCAAACCACAATTTATCACAAAAATAATAGAAAAGTATTGATTAGAATTTGGATCTTGCTACCACAAGGAGTAATGAAATAATGAAATATAGATGCATTGAAGGCAAAGCAAGATAATCATGAGAGAGGAAGAGAAGGGACAAGATACTCAAGTGCAGCATAAGCATCAGCATGGATCAGTCAAGCTGAGTGGCTGCTTGGTGCTGTTCATTGTTTAAAAAATGCAAGACGCCCAACTTGCATTATTTCAGTTTGTCTCCAATGTATGCGAAGGTCACTGCTGTTGTATTGTCCTGATCGCCACTGCTGGAACCTTGTCATAGCTAACCCCTCTGATGTTATGTGGCATAGAGTGAAGGTTGTTTGAGGTAATCCATGACAACAAACCTTCCTTTGTTTATGATGTATCGAGGGCCTGCCTCATTATTGATGCAGTAGGGTAGATCCATGGTGAGTCTGAAGAGGCAGCCCCTCATATTGAAGGAAGGATCCTTTAGAATTGAAATAAGCAGAACATCCTTTCGCCAGAGTGTAGTTAACCTGTGGAACTCATTGCCCCAGAAGGTCATGGAGGCCAAGTCATTGAACATATTTAAGACAGAACTGGATAGGTTCTTAAATAGTAAGGTAATCAAAGGTTACAGGGAGAAAGCAGGAGAACGGGGTTGAGAAGCATATCAGTCATGAGCAAAACATGGAGCAGACTTAATGGGCTGCATGGCCTAATTCTACTCCTATATCTTATGGTCCAAGAGGGACTTGTCTCAGTAACATGGTGGTTTATTGTTATTTATTGCACAAAAGCAAAAAGGATAGTTTACATTGCTAGTCAGACATAATTACAAAGGGCTTGTGGGAGCTGTACTGAACACATGTGCTCCTTCCAAAGTGTAAAGCTTCCTGTCTCCACCTAAAGCCTGGATGTCATCATCACCATTGGGTGGAGCTAATTCAACTTCAACATTAACTCTTTCAGAACCATCACTTTATACAACTATTTTCCCAAATCTATTAACATTTCAGTGTACTGGATAAACATCTGTAAGGTATATGTTGTCACTTATTCCTTCAGGGTTACATTAAAGATAACTATAAAGATATTATTCATACCATTATACTTTGCACAAACCTTTAGTGAAGTCAGACATCCAGTGCTACATTTTAAGAGCAGACTACGGATTACTGATTCAGACATTGTTTCAAAAGCCATTGAAACACCCTTGGAACTACACAACTCCCTTGGTCATGCTATTGCTTCTACACGAGAAGGACAGGTTGCAGCTAAATGGAGGTTTTATAGTGAAGTGATTGAGGAGAACATTGAGGAGTTTGGTCAAGCAAATCTAAAGGGAAGAACAGGTAGGGCATGATTAATGAACACGGCAGGACTGGCAGTCTGGCATAATTTATTTTAATATAAAGTGTAGAACAGGTAAGTCAGATGAGCTTAGAGCCTGGATTGGCAATGTACAGCCATTGAAGCCATTACAGAAGCTTGGCTGAGAGAAGGGCAAGACTGGCAGTGCAATATTCCAGGGTTTAATTCCTTCAGGCATGATAGAAAGGGATATAAATGGGTGGAGGACTTGCATTACTGATTAAGGAGAATGTCACAACTGCACCTCGGCCACCCTGGAGGGCTCAGCCAGTGAGGTCAGTACAACTCAGCTTTATGGCAGGTACAATCATTATGATGAGGTTATACGCTACAGGCCTCCAAACAGCCAACGGGAGATAGAGGAACAGAATATGTTGGCAGACGATGAAAATATGTAAAAATAACAGAATTGTTGTAGTGGGTAATTATAACTTCCCTTAGTTCCCGGGGTTTACATGGGGCAGAATTTGTTAGCTGCATCAAGGAGGGTTTTTTGAGACAATATGTAGAATGTCCAACGAGAGAATTGGCCGTACTGGACCTGGGGTTGGTGAATGAACCTGGCCAGATGATCGAAACTTCAATAGGGGAGAATTTTGGGAATAGTGACTATAATTCTGTAAGTTTTAACATAGTCATGGATAAGGATAAGACTGGCACTCAAGTTAAAGTGTTAAATTGGAGGAAGGCTAATACAACAGCATTAGGCAAAAAACCTAAGAAATTAAACTGGAGTGGTTGTTTCAGGGTTAAACCACACTTGGCATGTGAGAATCTTTTCAAGACCACCTCGTCAGAGTTCAGGACCAGTATGTCCTGTGAAGATAAAAGATAAGCATGGTAAGATTTGGGAATCCTGGATGACAAAAGATATTGAAAGTTTAGCCAAAAAGGAAAAGGAAGCGTAGGTAAGGTTTAGGAAACTAAAATCAGTCAAAACCCTTGAGAAATATAAAGGAGGCAGAACAGAATTTAAACAAGGGACCATGAAATGTTCTTGGCAAATAGGATTAAGGAAAATTCCAAATCATTTCATATGTATAATTGGAGCAATACTATAAGTATAGTAGGGTATGTCCACTCAAGGACAAAGAAGTGAACATGTGTGTGGAGCCAGAAGAAATGGGTGAGTTCCTTAATGAGTACTTTGCATCATTCATCAAGGAGAAGGACATCAATGATAATAAGATTAGGGAGGGATATATTAATATTCTAGGGAATGTTGATATCAAGACTGAGAAACTGTCAAGTATCTTGAAAAACATTTAGATCAGTCTCCAGGGTTTTCTCCAAAAACGCAGCCCTCCCTGATGCACTCGATGCTTTCTGTGCTCAGCTCAAGCAGAACACCAGCGATACTGTGTCACCTGCCCCGACAGCTCCAGATGCGCCTGTTCCCTCCGTCACTGCTGCAGATGTCACATCAGTTTTCCTGGGAGTCTACCCAAGGAAAGCAACGGGCCCAGACTGAGAATCCTGGGTATGCGCTTAGATCCTGTGCGGACCAGCTGGCGGAAGTATTCACCAACATATTCAACCTCTCCCTCCCACAAGCTGAAGTCCCTACCTGCTTCAAGAAGGTGACCATCATTCGGTATCACAGAAAAAAATGCAACATGCCTGAGTGATTATCGCCCAGTGGCTCTGACCTCCAGAATCATGAAGTGCATCAAGAGGCTCGTCATGACCCACATCAACTTGAGCCTCGCAGTCTTCCTCAATCCCCTACAATTTGCCTACTGGCAAAACAGGTCCATAGCAGAAGCCCTACACTCATTCCTGGTTCATCTGGACAACAAGGACACCTATGTCAGACTCTTACTCATCAACCACAGCTCCATCTTCAAGTCCAGTATCCCCTCCAGATTAATCTCAAAACTCCAAGACCTAGGTATCGGCTCCGCCCTCTGCAATTGGATCCTCAGCTTTCTGATCCACAGACCGCAATCAGTGAAGATAGACAACTGCACAATAATGCTCAACATTAGAGTCCCCCAAGGAGGTGTTCTCAGCCCCCTACAGTACTTTCTGTACACCCATGGCTATATAGCCAAATTCGAAATGAATGCCATCTACAAATTCGCTGATGACACCACTGTGGCAGGATAGATATCAAACAATGATGAATTAGGATGCAGGAAGGAGATAGATTATTTGGTGTCATAGTGCACTGATAACAGCCTCTCTCTCAACGTCGGCAAAACAAAAGAACTGATCATTGACTTCAGGAAAAAAGGAGGTGGGCACGCTCCTATCTACATCAGTGGAGCAGAGGTTGAGAGGTTTGATAGTGTCAAATTCGCAGGAGTGACGATAACTGACAACCTGTCCTGGACTTCCCACATAGGTGCCATGCTCAAGAAGGTACAACAGCACATCTTCTTCCTCAGGCAGCTTAGGAAATTTAGCATGTCCATAAGGACCCTCACTAACGTTTACAGATGCACCTAGAAAGCACACTGTCTGAGTGCATAATGGCCTGGTATGCAACTGCTCTACCTAGGACCATGAGAAACTACAGAAGATTGTGTGCACAGCCCAGACCATCATGAAAGCCAACCTCCCATCCATGTACTCCATTTATACTTCCAGTTGCCATGGAAAGGTTGCCAACTTCATCAAAGACCCCTCCCACCTCAGTAATACTCTCCTACAACCTCTTCCGTCAGGCAGAAGATACAGAAGCTTGAACACATTCACCAACTGATCAAGAACAGCTTCTTCCCTGCCCTTATTAGACTGATGAATAAACTATCTAACTTCAAATAATGCTAATCTTGTGAATGATGATCTTGCTTTGTGCACCTCCTGCACAGTGTAACCTGTATGCCTCACTCTTTTTCAGCACACTTTGACTTCTACGTCCTTGTTTGCTATGATCTGCCAGTACTGCTTGCAAAACAAAGCTTTTTACTGTATTTAGATACATGACTACCAGAAATCAAATCAAATCAAATCAGGGCCCGATGGGATTTACCCAAGATATTGAGGAAGGCAAGGCAGGAGATGGCTGGGGCCTTGACAAAGATCTTTGTATCCTCTTTGGCTACAGACAAGGTCCCAGACAACTGGAGTATCCTTTGATTAAGAAGGGCAACAGGGACAATCCAGGAAATTACAGGCAGGTGAGCCTTACATCAGTGGTAGGGAAATTATTGAAAAAGATTCTGAAGAACAAAATCTACTCACATTTGGAAAAGAATGGACTTATTTGGGATAGTCAGCACAGCTTTGTGTGGAGAAGGTGTTGTCTCACAAATTTGATTGCAATCTTTGTTGAGGAAGTGATGAAGATAATTGATGAGGATAGGGCTGCAAAAGTTGTCTACATGGATTTTGCTAGAGCATTTAAGAAAGTCCGTACTGATAAGCTCATCCAGAAGATTAAGTCAGATGGGATCCACAATAAGTTGCTAAAGTGGTCAAAATTGGCTTAGCCATAGATGACAAAAGGTAGTTGTGGAGGGCTGTTTTTCTGACAGGAAGGATCAGTGTTGAGACCTCTGTTGTTTGTAATATCTAAATGTAAGTGGCCTGGTTAGTGAGTTTGTAGACAATGAAAATTGGAGGCATTGTGGATAGTGAGGAAAATTATCCAAAGATACAGCAGGATATAGATTGGTTGGAAAATTGGGTGATGAAATGGCAGATGGAGTTTAACCCGAACAAGTGTGAGGTTATGCATTTTGGAAGGTCAACGCCAAAGGAAAGTACACAGTATATATACAGTACCATACGTACAATGACATAGAGAGTGATCATAGTTCCCTGAAAGTGGCAAAATAAGCAAATAAGATGGGAAAGATTCATATGGCATGCTTGCCTTCATTGGGGTTAGGGCATTGAATATAAAAGTTGGCAATTCATGTTGCAGCTGTATTAAACTTTAGTTAGGCCACATTTAGTTTATTTTGTGCAGTTCTTGCTGCCAGACTACTGAAAGGATGTGGAGGCTTTGGAGAGGGTAAACAACAGGTTAATCAGGAATTTGGCTTGATTGGAGTATATTAGCCATAAGAAGAGGTTTTCCAAACTTGAATTGATTTCGATAGAGCATCAGAGGCTGAGGGATATCCTGGTAGAAGTATATAGATGTATGAAAATCATGAAAATAGCGGATAGTTAAAGTCTTTTTCCCAAAGTTAAAATGTTAAGTACTAAGGTGCATGACTTTAAGTTGAGAAGGGAAAATTTAAAGGAGATATGGGAGGCAAGTCTTCCACACAGGGGGTGGTTGGTGCCTGAAATGCACTGCCATTGAAGGTATGAGAAACAGGTTTGGTAACAATGTTTAAGAGGCATTTAGATAGATACATGAACATCCAGAGAATAGAAGGGTACAGAGCATGTGCAAACAGATGGGATTAGCTTAGAATGACATCATGGTAAGTGCAGAAATTGTAGCCAAACAAAATGTTCTTGTGTCTATATGTTGTAACAGTGACAACTTCTACCTTTGTAATATTATTCACCTTCACCCTTCCTCGGTTTATCTACTCCTGAAACTTTCATCCAATTCTCTTCTACCTTTACACTTGACTATTCCAACATTGTCCTGGATGACTTCCAACTTTCAACCTTCTCTGAACTTGCGTTCATCCAAACCTCAGATAATCATGCTCTATCTCTCACCAAATCTTGTTTGCCATCACCCCTGTTCTCACATTGGCTTCCAATTAAAATCACAGCCTGTTTTCAAAATTCTCCACATTTACAAACATTGCCTATTTCTGTCACCCTATCAAACACAGCAACCCTCTGAGACATCTAATCCATTCTGATTCTGACTTACTGAGTATTTTTGCAGACAGCAGTGAATCAAACTTAGAAAAGGAAATGCATTTTTTTAAATAAAAAAGAAAAAAAATTAAACTGTTTTCAGTGCAATAAATAGAAGAAAACAGCACTTTGCCACGTTATTGTTTCCTCGTGCTGCTTCTCTATCTCTATAACCTCCAGCATCCTTATTTCCCTTCAAGATTGTCTAATTCTGGCTTCTCAATCATTCCCAATTTTAATCATACTACCATTGGTGGTGGACACCAGGCTGTGTATGCCTCATGCTCTGGATTTAACTTGTCAAGCCCCTGTGTCCCACTTGATTTCCTTTCCTGCTGCATGATACTCTTTGCTTCCTCCCTCTTTAACCAGAGTTTTGGTAATCTGAACATCAGTGTCAGCTGGGATTCAATTCTTCGCACCATCACATCTGAGGAGCAACAGATTCTGGATTCAAGCTGCACTCCAGGATTAAAAAAGCAGCAAAATCAAGGTTGACACTCCAGTACAGTACCAAGGAATTGCAACACTCTCAGAGGAAAAAATGCCAGGAGTGATCTCTAATGCCCTAGCATATATATGTCCCTCAATCACCATCACTAAAAATAAATCATCTTATCATTATTACATTGCTGTTATGGGAATTTCCTGCGTGCAAATTGACTTTCATTTCTTCTATATTGCAACAATTACTACACTTCAAGTTTATTTAATTGGCTTTAAAGCACTTGAGATGTTAGGTGATCATAAAATCTTTCTATATTTGCTTCAGTATCGAATTTTGTTTGACAACATTCCTGTGAAGCAGCCTGAGGTATTTTCCCACACTGTGTTTAGTAAATGCAAACAATTGCTGTTCTTGAGTGCATTTAAATGCACTGGCAATGATGAACAAGTAAGTTACAAATATAAATTCATTCTGTTTAGATGTTAGGTTTGTGTCAAATAAAATCATATACCCCTATTGTCCTTAGGAGGAGATCTCATTGAGTATTGCCAAACATTTTTTCCCTCTAATACATGTTTGAGAACCAGTTAACATTCTTGAAACATCTGGTTAATACTTATTATTAAATCATGTCAATGAGATATTAAAAACAAAATTAAATGCAGTGTGAATGATCTTTAAGTGCCAACTATAATAATATACATTACAAACCTAGAACTCCCCAGGACATTAAAAGCATTTCATCTTTAACTATTTGCACTAATTAGAGCAAGACTAAATTTGAAATCCTCAGGGAGCTCAAATGTCTGTATGTTTCTACATATTTAATTATTACCTCCTGATGTGGTACAGTTGTGTCAGCACATTCTAGCCATGCTTGGTTAATGTTCTAAATTGTGTGAAGAGAGCTGCCCATTCATTCATGAGAAACTGTCTTTCTATGTCCCTTTCCAACATATTCACAACATAATTCTATTCATAGCAGATTCCTATTTTGATTAGTGAATTTACTTTCTGTACTGTATTTCTTCCATTTCACTTTCCTGTGACTCACTTTCTTTTTCCAATCTAATCCTTGACATATGTTCATTATAGACTTGGACCTTCCCCTCACTGATCCTGAATGATAAAACTCACTTTCGTTAATATCAATGAATTTTGAGCTTGACATGATGCTGAAATATTTTCCATATCCTTAGCCTCCCTGCCCACTTATTTAATAAGGGGCCTCCCCCACCCACCTAGTCAATCATATCACCCCTTTTCAAAATTCTCCCTCCAGCTAAACCTTTCTTCTAGTCTCTTTCCTTCTTTAGTGAAAACTACTACTGTAGCATTTGCCATCTCAGTTTCCCTGCGCCCCCTCTCATTTTAACCGATCTCCCTCTGAAATTGTAACACTCTATTCTCTATTAGTCAAACTAACTTTGTTATCAAATCTGCTGACAAGAGTGGAGTTGTTGTTAGTTTGTCAACCTAACGGAGGTCCAACATTGAGTGTCTGGCTCTTCCTCTGGCCTCCCCTCAGACTGTGGTCCAATCACTGAAAATCAAGCTAATATTCCCAATAATGCTAATATTGTTACTGATCTCAGGAGATTTTCACTCCACACCTCCAACTTCATAACCCCCAATCCCAATTCACCCCCTTCCAGCTCCATCACATGATTCAATTCAGGACTGTCCTGATAGCTCTAATATTTCAGCCTGTTCTTCCATCTGATTTCTTCCATCTTGACTCCACTGATAATATCCCAAGTTACAATAGGAATACACAGAAGTGTTAAATAATTATTACATTATTTCTATTTTGCAGCAAAATAGAACAGGTAAGTATCCAGTGAATGATGAGAACAGCGATGAGATAAACATAAATTTAATAAGTAAAGTGTGAATAGCTCTAAATTGGAATGTATTGAAGCTGTCAGCTATTCGTGCTAGCAGAATAGTAAATCCAACAGAATGATGCCATGAGGTTAGGCAAAGTTCTGGACTGGTCACTTCAGACTAGCTGAATCTGTGCAAGCTTGTCTCTCTGTGAAAGGATGTTTAAAACACAAGTATGGCTAAATGCATGAGGAAGTTAAAAGTGTTGTTGATCAGATTTGATGCACTGAGTGTATAGCACAATGCAAAAAGTGGACATGACTAGGAAATAGGAGCTTCCATCAATGAGGTTTCAATGATCTGAAGCAAAGGTCAAGCCCATTGAAAATTTTAACAACGAAGTATCTTCCCAAGCCAGGAAGAGGATAAGAATGGTTGCCCAAAGTTGGTATGATCTGCTACCATTGTTCGTAAAACCATAAATTATAGGAGCAGAATTAGGTAATTCCACCCATCAAGTCTGCTTTGCCATTCGATCATTGCTAACATGTTCCTCAAACCCATTATCCCAATAACCTTAGATCTCCTAACTAATCAAGAACCTATCTATCTCTGTCTTAAGTACATTCAATAAGCTGGCTTTCACAGCAATGGGTTCCACAGATTCACCATCCTCTGGCTAAAGCAATTCCTCATCATCTCAGTTCTAAAAGGTAGTCTTTTCCCTCTGAGGCTTGGGCCCTATTCTCTCCTCCTATGGAAACGTCTTCTCCATGTCCAATCTATCAAGCAGTCTCAGTATTCCATAAGTTTCAATGAGAAGTTTCTAAACCCCATCGAGTGTAGATCAGAGTCCTCAACCGCTCCTTACATGACAAGCCATTCAACCTTGGGATCATTCTTGTAAATCCCCTATGGACCTCCTCCAAAGCCAGCAAGTCCTTCCTTCGGAGCTGACCACAGCCTTATGTAGCCTTAGCGGTACATTCCTTCTTCTGTGTTCTACCCTGTTGAAATTAATACTAACATTGCATTTGCCTTCCTAACTGCTAACTGAACCTTAAGAGAAAAGGACTCCCAAATGCCTTTGCACCTTAGATTTCTGAAGCCTTTCCCCATTTAAAAAAATATTCTAGGCCTCTATTTTTCCCACCAAAGTTGATAACTTCACATTTTCCCACATTGTATTCCATCTGCAACTCCTTTACCCACTGTCCTAGTCTATCCAAGTCCTTCTACAGCCTCCCCATTTCCTCACCACTACCTGTCCCTCTAGCTATCTTTGTGTCATCTGGAAAAGTGGCAACAATGCCCTCAGTTTCTTTGTCCAGATTGTTAACGTTTAGCATGAATCGTTGTGGTCCCAACACTGACCTCCATGGACTCCCATTAGTCATTAGCTGCTATCCTGAAAAAACACCCCTTTATCCCCATTCTTTATCTTCCTCCATTCCCCTTTGTTGTCCTCAGTCAACAAAGGGGAATGGAGGAGGTTTGGTGTCAACAACAGAGGTGTGGATTCCTAAGGATTTGTCTGTTGTTTCTGGTTGGATCCTTCATTAGGCTCAGAATGGCCAACAATGAATGACACCCACAACAGGCCATAGGCATACCTGCCATGATTCACCTGGAGGCTCATCCACAAAGCATTGTTCTCCCCCGCCATTAGTGGAACAACACCAATGGTAAGATCAAGTCCTTAAGTAGCTACTTTGGTCTCCTGGTGAGAGGATCGCCCTCCATCTTCCTGCCCTTAATTTAACTGGTGAGTCTGAAAGACAAAGGAGTCCATCTCCACCCAACATTTTCATCTCCACTTTATGGCCCACATTGTCTCCCAGCCCATCTCCTGGGGCAATAGTAAATTCTCATCACTAATTCATGATTCTCTTTTCACAGATGCTGCTGGACTTGCTGAATATTTTCGGTATTTTCTATTTGTTATTTCAGGTTTCTAGCATCTGCTTCATTTTGCGTCAACAATTCCTCAACTCTTCTCATGAATGATTAATGAGTCAATGTCCATTCTCTTTAGGTGTGGCTTTGCTTAGTATTGTAGAATGGAGATATTATTTCAAACAATTGGATACTGTTGTTAAATCTGGTACATCTCTGCTGACAAGTATGACTGAATTTCAGGACTGATGATTTTATAAAACTAATTGTGATCAAAAATATGACACCTAGTCTGTGTTCCATGAGGGCCACTCAGGTCCTGACCTCATTTCAGACTTGGTTCAAACATGGACAAAAGAGCTGAATTCCAGAGGTGAGGTGAGAGTTACAGCCCTTAACATCAAGGCTGTATTTGATTGAGTGTGGCTTCAAGGAGCCCTAGCAAAACTGGAATCAATGGGTATTTGTGGGGGGCAACTCCCCGATGGGTGGAGTCATATCTAGTGCATACGAAGATGGTTGTGGTTGTTAGAAGTCAGTCATCTCAGCTCTAGGACATCTCTGCAGGAGTTCCTCAGGGTAATGTCCTAGGCCCAACCATCTTCAGCTGCTTCTTCAATGACCTTCCCTCCATCATAAGGTCAGAGGTGGGGATGTTCGCCAATGCATACATAGTGTTCAGCACCATTTGCAACTCCTCAGATACCGAAGCTGTCCATGTTCAAATGCAACAAGATCTGGACTTGGGCTGACAAAACAATAGTATCATTTGTCAGACTATGACCATCACCAATAAGCATCAATCTTATGTGTCTTGACATTCAATGCTGTTACCATCACTGAATCCTCCATTATCAACATCCCGGGGGGATTATAATTGACCAAAACTCAACTGGATTTGCCACATAAATACAGTGGCTATAAAAGCAGGTCAGAAGCTACGAATACTGCAGCAAGTAACTCATTTCCCGACGTCCTAAAGCCTATTCACCATCTAGAAGGCACACAAGTCAGAAGTGTGATGGAACACTCCCCACTTGCTTGGATAAGTGCAGCTCCAACAACACTCAACAACTTTACACTATCCAGGGCAAAGCTTATGCACCAAATCCAAAAGCATCCAATCCTTCCACCGCCGATGCTCAGTAGTAGCAGTGCATACTATCTTCCAGATGCACAGCAGAAATTCACTGTAGGTCCTCAGATAGCATCTTCCAAACCCATGACCACTTCATTTGGAAGGACAAGAGCAGCAGATACATGCACCACCATTTTCAAGTTCCCCTCCAAACCACTCACCATCCTGATTTGAAAATATATTGCTGTTCCTTCACTGTCACTGGGTCAAAATCCTGGAATTCCCTCCCTAATGACATTATTGATCAATCCACAGCAAATGGACTGCTGCAATTCAAGAAGGCAGCTCACCACCATCCTCTCAAGGAAAACTAGGGATGAGTAATAAATACCGGCCAGCCACGAAAGCCCATAGCCCAGAAATGTTTTTTTTAAAAAGCCTGTTAGAAAAATGTAATTTGAATGAAGTTGTTATATACTATTGAATTACTAAAGTATTTTTCTCACTGCTCCATTATTAATGTTATTGATAATATTATATTGAAGTTATTATTGATGTTCAATTGAATATTAATCCAAAAACATTGTCACCCTCTCATCTACAGTCATTATGCCAAGATTGTCATGCATGCTGTATATTATTGTATCATCATTGTGAGATTTTTACTGGACTTAATAAATTTCCTCTGATGTATTGGTGATAATTTAATCACCAGATAATTATAGATGATAATCATTTGTTTGAATATTCAATGCAGAAAGATTCTATAGTTTCCCATTGTGACATCTAATTATTTCTGAAATAGCTTCAAGAATTATGCACTCACCATTCCAGATGTATGCCGCAGTCCTGCCTCAATGTTACACAAACTAAAACTGTATGTTCTACTGATCCTGAATGATGAGGGTTTATTGCCATGTTTTTTGATATGTCATTTATCTATAACTTTAAAAATTAACTGAGAACGAAGTATTCATTCTGTGTCCCCTCATTAACTGATCTTCTGCTAGGAGAAACAGATCTTCCCTGATCATGCTATCCAACTCCTTTTCCCCACACCGTGCTCCCCCCACCCCCACCCCCAATTTTGTACACCTTCATTAAGTCATCCCATCAGTTTCCGTGTTCCAAGGAATACAATCTTAGCCAATCTAATCTTTCCTTATACCTGCAACTTTCAAGTCCTGGCAACACTCTCCTTAGAACTCTTTCTAGAGGAATTATGTTATTCTTGTAATGCTGTCACCAGAACCTTATATGAAACATTAGCTGTGTCCTTACCAGTGCCATATATACTTCCAGCATTACAACCCTGTTCTTGTATTCAATACTTTGCCCAAAGAAAGAAAGCATCCCAAGTGCCACTTTTACCACCTTATTTATCTGTACTGACACTTTCAGGGACCTGTAGATATGATTGCCAAGGATTTTCCTCTCCCTGTCTCAATCCCCTCTCATTTAGCTTTGTTTGCCATCTCCAGATGTAAATATTCACTCTTCTCCAGATTGAACTCCATTTGCCACTTTTCAACCCACTAACTAAACCATTGCTATCTTTCTTCAGTTACGTCCTTCACTAATAATTGCTCAATAAATTTCTGCGTCTTCTATAAATTTCCCAATCATGCCTCTCACTTTGAAGTCAAACATCTACAACACAAAAGCAAGTGATTCAAAACTGAACCCTGCAGACCAGTAGAAACCACTTTGATTTGCAATATGTCTGTCAACATATCACTTTGTTACATGTCATTCAACCTATTCTGGATTCAGCTCACCACACTCCCTATGTCCCATGAGTTTTACTTCTTCTTAACAGTGTGCTATGTACAACCTGAAGAAATGTCTTGCTAAATCCATGTAGATAACATCCAGTGCATTACTTTCACCAGTCTTCCTGTTACTTCCTCAAAAAATTCAATGAAATGAGTAAGACATGACCTTAATAATACTACAGCTGAAAATGTGTTGCTGGAAAAGCGCAACAGGTCAGGCAGCATCTAAGGAACAGGAAATTTGACGTTTCGGGCATAAGCCCTTCATCAGGAATGCTCATTCCTGCTGAAGGACTTATGCCCGAAACATCGAATTTCCTGTTCCTTGGATGCTGCCTGACCTGCTGCGCTTTTCCAGCAACACATTTTCAGCTCTGATACTCCAGCATCTGCAGACCTCACTTTCTCCTTAATAATACTATACTAATTATTCTTTATTAATTGGTGCCTCTCCATGTAAGAACTAATTCATTCTTTCAGTACTTGATTCCAGTAATTTACCAGGTAAAAACAATGACTGCAGATGCTGGAAACCAGATTCTGGATTAGTGGTACTGGAAGAGCACAGCAGTTCAGGCAGCATCTGAGGAGCAGCGAAATCGACGTTTCGGGCAAAAGCCCTTCATCAGGAATAAAGGCAGTGAGCCTGAAGCGTGGAGAGATAAGTTAGAGGAGGGTGGGGGTGGGGAGAAAGTAGCATAGAGTACAATGGGTAAATGGGGGACGGGATGAAGGTGTTAGGTCAGGGAGGAGAGAGTGGAGTCCTGCCTATCTCCTTTTCCACCTATCAACTCCACCCTCTCCTCCCTGACCTATCACCTTCATCGCCTCCCCCACTCACCCATTGTACTCTATGCTACTTTCTCCCCACCCCATCCTCCTCTAGCTTATCTCTCCACACTTCAGGCTCACTGCCTTTATTTCTGATGAAGGGCTTTTGCCCGAACCGTCGATTTCGCTGCTCCTCGGATGCTGCCTGAACTGCTGTGATCTTCCAGCACTAATAATCCAGAATCCAGTAATTTACCCACCACTGAGGTTAGACGGACTTGTCTGTAACTATTTGGCTGCACCCATTTAGAATAAAGGTACATATTCATGGAACTCCAATCCTCTGGCAACTTACCTATATCTAATGAGGATTGAGAAATGATCCTCAGAGCATCTGACATTTTCCCTGGCCTCCTTTGAGCAGCATACAATGCAACTCAATCCACCCTGGTCATTTATTCTACAATATTAAGGTCTCTTCTTATAATTTTTCTGTCTAATAGTTAACATTTGTCCACTTTAATTAAGATGCCTCCATCATCCTTCACCTCAGAACAAAGTATTCATTGCAAACCTGGCCCACATTTTCTACATTCATGCACAAGCTGTAATGTTCATCCCTGCTAGGTGTAACAATTCCCTTAGTCATTCTCTTGCTGTTAATGTCCTAATAAAACATTTTTGGATATTCTTTGGTTTTACCAGTCAATACTTTTTTCATATCCTCTTTTTACTTTCATAATTTCCTTTTTCACTTTATACCTTTATTTTACTTCACTAAGCTTCAAAAAGTATTATTTTTTTGAGATTGCCATAAAGCTCCTTGATAACCAGTGGACTCTAGCTTTAACAATACTACCCTTTTCCCTTGTGGGGCCATGTCTACACTATGCCCAGAGAATCTGTTTTTTCTATGTCTCACACTGATATGCCCCTGACTTTTATTCATGCAGCTGCAACCGGACTATTTTTGCCAAATCATCTGTCAGCTTTATAAAGCTTGCCTTTTCCCAATTTAGAACTTTCGCTCATGTTCTATCTCTTTCCCTTTACATAACAACATGAAATCTAATTTTACTATGATCACCAGCTCCAAATGTCAACCACTGCCACTTTATTCACCTGCCCAATGTCATTTCTTAATTAATAAATTTAGAAATATGACCTCTCTCATTTGGCTTGTTACACGTTGACTGAAATGCTTTTCTTGAATGCAGTTCAACAATGTTGTGTCTGCTGTGTCTTTCATAATGTTTATATCCTTGGTACTTAGGATGTTGTCCACAATATCCTATTGTTTTGAGCTCAGAAATGTGCCTCCATATTTGCTTCTCTTACTCTGCCGCACTATGTGGTTCTATAGTATACTCATAGAAGTGTGGCTGCCTTTCATTTCTGAGCTCAAGCCATATGGCCTATTTTATTGCTTCATTTAATATATTATATTTCCTCATAGTTATTTTTTAACAAATCATGCTATACCCACCCTTCACAACTTTAACCTATTCTATATCCCCCCTGAAAACCATACACCCAGGAATGTTGATCTGTAATCCTTGCACCCATATTCATACAAGTTTTGAATTGTAACTGTTGCACTATAATATTGTCCGTTGTAAAAACAAATCAACAAACACAATACAATGTCCTTTTAAAGAGTAAACCTTAGTCATATAACTTACTTTTTTACTGACATTGAGTAACTTGGTTCTCCCTCACTGTACAAGGAATTCTAACAGTGAAGCTTAAGTGGAGCTTAAATTACATGTTACATGTATGACCCTTTAAAATATGCTTTCTCATGTAATATGAACATGCAGTGGATCTAGAAGCTTTAATTATGTACATGGACTATAAATTGTAAAGATTTACAAACGTGTTCAGGGAAAAATTCAGTGATGGGAGGTTCTGCTGACAACTTATAATATAATATTGGAAACATTTGCTTAATTCTTTTTATCAGGTGCCAACAACCAATGCTGTATGACTGTTGACATGTTTATCTTATCTTTTCAGACCTTCTGTGTACTATCCACAAGATTCAACGCCCAGTACTTGTTTCGTTTCAGCTGCCAGAAGTCTCTCTTTTTGTTTGCACATAATCATCCAGTGAGAAAAGTGGCACTTCGTGCTATGACACACGAATATCCTTTATCATTAAAGTGGTTTGTTCAAATTATTTGGCATTCTGTATTGCAATGCTTGTGTAATTTCAAAATAATCACACCATGTCTGCCTCTATACAATAAAACTTCATTATAATAAAGCAGTGATCTAAATGTTCAATAACTTTGTCATACTTATCAAGCACAAAATAAATGCCTGAGTATCCAGAGAAGTAGGTACTCAGTGCTAGAATACACCATGTTGAGGAAAGGCAAGAAATGAATCTGAGCAGTCATTCGGCCCTTTCCCTATACAATGTTGAGACTTTGTTTGCAAAACTGGGTTATCAAATTGCCTGAATTTGGAGTTCAAATAAAGTTTTGGAAGATACACATACCTGAATGTAGAGTGTGGAGGTACAGGAGTGTTCCTTCTTGCTTCACTGCAGTTCCTTAAACTGTTACCAACACCACAACCCCCCACCACCACCACCCCCCCCCCCCCCCCCCCCCGCAAGGCCCTTTTGCATTGCTCTCTTCCCTCTCCGTGGTTTCTCCCCTTTTCTGATCATCGACCCCCTCATTCCCAACCGTCATTTACATTTTCTACTAGGCCTGATATGAGATAGAAATTATCTTTGTGGGTGAGTTACCATATGATGCCCAGTGGACTTTTGCAGTTCACTGACTTCATATAAACAAGAGCCAAGGCCCAGTATCAGGTGTGCCACATATTTACATGTTCCCACTCTGAAATGATCACAGTGCATAGTTTGTATAATACTGCCAGCATGAATCAATTTCTAGTTCTTTCTCTCCTAATAGATCACATATGTTCAAGAACTGGCTCTTCAAGAGTGCCTCAGGACTCTTCTGTTGCAGAGAAGCCTCTTTCTCTTGCAAGTTTTGTCCCATAGCAGGAAAAATGACATCATATTTCAAAACAGATAGTTTTAAAAATATGACTTTTGCCTTTCCTTCACGTTGCTAGATTTTTTAAATGCCCAGAAACTATATTATAGGCAGTTATGGCTGTACAGGGCACTGGCTAGGCCACTTTTGGAATATTGTGTGCAATTCTGGTCTCCCTCCTACAGGAAGGATGTTGTGAAACTTGAAAGGGTTATGAAAAGATTTACATGGATGTTGCCAGGGCTGGAGGATTTGAGCTATAGGGAGAGGTTGAATAAGCTGGGGCTGTTTTCCCTGGAGTGCGGAGGTTGAGGGGTGATCTTTTAGAGGTTTATAATATCATGAGGGGCATGGTTAGGGTAAATAGACAAGGCATTTTTTCTGGGGTGCTGGAGTTCAAAACTAGAGGCATAGGTTTAGAGTGAGATCTGAAAGGTTTAAAAGGAACCTAAGGGGCAAATTGTTCAGGCAGAGGGTAGTGCATGTATGGAATGAGCTGCCAGAGAAAGTGTGGAGGCAGATACAATTACAACATTTAAAAGGCATCTGGATGGGTATATGAATAGGAAGGGTTTAGAGGGATATGGACAAAGTGCTGGCAAATGGGACTAGATTAATTTAGGATATCTAGTAGGCATGGACGGGTTGGACTGAAGGTTTTGTTTCCTGTACATCTCTATGACTCCATGACAAGCAAACTCGAATGATTTCTCTGTACTGTACAGATGATTGGACTCCACACATAGCCTGAAAATATCATAATTCTCCATCCCAGATAATCTTGTTTATGCTCAAGCTGCCATTCATAACAGCATTACCTTTAAGACATCTATGGCAATAAATCCTTTGGACAGAGAAATGTTACTTTGCTTACTTTATCACAGTGTAAAGTATAGGCTTTCATTGTTGTTTCTTTAAGAGCACAGAACTATAACATACAAATACTGTTCTAATCATATATTTCTGCCAATAATACAGATAAAAATAAACTAACATACATCAGATATCACCAGTGTTTGGTCATCATTAGACAACTAAGCATATTCAGGATCATTTGCTTTCTCTGATGATTTAATCTTTGTCCTTGAAAATTAAATAAAGTTGTTGCAAATAGGTTGATTGTCCTTTAACACAAATATCATTTTCAAGACATTTTTTAAAATGTGCATGTTTTTGAATGAGTTCTAATCACTTTTCCTTAATATGAAATTACATATTTTAATTTAGTAATCATTGGAACAATCTTTGTGAATATGTTATTGCTGGCAATGAATAAAAATTTTGCCATTATTGAGTGAGTATGTGCAGTATATATTGTGTATATTATGTAATGGTAATTTAGTTACAGTATTTAGTCTTGATGTAATATTGCATTAGTTAGGACAACAGGGTATTAAAGTCCTTTCTTTAATATGTATTTCTCTAAAAGCAGACTGTAGATTCAGGATAATTCTACAAAATAATCCTTTCTACAAAGAATAATAAATGTCTGGCAGTGAATTCATTTATAACTTTTTTTATATAAAAGGAAGAGGTGGAACCTGAAGGAGATAAAGTAAAAGGTGATAGAGAATTATCAGGAGGGAAATAACACAAAGACAGATATTGAGATGGGACAATATGACACATTGGAAAATCAGAAAAGCACAATCACAAAAAATCTACAATGTTGTGTAGATCCACTGACTCAAACACTGACATCCTAATGTGGGACAGCAGCCTATGTAGCTGCTCTGTACTGATTGAATAACCAGAAACTTATAGACACCAGTCCTGCATCTACTTCAAGTTTACTAAGACAACTGACTAAGCATAAACATTAAGCCATTCTAAATTGAATGATATGTTCAACATTGGGGAATACACTAACCAACTATATGATTGATAATGAACATTTAAGGTGCTAATATGGAAGAAGGTTTTTTTAAAATAACAGATATTCATGGATAGGCAAAGATGGTTTTCATGCTAAAACAAAATAAAGAGCTGAGTTATAGTTCAAATGTATTTAAGCAAACAGTTGCATTAATACTAAATAAGAAAGTTCGTAATTTAATTCAAACTTTATGATATTAACTATTATTTGTGTCTTAAGTCTCCATATTGCATCCAGTTGTTTTTCTGTTGGTCTTTTCAACAATCACTAAGTGCTAAACCTTACTTGTGAATGTACAGCTGATATTAATTGCGGCCAGAGCTTAAAGAAAAATGTAAAAACAATTAATTTAAATGAGTAAAGTATAGTGGAGAGAAATTACTTTTCTGATGTTGTCTTAATGTTATTTGTTTGTTCAGTCTCATCTTTACAGGAATATATACATTGGAAGTAATTATTAAGGTACTGTCCCGAGGCTTTGTATTGCATACGTTTTCATACCTCAGGAACCCATGGAACTGGTTGGACTTCACAGTAGTTTTGTTGGCGTGAGTTAAAGCTTGTTATTGTTCTAACAGTAATGGTCTTTTCTCAAGACCATTTGAAAGTTGCATTGTAATTATTCACATGTTGCTGGAAAAGCGCAGCAGGTCAAGCAGCATCCAAGGAGCAGGAGAATCGACGTTTCGGGCTCTTCAGGAAGGGCCCTGACCTGCTGCGCTTTTCCAGCAACACATGTTTCAGCTCCGATATAATTCCAGCAACTGCAGTCCTCACTTTCTCCTTGTAATTATTCATGGTTGATTTTCAGAGGACTCATTTTCAGCACAGGCTTTTTGCTTCAATGACAACAAAATATGATTGTACACCATTAATGACAGAATAATTTGAAAAAGTAGAATGAAATTAGCAATGATAAAATGATTTAAAGAAGAAAATGGTAAAACTCTAAAGATTCTCTCCTTTTTGCTATGATATTTTCAGGAAAACAAAATAACCTATTCGCCCATCAACTAATTAGCATGACATTTCCTCCTCAAATTTTGACTTATTTACATTTAGCTTATTTCTTATTTATATTCTTCTCCATTATCTCACTGATGCATAACATTTTCAAACATTGCTATCGAAAATACCAGGGTACTTCTTTCTGGACAGCTATGAGTTAAACAACGTAATGTACCAGTATCTAACAAAATCTTTTAAGAACTAAATTCTCCTACAACTCTGCCAATGTGCAAGATCAATGCCAGATGACACACAATCCGGTTTCTATTCTAATTAATTGAAATGGATAGAGTCTTAAAGGTTCACAGCAAGGAAAGAGGCTCTTCGGCCCATTGTGTACACACTGATCAACAAGCACCTATCCTACTCTTGGAGAAAGTGAGGACTGCAGATGCTGGAGATCAGAGCTGAAAATGTGTTGCTGGAAAAGCGCAGCAGGTCAGGCAGCATCCAAGGAGCAGGAGAATCGACGTTTCGGGCATGAGCCCTTCTTCATGAGCCCTATCCTACTCTTGTCTTATTTTCCAGCACTGTCCTAGAGCCTTGAATACTGTGGCATTTCAAGCGATCATCTAAATACTTATAAATATTGTGACAGTTCCTGCCTCTAGAACAATTTCAGAGAATGAGTTCCAGGTTCCCACCAGTCTCTACATGAAAATATTCTTCCTAAAATTCCTGTCCTTTAATTTATTTCTGGGATTCCCAGGTTGTTGATCCCTCTACTAAAGAGGAAAGTTTCTTCCTGTCTATGCCACTCATAACTTTGTAACCTCAGTCAGGTTGCCCCTCAACCTTCACTGCTCTATAGACAGCAACCACAGCCAGTCTAGTCTCTCTTCATAGCTGAAACACTCCAGCCGGCAATATCCTGATGAATCACCTCTGCACCCTCTCCGATACAATCACAACCTTCCAGTCGTGTGATGACCAGAAATGCAAGCAGTACCCCAGCTGTGCCCCAACCAACATTTTATTCAACTTCAGCATAAACTCCCTGCCCTTCGCCACTCCTTGGTTCACGCCACACTCTCCAATCAGAAGACGCAAAACCTGCTGGCACACCACCCACCTCACCTGCATCCAGTGTCCCAAACAGTTCCTGCCTGTGAAACAGAGGTTCAGCTGCCTCTCCTCTAACCTAGTATACTGTATCCAGTGGTCCTTATGTGATCTTCTCTACATTGGTGAGTCCAAACATAAACAAGGGAACGTTTCGCCGAGCATCTCAGCCAGGCCTGTAAGGGCTAGCCCAACCTCCCAGTCACCACCCATTTCAACTTCCCTTCCCACTTCCTTTCCACCATGTCCATCCTCAGCCTCCTCATTGCTGTAGTGAATGAGACCACAAATTGGAGGAACAACACCTTATCTTCCAACAGGGCAGCTGACAGCCTGGATGGCTCAACATTGAGTTCTCCAATTTCAAATAACCTTTCCAACCCATCCCCCAACTCCCTTTCAAGCCCCAACTCCTCCATTCCATTCCAACTACTGACCCTTCCTTCCTGCATAAAATGGATTCATTCCTCCCATTAACCAGCCAGATTGTACCCTTTACCTGTTTTTACCTATCACTACCTCACCACTCTGCCCCTCCATCTCTATCTCCTGATGCTGCCTGTTTTACTGTGTTCTTTGAGCCTCCTGCGTGTCTACAGTGTAAACAATAACTCAATGAATAAAGGTTGCCTTCAAGGAGCTGTGGACATGCACATCAAAGTTCCTTTCAACCTTTGTACTTCCTAAGTTTCTACAACACAACAGCTAAACAATCAAGTTGTTCTCACAACTCAAGGTCCCTCAGAACATTAAAATCAAATTGCATTTACCATTCTGTCTATATACTAGGTAACTCCCTCCACCCACTTCTGTTTAAATTTATTACCTGTGTTTATGTGAATGTCTCATATCATATTTTCATTACCCTTTTGGGTAGCAGGTAATAAAATTATTTATTTTATTGAAGAAAGTCTTATAATTTGGCTCCTTTATTTTAATCTATTATATTATGCACTCAGTTTGACTGAAGTGCAATAGCAATATACTAAAAAGAAATAAAAATTTGCTTGTGACCAACCAAGAGAGAACTTAACTGTTCACAACAAACTGTACCTAACCATATTTGCAATACTTCAACATAGGATTGAATATAAAATGTGATTCTGAAATTGGTCAACATTTGCTGGGCAATTCTGAGTGTGCAAAGAATTACACTGACAACTAATTTAGGATTGTTCACAGTGTGGCACACTTGTGTGTACTAGAAGTGACATATCTTAAGAGGCAAGGCTCTTGTTTTGCAAACAGAGGAACATTCCCATGCACTGCAAATGTTCCAACCCAATAAAGGAAGTGGCAGTCATTCATTGATTCATTTCTCGGGGAATGTCTGACCAATCAGAGTCAAACTGCTTGGTTTAAAATGTGAACAAAGCCAACAACTGAGTTTACGTTTGTTTGGAAAAGTCAAAAGGTGGTTTAAGCATGTATGGAGTGCAATTTCAGGTAAACACCCTTTGTTAGTCTTGTTTAATTTGATGCCCCTTCAAATCTGGATCATACCAATCAACATTTCAATCCAGCTTGGTTCAAATCCATTTGTTTCTGTTCTAACATACAGTTATAAACAAACTAATCTTTGGTGATTTCCTCATTTTAGTTCAATAGATTACCTGGTGTCAATATACTTAGCATCAATAATTTGGAGACTGGGTCCTGATCAGTGTTCTTTCAATTTTCCTTGACTACACATAGCTCATTTTTAATACCAAGAAGTCCTTTTAAGTTTATTGTATGGAAATGCATGCAAGTGTAGAAGCTAATGTATTGCAGATGAAGTATCATGTGGATGAATATGAGGTTATCCACACTACGAGCCAAATCAGGAGGGTGGATTATTATCCGAATGGTTATAAGTCAGAAAAAGGAGAGATACAATGAGATATGTTTGTCCTTGTACACCAGTCGCTGGACATAAATGTTGCAGGTGCAGCAAGCAGTGAAGAAGGCAAATGCTATGTTGGCCTCTAAAGTGAAAGAATTTGAATACAGGAGCAGAGATGTCTTGCTGCAAATGTATAGGACCTTGGTGAGATCAAACCAGGACTACAAAGTGCTATTTTGGTCTCCTTATCTGAAAGGATAAGAAGGAAAGATGTTCTGGTTATGGAGGGAGAAACAAAATTATATCAAATTAATTCTTAAGATGACAGGATTGATGTATGAAAAGAGATTGGATCGTTTAATACTGTATTCACTGGAATTTAGAAGAATAAGTTAGGAATCTCATAGAAACCTATCAAATTCCAACAGGACTGGACAGTGTAAATGCAGGAAGAATGTTCCTGATGACCAGGGAGCCCAGCCAAAGGTTTCAGGATACGTAATAGCCCATTCAGGACTTAGATGAGGAGAAATGTCTTCTCCCAGAAAGGGGTGAGTCTGCAGAATTCTCTGCCACAAAAAGTGCTTGAGGCCAAAGCATATAATGGTTTCAAGAAGGAGATAGATGTAGTTATCAAGGCCTAAAGGATCAAAGGGTATGGGGTGAAAATAGGAACAGACTAGTGAAATGGATGATTAGACATGAATATATTGAAGGGTGGAGAAGGTTCAAAAAGCTGAATTGCCAAATCCAATTCTGATTTTCTGTCCGTGCTTTTCTTTAGAAAGGGCAATGATTCCAGATGAAGGGCTTTTGTTCAAAATGTCGATTTTTCTGCTCCTTGAATGCTGCCTGACCTGCTGTGCTTTTCTAGCACCATTCTGATCTAAACTTTTCTTTACAAAGTCCGTTGACTGTTTGTGGGTATTTGGTTCCTTACGCAACACATTCCTGATTGCTGTTGATCCGTGCACCTGCGCTGCTTAGAGGAACTGTTTGTCTGTATGGATTTCAGTTGTTCCAATTTAATATTATAGACCATATATAATAAGCACACTGTATTACCTTCCCACTATCGTTCCCATCTCCAGGTTTGGGTTGATAAGTGGGCAAGTTGCGTTTGCATCCACACAAGAGCCAAGCGACAGCTATCTCAAACAAGCAAGAACCTAATCATCTCCCCTTGACATTCAAAGCAAAAATCAGAAATGTGAAGCATTATTCTTTACCTGCCTGCCTGATGTTGAGGAGAGTTCAGGAGAATTTTTTTATGCAGAGGGTGGTGAGGTTTGTCCCTCATCACCTAATAAGATGGACTCTCCAGCATGTGCAGTCCTAACTTTCTCCTGGTAGCAATAGAAGCCTTTATCACATTTTTAAAAATTACTTTGAGATAAACCAAGGTAACCTCCAGAGTTATAGACCAAGTGGTAGAAGGTGGGATTAGACTGGATTGCTCATTTCCTGCTGCTGTGAACACAATGATCCAATCATCTCCTTTTCTGTTGTAGTAAATCTTTTTGCTTGTTTATAAGATTATAAGTTTTTTTGTATAATGAATCATTAGCTTTCACTTTGGCTCAGAACTGATGAATCATAAGCTTTGATCAGTCTTGACATTTGACATTCTGACAGGAATGTTTTCTTCAGTTTTACAAATGAATTTGGCCCAAGAATCATTTCTATTGTTTGATCTAATGCTGCAACAGATGGAAGTGGAGCATTGTTTTTTTTTAATTTGACTACACCATCATTTCATATACAAAGTATTTGCAAATGTCCTAGTGAACATTCAATTCTTGTGATTAAATGTCCATGTAGAAAATAATTAAATGAGAAAGAAACAAAACCCAAGGTTTATTCAGATCGGTTACCATCTTCCCAAAGAAGAATCTTGAAAGGCAGAGTAAGGAACATTTCATGGATTTCTCAAGGATATTTCTCAATTTATTCTCAAAATTTGGTAATGCAATTCAATGCCATGGAGTATTTGCTATACATTTACTGACCACTACTGTCTAGATTTGACAGTGGTAAATCAAAATATTTTTGGCAAGTTTTTTTGTGAAATTTAACAAGCCGTTTGTGTAGTGGTCCCTCTTTCCTCAATTAGTACTTCTCATGCACAATCCTACATTATGTGCAGGATAGTTAATGTGAAAGGTTAGGTTATAAATTTAATGTAATTTGAAACAATGTGAATTCTCGGTAAATTATAATCATACCATACTATTTTCCAGCTTTTCAAAACTTCTAGCCATTAAGGTCTCAGTTTACTTTCAGTTCAAATGAAGTGATACAGAACCTACAATGTCATAGGATGTAGCAATGGCACATTCACTGCACCACTCGTTGACTTTATGACAATGTCGCACATGCAGAGACATCAAATATCATTCCCTAAAATATTTCCTTCTGAAAAGGAAAGTGCCAGTATGACAAATTAAATTTATTTTGTCAGATACTTGAAAAGTTAATATGAAAGATACAGCAGGTGAAAAGTAAAGAAGATTTTTGGACAGTTTCATTATCTTTACTGGCAAAACTAATCCTAACCTCAGACCACTATCAGAAGTACAAGGACTTGCAAGAGGCCCTGGGTCTGTAATTTCCCAAATGTGCTACTAGTGTGTGAAACTCCATTGGTGGTGATATGAAGTCAGAAACCAGACACATTGTAATATTAATGTTATACATGCTAATACTGGAGAGTTGTTTATGACGTTCTTTCTTCATTTTCAGTTATTTGACACTGGCATTTCCAACAATTCCTGGACTATCAGCGTTAAGGGCTTTCCGAGCTCTTAAGATGATTGCAATTTTACCTGGTGAGGCCATTTAAACAACTTTACAGAATATTTGTTCAACAATAAACTTATGTCTGGCAATAGAAATTTAATTGCACACTTTTAAGTGTCTGCCTGTTTTTGTTGGATTTATACCTTTAATATTCTGGTATCATAAAGAGTAAAAATTCACTCCTAAACTCCTTGGAGATTCACTCTTCCAGCAAGAATGCAACAAGTAAAATCTTTGCCCACTTAGGTCAGAGGCACATCCTGAACCTTCAGATTTGGAACATTTCCATGGCTGGAGTAAGCTGCTGGCGCATACACGTACACCTAAGAAGTACCTCTCATTCCCCCTTTGTAATATGGCATGGTTCCATATGTCCTGTATCTGAGGCTCAGTGCTGAAACCATTATGGTATCATGCCCTCACATGTACTACTTTCCACAATTGCTTTAAGGGTGATCAATTCTTTGTGTCAGCCAAGTCTTACAAGTATATATTGACTCACATAAATTTTAAATTCATGATTGTGATCATGCTGCCATTTTATATGTAACATAAATACTAAGCAGTTGTTGGAAGTCACTGTTAAAAGTTTGTTATGCCAAGTTAGGTCAAACTATACTTCAACTGACCCAATAGATTAACCTTGAACAGTTCTCCAAGGTTCACTGGGTCCAATGAAGCAAAGGAAGCATTTGAAAATTAAGCTCAAGCTATAAATGCTCAGTATGCGTGCCAGGAACCTCCACTTTTGATCCCGCTGTATGTCAGAGAGAGGTCCCTGCAAGACATTGGCAGCAGCTGCACCTCTGCAAAAACATCGAAACCTCCTGCCAGGTTGTGAGTCAGAAAGCTTCACTGAATGCTTGTCTGCCAGGGAGTGCAAGACTTAGTCAACAACTGGGCTCTATGTTCACCATTCTATAGCCTGGTAGTGTGTACCTGTGATAGCCATATTTCTTCAGGGCCAGAAGCCTGAAAAGTAGAAATTGTAACATTTGAGGTGTCTGCTCCTAGCCTCATCCTTTTTATGCCACTTCTTTGTGAGGTGTAGGAAGTGGTTTCTCATATTACAAGACCAAGTAAGACGCTGACTTTGACTGAAGTCTCAGCTGAGGTTCAAACCATTTTGGTACCCTGTCACCAAGGTTGCCACGGCAGTATGACACTGGGATTATTTGTAAGCACAGTTTCTCAATTAGTCAATATAGATAATTTTCTCACTGATAGGCCTAGTCTCATACAGATAGTTGTGCACAGCTAATATGATCTAATCCTGCATATGAGCAATACAATGTTAATGGAGTATAATTGGTAGCTAATAACTACCAAATTATAAATTTTATAAAGACTCCAACCGTTATAGTAACTGTGATATAATTTTCTGAATGTCTCATTCAAAGCAATATTTATCTATTTTTGCAGGGCTCAAGACTATCATTGGTGCTATATTCAAGTCTGCGAGGCTGCTAATGGAAGTCCTTCTTCTCATGATGTTTGTTCTCCTAATAATTGCATTGTTTGGACTTCAAATTTTCAAAGGCGTTCTGACACACAAGTGTATAAAAAACATGGAACCCAGGGTTAACATTACTCATGCAGAATGGGACAATTATATTCAAAACAAATGTAAGTGTTGGAGCACTTATTTATAAATGCTGTATTGTTTATGAAAGATTACTGCAATGTAAATGTGTGGTGACAACATTTAACTTGAACATGGAACATAGAACAGTACAACAGAGTACAGGCCCTTCAGCCCTCTTTGTTGTGCCGACCTTTTATCCTACCCTAAGATCAAACTAAACAACATACTCTTCATTTTACTATCATCCATGTGCCTTTCCAAGAGTTGCTTAAATATCTCTAATATCTCTGATTCTGCTGGCAGTGGATTGCACCCACCCACCACTCTCTGTATAAAGAACCGACCTCTGACATCTTCCCTAAACCGTCTTCCAATCATCTTAAAATTATGCCCACTAGTGACAGCCATTTCTACCCTGGGAAAAAACCTCTGGCTATCTACTCTCTCTATGCCTTTCATCATCTTGTACACCTCTATCAAATCACCTCATCCTTCTTCAGTCCAATAAGAAAAGCTCTAGCTCCCTCAATCTTTCTTCATAAGACATGCCCTCCAGTTCAGGCAGCATCTTGGTAAATCTCCTCTACATCCTCTCTAAAGCTTCCACATCCTTCCTACCATGAGGCAACCAGTACTGAACACAATATTCCAACTGTGGTCTAACCAGGGCTCTATAGAGCTGTAGCATAAACTCACGGCTCTTAATCTCAATCCCCCTGCTAATGATAGCCAACACACTATACACCTTCTTAACAACCTCATCAACTTGGGTGGAAACCTTGAGGAATCTATGGACATTGACCCCAAGATCCTCCTGTTCCTCGACACTGCCAAAAATCCTCCCTTTAACCCTATAATCTGCATTCAAATTTGACCTTCCAAAATGCATCACTTCACACTTTTTACAGGTTGAACTCCATCTGCCACTTCTCAGCCCAGCTCTGCATTCTGTCAATGTCCTTTTGCAACCTAAAAAAGCCCTCCACACTACCCACAACTCCAACAATCTTCATGTCATTGGCAAACTTATTAACCCACCCTTCCACTTCTTCATCCAAGTCATTGATAAAAATCACAAACAGCAGAGGTCCCAGACCAGATCCCTGCGGAACATCACTAGTCACCAAGCTCTAAGCTGAATACTTTTCATCCACTACAACCCTCTGACTTCTATGGGCCAGCCAGTCAAATTTCCCTCTATCCCATTCCTCATTACTTTCTAAATGAGACTACCATGAGAAACCTTTTTTAATGCCTTGCTAAAATCCGTATACACCACAACCACTGCTTTACCTTCATCAATGTGTTATGTCACAACCTCAAATAATTCAATAAGGCCTGTGAGGCATGACCTGCCTCTCACAAAGCCATGCTCACTATCTCTAATCAAACTATGCTTTTCCAAACAATCATAAATCCTGTCTCTCAGAATCCTCTCCAATAATTTGCCCACCACTGACATAAGACTGAAGGGTTTGTAATTCTCTGGGTTATATCTATTCCCTTTCTTGATCAAGGGAATAACACTTGCCACCCTCCAATTATCTGGTACTACTCCAATGGACAGTAAGGAGACAAAGATCATCACCAAAGGTGTGCAGCAATGTCTTCCCTCACTTCCCATAGTAACCTTAGGTATATCCCGCCTGGGCCGGGGTCTTATCTATTCTTGTGTTTTTCACTTTTTTCAGTACAACTTCCTTCTTAACATCAACCTATTCGAGCACATCAGCTTGTTTCATGCTGTCATCACAAATGACAAGGTCCCTCTCACTAGTGAATACTGAAGCAAAGTATTCATTAAGGACCTCTCTTACCTCCTCTGACGCCAGGCACAAGTTCCCTTCAGTATTCCTGATCGGCCCCACCATCCCTCTGCCCATCCTCTTGTTCCTCATACGTGTAGAACGCCTTAGAATTTCCCTTAATTCTACCTGCCAAGGCTGTGTCATGCCCCCTTCCAGCCCTCCTAATTCCATTCTTCAGTTCCTTCCTGGCTACCTTGTAACCCTCTAGAGCCCTGTCTAATCCTTGCTTCCTCAACCTTCCTCAAGTAGGCTTCCTTCTTCCTCTTGGTTAGATGGTCCACGTGTCTTGTCATCCAGGTTCCTTCACCTTACCATCCGTTCCTTGCCTCAGTTGGACAAACTTATCTGGTTAGACCACTTTTGGTCTACTTCCTAACAGAAAGATGTTGTGAAACTTGAAATGGTTCAGAAAAGATTTACAAGGAGGTTGCCAGGGTTAGAGGATTTGAGCTATAGGGAGAGGTTGAATAGGCGAGGGCTGTTTTCCTGGGAACATCTATAAACCTTATAGATGTTTATAAAATCATGAGGGGCATGGATAGGGTAAATGGACAAGGTATTTTCCCTTGGGTGGGGGAGTCCAGAACTAGAGGGTATAGGTTTAGGGTCAGAGGGAAAAGATATAAACAAGACCTAAGGGGCAACTTTTTCACACAGGGGGTGGTACGTGTATGGAATGAGCTGCCAGAGGAAGTGGTGGAGGCTGGTACATTTGCAACATTAAAGAGGCATCTGGATGAGTATATGAATGGGAAGGGTTTGGAGGGATATGGGCCGGGTGCTGGCAGGTGGGACTAGATTGGGTTGGGATAACTGGTCAGCATGGATGAGTTGGACTGAACGGTCTGTTTCCACGCTGTACATCTCTATGACTCTATGACTCTATTGAGCACTCGCACCAAGTGCTCCCTAATCAACCTCTACATTTCTGTCATGCATTTCTCTGAGATTATCTGCTCTCAATTTATACTCCACAGTTCCTGCCTAATAGCATTGTAATTCCCCCTCACCCAATTAAATATATTCTTATCCTGTCTGCTCCTATCTCTCTCCATGAGTATAGTAAAGGTAGGGAGTTGTGATCACTATCATCGAATGCTTTCCCACTACGAGATCTGCCACCTGACCTGGTTCGCTGTCAAGCACCAAATCCAATATGGCCTCCTCACTAGTCAGCCTATCTACATATTGAGTCAGAAACCCTTCCTGACACACCCGACAAAATCTGCTCCATCCAAACTATTTGCACTGAGGAGGTTCCAATCAATATTAGGGAAGATGAAGTCACCATGACAACAACCCTGTTACTTTCCATCTATTATCACCCTCTGTCTTCTATGGGCCAGCTAATTCTGTATCCAGACAGCCAACTTTTCAAAATCTGCCTCCCAATCTACTCCGCCATGGTGCTATTCAAGGGTGTATAGAAAACTTCCAATAAGGAGAGTATAAGATCATGAGAGGCATGGATAGGGTGAATGCACTCAGTCTTTTTTCCCAGGGTTGAGGACTAGACAGCATCAGTTTATGGTTAGAAAGAAAAGACTAAAAGGAAACCTGAGGGTCAACTTTTTTTTACACAGAGGGTGATATGCATATGGAGTGAGCTGCCAGCGGAAGTCGTTGAGGCGTACATTAACAAATTTAAAAGGTATTTGAACAAATAAATGGATAGGAAAGTTTTAAAAGGATATGGACCAAGTGCAGGGAAATGGGGTTAGCGTGGATGGACATTTTGATCAGTATGGAGCAGTCTGGGCTGAAGGGCCTGTCTCCATGGTGTAGGACTCTGTGAGTCTACTCAGCCTGTCCAAATCACACTACAACATCTCTGCACCTCCTCTCAGCTCAGTCTCCCACCCAGCTTTGTATTATCTGCAGATATGGAGATCAGCCTCCCGAATGATCCGAAGTTCATCCTGCTCCAGTTCCCTAACATGGTCTATGAGTTGGGTGCATATATTATAGGTAAATTCAGCGGGGACACTGCCTGAATACATTAGTTCACTTACCCCGTTTGTACTTGTCATCAATTAATCAGTTGTAAAGTTATCTTGAATGCATTTACATAGGGCTTAATGTTAGTCCAGAAATGACGAACCAAACTGCGAAACAAAAAGAACTTTATTATTGACAATAAAAATGGAAAGTGCTGGAAACTCACAGAGTCAGGTAACATATGTGTGTGAGAAATAGAGTTCACATTTCAGATCAGCACTTTTATGACCTTATGTTGCTGTAGGATTCACCTGTAAGACATCACATCTGAGCTTTCACAAAAACAGGAAATACAGTGAGTGGCTGATTTGAAGTGGAATTGACTAGTAGGAGTGGAATTGGGTGTAAACCAAACTTATCATCAGCTTCAACACAAACATAACAAGAGTAAGAGAGCAAATATTTGCCCCTCTTATTTGTTAAGTGACAGACATTGCAAAAGATTTGTTATTAATTGTTTAGTTTCCAGTGTTTAAGCTCCAACTGCTATAATACGAGAGATTATTACCTTAATTGGTAAGTATACACAGTAATTGTTAGAAAATTATTCATTTCTCCATTACCAACCACTTCCTTAAGTTTTTCTCTCTGTACAAGTAGTTATTATTCTTGTTCTGAGCAAGAACACAGTTGGATTCCATCCAATCCTCCTCATTCCTGAAGGCATTGAGACTTGGCCAAGTTATATTGGCATTTGTATGCTTCAGTATCTCATATAAATATCAATTTTCCTCTTGACAGAGGATTTTGACAAATTATGGAACCAGAGCAAAGTTGAGCATAATCCTATCTATACCTACGTTCTTACCCACGCATAATTTCCAATGGAGATAACTTTGTGTAACATTGAATAAATGTAATCCTTGCTAAAGTCCGAATGTTGATTGCTGAGTCCAACCATCACTGATCTGTTTGAGATTAGCAACCCCAGTTCAGAAATTAAAGTGGAAATGTCTTGATTTGTGTGGTTGAGTTACTCATTGGGTAAAAAAAGCCATTGACCTAGCCTAGCAACAGGAACTCAAACTAAATGTTATAGTCCCATTTCCTAGCTCAGGGACATTGAAACCAGTTGCAATTGGTCTCCAGTGCCAAGGTCAGCTAACTTAGCAAAAGGATCTCTCTTATTTATTTGGTTCAACAACAAACTAATTTTTGATATATGTGACAACCATTTGAGTCCAGGAAAAAGAGAAGAACAATACTTAAACAAAACTTAAAACAATACTTAAACAGATTTCATATGTATTTCACTGTATGTTCCCTTTTTAAATGAAATCCTTTTTTTTAACAGCTAACTGGCTTGTTATTGAAGACGTCGATACAATGGTTTGTGGAAATGGAACTGGTACTGGGTAAGCACCTTCTGACTATTACATTGAACTTGTTAATATTAAACAATAAAGCAAGCTCTTTATTAAGTAAACAACAAATTTCATCTTACCCTGCCAGTCCTAAGAGGCTGAACTGAAGTGTTTATAATATTTGTGATATATTTTTCCTTCCAGCCATTTTTAATTAATATTGCCTACTTACAGCTGTCTAACATTGCCAAATGATTCTCCTCCCTCAGCTCATCTGCTGCTGAAATTTTTATTCATGCCTTTGTTAGCTCTGAAATTGACAATTCCAATACACTTGGGTTAAGGATAGAAACATAGAAAATAGGAGCAGGAGTAGGCCATTTGGACCTTCAATCCTACTCTGTTATTCAACATAATCATGGCTGGGCAGGCAACATCGAGGAGCAGGAGAATCAACGTTTTGGGCAAAAGCCCTTCATCAAGAATGATACTGGGAGCCTAGAGGGTAGTGAGATAAATGGTGGGTGGTGGGGGTAGGTAGCTGAGAGTGCATCGGTAAATGGAGTTGGGGGTAATGGTGCCAGGTTAGAGCGGAGGTTGGAGCGGACAGGTGGGAAGAATGATGGGTAGGTAGGACAGGTCATGAGGGCAGGGCTGTGTTGTAAGGTTGGATTTGGGATAAGGTGGGAGATGGAAAATTAGGAAACAGGCGAAATCCACATTGATGCATGTGGTTGGAGGGTCCCAAGCAGAAGATGAGGCGTTTTTCCTCCAGGTGTTGGGTGGTTTGGGAATGGTGATGGAGGAAGCTCAGGACCTGCATGTCCTTGGAAGAGTGGGAGGGAGAGTTGAAGAGTTCAGCCATGGGTGGTGGAATCAGTTGGTACAGGTGTCCTGGAGATGTTTTCTGAAGCGCTCTGTGAGTAAGTAGCCTGTTCCTTGACTCTTTGATTCATGTAGTCTGAAGAACTCTCTCTAACTCCTTCTTGAAAACGTTCAGTATTTTGGTCACAATTAGTGTAGTGAGCACAGAACATGCTCACCATATTCTGAGTAAAAACAAATTCTCCTCATCAGCCTAGCTCATATCCTTAGAATGTGACCCTTGGTTCTGGAATAGAGAACTTCCTTCCTGCATTTACTCTGCCTAATCCTATTATAATTTTGAAGACTGCTATGAGATCCCTCTCTCACTCTTCTAAACTCCAGTGAGTATAAGCCAAACCGATGGGTCAGTCCTTCCATCCAAGGATTTAGGAAATCCAAAACAGGAAATGTTGGAGGAACTCAACAGGTTTGGCAGCATCTGTGGCAAAAAAGCAGAGTTGACATTTCAACTCTTGTGACCCTTCTTCAGAACTGCTAGTAGCAAGAGAAAGGTGATACATATGCTGAAGACAGGTGCTGGGGGAAGGGAAGGGAGAGGGGTTAAGGGAGTGAGAGGGTAGACGAAACTACAGCCAAGAAAGTGAGAACTATAGTTAAGGAAACAAAGTGAAGATAATAGTCTGCCAAGGAGAAAGGAAAGCTGATGATGCGGACCATAATTAGGTCAAAGTATGGCTGTGCTGAAAGTATCTAAAGTCATGATAGGGCTTGGGTTGTTGGGTGGGTGAAGGACACTGAACAGTTGTTCAAGTTCTAAAATGATTGAACTGAATATTGAGTCCTGAAAATGAGATATTGTTCTTTCAGCTTGAGATGAGCCTTGCTTGAGTACTGCAGCAGGCCCGAGACAGAAATGTTGGCCAGATCCCCTGGTATTGTGTTGAAATGGCAAGGAACAGAAAGTTAGCGATCATTTGCTTATGTTGGAACATTAAATCTGCTTTCTCTCCACAGATGCTGCCAGACCTGCTGAGTTTCTCCAGCAATTTATGCCCAGGTGTGTCACAAAAAACAGGACAATACAAACTTGTCAATTACCAGTCTATTCTCAATCATTAGTAAAGTGACTGACAACATTGCGAAAGTGAGGACTGCAGATGATGGAGATTAGAGTCGAGAGTGTGGTGCTGGAAAGGCACAGTAGGTCAGGCAGCATCCGAGGAGCAGGAAAATTGACGTTTCGGGCAAAAGCCCTTTATCATGAATGAGGCTGGGAGCCTCGGGGGTGGAGAGTGCAATAGGTGAATGGAGGTGGGGGTAATGGTGATAGGTCGGAGAGAAGAGTGGAGTGGATAGGTGGGAAGGTGGGACAGGTCATGAGGGAGGTGCTGAGCTGGAAAGTTGGAACTGAGATAAGATGGGGGGAGGGGAAATGAGGAAACTAGTGAAATCCACCACGGTGATTGACAACATTTTCAGTAGTGCTTTCAAGTAGCATTTACTCAACAGTGATCTTCTCCCTGATGCTCAGTTTAAATCCCACCAGGCCCATTCAGCTCCTGATCTCGATTCAGCTTTGGTCCAAATATGGACAAAAGAATTTAGAAGGGAAGTGAGAATGACTGCCTTTGACACCATGCCAGCACTAACTAACCAGTCAATTATGGCTAACAGAAGAGAAAATGCTTATGGTGTTGAAGGTCAATCATCTCAGTTGTAGAACATCACTGCAGGAGTTTCTCAGGATAGTGTCCTCATCCCAACCATTTTCAGTTGCTTCATCAACAACCCTCCCTCCATCATAATTCAGAAGTATGGTTGTTCTATGATGATTGCACAATGTTCAGTACAATTCATAACTTTTCAGAGACTGAAACAGCCAATGTCCAAATGCAGCATGATCTAGACAACATGCATAGTTAGGCTAAGGAATGTTTAAAGCATTCATGCTGCAGCAGTGCCAGGCAATGACCATCTCCAACAAGACAGAATCACCCCTTCATATTTAGTAGTTATCATCACTGAATCTCCACTATCAATATTCTAGGGGCTACCATAGAGCATGGAGTGGGAGAATGGTCTAGTGGTATTATTGTTGGACTGTTGATTCAGAGTTTAGTGTAATGCTCTACGACCCAGGTTCAAAGCCCATCACAGCAGGTTGTGGAGTATGAAATCTTTTAACAATCTGAAATTAAGACTCAAATGATGACCATGAATCCATTGTTGGTTGTAGGAAAAATACATCTGTTTCATTAATGTCCTTTAGAGAGGAATACCACCGTCCTTACCTGGCCTGGCCTACATGTGACTCCAGACTCACAACAATGTGACTGAATCTTAAGTGACTTCTATGGATGGACAATAAATGCTGGCCTAGCCAGTGATGCCCCCATCCGATGAATGAAAAAAAAGAAACCTTCAAGGTGCAAGAATTCCAAAAATCTCAGTTGTGGTTGAGAAAGAAAGTTAAGGATTGTACACTGCTAAATGAAAAAGCTTATAACGTCGACAGAAATGGTAATATTTCTAAGGTTTGGGAAGTTTTTTTAGCAGAAGACCAAGACACTGATAAGGAAAGAAAGAATAAAAATTGAATGCAATCTTGCAAAATTTGTTGTTTTCATGATATTTCGATGATAAGGTAGTTAGGAAGTTTGTGAATGATGCACAATTTGGTTATGTGCTAGATATTGAAGAAGAAAGCTGTAGATTTCAAAAGGATATCAATGGACTGTTGAAAAGGGCAGAAAATTGAATCAAGGAGTTCAATCTAGAGAAGAATGAGGTTATATATTTGAAATATTCAAATGGAGCAAGAGACTGTAGGATAAATGCTATGAGATTGAGAAATGTAGAGGAAAACGAACATTGAAGCTCATGTCCATAATCACTGAAGGTGATATACAATTGATAATGTAGTTAAGAAGGCACACAAGATACTTTATTAGGCAAGACTTAGAAAGTAAAAGCAGGGAAGTGATGCTGGAACTGCTGAACCAGTGCAGCTCTGGTGCTGCATGTAGGTCTAATTGCTGGATTACAGAAAGGATGTGATCACATAAAAGGTGCAAAGGAGCTTTATGAGAAGATTGCTAACCAAAGGCTGGGAGGGCAGGGTGCTGTGATTCTTGAACACACTGTCAGGAAGGACAGACAGGCAGAAACTCACATTACACTTAAAAAGTACTTCGATATTCATTTAATATACCATACCTTTCAATGGTTCAGATCAAATCCTAAATAGTGAGATTAAGCTGGATAATTCTAGATCTGAGGACAGTCTTTGACTTTCTTTATCAGCGCCAATCTGTAAAGAACTCAAACTCTTTGTATGGAATCAAACCCCATGTTAAAAGACTGAGCACTTGTTATGAGTGTTACTTGCCATTCGTTGTCTCAGACTTAAATGTTGCCTAGGTCTTGCTGAAGGCAGGTACACATAGCTTCCTCAACCAGAGCCTGTCATGGTAACTTGGTACAGAAGGTGAAGTCATATGGGATTCGCTGACAGGAATTGGTAAGGTGGATACAGAAATGACTTGGTCATAGAAGACAGAGAGTAATGGTGGAAGGGTGTTTTTTTCCAAATGGAGATCTGTGACTGGGTCTTTTAACATGAGTTTGTTTCGCAGGGACCCATGTTGCTTGTAATATATATAGAAACTATTTGGAAGAGAATATAGATGGCCTGATTAGTAAGTTCGCAAACATTTCAAAGGTTGGGGGAGCTGCTGATAGTGAGAAGGACTGCTAGAGAATACAGAAAGATATAGATCAGCTGGAGACTTGGGCAGAGAAAAGGCAGATGGAATGTAAGAGAGAAGTATACATTAAATGGCAGAACCTTTAGAAGCATGAACATTCAAAGGGATTTAGTGTATGGGTCCACAGTTCCTTGAAAGTGGCAATGCAAGTGAATAAGATGGTCAAGAAGGCATATGGCATACGAGCCTTCATTGCTAAGGACATATTGTATAAAAACCTCCCAGTCATGTTCCACCTATGTCGAACTTTAGATAGACCGCATTTGGAATATTCACACAATTCTGGTTGCCACACTATCAGAAATATGTGGAGGTTTTGGAGAGGATACAGAAAAAGTTTACCAGGATGTTATCTGGTTTGGAGGATATTAGATATGAGGAGAGATTGGAAAAATTAGGTTTATTTTCTCTTGAATGTCAGAGGCTGAGGGGCAATCCGTTAGAGGTTTACAAAACTATACAAGGCATAGATTGAATGGATAATCAAAGTCGTTTTTTTCCCAGGTAGCAATGTTAATTACAAGGGGACATAAGTTTAAGGTAAAAGAAGGTAATTTTAAAGAAGATGTATAAGGCAAATTTTCGCACAGATGGTAATAAGTGCCTGGAATGCACAGCCAGAGAAGGTGGTAGAAGCAGATACAATACCAATGTATAAGAGGCATCTTGACAGATAAATGAATAAACAGGGAATGGAGAGATACAGACTATGTAGAAGTGATAGGTTTTTAGTTTAGAATGGTGTCATATGTCAGTGCGAACTTGGTGGGCGAAAGGGCCTGTACCTATGCTATATTATTCTTTGTTCTAACTTGTGAATGGAACTAACTCAGTAATGGACTAATTGGATAGGCCACACTCTGAATTCTATTATTCTGTACGAGTGTATAACCTAGATGTAGTGCAATGCTGAGGAATCAATTTATTGCTGGAGATGCCAACTATTTGACAGAGCTACAATGAACTCTTTAGTTTGTAAAAAAGTTGAATTGATGCACCAATATAAGAAATAAATGATATGAATTTAAATTCCTGTCAGCTGAGTAAAGGGCTTACAGTGGTTTTCTAGCTGGAGTAAAAATATCACAATGGTTGCCACCAATTTTACAAATTCTTAAATCAATGGGCAAACATGACATCAAGGCAAAACTATGTATTACCACTTTACAGGAGATGCCCCACAAACTTTACATGTCTCCCTGGCATAGGATTCAATCCAAACAATGGATATACAAATTTTGATAATATTGGATGGGCATTAATCACAGCTTTTCAACTCATCACACTGGACTACTGGGAAAACACGTATAACTTGGTATGTACTCGAATGTGGAATCTACTTTAATTTATTTGTAAAGTACATTTGTTCTATGTATATACAATATCAGTCATGTTTAATCTGGTGCAATAAGCCCAATATATGTTTCTTGTTACCTCTTGCCATACTCTTATTGTTTGCTTCACAATTTCTGAATATTGCAGATCACTTAAGCAATGAAAATATAAGTAATTAAATTAAATAATAATTGAGTTTGATTTATTGTTTGCTCTTCAAGAAAGTTTAAATATGCAATACAGATTTCTTTACAAGACAGGAGACAAGTATGTGCTAAGCACAGTTTGCCTTTTTACACTTGACATTTTAGCTCAAGAGGACCCTAAAGTTAAGCTTTTATTTACTTCTGTGGACCTTATGAGCTGTTCACCAATCACCTGGGCCTTTACTGGTCTGGACTTCTCCCTTCTTTTAAATGCCCATTGCACCAATCTCCAAAGTGCCTTTATCAGATCCTGGCTAGCATCAGGCCTCTCAACATTGTGTCCACCTGAACACCTTCTTCTACACACAGCCTGCAGGGATTTGATAATGCTGTTTAGCCTTTCATATTGACCAGATCACATATCCGTACTATTGGATAGCTGGCTAGCTCATTTTGTCAATCAACCACCAAAATTTAGAATCACACTGTGCCTCAGATTGAACCAGGAGAACCTGTGAAACCAACTGCTGGTTCGGTCAACAAAAAGATAGCCCGTACGTCCAGCATTCAGGACACGCTCAGTTCCTGCTAAAAGATTACTATCACAGCTCTGATGGCAGATTCAAATCCAGCCAGGAATTGATATACAAAAATATATAATAACACTGCTGCCAATCTGTAATCAATCTCTTAGATCATCCAAAAGCCAAGCCACAGAAGGAAGTTTATTTACCAACGTGATGTGCCATGAATATAATGTGCATAACATTATTCACTCTGTAGAACAGATATAACCACTCCCAATGTTTTTTTTTTGTTCAAAGAACAACGTGCAGCCATCACACAACAGTTGGGAAATCCCAAGAACAATTGTGCAGGGGTGATGGTGCAATCATCTGTGGTAAAACCCCAGTTTGTGCCAATTATTTTTTGTCCATTATTTATGTTGACATTGAAGAATTCACTTTCCTCTAACTCATTTCAGGTACTACGTGCCAGTGGAGCCTTTTACATTATCTTCTTTATAGTAGTCGTCATGTTTGGTGCTCACTACATCGTAAATTTGGTGCTAGCAGTCGTGGCAGCTTCCTATGAAAAGGAAGCCAAAAGAAAACAAGAACTAAAGGAAGAAGAGGAACGGATTTTGGAGTTACGGCGACAGAAAGCACTGCTGGTATGTCTCAGAAAAGATGAAAATTAAATGAAACAAAATTTATGTGGAACCTTTCATGAAGTAAAACATTCCAAGGCAGTTCACAAACATTTTGGTTTGGATTCACCTCCCCAGTATGCTAATAGAGTGAGGGGAGCTGGGCCTGGGAATAAGGCCTTGGTCTGACACCACTATTAGTTCAACAGTTTCCTCCTTCAGACTCCAGTACCCATTGCTATGATATCTGCTTCTCCCACCTCCCCTGGCAACACATTCCATGTAAAAAGTGAGGTCTGCAGATGCTGGAGATCAGAGCTGAAAATGTGTTGCTGGTTAAAGCACAGCAGGTTAGGCAGCATCCAAGGAACAGGAACATTCCTGATGAAGGGCTCTGGCCCGAAACGTCGAATTTCCTGTTCCTTGGATGCTGCCTAACCTGCTGTGCTTTAACCAGCAACACATTTTCAACACATTCCACGTAACCTACCAGCTCTATGTAAAACATTTTTCTTGACAAATCCTTTAAACTTTCCCCTCTCACCTCAAACATATGCCCTCTAATAACTAATATTTCCATCCTGGGGAAAAGAGTTTGACTATCCACCCTACCCATGCCTTTCATAACTCCACTTAGTTTTATCAGGTATGTCAAGAAATGTCATATAGAACCAAGTACTACTCATTCAGTTCTGAGGAAGATTCACTTGACCTAGAATGCTAACTCTGATTTCTCTCCACATATGCTTCTAGACCTGTTGATTTTTTTTCCAGCAAATTCAGTTTCTATTTCTGATTTACAGAATCCATAGTTCTTTCAGTTTTTAATACCCATTCATCATTATTTGCCTTCAGTGAATAGGAAGAGGTGTTCATAATTTTGTTTAATGACTCATAGGCTGGCCAACGTGTATTGTCCATCCCAAGCTGCCCTTGAGAAGGAGGTGGTGAACTGCCTTCTTGAACCCTTGCAGTCCATGTTCTGTAGGTAGACCCACAATGCCATTAGGGACAATGAAAGAACGGCAATATGGTGAATGGCTTGGAGGGGAATTTGAAGGTGATGACGTTCGCATGTAGCAGTTGCCCTTGTCTTTCTAGATGGAAGTGGTTGTGCATTTGGAAGGAGCTGCCTAAGGATCTTTGGTGAATTTCTGCAGTGCTTCTTGTAGTTAATACACACTGCTGCAACTGCGTGTCAGTGGTGGAGGGAGTGGATGTTTATGGATGTGATGCCAATCAAGCAGGTTGCTTTGTCCTGAATGGTGTCACAATTTTTGTGTATTGTTGAAGCTGCATCCATCCAGGCAAGTGGGGAGTATTCCCTCGCACTCCTGACCTGTGCCTTCTAGGTGGTGGACAGGCTTTGGGGAGTGAGGAGCTAGGAATTCTGCAGCAAGTAACTCACCTCCTGTTTCCCCAGTCTATCCACTACCTACATGGTACATCTCCACTTGCCTGAATGAGTACAGCTCCAATAACACCCAAGAATCATCAGGATAGAGCAACCCGCTTGATTGGCACCTCATCCACAAATATTCATTCACTCCATCATTGACGCTGACTGGCAACATTGTGTATTATCTACAAGATGCACTGCAGAGATTCACCAAAGCTCCTTCGACAGCAACTTCCAAACCCATAACGCTACTACAGAGAAGGGCAAGGGTAGTACATACATGGGAACAACATTGCCTATAAATTCCTCTCCAAGCCACTCACTATTCCTGACTTTGAACTATATAGCCATTCTTTCAGTGTTGTTGGGTCAAAATCCTCAATGTCTCTCCCTAATATCATTGTGGGCATACCTAGATCAAATGATTACAGCAATTCAAGAAGGCAGCTCACCACCAAATTATGTTTTCCATCCATTTGAAACTGAAAGAGTACAGCTGTCAGTCCTGTAGAAGATCATTTGCAGAATGATAAAAGCTAGCTCAGGTCATCGTGAGCTGTTTTCAGGTTTCGTAGCCTTCAGTTGTGAAAATTCAGATCTGGTTTTGGGTTGAACTTCACAGCCTCCCAGTTCCTGAGGAAAGATCGCCAGACCCGAAACATTACCTTTGATTTCTCTTCACAAGTGCTATCAGACCTGCTGTGGTTTTCCAGCAATTTTGTTTTTGTTCCCAGTTCCCTTCCTCTGCAAATAAAAGTAAATCAGGACAAGCTACTGTGATACTGTGATTGAGAGTGAACAACTCTGGTTCTGGAACACAAGTTTCAGTGACTTTTCTCTCTACCCATTATGGGTTGCATTCAGTTTTCCTGGGACCTTGAATTCTTTACTAACCGGCTCACACGGTTTTATGTTTAGTAGCTCAAGGGAACTACTCTCAAATTATTCTCAAACTATTCCCATGATTCAAAGTGCCCTCACCTGTTGCACCTGTTCCTAACTTAAACTGTATCTTGCTTGCCTCAGCTGGGATATCAACACTCCTAACTTCCTCTTGAATCCTGGATCTCTAAAACAAAAGGCATCTCAGTATTATGCTTATCTTCTATTTCCTGAATTTTGCCATCTTTTGAGGATATCTCTATTTGCTATTTCTGTCATAGCAGCAACATACAGCTTGGAAGTGACCTTTCTTCTTGCTGGTACATTTGTTGTATTGGAGGCTTTTTTTTCCCTAGCACAGTGATAACAATTAATGGGGGGAGTTGCTGGACCCCTCCCTTCCTCCACTGCTATGGTATAGCTACCTCTCCACTTTTCAACTGAATATGCTCCACATGATCGATTTTGTAATGGTGCTCCGTGTCACCCCAACTCACCAATCGATATTGCCTCCTGACCTCAGCTTGTCTGTTCAATTGAATTGCTTTTGTTAATGCTAAGTCATCTCTTGACTGTAAGGGGTCAGACAAGATCTGATCTATGATGCCACAACAATTCTGTCCCTGATTATTCTTCCTTTAGCATTTATACTTACAGTTCTCTGCAGGTCTGTACACATCATTGATGACAACATTGATATCTTTCCCATGTCAATCAGTATGCTTTCTTAAATTTAACCTACTCAAAATTGTTATTTTCCTCACAGATTGAAGTAGGCATCAAGTGTTTTTTTATATAACTTTCACTTTGTTCATGCTGTAATTAACTAGGAAATCATGTATACAGCCATGCAGTGCATAAAGTGGTATCCTGCCCTGGTAACTGCTTGGTTTCACACTGAGGTCAATTCCTGGCATGACAGGACTACCTTACGCTGAAAGACTGAAGCGACTGGGCTTGTATACCCTTGAGTTTAGAAGACTGAGAGGGGATCTGATTGAGACATATAAGATTATTAAAGGATTGGACACTCTGGAGGCAGGAAACATGTTTCCGCTGATGGGTGAGTGCCGAACCAGAGGACACAGATTAAAAATACGCGGTAGACCATTTTAGGACAGAGATGAGGAGAAACCTCTTCACCCAAAGAGTGGTGGCTGTGTGGAATGCTCTGCCCCAGAGGGCAGTGGAGGTCCTGTCTCTGGATTCATTTAAGAAAGAGTTGGATAGAGCTCTAAAGGATAGTAGAATCAAGGGTTATGGAGTTAAGGCAGGAACAGGATACTGTTTAAGGATGATCAGCCATGATCATTTTGAATGGTCATGCAGGCTCGAAGGCCTACTCCTGCACCTATTGTCTATTGTCTATTGAGGTCACTGCGGGACATTCAAAATCTGAGTATGGCACCAACTTCCAGAAGTGGAAGTCAACAAATCTACACACAGAACAGTATGTGTAGACCCTCTATGTGACTGCACAGCCATGTGGCCCAACAGTTTAGAGGGAAACATTGTCTCTGATCTGCTTGAATCTCATCAGTTACGACAGAGATTTATCTGCGCTATTCTTTCATTGGTGATAGTGTGGACTACAGATGCTGGAAAGTCAGAGTTGATAAAATGTGGAGCTGGAAAAAGCACAGCAGGTCAGGCAGCATCAGAAGTGCAGGAAAGTCAATGTTTTGGGCAGGACCTTTCCTCAGGACTGGAGAGGGGGAAGGGGGCTGAGAAATAAATAGGGAAAGGGGGGGGACTGGGGGAAAGGTAGGTGGGATGGTAATAGATGTTTGCAGGTAGGAGGTGATTGTGATTGGTCAGTGGGAAGGGTGGAGCAGATAGATGAGAAGGAAGATGGACAGGTTAGGACAGATCAAGGGGATGGGGTGGAGTGGGAGGGCTAGACTGAGGATGATGTTGGGGAGTGGGGAGATTTGGAAACTGGTAAATTCTATGTTGAGGCCATATGGTTGTGAGCTACTGAGGCAGAAGGTTCTTACTTCAGTTTGCACGTGGCCTTATTTTGATGGTGGTGGAGGCTTGGGATGGACGTGTCACTCAGGGAGGGGGTGTTCAAGTAGCTGCCAACTGGAAGAGAGCTGGTTGGAACGTGTGGGTCATAAATTTTCTTTCATTGAATAACACCTATAATAGCATGGACTCATTGTGGAGCAGAATAATATTTAGTCTCCTGGGGTCAGGAAAATATTAATTTTAAGAAATAAAGAATTAAAAATTAAGAATATTTCTTCATAACTGACAAATGGAGTAGTGGAGGCTGCCATAATTAGAACAATTAAAAGGCACCTGGATGGGTCCATGAATAGGAAGGATTTGGATGGATATGGGTCAAATGTTGGCATATGAGACTAGATTAATTTAGGATATTTGGTTGGCATGGACAAGTTGGATGGAAGGATCAGTTTCCTGTACAATTCCAAGACTCTATAACTTGACCATTCCTGTAGCTTCATCTTGGCACAAGGCTGCAAGAGTGAGCAAGATCATGTGACATTGCATCACTTCAGATGATGTGAAGAAATGTGTTTCTTTAGCATTTACACACATGTTACAACATGGTGGTGAACACTTCTGTTAATGAAACCAAACACCCAGAAAAGCTCACCTCACCTTGTAATCTTTCAGCTGAAGATCTCCCTGGATGGCCTTCGGTCTTTTGTTGCAAAGATGTTTCATATAGAAAGATACCTTTGATAGAAAGTGTTTTGCTAGCAGATACTCTGATGATGGCAGTTGGTCACTCTCTCTGGCTAACCCTCCAAAATGCCGGCTTCTTTTATACCCCAAACATCAGATCGTTTTATTAGTTTAATCTTGTCAAAACATTAAATTTGATTTGGTTTTAGTATCTTGGGGCATAATTTAAACAGATTGGTTAAATTCAAACTGTTGTGAAAACATAGCAACCAAATTCAGGTTATTTGTTTCACAGCCAAAGGTTACATATTTTCAATTTTCCAGTATACTCTGAGACCGCTCATCAGTCACATGACGGGTGCTTGCATTTACACTTTCTTGAAGGTATAGTACACACCTTCAACTTCATAACACACATGTACTTCACCCCTTCCACAACCGTAGTCAGCAGTATTCCTGCTGCCTGCTCAAAAGCATGGCAAAAGTAAACTTGATTGGTCCATCATCTCACAATGTTATCAATACAGCAGTAAATTGTACAGTGTCCCTGCTAGTCACTAGGAAGTTGAATAACAATTTAATTATTTCAGGAATGCAATAAACTTAAAATATGATCCTCTTAAAGGGAGAAACAGAAGTAGATATATCTATGAAAGGCATTCATTGCATTGATTTTGATTCATATTTTCAACAACTATAAATTGTGTCCACAAGGTGGCAGTGGATGAGCAATCATTTTACTTTTTGTTCACTTAACGATATTACTTGCATTGACAAAGCATCTTTAACATTGTAAAACATCACAAGGTTTTACACAGGAACATTATCAAATAAAATTTTGGAATCAAACTACATTAGAAGAAAATACTTGGTTAGTGCAACATGTTTTAATGAGTGTCTGAGGGGAGGAAAGCCAGGTCAGGAAATGAGGGAATTCTAGAGATAGGATGGTAGCAGCTGGATGACAGTAGTGGAATGAAGATCAGAGGTGGTCAAAAAGGCCAGCACTGGAGGAGCACAGAGGTCTGAGATTTCTCTTCTGGCTGGAAGAATTTACAGAGGTGGGGACTGGGAGAAGAGAGGCTGCAGAAGGATTTGTTTACAGCAAAGAAAGAGGCAATTCAGCCCATTGTGTCTCAGCTGGTCTTCGGAAGGTGCAATTCACTTAGTCCCATTCTCCTACCTTTTCCCTATGATGCTGCACTTTTCTCTTTTCAATTCCTTTTTCAGTTCCTTTCTTGAAAGCTCCAATTGACTTGCTTCTAACACACTCTCAAGTAATGTGTTCCAAATTCTGACTACTCTTCATATGAAAATAACATTTCATTTCGTCAATTGTTCCTTTTGTCAATTTATTTAAATCTATTTCCTCTAGTTCTTAATCCTTTCATGTTGCTTTATTCATTTGTGGGATTTCGGCAACATCGGCATTGAATGCCCATCCTAAAATGACCTGGAGAAGTTGGTGCAGAGCTACATTCTGAAAGTTCTACTGTCACTAGGGAGTCAGAATACTCACAGAGCTATTAAGAAACAAAATGAAGAACTTTAACCCAGCATCGGTGATGTACTTCCAAAGCAGGATGATGTATCTTGAAGACGAATTTGCAAGTGGTGGTGTTTCCACGTATCTGCTGTCTTATCCTTGGAAGTTGTAGGATACATGTGCTGTCGGAAAAGCTTTGGTGGATTTCTGCATTAAATTTTGTAGATGGTACACATTGTTGTGACTGCCTCAATGTGGAGGGAATGGTTATGGTAATTGGATAAGACGTGCTCATTAAGTGGGCTCCTTTGTCCAGAATGGTGTCAATCTTCTTGAGTATTTTTGGAGCCGCACTCATTCAGACAATTCCATCATATCCCGACTTGCATTTTGTAGGTGATGGACTGAGATTGAGGAGACAGGAAATGGGTTACCTGCTGCAAAACTCCTAGTCTCTGACCTGCTCTTGAACCACAGGATACATTTGCTGGTTCAGTCAAAGTTCTGGTCAATGGTAAACCTTAGATGTTCGTAGTGAAATGTTCAGGGATGATGATGCCATTAGTTATATTCTCCCTTGTTGAATATCTTCATTGCCTAGCACTTGGATAGCACAAATGTTATCAACCCGAGCCTCGATGTTTTCTGGATCTCACTTTATTTAATCATAGACTCAGTGTCTGAGGCATTGTGAGTAAAAATAAATATTGAAATCATAAGTGAACATTCTCAATTCTGAGGAGACAGTGAGGTCTGCAGATGCTGGAGATCAGAGTTGAGAGTATGTTGCAGGAAAAGCACAGTAGGTCAGGCAGCATCCAAGGAGCAGGGGAATCAATGTTTCGGGCCAGACCCCTGATGAGGGGCTCTGGCCCGAAATGTCTATTTTCCTGCTTCTCGGATGCTGCCTGACCTGCTGTGCTTTTCCAGCACACACTCTTGCCATCCTCAATTCCAATCCTATGATGGTCATGATGAAGCAGCTTAAGAAGGCTAGGCCTAAAACATTGCCCTGATAAACTCTTCCAGTGATATCCTTGGATGAAAATGATTGACTTCAGCAACCACAATGATCTTATTTTTTGCCAGCGATGACTGCATCCAGCAGAGTATTTTCCATTTGTTTCCCATTGACACCAGTTTTGTTAGGGCTGTTTGATGCAAATTTCAGTCAAATTCTGCATTGATATTAAGGGTAGTTATTCTAACCTCACCTCACAAATTCAGCTGTATGATCAAAGTTTTGATCAAATGAGGTCAGGAGCCTAAACTCAACATCAGTGATCACATATCAGAACAAAGCTCCTCTCAACCTTCCCTTCTCTAAGGAAAACAGCTATAAGGAAAGCTTCTATTTTTTAAAGTTTCATAAGAGAGGGTTTCAATGATAGTATGCAATGAACATCATGGGGCAATGGTCATATTCTATATTGTTGGAGATGGTCACTGCCTGACATTTGTGTGGTGTTAATGTTACTTGCCACTTGTTCGCCCAAGATTGGATATTGTCCAGTTCTTGTAACATTTGGAAATGGACTGCTTCAGTATCTGAGGAGTCACAATGGTGCTGAACATTGTGCAGTCATTGACAAATATCCCCACTTATGAAGGAAGGAAGGTCATTGATGAAGCAGCTGAAGGTGGTTGGGCCGAGGACACTACTCTGAGGAACTCCAGCAGAGATGCCCTGGAGCTGACATTATCGCTATCTAACCATCTTAACCATTTTCCTTTCTTCCTGAAATGACTGCAGCTAGCAGAGATTTTTTCCAACAATTTCCATTGACTTCAGTTTCTTTTTTAGATTACTTACAGTGTGGAAACAGGCCCTTCGGTCCAACAAGTCCACACCGACCCGCCAAAGCGCAACCCACCCATACCCCAACATTTACCCCTTACCTAACACTACGGGCAATTTAGTATGGCCAATTCACCTGACCCGCACATCTTTGGACTTTGGGAGGAAACCCACGCAGACACGGGGAGAACGTGCAAACTCCATACAGGCAGTCGCCTGAGTCGGGAATTGAACCCGGGTCTCAGGCGCTGTGAGGCAGCAGTGCTAACCACTGTGCCAAGGAGTCTTTGACAACATACCTAGTTAAGTGTGATGTTAAGAGCAGTGACTCTCACTAACTCTGCATTTCAGCTCTTTGTCCATGTTTTAACCAAAATGCAAAGTCCCAAGCCATGAGGGCTAGCTTTTTGACTAGCCACCTGGCCATCTATATTTCTGTTTGCAGAGTTTATGGCCCTGTTCTAGAAGAGTTGCTGGGCTATCACCTGGAATTATGGATGGTAATAGAATCAGAGAGTTATACAACACGGAAACAAACCCTTCGGTCCAACTTGCCTGCAGATATCCTCAACTCTTGGCCAAAACCCTGCAATGAAAGCCCCAAAAGAATTATTTCCATAATATCTTTCTGTGACAACAGATGTAATTATAAGTACAAAATTTAACTGTTTACCATTCTGAATTCCATTGGTGCCTGCTTGGGGTTGAATAAGCCTGGCAAAATGCTCCTACTTAGATCTACCTCAATGTCTGATGGAAGGAATTGGTCATGGTGGCAGCTGTGAGTTTGACAATGCTGTCCTGTAAAGTGAGGGCATTAGGCTTGTGTTTGATGCAGCCACTGCCATATGCAAAGGCAGTGCCTCAGTAAACTTTTGAATGACAGTTTGCTGGACAGCATGCATGCATCCTTGAGCATGTAGATCCACAACCATGTCTGGGCCTGCATGACACCAAGCATGGATCTCTTAACCTCTTCTCAGCTTCCACTGCAGCAGCCAGACTTTGGATTTTCTGGTGCTCACCGAGGGCCTGCATCTGCTCCTAGATTGTAAAATGCAATGCTGATTGAATCATAGAATCAATGTGGAAACAGGCCCTTCTGCTCAACAGGTCCACATCCACCCTCCAAAGAGTCACCAACCAGACCCATTCCCATATTACTCTACATTTATCCTTGACTAATGTACCTCACCTACACATCCCTGAACACTATGGACAATTTCGCATAGCCAATTCACCAAACCTGCACATGCTTGGACAGTGGGAGGAAACCAGAGCACCCAGAGGAAACCCACGGGGAGAATGTGCAAACTCCAAACAGACAGTCACCCAAGGCTGGAATGAAACTTGGGTTCCTGGCGCTGTGAGGCAGTAGTGATAACCACTGAGCTACTGTGCCACCCCAAAACCAAAACTGCACTGAAAACAAAACTTCTATAAACCATAACTTCTATAGTTTGATGCTGGTTTTGCACCATTTTATTACTTGTATTGACTAACGTAAGGTATAACACTGTCTTTCAAAAATAAATTATGTTTGCTGAATTATTTTCTAGCGTGCAAAAGAAAGTGCTCTTAGTCCAAGGGAAAGGTTTCGTCAGTGTGGAAAAAAGCTAACTCGGGGTTTTTCTATGGATTCTGTAATGTCCTGGGCAACAGAAATTTCCCAGCTCGGTGAGTTTACATTCAAATATTGACTTGATTTTTATTTGTATTTGTCCCACTTGCACTGCTATACTCATAATAACTTTCAGCCCTTTACACATTGGTTCAATCACTTTTGTCTTGACATTGAAACTACTTAAGTTTGGTCATAATAATGTTGGAAGTTTCTGAATTTTAAATAGGGTTCTATTACTGATCAAAAATTAGCAAAGCTATTTCACTCTGGGAATAATTGAAATACAGAAACATATTTTAAAATGACAGCAAGTTGCTCAATATTTCCAGAAATCCCAAAGACAATATTAACTTGGATTAGATCACTTACAGCGTGGAAACACGCCCTTCGGCCCAACAAGTCCACACACACCCGCCGAAGCACAACCCATCCAGACCCATTCCCCTACATTTACCCCTTCACCTAACACTACGGGCAATTTAACTTGGCCAATTCACCTAACCTGCACATTTTTGGACTGTGGGAGGAAACCGGGACATCCAGAGGAAACCCACGCAGACGTGGGGAAAATGTGCAAACTCCACACAGTCGCCAGAGGCGACTTGCTGTTATCAATGGTGGTAATGTTGGACTGCAAGCTAATATTATGTCATAACATCTTATGAAATTAAATTCAATAGCCTGGAATTTGCAGTCAGCACCAAAACAATGGTTTTTAATGAATTTCACTAGAATTCACAATATGGGATTGTATCATCTCTTAAAGCAACCTGTCACATTAAAGAATTCTCTCACACAAACAACAACAGAGACAGAAATTGCTGGAAAAGCTCAGTAGATCTGGCAGCACCTGCAAAAAGAAATCAGAATTAATGTTTCAGAACCAGTGACCCTTATCCAGTTGTGAGATCTGATTTATAGCGCCTGCAGTTCTTTTGGTTTTTAAAGAATTCTCATAAACTGGCAAACAGGAAATGGATAACACTAATCTCAAATTAGTTTTTGAGCAGTGAGTGCAGCTCCAACAAACCTTTAGAAACTCAATACCTTTCAGGACAATGCAGTCCGTTTGTTTAGCACCCCATCCATTGACTTAATTACGAATGCACATTGACAGCTGTGTGTCTAATGTACAAGATACACAGCGGTAACCCACCAAGACCTCTTTAACAGAGCCTTCGAAACCCATGACCTAAACCACCAAAAAGAACAAGGATTGCAGATGCATAATACCCTCCTCAGGGGTATTGTGAGTCAACCTACAGCACATGGACCACAGTGGTTCAAGAAAACAGCTCAACTCTTACCAATGGTAACTAGGGACAGGCAATAAATGCTGGCCAGCAGTGATTCCCATGTCTCACAAGTCAATAAAAAGAATGCATAAGGACATAATGACCAGAAAGAAACCCCAAGCCACAACTATATCACTGTTATTGCATTGCTACTGAATCAAAATTATGGAACTCACTTCCTATCAGCACTGATAAAAGAGAAGTGCTCTGAAAGTTTGTGATTTCAAACAAACCTGTTGGACTATAACCTGGTGTGGTGTGAATTCTGACTTTGAACATGCCAGCCCAACACTAGCACTTCGACATCACAACAGCACTGTAGGTGCTGATCATATGGATTGCAGCACAAAATCATACTCTTCCTTTTTACAGTATAACTGTTGGTTTTCCCATTTAATTGGCATTCTCGCAAATTGTCCTGATGAATGCAAGATGAAAAGATTTTACAAAATATGTCCTTTTACAGCAATAGTCAAGTTCTGTACGATGGAAAGAGTATTAATGTAAGTTCACTTCGATGAAATTAACATTCTGAATCCAATAAGTCAGTACACATCTGTTGGCTCACTGTTGATCATGTATATTGTAGCTTTAGTTTAAATGAATGCTGCTCAAGTACAAAACTGCTGACAAGAGATCAACTTGAAAAATTATTTCTTTTTCTCCATACAAATACTGCCAGACCTATTAAATACATCCAGCACTTCTTGATTTTATTTCACTGTATATTTCATTTATTTAATTAAAAACATTGACTCTGAGTGCTAGGACAGGGCTATTTATTTCATTTTCAAATACTTTATATGTTATCTGCAGATGAAGAAGAAGAAAATGATAAACAAAAGAACTCACGGTGTTATGCTTTCAAAAAAAGATTGAAGCGAAAGTTTTGCTCTTGGACCTGTTGCCCAGCATTTTTAACACTGCAGGAATATTTAGTGATCCTTGTTTCACACCCACTTTTTGAAGGGGTGATTACTATCTGCATCCTAATAAATACTCTTTTGCTGTCGATAGACTACCATCAAGCACCTTATTCTCATGCCCTAGAAAGTGGAAACACTGTAAGTATTGTGCAATAAGCCCATAATAAAAGCAAGGTATGTAACTTATCCATAATATTCAATGAAATAAAATTTCAAAGAAGCACACCAGAATGCCTGTAGATTTCTATAGCTGCTTTGGCTAAATCTACCGGAATGGTCAAAATTAGATGAGGACCCAGATACATAGAATTCCTGATGAGCTATTGAAGAAAAAGCCGCTGCACATCCCATCAATAGTCATAGTCAAAAAGGATATTCCTCCTTCAGGCACTTCTGCCTTCTAGTTTCTCAGTGAGATCCAGCATGTGATCAGTGGAGATCGACATTGTCAGACTGATCATACTGCTGGTCTGAGGAGCTGATATGGGGCTCAATTCAGGTTCAGGGCTGAGATTAGGACCTGAAGCCCGAGTGAATAAAGAAAGGCAGGAACTCCTTTTTTGTAATGAGGAACCTGCACTGAGGTAAATCCCATCATACATTTGAAAAACCAATATTTTTCAGTTCAGAATTCATGATCAAATCAAGATGACTTTTAACTTTAAAGCTGGTGTGGAGTCATATTTCTTCTGATATAGACTGAGAAAAAAAATTAGGCGAAAGTGAAGACTGCAGATGCTAGAGATTAGAGTCGAAAGTGTGGTGCTGGAAAAGCACAGCCGGTCAGGCAGCATCCAAAGAGCAGGAAAATCGACGTTTTGGGCAAAAGCCCTTCATCAGGAATGAGGCTGGGTGCTTCAGGGATAGAGAGATAAATGGGAGGGCAGTGGGGCTGGTGGAGAAGGTAGCTGAGAGTGCAATAGGTGGATGGAGGTGGGGTAAAGGTGAGAGGTCAGAGGGGAGGGTGGAGTGGATAAGTGGGAAGGAAGATGGACAGGTGGGCCAGGTCATGAGGGCAGTGCTGAGCCGGAAGATTGGAACTGGGATAAGATGAGGAGAGGGGAAATGAGGAAACTAGTGAAATCCACATTGATGTTATGGGTTCGGACGGTCCCAAGGTGAAAGATCAGGTGTTCTTTCTCCAGGCATCGAGTTATAAGGGAGTGGAAATGGAGGAGGCCCAGGACTTGCATGTCCTTGGTGGTGTTGAAGTGTTTGGCCACGGGGCGATGGGGTTGGTTGGTGTGGGTGCTCTGTAAGTAGGTGTCCAGTCTCCCCAATGTAGAGAAGATGACATCGGGAACAACGTATACAGCGAAGTTGATGAACTGTTCAACCTCCTCATGGGAGCATGAGATGGCACTGGTGCAGTCATCAATGTAGCGAAGGAAAAGGTGGGGGATGGTGCCAGTGTAACTGCAGAAGATAGACTATTCCACGTAGCTGCAAAATGACAGGTATAGCTGGGGCCCATGTGGGTGCCCATGGCTACCCCTTTTGTCTGAGGAAGTGGGAGGATTCAAAGGAGAATTTGTTGAGGGTTAGGACCAGTTTAGTCATACGAATTAGAGTGTCAGTGGAAGGTTACTGGTGTGGACATAGGTAAAGTAAAAAATCGGAGGGCTTGGACGCCCTGGTCATGGCAGATGGAGATGTATAGAATCTTGATTTCCATGGTGAATATGAGGCGTTGAGGGCCGGGGAACGGAAGTCTTCATTAATGGGCCTGATCTCATAAACTGACACCTTACTATGTGTTGCACCAGACATTTATCTGCATCCTTTGGTTCAAAAATCTTGTTTTCATAACCTACTAGAACTGGTAAGTTGTAAGTGGTGCTGTGAGGGTGAGCCTGAGAGCATCTGCAATCTTAATGAACATGGGATTGATATTTTTTGCCTGTTATAAATAGGAATTAAGGAGTTTTTAAAACAGAGATACAGAATGTTAATTAGAGAAGCAATAAGAGGGCAAAATATTAGATTATGGAAAAAAGTAAAGATTGAAAGAAAAAGTAAGGAAAATAATCTAAAAATAATATAATTAAAATCTTCAAGAACAATTTTGCACCTAAAGAAATGAGGATTCACAACTATATATGATTGATTTCTGTAACAGAAATAGACTGGTTCAGCATTAATAACTATTACTTTATTCAAAAAAGTATAAACTGTTAATTCCAGATGTAATGTTCCTCATTAATGGGTAAATCAGCATGTTGCTAAATGTAACGAGGAACCTTAGGATGAGATGCCATTTGTGTGAAGCATTGTAATTAATCCACAAGTTACAACTCTAAGTGAACTTAATATCCTGAACTACCTGGCTGATTTGTGCATTGATGACAACATTTCTAACATTCTGTTATTTCTACATCAAGATGTGGACAATTGATTTGGGATGGAGGTTCACTGCAGAAAACAAAAAGCATAAGCAAGTACTAACATGTCAATGTATTTCATCAAAGAGAAATTATACAGGAATTACTCAAGTTTTTAAAAGCACAGAGCTCAAAATTGGAATGCATATTGCCACTGCAGATAATGTCACAGAATTGAGAAGTTGTGACTCTTTTTGCTTTTGCCATGTCTGCCTTGTACTGTACTGCATGCTGGGAAGGGTGCTCAGCTATTGAAGGAAGCCTCTGAACTAGTGCTGTAATGACATCACTCGGTTCCACTGATGCTTTGATGGTTTATTTTCAAACTTGAAGCAAGGTCCCGTTAGACCACAACTGCAAAACTATGAGAAAATGAGTCTGGGGTAGCAAGAAAGATGTCCATCATTACACCATCTACCTTTTGCATACCATGCCAGACAGACTTGATGAAAGTGAGCTGGGAGTTGGGAAGAAAGTTAAGCTGAAAATGTACTGTTACCCTCTCTCAGTGATACCTGTGGATAACAGGGCTCAGGAGATATGGACAGGCTTGTCCTTTACCTGCTATGTTTGATAGTTTTATAGTATATGCCACCATGTCCTGAAAGAGAGAAAGAAGAACATCAGTTATGTTTGTTTGATGTGCCTATCCCATCTGACTAGCTGGATGTAAATGGCACTAGGCATGAGGCTGGTATCAAGGAATGATTGTGACGTTAAGGTGAAATATCTGGATTTTAGGTGTGATTCTTCGGTGTAAGGAACTGCTATTGGGTGAGTGATAGGGATGAGCAATGGTGAGTTTTATAGTGTGCTGGGCAGTAACTGTCAGAAGAAGGTGCATCCACTGACTTTCAGCATCCGGGTGAGGTCCTCAGATTCATTATGGTTCTGCTACAAAGTCCTTGACTCCAGTCTCTGGACAAAAATAACTAATGTGGGGGAGACTATACCTGAGTCAGACATAGACCAAGTGTGGCAGCAAATTTGGTTCGGGTGGGAACCGTGCCCAGAAGATAAGAAGTGCTTTAATTCCTGTTTATTGTCACAAGTAAAATGTGTAAAGTATTGTTCACATTTTTCAATTTTAGGAAGGTTTATTATTAATTGTAAGATTTATTAGTGTTGACAAGGGTTCTTTTATCAGTAGCAAGGTTGACTAATAAATAAAGGGTTGTTTCAGCCCACGGATGTATGTCTTTTGCTATTTGGAACATCAAGGCATTTCCCATGTTCTAGATAATCATTTCTGCAAGAAATGTTTAATCCTTCCTGGACACAGAAGAGATATCAGAGATTGAACCGCATCTGGTGTACATAGCTTCACCAGAGCTATCAGAACATGCCGTGTGTTTAGGAAGCCAATAGTGTAGACCCCATGCTCAGACCAACATTACAATTCACTGAATGAAAAAGTAGCAGGTAACTGGTGCAGGAAGATCATGAATTGCAAACACCTCCCCAAATACAGCATGGATTCATTAACTTACTATATTTGTAGTCACATATCAATAATCTGTGACATATTGTAAGATATTATCATTGAATAATTTAATAGCATATTTATTTCGCTGTTAAACTCTTGCTAGTAGTGCAAAAAGAATTGCTGAAAACTATTAGCTACAATGTACCCAATTTCTTAAAGCGTCACCAAAATAGCAATGTAATTAATTTCATATGAACATACATCACACACAGTATTCATTATGATTATCATTTTATTAAAAGATGTTTGACACTTTAGCCTCTGTTGCATTTCTTAGTTTTATGTTTGTTGCTGACTCTCCATAACTGTTTCTTGTTTAATACAGGTTTTGTCAATTATTTTTATAATAGAAGCTATTCTGAAGGTGACTGCACTAAATCCCATGCCCTATGTGAGAAATGGATGGAATGCATTTGATTTTATTATTGTTCTGCTGACTTGTTTAGAATGGATACTCTCCACAGTAAATATTCCAACACTTAAACTTTCCATGATACGATCACTGAGAATGGTAAGTACAACTTTTGACTCCATGAAAAGTTCACACATTTGCTTTTCTACATTTGCAGTCCATATGTGACTGTATTGAAAATGTTATAATATTGATCTGTGTGTACATTTTAAAAATATACTCTTTTTTTGTGTTTGAGTATCTATATCTATGCATGAATGAAAATTATATTGATCGCATCATGCAACCCAGATTTCGTTGACAAACCTCATGTAAGAAGCAATTTCTTGACCTCTTAAAGCCTTTTTCTTCTACGTTGGTTGCAACCAAACTGTCAAACCTTCCCAGATGCCCATTATTTCAGGGAAACAGCAAAACTCTCCATGGTATTGTGTGTCTACCTACAGCAAATGGACAGCAGCAGTTCAAGAAGACAGCTCACCACCACCTTCTCAAGGGCAACTAGCAATAGGCTATAAATGCTGGCCTGATGGTTCCTGGTGAAGGGCTCTGGCCAGAAACACCGATTTTCCTGCTCCATGGATGCTGCCTGACCTGCTTTTCCAGCAACACATTCTCAATTATAAATTTTGGCCAGCCAGCGATGCTCACATCCATGAGTGAATGTCAAGGCAGCAAAATTTTCCAACCTACATTTTGTGGCCTTTAGCGTGTTTTTAATGTTGATTTGGCCATTTTAAAATTGTTGTAAATTGCTGCTGCTGAGCGTTGCTAGTGGAGTGACTAGTGTCTGTGGATGTGGTGGAAGAAAAGTGAATTGTTTTGCCGTGGATGATGTCAGGTTTCTTGAATATTGTTGGAGCTGCACTCATTAGGAAAGTAGGTGTGCTCCATCTTATGTCTTGTAGCTGTGGATCACTCCCACTGCATCACACACTGCAAGAGCTTCCCTTTGATCCTTCTGAACCAGAAGACATGAACCAACTTTCAATAAGAATGTTTTCAGGAGTTGATGAGATCCCATCTGCAATATTCAAGTACAGAGCAACTAACGTGGTTAGGAAACTCATCAGTGTCCTTTGTTGAATTTTTGCCGCATGGCTACAAGGAGATCTCTATAACCAAGGTCTAAAAATGGAAAAGGGGCATCTGTAATAGTCATTGTGGAACATCAACATGAGGAATATGTCTTACAAGGATTATTATTATTTAGGTCGTCACTCACCTCTACGTATCAAAATCATAAAATGGCCTCCATGCAGGCCAGCAAACAGTAGACATGATCTCCACAGAACATCAAATTCATTAAAAGAATGTATATAAAATAAAGACCTTGATATGTAGTTCATTGAACTGACCAAAGCCCCCTGTAAACCTGGAAACTGTGTGACTCTGGTTCTATCTATTATACACTTCCAGCCAAGCTCTGGCAGCCAGACAAAGATTTAAACACAAAGGTGCATATTCATTTCAAGAGGTTCGGCAACCTCTTCAAATTGTAAAGTCTCGTGGCTTGCAGCAAGGTTACCCCAGTGAGCCCTTGTTCATGAATGATAGCACTTTTATAGCACATACTCTGGAGGAAATTCAATTTCTTGTTGATCACTTTGCCCAAGCCTCAGAATACTTTGGCTTTAAAATAAGTCTGAGGAAGACAGCAATCTTGTCTTAATCTTCCCCTGAGCATGTACTCAAAGATCCCACAGTTACTATCAACCTCATGCTCCTCTGCTCAGTAAAGAGGTTTTGAAATCTTGGGAGTATCATCTCAAAAAACACAATACTGGATGCTGCAATCAATCACTTGCAGACTTTGGAACAAGAATGGAGCTTGTTTCAAAACAAAGATCAAAGTCTACCAAGCAGTGATTCTTACATCATATCACTCCCATATGTTTCCAAGAGTAGAGCAACCTACGCGCATCAAAGTGTTGGCTTTGAGACTATGCTGATTGGAGGTCAGTTTTACTGGGTCAGTCAGAAGGATTTCTGTCTCCCAAAGACAGTACTTTGTAGCCAGCTGAGCACAGGAACAAAGGATGCCCAACACTTAGAGTAAAGAAACCTGAAAGCCAATCTTTGCGTTTTCAAGCTGCATCTGAATAGATGGAAAGAAACAACACTGGACAGATCTAATCTGAGAGATCGTTGTCATCAAGCGATTTCAGCATTTGAGGAGAACAAAATCAAATGCCTTTTTGGACAAGTGATTGCATCAAATAAACAATGTCTCCTCCATCCCGCCGACACTGACTTCACATGTGGTGTTTACGATTAATTATGCAAATCGAGACTTGGCCTACAATCACGTGTGTGACAACATCAAACTTGACTCTAGCCCAGACGTTTACATTTTTTTTGCTGAACACGTATTTGTCAAAGTGATGAGAGAATCCATCAATAACTTTATAAACTTGCTTTTCAATAAATAATCAGAAAACATGACTTAGGAAAGGCATCTAAACCTAAGTAACTGGCAGAGAAGAAAGCCAGCCAAATTTAGATTCTCCTTAGAAAATCTCCATAAACATCGGTCCTTTCCAATTGCTGAATTTGCATTACTGCCTGACCTGTAAAATTACAACCATGATATTCATAACATTTGTGCATAACAAATACGTTCTTGCCTTTCAATGATAATTTCTGATATATCTTTTATATATAAGCACCCTTGTGCTTTGGCGAATAAATTCTATAATAGCACAGTCATAAATTTCAACCAATTTACTGAATTAATTGGAAAGAAGAAATTAATCAGATCATGTTATTTTATTCTGTGCAGCCAGATCAGGAAATAGGATGAAAGAATAACTAAGATAACGTCAAAATGTAACAGTTGTGAACTATCAGGAAGAAAGAATAGCTGGGGGGCTTTTCTGAAAATAAAAAGAGAAGATAACAGTCTTTCCAGTTTTTAATGGCTAGCATAAAGCAAATATTTTTGTCTTATGCTGGGGGGGAATGTCAAAGTGAGAGCTATAAATATGAGATAGTCACTAAAACAGTACTTCAAGACAAACATTGATACACAGAGTGGTTAGAATTTGGAATATGTTTCCCCGTGGAGTAATTGAGAAGATGAGTTTGAATGCCTTGAATGGGAAGATAGATAAATAAGGGAGGGAGAAAGGAATGGAAGGTGATATAGTTAGTGATTAAGGAAGGAGGGTGCATGGAGCCCTGGAAAACACTTTACAAATGCACATCACGCTGACAGCAGTAAAACTGATAAACCTTCCCTCCAAGAAACAGAATTAGCATCCAGCAGCACCCAGCACAGCCACTGAAGTTTAAGTTAAAAATCTCACAACTCCAGGTTTTCGTCCAACAGGTTTATTGTAAGTACTAACTTCCGGAGCACTGCTCCTTCTTCAGGTAGCTGCAGAGCAGGACTATAAGGCATAGAATTTATAGCAAAATACCACAGTGTCATGCAACTGAACTGATACATTGAACAAACCTAGATTGCTGTTAAGTCTTTCATCTTTTAGAATTCGTTACAGGTTTTGGTTCATTAATATGTAAATCCCAGAATTTCCTTCAAATCATATTCTCAAGATAACTTAGGGTTTTATAAAAAAGGTGACAAGTCAGTGCAGATAATGCATCAATGGTGTGAAGTTAGAGTTTGTCTGTATCACAATTTGAGTCAGACTGGTTCTATTTACAAAGTAGGAATTTATAACATGTCACATGGATTGACTGCCTGCAGATTGTGTGCTTTTTGAACAAAATAAAATGTATCTACAATCACAACTCTGCACCTTTTTTATAAACCTTTTTATAAATGTTTTTAATAAAACCTTAAGTTATCTCGAGAATGTGATTTGAAAGAAGTTCTGAGATTTACATATTAATGAACTTAAACCTATAACCCATTCTAAAATATAAAAGTCTTAACAGCAATCTAGGTTTGTTTAATACATCATGTCAGTTGCATGACATGTGCTAATCTTTTGCTATAAATTCTGTGTCTTATGATCCTGCTCTACTACTATGTGATGAAGGAGCAGCACTCCAAAAGCTAGTATTCCCAAATAAACCTTTGGACTATAACCTATTGTTGTGTGATTTTAACTTTGCCCACCCCAATTCAACACCGACATCTCCACTTCACTGAAATTTAAAACAAAGTTAAGCAGAAATGGCAGCTATGTTCCCAGACTAAAGCAAGTTGACAGAACAAGTCAATAGACTCGTGAAAAGCAGGAAGACCAATTGGCACAGGCCAGTACAGACAAACTCGGGTTAAAACCATTGAAACATTGAGAAAACCCGAAAACATGGAGATAATGATCTCCAGTAATAAGCAAAGCTAAAAGGCATCCACTCTCCTATGGTAAGCGAGTTTGGAGCGTGCAGAGCAGACAGACCCTAGCAAGAGGCAAAACTGGCAAAATGTAAGGCAGACAGATCCTAGCAAGAGGCAAAATTGGCAAAATGTAAGGCAGACAGACCCCAGCAGTATGTGCACCTCAGAATAGGCAGACTCCAGCACTGAGCTAAATCAGAAAAACTCAAAGCAGATGGACCCAGGGGTGAGGTCAACTGGCAAACATCAGCACAATCTGCTGCAAAATAATCTTGTGATAGAGAAGAGCACTACCTGAGCTGCTCCATCTCTCTCTGAATGTTTTTAGATTAGATTAGATTACTTACAGTGTGGAAACAGGCCCTTCGGCCCAACAAGTCCACACCGACCCGCCGAAGCGCAACCCACCCATACCCTTACATATACCCCTTACCTAACACTACGGGCAATTTAGCATGGCCAATTCACCTGACCCACACATCTTTGGACTGTGGGAGGAAACCGGAGCACCCGGAGGAAACCCACGCAGACACGGGGAGAACGTGCAAACTCCACACAGTCAGTCACCTGAGGAGGGAATCGCACCCAGGTCCCTGGCGCTGTGAGGCAGCAGTGCTAACCACTGTGCCACCGTGCCGCCCCTTATGCACGCCCCTATCTCATGCAGGACCCAGTCTAGGCCATACAATGGCACAATCGATTGCAAAGATTCCAATGTTTCAGAGACACTACAGGCCTTTCACACAAACCAGACAGACATGACTGCACTGGTTCAGAATTCATTATTTGTGAAATACATGTAACAACATATAGACAATTACAACTATGGCTGCTTGGGAGAATCAATCATCTGAGATCAAATCATTGTGGTGGTTTCCTGTCAGTCTTCCTGCATTCCAGATTGGATCTCACCTTTATTGAAATCAGTGCCGTTGCCTTGGCAGTGAGATCTGTAAAACCTGAACAAGCACTCAATTAGAAATAAGCAAGATCCTTCAAATGACCAGTTCACGGAGTTTGTACAGTTCCTCAACTTCTCGGGTGTCCAGTAACACAGAGGTACAACAGGACAGGGCACCACAGCCAAAGTACCTCATGTTTCATTTCTTGTGACAACAGAACACATTGGTGCAAAGTATATGCTACCACCAATGCAAATGGTCATGCCTGCAAGTGAAGGGGCTATACTGCAATGAAATGCCTCCACCTTCAAACTACAAGTCTGCAGCAGGGACTCCTAGATCTTTCAGTATGAAATAATTAGAAAACTCCCAGCTTTCTGAACAGATTTAATTTAGATTGCAGCGGATTTACAGAGCACAGAGCTCTTTATCAATGGACATAATGCAGAATTGGAAATTAATATGGGAGCAGCAGATTCAAATCTATCAGATGCACTGCATTAACTGAGACCAAATCTCCCCAAATGCAATGGAGTATGCCTACACAGCTCAAAGGGGAATCTCATTGAAGATCTTAGGCTGAGTGACTGTGACACTCTGGCACAGGAGATAGGAAATTTCACAGTCCTTCAAACTCAACATTATTGTTTGATGAGGAGAGACGCCTGTGGGGCATTACAGTTTTGTCACTCACTGGAGCAGAAGAAGCCCAACTGGGTAGAGCCCCTATTGACAATATCTGCACCATCAGCCTCAGTGAAATGTTCCAAATGATACACTACTGTTCAGGGAACTGAGAGATGAACATGCAGACCACGGCATCACTACTGTTAATAATAATGAGCCACAGCTGGAGAATCTGAATATCACGTTATTCTTTGAAAAGATAGTGCATGGGGAGAGCTGCCAAGACACCACAGAAATAGTACAACACAGCTTTTCAGAAAGGCCAGGAATAGACCCTTGCATAACCAGTTGGTCTGAAGAGCAGACCAGACCACAACTACTGAGGAATCAACAAGAGCAGGTACCAATCCAATCCAGATTTTGACTTGAGGACATGGGTCTCTGGAATACCAGTCCATGTGAAGCTAGAAACATATGGAGACAACAGTAGTGGTTGTATCCAGTGTAGTGATCCAGGAGAAACCACTTTCAGACAATACAATGAATATGACTGATCCTTGGAAGACCAGTTAATCATGAAATCCAGCTGAGAGCAATATGTGAAAGTAGAAAGCTTGAAAATACCACACAATTAGAAACTTCTCCAGTATGATCCAGACCGTCTCAAAGTAGAGGCTGACAAAGGGGATGGAAGAATTTCTGCAGAACTCTGCATCAAGCAGAGGAAAGCACAGGAAGGGGATCCATACAAACCACTTCAGGGGAGGACATCAAAGGGCTACCCAGAAGACCAAGTTTTTGGCAAGTGCAGGTGACATATCTTCTGGGGAGGTCAAGGCACAACCTTGGTAACAGAGAGCAGAAGAACTAACCAGTTCACCAGAAGACATGAAGGGGGAGATCATCAAAGCAGAGGGTGTGACAGAAGCAACTCACCAACACTAGAGGATCTCGCAGCACTCCACAGAGCAACTCTGCCAAAGAATTAGTGCATTATGCATTAGCAGGAGCCTATTGAAAATGGCTTTCAGCTATCCTTTCACCAGTCAACTGATACTATGGCCAACCCATGCACAAACTGGACTGGAGTATAGCTAGCCAGATTCAGCCAAATGACAATTGAGGGATCATGACCAACAGTTCATCCTATAAGCAGCATGGCATTCCATTATGGAAATGCTTTTCCCTAAAGAAAAAGTAATGGACAAAAAAAAAAGCATGCAAGCAGGACACAAGCTGACTAACTTTCAGATGAGTTGATAACACAATCAGCAATTGAACCCTCTCCATGTGACTTGGTGGGGAGGGGACTAGGACACAGACTAATGAATGAAATAGCAAAAATATGTCTTGGTCCCCCATGACAATGCTATGGTCAAGAAAGCACCCCAACGCCTCTACTTCAGAAGGCTAAGGAAATCCAGCATGTCTGCAATGACTCTTATGAATTTTTATAGATGCACCACAGAAAGCACCTTATCAGGATACATCACAGCTTAGTATGGCAGCTGCTCTGCGCATGACTGCAAGAAATTAGAGTTGTGAATGCAGGCCTGCCTATCACGTAAACCAGGTTTCCTTCCGTTGACACCATCTGTACTTCCCGCTGCCTCAGGAAAGCAGGCAAAATAATCAAAGTCGCCCTTCCACCCTCTTCCATTGGACAGAAGATACAAAAGATTGAAAACACGTACGAAAGATTCAAAAACAGCTTCTCCCCCATTGTTATCAGATTTTTGAACAGACCCCACATGTATTAAAATTGATCTTTCTCTGCAAGTTCTCTGTAGCTGTAACATTATATTCTACATTGTATTCTATTACCCTGATGTACTGATGTTTAATTTGCCTGGATAGCACACAAAACAATACTTTTTACTCTATCTCTGTACATGTGACAATAATAAATCAAATCAAATCAAATGTTGGGATACAATATAAGAATATAGATTAATTCTCATAGTGAACTATTAATCTTTAAAATCTCATTACCTAATCATTGGACTGTGGTTTCAGGAACAGTAGTTAAAATCCTTAAACTAGCTGCTAAAGTCAACTCAATTGAAAATAGTCAAGTGCCACAGGAATTTCTGAAATAATGTCCAAATGTTGTGGCTTTAACTGTCTACCACACCCTATAAAGGATATCCATGACAATAAAATTCATCTCTGGGATAGTTTAAACTGAGGCTTTCAAGTGTCTCTGGTGGTGAGACATCCCTACTACCTATTGCTGGAATGAGAAAAATCTTGTGAAACTCATTCTGTGCAGAGGAGTTAAAATCCCAATCTCCATAAAAGGATAACTGAGAATCTCTGACAATGGATCATCAAAACACTTCATCAAAAATAAACGGTCCATATTGTGAGCCAATAGCCAGTATCCCCAAACAGAAACCCCTCCTGTGGAAGCTCTGAATTTGTTACAGAAAACAGTAATATCCATAACATCAGAAATAAAGACTCTTCATAGAATTAAGATCACCTTTCTGTCACTCCAGAAATTTTCAAATGAAGACACTGTCTCTGTTATAAGTTGTAAATTATGGCATGGAGAGAATATAAAACTAAAATGAAACTAAGTGCCACAAGATCAACCATTCTGGAAAGTGGAATAATTGCTGTCTGAGTTCAAGAGGACAACTGCTCAGCCACAATCCCAATAGATTGTCAAGATCAATTGTAAAGCATGTAATTCCCCTACCTGAGGATTGTGACTCCTTTTCAATTCCACCTCACCTCACCACACACCTTGTTCTTTTGTCTGCACACTAGCATGTACATATGTGTGGGTGTAGCTGCAGGTCACAGAATCCAGGATGTGTTTTACCTTTTTAGCAAGGTTCATAACGTATCCAAGTGAGTTTACAATAAACTGACTTCTTAATTTTGTCGGGCTGGTCCTTCAGAATTTTAATACATGTTCAAAAAACACATCTTTTAAAAAGAAATCAAAGACAACAAGACAATGAGACATAGGAGCAGGAATTAGGCCATCCAGCCTTCTCCACCATTTAATCTTGGCTAATAGGTTTCTCAATCCCATTCTATGCTTTCTCTCTGTAACCCTTGATCCCTGTTGATACTCAAGAACCGATCTATCTCAGTCTTAAACATACTCAATGACCTGACCTCCACAGCCTTCTGTGGCAATGAATTCCATAGATTCATCACTCTCTGGCTGAAGAAGTTTCTCCTTATCTCCATTCTAAAAGGTCTTCCCTTTACTTTTCCTTTACAAAGCTCTGTTGTACCAACTTCAAATGTGAAAAGACAGAAGTTTTTCACCACTCCAAATTTAAATTTAATATAATGAATAGAAATGTAAACAAATTGGGACACAGTATCGGTCTAATGGGTAATGTCATAATTTAAAAATGTAAATTTTCAGAGATAGAATAAAGAGCTGGGCTGAAGGGTAAGGAGCTGTCAATAGGACAGCTGATGACATCGCCAGCAGTGATATCAGATCATGTCAAAACGCTTACTCTAGATGGTCATGTATGAATCACTCCCTAATTTGCATATGATATACATATAGTTCAATTGTTCTGGCTAAAAAAAACTGTTCCACCTCCATCTCTGAGCAGGCTGAGAATAATAAACAACAGCACACCAGAATGGTGGATTGGCCTGTTTTTTTATGGTAAATTTAATGTAAAAAACACAGATAGAGGATTGTGCTTTACAGAAGATGGCATTCATCTTGGACTCTCTAGAGGAGCAAAATGAGCAAAAACATTTGTGACTTGTAGACCTCATAGAGTTGTAGATAAGTCTCTGAGGGGATCACATAGAAAATTAGTTGCTTACAGAATCCATTCAGCCAGCAAAGTGACAAACCAATCTGTGATGGAATTCCAACTTTGTTTCCCAACCCATCTGTTGGATTTCACATTGCTTCTATTTAAATAATCATCTCATCTGGATTAAACATGCACACATGTGTGTTCTCCTTCAGTTCTTTACTGTATTATGCTAATACCAAGATAATTATTTTCTGGCAGGGATATCACTGGTGCTGCATTTTGAAAGCTTCATAATCAAATGGACATGCATGGCATATTCTACTCAAGTTTTCAGTTCACTTCGTTAGTCATCGAAAGCTATGAAATTCCCAAAGTATTTATTTGGCCAAATCAGAAATAAAACAAAATTATAATGTTAATATGCTTTTATTCATAATATATTGTGAAACCTCTCAAAATTCTAACTCTTCTGAATTTTGCTATTTTCTTTTAATATCAGCTTAGAGTCTTCAAACTAGCAAAAAACTGGAAAACACTGAACACATTGATCAACATTATATTCAAATCTTTAAAAGAGATGGGAAATCTGACACTTATTGTCATCATCGTGATTTATATATTCACTGTAATAGGAATGCAGCTTGTTGGACATGACTATGAAAATAAAGTAAGTATGTTAAAACAATGACTTATTTTGCTCCACTGTCAAACGAGGTAATCGTTCTGACTCTGATAATAAATCTACAAATTCCATTGCATGCTACAAATTTACCCAAACTTTAATTAAAAATGGATTCCAGTAAAGTAATTTTTTGATATATACTTCTCCAGGGATACTCCATATGGTACAGAAAGCTGGTCTCATAAAGCAGCCTCAAATGAAAACATCACAATGACATTCCTATGCAAATATATTCAATCAAGGTTAGTTGATGAGTTGCAGGAGGTAGTACTTCACAAAGCAAAAGAACACGATTACATAAGACTACACAGAATATAAAGCACACAAACAGGAAATTTGAAGAGTATGGCGCTGGAAAAGCACAGCTGGTCAGGCAGAATCTAAGGAGCATGAGAATTAACGTATCGAGCATAAGCCCGTCATCATTCCTGATGAAGGGTATATGTTCAAAACATCGACTCTCCTGCTTGCCAGATGCTGCCTGACCAGCTGTGCTTTTCCAGCACCGCACTCTTTAACTGTAATGTCCAGCATCTGCAGGCCTCACTTGCTCCTAAACAGGAAATTTGGGTCAACCAGTCAAATCAGGAGGCCATTGAAAGCTACTCTGTCTATGTTGTGACATTCTTCAAGATTTTCCAGGACAGAGTCACTTTCTGTACAATTGTCACATCTGCTACAGACACAATACACCTTTACCTTAAGCTATGTGAAGCCCAGTTTTAAGCAGTGCAGATTAGTTTTAAGTGACAAAGCCATTATTATACAGGCCTTCATCAGTAATTAATTCTGACTGATGCAGAACTCATTGAAATAAGCTGATAGCATAAAGTTGGTATTCTACCTACATGACAGAGTTTAATTGCACTCTGAGGTACATCTATTCAGGGGTCCTCATTTAATATTCAGTCCATGTCTTCTTTCCTGCTCTCTTCAAATACTTGGCTTTCACTGTTTAAAATGTGTTGCTGGAAAAGCGCAGCAGGTCAGGCAGCATCCAAGGAACAGGAAATTCGACATTTCGGGCATAGATTCCTGATGAAGGGTTTATGCCCGAAACGTCAAATTTCCTGTTCCTTGGATGCTGCCTGACCTGCTGCGTTTTTCCAGCAACACTTTTTCAGCTCTGATCTCCGGCATCTGCAGACCTCACTTTCACTGTTTAAAGTTCTGCATGTGTCGGTAAACCTCAGCACCTCACCTCAATGGCCATTCTTTGCATATAAGTTTCGACAGATATTTGACTGCATAAAAGCTGGAGACTGAGAGTTTTCTAAAAGAAATGATTCGTTGCGATGAAGAAATAAAAAAAGTTAAAAATCACACAACACCAGATTATAGTCCAACAGGTTTAACTGGAAGTACACTAGCTTTCGGAGCGCCGCTCCTTCATCAGATGGTTGTGGAGGACACAATTGTAAGGCACAGAATTTATAGCAAAAGTTTACAGTGTGATGTAACTGAAATTATACATTGAAAAATACCTTGATTGTTTGTTAGTCTTTCATCTGTTCGAATACCATGATAGTTTCACTTCTTTCATATGTAAATCACAAAACATTTTTTTAAAAGTTGCATTTTCAGGTTAACGGTAATAATTGGTGTTAGCTCGACAATATGTTGAAGGTGTTAGCCCCCTGTGTTCTCTGTCTGTGCCATAATGTTTAGACTGATTCTAATCTAAAAAGTGAGATATGAGTCTTACATGAATTCATGCAGTTTTTGAGCAAAGTACAATGTAATTCAGAAAGTACAAATGATCCCACTTCCTCCAAACAAAAGGGGTAGCCATGGGCACATGCATGGGCCCCAGCTATGCCTGTCTTTTTGTAAGCTATGTGGAGCAGTCCATCTTCCATAGTTACACCGGCACCACTCCCCACCTTTACCTCCGTTACATTGATGACTGCATCTGTGCAACCTCGTGCTCCCACTTCACCAACACATTCCACCCTGACCTTAAATTCACCTGGACCATCTCAGACACCTCCCTCCCCTTCCTGGACCTCTCCATCTCCATCAACGGGAACTGACTCAACACTGATATCTTCTACAAACTCATCAACACCCACAACTATCTGGATTGTACCCCCTCCAACCCTACCTCCTGCAAAGATGCTATCCTTTATTCCCAATTCCTCCGCCTCTGCTGCATCTGTTCCCAGGAGGACCAATTCCACCATAGAACGAACCAGATGGCCTCCTTTAAAGACCACAATCTCCCCTCCCACATAGTTGATGATGCCTTCCAGCACATCTCAACTATTTCCCACACTTCCGCCTTTGAATCCCAACCCTCCAACTGCAACAAGGACAGAACCCACGCGCCCCACCCCAACTCCCCAGTCATCACCTTCCACACCACCAACTTTTGTATACATCGCATCATCCTCCGCTATTTCTGCCACCTACAAATGGACCCCACCTCTATCCGCTTTCCATATAGACTGTTCCCTCTGGGACTGTCTCATCAGGTCCACGCCCCCTAACAACCCACCCTATCCTCCCAGCATCTTCCCCTGCCACTGCAGGCATTGCAAAACCTGCGCCCACACCTCCTGTCTCACCTCAGCCCAGGGCCCAAAGGAGCCTTTCACATCCAAACAAGTTTCACCTGCACATCCACATGGTATTAACTGTATCCCTTGATCCTGATGCAGTCTCCTTTACATTGGGGGGACAGGACGACTACTCACAGAGCTCTTCTGAGAACAACTCCGGGACACCCGCACCAACCAAACCCACTGCCCTGTGGCCGAACACTTCAATTCCCCCTCCCCCTCTGCCAAGGATATACAGGTCCTGGGCCTCCTCCATTGACACACCCAACCACCCGACGCTGGGAGGAAGAACACCTCATCTTCTCCTTGGGACCCTCCAACCCCATAGAATCAATGCAAATTTCACCAGTTTCCTCATTTCCTCTTCCCCCATCTTATCCCAGTTCCAACCTTTCAGCTCAGCACCGCCCTCATGACCTGTCCTATCTGTCCATCTTCCTTCTCACCAATCTGCTCGATCCTCCCCTCCGATCTGTCACCTTTACCCCCACCTCCATCCATTTATCGCACTCTCAGCTACCTTCACCTCAGCCCCATCCCCCTCCCATTTATCTCTCGACCCCCGAGGCTCCCAGCCTCATTCCTGATGAAGGGCATTTGCCCGAAACATCGAGTCTCCTGCTCCTCGGATGCTGCCTGACTTGCTGTGCTTTTCCAGCACCACACTCTCAACACAGCTGATTGAGTCCACCCTGCCATTCACTGAAATCCTGGCTGATCTAATAAATCCTCAATTTAAGATTACTTTGTGTGTGACATGCCAGTAAGACTAGGAATAGAACATATTACAGTTAAATACATGGCTAAATAGCTGGTGTAGGGGGGTAGGTTTGAGTATGTGGACCATTGGTCTGTCTTCTGGGGCTGGTAGGACCTAAATTGGAAAATGTCCTAATGAAGCAGAATAATCATATCACAACATCAAACATTCATACTAACCCAATTACTTTTATGAAACAATATCATGAGTAGAAAGAGCTCCTAATTAGTGGCAAAATGGAGGATTTTCAAAACAGTATTGAGTTTCTTTTGGTAAGAGGCAGCCGAATCTTAGAGTAATTGTACCAATTCGACTTTGTAAACATCTCAAGATCACTGTTGGTGATATTAGTAGATCAAATTTTAAAAATGCTTCTATGTTGTCATCAAGACTTAATTCCACGAGAGAATTAAAGGAATGTCACTTAACCAGGTTTTATGTTTACTGACTAGTATTAAAAATAGCCATATTCTTAGGCTTATAAGAATTGTTAACAGAACACAAGTAGAAAACAATGATTTTTCATGGTTCCATAGGTTGTATAATATTTCATAACTTGTTTTGACTTTAACAAACCAGATTAAGTAAACTTTTCTCACACATGGAATAAGATGAGTATTACATAATTACCTACTCTACAATATTCATCTGTTTTGTTTTTCATATGACATTATATTACCTCATAGGAGGCATTTGAAGGCAATCAAATACCAAGATGGAACTTCAGAGGCTTTTACAATTCCTTTATAATGGTCTTTCGAATTCTATGTGGAGAATGGATTGAACCATTGTATGATTGTATGCGCTGCTCAAAGATGTACTTTTGTCTACCACTGTTCCTGCTTACATACATAGCTGGAAACTTTCTGGTAAGAACACTTAATGCGTCGATTCAGATTATATCAAACCTGCTGTCTTTTCCCATGATATTTTTAAGACATTAGTATTTACAAAAAAGGAATGTTTGCCAAAAACGCCGAAAACAATGTTTTATATATACACAATATATCCGTATGTTAAGCTACAACTAACTATAGATCTGATTTTTAAATTCTAATTAAAGGTGTAGAATTTGAGATTTAACATGAATACTATTCATATCTTATTCTTCTATATTCATTAATGTAATCTACAGTAACATTCAAAATTTATAATTGTTTTGCATATATTTTGCAAAATGTTGCAATCAACACAGCAACTGTACTTCATTGTGGCTAAAGAACTGCAGGGAGCTTTTCTAATGCAACAATTTTATTTATTTAGTGCCCTTTAATGTAACAGGAAAGCTCAATGGTGCTTTGTTATGAAGTAAAATTTGAGATCATAAGCACATTTTCCGACAGATGGTCAAAAGCATAGCTGAAGAGATAAGTACGAAAGCAGTGGTGCCCAGCCGGTTTGCAATGGTGGGCCACATAGGCAAGGGGATAACCTTACAAGGGCTACAAAAATATATTAGGGAAAATTACACATAATTGGAAAAGTTCTAAAAATACTCAGTTTTTAATGTCCATCTGTTTGAACTCAGTTCAATGAATGTTTAAGGGATTAGTGGATTTCTTTTTGTTCCCCTATGTATATGACCATTTCTTTAAAATAATTTGATTTGAAGCTATAACAATGTATTTTACAGCATATACAAAAGTAAAAAGTATCTGCCTGATTAAAATTTGACATCAAACAGATTTTGGGGCAAATGGTCAAAAACACGTAAAACTTAACCAAATAGCAAAATGAATCAATGGGAATCAGGATGAAACTTCTTCGCTAGTTAGAGATATAGCTGCCATAAGTAAGATGGTTGTAATTGTCGGAGGTCAGTTATCTCCGCTCTATGATATCTCTGCAGGAGTTCGTCAGTGTAGTATCCTTGGCCCAACCATTTTCACCTGCTTCAATAACACTCTCTTTGTCATTTGGTCAGAAGTAGGGATGTTTGCTGATGATTACACCATTCATGACTCCTCAGAAACAAAAGTAGTTCATATCCAAATGCAGCAATGCTTGAACATTATCCATGTTTGTGCTAACAAGTGGCAAGTAAAATTTGTACCATACAAATGGCAGGCAATGACCATCATCAACAACAAAGAATGTAACCATTGTCCCTTGACATTTTGTCGCATTACCATCACTGAAGCCCCACTATCAAAATCCTTGGGGTTACCATTAACTAGAAACTGAACAGCACTAGCCATATAAATACAAGGCGACAAGAGCAGGTCACAGGCTAGGAATCCTACAGTGAGTAACTCCCAGCCTAACTCTACAAAACTGTCCATCATCTGTCAAGGCATAATCAAGAATGTGATAGAATACATTCCATTTGCCCAGATATGTGCAGTGGCTCAGTGGTTAGCACAGCTGCCCCACAACATCAGATTCCCAGGTTCAAGTCTAGCCTCGGGCAACTGACTGTGTGGAGTTTGCACATTCTCCCTATGTCTGCGTGGGTTTCCTCCAGGTGCTCCGGTTTCCTCCCACAATCCAAAAATGTGCAGGTTAGGTGAATTGGCCATGCTAAATTGCCGTAGTGTTAGGTGAAGGGGTAAAATGTAGGGGAATGGGTCTGGGTGGGTTGCGCTTCGGCGGGTCGGTGTGGACTTGTTGGGCCGATGGGCCTGTTTCCACACTGTAAGTAATCTAATCTAATCTAATCTAAAAAATAGGTTGATACCATCCAATACAAAATAACCTATTGTCATCACATCCACTCTCTGCACCACTGATGCGCATAAGTAGAAAGTCCTTCTTAATTAGTGACAAAATGGAGGATTTTTAAAGCAGTATTGAATTTCTTCCAGTGAGAGACAACCGACTCTTAGAGTAATTGTAGCAATAGCAGCAGTGTGTACCACCAACAAGGTGGTAAAATTGCAAAAATTCACCACGGTTCCTTAGATACCATCTTCCATATCGATGAATGCTTCCATCTTGAAAGACAAGGGCAGCAGATACATGGGAACACCACCACTTACAAGTTTCGCTCCAAGCTTCTCACCTTCCTGATTTGGAAATATCATCCTTGAAATATCAAACTTGCCATTCCTTCAGTGGCACTACATCAAAATCCTTGAATTCCCTCCTTAAGAGTATTGTGGGTCTACGTTCAGAACATAGCCTGCAGCAGTTCAGGGAAGACGCTCACCACCACCTTCTCATGGGCAACAATAAATATTAGCAACACCCACCTCCCACAAGTGAATATTAAAAAAAATTATCTGCTTCCACTCTGTCTGTCTCTTTAAGTATTTGTATCTTTCAACGATAACATCTCACATTTGTCAAAATTCTAGAGAGTACAGCATCAGTTTTCACAATCTGTCTTTACTGGACAATCTCACTGTCTGGGAACAAATCTGGTGAGATTTTGTTGAAAGTCTTCTCTTGCAATAGTATTCTTCCTGAGAAAAGGCAACCAAAACTGCACATAGTATTCCAATCTAACTAAGCTCCTATACAATGATGTAAAACTTCACTACTCCTATGTGCAAAACTTCTTGCAATAAAGGCTAACATTCTGTTAACTTCCTCATAGCTTGCTGTATCTGCATTACTAACCTTCAGTAATGTACTGACAAAAACCATCCAATTCCCTTTGTACATCCAAATTTTCCAATCTCTTACCAGTTAAGAAATACTATGCATATCTGTTCCTTCTACCAAAGTGGATAGTGACACATTTTGTATTTTATGTTGCCCACTCATCAAGCTTGTCCAAACCCTTGTGAAGTCACTTTACACTTTCCTCACAACAAAACATTTTGATTGTATTTCCCACAAATTTGAAAACATTACATTTTGTCCCCATAACAAATTCATATATTTATAGCGAACAACTAAAGCCCAATTGCTATTCCTTGAGGGCTGCTCCCTCATTACAGAAAGACAACTAGTGGTAGTTTAAACTGAGAGTCACCTTGCCTCAAGTGGGTCCTTATGATGATCTCAGCTGGTCCAGGATTCAAATTTATGTTGTTGGCATCATACTGCATGGAAAACCAGCTATGTAGCCAACTCAGTTAACTGACCTCTACTGATTCTGCCTTTACAGACTCACATTCATCTCAGCCAAACCACTTGTTGCAGTTGTGTAGAGCACAGCCTTGCAAAGGCTGTGATTCACATTCAGTAACATGTTGCACAAGCCCCCAGCCCTGTCCATGCATGGGAACTTTATCTTAAAGAAACAGCAACTGGAAGGATTGCATTGTATACATGCTCAATCGCATTCAGGGGCTTGCATAAAGGAGTTGTCACTCCATGGATGGACAAGGTGGTCTTTGGCTCACACCAGCCATCTTTGGAAGGCAAATGAAGGAAGAACCTGCAAGTTATATACAAAAAAAAACTGGCATTATGGAATGATCCAGGATGTCTGGAGCAGATTTCCAAAATGCCAGTATTTTTTATAACTTTCCAAAATATGGTCACCATAATATCAGATGAGTTGAACATCAGCCAAGTGGAAGTATTTGTGATTAACAAAGACAGTTATGCTCACCAATATTGTATATATTCTTCAGTGTCCTTGGAATGCTTCAGCAGATGTCACAGTTCACAGCAGATGACAGTGTCCTGGGATCATTCTAATTTGGTCATGGCATGTGTTACTCTTATTTGGAGGACATTCCATCTAGAAGACCAAAGGCTGTGGGTTTTCTGCATTTTTTCCACACTGTGAGTGGACATTTGGCTGGATATTCTACATATAACTGTTCCACATCTTGTGGAGGCTGATGCTGGTCCTGGGCTCCCAGACACATGTGTTCCTCATCACTTTCCGTGCTGTTCATCGTGCTGAGGCCATAGAGATGATTATAGCTGCTGTGCCTGGATCCAATGATGAAAGCTTCAATCAGCCTGTGGCAGATTATTGGAAACAAAGCAACTTCTTATCAATTTGATCAGTCAGTAGTCGCAGTAAATACAAGTGACAGTTTACCGTGGTTCATGGAGGCCTCTGCCAAAAAGGACAATAGGATGCAACTACATGGATCTTCAACATAACAGACCTCATTCAAATGTAGTCTGCATAAGCTACATCATGTATACGTAGCAGGAAATTGCAAGCAATATAGGACCACCAACACCTTCTCACAACATCCCCCCACATCACTCAAAGAGGACATTGTGAAATACTGACAGCTCAATTATCAAGAAAGCATCTCTGGTACTTTATGCAGCCTGAGATCTTGGAATGTGTTTGTGAATTGTGGAATCAAGGCTTTGCAACTTCAAAGCTTGCTTGAAAATATTTCTGTTTCACAGAGATTACTGGAATGGTTTGTAATGATCAATGTCATGATCAAGATTACTTCTGGCCAGGATTTCTATTTCACATTGATGGTCACTGCCTAAGGTACACATGCAGTATTTTGCAATCATGAATGTCTTTGACCTGAACTTTGTAAGTTCCTGATTAATGCAATTCCACTTGGACAGTTTCACATCTCACAAAAGTACAGCCTCCTCCCTTAGACAAAAAAAAACTATTTGGCTGATGAACATCATCCAATTGGAGAGAAAGGCAGTGCACTGTAAGGATGGACTCTTGGCCAATGATTTAATGACTGAAATATGGAGGTCATATCTTCAGAAAGAGATTCAATTACAGTTAACAATTTTAATCTCTGCCCTCAACATTGTTTCGAAGAAATTAATTTGCTAAAAAGCCAAGCAAATTATTAAGTATTAGTGATATGATTTATCTATTCCATTTGTGAAAGCTCGGCCATGCAACATTTAACCGAATGGTAGATGCACAAGAGTGACTTAAAATAAAGCATTGCATATTATTCATCAATTCCGTTGACAAAGAACAAAAATTTAAGTATTATTGTCATTTATTTATATATTGGCCACAGCTGAAGAAGAAAGATTAGATTAAATTAATATCATCAGTTGTTCTTCTGAAATAGCCTGAACTGTTAGTAAGGCATTTTGTGAAATTTCATATTTTTGTCATCATGAACACCAAACTGGTTTTACATTCCTCAATGTTGTTCTGCAGGTGTTAAACTTGTTCTTGGCTCTTCTTCTCAACTTCTTTTCTGGGGATACACTTACTGCAAATAAAAAGGAAGAAAAAACAACTCCATATAAAGATTATATTAAGAGCTTCCTGCTTACGCTATCTTGCCGAAAAAGAAATAAATCATCTTTGGGGAAAATACAGCCAGATGATCAAACGGATACTTCAGAGACAGACAATGCTCACTTTTCTAATGATGTCCCTTTATCAGACTGCAATATGAAACATCAGATGAGTAAGTATCAGAAAGCTTTATATGTCCGCATTTAAGCACAAAATAAATTGTACTCTTAATCCTTTGTTGTAGAATAAGTATTGCAAATATGTTTAAATATATTTGGATAAAACTTATTATGGTCTGGGTCTGAGCAAAGTATTAATTTATATGTATTCCTATGATCACCAATTCAAGAGAAACATTTATCAATACCTCAGTTGAGGTAGCAAAGGAATGCCTCACAAATGTAGCCAACAAAATCACACATAATTCCTAACTTAAAGTTTTTATCCAGTAGGTTCACATTTAGTATATTTCATGTATTCCTGATTGGCACTGAAGAATATGAATGATGAATACCAAGAATCAAAATGTGCAATTTATGGATATATAGAATAGTAGAGCACAGAAAGAGGCAATTAACCCCATCATGTCAGTTCTGATTCTTTGATAGGGCTATCCAAATAATCCCAATCCTTGTTTTCTCCCATAGTTTTGAACTTTCCCCTTCAAACATTCATCCAATACTCTCTTGAAGGTTACTGCTTTTACCACACATTCAGTACATTCCAGATCACAACAACTCACTGTTTGAAAAAAAATGTTCCCACACTATGTTCTCTGCCTCATCCCATCTGGATCATAAAGTGTAGATCTTTTCTCCATTATCCCGTTGTCCTATATTCTCAATTTGGCTGTTGCACGTTATTAACATAGCTCCAAGAGTCTGAACTTGTATGTATTATTAATAACATCTGCAACTTCCCATTTGAAGATACAGATAAAATCAATTTTAAAATGAATGTTACCAGTAGAGAAATGGCAGATGGAATTTAATCTGAATGAGGTGATGCATTTTGGAAGGTCTAATGCAGGAAAGAAGTATACAACAAACAGCAGAACTCTTAGCAGCATTAACATGCAGAGGAATCTAGGCATACAGGTCCACAGTTGGCTGAAAGTGGCAACACAATTGCATAAAATGGTCAAGAAGACGTATGGCATACTTGCCTTCTTTGGTTGGGACATAGCGTATAAAAATTGGCAAGTCATGCTGCAGTTGTACAGAACTTTAGTTTGGCCACATTTGCAAAATTGTGTACAGTTCTGCTTCCCACACTACCAGAAGGATGAGGAGGCTTTGGAGAGAGTACAGAAAATGTTTGCCAGGATGTTGGTTTATTTGGAGGGTATTAGCTATGAGGAAAGATAGAACAAACTAGGTTTGTCTTCTCTCGAATTTCAGAGACTGAGGAGCAATCTGATCAAAGATTTCAAAATTATAATAGGTATGAAGAGAATGGATTTTCAGAGATGTTTTGCCAGGATAAAAATATCTATTACTATGGAACATAGGTTTAAGGTAAAAGGGAAAATTTCTAAGGGGACAGAAAGTTTTTTTTACATAGAGGGTGGTAAATGGCTGAAATGCACTTCTAAAGGGGTTGGTAAAAGCAGATACAACAGCAATATTTAAGAATCATCTTGACAGGACATAAATAGGCAGGGAATAGAAGGATATGCACATGTAGAAGCAAAAGGATACAGTTTGGAGCCAAAGGATCTGTTCCTGATCTGTACTGTTCTTTGTTCCATGTTAATATAAGCACTATAACCCCATTTACTTTGAATAATCATGCAGCTCTTAAAGTTAACATACAGCACAGCAAAGTTGATTGAATTTTTAGCAAGATAAAATAAAAAGATTCACTTGACATCTAGTTTGTGACTGCATTTAAAATAAACTGATCCCTAAAAAATGTCTTGGGCTTCACACAGGTATGCAATCAGCAGTTGTGTGCTTCACACCAAACATCCATTGGGTTTGCTGACTAAAATAACTCTCAGTACACCTACTACAATAAACCTCATTACACCAACTAAAATAACCCTCATTGCACCTACTACAATAATCCTCATTACACCTATTATAATAAATCTCATTGCACCTGCTAAAATAACCCTCATTACACCTACTAAAATAACCTTCATTATACCTACTATAATAACCCTCATTACACCCACTAAAATAACCCTCATTACACCTACTAAAATGACCCTCATTACACCTACTAAAATAACCCTCATTACACCTACTAAAATGACCATCATTACACCTACTATTATAACCCTCATTACACCTACTAAAATGACCCTCATTACACCTACTATAATAACCCTCATTACACCTACTAAAATGACCCTCATTACACCTACTAAAATAACCCTCATTACATCTACTATAATAACCCTCATTACACCCACTAAAATAACCCTCATTACACCTACTATAATAACCCTCATTACACCTACTAAAATGACCCTCATTACACCTACTATAATAACCCTCATTACACCTACTAAAATGACCCTCATTACACCTACTAAAATAACCCTCATTACATCTACTATAATAACCCTCATTACACCTACTAAAATGACCCTCATTACACCTACTATTATAACCCTCATTACACCTACTAAAATAACCCTCATTACATCTACTATAATAACCCTCATTACACCTACTAAAATGACCCTCATTACACCTACTATTATAACCCTCATTACACCTACTAAAATGACCCTCATTACGCCTACTATAATAACCCTCATTACACCTACCAAAATGACCCTCATTACACCTACTATAATAACCCTCATTACACCTACTAAAATAACCCTCATTACACCTACTAAAATGACCCTCATTACACCTACTATAATAACCCTCATTACACCTACTAAAATGACCCTCATTACACCTACTAAAATAACCCTCATTACATCTACTATAATAACCCTCATTACACCCACTAAAATAACCCTCATTACACCTACTATAATAACCCTCATTACACCTACTAAAATGACCCTCATTACACCTACTAAAATAACCCTCATTACATCTACTATAATAACCCTCATTACACCTACTAAAATGACCCTCATTACACCTACTATTATAACCCTCATTACACCTACTAAAATAACCCTCATTACATCGACTATAATAACCCTCATTACACCTACTAAAATGACCCTCATTACACCTACTATTATAACCCTCATTACACCTACTAAAATAACCCTCATTACACCTACTAAAATGACCCTCATTACGCCTACTATAATAACCCTCATTACACCTACCAAAATGACCCTCATTACACCTACTATAATAACCCTCATTACACCTACTAAAATGACCCTCATTACACCTACTAAAATAACCCTCATTACATCTACTATAATAACCCTCTTTACACCTACCAAAATGACCCTCATTACACCTACTATTATAACCCTCATTACACCTACTAAAATAATCCTCATTATACCTACAAGAAGTGCTACCTGGCCTTCTGTTGACGTGTTCCTTCCCTTTAAATGGGACAAACTGAGTTTTCATTTTGTGCTTTCCACTGATTCATGTCTAAGATTGAAGAATTAGCATATGGGATCATTGATTCAAATCCATAACCTGTGTTTCCAAGAACAGTGTGTTCAATCTGTAATGCAATTTATGTCAATATTTTTGTACCCACAGTTCTGATGCTGGTACAATCAAAAATCTAAATGTAAAGTTTGGAAATTGCTGACCAACTTTAAATTTGCTAATTTTATACTGGGTGGTTCTTGTGATTTTGGGGACAATGTAAGATGACTTCTGGTAGTAACGGCGCTATACAAAGAATAATGTGACATTATTTTCAGCTAAAAGACTTCAAAAATGCATTTAGTTTTTGGAATTTATGAAGACAGGTGATTTTTTTTAAAAATGGAATTCTGTTGTACAATTTTAAATCTGTTGATACTTTCCAAATCATCTTTTTTGTTTGAAGCTAACTATTGTTTCTTGTAGGTATGCAAAATGAAATTAACTTGTCAAGGACTGTTGAGTCAACAGCTTCGCCAACACTGTCAAATAGTGTTGAGCTCCCTTCAACAGGCACAAATGAAGTGCCTACCATCAGTGCTATGTGTGATCCAGCCAGCAGTGGACGGAAGTATGAAAATGGATCAGCAGTCTTGATGGTAACACATGAATGTAATTCTATACAATATCTAGTCTTATAGTCACTGAGGCCAAAATGACTTGATGGCAGCTCCAACAGTGGAGACACAGCAGAACAGAACCTATATTTGTTTTTGCAGTAAGTCACAGTCTACATCTGCAATTGTGAGATTGTCAAAGGGGATTACATCACTTTCCACCCCAATTCATATTTGTAAAGCTCTTTTGAACCAAAGGTAAAAATAAACTTTGGCGTGTTCAGCTTCCAACTGGCAGAAGGTAATGTATTACCTTCGTGTTGAAAATACTTAAAGCCTTTCTAAAATCCCTAAAGTGATCCAGATATCTTGTTTTTTTCTGATGTCTGTAAGTAGTATTCAGTAGTGGTCCTAGAGAAATCCCCAACGTTCTGGGGGAAAAGAAAGATCTTCCTAAATTCCACACCACTTGATCAGAAAATTGTTGGAATGACAAAACTGAATTATCACAAAGTCAGATTTCATTGCAAATGCCACTCGGTCTCTGATCATGGCTGAAATTTCAATGTCACGATATTTTAATTAATTAAGCATTGTGGAAAAAGCCTTTAAAATAAAGTAGACAATACCTTCTGTGTTTCAGATAAGTATTCTAAAATGGAAGTGCAGTTTTTATACAAGCAACTGTGCAGACATTTTACATATTGAGTGAGATTCCACAGAGAGAAATGTCTTAACTGCTTATTTGTCAAATTGAAATGTTCTCTTTCAATTGCTATGGTACATAGCCATCTAGACATATTTATAAGGAACTTAAAATTAAAGAGCTATTAAGATTTATCTATTAATCTGGGCAACTAAAGCGTAAGAATACTTGTTGTACTTCCTTCTATAAACAATGATATTTTACAAAATAATTCATTCTTTTGTTCATTTATGGGATGCAGACCTTACTGCTATCTAAGGCACACAATAGTTGTCCTAAGAAAATGATCATGAATATTTTTCTTGAACTCTACGTAATGGTTTGATACAGCTTGGTTCCTTGCAGGATCAACTCCCAGTGCAGTAAACAGTTAACTACATTTGTATGAACTGCAGTTACATATAGACCACGTTGGTTGAGTATGGCAGCTTTACTCTTCAAATTGAATTCAAATTCTCAAATTGCCATGGTCGAATTTCTATCCATGCTCTCTCGAATTATTTAGTTCATTAATGTAATCATTTCTCAACCAAATATCTTCTACGTATTACTTTATGAAATATGTTTCTTCATGTAAAATAAAACACATTTATTGGCCACAAGAAAAGCTTTATAACTAAATTTTATACAGGCAAGGAACGAGTTTTGTTCATGAACTTTAAAGCAGTTAAGAACTCAGTATAAATTTATCCAATGAGTGTACACAGGATGCACAATGTTAATGTTCTACTCAGTTGCATCTTTACCAATCAAATTCAGCATTTAGGAAACTAGGAGTCTTATAGAAAGTGCAATGGGACACAGACTTGTAATTTTGGATGGGGGCATACCCGTCATTCCATCACAAGGACAATTATCTGAAATGGTGCTTTAAAAATTATGGGCAAAAGTGCGATCACTGAATGCATAAGAATTAATTTCTAGATGATGCATCCAATTGCTGCAGTGTGAAATGCTGTTTACATGTAGAAGGGCACGAGAGAAGTAATAAGAGAGACTGAGATAGGATTTGGAGATTGCAGCAGAGGTTCAAATGGGGATATGAAGCCAGGCAGGGTAGGATTGCTGAGAAGGAGTCAGCAGCTGTGATCCAGATTTTGGTTCAAACCAAGATGCTGTACATTCCTTGAAGCTGAGATCATGGATGGTGGAGCCTTTGTTAGCAAGGACATTGACATTTTATAACAAAACTGAAGTATTTATCAGTATCTAGATTAGAATGGTGCTGGAAAAGCACAACAGTTCTGGCAGCATCCAAGGAGCAGTAAAATCAACATTTCGGGCAAAAACCCTTCATCAGTATTACAGGCAGAGAGCCTGAAGGGTGGAGAGATAAATGAGAGTAGGGTGGGAGGAGATTGGATAGACACTAAATCAATACTTTTCGTCAGTATTCACTCAGGAACAGGACATTGTTGCTGATGTGAATATTGAGTCACAAGTGATTAGAATGGATGGCTTTGAGGTATGTAGGGAAGAGGTCTGGGGAATACTGGAAAGGGTGAAAATAGATAAGTCCCCTGGACCTGATGGCATTTATTCTAGGATCCTCTGGGAAGCTAGGGAGGAGATAGCGGAGCCATTGGCCTTGATTTTTATGTCGTCGTTGTCTACAGGAATAGTGCGAGAAGACTGGAGGATAGCAAATGTGGTCCCCTTGTTCAAGAAGGGAAGTAGGGATAGCCCTAGTAACTATAGGCCAGTGAGTCTCACTTCTGTTGTGGGCAAAGTCTTAGAGAGAATTGTAAGGGATAGGATTTATGAACATCTGGATAGGAATAATGTGATCAAGGATAGTCAGCATGGTTTTGTGAAGGGCAGGTCGTGCCTCACAAATCTTATTGAATTCTTTGAGAAGGTGACCAAGGAAGTGGACGAGGGTAAAGCAGTAGATGTAGTGTATATGAATTTTAGCAAGGCGTTCGATAAGGTACCCCATGGTAGGCTACTGCAAAAATTACGGAGGTATGGCATTGAGGGTGCATTAGAGGTGTGGTTAGGAAGTGGCTGGCTGGAAGGAGACAGAGGGTAGTAGTTGATGGTGTAGGTACATCTTGGAGTGCAGTTACTAGCAGTGTTCCACAAGGATCTGTTTTGGGACCATTGCTGTTTGTCATTTTTATAAATGACCTGGAGGAGGGGCTTGAAGGCTGGGTGAGCAAGTTTGCGGATGATACGAAAGTCGGTGGAGTTGTGGACAGCGAAGAAGGATGTGGCAGGTTACAGCAGGATATAGATAAGCTGCAGAGCTGGGCAGAAAGGTGGAAAATGGAGTTCAATGTAGCTAAGTGTGAAGTCATTCACTTTGGTAAGAATAACAAGAAGATGGATTACTGGGCTAATGGTAGGCTACTTGGTAGTGTGGATGAGCAGAGGGATCTTGGTGTCCATGTACACAGATCTCTGAAAGTTGCCACCCAGGTAAATAGTGCTGTGAAGAAGGCATATGGCGTACTGGGCTTTATTGGTAGAGGAATTGAGTTCCGGAGTCCTGAGGTCATGTTGCAGTTGTATAAGACTCTGGTGCGGCGTCACCTGGAGTTTTGGTCGCCATACTATAGGAAGGATGTGGAGGCATTGGAACGGGTGCAGAGGAGGTTTACCAGGATGTTGCCTGGCATGGTAGGAAGATCGTATGAGGAAAGGCTGAGGCACTTGGGGCTGTTCTCATTGGAGAAAAGAAGGTTTAGGGGAGATTTGATAGAGGTGTACAAGATGATTAGGGGTTTAGATAGGGTTGACAGTGAGAACCTTTTTCCGCTAATGGAATAAGCTGTTACTAGGGGACACAGCTTTAAATTAAGGGGAGGTTGGTATAGGACAGATGTTAGGGGTAGATTCTTTACTCAGCGGGATGTGAGTTCATGGAATGCCCTGCCAGTATCATTGGTGGACTCTCCCTCTTTATGGTCATTTAAGCGGGCATTGGATAAGCATATGGAGGTTATTGGGCTAGTGTAGGTTAGGTAGGCTTCAGTCGGCGCAACATCGAGGGCCGAAGGGCCTGTACTGCGCTGTATTTTTCTATGTTCTATGTTCTATGATTGTAATTGTTGGAGAGCAATTATTTCAGCTCCAAGACATCTCTGCAGAAGTTCCTCAGGGTAGTGTTCTAGGTACAACCATCTTCACCTGCTTCATCAGTGACCTTCCCTCCATCTTAAGGTCAGAAGTGGGGATGTTCACCAATGTTTAGCACAATTCACAACTTCTCAGATACTGAAATAGTCCACATTCAAATGCAACAAGACCTGGGCAATATCCAGGCAAGTAACATTCATGCCACACAAATGCCAGGCAATGGCCATCTCCAATAAGTACCAGCACCCCTTGACATTCAATGGTGTTACCATCACTGAATCCTCCCTATCAACATCCTGAGCGTTTTTAACAATCAGAAACTCAAAGATTTACCAGTGGCTTCAATAGAAGGTCAGGGCCAGGAATACTGCAGTCTATCACTTATAAGGCACAAGATCATCAACTTAAAACCTGACATCTATAAGACACTATTGGTCATTAGCACCAGCACCATTGTATTCAACAATCTGTAAACTCAGGCCCACTAAATCCTCCACTTGACCATCACCATCCAATCAGGAGTTCGACCCTAGTTAAATGAAGTGTGCAAGACGGCATGCCAGGAGCGGCACTTGGTGCATGTGAAAATGAAGTTTCAATCTGCTGGAGATATAACGCAGGAATAATGCAGGCCATGCAGGAGAAATAGCAAATGATAGACAGGGCTATCTGATCCCACAACCACTACATTTTACAGTCCTGCCACATCCAGTCATGAATAATGGTGGACAATTGAAAATTACACAAAAATTAAAATGAGAACTGCCCACAAATATCCTCATCCTCATTGTGAGGGAGTCCTGCAAATCAATGCAAAAGATAAGGCTAAAGCATTTGCAACAATCTTAAGTCTAGTTGTTAAGTGGATCAACCAACTCAACCTCCCCCTGAAGCAGCTGAATGCACTGGATAGCTCAAACACTATGGTTCCTGACTGCAGTAGTACTGATGACTTATACTCCAGAACTAGCTGTGGCCCTAGCCAAGCTTTTCTGGTACAGTTATAAAACAGGTATCTAACACTGCTTGGGAAGATTAAGGCTCTCTCAGGGAGTGTTCTAATGCTGAGCACTACTCCTTCAAACAGAAGAGAAGAATAATCCTTTGATCTTTGGACAACTAAACCCCAAACTTTCATGCCACTTGTCCAATAATGGAAGCACGAGCTGTCACCTTTCATCTATGTGCATCCAAGCTTCATGGCACATCAGCTGCTGTACCTAACAGGTCTTTTACTTTCCTGCTCACTCCTTCCCCTCAGAGAGTCACTTTGCTTGTTGCTGTCATGGCAGCCACATTGTTCTAATGATTCCATAATACTCAATCTATCTGCAAAGGAGGCCGGAGACTCTTTTCCTGCATTGGCCTCTGGTGGACCTCACAGCTACTGGACTGCACTACAGTCTTCACCCAGAATTCCTCAATCAGACAGAAGGGTCTTCTGATGCCATTGGTGAAGAAGAATGCCTCCTGTCACTCTTAGCAGTCCTGGAGGAGAAGCGACATAGAAGGATTGCTGAATTATGAGCTGATCCTTTGTCAGTCATGAGCCAGTTTCAGATGGACATTCCCTCCTTAAGGCCAAGCACAGATTAGGATATACAAAACAGAGTCTAGAGATCTGGCTGATGATCTTGGGTTCAGAAGAATACAAGAAGGCTGAGCCTGGAGATTTGGGCAGAAATTGGATTCCTGTCAGATTATACAGTGTTGAAGCTGCTGGCTTGTAATCATTGCATGCATGTTCAGATGCTACTTTAAGAGATGCCCATTCTACTAATAGTGGAATCAACAATTTCTGCCTGTCTCTTTTTACAAAATTGGCTGGCCACTGCCCCTCCACCATAGCTTTTGATCGACCTGCAAATACTCATATTCAGTTAATCATTGCGAGCAGATGTGACATGCACTTTCTGCTCTCCTGATCTTCTGTTTTGCTCTCCACTGATGGGAATGCCGAATGTTCTCAATATTTTCTGTTTACACATTGGTAAGAAGTTTGTCACCAAACTCTGAAGCTGTAGACCATATTATATACTATTATGTAGCTATGTATAACTGGAAAAGTTAACTTGTGATGATCATCATTTTTGCATCATTGGACAAAGTGGTTCAACCCATTATTCTTTTCTTACATTAGCTCGAGACGGTGGAGGAAGAGCAGCAGGAAGCAGAACGTGAACGCTATCGTCCATCTGGGAACACAGGTTGCCCAGAAATAACAGAGCAGTCAAACGATAAACCTGTTAATGAAGATAATAAAACCGATGGTGAGAAGCCTCTATGCTCAGTTGAAGAGGAAGGCATGGAGGATGAAGAACAAAAAACAGAAGTCAAAACAATGCAGCCCTGCTTGCCAGCCATGTGCACTGAAAAATGCATTTGTTGTAATGCACTTAAAACAACCTTCTTGGGAAAGCTCTTCCTTTCACTGAGGACACTGATGTTCAAAGTGGTGAATAATCGTGTGTTTGATGGCAGTGTACTGTTTGTCATACTTTTGAGTACAATGACACTGGTAAGTTCTAATAGATTGAAAGAAAATCTATTGTTGGCCTCAACATTTATAGACAAGTGGTCACAAACCAGTGTAGCGTTGGAGTTAACCCTGGTTTCGATCTGGTCCTACTTTAAAATTGAATGTTTTGGCAGCCAGGGCTTTTTTTTTGTTTTCTTTGTCATCAGACCAAATGCGTATTCAAAAATATGATTGTTCAAATATATATTATGTATATAAACTCAGAACTCTTGGCATCAAATTTAGCTTCAACTCCCATGTCACAATTAATATTCTTGCATGATTCCACTGACTTTGCATATGTTTGGCCTCCATAGAATTTAGTTTGTTTTGGAATTAATAATCTAACACTAGGCCAAAGGCAGGTTAGTAACTTAGAAACTGTTCCTTGACATGTGTTGAGAATTTAATGCTCTTCTCAATTCATAGAGTGGTTAGAGTGTAGTCGAAGCCCTATTGATGGCAGACCAATTAAATACATATTTTGTTCTATCTTCACAAAGGAGAACACAAAAAAGGTCACAAAAATTATGGGGGATGCCTAGTCTACTGAGAAGAAGGAAGTGAAGGAAATCAGTATTAGTAGGGAAATGATGTTGGGGAAATTGATGGGAATAAAACCTGACAAATCCCCACTGCCCAATAATCTACATCCCAGATTACTTAAGGAAGTGGTCCTAGAGGTAGTGGATGAATTGATGGTCACCTTTCAAGATTCCATAGATGCTGGAAAAGTGCCTATGGATTGGAGGATACCTAATATAACTTCACTACTTAAAAATGGAGGTAGAGAGAAAACAGTTAGCTTGACATTGACAGTTGGATAATGGTTTATTTCTTTTAAAAGTTTTAACATTGCACACTTGGAAAACAATGCCGGATCGGACAGGTTAGCATTGGTTTACAAAAGGAAAATCATGGTTGACAAATCCCCTGGAATTTTTTGAGGATGATAACTAGTGGAGTTGATTGGGGAGAATCAATGGATATGGTTTCCTTGGACTTTTAGAAGGGTTTTTGATAAGGTCCCACATAAGGAATTCGTATGTAAAATTAAATTACATGGGCTATGGGGTAGCGCCCATGAGTAACTTAACAATACATCCGTTCCATTCCAAATATCATATTCATGCTCATTGTCCAGAAGTATACACAAATAATTGTTCTTTGAATCAGAGATTCATAGAGTCTTACAGAACAGAAACTGAAATTTGGTCCAACTCCACGTCAAACACATTTCCCAAACTAAACCCATCCCATTCGTATGTGTGAACCACCCTCTGTGTGAAAAACTTGCCATTTAGGTCCCTTTTAAATTTTTTTGCACTCACGTTAAAAATATGCCTTCCAGTTCATGAGGTACCAGAATGCAGCTTTGTTCATTAAATCATATCCAATTCTTGTGTCTTTAGCAGAGGTGTGGATCAACTAAAAAGGAAAGTATAAAAATTAAAGAGCATTATATATATATAGCAATGAAAATTTTATAAGGTAAAAAAAATGACAGTAATCTCAACAATTATGGAGAGAAGAACGGAAGAGATGATAGGATTAGATGGAAGACACTGTGGTATAATCATCATATTTTCACCTCATAAAGTCAACCTATGGTCCTTTCAATTCTTGCAAGATATCCCCTCACCCTCTCCAATGTCCACGAACATGCTGTTTCCTCTCAAATCTGTGTCTGTCATTCCCAGAACTCCACGCCTGAAGCACTGCCACAGTATTGAAATGGCTCTCACCAAATCACAGACAAAATCCTATGTGACTGTGAATACAGTAAACTATCCTTCCTTGTCCTTCTCAATCTTTAACATGGTTGACTACACCACCTTCTTGAAACTTTCCATTCATGCAGCTAGGCGAATGCATCTATCTAACTCCATTCTTTTTTCATCTAATCATAACTCAATTATTAGTTGCATTATCTTCTCTTCTTACACCTGTATATTACCTCGTATGAAGCCCAAAGATACACCCTTTGCTTCCTCCTTTTACTCATCTGCCCCTCAGTGACATCATTAGTTTTCACATTTATGATAGCTGAAAATGTGTTGCTGGTTAAAGCACAGCAGGTCAGGCAGCATCCAAGGAACAGGACATTCAACGTTTTGGGCCAGAGCCCTTCATCCTGGAGAGTGTTCCAGGCAGGCTAAGATAAGGAGGTCAAGGTGAGGGTGATAGGCTGGGTTGGGTGGGGGCGGAGAGGTCAGGAAGAAGATTGCAGGTTAGGAGGGCGGTGCTGAGTTCGAGGGAATCGACTGAGACAAGGTGAGGGGAGGGGAAATGAGGAAACTGGAGAAATCTGAGTTCATCCCTTGTGGTCGGAGGATTCCCAGGCGGAAGATGAGGCGCTCTTCCTCCAACCGTTGTGTTGTTATGTTCTGGCGATGGAGGAGTCCAAGGACCTGCATGTCCTCGGTGGAGTGGGAGGGAGAGTTAAAGTGTTGAGCCATGGGGTGGTTGGGTTGGTTGGTCCGGGTGTCCCAGAGGTGTTCCCTGAAGCATTCTGCAAGTAGGCGGCCTGTCTCCCCAATATAGAGGAGGCCACATCGGGTGCAGCGGATGCAATAGATGATGTGTGTGGAGGTGCAGATGAATTTGTGGCGGATATGGAAGGATCCCTTGGGGCCTTGGAGAGAAGTAAGGGAGGAGGTGTGGGCGCAAGTTTTACATTTCCTGCGGTTGCAAGGGAAGGTGCCGGGAGTGGAGGTTGGGTTGGTGGGGGGTGTGGACCTGATGTGGGAGTCGCGAAGGGAGTGGTCTTTGCGGAACGCTGATAGGGGAGGTGAGGGAAATATATCCCTGGTGGTGGGGTCCGTTTGGAGGTGGCAGAAATGACGGCGGATGATACGCTGTATACGGAGGTTGGTGGGGTGGTAGGTGAGAACCAGTGGAGTTCTGTCTTGGTGGCGGTTGGAGGGGCGGGGCTCAAGGGTGGAGGAGCGGGAAGTGGAGGAGATGCGGTGGAGGGCATCGTCGATCACGTCTGGGGGGAATCTGCGGTCCTTGAAGAAGGAGGCCATTTGGGCTGTACGGTACTGGAACTGGTCCTCCTGGGAGCAGATGCGGCGGAGACTAAGGAATTGGGAATATGGGATGGCGTTTTTACAGGGGGCAGGGTGGGAGGAGGTGTAGTCCAGGTAGCTGTGGGAGTCAGTCGGTTTATAGTAGATGTCTGTGTTGAGTCGGTCGCCCGAGATAGAAATGGAAAGGTCTAGGAAGGGGAGGGAGGAGTCTGAGACAGTCCAGGTGAATTTGAGGACGGGATGGAAGGTGTTGGTAAAGTTGATGAACTGTTCAACCTCCTCGTGGGAGCACAAGGCAGCACCGATACAGTCATCGATGTAGCGGAGGAAAAGGTGGGGGGTGGTGCCAGTGTAGTTGCGGAAGATGGACTGTTCCACATATCCTACGAAGAGACAGGCATAGCTGGGGCCCATGCGGGTGCCCATGGCAACTCCTTTAGTTTGGAGGAAGTGGGAGGATTGGAAAGAGAAGTTATTCAGGATGAGGACCAGTTCAGTAAGTCGAAGGAGGTTGGAGAGTGTGCCAGGCAGGCTAAGATAAAAGGTAGGGAGGAGGGACTTGGGGGAGGGGCGATGGAGATGTGATAGGTGGAAGGAGGTCAAGGTAAGGGTGATAGGCCGGGGTGGGGTGGGGGCGGAGAGGTCAGGAAGAAGATTGCAGGTTAGGAGGGCGATGCTGAGTTCGAGGTAATCGACTGAGATAAGGTGAGGGGAGGGGAAATGAGGAAACTGGAGAAATCTGAGTTCATCCCTTGTGGTTGGAGGGTTCCCAGGTGGAAGATGAGGCGGATTTGGATGAAGGGCTCTGGCCCGAAACATCAAATTTCCTGTTCCTTGGATGCTGCCTGACCTGCTGTGCTTTAACCAGCAACACATTTTCAGCTCTGATCTCCAGCATCTGCAGACCTCACTTTTTACTCGAAGACTTCACATATATGATACCCAAGTTTACCTCACCACCATTTCTCTCATTCCTGAATGGTTCTGAATTGTCACACAGCTTGTCCAACTAAAGTTTTTAAAAGCTGCTGCTATTTGTTTTTTGGAATTCCATACACTTTGTTCCCTAGCCACCACTTTATCAGCTCCCTGAAAATGGTCTGAGGCTGAGCCAGATTACTTGCAACTTTAATGCCATATTCAACCCTGCGATGAGTTCTCAATCACAAATCTGCACCATCACCAATGCTGTTCATTTCCACCTCTATAACAACAACTCTTAACTTGCACCGATCCTTTTCATCCAATGCACATGGCTATACATTGGCTCCAAGTTAAGAAAATTATTGTATTCAAAATGTTCATGCTGTTTCATAATCCCTCCATGATATTACCCCTCAGCCACATCTCCGTAAATTTCATGATACACAGAACCTTCTGTGCTATCTGCATTGCACCAGTGCTAGCTGCTTGAACAGCCTTGACTATAATCAGGTGGTGGCATTTCCTTAGCTGTCAAAGCACTAATTTTAGACATCTACAGTTTTCTTTCCTCATTTAGGACAGTCCTTAAAACTGAACACCTTTTCCAAACTTTTATTTGTTTGCTTTACTATTCCCTTACATGGCTTAGTTCAAATTAAATTGAATAAGGTTCCTGCAAAGCACCTGGGGACGTTTTACCACTGTAACAATGCTGTATATAAGTTGCTGTAATCACTAGCCATTAGTTTCAGATTCTATGTAATTCAATATCATTCAAGCTGGCATGATTAGGTAGTAGGAGTATGCATAAGAGGGAAATCAGGAGGACAAAAATGGGATATAAGATAGCTTTGACAAATAGTGTTAAGGAGAATCCAAAGGGATTATATAAATACATTAAAGTCAAAAGGATAACTAGGGAGAGATAGGGCTCCTTAAAGATTAGCAAGGCCCCTATATATGGAGCCACAGGAGAGGGGAGAGATACCAAACAAGTATTTTGCATCAGTGTTTACTGGGGAGAAGGATATAGAAGATATAGAACGTGGGGAAATAATTAGTAACATCTTGAAAAATGTCCATATTATGGAGGAGGAGATGTTGGACATTTTAACATGCAAAGAAGTGGATGAATCCCAGGACCTGATCAGGCGTACCCGAGAACTCTGTGGAAAGCTAGGGAAGTGATTGCTGGGCCTGTTGCTGAGATATTTGTATCATTGATAGCCACAGGTGAGGTGTTGGAAGACTGGAGGTTAGCTAACGTGGTGCCACTGTTTAAGGAGGGTGGTAAGGACAAGCCAAGGAACAATAAACTGCTGGGGATCCTGAGGGGCATGTGTTTGGAAAAAGTGAGGACTGCAGATGCTAGAGATCAGTGTCAAAAAGTATGGCACGAACTGAATAGGGATAGTCACCATGGCTTTGTGCAGGGAAAATCATGTCTCATGAACTTGAGTGATTTTTTTAAAGAGGTAAGCAAGCTATTTGATGAGGGCAAAGCAGTGGACATGATTTTTATGGACTTCAGTAAGCCATTCGACAAAATTCCTCATGACAGACTGGTTAGCAAGGTTAGATCACATGGAATAAAGGGAGAATTAGTCATGTGGATACAGACTGGTTGGAAGGTAGAAGACAGAGGGTGGTGGTGGAGGGTTGCCGTTTAGACTGGAGGCCTGTCACCAGTGGTGTAGCACAAGGATCGGTGCTGGGTTCACTGCTTTTCATCGTTTATATAAATGATTTGGATATGAATATAGGAGGTATAATAAGTAAGTTTGCACATGACACAAAAATTGGAGGTGGACAATGAAGAAGGTTATCTCAGAGTACAACAGGATCTTGATCAGATGAGCCAATGGACCGAGGAGTGGCAGATGGAGTTTATATAAATGTGAGGGGCTGTATTTTAGGCAGACAATTCAGGGCAGGACTTATACACTTAATGGTCAGGTCTTGGGGAGTGTTGCTGAGCAAAGAGACCTTGGAGTGCAGGTTCATAGTTCCTTGAAAGTGGAGTTGCAGTTAGATAGGATTGCGAAGAAGACATTTGGTATGCTTGTCTTTATTGGTCAGTGGATTGCGTATAGGAGTTGGGAGATCATGTTGCGGCTGTACAGGATATTGATTAGGCCACATTTGGAATATTGTGTGCAATTCTGGTCTCTCTGCTATAGTTTGGATGTTATGAAACTTGAAAGGGTTCAGAAAAGATTTGCAAGGATGTTGCCAGGGTTGGAGAAATTGAGATATAGGAAGAGGCTGAATAGGCTGGGGCTATTTTCCCTGGAGTGTAAAAGGCTGAGAGGTGACCTTATAGAAGTTTATACAATTATGAGGGGCATGGATATGGTAAATAGACAAGGTCTTTTCCCAAGGGTGGGGCGTCCAAAACTAGAGGGCATAGCTTTACGGTGAGAGGGGAAAGATTTAAAAGAGACCTAAGCAGCAACTTTTTCATGCAGAAGGTGTGCGTGTATGGAATGGGCCACCAGAGGAAGTGGTGCAGGCTGGTACAATTACCACATTTAAAAGGCATCTGAACGGGTATATGAATAGGAAGGGTTTAGAGGGACATGGGCCAAGTGCTGGCAAATGGGACTAGATTTATCTAGGATATCTGGTCAGCATGGACGGGTTGGACTGAAAGGTCTGTTTCTATACTGTATATCTCTGTGATTCTATGCTCTGTATCTCACTAAAGACAAATATAAATTACATTTGTTAAAATAATCAAAGCAGGAGTTTCATACAGAATTGTTGAAGGATTTGTGAAATAATTTATTGCACACAGTAATTTCAATTCCTTAGCCACAAGGAATATTAAGCAACAGATTAATCAGGAGTGTCTTCACAATATGTAACATAATTCCATATTTATTGTTTCTACATCAATCAATATTTTGACCTTATTCAAAATGCCTCAGATTGAGTCTAACATATCCTCCATTGCTCAAACTTTTTCAAGAAGTCTGACTTCTTTCTTCATTTTAAATACTACTTTAATCCTGAATAACAATTCAGCTTTTATTCTCCTGCCCAACTCCTGCTAATCCTTGTCTCCAATTGTTATACTCTGGGAGGTTCTTCAAGTACTTTTCACATGACTGAACAAATATGTTTGTTATCTTACAAAAGATACTTCTGCTGTTTCAAGCCTGTAACCACAAAACCATAAAACATATAAACAGAAGTAAGCCAGAAGAATAGCCTTCGAGTCTGCTCTGTCATTCAATAGCATCATGGCAAATCTGATCATCCTCGACTCTATGTTCCTACCTTTTCCTCTTGACCCTTGATTCCCTTACTGAAAACCTGTCTACGTCAAATTTCAATATGCTCAGTGGCCCAGCCTCAACAGTTATGTGTGGTAAAGAACTCCACAGGTTCACTATCGTCTTAGAAAAGAAACTCCTCTTCACCACTGCCTTAGAGAGATGACTCTTACTCTTGAGGTTATGCCCTCACAAGGGGAAGCAACATTTCTGCATTGACCTGACATTTTGCCACAATATATGTTTTGCAATTAACCTTTCTTTGGCACCATCATTTCAGAGCTCCAACAGAAAGTAGTTAATTAGCTTTTTAATCCTGTCCTTGTGATGATGTTGCTGTAACTTGCCAAAAGGAGCTGAAATGTTCCTCTTTTTATTATTCATTCATGAGATGTGGGTGCCCTGGCCAGGCCAGCATTCATTATCCATCATTAATTGCCTAGAGGACAGTTAAGTGTCAACCTCATTGCTGTAGATCGAGAATCACATGTCAGCCAGACCAGGTAAAGGTGGCAGTTTCCTTTCTTGAAAGATATTAGTGAATCAGATGGATTTTTCTGACATTCAACATGGCCATCATTCATCTTCTAATTCCAGACATTTATTGAATGCAAGTTCTACCATCTGCTACAGAACATTAGCAAGGTTTCCAGAATAATCTAGCAAAATACCACTGGACCATCACCGAACCTTTACACTAAAGCACAGTTTAGACCAGGAGCTCTAAATACTATTTAGTGCCAGCTTTGATCAGATGTTAGTGTGGCTGCATTGAGACAAAAGCTTGTCTGTATATGAACCATTGCAGAGATTTGAGCTTAAACGTATATGTTCACACTTGAGTTAACACAAGAGAACTGGAAGACTGCATTATCAGAATTTCCATCTATCAGATGAATCTTTAAATCAAAGCCCCATTAACCATCACTGAGATGTAAACAGTAACACTATTTCAGAATAGTTTGTGGAACCTTGCTATCTACAAATTGCATGTCACACTCTTACATTACGATAAGGACTTCATTGGCTGTGAAGTGACTTGATGTATCTTGAGGTCACAAAATGCACTAAAGTGAAATGTAAGTCTGTCTTTTTTTCAATGTTAGACATTTGCTCATCTTACCTTGTGACCACTTTCTCGTGAAGAATTTTGTTGGGTACTACTTTGGACATGCGGCATGTTATGTCACTATTTTATTCAGAACTCAGAAATTCTAAACCACTAAAATGTGAAAGGATTTCAGAGAGTAGATAGAAAATATTACCTCGGGGTGGGGGGTGGGGGTGAAATCAAGAATAATTGGATATAATGTTAAAATTGGAACTGAATTAATTTAAAATATAACCCAGAAATACTTCTTGATGGAAGGATGGTAGAAATCTGGTAAATTTTTTTTCCCTCAGAAGGTCGTGAATGCTAATTGCTGCTTTCAATAATGAAATCAATCATTTTTGATATAGAGTTAAGGCAGGTAAATGAGGTTAAGACACAGATCTGGGATAATCTCATATGTAGGGGCATAGAAAACAAAAGCAAGATGAGGTATTTCAGCCCATCAAGCCTGCTCCATCATTCAATATTACCGTGGTTGATTCTCTACCTCAATGCCATACTGCCTCCCCCATCCCATATCCCATAACACCTTTCTCTTCAAGAAATAAACCAATATCTGCTTCTTAAATATTCAGTTAGTTGACCTCAATCACCTTATATAGTACAGGATTCCACAAGATCGCAAACCCCTGTGTGAAGAAATTTATTGAAAAGGCAGACAGATAAAGATAAACTATTTCCATTTTTTGGGGATTATACAACTAAGGGGTATAGTCTGAGAATTCGGGCCAGACCATTCCAGAGAGATGTTAGGAAGCACTTCTACACACAGAAAGTGGTTAATGTTTAGAACTCTTCCACAAATGACAGTGGGTGCTGGATCAGTTGTTAATTTTAAGTCTGAGATAGATCATTTTTGTTTTGCAACTGTGTTAGTGAAAAGGGCCAAAGGTAGGTAAATGGAGTTAGGCTACAGATTAGCAGTTGAATGGTGGAATGGGCTCGAGGGAATGAAGGCTTGCTTCTGTTCCTCTCTTCCTCAGTTCTAAATGGTTGACACTGTATTCCAAGACCATGGACTCTTAAAACAAAAAACAATACAGCACAGGAACATGCCCTTTGGCCCGCCAAGCCTGCACAACCACATTTTGTTCTTCCATGCTAAAACAGTCTTCAATTACAGGACCCACATCCCTCTATTCCCTTCCTATTCATGTATTCATCCAGGTGCTTCTTGTGTCTGCTTCCACCACCTCGTCTGGCAATGCGTTTCAAGCACACACCATCCTTTGTGTGAAAAACGTGCCTCACATACCTCTTTTAAGCTTTCCCCCTCACATCTTGAGCCTGTGTCCCCTAGTAACTGACTCTGCCAATCTGGGAAAATGCCTCACACTTTCCACTCTATCCATGCCATTCACAATCTTATAAATTTCTATTAGGTCTCCCTCCAGTGAAAACAAACCCAGCCTATCCAAACTTTCTTCATAGCTAAAATCCCCCATATCAGGCAACATCCTGGTAAAATCTTTTCTGTCAAGAGTGTGGTGCTAGAAAAGCACAGCAGGTCAAGCAGCATCTGAAGAGCAGGAAAATCGACTTTTCGGGCATAAGCCCTTCTTTCCTACTTTCCTTACATAGTTCAAGGGAAACATCATCTCTGCTTCCAGTAGGTCCACCCTGTCATTCTATACATTTCATTGAGATCCCCTGTCATTTTTCTGAAATCCAGTAAATAAAGGCCTAGTCAACCCAATGTCACTTTAGCCAACAAACCCGCCATTCTGAGAACACATCTGCTGAACCTTTCATAGAACATAGAACATAGAAAAGTACAGCACAGTACAGGCCCTTAGGCCCATGATGTTGTGCCGAGACTTAATCCTAATGTAAAATATAGTAACTTAACCTACGCACTCCTCAACTCACTGCTATCCATGTACATGTCCAGCAGTCACTTAAATGTCCCCAATGACTTCACTTCCACCACCTCAGCTGGCGACGCATTCCATGCATTCACAACTCTCTGTGAAAAGAACTGACCTCTGATGTCTCCTTTATATCTTCCTCCTAATATCTTCAAACTATGACTTCTCGAACCAGTCAATCCTGCTGTGGGGAAAAGTCTCTGGCTATTGACTCTATCTATTCCTCTCATTATTTTGTACACCTCAATCAGGTCTCCTCTCTTCCTCCTTCTCTCCAGGGAGAAAAGTCTGAGCTTATTCAACCTTTCTTCATAAGGCAAGCCCTCCAGTCCAGGCAGCATCCTGGTAAACCTTCTTTGCACCCTCTCCAAAGCCTCTGTATCTTTCCTCTTGTAGGGCGACCAGAACTAGACACAATATTCCAAGTGTTTCCTGAACTCCCTCTACGATGAGTATATTTTGCTACAGGGAAAGGAGACTAAAACTATACATAACACCCCAGGTGTGGTCTCACCAAAGCCCTGTACAGCTGCACTAAGATATCCTTGCCTTGAACTTAAGTCTTCTTCCAGAGGAATCTAACACACCATTTGCCATCCTAACTGCTTGCTACACATGTATACTTGCTTTCAGTGACTGGTATGCAGGACATCCAGGTCCCTTTGCACATCAACAATTTCCTATTTATCGTTATTTATACAACACTCAGCCACTCTGTTTCTCTTACTGAAGTAGACTAATTCACTCTTAGCCACGTTATATTGCACATGTACTTACCCACTCACCTTTTCTAAATCATGTTGAAACCTGTTTACGTCCTCCTCACTACTTATACTTCCTCCTATTTCTGAGTCATCAGCAAACTTGGAAATATTACATTTAATTCCCTCATCCAAGCTGTTGATATATATTGTGAATAGCTAGGGCACTAGTACTATTTACCCCATCAATCATTACCCTCCACTGCTAAAATGACCCATTTATCTCTGTGCCCTAGTTCCTATCTTCTAAACAAGTCTCAGTGCATGTCACTGTGTCATCTCCCATCTCATGTGTTAAATTTTGCACACTAACCTCTAATATGGGACTTTATCAAAAGCTTTCTCAAAATCCAAATACACCGCATCCACTGTTCTGCCTCATCTATTCCACTAGTTATGTTGTCAAACACCCCTGTAGGTTTGTCAAACATGATTTCCCTTTCATAAATGAATCCATATTGATTTTCTGTAATGTTGTTGGTATTTTCTAAGTGCCCTATTATTATATCCTTTACAAAAAGACTCCAGCATGTTCCCTACTACTGATGTAATTTGCCCTCCCTCTTTTTTTCATACAGTGGACTTACGTTTGCCATCCTCCAATTCATTTAATAGTGTCCATCATTGCCTTACTTCCCAGAGCATTTTTCATGGCACACATTTGACTTTTTTTTAACTGTGAGACAGTATCAAAAGCTAAGTGGGGGTGGGGTGGGGATTGGAGAAGGGGGTTGGGGAAGGGAGGGGGAAGAACCATATCTTGGCCACCTTGGGGGCTTTTTGACAAATTACATATCTAGGGCAACATTTACCCTCAGTTGTGGACACATCCTTCTAATTGCTATACTCATGCTGTACTAATTGATGAAAGGAAAAAATCAAAGATCCTGACTACTTTTAGATTGACAGAGTTGTATTGCTGAATGCTGCCTTATGTTTCGGAATGTTTCTTTTCTCCCTTATAGACTTTAGATGATAAATACTTACAAAAAGATGCAAAAGTCCAGCTGGCACTGCGGTACCTGGATTACTTTTATGCCTTCTTTTTCAATTTTGAAATGATTGTTAAAGTGCTAGGCCTTGGTCTTACAGACTATTTTACCAATGTCTGGACATTACTGGATTTCTTTCTTGTTGTGGTAAGTTTTTGTTTATTAATTCAGTATGTTCTTTGCAGAAATAATTTTAAAATCTTGTTTCAAGTGCTTTACATGTTGTTCATAAGAATGCAATTTGATTTTGTTCTCAGGCTTGCGATAATGAGATAGCATCTGTACATCATTTCACAACATGAAGCATGGTTGTTTATTCAGAAGACATTAGTGTTCAAAGAACAATGTGTTTTTTTAACAAATGTAAGCTGGATGGGAATTGCCTGGAGTAACAGCTCCACACAAAACACCTGATTCACATCTGTGGGTTGGCTGTCTAGTGGCAATAGTAAATTGTCACATTGAAGCCAGATGCCTAACACAGAATAAACAGATCTGTCAAGACCAGACAAATTATTTTGATTAGAAACATCCTTCACAAGATTTTGTTTTCCTTCACTTCATGTAGTTTGAATCCTCTTCTTATTAGAACTATCTCTTTGACTTCTCAAAATTCTCCAATGCCATGCATTATTTCCTGACTTTTTCCCTCTAGAATACACAGGGATACTGATAAGGTAAATTATCCACACTGTCTCTTTGTCTCTGAAGAGGAAACTCTTTGAATTCGTTTGTGCTGCCCCCCAATGGACAAGGAAAGATCAAACACTCACTACAGGTACATTGAAATCACAGCAGTAATCTAGAAGATTATCCTCTTCTTACAGAGTACTGATGTGCACCAGTCACTGTGTTGCACATTGCTACCAAAATCTATCTCACATATCATGAAGTTCATACATTAAAATTAATAATTAGGAGGCACAAATAATATAATAGTGTGCAGGAGTAAGATTGGCACGGACACTCCAATGTTAAAAAGAGGAGAACAGAAGGAGCTGGAGTTCCTACACTTCACTGCCATCCAATTTCACCTTGAGCATGTGTGTGTGTGTGTGTGTGTATGTGTGTGTGTGTGTGTGTATGTGTGTGTGTGTGTGTGAAGGTCAAGGGAGCTCAGAATCAGATTCAATTGGCAGACTCAATCTGGGCTCTCATATCACCACTTTATAATGCTGGCACCATGATGGATCCAGTCTGATATTTTTAGAAGTTTATTTTGAATGTCAAAAATGACATCCAGTAAATTGTACAACATGTGGCTTTTTGGATCAGATTGGAAACATCAGAGTTTTGCTCATCCTACCAATCATCAGGGAGTTTTACTCTGCACACTTACTGACAGATTGGAAATTAGATGGTCATTGAGTGAAGAATGAATTAGAATTGCTTTAATGACACATGTACTCACATGAGTACAATGAAATGTATGCAAGTTGCCATTTACAACACCATTTTAGGTACAAGGTACCTATGAACAGAGCTTTGATTACAGATTCTTAGGAATAAATCAGAAAGATATGAAAACATAGTAATAAAATACAAAAATAAAGGAATGAAAAGTTCAGAATTATAGTTCTTCCAACCCCAGTTGATGCTGGCACCTACCCTTGAGTCTACAAAAGGAATTTTTTAAAAAGTTAGTTACTTTAGAATAAATTGCACTCTTTCATGTTCAAAACCATCCCCTTACATTCTAGTTAGCATGAGGTTATTTACCAGCATTATCACACTCTCCAATAAAACATGCAGAACAGGAACGTTCAGCGCAACAACAGTTTATACACTGCCATGTGCCACAATGATTACAGAGATGCAGACAGACAAATCTGGCTGCACCGATGATTCTCTATGCTCCCATTCATGTAATTATTGAACATTAGGCACAACGTCTTATATCAAAGCAAGAGAGAAGGCTGTCCAAAGTGATCTTTAACAAAAATAGCAGGTTGTAGTCAGTTGTTATAGTTTTTTTGCAATTCTTTTTATTGGAAGTTATATCTGGTTTATTGATATAATGTAAACTGGTGAAATGAAATTTTCTAACAGTGAAAAACCATTTAATAAGGATGCTAGCTGAGATTTGGATTGCATTAAAGCCTACTTCTATCCAAACATGGATCAATTATTTCAGCACACATACTCCATTAAATTGAAGGTATAAAGTGACTGCAGAACAGTAACTTTTATCCAGCAGTGTCATGACTCCTCAATCATATGTTTGTTAACTCTAAATAGAGCTGTTTTCAAAGTTCTCTTTAGCTGACAACATATGAACCACCCTTCATAAATTTCAGTACATCCTACACTGTGATGCTAAATCGCGCCATGTCCTGGTCACTTGTCTCCCTGTGTTCACCACTTACTCCTGGTCTGGTATTCCCTCAAATGAAAACTTCTCATTCTTGTATTCATATACCTTCACAGCTTCATTCCTCCCTATCTCTCTAAACTGCTCCAACTCTTCAAGATCTCTGCACTCCTCCAATTCTGGCTTCTTACAAATCCATGAATTCTGTCCCCACAATTGGTGGTTGTGCATTCAACTACTTTGGCTGTAAGTTTTGGATTTGTCTTCATATATCTCTTCACTTTTCCCCTCACATAAAATATTCCTTAAAATCTAGCTCTGCTTCATAAAATATCCATGTGGTTCATCTGGTGTGAGAGAGGGGAAATATAGTGAGGCAAGTGGTGGAATTGGGACAACAGATAAAAGGAGAAGAGGAAAGCCCATGACCAGTTGAAATGATGCAGTGGCAAGAAACATTAACATGGCAAGATTCGAAGCAGCCTGGGGGACTGACACGCGGAGATGGAAAAGGACAATTTGCTAGCATATTACTTTATTAAAACAGGTGGTAATGCTATACAAAGCAGAAATTGGAGGTATTCGAAAATTCAGGCTGTTGTATAGCAATCCGAGTTGGAGTTACTCAGAGCTCCATAATGCAAATAATATTGTCATAAACTGGAACTATTTGAGGCACTGAACTTTGGCATTTTGTAAGGTGCCACATCAAAGATTATTGTGCAAAATAAAAGCTCATGGTGTATGGATATTATATTGGCATGAATAGAAGATTGGCTGGCTAACAGAAAGTAGACAGTAGGCATAAATTGGTGTTTTTCTAGTTGGCAAAATGTAACAGGTCCTGTGCCACAGGGGTCAGTGTTGAAGCCTCAACTTCTTACAATGTATATAATTGACATGGATGAAGGGAATGATGGTGTGGTAGCTGATGACACAAACACAGGTAAAATGTAAATTTTGAGTAGGATATGAAGAGGCCACAAAGCAATATTGATAAGTTATTTGAGTGGGCAAAGATTTGGAAAATGGAGTATAATGTGGGAAAATGTAAAACTGTTCATTTTGGCAGGAAGAATAAAAAAGAAACATACTATATAAATGATTAGACATTGCAGAGCACTGAGATGCAGAGGGATCTGGGTGCCATAATGCATGAACTGAAAAGATTAGAATGCAGGCACAGCAAGTAATTAGAAAACTTAATAGAATATTCTCCAATATTGCAAGGGGAATTGTAGGTAAGGTTATTCCCTCAGTTACACAGGACACTGGTGAGAGTATATCAGAGTTATTTTGTACAGTATTATTCTCCTTTTTGAGGATTTAAATACATTTGAAGAAGCTCAGATTGGATTTAATGGATTAATATCTGGATTGGGTAAGGTTTTTTTAATATGACATGTTTGGACAGGCTAGTCTTGTTTCTGCTGGTGTCTAGAAAAATAAAAGGTGATTTTATTGACTCATGTAAGATCTTGTAGGGACTTGAAAGGATGGGTGTGTTAAACAATGTTCCTTCTTGTAGAGAAGTATAGAAATGGGGTCACCATTACAAGATAAGTAGTCCTCCATTTAAAAAAGAGACAAGGGAGAAAAACTTATGTAAGAAAGATGTAAGTCTATGGACTCTTGTTTGAAAAGCAGTGAAAGCAGAAACTTTGAATATTTTTAAGTCAGTAGACACATGACACTAGGCTATAGCCCAACAGGTTTATTTGAAATCACAAGCTTCTGGAGTGTAACCCCTGCGTCAGGTACACTTCACCTGATGAAGGAGCAATACTCCAAAAGCTGGTGATTTCAAATAAACCTGTTGAACTATAATCTGGTGTCATGTGACTTCTGACTTTGTCCACCCCAGTCCAACACCAGTGCCTCCAAATCATGAATATCTTTAAGGCAGAAATAGACAGATCCTTGGTTAAAAAAAAACGGGTGAAACATACTAGGATAATAATGTGGGGTAGAGGTTAAATCAGACCAAGCATGATGCTATTAGATGAAGGAGTAATCTTGAGGGGCCAAATGACCTACTCCTGCATCTAACTTGTATTTTGTATGTGTTAAGCCACATTGCTCAGCTGTACCTTATATCTATTTAAGTATTTCTAAGAAATATTTCTCCCAAATGGAAATTCCCAAAGTTTTAAAAGTGAGAAACCGGTTGAAAAATAATAGTTTATATGTATTTATCTGTGTTCAGATAATCATGTAAAATAATTTATTCAAGATATCAACAATGACTTTTTTTCTTATAGATAGGTTGGCTCAGTATGTTAGGCAACAGCATTCAAGCCTTCAAATCACTGCGATCTCTCAGAACACTGCGTGCTTTGAGACCTCTACGAGCCATTTCTCGTTGGGAAGGAATGAGGGTTGGTAGTGTCTACTTTTATTTTAGTTTGCATATTATAAAGTTTGAAGCAAGTTTATCTAATAATTTATATAATGAAACATTGGTTGGCACAGTGATACCGAGACATGAAATCACCCTGCCATAGAGGGAGTCCCTCTTACTCTTTGAGTGAAGATATGGGATGAAAAATGGTGATCTGGTTGCTGAAGCAGAGACAGCCTCTGAATGAGGCTCCACACTACAAACCTCACTGTCTCTCATCCAAGCATACTGGCCTACACGGATTGGTAATCCTTTTCAGCATATTGGGCAACCTATAGCTTCAATTAATGCATTCCAATAACATTAATATAGGTCACATTGAGCTTGCTGCACTTAATATACAGGAATGATGACATGAAATCAAAATTTCCATACATCAAAAAGAGTCATAATTTTCATATGCTGTTAATTCAGTAGGTTTTCCCTGACCTTAAGCGTTAACCAGATTTCATTTTATTTACAGCCATTTTTGCATTCTGTCAACTGTTAATAAAACTGACAGGGAAACTTAGGAATTAGAAATTGATACAATGATGCATAAATAGGAGTAATTTCAAAGGCATCTTCCTAATTACATGCTTTCCCATGAAATCCTATCCCAGAACCTACACTGATGTAAATCAAACTAATTATTCTTCCTCAATTAATTTTTAGAAGGGATTGGTGAACTTTCTTGTGCATTTCCTAATGGATTAATTTACTTCAAAATGACTTTTCATAACCTGATTTTTCTTCAGTAGTTTGAACACTTTTCTCCCCAGTTCTGTGATTGTCGTGAGAGTGAGTTGTTTTTTTTAAAAAGATGTCATCGTGAGATATGTAAGTCACTGGTTAGACCAGCATTTATTGTCTATCCCTAATTGCCCTTAACAAAATACTAGTGAGCTGCCTTCCTGAAACATTGCACTCTTCAGCTGTATGACCCCCCTCCTCCAACACCCCCCCTCAAACCGCCCCCCCCCCCCCACCTCTGTGATGTTGAGGAGTTACAGGAATGAAAGATAGGTATATAGTTCCCAGTCAGGATAATGTGAGACTTGAAGAGGAACTAGCAGACGGTGATGTATATTTCTGATTTCCCCTACCTCCCTGTGATTAATTAACTGAGCACCATTTTCACAATGAAATGGCTGAAATTGATCCTTCAGAATAAGAGAAGACTTTGTCCTGTTGTTATTTATAGCAAAATCATAAATGCATTCTTTACACATGTGTTTACAATTGAACCACAAATAGCAAACAGCGAAATCCTTATTCCATATGTGGAATTGTGATGATATATCAGCATACTAGAATTCCACAGCACAGAGCAATGATGCCGAAATTCACTGTACCACCTCAATACCCCTCCATTTTCCATGCTTTTTCGTTAGTATACCACAGATTAGCATTTTTGGTATACGTGTCTGTACTGTACATACAGTACAGTATCTTCTGTGCTGGAATAAATGCTATTAATGTTAACAACTTCTGAGTGCAGAAGGATTTTTATGTATAAAATTAAGAAAATATTAATTTGAGTGTTATCATCATTGAAGAGGAAATGGGCCATTTGTACTTAAATATGAGTATAATGCAGAATATTAGCATGCTAGAAGATCCGTGAGAGAATGCAAAGCTGTACTCATTAAAAATTAAGAGAAGTGCATACGTGTCAGCCTTAGTTTAATGATAAATCTTGCCTCAGAGTTGGTTAAGGTTCACATCTTATTTCAAACATTTAAATGGAAAATCTAGACTGATACTCCAGTGTAAAACTGAGCAAGCACTGACACAGGTGAAAATGAGATGTCACAGCAAAGTGCCATCTGCCCTGAATGTTTAAGATTCCATGCCACCATTTGAAAGAAAAGCAAGGAAGTCTGCCCGGGTGACACTACCTCAACCAATATAATTAAAACAGATTAACTGGTCACTATCATATTTTCAAGCTGTGTCGATTGATGTTTGTCCTACATTACATCAAGAACAACATTTCAAAAGGAGTAAATTTGGCTGTAAAACACTTTGGTACATCCTGCAATCATGAAAGATGCAAATATTTCATTTTTCTTTAAGACCATAAGACAAAATATTGGAGCAAAATTAGGTCATTCAGCCGATTGAATCTACTCCAACATTTGATCATGTTTCATAGACTCATGGAGACAGGAGTCATACGGCCCAGAAACAGGCCCTTCGGCACAACTAGTCCATGTCGATCAGGTTTTGCTAAACTGAACAAGTCACACTTGCCTGCGTTTGGCCCATATCCTTCTAAATCCTCCCTATCCATGTACCTACCCAAATGTCTTTCAAATGTTGTAATATATTTGCCTCTACCACGTCCTCAGGTAACTCGTTCCATATAAACACCCCTTGTATATATGAAAAGGACTCAGGTCCTTTTCAAATCTTTCCCCTCTCACCTATGTCCTCTAGTTCTGGACTCCTCTGCCCTGGAGAAAAGATCTTGGTTATTAACCCTATCCATGCCCCTCATGATTTTATAAACCTCTATAAGGTCACCCCTCAGCCTCCTACACTTCAGTGAAAAAATACACAGCCTTTCCAGCCTCTCCTTATAACTCAAATCCTTCAGTCTCAGTAACCTCCTTGTAAACCTGCTTCTTTGCATCCATTCCAGTTTAATAACATCCTTCCTATATTAGCATGCAGTACTCCATATGTGACTCTACCAATGTCTTTTACAGCAATATGATGTCCCAATCCCTGTATTCAATGCTCCTGCTGAGGAAGGCAAGTGTGCCAAATGTCTTTTTCATCACCGTGTCTACTTATGACACTACTTTCAAGGAACTAGGAACCTGCACCCTTGGGTCTCCCTGTTCGACAACACTCCCAAAGCTCTACTATTAACTGTTTAATTCATGTCCAGATTTGTCTTAACAAAATGCAATGCCTAGCATTTGTCTGAATTAAACTCCATCTGCCATTCCTCGGCCCACTGGACTAGTTAATCAAGATCCATTGTGCCATTAGATAACCTTCTTCACTGCCCACTATACCTCCAATTTTGGTGTCATTCACAAAATTACTAAGCATTCCTCCTTTTGTCTTATCCATATTGTTTATATTAGTGACAAACAACAGTGAACCCAGCATCAATCCTTGCGCCACACCACTGACCACAAGGCTCAAGTCTGAACATCAACCCTCTACCACCATTCTCTGTCTCCTAACGTCAAGCCAATCTTGTATTCAATTGGCTAGCTTTCCCTGGATCTCATGTGATCTAACCTTACTAACCAATCTACTGTGTGGGCCTTTGTGGAAGGCATTGTTAAAGTCCATGTAGACAACCTTTACCACTCCACCTTCATCTATAGTCTTGGTCACCTCTTCAAAAATTCAGTTAAATTTGTGAGACATGATTTCCCATGCACCAAGTCATGCTGACTATCCCTAATCATTCCTTTTCTTTCCAAATACATTTAGGTCCTGTCTCTCAGAATCCCCTTCAACAACTTACCAACCACTGATGTTAGGCTCACCAGTCTGTAGTTTCCAGACCTTCCCTTGCAGTGACTCTTAAATAATGGCATGACATTAGCCCCTGAAGTTTCTGGCACCTCACCCATGGCTACAGACAATGTAAATATCTATGCGAGGAACTCTGCAATTCTTTCTCCAGGTTCCCACAATGTCTTGGAATACATTTGATCAGGTCTTGCAGAGTTATCTATCTTTACGCACTTTAAGGCCTCCAGCACCTCCTTTTCTGTAATGTGGAGTCTTTTCAAGACATGACTGTTTGTTTCTTTGGGTTCCCTAGCTTCCATGTCTTTCTCCAGAGTAAATACTGACGTGAAATATTCATTTAGTATCTCATCCATCTCCTGTGGTTCTACACGTAGACAAAGTTATTGATCTTAAAGAGGTGCCATTCTCTCCCTACTCACTCTTTTCTCCTTAATACATGTGTAGAATCCCTTTGTATTTTCCTTTACCCTATCTGCTATGGCTGATATATTTCTCAACCCCATTCTCCTGCCTTCATCTTGTGACCTTTGTTCCCCTTAATAATCAAGACCCATCTATCTCTGTCTTAAATACATTCAATGACTTGACCTCTGCGGCAACATGTTCCATGGATTCACCACCCTCTGGCTGAAGAAATTCCTCCTCTTCTCAGTTCTGAAGAATTGCCCCTTCACTCTGAGGATGTATCCTTGGGTCCTAGTCTTTCCTACTAGTGGAGATATCTTGTCTACATCCGTTCTCTCTAGCACTCTCATTATATTATAAGTTTCAATTAGATTCTCCCTCAAACGTCTAATCTCAATCGAGTACAGGCCAAGAGTCCTCAACAGCTCTTCATATGACAAGCCCTTCATCTCTGGGATCATGCTCGTAAACATCTGGACCCTTCCAAACAGCACACCCTTCTCAGATACGGGTCCCAAAATTGCTCACAATATTCCAAATACAGACTGACCAGAGCCTTATATGGCATCAGCAGTACATTCATGCACTTGTATTGTGGCCCTCTTCAAAGGAATACCAACATTGCACTTGCCTTCATTTTATCAAATGAACTTGCCTGTTAACCTTAACAGAATCCTGAATTAGGCCTCCCAAGTCCCTTTGTACTTCAGATTTCAGCAGTCACTCCCTATTTAGACAATATTCTACATCTCAATTCTTCGTATCGAAAGGTATAACTTCACACTTTGCCACATTATATTTCAGCTGCCACTTCCTTGCCAAAACCTCTACAATCTCCTCAGCTATCTTCTTCAGAACTTTGTAGTGTAGTCCATCGGGCCCATGTGATTTATTCACCTTCAGACCTTTCAGCATCCCCAGCGTCTTCTCTTTCGTAATGGCCATAATACTTAATTCTGCCTGTCAGCGTCTTGAAGTTCTGATGTCACTCTGTGAAAACAGATGAAAAATACCTATTCAGTTCCTCCATCATTTCTTTGTTTCCCATTAACTACTTCTCCAGCCTCAATTTCCAGTGGTTCAATGTCTAATCTTGCCTCTTAAATATTTAAAAAGAGAAACTATTGTAATCTTCTTTGATATTACTAGCTAGCTTACTTTCATATTTCAGCTTCAAACCCCCTTATTGCTTTTTTAGCAATGCTGGTTTTTAATGGCTTCTCACTCCTCTGGTTCCCACCAATCTTCACCACACTGTATGCTTTATGTTTTGCTTTTCTACTGTCCCTGACTTCCCTGGTCAGTCATGATTGCTTCATACCCACTTCTCCCCCACTTTTAATTTGTTTCTTCTTCCTTGGGTTGAATTTCAGTTGTGCCACCCAAATTACCCACAGAAACTCCTGCCATTGCTGCCTCACTGTCTTCCCTGGTAGGCTTCCCTTACAATCAACTCTGGCTAGCTCCTCCCTCACGACTTTGCAATTACTTTAACTCAATTATAATACCAAGACATTTGATTGCAGCTTCTCCTTCTCAAACCACAGGGCGAATTCGATCATATTATGGTCACTGCCCCCAAGGAGTTCCTTCACCTTCACTGATTCAAGTCTGCCTCAAATCCAGAATTGTCTGTTCATGAGTGTGCCCTATCATAAGCTGCTCCAAAATGCGCATTTCATAGACATTCCATTAAGTCATTTTCTTGACATCCACTTCCAATCTGATTTTTCCAGTACACCTGCATATTGAAGTCCCCATAACCCCACTATTTTCATCCCCACCTCCTGACTACAGCGAGAAGGCCTGGACACAACTCTCATCAGCATCTTTTCTCCTTTGCTGTTCCGTAACTCTATCCATACTGATCCTATGCCTTCTGACTCAATATTAAGTCTTGCTATTGATTTAATTTAATTTCTTACTAAAATGGCAAGTCTAGCCCCATTGTCTACCCTTTCAAAAGGATGTGTATCCTTGAATAGTTAGTTTCCAGCCCTGATCCCCATGCAGCCAGCCTCTGTGAGACTCACAGCATCATACCTGCCAATTTCAGTCTGCATTACAAGTTCATTTATCGTGTGTATTTTTGCACATTCTCCCAGTGTCTGCGTGGGTTTCCTCCAAGTGCTCCAGTTTCCTCCCACTATCCAAAGACGTGCAGGTTAGGTGAATTGGCCATGCTAAATTGCCCCTAGTGTTAGGTGCATTAGTCAGAGGGAAATGGGTCTGGGCGGGTTACTCTTCGGAGGGTTAGTGTGGACTTGTTGGGCTTAAGAGCCTGTTTTCACACTGTAGGGAATCTAAAAATAAAAAATAAATAAATAAGTATTCCATCCTCAGTCTGCATTATCCCTCCTTCTTATTGTTTTCCCCTTTTTGGGATGCCTGAATGTAGTTTCCTGACTTTTTCCATTCTCACTGTCCCATGACTTGGTCTGGAAACCACACACACACACACACACACACACACACACACACACACACACACACACACACACACACACACACACACACACACACACACACACACCGTTATATAGTGTAAAGCCCTACCCACAGCCCTCGTTATATGATCCGCCTGGACCCAGGTCCCAGTATGATTCAAGTGCAGCTCATCCGAAGCCTCCATGAACAGTAACAATTAGAAACTTCACACCTATTTTAAAAAAATATTTTTATTCTATTCTTACTACCAAAGTGCACAACTTCACATTCCCTCACAGTCATTCCGTCTGAGCACTCAACTATTCTGGCCATACCTTTTTTGCGGACATTGTACACATCTTTTTTTAAATTGTTCATAAGATGTGGACATCACTTGCTTGGAGGCATTTATTGTCCAACCATAATTCCCTTCGAGACAAACTGCTGCACTCCTTAAAGAATTTTTTTCTTTAATCATTTGTGGGATGTGGGTGTCACTGGCTGGCCAGTACTTTTTTGCCCATCCCTATTTGCCCTTGGCAAGGTGGAGGTGAGCTGACTTCTTGCAACAATTAAACAAGCAGTGGGGGGAGGGGGGGAGGTGAAGATGAAATATGAGAGTTAGCTAGCTAGTAATATCAAAGGAGATTGCAAGAGTTCATTTTTAGGTATTTAAAAGGTAAGGGAGAGGCAGGAGTGGACATTTGACCACTGGAAAATAAGGCTGGAGAAGTAAAAATGAGGAGTAAAGCAATGACACTGGAGGGGCTCCAGAGGAGGTTTGCAAGAATGATCCAGGGAATGAAGGCTTTGTCATATGAGAGATGGTTGAGGAGTCTGTGTTTGTACTCAATGGAGTTTAGAAAGGTGAGGCAGATGTCACTGAAACTTACAGAATACTGTAAGAGACCGGGACCGGGAAAGACGGGGACAGAGTGGGCGTGGAGAAGAGGTTTCCACGAGTCGGAGAGACTAGGACCTGAGGGCATAGCCTCAGCGTGAAGAGAGGACCCTTTCAAACTGAGATGAAAAAGAGTTTCTCCAGCCTGAGGGTGGTTAATCCGTGGAAGGGACCCTCTTGTGGTGCGGCAATATTTTTCCCTACCTCAATTATCTCCTGCAGAGATGTGCAATAACAGCTCTGATAAGGTTGATTAGAAAAATTAGTTAATCTGTGAAACTGATTGCTGCAGAAAACTGTAGAAGCCAAGTCATTGAGTGTCTTTAAGACAGAGATAGATAGATTTTTGATTAGTAAGGAGATCCAACGTTATGGGGAAAAGACAGGAAAATAGATTTGAGAAATACATCAGTTATGAATGAATGACAGTTTTGATGGGTTGAATGGCCTAATTCTGCTCCTACATCTTATTGTCTTATGGTCCTACATTGGGACAGTGCTGTTAGGAAGGGAGTTCCAGGGTTTTGCTACAGGGACAGTGAAGGAACAGCAAAATATTTCCAAGTCAGGATGGTGTGAGGCTTGTAGGTGATGCTGTTCCCATGTATCTGCTGCCCTTGTCCTTACAGGTATTAGAAGTTGTGGACTTGGAAGATGCTGTTGAAAAAGCCTGACTGAATTTCTGCAAACTGCTGTCATTATGCATCCATTGTGGAGGGAATAAATGTTAAGGAGGTGGTTGTTGTGCCAGTCATGTGAGCTGCTTTGTCCTGAATGATGTCAAACATTTTGCATGCTGTTGGAACTGCATTCATCCAGGAAAGTGGAGAGCATTCCATTATACACCCAATTTGTGCCTTTTTGACGGTTGACAGACTTTGGAAATACTGAAGGTGAATTACTCACGACAGACTTCTTAGCCTTGGATCTGCTCTCATAGCCACAGTATTTTTTTTAATGTGGACGGTGAGCCATAGTATATATGGGACAGGACCAATTTAGTTTCTGAACCCATGGTAACCCAAGATGTTGGTAATGGGGCATCCAGTGATTGCAATGTCACTGAATATCAATGGGCAATTGTTAGATACTGAATTATTGGAGATGTCATTGCATGGCCCTGAAGTGGCATGCCTTTCATTCTGACATAACTTTGTACGATCAGTAAGCTTAGATAAATTACATTGAATCTGTTCAGCTGAGTCGTTATTAAAGATTGTCTGCTTGATGTCCATAAACCAGCCTTCCATCCATTAATGCATCACACATGAATTAACCCTCGTGATTGGCACCAGAATTATTATCTCATGGAAATCCAAGCATACTTTATCTATGCTTGAAGGATTCCTGAAGAAGGGCTTGTGCCCGAAACGTTGATTCTCCTGTACCTTGGATGTTGCCTGACCTGCTGCGCTTTTCCAGCAACACATTTTCAGCACACTACATCTATGTCCATGTTCCCTCTATTGCCGTCTTCTGCTGTGCAAATTGAGTGGAACCTTGATATGTACCTGTCCAATGTAGTTTGTAAAAGACAGTGGAGTTAGATTTGAAATATAAAAATTAGCCAGTTTTCAGGAAATTGCTTTAAGCAATAAATGTGAAAGGAAGCAACCTGGACTGAACATGGCAAAGATACAGAAAGTTCCATTCACACATTCTCTCAGTTTCAGTTTTTGCAAGCAATTAAAAATGAAAAACCAATCATTGCTGACTAACAAACTCATCCAGAGAAATCACCTCATGGATTCAGCTCACTGCTTGGACCACATTAGAAACAGTGCACCAAGAACCCAGGCATGCTCCATGGGCTATGGCCATTCAATCCCACATCCACAGACATTGGCACCCAAAATGTAGTAGAAAGTGCAGATGTTGGAGATCAAGCTCGAAAGTGTGGCGCTGGAAAAGCATAGCAGGTCAGGCAGCATCCGAGGAGCAGGAGAATCAGCATTTTGGGCATAAGCCCTTCATTCCTGAGGAAGAGCTTATACCCGAAATGTTGATTCTCCTGCTCCTAGGATGCTGCCTGACCTGCTGTGCTTTTAGATTAGATTAGATTACTTATAGTGTGGAAACAGGCCCTTCTGCCCAACTAGTCCACACCGACCCACCCATACCCCTACATTTACCCCTTACCTAACACTACGGGCAATTTAGCATGGCCAATTCACCTGACCCGCACATCTTTGGACTGTGGGAGGAAACCAGAGCACCCGGAGGAAACCCACGCAGACACGGGGAGAACGTGCAAACTCCACACAGACAGTTGCCTGAGGCGGGAATTGAACCCAGGTCTCTGGTGCTGTGAAGCAGCAGTGCTAACCACTGTGTCACCGTGCCGCCCCAAGCATCCAACACGTGTCAGCCCCTGAGAACCCTCATTGCAAATCTCCAGTCCATTTACAAGATGCTTCCGAACTTCAGTTCTGTTGCTTATATTGCACTGGCAGCAATCATAGTAATGCTGCAGCAAGAACATTTATCAGGGATATGCACCCAGCTCACAGACAAAAAGCTGAATCTCCCAATGTTAATCATATTGAAATAAGGCATTTCATTTCATACCACACATGAGATGGAAAACTGTGACTATAGTGGTTTCACTGAAATGTTTTCTACTGCTATCAAAACTGAAGATAGTTCAGATTTCAAGTGGCAGCTACGTTTGAAAAGTGCAAACAAATAGGCAGCATTTAATTGTCTACAGAGGTTAGATGGGGAAGTATCTGTCAGATGCAGAGTCAGATTGCAAACGAATATGGTTTTCAACTATCTAATCTAAATCGGATCTGCCATTATGGGCTGAGGCGATTAAGAAGGGGCAAGTTCAAGTGAAATGTGTGATCCCCTCACCTTCAAAAGAATAATTCCCAACAACAACATGACCAGGAAACATAATTGAGGAAGTGAAGATTGAGGTGGAAGGAAATAGCCCAAAATATCCAATAATTTGAAGAACTATGTCCATCTACTTCAGCACAGATCTACAGGTAGAATGAGAATCAAATTCCACTGACACAAATTGAAGATGTTGTGCATATGACTGCATAAAAGTCACCACAAAGAGTCAAACAAAAAGCAAAAATCCAAAATACTGCAAACAAAAGCCTGATATAGCAGGGACCACTCTGACAACTATAAATAATAGAAATGGAAAAACAAAATCCTCTGCAAATTATATACAAGAGGTTAACAATCCTTCAATTGAAGGGAGAACATAGGCCTTAGACTAATAAGAGGACAGTCCATGTCAACTACCTTTTTCTGATCAAGTTATCCTTCTTGTAATGAAAACTCCAGGGCATATAGAGAAGCACCCACATCATCTGGATTTATAAAGTCAAAGGTTTGAGGGGAAATGGAGTAGTGGTAAATACAAACATATAAACAAGTGTATAACAATAATAGTTTGAGGCAAAAAACCTTGAGGGCAATGTCTCATATTGGTCTGAAAGGATTATTACATTGAGTGAGTGTGTCAATCATCACTCACTGTGTTAGGGCACAAAGGCTTGAGCAGAGTAAAGTATGCATTAATAAGGGACAGACCTGAAACCATTGTGCTTTTAATAATCATATTCATAATGTAGGTCATATCTATTGACTATGTAAATGATTTGCAATAATGTAACTTTTTAAAATTCATTCATAGCATGTGCACTTTAGGCTATTGAGAAGCTAGTGGTGAGTTGCCCTTCTTAAATCACTACAAACAAATTGGTTTAGGTTAAGTAGACCCACAATGCCATTAGGGAGGGAGTTTCTTGATTTTGACCCAGTGCCGTTGAAGGATCAGTGCTATATTTCCAAATCAGTGTAGTGTATGGCTTGGAGTGGAATTTGTAGGTGGTGATGTTCCCATGTATCTGCTGCTGTTGTCATTCTAGATGGCAACATTCAAGGGTTTGGAAGATGTTTTCTCAGGAGCCTTGGTGAATTTCTGCAGTACACCTTCTGGATGATATGCTGCTACTTAACATTGGTGTTGGAAGAAATAAAAGTTTGTGGATATGGTGCCATTCAAGTGAGCTATTTTGTTCCAGATGGTGACAAGCTTCTTGAGCATTGTTGAAGATGCATTCATCCAGGCAAGTGGAGGTTATTCCATTACACTACTAACTTGTGGTTTTAACTTGGACAGGTTTGGAAAGTCAGAAGGCGAGTTAATTGCTACGTGTTAGATCTGTTCTTGTATCCATTGATTTTGTGTGGCTAATCCAATTCATTTTCTGGTAAGGATGTTGATAGTGCTGGGATTAAGTAATAATATTGTCATTGAATGTCAAGGTAAGATGGTTAGATTCTTTCTTGCTAGTGATGCCACAAATGTTAGTTACCACTTGCCAGTCTAGACAGGATATTGTCCATGTCTTGATGCATTTGGATACGAACTACTTCAGTATCCAAGAAGTTTAATTATTAGCAAACATCCCCATTTTTGACCTTGCGATGGAGAGAAAGTCAATGATGTAGCAGCTAAAGATATTTAGACCTTGAACACAATCCAGATAAATTCTTGTAGAAATGTCCTGGTGCTGAGATGGCTAAGATCGGACAGCCACAACCATCTTTTTATGTGCACATATGACTACATCTAGCAAGAATTATCTCTCTGATTTTCTTATTCCTGTTTTGGTAGAGCTCTTAGATGGTCTTACACTTGGTCAAATGTTGCCTTGATGTCAAGGACAATTACTCTCATACCCTCTGAAATATTGCCCATGTTTGAATAAAGTTGGAAAGAGGTCAAGGGTTGAATGGTCCTGACAGAATCCAAACTGGGCATCACTAAGTGGGATATTGCTGAGTAGGTGCTGCTGGATAGCACTGTTGATTACACCTTCCATCACTTTGCTGATGAATGAGAGTAGACTGATTAGGTGGTAACTGACCAGGTTGGATTTGTCCTGCTTTTTGTACAGGACATACCTGGGCAATTTTCCACGTTATTGGGTAAATGCCAGTGTTGTAACTGCTCTTGAAGAGCTAGCTAAGGAGAGATTAGGTTCTGGAGAACAAGTCTTCAGTACATTTTGTGGAATGTTATCAGGGTCCACAACCTTTTGAATATCTAATGCCTCCAGCTGTTTCTTGCTTTCATGTGGAGTGAACCGAATTGACTGAAAACTGGCACCTGTGAGGTTGGGACCCCACAAGGATATCAAGGTAGATCATCAATTCAGCATTTCTGGCTGAAAATTGTTACAAAAGCACAACCTTATCTTTTGCTTCGATATACTGAGATCCCCTGTCTTAGAAGATAGCGATATTTGTGGAGCTTTTGAATAACCTGCCACCATCCATGGCTGGATGTGACAAGAATGCAAGACTTATATTTAATCCCTTAGTTGCAAATCACTTAGTCCTGACTATCATTTGCTGTTTATGTTGTTTGGCACATAAGTAGTCCAGTGTTGTAGCTTCACAATATTCATGCTTCATTTTTGGTTATGTCTGGTGCTGCTCCTGGTATGCCCTCCTGTATTTTTCACTGACCTAAAGTTTGTCCCTTGACTTAATGGCTGTGATAGAGTGGTGAATATGACAGGCTATAAGGAAAAAACTGACTGGAAGTGCAGTTTGGCTGCTGCTGATGGTTTAAAGCACTCATAGATGACTATTACTGAGCTGCTAGATCTGTTCAAAATCTGAGTGTGGTGCTGGAAAAGCACAGCAGGTCTGGCAGCATCCAAGGAGCAGGAGAATCAACGTTTTGGATCGATTTTCCTGCTCCTCGGATGCTGCCTGACTTGCTGTGCTTTTCCAGCACCACACTCGCAACTCTCATCTCCAGCACCTGCAGTCCTCACTTTCACCCTGTTCAAAGTCTGTCCTATTTAGCGCAGTGCTAGTAGTTCACAATATGATGGAAGGTATTCTCAATATGAACGCAAGCCTTCATTCCCACAAGGACTATGTGATGGTCACTCTTCCTGATACTGGCCTACAGAAATGCATCTGCAGCAGGCAGTTTGGTGAGGATGAGGTCATTTGTTTTTCACTGTTGTTGGTTCCCTTACAACCTGTCAGATCCACTCTCGTAGCAAAATCATTTAGGACTTGACCAGTTCTGTCAGTAGTGATGTTGGCAAGCCACATTTGGTAATAGACATTGAAGTCCCCACCCAGAGTACATTCTGTGCTTTTACCATTCTCAGTGTTTCAGTGGGATTCGAGATGAGCTTGCCAATTGGATACAAAATTGGCTTAACTGCAGGAAACAGAGAGTGATGGTGGAGAGTTGTTTTTCGGACTGGAAGCCTGTGACCATCAGTGTTCCACAAGGAATGGTTCTGGGTCCACTTTTGTTTGTGACTTACATAAATAATTTAGATGAGAAGATAGAAAATTTGCAAATGACACCAAGATTGGTGGTATAGTGGACAGTGAAGAAGGTAATGCAATATTGCAAAGAGATCTTGATCAATTTGGTCAATGGACTGAAGAGTGGCAAATGATGTTTAATTTAGTAAAACAAACAAAGACAAGACTTACACAATTAAAAGTAGGGCCTTGGGCAGTGTTGTAGAACAGAGACACTTAGGGGTCCAGGTACATGATTGTTTGAAGTTTGCATCACATATAGGTAGCGTGGTTAAGAAGGTGTTTTGCCTGCTTGACTTCATTGCTCAGACCTTTGAGATGGGACGTCATGCAGAGTATTGTGTTCAGTTCTGGTCACCCTATTATAGGAAAAGGATTCAGAAGAGATTTACCAGGATTTTGCCAGAAATGGAGGGTTATAAGAAAAGGCTGATATGCTAGGACATTTCCACTGGAATGCAGGAGGTTGAGAGGTGATTTTATAGAGGTTTATAGAATAATGAGGGTTACAGATAAGGTGAATGGCAGGTGTCTTTGTCCTCGAGTGGGGGATTTGAAGATGAGGGGTGCAATTTTAAGGTAGGAGCAGAAAGATTTAAAAAAGACGTGAGGGGCAATTTTTTTTGCACAGAAAATGGTTCATGTGTGGAATGAATTTCCAGAGGAAGTGGTGCAGTTACAATGTTGTAGAACAGGTAAATGTTGTTTAATAGGTAAATACATGAATAAGAAATGTTTGGAGGGATATGGGACAAGTGCAGGCAGGTGGGAAGAGTTTAGTTTGGGATTGTAATCAGCATGGATTGGTTGAACTGAAGGGTCTGTTTCTGTGTTGTAAGATTCTATGAATTCAATTTTATATGAAGAAAGAAGATAGAATGCTAAAAGAACACTATATTTGGGTACTGCATTATGCATTTTATTGTGTAGCTTTGGAATTCAGTGTACGTGGATGTGTTCTGGAATAGAACGTGCAAATTTTTGAACATTTAATGAAGCATTTTTTTATATAATATTCCAGTCTCCACAGTCCCTTCTCCCCACCATCAGAAGTTAAACCTCTCTCATCATTTAAATTTTCAAGTATACAGGCTGTACATCGGGTTCCTACACTGACTCTGCCATTACATAAGAGTTGGTTCAGTGCTAGCAATCATCTCTGGAATAGGCAGATTCACATCTGCTCTCAAAGCTGCAATCCACAATCTTGAGACTCAGTGCATTATCAGGTGCTTGGTGCTCTATCAGAGCTCAAATTTCAGAAGGGATCATGCAACTTGGGAATCGATAACAGCATTTAAAATATAGGTTATTTGGTCATATTCCTCTGGTGTTTTTGTGTTCTTGCTTTGAGCAAATTCACTGCTGAAGTTCTCAATATTAGCATTGTAACTACAAGTTATAAGAAGAGGCTGAATAGGATGGGGCTATTTTCCCTGGAGCGTCTGAGGCTGGGGGGGTGACCTTATAGAAGTTAATAAAATCATGAGGGGTATGGATAGGGTGAATAGTCAAGTTTGTTTTCCCTTGGTAGGGGAGAGCAAAATTAGAGGGCATAGATTTAAGGTGAGAGGGGAAAGATTTAAAAGGGACCTAAGAAGCAACTTTTTCACACAGAGGGTAGTGCGTGTATGGAATGAGATGCCAATGGAAGTGGTGGAGGCTGGTACAATTACAATATTTAAATGGCATCTGGATGGGGATATGAATAAGAATGGTTTAGAGGGATAGAGGCCAAATGCTGGGAAATGGGACTAGATTAATTTAGATTATCTGGTTGGCTTGGATGAGTTGGAGCAAAGGATCTGTTTCCATATTGTGCAACTCTATAACTCTATGACTTCAGAAATTACTCATTTACTGGGGTACACACTAAAGTTGTGAAATACGCTTTATAAATGCAACCTTTTTCTTTGTTTAAGATGTTTGGGCACAATATTTCAATCTTTGAATGTCCCTTCCTGTAGTACATTCATCTGTCATCATGGTACATATGGATTCAATTTACATACTTATTCTATTTTCTCTTGTAAAACATTACTTGCTAAATTGTTGTTAACATTTCAGTGTCAGTAAGCGTTGTTTGCATTTTTCCAGCTTCAGCTATCCCTCATGGGCATATGTCCTATATCTCTACTTTGCAACAATATTTATGCCTTACATTTGTACTTCTCTTTAAATCATGGACATTTTTTCCAGACATCTTGTCAGTGTTCCAAATGAAGATTACATTCATATTGTCAGTGACATGTTGCCATGTTTAGTACCATTTTCTGTTGGTCCTGTAGCACTGAAAAAACTTGCATTAGGAAAACAACTGGTCAAAGGTGATGGAGAACTGCTGTACCATTGTTTTCCTATTGCTAGATTCTTAGAGCCCTTGCTGCTGGAAGGTAGTGAATAAAATGTAGTCCAGACCAGCTCCACTAAAATTCGAACCCAATGATGTGAAGTTCCATTTAGGGACCTACAAATGAATCAATAGTTGCCTCCATCCATTTCAAGGGTACTTCTTCAGAGGAGTTGCCAGCATCTCCCAGGAAAGTCTGTCTAGTTCAATCTCTATCAGGTCCAACTGAGCCTTCACTTGAAGAGAAGATTTCTAGTCAGGTTTGATAGAATGCCCCAAAATGCTGGAAGGGTTCCATTACCTTGCAAAGCAGCTCAAAATAACTCTTCTGGGAGAAATAGAGAGCTTCTCTTTATTCTTGTGAGGCAGTTCTTAAGCTAGCACTCAGCTGCAGTGATATGTACTTCACTTGGGATAAATGCCAGTTTTTTGCATGCCCTGACATTTTAAATGACCCTGTGCTCTCAGTTTGAGAGTGCAGAAGGTCGAATGGAATTTCAGTTACTTGCAGTCAGTAAAGATAAAGTAGTCAATCAGGAACTTCAAACGTGTGGGAAGATCATTTCAACTATTGTTTTTACTTTTACTTTTTCATAATTTTTAAGAATCATATGTTGCACATTTATCATTTACAAACATCATGCCATGCATTTTTTTAAAAATTCATTCATGGGATGTGGGCAATGTTGGCTAAGCTATCGAAGAGGGCAATTAGGAGTCAACCATATTGCTGTGAGTTGGAGACACATCTAGGATGGCAGTTATCTTCCTCAAAGGGCATCAGTGACTGAGATGGGCTTTTCTTGACAATGACTTCATGGTTATCATTAAACTCTTAGTTCCAGATTTTTATTTTATTGAATGCAAATTCCACCATTTACCATAGCAGGATTCAAACCAGAATCTTCAGAACATTAAGCTGAGTTAACAGTCTATCAATAATACTACAAGGCTATCAGCTCCCACTTTATGTTATTAAAAGTCTGAAAAGTTGCAAAAATATGATTTATGTACATAATTTCTTGAGGTGTCATAGGCTCCAAGGGAGACACATAATAGACATCAAAACACGTATAAAAATATGTAATAAGGGTTTTCGACAGACTTTGGAATCCCAAGATTTTTATGACCAAATGAGGGTCTGTATTTGTCAGATGGAAGATGAACTGAATGCTATTCCTGGAGTAGTCTATTCTTGGAGGTAGTCTGTTCATAGATTGCCTCCAGGCTCATCATTCTATTCAAGGAGACTGACTGGGCTTTCAACCCTGAAGGTCCCGTCAGAGGGTTGGCAGTTCTCGAGCTTGACAAAAAAGGTGAGTGTGACGGAGACCAACACAAAATGAAGGCACCCTCAGAAGTATAAGATAATTGATATGAAGATTGTAGAGGAGCCAAGCTCATGTGTCTCTCAGAGATGCGGGAAGATCCTCACCCCCTTAGATCTGTTACATTTGGGGTTTAGGTGCAGCCTTTCCCTACTGTGACCTCCTCTTTGGGTCTCTAGCTCCAAAAATCCCTTGACCTTTGACATTTGGGCCATCTCTATGATGTTGGCAGCCCTCACACAAACTGGGGGTGCTGATCTGGCACTGACAAAATGCTGATGGCTCCCTAATGTAAATTTGCTACTCCCTCCCACCTACCCACAATGGAGCAGGCAGCTGGTCTACTTCTCAGGTCATTCTGGAAACATTCCACTGGCAGGAATTCATCAGGGAGCCAGCCTTGACTTGACATCCTTATTGTCTGCCCACACAAACACCAACTGCCCCAAAGCCAGGCACCAAGGGAGCTAGGAAAATTCAGTCCATTCACCCATGTGAATGACAATCTCAATAGACAGGACCTTTAAGAGTGCACTCTGCCCTCAATTGCACCTGAATATCCAGCATGCTCATAAAACGATAAGATAAACTAGAGCTGAAGATAAGCAACTTGCAGCATATAATCAACAATGTTTAATCAAAGAACAGGATGTTACAAAAGTTGATATGAAAATATGTTCATCATCTCCAAGGTTCAAGATTTGAACTCTGCCTTGGGAATAAGCGTTAAAGAATATACAAAATCCAGATGTTTTTGTACCAGATGTTCTGCCATGTATATTCTGAAGAAAACAAATTTAAAAATTTAATTTACAGGAAAATAAATCCAGCTCAGGGACATGAAGTAATTTTCTCTTTGTTGGCTGTGCAAAAACTGTTCCAAACTAGACAATTGATTTGTGCTTGCTTGGCTCTGGGGGAAATGGGCAAGAGTTTATAACACTCCTCTGGGTCCTTAAGAATGGAAATTAAATTATTTCCACACTTGTTTCATCACATTGGATTAGTGACATCACTAGCCCAAAAATATGGGATAAATCAGAAACTTTAAGGAGTACAAGAGAAAAAAATTAGAGCAGAAATTTTGCTTTGTTTGCCATCTGTGGCAAAAGCAGAACATATTTTAAAATTCAATACAAAAAGCAAAGAAAATATTTCTTCTGTGTGGACATATATTGTAGCCAGGTGAGGAAACGTCAAATGGCTCTCCTTTATTCCCAGTCCTCATTTGACCACAACAGGCCTTTTGTACAAGGTTCAGTGTTGACGCACTAATTATTTATAACATACATTACTGACCAGGATGACGGAAGTGTATGCAGAATCACCAGATTGGCAGACGACACAAAAATAGGTGGGAAGGCAAGTCGTGAAGATGGCACAGGAGTCCACAAAGAGATAGATAGGTTAAACAAATGGGCAAAAACTTGGCAGATGGAATATAATGTGAGAAAATGTGAACTAGAAGGAACACTTTGGCAAAAAGAGTAGAGAGCTGAATATTATTTTAATGGACATAGGTTGTCGAAGGATACAACACAGAGGGATTTGGGGATCTCATGCATGAATCACAAAAAAGCGAGCCTGGAATTTCAAAAGGCATGACTGAAGGCAAATGGAATTCAAAGGGAATGAGTATAAAAATCTTGCTACAATCCTACAAGGCACTAGTCAGACCACATCTAGAATATTGTCTGTGAAATTCTTTACCACAGTGGGCTGTCAAGGATATATTGATAAGACAGAAATAGATTTTTAGAGTAGGGGACTCAGGAATTATGAGAATAAGGCAGGAAAGTGATGTTGAGGATTGTCAGATCAGCCACAATCTCACTGAATGGCAGAGCAGACTCAATGGGCCAATTGCCCTACTTCTGCTGCTATGTCTTGTGGTCTTATGAGCTTGTGAAATAAAATATGTACAAATGTTGCCACAGACCCTCGAGATCTGCACACATACAAATTCAGATTATAAAGTGGGGAAGGATACTCTGGTAAGTGGCAGTACATGAAACAGTAAACAGTTCATGGTTTGGTGACTTGCTGGCTTCAGGTTGAATTCAATGGCCTTAATGCTTTCAACTTCAAGATGGAGATAGTTGAGTTGATGACATCTCTGGAAATGCAAATTTGGAGTTGAGTTCTTCCTTTAAAATCTTTGTTACACATGCAGAGAAAGTCAACAGGCACTATAAACAACCCAAAAGCTTGCAACTTGTGTGGAGAGAATAGAGGGTGAAAAGAGTAGCAGAAGTGGAAAGACCCCACTTCACTTCTTAACTACATGTTCCACACTGCAGTGTGAGTATGTGTTAAAAATATACCAAGGTGGTGTCTTGTCATGTGACTTTCTCTCCAGCTGCTAGTAATTCAAACACGATTATATTTTCCAATTGAAACTTGATTAGCTCATTGATCAGCTCATGTAGGGAAAGCAATCTTAAACCAGGTCACATTGTTCAAGCAATTAGTCTTTGAAGGTCCAACTCCAACAATGCTTGTGATACAGTGGGTTGTTTTCCTACACCCAGGCCAAAGAACTTGGGTTCACATCCCACTTTATGCCAGACATGAGAGACACAACTTGTCTGAATGACATTCTTAAAATAACTAGAAGATGAACTGTGGGATCTTTCACACACTTCAGGGGTAATTAAAGTCACAGGGATCTACAGCACACAGACAGGCCCTTTAACACATCAAGATTGCACTGGTGAAACACAACCACCTAACTATTCTGATCCTGTTTTCCAGCAGTTGGCCCATAGCCTCTAATGCATTGACCTCACAAATGTATATCTAAGTGCTTCTTAAATATCTGGACAGATGCTGACTCTGCCACCCTCACAGGCAGTGAGTTCCAGATTCCCATCACCCTCTGGGGAAAGAATTTTTCCTCACATCTCCTCTAAACCTCCAGTACCTTCCCCAGAATCTCTGCCCCAAGGCCATTGATCTCACCGCCAAAGGGAAAGCTTTTGTTTTATCTGTTTATCTGTGCCCCTGTTAATTTTATACATCTCAATTGTGTCTCCCTCTAACCCAACTCAGCCTCCTCTTCTCCAGGTGATATAACCCCCGTCGATCCAATCTCCCTTCACAGCTAAAATGCTGCCGCCCAGGCAGCAAAACTGTGGTAAATCTCCTCTGCTCCCTCATCAGTGCAACTACATTCCTCCTGCAATGTCGATTCCAGAACCTCACACAAATTCTAGCTGCGGCTTAACCAATGTCTTATAAAGAGCAGCATCACCTCCCTGCTCTTAAACTCTATGCCTCAGCTAATAAAGTTAAGTGTTCCGTGTGCCTTTTTATCCATTTTATCTACCAGTTCTGTTACCTTAAGGAAGTGATGAACATGCACATCAAGGTAGTTCCCAGGTTCCCAGTAGTTCCCAGGATCATACCACTCATGATTTATTCCCTTGCCTTATTTTACCTGCCCAAGTGCATCACCTCACACTTATCCAAACTGAATTCCATTGTCCACTGATCAGCCCATCTGACCAGTCCATCTATATCCTCCTGTAATCTAAGGCTACCCTCCTTACTATTTACCACCTCACCAATTTTCATATCAGCTACAAACTTACTGGTCATTCTACACATGTCTGAACAATTCATATATACTACAAACAGCAAGGGCCCAACACTGATCCCTGTGGAACCCTGAATGGACACAAGCTTCCCAGTCACACAATCATCCCTCAACCATCACCCTTTGTTTCCTGTCAAGATTAGAGTGGTGCTGGAAAAGCATAGCAGGTCAAGCAGCATCCTAGGAGCAGGAAAATTGACGTTTCGGGTAGGAGTCCTTCAGTAGGAATGAGGCTGGAAGCCTCAGGGTGGAGGGATAAATGGGAGGGGGGTGGGACTGGGGAGAAGGTGTCAGTGCTGGTCCATGTGAATTTAAGGTCAGGGTGGAATGTGTTGGTGAAGTTGATGAACTGTTCAACCTCCTTGTGGGAGCACGAGGTAGTGCTGATGCAGTCATTCATAGAGCAGAAGAAAAGGTGGAGAATGGTGCCTATGTAACTACAGAAGACGGACTGTTCTACATAGCCTACAAAGAGACAGGCATAGCTGGGGCCCATGCGGGTGCCCATGTCTGCCCCTTTTGTCTGGAGGAAGTGGGAGGATTTGATAGAGAAATTGTTGAGGGGGAGGACCAGTTCACCCAAACGAATGAGAGTATCAGTGGAAGGGTACTGTTGGGGACATTGGGAGAGGAAGAAATGGAGGGCTTGGAGGCTCTGGTCATGGTGGATGTTGGTGTAGAGGGTCTGGATGTCCATGGTGAAGATGAGGCATTGGGGGCCAGGGAACCGGAAGTCTTGGAGGAGGTGGAGAGTGTGGGTGGTGTCCCAAATATATGTGGAGAGTTCCTGGACTCGGAAGGTGAGGACAGTATCGAGGTAGGTGAAGATCCCTGACAAGATGTCTAATCCCTTGGACTGAAATGCTAGGCTGCCTTTGACTCGGTGTGCTAGGCCCCCTTGACTGATAAATGCTACCATTTCAATGAGGACTACTCCCCTATTACAGTAGACATGGTTGCTGCTTGCTGCACATGATGGTGCATTCTGCAATTCAATTCAGCACTTCCGGAGCACACATTTAGTGCAAACAACATTGGTCAGGATAGTCACGGTGGCTAGCAAATCCTGATCTCATCACTTGTAACCAGTACAATGCTGCTTCCTTTTCTATTTTCCCTCTCCTTCCTAAATTTGAAGTACCCCTTGATAGTCACTTTCCATTCTTGGTCACCCTGCAGCCATGTTTGTGTACTGACAATTAGATAATTAGTATCGAGGTAAGTAGAGATGAGTTTGGTGGGGCAGGATCAGGCTGAGAGCGCAATGTGCAATAGGTGGATGGAGGTGGGGGTAAAGGTTGTAGGTCAGAGAGGAGGTTGGAGCTGATAGGTGGGAAAGAAGATTGACAGGTGGGACAGGTCATGAGGATGGTGCTGAGCTGAAAGTTTGGTACTGGGGTAAGGTGGGGGAGAGGAAATGAGGAAACTAATGAAGTCCACATTGATGCCCTGGGATTGAAGGGTTCCAAGGCAGACACTGAGGTGTTCTTCCTCCACACGTCAGGTGGTGAGGGAATGACAGTGGAGGTGGCCCAGGACCTGCATGTCCTTGGCAGAGTGGGAGGGGGAGTTGAAATGTTCGGGTATGGGATGTTAGGGTTGATTAGTGTGAGTGTCCCAAAGATGTTCCCTAAAGCACTCTGCTAGAACGTGTCCAGTTTCCCCAATGTGAAGGAGACTGTATCGGGATCAAGGGATACAGTTAATGCCAAGTGGAAGTGCAGGTGAAACTTTGATGGATGTGGAATGCTCCTTTGGGGCCTTGGATGGAGGTGAAGGGGGAGATGTGGGCGCAGGTTTTGCAATTCCTGCAGTGGCAGGGGAAGGTGCCAGGAGGGGAGGGTGGGTTGTTGGAGTGCATGGACCTGACCGGGTAGTCATGGAGGGAATGGTCTTTGTGGAAAGCGGATAGAGGTGGGGAGGGAAATATATCCCTGATAGTGGGGTCCATTTGTAGGTGGCGGAAATGACAGCTAATGATACGGAGGTTGGTGGGATGGAAGGTGAGGACCGGGGGGCTCTGTCCTTGTTGCGGATGGAGGGGTGGGGTTTGAGGGCAAAGTGCAGGTCGTGGATAAGATGCATTGGAGGGCATCTTAAACCACGTGGGAGGGGAAATTATGGTCTTTAAAGAAGGAGGCCATCTAGTGTGTTCTGTGGTGAAACTGGTCAACAGATATGGTGGAGACAGAGGCATTGAGAATACGGGATAGCAGTTTTGCAGTAGGTAGGATGGGAGGAGGTGTAATCCAGATAGCTGTGGGAGTCAGTGGATTTGTAAAAAATGTCGGTATTGAGTGGGTTGTCATGAATGGAGATGGAGAGGTCCAGGAAGGGGAATGAGATGTCAGAGCTGGTCCATGTGAATTTAAGGTCGGGGTGGAATGTGTTGGTGAATTGATGAACTGTTCAACCTCCTTGTGGGAGCACGAGGTGGTGCTGATGCAGTCATCCATAGAGCAGAGGAAAAGGTGGAGAGTGGTGCCGGTGTAACTACAGGAGACGACTGTTCTACATAACCGACAAAGGGACAGGCACAGCTGGGGCCCATGTGGGTGCCCATGTCTACCCCTTTTGTCTGGAGGAAGTGGGAAGATTTGAAAGAGAAATTGTTGAGGGGGAGGACCAGTTCACCCAAACGAATGAGAATGTCAGTGGAAGGGTACTGTTGGGAACATCACGAGAGGAAGAAATGGAGGGCTTGGAGGCTCTGATCATGGTGGATGTTGGTGTAGAAGGTCTGGATGTCCATGGTGAAGATGAGGCATTGGGGGCCAGGGAACCATAAGTCTTGGAGGAGGTGGAGAGTGTGGGTGGTGTCCCAAATATATGTGGAGAGTTCCTGGACTCGGAAAGCTAGGACAGTATCGAGATAGGTGGAGATTCCTGACAGGATGTCTATCCCCTGAACTGAAATGCTAGGCTGCCTTTGACTCGGTGTGCTAGGCCCCCTTGACTGATAAATGCTACCATTTCAATGAGGACTACTCCCCTATTACAGTAGACATGGTTGCTGCTTGCTGCACATGATGGTGCATTCTGCAATTCAATTCAGCACTTCCAGAGCACACATTTAGTGCAAACAACATTGGTCAGGATAGTCACGGTGGGCTGGCAAATCCTGATCTCATCACTTGTCACCAGCACAATACTGCTTCCTTTTCTATTTTCCCTCTCCTTCCTAAATTTGAAGTACCCCTTGATAGTCACTTTCCATTCTTGGTCACCCTGCAGCCATGTTTGTGTACTGACAATTAGATAATTAGTATCGAGATAGGTAGAGATGAGTTTGGTGGGGCAGGATCAGGCTGAGACGATGGGTTGACTGGGCTAGTTTGGCTTATGGATCTTGGAAGGAGGTAGAATCGGGCAATGCGGGTTTCCCAGACTATGAGGTTGGAAGCTATGGGTGGGAGATCTCCTGAGGAGATGAGGTTGTGTATGGTCTGGGAGATGATCCCAGGTCCTTTGTTCCCTTTCAATTCTGGATCTAATTTGCCAAATTTCTTCAGATCCCATGGGCTCTTAATTTCACTTTGAGTCTCCCATTAGGAAACTTATTAAAAACCTTGCTGAAGTCCAAGTAGACTCCACGATAGCAAAGAATAGCAAAGATGATTCTCAATAGGAGCAAGAGTAACAGGGTAGTTGTTATGGGGGACTTTAACTTCCCCAACATTGACTGGGAATACTTTGTTCAAGTAGTTTATAATGGATCAGTTCTTGTTCAATGTGTGTAGGAGGGTTTTCTGACACAGTATATAGACAGGCCAACAAGGGGCAATGCCATATTAGATTTGGTACTGGGGAATGAACTCAGCATTTTGGTGATAGTGACCACATTTTGGTTATGTTTACAATAGCAATGGGCAGGGATAGGTATATACTGCAGGGAAAGAGATATAACTGGAAGAAAGGCAATTATGACGTGATTAGGCAAGATTTAGAATGCATACGATGAGGAAGGAAATGGCAGGGGATGGACACATTTGAAATATGTAGCTTATTCAAGGAACAGCTACTGCGGGTCCTTGATAAGTATATACCTATCAGGCAGGGAGGTATTTGTCAAGAGAGGGAGCCATGGTTTACTAAAGAAGTTGGAACCTCTTTACAAGAGGAAGAAGAAGGCTTATGTGAGGATGAGGTATGAAGGCTCAGATAGGGGGCTGGAGAGTTATAAGTTAGCCAGAAAGGATCTAAAGCGAGGGCTAAGAAGAGCCAGAAGGGGACATGAGAAGTTGTTGGAGGATAGGATCAAGGAAAACCCCAAGGCATTCTATAGGTAGATCAGGAATAAAAGAATAACTAGAGTAAGATTGGGGCCAATCAAAAAAAGTAGTGGAAAGCTGTGTGTGGAATCTGAGGACATTAGGGAAGCACATAATCTTTTCGTCAATATTCACATTGGAAAAGGGCAATGTTAATGAGAAAACGGAGATACAGGCTACTAGATTAGATGGGATTGAGGTTGACAATGAGGAGGTTCTAGCGATTTTAGATGATCTGAAAACAGATAAGACCCCTGGGCCAGATGGAATTTATCCTCAGATTCTCTGAAAAGCCAGGGAGGAGATTGCAGAGCCTTTGGCTTTGATCTTTATGTCATCATTGTCAACAGGAGTAGTGGCAAAAGACTAGAGAATAAGAAGGGGAGTCAGGACAGCCCTGGTAATTATAGGCCAGTGAGCCTTACTTCGATTGTGGGCAAAGTGTTAGAAAAGGTTGTAAAAGATAGGATTTATAATCATCTAGAAAGGAATAATTTGATTAGATAGTCAACATGGTTTTGTGAAGGGTAGGTCGTGCCTCACTAACCTTACTGAGTTTTTCGAGAAGGTGACAAAACAGGTGATAAAACACCTTCAGTAAAGTGTCTGATAAGGTTCCACACTATAGGCTATTGCACAAAATACAGAGTTTCAAGATTGAAGGTGAATTAGTGATTTGGATCAGAAATTGGCTAGCTGAAAGAAGGCAGAGAGTGATGGTTGATGGGAAATGTTCATCCTAGATTTCAGTTATCAGTGGTGTGCCGTAAGGATCTGTTTTGGGGCCACTGCTGTTTGTCATTTTTATAAATGACCTGGATGTGGGTGTAGAAGGATGGGTTAGTAAATTTGTGGATGACACTAAGGTAGGCAGAGTTGTGGATAGTGCTGAAGGATGTTGTGGGTTACAGAGGGACATAGATAAGATGCAGATCTGGGCTGAGAAGTGGAAAATGGTGTTTAATGTGGAAAAGTGTGAAGTAGTTCACTTTGGAAGAAAGCAGGAATGCAGAGTACTGGGCTAATGGTAAAATTCTTGGCAATGTAGATTAACAGAGATCTCGGCGTCCAGGTGCATAAATCCCTGAAAGTTGCCACCCAGGTTGATAGGGTTGTAAGGAAGACATATGGTATCTTGGCATTTATTGGGAGGGGGATGGAATTTCGCAGCCATGAGGTCATACTTGAGCTGTCCAAGACACTGGTAAGGCTGCACCTGGAGTATTGTGTGCAGTTCTGATCACCGCATTACAGGAAGGATGTGGAAGGTTTGGAAAGGGTTCAAAGAAGATTTACTCGGATGTTGCCTGGTATGGAGGGAAGGTCTTACGAGAAAAGGCTGAGGGAACTGAAGCTGTTTTCATTGGAGCGAAGAAGGTTGAGAGGTGACTTAATTGAGACATTTAACATTATCAGAGGATTAGATCGGGTGGACAGTGAGAGCCTTTTTCCTCGGATGGTGAAAGCTAAACATGAGGGGATATCATTTTAAAAAATTGAGGGGTGATAGATTTAGGACAGATATCGGGGTAGTTTCTTCACTCAGTGAGTAGAAGGTGCATGAAATGGCCTGCTTGAAACTGTAGTAGACTCGCCGACATTAAAGATATTTAAATGGGCATTGAACATACACATGGATAATAATGGAACAGTGTAGGTAGATGGGCATCAGATTAATTTCACAGGTCGGTGCAACATCGAGGGCCGAAGGGCCTGTACTGCACTGTAACGCTTTATGTTCTATGTTCTACGTAGACTACGTCAAATACATTGCCCTCCAAAAAATTCAATTAAGTTGGTCAGACATGACCTCCTTTTAAGAAACCATGCTGACTGTTCTTAATTAATCCCTGCCTCTGCAAATGCAGATTAATTTGTCCTTCAGAATTGTTTCCAATAGTTTCCCCACCACTGAGGTTCAACTGACTGGCCTCATTTGTCTTGGTTTACCTCTTTCTCCCTTCTTGAATAACAGTACCACATTAGCTGTCCTCCAATTCTCTGGCACCTCTCCTGTGGCTAGAGAGGAATTGACAGTGCCCCTGCTATTTCCTCCCTTGCCTCACTCAACAGCTTGGGATACATTTTACCCAGTTCTGGAGATTATTCTATGTTTAAACCTGCCTGATCACTCAGAAATTCCTGCCACACTAATTTCTTGATGTATATCACAGTCTTTATCTGGGATTTCTATACCCACACTGTCCCTCTCATTGATGAATACAACTCAAATTATTTATTTAGGACCCTACCTATATCCTCTGGCTCCATGCACACATTGCCATTAATAGGCCCTTCCCTCTCCCTAGTGAGCCTTCTACCCTCAAAGTACTTGTAAAATCACTTGGGATTTTCCATTATTTTACCTGCCATTACTCTCCATGCCCCAATTTTGCTACCTCAATTTCCTTTCTAAGTGTCCTCTTGCACGTTCTGTATTCTTTGGTTTTGAGCACACTATCTGCTATAAGCCTCTCTTTTTCCCTTTATCCAATTCTGTTTGTCTCTTCATGTCCAGGAAACATGGATTTGTTGGTCCCAACCTTTATATTTGTCGGAATATGTTGGCCTGGTACACCCCCTATTTCCTTATTTACCAAGAAGTATCTGCTCCCAGTCCAGTCTGGCCCAATCATACCTGATCTTATTAAAATCAACCCTCTCCTTTAGAACTTTGATTTCAGGCCCATCCTTGTCCTTTTCCAGAATAATCATGAATCATTGGAAGTTATGATCGCTAACTGCAAAATGCTCCCCCACTCGCCCAGCTTCATTTTCGGCAATTAATTCTAGGATTGCCCCCTCTCTCTTGCAGGGCTTTCTACATATTGGTTTATAAAGTTGTCCTGGATATGCTTTAAGAATTTTGCTCCCTCTTAATCTTTTACACTATGACTATCCCAGTTAACATTGGGAAAGTTGAAATGCCCCACTATTATTGCCCTATTGCATTGTTTTTGGAGGGTTGACAGAGTTGCTGTCTTTGCTCCAATGGGGGTGGAGTGTGTGCTAATGCAAATTAGGTGGCCAATCGAATTATAAACTCAAATTACATTTAGTATATGTTTTTAAAGAGTCTGTTTTTCAAAAGTTCAATTTCATGTTTCCAGCCAGTAGATTAAGATGATTATTTTACACAAGCCCAAATTCATGACAAAGAGAATTCTGAATTATGGATGAGAATTTCCATTTTCAATTTAAAATCTTAGATCGTGTCATTTCTGCCATAATCTGCAGTGATCTTCTGGAGCAATCAATTGCATTTCATCCAATTCCATATGCAAGTAGGTTTTATGGAGACTTCTTATCAAACCACATGTGACCTACAGGCAGAGATTCTCTTCCCATTGACACCTCCTGCGGTAGGAAGTTCCATCTTTCCCATACGCCCCTTCACTTGATCTGTGCTGAGAACCCTATAGCAACCTGCAGTCATTGGTCTATCCACTACCCTTCTCCCACTGGAGATGGCTGCAAGTTGCCAGGATGTCCTCTTCCCTGCTGATGGGCTAAAGAAGCTTTCCTATAAGTTCCAGATGGTCTGGGTCCAGGTTGCACAGGGGTCTAGTATCTCAAGCAGATGTACAAGAAATAGGACCCAGTGCGAAAAGAGGAGGAATATTTCCTGCTCCCCACAAGGATAAGTGCCACTGTCTTTTTAATACAAGCATGCACTCAGGGGCTAATCAGTCATTAGATTGTGCCACTATACAGTGAAATCAGAAAGATTGCCAAACCCAGCATACATGTACGATGTGCATTAAAGGGCTTATACCCAACCTATGCTGCTCATCAGCAAGTAAAGCCTCTGAGACACTCCACTTCCTACTCACTACCAGGCAATTCTATTCATGCTCATCAAGTGTTCCTACACACATTCACATCACATACCCTTCCCTTTCTCTCAATACACACAGTAAAAAAGAACCTGGCAGAACGGTTCTGAACTCTGCCTCCTCACCTGTTTTGAACAAGGCACAGCCGAGCTGATGAGTGAGGACCAAGAGTAGTCCTGCTTCCCTGACAGTGATCGGCCTGGCACGAAATGCCAGTGAGGAACGTGGCTATCTGCTCCTCTGAAATGTTCAGTCAGTCTCTCACATTGCTGTACCTAAGGGCTGGGCTTCCTCACCAACAAATTCACTTCACTCCCACAGGTATGAGCAGTGAACAGACAGCTAAATGCCAGGAGACACAGAGGCTGCCCACAGCTTCCACCAGCATAGAGCTCATCATTTCAGTTCGTGCTGTAACTAGTTTAGATGCATGAATGCAGCCTGGTGAACATATCCCTACCATTTGTCCACAGCCACCAGAGGAACAAATGACCTGGGTCTCTGAGGCACAGGTGACAGGAAAGATCAATCATCTGCACAGCTCAAGGCAGTAGTTGCGCTCTTGCATTTGATCATAAGTGACAAGGTCAAACCACAGAGGCAGGGAGGGAAGCATCAGACTGGAACTCTGGAGGTTCTCACAAGACTGGGGGAGTTCATCCATCCTCTGTGTCCTGCTGTGGCTCTGACAAATGCCTGGCTGCCTTCATGGAAAGGGTGACAGTGGCCTTGGAGGTTCAGATCTCGCTGTAAACTCAGTGGATTTCAGATAGGTGTAAGCAGCTGCCCTCCATCACCCTTGGCATGAACGTTGTGTATCAATAGCAAGGATAAAAGGGAGAAAGGAGGCAGCTCAATCTTCCTCCAGGTGCTCTTTCTGCTCAAAGAGTCAGGGTGGTGCCCACAGTGAATCCTGACAGCTTCACCTCAGGACACTCCAAAATGTTTGGTCATTCCATGCAGCAGGTCAGGCTGAGCCATCTTTACAAGAGACACTCAGCAGCCAGAGGTCTTCTCAGCCCTGAGCACTTGGATAATCTGACAGTTTTCACAGTCACTGAGTGACTCCTCAACAACTGTGGATGTCAGGCCCATGCCTAGATTAACTAGTCTACAAAGAAAGAAGGAAACCTTTTGCAGACACCTCGTTGGCATGTAAATGTGTATTCTCTTTTATTTTTCAGTAACATTTGCTTTGGTCTCACTTGAAGTGACTCCTGTGCAGCAGCATCCTGAGATATGGCCTTTCCCTTGGGAAAGCAGTGAGTGTTCCTGTACTCTATCTCATAACCCAATGAACCATGGAGCTGGCTTTGGGCAATCCAGTCAAAGATGCAGAGGTGATGCACACATTGCACATCAGGGGATATTGCCCTGGGACAGCCACGCAGTTGGCTCCACACAAGGTAGTTGTGGAAATCCTGTAGAGAGATGACTGTCATCCACAGGGTGTAGAAACCAAAGATCTTTTCTATGGCTAGAGTTCTCATGGCCTCCCATGAAACTTTTCATTCTCAATACGTGAGTGGGCAATGCACAACTGAAAGGTGTCTCTCACCATTACTTAGTGGTGGATAGTGTGAAGTATTCATGTTTGCGCACCTCATATACAGGAAACTCACTCACTGAGAATGTGTGCCATGACTCCAGTACAGAGTTGGATCGTAACATTGTACAGGACTGTAAGGGGAGAGAGGGGAGGAGAGGGCAGAGTGGGACTAATGGCATCAAGTTGTGAGAAACCTGAGTGCTCCCTGATCTTCTCTTTCATTGAGGGATGGAAAGGAATAATGCAGTTGTGTGTGTGTGTGAGAGAGTCCAGAGTGTGGCGCTGGAAAAGCACAACAAGTCAGGCAACATCCAAGGAGTACGAGAATCGACGTTTCGGGCATAAGCTCTTCATCAGGAAGGCTTCTTAATGAAGGGCTTATGCCCGAAAGGTTGATTCTCCAGCTCCTGAGATGCTGCTTAACCTGCTGTGCTTTTCCAGCACTACACTCTCATTTCTGATCTCCAGCATCTGCAGTCCTCACTTTCTCCTGTGTGTGAGAGTGCCCACTTTGTAGCAGCTGCAGGTCCATCAGAGCTTAGGATCTTTCAGTTCGGCTTCGTTTTTTTAGTTTTCCTTTGTGGGATATGGGCATCACTGGCTGGGCCAGCATTTATTGTCCATCCCTAGTTGTCCTTGAGAAGGGGGTGGTGAGCTGTCTTCTGGAACCACTGCAGTCCACCTGCTGTGGGTTGCCTCACAATACCATTAGGGAGGGGATTTCTTGCCTTGGAATTATCACGTCACATCCAGAGATGAAATGAGTTCTGTTTTTATAGCAAACATGACAGAAAATGAAATCCTTCTCAGTCCACTTTGTGTAGAGAACACAATGCCTCCACAGCCAGCCTGTCCATAACAAACCAAAATGCAACACGTCACTACCACCCAGTTCCCCCAGAAGTGGGTGGCTATGAGGTTTTCACAGACCTCCTGCCCTGTCATAGAGTCATAGAGATGTACAGCACAGAAATAGACTCTTCGGTCCATCTTGTCCATGCTGACCAGATGTCCTTAATTAATCAAGTCCCATTTGCCAACACTTGGCCCATATCCCTATAAACCCTTCCTGTTCATGTACCTTCCAGATGCCTTTTAAACATTTTAATTGTAGCAACCTACACCACTTCCTCTGGCAGCTCATTCCATATACACCTCAGTATGAAAATGTTGCCACTTAGGTCTCTTTTAAATCTTTCTCCTCTCACTCTAACCCTTTGGCTCCTATGCAGTAGCCTCCCCCATTACAAAGAGTATATGTGAAGATCCTCCTTGACTACCTCAGCATTCACAGTAAGAACTTCCTCCCCAGAGGAGACCTCACACTTCTCCATCTTGTCCTATCCCAATAAAACGCCACTTTGTCACATCAGGTTGAGTTGGATACAGTAGGCAACTATAATGTAGGACACATTGGGTGCACTGCATTTCACCACCTGACTAGCCCAACCATCCGAACCTTATCTTCAGGAGCTTAGTGATCTATGTTCCAATGGGCCTTGTGGAAGCTCGATCAACATTATGGCTTCTCCTCAGTGCCAGTCTGTAGATTACTGACACATGCCATGAGCCAGGGTTTTAAAGAAGTCTCCCTTGTCACCAACCCCGAGTGGGCCTGAAAGATGTGGACCTCTGTGAGTGTTCCAGAATGTGGTCATAGTGACAGCTGCCTGGAAAACATGCACATACCCCCGGTGTGCTTGCTGAAGATCTATTCATTTAACCTGCAGAAATTTAGGCTGTTCATGAACTGATCTGGTCACTGATAAGGATGATCTGATGACTACATGGGGAAGGATAATGTGTGCTCAGTGGCAGTGTGCATTGTCTGGGGTATTGGAAGCATGCCAGTGCATATCTCCATAGACATTAGTTAGCTGGCATTGAGGGAGACTGAAGCAGAACCCCTTGTGAAGTGATCTCAAAATGGTTACATTGCAAGTAAACATGTCCACCTTTCCCCTTACTGCCTAGTTCCTGCCACTCTCCCCTTGTGTGAGACTGGTACCCAGCCGGAATGCCAGAACTTGCAGCCTACACCAACACAGCAGCTCACAGATTGCATTTGCCCCCTTTGTTACATTGCTCACAGCAGATTTCAGCGGAATGGAGTGACCATCAGGTGAAAATGTACTTTAGCTCGTGGCATTCGAAAGATCTCATTTGAATATGATTACTCAAGCACTTTAAGATGTAGTTACAGAGGCAAACATTCTGGATCTTCCACTCACTGGACTCCTGGTAAATAGGGACTTTATCATAACAGGCATATTCTGTTACTTGTCCCAAATGAAATTCCTGTCCCTTTTGTTGCTGCTGTCGCCATTTTGAGTGTTGAACAGTAAGGTTGATTCTCTTTCAGAATGGTGAGATTCAGCTATTTATTGGCCCTTTCAAGTACCAAGCCCCATGTGGCCCACTACTTCTCTCAAATCTGTTACATCCTCACTGATTCACTATTTCCCTCCATTCTGATATCTTCACTGATTCACCCTCTTCCTTCATTCTGTTACATCCTCACTGATTCGCCATCTCTCTCCATTCTGTTGAATCCTCACTGGTTCGTCATCCTTGTTGCCCTTATGCCCCTTTGTCCCACCTCCTTACTAACACCAGCAAACATAAAGGTTCTCAATTTCCCCCCAGAGCCAGCCCTTGAACATCAGGATGCCACTGTCTCTGCTGTCTCCTTGGCCAAAACCACTGCACCCTGTTGTTCTTTAACCTCCTTATAAGACCATAGGCTCTCCATCTTGACCTTCCAAATCTCCAACTACAACAAGCAACCTCTGTTCATCTCTGTGACCATTTGCCCCACTTCATCGGCTCCCAACCTCCTTGACGCCAAGTCCCAGATAAGAATTGGCCTCACTCTGATTGATGCACTGAAAAGATCCTTCAGCACCCTACACTGACTGCAAACCAACACCCCTGACACACTAGCACCCAGGCCCTGGATTGGCTTTCTACAGCACAAGACACGGCACTGACTAAAGCACAAAGCCATCCCCCCAGTTTATCAAACCGCTTGTTGCCTAGACTGACTGGAGCACACTCCCCTCTCCCTGCAGAGTGACTGAAACACCCACACCCAACTCCATCCTAGGAGTGACTGGAGAACAACACCCAGCCCAGACTGAGTGTCATACATTTACCAATCACACTCTCAGCGGACTAACCAGAGTACTCACCAGAATAAGCAATCACACCCCCCCCCCATTTCATTCCCTTCCCTCCCCCACTCACTGCCATGGGATTGGCTAACTGGAGACCCCCATCCCACTCTCCCACTTCCCCTCCCCCTCATCCCCACCCCCATCCCTGCAGAGTTAATTGGGAAGGTGAAGACCACATCCATCTAGAAGGACAAGGACAGCAAATACATGGGAACACCACCATCTACAACCTCACATCTCAGCAGCACATATCCCCACTTGGAAATATATTGCTGCTCTTTCACTGTCACTGGATCAAAATCCTGGGATTTGCTCCCTAAGGGCATTGTAAGTCAACCTGCAGCACATGGACTGCAACAGTTTGAGAAGGAAGCTCACCATTACCTTCACAACGGGAACTAGGGATGGGCAATAAATGCTGGCCAGCCAGCGATGCCCATAACATTTTTAAAAGTTCATTTCAATTCTTTTTGACATATGAGCAACCAATGCATGTGGATAAGCCTCTCTTGAACTTGATGGTGACACACCCGACCCACCGACTGGAGAAGGAGAACTTAATCACTGACGTTTATCTTGGCACAGACAATTTCATTTTATAGCCAGAGGTGCTTTTATATACAACGCAACATTTTTTTTCCCATCACCAAATCTCTGTGACCTCTTTTTTCATTATTAGCTATTAACCGCCACCACACAATCACCTAAGAGAGCGATTTTTAATTTTTGCCTTTTATCTGATTGAGTTCTCCACTCATCATATCAGAAAGTGGAAAATCAAATTCTATCAATTGATTAAAATTTTGACTATAATTCACTTTGAGCTTTATTCCTTTTGAGTAGTAGGGATCTTTTTCAGTCAACCTAATACCTGACACGTCAGAAAACCCATCACAATACTTACAAGTCTTCCAGACAAATGACCAAGGGAAAAGTCAAGTTGTTTACAAAGTGCTTGTCTGGTATTAGATGCAGAGGGCTTCCATGGAAACACATGATATATAATATAAACCCCAAAATTGTAAGCACAGCTTAACAATTGTGAAGACTTGAACAGCCATATGTAGAGATATTGCTGGAATTTAATCTGCTGACTGGACTGCTTACCAGAACAAAACAGTAATATCTTCTGGTGACATCTTGTCTGGCAAAGTCCACATTATTCCTCAGTGCAAAGTATTCTGGGTATCCTGGATTTCCTGGATTTCATGGGAGGAATCTAAGTTCCTATTAATAGCTGTTTCTCTCCAAATCAAATTAAAATGTCTGTATCACCTCAAAATGCTGCTGCCCTATCTGCTCAATCATCAAATTACCAAAACAGAAAACTTGTCCAGTAGCAGTGAATTTCATGTTGGGCCCTTAATTGTACCATGGGCAAATTATTTAAATATGTAAATGGTAGGCTTGTTTCTCAATGGTGTGATTCTTAGCTTTCCCAATATCCTCCAGCACACAAATGCTAACAAATCCATGTGCGACAGCTTGGAGTCACTGATTCTGCATTTCACAACATAAGACACACATACTAGCTCTTTTCCACCCATCATTGTGAGAGTTAAATATCAAGGTCATCATCCCAGCAAGGTAAGTCTCTCAATGGCTATTAGGCAATAAGTATACACCGTATTACATTTTTTAGAAATCAGGCAAAATGATTTGTAATGAGTGGGAAATAGCTTTCATAGTTTAAACAAAACAGAATATTAGACAGTTACTACAGGCTTGAAATCCATAATTCGTTTGGGGCAAATGCAACATAGTTTTGGTGCAGGTGGCAGGGATTTGTGACAGACGTTGAGTTACACCATTCTGAAGTACTGTACCTGCTAAATTCCAGTGCAACTGGGTGCATGCATGTATACAAATGACATGAGATAGAGAGCTAAAGCTGCTCTTCCAGATATTATGTTATCATGCTTTTCACACAAAATTTCCATTGGATTTCTGTCTGTATAAAAGAGTCATAAGTTACCTGTAACTTATCAACTTGGTAGCACTGCTGTATGTTGAATCATCTCAGATATTGGAGTTGTGCAGAGCATTGGACTTTACTGTGACATTCGCAGTCTTGCTCAGCTCCTTCAGGATGGTCTTCAGTACATCATTATAAATATGATGCCAATTCAGTTTTCTTCCACAGCAGGGGACTCATCCAGCGTGCTTTTTTAAAGAGTCAAGCCCACAGACTCTTGAACCAGAAATTGGCTCATTTCTTTTTTGGCTGAGTCTTGGTTCTTAACTGTCAGGTCCTATTTGAACCTCTGTCTTCATTAGAAAATTCTTGTGTTGTATCGCACCCAGTGAAGAGAATGTAGAATATTTATCCCTGCGTGGATTTCTCGAGATTGTTGAGCAGGACAATCTGCAGCTGCTCCTCTGCCCAGTAGACTTCTGGCTCTTGCGTAAGTCAGCCTCATAGCCAAGAAGACATCTGTGTTACAATGTCCTTGAGGGAGTAGTGTAACAGTACACTTACCCCTTAAGTTACATCTCCAGTTCTGCCCTGATCCTGCTGGGCGGTGGGAGGGGATAGTTTAAATACTCTCTGTCTTTAAGATAGTTTGACAGATGTAAACATCTGCCTTGTATTTATTTATATTAAAATTTTCTCAAAGTATTTGCAAACATTATTATATTACCAAAATATAAATTGTTTTTTAAATATACAGTCCTAATACTTTGACATTTATTTAAATGACAATGATACTCATGTAACAATTTTGGGTAAATCACATTGCTAATATAATCTTAGTTAGGGAATTTAGAAATTAACATAATAAGTGCTAGCCCAGCCTGCAATGCTCATTCCCAATTACAACTAAATAAAGTTCTTGATAATTTTGTGCACTGAAGATTTGTTGTTAAAGTAATTTATTTTTGTTCATTTTGCAGGATATACAATTCACTGGGTTTATTTTTGCCTTACAGCTTGTTGTTAACGCCTTGGTTGCTTCAATACCATCGATTTCTAATGTCATGTTCGTATGTCTTGTATTCTGGCTGATATTTGGCATTGTTGGTGTTCAGATCTTTGGTGGAACTTTCTTCCAATGTGTGGATCAAAATAATGACCGTCTTCCCATTAGTATTGTAAATAATCGATCTGAATGCAATGCATACCAAGATCTCGGATACCAATGGGTCAACCCCAAGATTAACTTTGATAACGTATTAGCTGCTTACATGGCTCTCCTGCAGGTGGTAAGTAAGCAAAGATACATTTGCTGAGAATTTTCACTCTATGATTTAAGATATTCTGCATTCTGCTTTGCAAGAGAAATTTATATCAACTGTGAATGAATAACATTTCATAACCTTATGACAACCCAAGGGATGCTATGGAATCTATTCACAAATTTTCTTTGCTTTCTGGCTTTGGAGCATGCATTAATAAATTACAAAGTTGAGAAGAAATTATATGTTATTCCATGTTGTTGCTAAAATTGCTAATTAAATTGAATTTCACTTTAAATTTTGTTTTAAATGTAGTGTAAAGGCACATCTTTATACATCATTTATATTCTCTAGGTTATTTCACTCTGCCCAAAAGGCAAGCTTTCAGTTAATTGCCTGCTCCTGATCTAGATTTCATGGCAGTTTCCTTTTGCCATTGCCTTTCACACAAGAGCAAGGCAAGGAGACAAATCCAAGTCTATCTCAACGGAATGATGATTGAATCCATGCCATTGATGTTATTTTGAGCCATGCATTAGCCGTCTAGCCAATTGAGTTAACCAGCCTGCATCCTCTGAATAGTAAAGCAAATCAAACACTGGCACCATTTATGGTTCAATTTTTGTGGCAGATGCATAAAGGAAATAACTCAGTTGGCTGGACAGCTGGTTCTCAATGCAGAGTGATACAAACAGTGTGAGTTCAATTCCTACATTGGCTAAGGTTCCCACAAAGCACTCTCCTTCTCAACCTCTCCCCTCAGCTGAGGTGTGGTGACCCTCAGATTAAACCACCACCAGTTGTCTCTCTTTGATGTGAAAACAACCCTATGTCTGCTAAGTTTATAGCATAAAGGACTTGTATTTAGTGTTTTTCAGTCGTGAATATTACCAGTGGCCCCTTTTGTATTGGAGATATCATGTTAGCTTGTTCAAGGATTCTGTTAAGCTAATAAAAGCAAGTTTTACTAATAGCATTGTGCAAACTACGAATTTATGGTTGTCTACTCAAATACTGTCTTTTTTTTAAAAAAAAATTAGCGAACAGCTAATTCTCCTGTTCTGAATTTATAAAGAAACTTTCACAGCTTCAAAACATTCAAAGCTTTTCACAGCCATTGAATAACTTTTTTGTCAAAGCAATTTGTTTTTGATTAAAAGTGTGGCTTTACTCATACTGCAGCTGCTGTCACCCCAAGTGATGTGATCATTTCTTCCTCAAGGTGTGCTCACACCATTTGCCAAAGCCAAAACTTGATTCATACAGTTTTTTTTTTCTCTTGAGCTTAAGCTATCTCAAAAATACTTCACAGCCAATGAATTGCTGTTGTTTTTGGCAGTCAAGTCTGAGCAGAGCAATGTCCCACAGAAGCATATGACCAGTTAATTTATTTGCGGGTCTACGTTGAGAGCTGAACATTTGCCAAGAAACCAGGAGAGCTTCCTGCTCCTCTTACACAAATGTCATGGTATTTTGTACGTCTATCTAAACAGGGAAAAGGACCTTGGACGGGAGATAGTGGCCCAACTTTTTGCCGTGAATGAGAACATCCCCATCATGGCAAAAATGACGGATCAGCCATGAAATCAGCAATCCCTTTCCTGAACATTCCATTTTTACCAGACAGGAATGGGGCGGAATATGATATGTGAATTTCATGGAGACAACTAGTTCTCAACTCTGCCTTCATCAAATTGACATGTTGGTTGTCCTAGAATGTTTAACCCAAAGTGTGCAGATTAGACCTATTCAGAGCTGAACCTGAAGCTAGGAGCTTAGGTGTGAAGTTGATGCATTTCTTTAGATTGGTAATATCCTCTTTTGAATCTGGTCTTGGGGCACTCTTGGTAGACATCAGGTGCCCTTTGGGGAGGCAAGGTGTCCTTTGAAATTAGTAAAAGTTGACATAATTGTTTGTAAGCCATGCGTAAGCCCATTCCTATCATTTGGATCTGTCAACAGATCTATAGGAATGAATTGTCAAAACTGTCTTTAAAGCTATCTGTCTAAATCTTGACATGGGTCTATAGGAATTATTATGTAAGGAATGAGGGGCCAGAGTGGTTAGTCAGTGGGCATACCTCGGCATCAGGACATGATGGGCTACGGGAGGAAAGCAGAGGAATGGGTTAGCATGGAAAATGCCTGACTGTGTGAAATATAGTGCTGGAAGGATATTTCATATTTATTCTTTATTTTTAAAATTGCTGCCACAACGGTAGATCTTCATGACAGGCCATCTGTCCAGCCTGGCTTCAAAAGTAAGAAGCCCTTCCAGGGTCACCTACTAAGCCAGCCTGCACCCATCCTGTCTGAAAATTCTGGGCAGCCATTTTTAACGGGCAGGCTCACAGAACCAAAAATTATCCTATCTTTGCACATCCAAACTGGGAGTGAACACTTGACCCAATGCCATGGACAATAGTATGCTCCCTCAACATTTTGTCATTTTAGATTGTGTGTTAAGACAGGAGCAAATTTTGAACCTGTAACTTTCTGATTATGGAGTAGCAGTCTTAGAAATTGTTACAACCAGATCCAAATCAACCTCAATTAAGCAACAGTTGCCAAATCTGGTTTGACATAATCCTGCAGGTGTTCATCACAAAACCTTCTGTCTCCAACAACACTTCCCATCCAGTCCTGTCATTGATCATCCAACTCTCCATTTCACAGTTTAGTATCTTTCTCCAGTTAACTGGAAAGCAAATAATCCCTTCATTACCTGGGTAAATGGTTCATGCTTATCATTTAAAGAGAATCGAAAAATGTGGTGCTGGAAAAGCACAGCCAGTCCAGCAGCATCTGAGGAACAGGAGCATCAACATTTCAAGCATAAGCTCTTCATCAGGAAGCTCTTCATTACTCTTGAGCTCTTCCTGATGAAGGGCTTATGCTCAAAGCCTCAACTCTCCTGCTCCTCAGAGGCTGCCTGACCGACTGTGCTTTTCCAGCGCCACACTTTTCTACTCTGATCTCCAGCATCTGCAGTCCTCACTTTCTCCCTATCAGTTAAACAGTCTCTATATGCCGTTTTCATTATTTTTAAATTAATAAGCAAAATTGTTCAAAGGAATTATGAATTAAAAACTGTATTCATTGCTAAGAATAACCTAGAATGTTGCAAAACATTGAGCAATGACCAGGGGATTAGTCTTTAATTGCTGTAGTTTTCTAGGTAACCCTGGAAAGTTGGCATTTCTATTGCCAGATTTTTGCTAGATCTTGTTGACTTCACAAAGCTTTATAAGTGACAGGCAGAAGTCCTGCCCCTATTTCTGAATGATCTAAGTTTTGCCATCTGAGGAAGAAGGCAGGCTGTGACTCACCTGTGTAGGAAACTGTAGTTTATCGGGGCTGATTGAACTTAGTACTGAATTCAACAGGTTCCACGTTGTCTGGTTCCAGGTCCTTAACTTGGATTATGGGAATCACAAATTTATGTAGCAGACATAAATTCCCTTAAAGAGTATTTGAAGTCTTTTTAATTGACATGATCTGAGCTTTTTCGAATCCTATACTCTTTAAACATGGAAACCTACTGAAGCTGGCAGTGAGAGCTTAACAAGAAATCGCTGCTGGACTGCTTTACTTGACAGGCCGTCTGGTGGAGGTTAGAAGACAAGGCTGCTATCTGTCCATTTAGTTTCACCTAGGATCTGCTTCTAGGATTAGTGGACTTGTCATGAGAACTTTTTTTCTAATTTTATTCTTTTGTACCGCTAATCTCTCATTAATCAACTAATTAATTTATCCCTTAAATGTTGACTTGTTGAAATTGCTTTGATTACATCATTCATGATGCTCTTTTTATTGCTGGGAGGATTTCTGATCTATTTATTCCTCTTATCACTGTACTCTGTTTCTTCTTAGGTCACAGGAGTTGTATTTTATTCTCCATTTCAGTGGGGTAATAAAAATCAAATCCCAATGGCACAATATTGTTTATCTGAAGAGGATGTCTCTGTTGGGAAATTGAATTGTTTCCTTTCTCTGTTGTTTCATCTCAAATCTTTATTTCAAGATCAGCACTGCTTAGTAGAGTTCTAAACTGGATAAGTTTGGGTATGAATGGCCTGTCTGAAAATTTGCAAAATGTAAACTGGATGCATACTTGACAGTTGTGGAATTTGCCACATTTACATCATCCTGGGAACACTCTTTGAAGCCGAGTCGAAGACCCTTTGAAGTAAGTTATTAAGAGTCTATAACCAAGGACTCTGACAAAGTCTATTTTGTGCTCAGCGACAGGTCCTAAAACCCAGACTGAAAACAAGCAATCGGCTGTAAAATAGACAACAAGGTGCTGAACATAATAGCATCGTTTGACTACCTGTTTCCTTAAAGTTGTGGGTCTGGAATGTTGCCTTTTCTTGATGCCTTTTAACTGAGCAGGCATTATTAAAGCATAATTCACACAAGGTGAAGGCAGTTTCCATTGCTTATCCATACCTTGCAATAGGATAACACTGAATATCCAACATAACCTGGGTGGCATAGGAAACAGACCAGAATGTTGCAGTCCATAGAACACAGCATTTTACAAGTAATGGAAGTACAAGTCATAGTAATTTAGAAAGACTGGAACTTCAATGCCAAGAAGAATTCAAAAAGCAAAATATTGTGGATGCTGGAAATCTGAAATTACAACAGAATGTACCAGAAATACTTCATAGACTCAGTAACACTTGGAGAGATAGGAAATGACCTTGCTTCAGAAAAATTGCTTCAGCAATAAAATAAAGTCCTACATGAAAAATTAGTTTCAGGTATAATATTAAAATGCTTACAAATTTCATGGTAATCACATTATTTTGTATTTGTTTTTATATTTACAGGCAACATTTGAAGGTTGGCTAGAAATTATGGCAAATGCTGCTGATACTCGTGGGGTAAGTTTCTGAATCTTGTGTCCTGAGGCACTGAGTTCATATTTTATATTTTATATTTTTGCTAGTTATGCTGACATTATGCTGTTGGGTATGGTGATGTTAAGTCTTCCAGCTTTATGTTTAATCTTAAGATGGGTACCATCTCTAACTTAATTCTTGTAGCTGCAACTGAAATAACAGTTGATCACAGCTAGTGATGTAAAGTGAATGTATATTGACAAATGCAATATTCTGTTTAGAATAAATTGTCACATGTGCCACCTTTGTGCTCTCGGAAAGTTTTGCTGTCTGTTCCCTCCCAACCATATCTTGGTGCAGTACCAGGGTCCACAGCTGAATTGGAGAGAGTCTGGCCAAAAGTGGAATCTGTTGGCCCTGAAGATTTAAATGGACAATCTGTAGGTACTTCTGACTTGAGGATCCAAACTTGTTCAGAGCGCCCTGGTCAGATGCAAGCTCGCCCTTCTTGGCTTGAGCTCCCGCAGAGTTGAGAATTTCTAAAGTATGGAGGTGGAGGGAGTCGGCAGCTCTGAAGTCAGCAGCTTTAGAGGCTCCTGAGAAGAGAGTTCTGGAAGACCTGACTCTGGTTCCTCCTCTGGTTGGCACCTCCTAGTTACTGCCCTGTCTCCTTGTGAAGTCAAGTTCCCTCATCATCCAGGTGCTGAGCATCAATGGCTACAGCAGTGTAATGCAGGTCAGTGCACATATCCAGCAGTCATTCAGTTTACTGGACCTGGATTTCCATGAAGATGCCATTCTGTCTATGAAGTCAGCAGATGTACACAAGCCAGAGCCAGAATGGTACAGATGTGATGGACTTCTCCAACCTCTGCTCCAGTATGTCAAGTGTCTCTGTCAACCCTACCTACTCCTCCTTGAGCTGAAAATGTGTTGCTGGAAAAGTGCAGCAGGTCAGGCAGCATCCAAGGAGCAGGAGAATCGACGTTTTGGGCATAAGGGTTTATGCCCGAAACGTCGACTCTCCTGCTCCTTAGATGCTGCCTGACCTGCTGCGCTTTTCCAGCAACACATTTTCAGCTCTGATCTCCAGCATCGGCAGACCTCACTTTCTACTCCTCGTTGATAAGAACTAAAAACATCATACTTATAACTTTTGTTTTGTCAACAAGCAATAATTTTCTCAAAGGCATCCTTTAAATTCCTTTGGCATGACATTACATCCTGCCACTGCACTTGACCTTGTTAAGTTTACAAGAAAAACTATGAGTGGAAATAATCTGTGTAAGTGGGTGAGAAATGCAAGTAATTGGGCAGCAGGGCAATGGGGAATACAAGCTGAACTGCCATTCAAATATCAAATAATCTGAAAAGAAGAACATGGGAATGTTTCCATCATGTGGGTCCTCTTGGCCACAATCAGCAGTATGGCAGAAGACTCTCAGCAGGTCAATGGGTACAGATTGTTTGTAGCTGATAGAAACAAGGCTCACGGAGGCCAAGAGGGAATTGATAGTCTCAGGAAAGAAAACGAAAAACAATTATAGTGATCTATTATAATAATAACATGTTTCTTTGGAGCAAAGTAAGTTGTACCTTTGAAAAACAGCATTTCAGGGAACTCCTTCCTAGTACAATGTACCAAGATGTCAAGATGTCAAACAGGATCAGGAGCAATTAATGAACTGGCATTAAGTTCTCTGCAAACATGTAAAAATATCAATAACATCAAGGCAGAAGCTGCATCTAAAAAGTATCTACTGACTGATCAAGCAACAAGCTTTAAATTTTGAAAATAAATCTCCTGAATAGCATGTATACATAGCAGTACAGTACACAACACTGGTTTCTTATTACACTGGGGCTAAAAGTATTTATTTCACATAAGCGGTATCCTTACAGCTGACTCCTGGGCTGGGATTTTTAATTGCTGTCTTTGAAAATAGTATTTCTGGATGAAATAGCTTTGGCAAATAGAGTTAAGGAGAATCCAAAGGGTTTTTACAAATATATTAAGGACAAAAGGGTAACTAGGGAGAGAATAGGGCCCCTCAAAAACAGCAATGCAGCCTTTGTGTGGAACCGCAGAAAATGGGGGAGATATTAAACGCATATTTTTCATTAGCATTTGCTGTGGAAAAGGATATGGAAGATTTAGAAAGTAGTGAAATAGATAGTGACACCTTGCAAAATGTCCAAATTACTGAGGAGGAAGTGCTGGATGTCTTGAAATGCATAAAGGTGAATAAATCTCCAGGACCTGATCAGGTGTATCCTAGAACTCTGTCGGAAGCTCGAGAAATGATTACTGGGCCTCTTGCTGAGATATTTGTATCATCAATAGTCACAGGTGAGGTGCCGGAAGACTGGAGGTTGGCAAACGTGGTGCCACTGTTTAAGAAGGGTGGTAAGGACAAGCCAGGGAACTATAGACCAGTGAGCCTGACATTGGTGGTGGGCAAATTGTTGGAGGGAATCCTGAGGGACAGGATATCATGTATTTGGAAAGGCAAGGACTGATTAGAGATAGTCAACATGGCTTTGCGCACGGGAAATCATGTCTCACAAACTTGATTCAGTTTTTTGAAGAAGTAACAAAGAGGATTGATGAGGGCAGAGCAGTAGATGTGATCTATATGGAATTTAGTAAGGCGTTCGACAAGGTTCCCATGGGAGAATGATTAGCAAAGTTAGATCTCACGGAATACAGAGACAACTAGCCATTTGGATACAGAACTGGCTCAAAGGTAGAAAACAGATGGTGGTGGTGGAGGGTTGTTTTTTCAGACTGGAGGCCTGTGACCAGTGGAGTGCCACAAGGATCGGTGCTGGGCCCTCTACTTTTTGCCAATTACATAAATGATTTGGGTGCGAGCATAAGAGGTACAGTTAGTAAGTTTGTAGATGACACTAAAATTGGAGGTGTAATGGAGAGCAAAGAGGGTTACCTCAGATTACAACAGGATCTGGACCAGATGGGCCATTGGGCTGAGAAGTGTTTAGTTCAGATAAATGTGAGGTGCTGCATTTTGGGAAAGCAAATCTTAGCAGGACGTATACACTTAATGATAAGGTCCGAGGGAGTGTTGCTGAACAAAGAGACCTTGGAGTGCAAGTTCAAAGCTCCTTGAAAATGGGGTTGTAGGTAGATAGGATAGTGAAAGAAGACATTTGGTATGCTTTCCTTTATTGGTCAGAGTATTGAGTACAGGAGTTGGGAGGTTATGTTGCGGCTGTACAGGACATTGGTTTGGCCGCTATTAGAATATTGCATGCAATTCTGGTCTCCGTCCTATAGGAAAGATGTTGTGAAATGTGAAAGGGTTCAGTAAAGATTTACAAGGATGTTGCCAGGGTTGGAGGATTTGAGTTATGGGGAGAGACTGAACAAGCTGGGGCTGTTTTCCCTGGAGCATTGGAGGCTGAGGGGGGTGACCTTATAGAGATTTACAAAATTATGAGGGGCATGGATAGGATAAATAGACAAAGTCTTTTTCCTGAGTGGGGGAGTCCAGAAATAGAGGGCATAGGTTTAGGGTGAGAGGGGAATGAGCTGCAGAGGAAGTGATGGAGGCTGGTACAATTGCAATATTTGGATGGGTATATGAATAGAAAGGATTTAGAGGGATATGGGCCAGGTCTGGCAGGTGGGACTAGATTAGGTTGGGATAGCTGGTCGGCATGGACAGGTTGGATCAAATAGTCTGTTTCCATGCTGCACATCTTTATGACTATGACTATATGATGGGTCAGAGTCTCTCTTGGATGGAATTGTCAAAGTGAAGGTCGTGTCAGGGGAATCAGCCTGCTTGCTTCCAATTAGTGGGCTGTTCATGTTCGAGAGGAGCTTGTTGAAGGTTGAGGAAGACAAGAAGGCAACTTTCAATTGGCAAACCATAAAGCCAATGTCTGGTACCTACTGGTGCCTAGCTGCTAGGCTCAAAGCAGGATACAATTAAACCTGGAATTTTGCCATGCCTTGAGCAATGTAGACAATGGTGAAAAATGTGGGAAAATACAGTAAGATTAGAATAATCTAATTCCTAATGCAAGATTTTTTTTCCAAATTCACTTTTTGTCTTTAGGTTTCAATGACAAGATCAGAATCTCGGTGATAAGTGGCAAATATCTTACTTCCATGTATTTGCATCTCATTAACACAACAACTTGCCTCACTTCTATGCAGTGTGTAGTTGATCTCTTGAGAAACTAGACAGTAACATTTCCTAACTTGAAAGTCAAAGTGGTTACCTGGTGGATACTGCTCTCCATAGTCCATGGACAATGTTCTCTTCTCCCTTTTGTCCACAGAAGTCAGCATCAGTAAACCATCTTGGATAATCTGGAACTAACTCAGCATTCAATACAACCCTTTAGGACTTCATTTTGGAGTTCATGAACACCTTTGATCTGCCTGCTCTTGCCAGATTACTTTATGCACAGGGACATATAACCATCTCATCCATCTACATTGGATTATAGCACTTAGTTAATTTCTTACAGCTCACTCAGTTTGCAATTAACTGAAGGCTGCCAGTATCTATAGATTGAGTAACATTTTAGCCAAAAGGCAAGATGGGTTGGTAGCCATGGAAAGTGAGGTGGATGAGAGCCTTTGTGTGGAGATGCTAAAGGCAGTAGTGAGGTTGGCAGTCTATGAGCTTTAGTGAGGCAGGTGTGCCGTAGCAGAGTTTGAGGGAGAGATAGCAGAGAAAAGATGGTGCTATTTAACCCTTGCACAGCACAAATGATCATTGATGTTTTCCTGCACTGCTGTGCATAACATCTAATTCTGGAGCCGTCACTGACCAGGCAGCTATCAGTTTATGCTGGCTATGTTTGGTGCCCTGACTTCCTGGTGGTCCAATGGGTAGACAGTGGCCTCCCTCTCAAACATCCCATCCACTAGAACTTCCATGTCACCATCTGAAAATAGGGGATCAGATTCCCTATCTGAGGCATTTTGATTTCCTAAAAGGACAATGGGTGAGATAGTTCCTGGTTTTCAGCTTTTAAAGTGGTATGCATCTTGACTTAAATATAGCATCAGCAGCTTGTATGTTAGAAGGTTCCATCAACAGTGGGAATGTTGTCTCTCCTGCCTCAAGATTGTCAAAGACAGATATTAATTGTTTGCCAAGTTAGTGGCAATTTGGATTTTTTATTAAATCTTGCAATGTATTGACAATTTTTACGTGCATTCACATTAATACTTGTAATGTGTTCTGCAGATTGACCTTCAGCCTGAAATGGGTGCAAATCCATACAGCCTCTTCTACTTTGTAGCTTTTATTGTAATTGGAACTTTCTTCACATTGAATCTTTTCATTGGTATAATTATTGATAATTTTAACACCATGCATAAAAGGGTGAGTACTGTATTCCTCTCTCATGCATTTTGATAATTGTTCAAAAATGACGCATAACTTTAAAAATCACACCTTAATGTGCATAATTCAAATAGAAACTAGTTTCTAGTCAAATTTCTAAGGTGCAGAGGATTCACACAATGACAGATATGTCAACCTTCAGACTCCAGTCATTTTAAGATTCCGATTGTATCATATTGTTGTGACATTGTACTTATTTAAGTGACCATGATTGAAGTCAACAAATGAAAGGTCCATTTGATGATAATTCTTGATCTTCTTGTGCCATAAATTAAGCATTCTGCTGTCTTGATGAAAAATTGAAATGAGAGCTGCAGAATATTTGCAATGAGTTTGAAGTATCCAACATTTTCCAATGTAAAAAAGAAGGGCAACTGTTCATCACTAGCATTAAAATTTAAATTGCATTTATAAACAAAGGACTTTAGCTTAATATATTTTATTTACACAAGTGCCCCCTCAGATTGAAGGGTAACGTGGGGCAGTAGCACTTTATCTCATTGCATGTGTTTTGTAGGCTCAAACTATTATATTTGAATAACATTAGGTCATAATTTATAGTTAGCAGATAATTCTATAATTTGTACAATAATTTGGACGTGTCCTAAACGAGTGAGAAGGCAGCTCAAAGGGCATGGAGGGTTAGTTCTTTATAAAGCAGAGCTAGGGATAGGTCTGCAGAACTGTCTAACCCATGCTGGGACTAGGCTTTACATGCCAGGATTAGTGGTTCTACTTTGGTGTTCAGCAACAAAAGATGTCCCTTTCCATTCAGGCATCCTGAGTTATCAGAGTTTCTTTAACCAATCAGAAGTATTGTTAATGAGCAGCACAAAATCGCAACCAGGAAGTGTCCATTAGTGTATCAGATTCAATGTCATCAAAACTACAAAAAGCCAGATCAAGAGAGGGAAAAGTAAGATTGGTTTAAGAGACAGAAAGAGAATGCTTCTAAAAAAAACTTCAACAACAATTAAGCTTTAAAGGAATAACAGTTCAGACTTGTAACAGTGAATTCCCATTGACAGTGAAGTTGGTTGGTTTGAGTTAAGAATTATCATGCCATTAACAAATGTAAAGAGACTGAAATAGTAAATTCACATCTTTCTGTTTTGAGCTTTATCCATATTTAACAGACAAGCACAGGAATTTCATACCAATTGAAACATTTGAATGGTGAGGCAGACAAATAAAATGTAAGGAAATATTAGGACTGAGGAACAGAATCTAGGACAAGATAGTTTTAGTAAACAACTTAATGGAGGTGAAAAAGGTAGAGAAACAAGCTGCAATGGCAAAGAAAGTATTGCAGAAAAGTCCAGAGTTCCAGCTATACTTATTCCCAGGATCCCAACTTTTGCTGGTGTGGAAATCTAAACTGCACACAATTTGATGTCTCCATGGCTAGAGCAGACATCTCCGAGATCTCACTTTTAATGGAACCAGGCCAGTTTTTCCTTGACTCATGGATCACAGATCTTAGAGGGTTCTTGGGGCACCGGTTACTTCTCCAAAGAAGATTTCTGAATTTTTTTTAACAGTTCCGCATGTTTCACTGGTACTGCCTTTAGAGTACACTGGGTGAATGGCCACAGAGAGCCACATTCTTGGTCAAGGAGAAAAAGAGGCATTTCACCTTTAACTTAGTTAACTAGCATTTTATGTAATCAATCCAATTTAATTTTATCATTTAATCAACTTATTTTTATCAGTTAATTTAACTAGGTTAAATGAATAATTTAAAAAGTTATAATTTATTCTTAATTTCTATTTATACTATTTATTTCTATGTTATTGTAGTTATCTTTAGTAGCTTTTAAGTTTGTTTTCCATATTAACATGCATCAAACACTAAAACATGAACAAAATTACAATTTCTTACTTCCTAAGTTTGCACACATCATTGCAAACATTTAAGGTGGAAGCATTCCCATAACCATTACTAAGTTTCAGCTGTCTAAGTGGATCAAGAACAATGTGACCAATGGTTTACGCCAAATGCCGTAGGCGTGCAATTACCCCTGATCATCCCTTTCAACTTGGCTGGCTGTCAATTATGAAATAGAGACAAAAAAATTGAAATGAAGCGTCAGTTTTAAAATTACTCATATTTCCAGATATCCCAGCTATTAAAAACCCAACCCCTTCTTTACCAGCCCATAAATATCCAGGTCCAAGGAACAATACGTAAAAACAAATTCTTGTTTCTTATAATCACTTCTGCATCTTTTGATTTGGAAACCTGAATTAGGTATGCTTTGAATTTAGAACAGCAAAACTGAAAACCCTTAGGGATGGCTTTTAACTTTGATAACTGAATGATAAACTTGGCACTGCAGGCTGGCCTACGTTATATATTTTGTCCATGTCAATGAACTGGAGAATATATGTTGGAAGATAGCCTCTAATCTCCAAACAGCTGATTTGAAACTTTGACTCATTGTAAAATGACCTTCTGCCAATCAGGATTTTGGAAGGAAAGAATACTGCAATCATAAGCAACTGGGGTTTACCAGACCTTGCAAAAATGGTTAGTACCATCTTTTGATCAAACCAGCAATATCGGTTTCTCGCCATTCTCACAGGTTTTTTTCTCATGCAATTGAAATGCAGTGATTAGGATACTTCTAAAGGGCCTACTAGCATAGGGATTTGATAGGCACTGCCATACTGCTGCCATTGGGAGGTCCACTGGCACTGCTATTGTTTGAAAAAGTAGCCATACCAATGTCCTCAAAACTGAGGTTTGCTATCCCTCAGGAACAGAAAGACAAAGGGCTGGGATACATTAACTAAAATCAAGTAGACGCCTTACACAGTGAGCATTTTGAGGAATTGAATGCCACCATATGTCTGCATGGCTAACTGTATCACTATCTTCTCAAATTCAGATGAAAGATGACTATACAATTCTTTCCCAAGACTTGTTCTAAGAAATGCCATTTTCAGTGTGTTAGTGCACTGAAATGAACTGAATTGAATTGAAGTTACTGTCACTGAGACACAGTGAAAATCTTTGTCTCGTGAGCATTACAGGCAGATCGCAGAGTTAAATAGCATAGATAAGTAAATAATAGGTAAACAGCAGCAAAAACCAAAACACAGATACAGGCGAATGCTAAGAGTCTGTGAGTCCATTCAGTATTCTAACAACAGTTGTGTAGAAACTGTTTCAAAACCGGCTGCTGCATATGTTCAGGTTTCTGTACCTTCTCCCCAATGGTAGAGGTTGTAGAAAAGCATTGCCAAGGTGGGATGGATCTTTGAGAATGCTGGCAGCCTTTCCTTGACAGCAGGCCTGGTGGGTGGAATCAATAGATGGGTGATTGTCCGGGCTGAGTTCACCACTCTCTGTAACTGTCTCTGATCTTGAATGGTACAGTTGCTGTATCAGGTAGTGATACATCCAGCTCGAATGCTCTCGATGGCGCACCCATAAAAGTTTGGCTATCATGCCAATTTTCTCAGCTGACTGAGGAAGAAGAGACATTGTTGGGCCTTTGTAACCAGTGTGTCCATATGAACAGGCCAAGAAAACTTGTTGTTGATGACCACTCCCAGGAGCTTGACACACTTGGTCCATCAATGCGTAGGGGGCACGCCGCTTTTAATGGGTGGCACAGTGGCACAGTGGTTAGCACTGCTGCCTCACAGCGCCAGAGACCCGGGTTCAGTTCCTGCCTCAGGTGACTGACTGTATGGAGTTTGCACATTCTCCCCGTGTCTGCATGGGTTTCCTCCGGGTGCTCTGGTTTCCTCCCACAGTCCAAAAATGTGCAGGTCAGGTGAATTGGCCATGCTAAATTGCCCGTAGTGTTAGGTGAAGAGGTAACTGTAGGGGAATGGGTCTGGGTGGGTTGCACTTCGGCTGGTCGGTGTGGACTTGTTGGACCGAAGGGCCTGTTTCCACACTGTAAGTAAACTAATCTAACATCCTGCCAAAAGTCAACAATGAGTTCCTTTGTTTTGCTGGCATTGAAAGCTAGGTTGTTCTTAGTGCACCATTTTTCCAGGTCTTCCACCTCCCATTGGTAGTCTGTTTCATTGCCATCTGAGATTCATCTGACTATAGTGGTGTCATCAGCGACATTGTAAATGGCATTAGTCTGGTATTTGGCGACGCAGTCATGGGTATACAGTGCGTACAGTAGGGGGCTGAGTACACACTCCTGGGGGGCTCCAGTTTTGAGTGTTAGTGAGGATGACATATAGTCCCTAATTTTCACTGATTGTGGCCTGTGGGTCAGGAAACTGAGGATCCAGTTGCAGAGAGTGGGGCTTAGTCTGAAATCACGAAGTTCAGTAATCAGTGTCGAGGGGATAATAACGTTGAAGGTTGAACTGTAATCAATGAGTAAGATTCTCACGTAGCTGTTCTTGGTGTCAAGATGTTCTACTGAGGAGTGAAGGGTAAGTGATATGGCATCTGATATGGACCTGTTGGTCAGATAGTCCAATTGGAATGGGTCAAGGGTAGTGGGGAGGCTGGAGTTGATTAATGCCATAACCAACCTTTCAAAGCATTTCATGACCACCAACGTTAGGGTCACTGGGGAGTAGTCATTGAGACATGCTGCATGTGCCTTCTTAGGCACAGGGATGATGTTGGTCCTCTTGAAACAGCCAGGGACAGTGGCCTGCTACAGGGAGAGGTTGAAGATGTCTGAGAAGACCTCTACCAGTTGATCTATGCATGCACTGATCCAAAAAACAAAGAAATGTAGATATAAGTCTTGCCAGTATCAGCTTCTACAGTCAATTCTATTGTCTTTTTCTTTGTTTGAATCCAAATGTGAACCTTAACTGTAGCAATTAAAATTTGTTTTATTTTGTTGAAGCACCTCATTTGCATTGCTTAATCTTGTTTATTTATGTTGACATTGGGAATTGAGTTTAATGATGGATTATCCTGTATGATTTTGTAATTGAAAACAGACTTGTATTTCTTTGTCAAGGATATTATCATTGGGAATACTGATAAACGAAAGAAAACACAACAGAAATTGCACGTATCACAAAAGGCAGACAATATTTTGTTAAAATGCTGTAATAAGAGCTGAAATCTGTGATGCGATAAGTACAGATTTTGTCTTAGTTTATGCATTTCTGAATTTCCTTTTGCTTTTGTTGCAGTCACGAAAAGAAGGAGCTTTAGTCACAGTTCTAACTGAAGATCAAAGAAGGTTTTATGGCACACTTAAGCGTCTGTTTAAGACTAAACCATTTAAGAAAATTCCAACTCCTAAGGTACGCTTTGACAAAAAGAGGTTGCTTCATAAAAATACATATGAAATGCATTTATTTTGCAAAATATAGCTACTATCCAGCTGTGAAGCATCCATAAAAGGCTGTAATTTTGAAACTATACATTTGATTTCCATATTCATCATGCTGTTAGATGCTTCGACCTGGGCACTTGCAAGAGTTGCTGAAAATGTGTTGCTGGAAAAGTGCAGCAGGTCAGGCAGCATCCAAGGAACAGGAGATTCGACGTTTCAGGCATAAACCCTTCTTCAGGAATCCTGAAGAATTCTGAATCCGGAATGAATCCTGAATCATTCCTGAAGAAGGGCTTATGCCCGAAACGTCGAATCTCCTGTTCCTTGGATGCTGCCTGGCCTGCTGCGCTTTTCCAGCAACACATTTTCAGCTCTGATCTCCAGCATCTGCAGACCTCACTCTCTCCACTTGCAAGAGTAGGTCTGGTTCCTTATTTATTTATTAATTCATCCATGTTTGTGGGTTAGGTTTTGACTCTGAGTGAACTTGTGTGCCAGGCAGTGAAAGGACCAAGCCTCAGGGAGAGTTGAGGCAGTTATGGGTAGCAATAGTCAAAGTAGATTTTATGGAAGAACTGAATGGAGAAGGTACAGCCCCACCCAGTCCCACAAAAATAAACACAAACTTACCTGGTGACTGTTCTATACACCATGAGCAGGCTGATATTGTGTAGTGTGTACTTTTGGATTTTGCAGTCCCCAACAAGGCGAGAAAAATGGTGAACAGGTAAAATTAGTCAGGTGAAGGCAATAAAATCAGAGTCTTGCCATTAAGATAAACTTCAGTGATTAAGGTCTCCCTCTTAAGTGATGGATCAAGTCTTGTCACCAGTAGGTGGCGAGAGGCCTATCTCCGTGCATTGACATTTCACTAATGCTACAACTCACAAGAATTAACTTCAACATATTCAATAAACTGAATGGCTCAGAAACCTGACAGCAGAAAGCAGGCATTTACCTAGTGAGTTGCACTTCTTCATCCACCTAAAATGTTAACACTGTTTCTCGCTGCCAAAATTGCTGAAATTTTACAGAAAGTTTTATTTTTATTTATTTCCTTCTATTTATTTTCCATCTGCATCTAATTAGATTATAATCCAAACCTGTTCCTTTACTGTTATTTTACTGCCTCATTTTCTAACCTTACATCACATTTGTTAAGGAAATAAAATACTGATTCCATGAATCATCAAGGTCCCTGATTCGCACTTTGCTCTCTCAGTTCCAGCAGACTGAAGGATGAGGGAGAAAACCTAACCAATAGAACCCAAAATGAGATTGAAATAACTCCATGAAGGCAGATATCCTGTCACCAAGTTGCCCTTGTTTATACAGGCATATTGGAGGACACTGATCCAGCTAGCACAGAGCCGGCTCCTGGAATGAACAGAGCCCCAACACTCTGTTTATATCTGTCAGCCAGAACTCCCTGATGGTTCAGGTTAACAGCCCCAACCAGGGAACTCATATTCTATGAGATCAACCTGGATGACCTCATTCCAATCGCTACAGAGATATTCAACTCCAGCAAATCCAGACCTATTCATTTACTGGGCCATTAGTTCCCTTCATAATAGGCTGCAAATCTTGTTAAAATTTCAATGATCTTTAGAAGTCTAGGACACAACTCCAGCTCCTTATATTTCCAACACCATCACTTTTACCAGGCATTCCAATTCACAAAGACTCAATCAACCAGCAAGTGACTAATGAAAACAAAAATTGCTGGAGATCACAGTGGGTCAGGTAGCATCCATGGAGAGCGAGCAAGCTAATGTTTCAAGGCTAGATGACTCTTATGATCGCCAACACTTTTTGTTTTCAATGCAGATTCCAGCATCTACGGTCATTTCTTCCGACAGAAATTGATTAGTGTTCTTATGTCTTTTCCTTATTGTTATGTTTCGGCCTGCTACAATCGAGGAGAAAGTACGCTTATTGCTCATGACAACCAATTCAGCTGTATGTGCCCAGTTGATCAGCCATTTTTCTCATGTTCACAAGGAGGAATACATTGAGCTTTGCTTTTCCCCGGCGGCAGTTACTTAAACCATGATGCAGCTTAAAATTAAACAATACCTGGTAACACTTGGGGCCTATTATTCATACTCAGACTCTGGCAACATTTTCAGTAGACTTAATTGAAAAAAAAAGGCTCTTATCCAGTGTGTGAACAGGAGAAATATATTAATATCAAGATTAGGCAGGGAGTGCACTCCATGGGGATTTACCCTGGCTGATATCACCAGAATGAGCCAATTACACTTCCTTAACAACTGAGTGTTTCTTTGAGTGTTGCAGAACGGCATTCCAAACACATTTTTCAAAATGAGCTGCCTGGAAAGTATCGACTGGGATGTCAGATTTAAAGTATGTACAAACTATGTCTAACAACAAAAGCAAAATATTACAATTGCTGGAAATCTGAAATAAAAATAGAAAATGCTGGAAGATTGGATCAGGTCACAGAGAGAAACAGAATTATACATCAAATCATTGACCTTTTGTGAGTTTGGTGCCAGTTCACCAAATGGGGCATTTTCAAACTCAGTCATTCAATTGCTTTTTTTAATTATTTATCCATGGATGTGGGTATCACTGACTGGGCCAACATTTACTGCCCATCGCTGGAGACTGGCAAATGTTGTACCCTTGAACAAGAAAGAATGTAAAGATGAGTTCAACAGCTACAAGTCAGTTCCACTTCAGTGGGTGGGAAATTTCTAGAAACAATATATGGGACAAATTGATGATCACATGGAGAATTTCTGCTTAATTAAGGAGAGCTAATTCAAAGAAAATGGCATTAACTGGAGTTTTGTGAAGTGGTAGCAGAGAGTGTTGCTAGGGATGATACAGCTGATGTTGTGCATGTGGACTTCCAGAAGTGATTTGCCACGCAAAAGACCTGTAACCAAAGTTAGAGATCATAGGATAAGAGACATTAGCAGTATGGATATGGAAAGGCCAAGTGACAGGAAACAGGCAGTAGTGGTTAATGCATATATTAAGAGCTGAAGGAAGGCTGAAGGTTCGAACCACATTGCTGTGGGTTTGGAGTTATATATAGGCCAGGCCAGGCCAGGTAAGGATGGCATATTTCCTTCCCTGAAGGATTTTAATGAACTAGATCAGTTTTTTCAATGGCAATTTGTTTCATGGTCATTGTTAGATTCTTCATTCCAGATTATTACTGAATTCAAATTCCACCATCTGCCATGGTGGGATTCGAACTCAGGCCCCCAGAACATTACCTGGGTCTCTGGATTAATAGTCTCGCAATAATACCAGTAGGCCTACCCCAATAAGCCAGCTATTCAATCCTAGAATCGTGGCTGTGGGGTTTTTTTTGTCAAAGCAAATCAAACATAAGTAGGATTAGCAGTAGTCTGAAGAACTAGGAGGAGAAAGCATTGGGAAACAGTGAACTAAGACATTACCTTTGATATGTCACTTCCAGTACTCCCTTTAAGAATAGATCTGAAAACATTGAGTGGGGCATTGATATTCTCAGTGAGATCAGTGCCTGCTGAATTTAGAGACAGATTGCTCAAGCAGATGCTAGGACCATAGGATGGTTACAACACAGAGGGAGAACATTCAGACCCAAGCTGATTCACTGTAAATCCAATTTAGTTAATCCCTCTCCCCAGCCGTTTTCCAATAATCCTAGAATATTTTTTTCTGTTCAGGTGCTTATCTAATTTCCTCTTGAAAACCATCATTGAAACTGCTTCCATTTTCAGGCAGAGCTTTCAAAGTCTTAAACACTCACTGTTTATAATAATGTTAAATTAGTTGCTCTTCTGTCAGCCCTCTTAAAATCTTCTTAATGGCAGACCCTGCATGATTCTGAATAATTTTCAACCTTCCTCTTTTCTCAGGAAAACAACTTTAACTTCTCCAAAGGCATTTAGGCAATGTTTGTTGATACCTGCAACTGAAGACACGTGCTCATTCAGGACATGTGCGACATTCCAAATATAATATGTCTTCACCTATCATCCCCTGAACTCTACTCTCAATCTCTCCCTCTCCTGGACCACATTCCCACAGAAACTGTTTGCACGTGCACGCACGATTTAAATTAGCACGTAGCACACAGGTGCTGGAGGCAACAAATGCGGCCATCCATTTAACTAATGTTCCCCATTCCTGAATACTCCTGTCTGTATTCTTTTTAAAGCCTTCCCTTTTTTTGATACAGTGTTACGATTACAATTAGGCATAATAGTCCTTGCCAAGACTAAACTCATGCTTTGCATAAATTCATCATAACTTTCTTTTTTCTTACTATATGCCTTTACTTAGAAAGCAAAGGATTCCTGTACCCTTGTAACCACTTTCCCTGATTAGAATGTTTTCGGACCTCAGGGTTGTTGTATGTTGGCTCCTAGAGTATTTTCACACCATTACCGGCACCCAACGTACTTCCAGGTTTGAGATTTGGAGATACCGACATTGGACAAAATCACACAACATCAGGTTATAATCCAACAGGTTGAATTGGAAGCACTAGCTTTCAGAGCGCCGCTCCTTCATCAGGTGGTTGTGGAGGACACAATTGTAAGGCACTGAATTTATAGCAAAAGTTTGCAGTGTGATGTAACTGAAATTATACATTGAAAAATACCTTGATTATTTATTGAGTCTTTCATCTGTTTGAATACAATGATAGTTTCACTTCTTTCATGTGTAAATCACAAAACTTTTTTTAAAAGTTGCATTCTCAGGTTAACTGTAACAATTGGTGTTAGCTAGACAATATGTTGAAAGTGTGAAACATGAAAGAAGTGAAACTATCATGGTATTGGAACAGATGAAATCAAGATTTCAACAGACAATCAAGGTATTTTTCAATGTATAATTTCAGTTACATCACGCTGTAAACTTTTGCTATAAATTCTGTGCCTTACAATTGTGTCCTCCACAACCACCTGATGAAGGAGCGGCGCTCCGAAAGCTAGTGCTTCCAATTCAACCTGTTGGACTATAACCTGGTGTTGTGTGATTTTTAACTTTATCCAGGTTTAAGAACCTAGTTGCAGGAAAAAAATGTTCAAAAATTGCTTCCCAACTTCTATTTTTCATCGCAGTATGCAATGACCACTTTCTCTCCGCAATATATATGTATACCTTGTAAAATTTAATGAACTGGCTTCTTCATGATTGTCTTCAGAAATTTAAGGCCATTCTCCTCTAAACATTGTGCATAATAGAAGGAATCTTTGCATCCATTCATGACAACTGTTGCTTTAATATAAATACTCTAGAAGCATAACAATTAGTTGGCTCTTTTGAACTGAAAGCATATATAATAAACTTCATTGATTAGATCGTAATTCCATACTTCATGGCTAATTTCCCTTCACAAGCAGTGCAACTGATGGAAGTTCCTATCATATTCTTCACCTCAAAGGTACTGACATGCCTTTTCCATAAAGATTTATTGACAGTTTCGCGGCATTCAACAAGTTAGGCAGAAATTTACCCAACTATTTCACTCTGTAACTCTGACCAGCAGAGAAATGGATCTTTGGTTTTCCCGTGTATTTGATTGTTTCACTTTTTAAAATTCCTTTTGTATGTGTTCAATGTGTCTGGGTTACATTCCTGTAGGAAAGCACTTGTTCTTGTTTAGCATAAGGACCTTTTCTTTCATAGGTCATATTTTATTCATTGTTTCCTAAAATCAGGATATTATCTGTAACAATATTCATTCTTTTGCTGTCATGCTGCACCTGTATCATGATGTATTCAATACTTTCCACAGCTGAAATGACCCCAAAGGGCATATCTGCCAAAAGGATTAAAAAGTTAAACTTTGATAAGTATAGTTGTTCTTTTCCATCATTGTTAACTTTGATGCTATGTCCTCAGTGCTTTATGTTGGTCAATATTCTTCTCTGTAGCTTTTCTTTAATGTTTGATTTTTAATATTTAACTTTTACATTATTTTCCACTCATCCATTATGTAACATAACCACTGTTACTATAATTTTAACCCAATGACTTGGATCTTTCACCTTCTTTATTACCTAATTTTCTTCATTCTAGCTGGAATGTAATGAACTTTAGCACAAAGTGCAAATAACATTCTTTTTGTTGAGCGAATGTATCTGTAATCAATTGTAACCAATATCTTATTTGCCTCAGATCATCACCTATTTGACATAAGTAATTGTCTCATTCTTATCCTCAGATGGCTACAATTTGCTTTAGGTTCTTTGATTCATCAGGATATTTTATTTTACTTATCATAAAATTAAAACAATGTAATTACCATGACATACATACATTTAGCTATAGGTTAGACATTGTTTACTTGACACAATTAACCTCAACTTCAAATTCAAAATATTTTTTTGATTAACTAATTCTGATTAGCTTTACTGCTTGTAAAGGAAGCTCTATTCCAGTCATTTATAAAGGTGCAAACATTTAATAAATGTTCAGTTATCCTACGATGCACTGCAAATATCTGCTTCCTGCAGATCTAAACTCTTTTCTCCTGAATTATCTGGCTGTGATTCAAACAACTTTTGGTTGAATTAGTTGCACACTCTGCTTTCCTGCCACACATTGGAAGTTTTTAATTGTATCAACATACCTTTCTGACACTTTTATGCTCTTATTGACTACAATATTTCTTTGATCTGCCCTATTATTGGCATGTGCAATGTGCAAGGACTGGCTGTTCTCACAGTTCCATAATTGGAATTCTAGATTTTGGTGCTTTTCTTTATCTTTCATGCACAACATTACATTTTCCTATTGCTTGATGTTGTGGTCCAAGTTAATTACTGACTTTGTATTAGATTTGCATAATATTGTACTTGGCTTCTTATAACCTACCAAAAGATAGCATAACATTAATTGGATTAATTTGATATAAACAGCAATGTAATTGCTTTATACTTAAAATCATCATCGGTCCAACATCTTGCCCGTCTGATATTTCAGCAATCCCCTATCCTTGCATTACTGACATCTAATCCTTCTAAAGTTATTAGCTGACTAACGTCCTATTTGATTGACAGAATGACTTGTCTGCCATCCTTACCTGTTTCATTTTCACTCTGAGACTGTCATTCCACAGAATGAATGCAGTTTTGGTTCTTGTTTGGCTCACAAGGATAATTTTCTTTTCCTTATTATGATTTAGCAAAATGGTTTTATCTTATCACCTCACATTTGGCATTAGGGTGGGCATTGTCCATTTCATGAAATTTAACTGAACTTGCAAAGATACTTCAATGAAAGCAAAGAACTGCAGTTGCTGGATATCTGAAAGAAAACCAGTAAGCGCTGGAGAAGCTCAGCAAGTCTGCAGTATCTGCAGAAGAAAACATTTAATATTTGACCCCAATGATTGTTTGTCGGAACTGAAAATAACTGGGAAAGGATGGCATTTATGCTGATGGCAAGATTGGGGAAGCAAATACATGGATTCAAGGTCCAGAGAGAGAGAAAAAATGGATAGGCACAAAAAAGAGATACCTGATGATAAGCCAAAAGAGATAAATGCTAGGGAGGTGCTAACAGAAAGGGTAAATGATTGAAAATTGGTTGGCTGTACTGGAGCAAGAGTCAAGAGTGTGGTCTTGGAAAAGCGCAGCAGGTCAGGCAGCATCCTTGCTTTTCCAGCACCACACTCTTGACTCTAATCTCCAGCATTGGCAGTCCTCAGTTTCACCGGAGTGGAGCAACCCATACAAATCAGGACCTAGGTATGTGGGGAAGGGCAGTGGACACAGAGGAGAGTGTTCACATTCTGAAATTGTTAAACTCATGTTGAGCTCTGAAAGCTGTAAGGTCCTCAGGCAGGAAAAGGTGTTGTTCTTCCAGCTTACGTAGAGCATCACTGTAAAACTGCAGCAGGACCTGGGACAGAAATGTTGCGATAGGAACACAGTGCTGTGTTGAAGTGGCAGGCAACTGGAAGCTAGGGGTCATTTTAACAGTAGGTATTTAGCAAAGGGGTCAACCAGTATAAGTTTCATCTCCCCAATGTACAGGAAACTACATTGTGAGTAGCAAAGACAATAGGCTAGATTGAATAAAGTACAGGTAAATTGTTGCTTCACCCGGAATGAGTGTCTGTGGCGTTGGATAGTCAGGACGGAGAAGGTAAATGGGCAAATATTGTACTTCCTGCTATTGCATGGGAAGGGATGTGCAGAGGTGTTGGAAGTGGAGGAGGAGTGAACCAGTGCTACTCCAGCACTTTCTGCTTTTGTTGCAGTGATACTTCATTTGTTTCATCATTCAAACTTCCACTCATATTACTTAAAAGACTTCTGGCATTGTATAAATCTTCTGGCTGTCTTTTATTGACTTCTGCTGATCTGCACATATATTCTCCCTGCAGATCCAGATTTTTTTTTTCTTTAGTAACATGCTGTGACACGTCCAACTCATATTTCAACTAATATTCTCTCTCTAATGATGCTTTCCACAGTGATCTGTATCCACATGGCTTGGCATCAAATCTAATGCATATTAGCTAGTTCTTCCTGTTTGGGATTAAAATCTTGTGGTGAACATATTGCCTTCTCTGCTATGTCCATTAGTCGTACCAGATTCCAGTTCTGCTCTCACTCAGCTCCACCTCTTGCCTCGTTTATCAAGTAAATAGCAATAAAGTGTTCTATAGGGTTTCCAAGACCCATGGTTGTATTAAAATCAGAGTATTTTCTTTATTTTACAGCAGTGCTGCAATAATTGATTAACTAGTCAACACTTAGTAAACAAAGAAAGGGAAATGAAGAAGGAGTGAAAGAGTAGTTAAGCAAACGTGTGTGAGCAAGACAGGTTTTCTGATTTATCAATAACAGTTTCCGTTGCTGAAAAGGCATAACGGACAATCAGAACATTTTGGCACATGTCAACAACACACACATTTGATTGCTTGAGTCTGCAATATAGAAAATAAAATGGGATCCTTTGAAAAAAAAACTGTCAAGAAAACATTTCTACAACTGTATTATTCCTCCAGCAAATCCTGTGTCCATTGCTCATTATTAAGCAAAAAGTTCTCACATATTAATGTGACTCCACAAGCTTTGAGGCTTAATGGAGTTTTGTTTGGAATTCCAGGCCATTATTATGAACTTCATGCTGAAAATGGAAATTATATTCACATTGATACTACAGTGAAGAGTTTTGACACTATTTTAAACAATTTATACAGCTTTGAATTCAAAATTATATCTTACCGATTAAAGTCTGAACTGCTATATCAGTTGCACACATTCATTGCATGAAAATGTGGCAGGGTGTAAATCAGATTGTCTATTAGAAGGACAATCCACATATGACAGATGGTGAAAATCTGAAATAAATCAGAAAACATAAAATATTTCTCACAGTTTCTAGTATTATTTCAGATTTTCCATTTCTGGATGACATTACTTGAAGTCAGAGAAGGTTAACCTAATCAAATTATTGGCTCAGTTTTAACATAAGATGGGCACATTGGACTATACATCAAGGTTTTTAAGTGTTCTATCCTTGGTGTCTGGTAATAATCAAATGCTTAGATGTTTTCAGCTTAAATTACTCTCAATTTGTCTGTAAGTGACCTCTTCTGAAGAAGCCTGATATTGTGCTTTGTACCATGTGAATGATTATTATTTATCTGGCATTAGCAGCCATTGCAAGGCTTGACTAGATCTTGGTGAGAGGCCCAAAAAACCTTAACTTTTCCATTTGTACATCAGTGATACAGCATGATTTACTTCAATTTAAATCAATCGTAGCTTGATATCAACATAAAACTATATAACAGAAAAACAAGATCATCCAAATTGATCTAAGCTCCAATTGATCTGTGGCCAAAGGACCTTAAAAGACTTTCTCAATGTCTTTCCCTGCTATGCAAGAGTCGAATCTACCATATCACCCGATTGCTCTTCATAACCCCAAACAACCAAACTTCCTGCAACACATACATCCCATCTGCAAACCCCTACACATTCGATAGCATTACCATCATTAAATCCCCCATGATCAATATCCTAGGGGTTAGCATTGATCAGAAATTGAACTGGTATAACCATATAGATACTGTAGCCCCAAGGGCAAGTCAGAAGCTAGGAATCCTGCAGTGACAAACTCACTGCCTGACTCCCAAACATTATCTCCCATCCACAATATACAAATCAATATAATAGGGAGGGCGGGGGGGGGTGTGATTTCCCAGTGATATTAATGCTAGACTATTAATCCAGAGACCCAGGTAAAGTTTTTCTGGAGATCTGGGTTCAAATCCGCTATAATAGATGGTAGAATTGAATTTTTTAAAAATCTGGAATGAAACATCTAATGAATCCATTACTAATCATTGTGGGAAAACCCATCTGATCCATTTAGGGAAGAAAACTATCATCCTTACCTGGCCAACATGTGACTCCAGCCCCACAACAATGTGATTGACTTTTAATTGCCCCCTGCACAATTAGGGATGGGCAATAAATACTGCCCTAAGCAGTAAGGCCCTCATTCCATGAATAATTAAAATAAAGACATACTTTCTGCTTTCCTGGATGAGTGCAGCACCAACAATACTCATCACCCAGGACACAGCAGCCCACTTATTAACATCACATCTATTAATATTATTTCCCTCTACCACTGACGCACAGTCGCAGCAGAGAGCAGCATCTACAAGACATAAAATTCACTAAAAGGCTTCCAAAACAACTTCTTCCAAATCACGGCCACAAACATTCAGAAGAACATTGACAGCAAACACTTGGGAACAGCATCACCAGCAAGTTCCCGTCATCATCCATACTGAGAAAAATATTGCCGTTTGTTCATGGTGCTGGGTAAAAATCTTGGAATGGCCTCCCTGATGGCTCTGTGGGTATCACTACATCCCAAGGAAATCAGTAGTTCAAGAACAATAGGCTGAAGTAATAAAGGTGGCTCTTTGAGGCTAGGAAGTCTCTAATTGACTCTCCAACATTGAGAACCTGACCATCACCCTTAATTGGACAGGCAACCTCTTTACATGCCAATTATGATTCACCCACATGAAAAATCTTAACTTTAAGCAATTTCCCCAGGAGAAAGATTTCTGATTTAAAAATTATCTTGATTCTACCTGTGACAAAAGTTAATCCTAATTCAGCTGCATGATTCTACATTTAAGAGTACAATACAATGCTTTATAAAGATTTAGCAAGCTCCTTACTTTTGTACTCTTTGCTCCTGAAAAAAGCCAAGGCTCCCACACTTTACATATCATTTTAACAACCTTCTCAACATACCCTGCCACCTTCAAACATTTGTGACACCCGTCCAGTTTTGTCTGGTTCTGTGCCTTTGAAGTTGCACTAAATAGGACAACAATTATCATCAAAAATTGATAAATTCAATTGTCATCATGTGTGAGGATTCCATAAGGCCATAGGTATAGGAACAGAATTAGGCCATTCAATTCAATGAGTCTGCTCCGCCTCTCGGTCATGGCTGATATGTTTCTAAACCTCGTTCTCCCACCGTCTCCCTGTAGCTCCTGCTCTCCTTACTAATCAACAACCTATGTATCTCTGTCTTAAATGTACTGAATGACTTTGCATCCACAGCCCTCTGCAGCAATGAGTTCCACAGATTCACCATCCTCTGGCTGAAGAAAGTCATCCTCATCTCAGTTCAAAAAGATTGCCCCTTTACTTAGAGGCTGGGCCCTCAGATCCTAGTTTCTCCTATGAGTGGAAACATCTTGTCCTCATTCACTCTATTCAGGCCTCTCAGTATCTGGTAAGTTTCTTTGAGATCCCCCAGTTTTCCTTCAAAACATTGACTATAGCCCGAAAGTGCTCAACTGCTCTTCATCCCCAGGATCATTCTTGCAAATCTCCTCTGGACCTCTTCCAATATCAACATATCGTTCCTTAAATACAAGGCCCAAAATTGCTCACAATATTCCAAAAGCGGTCTGACCAGAGCCTTATACAGCCTCAGCAGTACATCTCTGCTCTTGTATTCTAGTCCTCTTGAAATGAATGCTGACGTCGCATGTGCCTTTCTAACCGCCAATTCAATCTGCAGGTTAATCTTAAGAGAATCCTGAACGAGAACTCCTAAGACCATTTGTGCTTCAGATTTCTGAAGCCTTTCCCCATTTCAAAAATAGTCAATTCCTCTATGCTCCTTACCAAAGTGCATAACCTCACACTTTGCCACATTGTATTCCAGCTGCCAATTCTTTGCTCACTGTCCTCACCTGTCGAAGTCCTTCTGCAGCTTTTCCACCTACTCAACACTACCTATCTCACCACCTATTTGTGTGTCATCTGCAGACTTTGTCCAGATTGTTAATGTCTAACGTGAATAGTTGTGGTCCCAATACTACTGTCTTCAGAACTACATTAGTCACCAACTACCAACCTGAAGTCTCCTTTATCACTACTCTTTGCATTCTGCCAGTAAGCCAATTATTTATTCATGCAGTACCTTGCCCCTAATGCCATATGCTCTTACCTTATTTAGCTGCCAAATGTACAGAATCTTGTCAAAGACCTTCTGGATATCCTAACAGTTCGGGGTATATGAATAGGTAGGGTTTGGAGGGATATTGGCCAGGTGCAGGCAGGACTAGATTGGGTTGGGATATCTAGCTGGCATGGACGAGTTGGACCGAAGGGTCTGTTTCCGTGCTGTACATCTCTATGACTGTGACTCTATGACAATGACATCCACTGAATATCCTTTGTCCAACTTGTTATCTCCTCAAAGAATTCTAACAGAACTGTCAGGCATCTTATGATTCTATGACCTCCTCTTGACAAAGTTGTGTTGACTCAGCCCTATGTTATTCTGCACATTGAAGTACTTTGCAATCTCATCTTTATTAATGGACTCTAAAACCTTACCAACAACTAAGGTCAGGTTGACTGGCCTATAGCTTCCTGTCTTCTGCCTCCCTCCCTTCTTAAACAGGGATTTTACATTAGTCGGTTCCAATCCCCGGGACCTTTCCTGACTCCAGTGATTCCTGAAAGATCACCACCAAAGCCTTTACACTCTCCTCAGCAATCTTCTCTAGAATTCTGGGGTGTAGTCCATCCAATCCATGTGATTTATCCACCTTCAGACTTTTCAGATTAACCATCACCTTCTCCTTTGTAATGGCCACTCACCTTTTGCCTTCTAACTCTCTTGAAGTTCTCAAATGCTGCTGGTGTCTTCCAAAGTAAAAACTGATAAAAAGTACCGATTCAATTGCTCAGACTTTTATTTGTTCCCTATTACTACTTCTCCAGTTTCATCTTCCAGTGGCTCAATGTCCGCTCTTGCCTCTCTCTTACTTTTTAAATATCTTGCTATCTTCTTTTATATATGTGCGAACTGACCCTCATATTTCAACTTCTCCCCCTTTGTTGCTTCTTGTGTTGTCCTTCACTGTTTTTTTATCATGGCTTCCCAATCCTCTGGCTTCCCACTAACCATCACCCAATTGTATATTGTTCCCTTTGCTTTGATGATGTCCTTGACTTCCCTCATCAGCCACAACTGCCTTAACTTCCCCTTAGGATGTCTCCCGCAGAAAAATGGCCCTTTTCAGCAAAAACTAGACAACATATGCCAGTGTATCTTTACAGTTAATTACAGTTGAATTAACTTTTTTTTAAGTTGACCAAGATGTGTGATTCCCTCCCCAAACCACCCAACCTCTCAACCTCCCTTTACCCATTTAAGACTCTTCTTAAAACCGATCATTTTGACAAGGCGTTCAGAAGGAATGTTGTTCCAACAATCCTCACTACTCTTTTGTTTCTTGGTAGTACAGGTCACAGGATGGAGAATAATAGTTTTCTATTCTGTACGGTCCACTTCTGCCTCCTCAGCAATTGTTGCTGACTCAGCAAAGAGTGAGCTTGTGATCCTAAATCCTCATCTCTTGACCTCACTGGGAAATTGGGAACCCTTGCTATAGATAGTACATTCTGAAATATCAATAAATCTACATTGTTCTGGGTGTGGCAAGCTTCATGAGCATTATCAAAGCCGTACTAATTCATCATATTCATGTTGAATTATTTAATGGCAGATTGACTTTGGTGATAATATAGGGGTACTTGTAAGATGCTAGTCACCAAGTAAACAGACTCAACTTACTTCAACAATGTAAAGCTACAGCTACCATAGCCTTACTAGACCGTAAGGCTGTTCTCTCAGGAGAGAGACAATTAGTGATGGTTTAACCTGGGGTCATCGTGCAAGAGAGATTCCTTCATGGTAATCTCTGTCAGTGTGGGAATTAAACTCATGCTGTTGGCATCAATTAACAATACAAACCAGCTGTCCAGCCTACTCAGCTAACCAATCCCCTCAGCCTGAGTCTTACAGCCTATGTTAGTGATTAGACTGATCCAGTTAGTGGTCAGTGTTGACCAATTAACAATCAGAACTGGGTCTTCCTTTGGAAGTTTTCATGGATTGCAGCATTGATGTCTGGTTCTGGAAGTTGCTGCAATGTACAGACCTTGGAAGCCCATGTAGCCAGTAAGAAAATTAGAGAAAAGGTGGCTGTCCACCAGCAGCAGCAGCAGCATGACAACCATCACAATCCCCTGCCACATTGCAAGCCTGAAGGCTGGGGCAATGGAGTGAATGTTTGTGTACATCTCCAGCAGTCCCTGTGGAACCAGTCCTAGTTCTCCAGGGCAGCCACCAGTCAGACAATTGTATGGTCACTGCACTGCTACAGCCTCAGGGCAATGAGGGCCATTACATCTCGGATGCCTTTTTGCCACTGCTGCTCCTCCTTGTGGATTTGGATGAAGTCACTGATTGCCAAAACCACAGGGCCCTTTTCTGATGGGGATTGAGCCAGTGTCTGGTTTCCAGCAGAACTCTGAATGATAGTAGCCTGGGGCAAATTTTTCCATGGCCAGATTATGTATGAACGTGCTCTCTGTCCACAATTCCCAAATTATCTGGGTTGTTGGAATGGCAGGAGATAGCTTAGATGATGTTTGCTCTGATGCTTCAGTACTCTTGTCCTCAGAGTCAAGATGGCCACTTCTGAGGGAATCAACTGTTTCTCCACAAAGAGTAATGGTTAGGAGGCTGGAGAAAGCTACAAGATACAAGTGAGAGAAGGCTTCATGGCCAGTGGTTTATAATGATGCGTAATGTTTGAGAATGAGAGTGTGGTTAACAGGAGAGTGGCAATGGGATAAAAAGGTTTGGAGGGATGTGGATGTGTTGGCATCCCCACAGGAATGGTCCCAGCATTCTCCGTGAGAGCAAGGACTCCCTCCTTATAGGAATTAAGAAGCCGGATGTCGGGCAGCAGCTCTATCCATACCCACTTTACCTTGTCCTTGTTGTCTTCACCTTTAATGACAGAAAGTAAGGAAATGAGAGGGATAATAGTGATTGGCAAAATTGTTTGTGTTGGAGTATTTGGGAAAAGTTGGTTATGTGTTCTGAAGACCTGACATAAAGGCCATACAATATTAATGGTGTGAAGGTTGGAAGGCAACAAGAATAAGTGAGGAAAGTTGGTACAAGTGATGGTTTGATGGCTGGGTGGGAGATGGGTGCAGTAACAAAGGTAGAGTGAGTGTGAAGTGGCAAAGAGAGGTGTGGTGCTTACCCTGGCACAGCAGAGGACACCAGAGAGTCATTGAGCCATTGAGTCATACACAGCATGGAAATAAACACTTCAGGGTCATTGGGACAAAGTGAGGACTGCAGATGCTGGAGATCAGTATTGAGTGCGATGCTGGAAACGCACATCAGGTCAGGCAGCATCCGAGGATCAGGAGAATTGACATTTCGGGAATAAGCCTTCATCAGGGAAGGCTCAAAATCATTAGCCTTCTTTCTGCAGAGCCAGCTGTTTCTCTGCATCATGGAGATGGCACCGTTCTGGGTGGCAATATTGAATCAGGCTGGGAGAGTCTGGTGGTGTGGCCTCCTCTGCTAGTCCTCTGGAAAGATGATACCTCTCAACTGTGCCACCCTGTCTACCAAGACCTCTAAGTTTCTGTCAAAGAAATGTGATGCCATCTTCCCTTTCACCATCATGCCTGACTCTGCCTGTTGTGAACAAGACAGCTTTGCAATGCTAGTGTTCATCCAGGTGCACAATTGCCTGTTGAACATGGTCCAAATGAAAAGGGTATGGTCCTTCAGCAGATATCTAGTGATTGGTGTGTGGGAATGATGCATAAGCTAGAATAGAAATCACATGAGAGTTACCACATGGGTGCGGTAAGTAATTAATCAGGTGGGTTTGGTAAATACGGCAAGAAACTTGCTCAATCTTGTGGCAACAAACCCTCTAAACTACAGAACTTTGGTGAGATCACAGCTGGAGTACAGTGTGTATTTCTAGCCACCACACTACAGGAAGGATGTGATTGCACTGGACATGTTTCAGAGGAAATTCACCAGCATGTTGCCTGGCTTGGAAAATTTTATCTATGAAGAGAGGCTGGATGAGCTCAGGTTGTTTTCTTCTGTGTAGAGAAGGTTAGGGGAGGGGGGGACCTGATTAAGGTATATAAGATTGGATGCGATTGCCAGGATTGGAGGGCTTGAGCTTATAGGGAGAGACTGAATAGGCTGGGGCTGTTTTCCCTGGAGCGTCGGAGGCAGAGGAGTGACCTTAGAGTCATAGAGATGTACAGCATGGAAACAGGCCCTTCCATCCAACTCTTCCATGCCAACCAGATATCCCAACCTAAACTAGTCCCTCCAGCCATGACCCGGCCCATACCCCTTCAAACCCTTCCTATTCATATACCCATCCAGATGCCTTTTAAACGTTGCAATTGTATTAGTCTCCACCAGACCTTACAGAGGTTTAAAAAATCATGAGGGGCATGGATAGGATAAATAGACAAGATCTTTTCCCTGCGGTGGGGGAGTTTAGGTTTAGGGTGAGAGGAGAGATTTAAAAGGGACCTAAGGGTCCACCTTTTCAAGCAGAATTTGGTGTGTACATGGAATGAGTTGCCTGAGCAAGTGGTGGAGGCTGGTACAATTGCAACATTTAAAAGGCATCTGGATGGGAAATGAATAGGAATGATTTAGAAGGATATGGACCACATGCTGGCAAATGGGACTAGATTAGGTTGGGATATCTGGGGAGCATGGGTGAGTTGGTTCTGTTGTTCTGATCAAAGGTTCTGTTTCCGTGTTGTATATCTGACTCTATGACTTAATTGAGAGGTATGGACAGGGAATTTAGGAAGGGTCAATAACAAGGGTGCAAAGTGAAAGACTGAAGGTTGAGAGGGATTTGAGGAAAACTATTTTCACCCAGAGCGTAGGGGAGTCTGGACTGCACTACCTGGGAGTGTAGATGAGGCAGTAAACCTCACAACTCTTAAAAAGTATTTGGATGAGCACTCGAAGTGACATAACATTCAGGGGTATAGGCCTAATGTGTGAAATTGAAACCAATACAGGTGTAAGCATATTTTTGGAAATACAAACTATATGGGCCAAAGGGCCTCTTCTGTACTATATGATTCTATGAATCTATGAATGCAGCAACCATCAGTGGAACACTTTTCATTGCATGTTACAATATTCAGATTGCTCACTTCCTCAGCACAAGTGAATATAGAAGGATGGATATTACCACAGTACAGTGGCTGCACCATGCCTTAATATTAGCTGATGTGAATACTATGTAACATCTGCATCTATGTGTCACATTTATAAATCAAAATGGCACACTTATACTCTAATTTAACTATATTTGGAGCGGTCAACTCAATGGTTAGCATGTAGTTCAAAATAACACAAACACACATTTCTCTGTCTCCTGTTCTGGATAAGTTAAACTTGGTGACCTGCCGCATCCACCATTCCCTTGGGAGTGGAAGGCAATGGCAAACTACTACTGACAAAAAATGACAAGAAAATTGCTCAAAGTGAACTATCAGCAGACAATGAGCTAGGAATTTGCTTTTGACCATTGCATACATGAATGTATGAATAGTTGTATTTATCAACACAATATCAAACAAAAGAAAGCAGAAGCAAATATGGAATTTAACTTGCACTGTTTCATTTTGGTTGTTTTTCTAAGTTCTTGATCTTGTATTTGTAAATCTTAATTAAATTGCAATTTTTAGAGCCAAAGATTTTTCTAAATATGTGACTGAGATTCATGTGATTTATTTTCCTAATTCTTCATTTCTCTTCCCTAGAATGTGATTCTTTACAAGTTCTACAAGTTAGTGAGCCATAGATGGTTTGAACCATTCACCATTTTCTTGATAACATTGAATGTGCTGGTGATGGCATGTGATCATTATGGACAGACAAAAAGATTTGCCTTAGTTTTAAATTGGTTCAACGTAATATTTGCAGCTCTATTTACAGTTGAAGCAATTTTAAAACTGTTAGGCCAACGCCAATACTATTTCACTCAAGCTTGGAATATCTTTGATTTTCTAGTCGTCGTTCTTTCCCTTGTAGGTAAGCCACATTTTACTCCTGTTCTTTCTGATTTAATAAAAATCACTTTTTTAGGGAGATGATGTTCAACAGAGGGAAGGAAAAACAACTTTGTGGAGAAATGCTCAGACACAACACCAAGTCAACCAGCCAAGAAACAAATTAAATTAATTTCATGGAGATCCTCCTCATTGATATTAAATACACTAAGATATATTTTAAGATATTTTTCATAACTTTTAAAATGGTTAAAACTTTCATTTTCCTTATGATGGTGGGGTAAAGAAAACCATTCAATCTTTGTTATAAAAGCGGATGGTTGAGATCTAAAATAAAAACCGAAAGTACTGGGAAAACTCGACGGGTCTAACAACATTTTTGGAGAGTGAAAATCAGAGACCATTTTTAATTCCAATATGATGCTTCAGAAAAGCACTTTCTGTTTTTATACAATCCTATCAGGTATTTGCTAATTTCTTATGTAAAACGTTCTTTCCTCACAATACTGAAAAAAATATGTTTCGAAATCTTGTATTGAGTATCCCCATAACATGCATTGCACATTCTGCAATGTGTAAAGTGATGTTTTCATTATTTCAGTTACTGGTATTATTTATTCTTGGGATGAGCTCTCTGTACACATTGTCTTTTCAGTTTTTTTTTGCCTTGTGGTCTTTGTTCAGCCCATATTCCAAAAATGCACAAGTAATGAACCATGGTTGTTTCTTTGAAAATTGTTATCTTTGTTTTACATGAAGAATAATGGATGTTTCTATATCAAAGGAAATTTTACTCAGGAAAGAACTTATGTTCATTTCTAAAACATAAATATGCAACCCTACAAAGGTCATATTTATATTTTCCTCTCACTAGGGGCCTTGCTCATTGGGAGCATAGATTCAAAATAGATTGTAATACAAGTCTGATTTCCTGCCCATTGGTTAAAATGGTTGGGCAATGGCATAGAAGTGATGTCACTGGTGTCATAATAAAGAACCCCATCTAATGATTTGCAGTTATCACTTGAATTCTGCTATGGCAGACGATGAAATTTGAATTCAATAATAACTGGAATTAAAAGCTGACCTAATTGTGAACATGTAACCACTGTCGATTGTTGTAGGAATCTAGATAGTTCATTAAAGTCTGTTTGGGGAAGGAAATCTGCTGTCCTTACTTGGCCTGGGTTACATGTGACTCCAGACCCACAGCAGTGTGATTGGTTCTTAGGTGTTGCATGAAATGGCCTAGCAAGTCACTGAGTTGCACTAGACTGCTAAAATCAGGAAGGAATGACTGGAGGGACTACCTGGCATCAACCTAGTTGCTGGCAATGACATTGGGAAACCATTCCTGATAATTCTGCAAGGTTCTTCTTGTCAACATGTTGGAGGCTCATGCCAAAATTGAGAGAACCATTCCAAAGACAAATCAAGCAACTGCCTAGTAAAAACATACTCAGAGTCATACCTCAGACACTGCTAACACTACTCTGCCCTCTCAGAGGTGGCAATACAATGAAGAAAGTTGTCACAGAGGTCTCAACAATGACTAAGATCCCACAAAATCTTGTGGCACCAGGTTAAACATGCACAAGGAAACCCCCTGCTGATTCCAACCTATCTCCACCCACTCCCTGAGATGACAAAACAGTGCTCCATCACATGGAGGAAGCACTGGGAGGGTATGCCTCAGAATGTACTCTGCATGCAGGATTTAAAATTCCATCACTGAATGTGGCTCAGTGGGACTGAGCATCTTAGCAGCTAGAAAGGGTCTGTGGCAAGTAGTAAGGGATCCAGCAAGAGGGAAATATCTACTTCAAACAGTTCAAATAGATCTAGCAATTCAGTACCTGGATTGCATAAAGTGCTGTGGGCTGCATCAGAATTGTATAATCTGCAAATTCATGGCCTTCATATCTGCCATGCTATCATTATGATCAGCTGGAAAAGCACTCTTTTTTCGATGCAGAGTGCCTGATAGCTTTCCAGGAGCAGCAGCAGGTACACCTAAAAACATGTTGTCACCCTGTTGAAGCTACAACTCAGGGCTACTTACATGTCAAAAAGTGGACATGTAATGGACCTGACTAAGTGATCCCACAAACAACAGTTTAGATGTAAGCTCTGACGTCCTGCCACATCTAGTTGTGAAAGGTAGTGAGCAATGTAACTGCTATCAGGAAGCGAAGGCTTCACGAATAACCCCATCCTCAATGATAGGGGTGTGTGTGTGTGTGTGCTCGCGCGTGTGTATGTGTGTGTGTGGGGTGTGGAGTGGAGCGGGGTGGTGTGCAGAGCATCAGTGTAAAAGCCCAGACTGAAATATTTGCACACATTGTCAGCCAGCAATGCTGACTGGATGATTCATCCTAAGGTCTTCAGGATCACTGATTCCACTCTTCAAACAATTGGATTCATTTCATGTGCTATTAAGAAAAGGCTGAAGGCCTGCAAGAACTCAAATATGGTTTCACAACAGTCAAGCAATAATACTGAAGGCTTGTGCTTTAGAATTAGTCAAGCCCCTGGCTAAGTGTTCCATCGCAATTACAACATCTGTATTTCCCAAACAATGTTGAAAATTGGTCAGATATGACCAGTGCAAAAAGTAGGACAAATCTACTCCAGCCAATTACCTCCCAATCCACTTACTCTCCATCATAGCAAAGTGATGGATGGGGAATTGGCAATGCTATGAGACAGCACTTAGAAATGAATTATCTGCTCATTGATGCTCATGTTGGACCGTCAGCTCCTGACTTCATTCGAGCCCTGCTTGAAACATGGACAAAAGTGCTGCACTCCAGAACGGGGATAAGAGTGCTCGTCCTTACTAACAAAGCCGAATTTCAGTGAGTATGGCATCTAGCGGCCTGAGCAAAACGGGATCAATGCGAATCAGAGGGAAACTCTGTACTGGTTGGAGTCATATCGAGCACAAAGGAAGATGATTGCAGTTTTTGGAGGTCAGTCATCTCAGCTCCAGAACATCTCCGCAGGAGTTCCTCAGGACAATGTCCCAACCTCAACCATCTTCATCTGCGCCATCAATGGCTTTCCCTCCACCATAAGGTCAGAAAACATGGTGTCATAGTTTACCAGCATTAAAAGTAACCCTTCAGCCCACTGTGTCCACACCTGTCATCAAGAATCTATCTACTCTTATAGAACTTGACACATAGTTTTACATGCTATGTTGTTTCAAGCACTCATCTTGTCAAAATACTTCTTAAAATACAGTGATGGCTCCCTCTACCACCTTTTCAGGCATTGAGTTTCAGATCTACACACTTGCTCCCCAAGTGCTTTCTGACCCCTAATACTTTCAGTGTGCACACCATTGCCTTGGTATTTTTCTTAAAATGCATCACCTCACACTTTTCAGGATGAAATTTTATTTGCTTGACTGCCTAAAGCCTGTCCACATCCAGAAGGTAGAAGTCAAGAGTGTCAAGAATACTTCCCACTGGCCTGAATGAGTGCAACTCCAGTAATACACAAAATCCTTGACACCAACCGGGACAAAGTAGTCAGTTTGATTGGTAACCAATTTACCAACCTGAAAATTCCTTTCCTTCACCACTTATGTGTCAGTGGCAGCAGTACATTCCATCAACAAGATGCTCTACAGTAACTTATCAAGACTTGTCTGACACAACCTTCCAAACCTGCACCTTCTAGCACCAGGAAGGACAAGGGCATTGATGCATGGGAACAATACCACTTGCAAGTTCATCTCTAAGGCAACATACTCTCCTGGTTTGGAATGACATCATAATTTCTTGACTGTCACGAGTCAAAATCCTGGATCAAATCCTTCCTAAAAACACAAGTGACAAAGGATTGCAAATGTTCAAGAAGGCAGCTCACCATCATCTTCTTCAGATCAACAAGTGATGGGCAATAAATGAAGACTTAGCCAGCAACATCCATATGCCATGAAAGACTGTTAAAAATTCATATGTAACTCTGCCTAAATTTCATTTTAATATCTTTTGATGGCTTATGCCTCTAGAATGTTAAAAATCATGCAATACCAGGTTATAGTCCAACAGGTTTATTCGGAAGCACTAGCTTTCGGAGCGCTGCCCCTTCCAAATGTGATTGTGGAGAATAAGATTATAAGACACAGAATTTATATCAAAAGTTTCCAGTGTGATGTAACTGAAATTATATAATGAAAACGATCTGAATTGTTTAAGTCTCTCAAGTTACATTACAAGTTACAAAAGTAACTTTTTAAAAGTTACATAACTTTTTAAAAAGTTTTGTGGTTTACATATGAAAGAACTGATACCAACATGGTCATTCTAAAAGATGAGTGATTGAACAAACAATTCAAGTCTTTTTTCAATATATAATTTCAGTTACATCACATGGAAACTTTTGCTATAAATTCTGTGCCTTACAATCTTATTCTCTACAATCACCTGATGAAGGAACAGTGCTCTGAAAGTAGTGCTTCCTAATAAAATTGGTGGACTATAACCTGGTGTTGTGTGATTTTTAACTTTGTCCACCCCAGTCCAACACCGGCGTCTCCAAATCATGCCTCTAGAATGTTATTGGAAAATGGCCTTTCCCTAAATGCAGCTGATTTGTGATTTATAACCACTGAATATTTTCTGTATCATTCAATTCAAACTATCTAATTATATTATAATCAGTGGTAAGCCATATCTGGGTCATATCTGATTCTCATCTACCAATATTACATCCACTAAAATACTTACTAAAACCACAAAATAACAATAATAAATTGTAGATCAGATTTTTAAAAATTCCAAAATCAGGTCATATTGAGCACATGCCTCAAGCTTATGCCATTGGTCAAACTGTTACTATAATCGCATTCATAAACAACACTTAGATAATAACAAAAAAATGTGTTTAATAAATGAAATTCAACAGTTTAAGATGAATATGATCTCTTCAGTCATCATAATCAACAGAGACAAGTAGAATTTTAATAAATCAATCCAAGTTAAGGATGATAAAGTTTAGACTGAACAACCTTCATCCAATTTTTACTTGCCTATATTATGCTGTAGATGTACAATGAGGATTGAGAATGTTCGTGCTACTTTTTGATACCACCCTCATTCAAAAGACAGATTTTATTCATTCTGGCGTTAGTGCTGTGCTTGCTAATCAATACTCTGAAGTATCACCTCATTGCCATAAAATCCTTGCTGTATAACTATACAATCTGGAATGCAGCAGACTTTGTCAGATACCCAACAGTCTGATTTTTGTTTTCACTGTTTCAGGAGACTTTTTGCAGGGCTATATCTGTTTTTCTTTGCGTATTCTCGATGTACATTTTTTCATGGTTTGTATTTTAATTCATAACATGATTTTGAATTGCATTTTGCTCCACTTTTGTTCCAAATACTCTATATTCTGAGTTTGATGCAAAAAGAGAGCATTTCTCTGGGAATTCCCCTTACCTTTGGGAAATTGAGGAAAGTGTCATGTCTGTAATAGTCAAGTGAAATTGTGCCTATCCAAAGAGTCTCAAACCTAATACATATCACATATACTTGTACACTTACTCTTACATGATGGAGTTCGTGCTGCAGTATGGTGGATGACATTGAGTATCTAATAAAATGATACAGCAGTGCTAATTAAGTAACATATTAGCTCAAAGTGCAAATGAAGGAATAATTCCAAACAGGAAGAGAAAGATGCAAGAATGGAAATTGACCTAAGAGTCAAGTGGCTCTTGCTAACTACTTTAAAGCACAGAAATAATCATTTTAATGTCACTACCTCTTTTGTTTGAAATCACCTGCAAGTTTAACAAATTCATATTAAGTTTAGAAACTCAAGTCATTGATAGTAAATGAAATTAAAAATCACACAACACCAAGTTATAGTCCAACAAATTTATTTGGAAGCACTAGCTTTCGGAGTGTCGCTCCTTCATCAGGTGACAACCACCTCGAGCTTCCAAATAAACCTGTTGGACTATAATCTGGTGTTATGTGATTTTTAACTTTGTCCACCCAGTCCAACACTGGCAACTCCAAGTCGTAGTAAATGAAAATAGTAGTGCTCCCACTACTATTGACCTCTGCCAAACCTTAGTTTATTTCTTCAGCCAAGTGTGAGCCTTGTAACCAGTAACAATTGATTTCTGCCCTACCTTTCAAAGAACAGCAAGGTTCCCTGGCCAATATTTCTGCTTCAGTTAGCATCATCGCAAAAAACAGATACCCTAATCATTACCACCTTATTTTTGTGGGCCCTTGCTGAACAAAACTTGACTAAAATACTTTCTTTAATACACAAGTAGCTACACTTCTAAATTATTTAATTGACTTAAAACACATTATAACATCCTGAAAGAAAAAAAGTGCTACATTAATGCATTTTTAAAATTCTAAGAATATTGTATTTTATTGTATAACATTGTTATAATCGGTCACCTTGCCTATACAATCTTAATAAATACATTTAGAATGTCTAAGTATGCTCTAAATTTACTATTTTCAGTTTAGATTGTCACTTTACAAAGGAATCAGGGAATTTTGTCAGAATTTTTTTCTCACCTGAAGCCATGCTGTCTGATGTTTGTTGAATTATTGTGGGCTGGAAAATCCTTGTGTTGCCTCCTGAAAATCAAGTCCATTATAGACCACAGATATGAACTAAGACTTATGGATCTGTAGCTGCCTGTGTCTATTTTTTCACTATTTTAGAAATAGACACTATATTAACCTATTTAAGTATCCTTTGACTTTTCCGCTCCATTATAATGATTACTAGTGTCTCAACAAATCTCCTTAACAGTTGCTTCCAACAATGGATGAATACCTCATTATCCTCAGAATGAATTTGTTTTCAGTTCCTTTGGCACATATATCACTTTTATTGATATCACGGTCTTACATTATGACTTGATAATCTTTTCACATTCCAGGTCTTCATATGCATTTTTGGTAGATCAACTTTCAAAAACTCCTGATCAATTGGCAACAATTTATTTCCATTTTAGTTTGTTCTTCTATTAAAGGCACCGAGATATTTCTATAGCATTTTTAAAAATTGTCTGAGACTGCAGTTAAGGAGCATTGACTCACAAAATTGCAGTGTTCTGAATTAAAGAAATAGGAAAATTTCTTTAAAGAAAACTCTCAAATAGAATTATCATTCTATTCAAATTACCACTAACTTGTAGAAGTTTTAATGTCATTTTACCCATTTCAAAAAGTCCAAATCCCGAAAACACAAATTCTAAGCTATAATATACCAATCAATGCTTTTAAGGGATGAACAAAGTTTGCACCGACATTTTAATACAGATAAGGTTGAAAATTTGATAACAGAACTGGCTATATATGTAATTAAATAAGCTATAAATAGGTTTGATTTTTATTACATTGGCGAGTGTTTAGTGTTCATAAATAATGTTAAAGACTGCATTTTTAAATGGTTAACATGTTTTACACAATATTCCAGGACTGACCCTTATATATATCTCTAAAGGAAACCATTTCCGTGAGCACAGTAATTAATCTTGTTTGGAGTTTACTACCGTGTGCGTAATGGGTTTTTCCCCCCTTCGTTCACGGAATGCAGGCATCGCAGCTCTGACATTACGCAGCCCTAAAAGTGTCAAAAAAAAGCTTTATTTCAGGTCGTGTGATTATGAATTGTACCGAATACAAACAAATACAAATGCTGAAGAATGTGTAACTCAATGTCAACAATCGAATCAGAAATTGCTGGAAAAACACCGCGTTCTGCAAAAGAGTGGCTGGACCCGAAACTTTAACCCTGCTTTCTCTCCACAAATGCTGCCAGACCTGCTGAGTTTTTCCCCCCCAGCAATTCCTGATACGGTTTTTGATTTCCAGAATCCGGACTTTTTATAACTCAACCTATCCCTTATGCTCCTATCTGATCATTGTGATTGTAATTATTTTCAGTCTTTATTGCAAATTTTCAATGTTGCCAGTGTTTCAATTTAGTCTTTTAAAAACAAAATCAATGGCATCTGGAACCTGTATACATGCTTTTTTTTCGTGTTTCTTCTACTTATCAATGATCAATGCTTCAAATGTCGAAAACGATCCCCCCCCCCCCCCCCTCTCAGAAAGGCAGAGTCCACTGAGCTTAAACCAAGTTAGATGCGAATGATTATCTGAGAGGGCAGGAATACATCCCAGAACTGAAAATCTTCGCCTAGCGTTGAAGAAATATTGTTCTACATGCAATTACAGCATGTGCATCCATTCTACTCTATTGAACGGTCCCAGGATCAGACAAAACAAATCATATCTGGATTAATGCATTCGTCATTCCGGAGTGAAAATCTTCATCATATTATTTGGATTGGTTTGCTTTAATGGTGTTAACACTGATAAGGAGTCAGAACTTAAATATGCGTTTAAAATTAAAGTGCGTGATCATTTGGAATTTAACTACTCCCGCTTTTGTACTGATCATTTTCCTGTTTTATTCCTTCAGGAATCTTGTTGGATTCATCCGCATCCAAAAAGCAAGGGGTTTCTCCGACTATTTTACGCGTGTTCCGAATTGTAAGGCTGGCGCGGTTGTTGAGGTTGGTGAGATCCTTGAAGGGGATTCGGAAGTTGCTGTTCACGTTGGTGATATCCATCCCGGCCCTTTTCAACATCGGCCTGCTCCTCGGCCTGGTCATGTTCATTTATTCAATCTTGGGGATGAGTTTGTTCCGAGACCTTCCGAGAGAATCGCCAATAAACGACATGGTCAATTTCGAAACTTTCGGCAATAGTATGATGCTTCTGTTTAGACTGACAACAGCCGCCGCTTGGAATGAGATTCTCCACGTGATGATTAACTCCCCTGTCCAGCGGCAGTTTGTATCGTTCACCTACATGACATCGTACATCGTGGTCGCGTATATCGTGATTATCAATATGTACGTCGCTGTCATTTTAGAAAACTTTCACGAAGCCCAAGAGCAAGAACTCGCTGGAGTGACAGATGAAGACGTGGACATGTTTTACGAGGTCTGGAGTAATTATGATGTGAAGGCGACACAGTTCATCACATACGACCAATTATCTGATTTCCTAAATGAACTCAAATCTCCTTTACGAATACCAAAACCTAACGCAGTGAAAGTTGCGGCTCTCAACCTCCCATTAACTAACGGTGACAAGCTGCACTGTCTGGATGTGCTGGAAGCTCTCAGTGCTGTTATCGTTGGCAAAGTAACGGAGTCAGAGCCTCTCAAGAAGCTAAGTGGAGAAGTTTTTAAAATGTCAGTGAAAGTATTCCCCATTCGGAACACCTTGGAAACGCTCACGACCACGTTCATGTTACGAAAGGAATTCAAGGCTGCGTTAACCATTCAGAAAGCGTTTCGAAAGTGGAAATTACGTCAAAACCATACCACAGCCAAAATGAAACTTGAAAGATCTTTCAGCTCCTTGAGAAAATCGCTCCGAAGTCTCCGTTCCAGCAGGCCGACCTCTCCTTTAACATGATTTTCACCTGGTTATTAGTAGAAGCGTAGACAGTGCGAAAGCGGAACCCTTCACTTTAATGGGTGTCTTTTGGTGATTTAAAAGCAATATGTTAATCACCGTTACGTTTCTTAATCCTCTTGTGTCATTGTTATGTACGAATTTGACTTTATAACCTAAATATACCGTTTATTTGGGAAAGTTCATCAATGACAATGGATTATCGAAGGCGTTGGCATATCAACTAAATGAAGTATCAGTCGTCCAATTGCAGTTACATGGACAGCAGTGTCTTCGGGGAGAGGACAATAGGTCATGGTCAATAAATATGAATATATCATTAATTTTAAAAAGGTTAAATGAATGTAAATAGTAATATCTCATCAATAAAAAGTCGAAATGAATGTTGGAGCCATAACCAAAGTATGTGTTTGCGGCCCATAACACACGGAAGTAACACAGTGCACAACAGGCAGCGCAAAAAGTTAGTCTTGTAGTTTGTACTTGAAAGGCGTGATAGTTCCATATCTCAGTAAGACCTTTCTTCGGAGCCCCTTTAAAGCCTCCCAGCAACGTCACATATCCTTCAAGGAGCGAGAATACTTGACCTTTGTCAATGATCTTGAATGGCAAATAATTTATCATAGTTCAAGTGCCTTTTCGAGTAACGCTTGCACCGTTAGTTCACTTCTTTTGATTTCTCTACTTGGCAGTTCACCGAAGATTCCAACTTGAACCCAAAGTCCGAATTTTGGAAAATTTTAGTTTGCACCAGATTTGTGACACACTAGCATTTTTGTAAGGATGGGGTGATTTCCTATAGGAATTTATTTTGAAATTAAGTATAACATTGTCGAAGACATGTTGTTTAAACCTTTCATTTTGCACTCCTGACAACAAATGTAAGGTTTCCAAATTTCACTGAGTCGTAACGAATTAAACTACAGGAGAGATGGGTGCTGATTGGTTGGCATGACAACTCTGATTGGCCAAACCATTACCAAGGGCAAAGCAAATGGGAACCTTTCTCTCCGTTCCCAGCCAAATAAAAAAAACACACCCTGCTTGAACATACTTCTTTTGTTTCCAGAGAATTGATTCCGCATTAGTGTTCCATCTCGCAAGTACAAATACACCACGTTATGATCTGAACTGATCATTGTCAGTGTAGCTATTCGTGACGTCAGGATCGCTGGGCAATGAAGTTCATTTGCAGAATCATATCTAAGAGTAATACTTTGGTTTTGGGTTTTGCAAGTAGAACTGATCAAGTACGGTCTGTCCTCTGCCTTCTCTGAACAACAGAAGAAGTATGATGGTTGATTCAACCAGGCAAAAGCCGGGATACACAACTTTCCCTTCTGAAATCCCACTGGCACTCGAGTTCAAATGCAGCATTGCTTAACTGCATGGTTTTGCGATTAGATTGCACTTTTTAAACAAATTTGCGTGTGCTAATGGCTACACTAACAGCCAATTTACAATATTTATCCAAGTTCATAAAGTGACTTTTATACTTGCAACAAATCGTACCCATTTTGTATAAAGAAAAGGAATACGTTCAAGCTTTGCATCTTTTGTGAACGACCTGGAAGGAGGATGCCGGTAATTCCCAGTAGTTTTCTCCTTAGCAATGCCTCAGCCAATCAGAGTCCCCTTGCCAACTGCTCAGCATCCTTTTCCGATGTTGTCTAAAATTACTGTGATCATTAAAAATGCGACATTCTTGTATTTGACCTGATGAGAGCAAAATGAAAAAAAAGCAACGTATATCTTTCATTTGAGCAAATTTCAAATTTTGTACCATCAAGTGCAAGAGTGATATAGAATGGGTACCTGAGTGACGAACAAGTAGGGTCTGTATCTGTAATCTTATGTATATCAACCCTTTTATTTATTTAAATAAAACAAGGCAAAGCACTCAGTTGTTTTTTTACAAAGAACTGCTACAAAGCCAACTTTTTTAATGATAACAATGTAATGAACGAATACAGACAGTGAAAACGGTAAACATTGTTTTATAATGCGATCGTGTAAAATAACGAGGGGATTGGATAGAGAAGAGACGTCATTTACCGATGGGTACAACTTTAAGGTAGTTGGTCGGAAGATTAGTGGGATAGAAGAAAATCTTTTTTATCCAAAGCGTGACGGGTATCTAATTATTTACTGCCCAATGTATTGATTGAAGAGAAGACCTATCAGCAAGTTCTGAAAAGTGGGAGTAGAATGGGCAGCTAGCTTATTCCGCTGAAGCAGACGCAATGAGCCGAATTACCTCCTTCTATGCCGTAACTTTTCTTTGACTATGTTGTTCTTTGGTCACTTGAAAGTTACAAATTATGTCCCAAGATTTTGCTTATTTCTCAACAATAGGGGAAAACAGTAACTTTGCGTGCTGTCCAGAAATGGATCATTATTGCATTATATCAGCATTGTGCAAGCCTCCCTCCTCAGTTCTTCCAGTGGTTTGAGTCCATTCAACCGATTGCCAATGCATGCCTATCCAGCGGGTGGCCTTGGATGTGTCATTATACGGATGTCTATCAAAACACCCAAGACAATCACTTGTGTTGAAATTGGAGGTTCTTGTCTTACATGTAGCTTCTGGAAGGTGTCTCTCTTCAATCTGACCGTACTTTGGAATACTTGGTTTGTCACTTTTTGATCTTATTGGTCTATTTGCTGAAGCCCGGGATACAGCCCTCATTCCGTGATCTAATTGGGCCATTCGCTAGTTTCTTCACTAAACTAATAATTGTTGTTTAAAATAAACCTTTCGTTAAAAGGGAAGATTTTGAAAACAGAAGAAAAGTAAGACGTCAAGGATAAATAGAAACAGCAACTTTCCTTTATTTGACTGTTAAAGGCAGGGAAACCTTTAAAGAGCGTTATCAAACAATATTTGGCGTGATTAGTTTTCGTCACATCCACAGGATTACAATAAAAACCCGTCATCTTTATTGTCCAGCACCTTAATTGCAAAAACATGAAACCTGTCTGACAGTTGTATCCAGGAGTGTGTTCATGGCTAGAAATCAGTCAATCGATTCTTTGACTTGACATTCTTCGGCACGTTGTACAAGTCGGGTTTGCGCTCATGATGACAGCATACCTCAGATGTCAGCTCAACCTGCGGCGTTAAAATTAATTAATGTCCCAGAAGTAGATTTAGTGATTACATTCATCAAAATATTATAGGCAAATTGTTAAAAAGTCGGTGTAATCAATAGAACAAGACAGGGATTAATATATCATAAATATGAAAATGTTTACATTCAGTAGCAGAGTCTCATCTTTATTGGGTTTCTGGTCATCCTTCAACCTTATTTATTAACAGCGAATATGTCAAACGGTCAGGAAAATCCACTGATGAAACCCCCGTACATTTACCTTTCCCTTTTAACGCATGTTTGTATTGTATAATGAATTTGATGTAATAAATCCCAACTTGAATCTGATTTTTAAAAAATACTGAACCTTTAAGCTGCCAGTCAAGCTTCACGTTTCTTTGATTTTGACCTTTAAAACAATCTGCAATAAGAGATTTTGAACGTATGTCAGATTAAATGTAAAGGAGTTGTCTTGACACGCACTGAACAGCAAGATTTTTATAGAATTTATTGACGTTCAACAATATGACATTTTATTTATGCCGACACATACTTGGGATACTTCGTGGTCCCGGAGGTAACACATTCAACGAAGTTGGATATTACATCAAAGAATCTATAGTTTCCCGTCAGTTTTGTATTAATCGAAATCTATGTGAGAATTTGCCTGATAACATCTAGCAGAACAATCCAAACCTTCCTGTTGATTCATTTGAAATACATGCTCATGGTGGGGTGCTATCCAAACGCCACATTTTGTTTTGACTGGTGACAACCTCTTTCGGGCAACTACGTCACTTGTAGACGTGTTAACGGCTACTCAAATTAGTCAAAAACAATTGTTTGGTGGTCTGCGCCACCTCCTGAACATGTCCATTTGTTTTGTTTTATCGCTGAACGATTTCAGATATTGAAGACTATTAGTCATTTCATGTCAGTCAATATCTGTGAAAAGCAATTGACTACGTCAGAACCTGGTAAGTGAAAACACACGCACCATCAGAAGAACGCTCTCTCCAGATGCTGATGGACCTGCTATATTTTCCCGTTATTTCCTGCAGTTATTAACTGCATGATATTTGTTAGTTTTCTTTTGTTTATGGATGATTTAATAACAAATGTCTCCTTATGGATGTAAATTAGTAAAGACTCGCCTGATCCTCGTGCAGCTATGAAGACGTTTAAATCTCTCGGAGCACTTATAGCAAGTTATTGGAAAATGGCTGGGGTGGGGGGGGGGGTGGAGGTACAAAAGCTTTTTCGAATAAAAGCTGACACATGTTGGCATTTATCTGTTAGAGGCAGACGACCTAAACCGCTGATTTCAATTCTACATTAAATGTTACCTAGCAATTAAAGGCCAAAACCCCTTACTGTTCGTAAAAATATTTACTTCCATGCAGTCAATAGACATAGAAAGAGAATAAAGCTAATTTGCTTCATTTAATTTTGCAAAATAATTATTTGATATAGATTGTGTTCAGATCTTAGAATGAACTAAACAACGTTCTATATGTTAAAAGCATTAAGTAGGCCTATGCTGCATGCCGTGTTGTAGTATCTAAGGAAGTATCCATATTCATAATCAGCTTAGAAATACAAATGTATTGATAAATATTATCGGATTTGTATTGAAACAATTCTGATTGCAGAAGAACGCAAATTCCGTTCCACATTCGGATTGGTGAATGATTAATTAATAATGATGCAGTTTTGTGAAAAACACCAAATATTGTAATTACCTAGGAACTGCAGATTAATTATTTCGAACGTACTGAAACTAAAAAGGAGTTTGTTTTTCAAAGTTGAAGCAATGGATTATCTTAAAGCCTTTGATTGTCAAACTAAAATGTTGCTAGTCATCATAACTGGCCACGTTGACTCAGATTCGTAATTCCTTAAGTTTACTATGAAACATATTATCATCCGTGGAACTTCCAACAAGCACCTGTCGGATTCTGGAAACTGGGTCAAAAATGTGCACGAGCGCATACAACTTTCGTCCTGCAGAGGTCTCACTTTAGTTTCCTTTTAGACATGCGGAGATTGCATTTCAGCGCCCTACATTTTCATTCTCACAAGTTTCTAACCTCGCCATATCTGTTTCCCGTCCTCAATATCTTTTCCCTCATCACTATCTCACTTCTCTATTTTCTATTTTTCTTCGTTGTGGCATTTGTCCTTGATCTTCATTACAGGACTTAATCGTCTTTAACATTTATGAATAATGATTTACATTGTGCAATATGCATTTTCCATTATTTCTCACACTCTTCTATTTGCCTCCAATATTCACCTCTTCAATTCTGTGTCAACTCTGTTTTTTGAAAACTCTTGCTTTTCCTTTTATTGTTTTTGCGGATGCAAATTGCTCAACAGTCGGTATTATTCGCCAGATGTATCAGGACAGTGTGAAATTGCCCAGTTCGTCAGTCTTCATCTTCAATCTGGAATAAATATTTGTTGTTAGATTATAAACGTTGAGTAGCCATTCGCCATAGTGACACACACATAAAACAAAGAACAACCCGAGAATATGTGTGCTGTTTCTGGTGGAAGAGGATTTCAGAAACAAATAGGCATATGAACAACATTGGCAAGAAATACAGGGCACAATAGTCGTACAAATAACTTCACATTGGTAATTTCCACGAATGTATTTAAGAACTAAATATAACGTAATGTGATGGCCCATGTCTACCTAGTGTTGTCTATTGCTGCGCAGTTTGATTTGGAATGGTAGGTGTATATAGGTATGCTTTAGGTTTATTTTGGTTGTTTACCAGTATCTTCTCAAACCCAGACTTTCTTCACTAATGGAAAGTTACATCCATATTTCAACTCTACCAACAAAACACACAATCTTGATTTGGCAATAAGGGAAATCTTCAGTCGTTTTGCTGAGATAAACTGGAAATCACGAATGATGCACAATTTAGCTGCAGTTGCCCTGTTTGTATCGTTAGGGGGCTGCATTAGTGTTTTTTTGATCGCATCAAACCACAATTCCGATGTTATGGAATAAGAACCCAGGATGATCTGGGACAGAAAATACGTTTCGCAGCATTGAAAACGGAAATAATCTGCCTGGAATTGTCTTGTAGAAGAAGTTTTCCTACTGTCTGCTGGCATGGCATTGCCAAGTCTATTTTGAACGCTAAATATTGTAAATACTATCAGCAGACTGAGGCACCCAAACAACTGTCTCTTCTAATATTAGAACGATTGCATTTCTGACGATTATTATAAAGAGACTTTAAGAGTCTATTGTAATAAGTCTTTATTAAAGGATTACCACTCTAAGCCGCAGCTGGTGGAAAATGTCTGTTATCGCGGAGTTATTTCTAGTCAGATCACTGCACCTATCAACACTAATAAAAGTTGTCTGATTCTTTGTAGTTATTAGGCTGAGTCGGACCGTGAGCTTCATCTTTTTCTTGGGGTAAGGTTTCGGACCGCACGTAATAGAGCCAAAACGGTAATGAAACAGGGAAGCGTAATCCCTGAGATAGGCGGCGACAGATCGCCTACGTACATTTTTCTCCCTGCCAAAAGCAAGCTCATTGAGCAACACTAAAATTCGACTTTCGTGTCACAATCTCTTAACTGGAGAATACGAGACCGCCTACGGCATTTCATGGACATGCGAAGTCTGCTCCAGTTACAGAGGCGCGTAACTTTGCCAAATCTGGATATTAAATCTAACTGCTTTTCCAATACCTACTGGCTGAACACACCCACGGTGTCAGTGTCCTTGGTTCCCACTATAGTTATTTATTACAATGATGCATTTCCAGAAATAGTCAGATGGCAATAAATTAGTAATATAAATAATAAAACTGAAGTATTAGTAATAATGTAAACTGTAGGCGTCTGCAAGAAAATACTGCAATGGAAAAACCACCCCATGTGCTTTTTGATGCTGGGATAGTGGAGGTTAGTTTTAACAATAAACTCTTTTCAGTGTAATCAACCCTCCGAGACATAGACATGAGACGAAATATCGACATTACGTACACAGGTTATGGGCGAGCTGGGGGTGGAGTTGTCGCTTTACCAGAGAAATCGGATTAGAAAAGCTAGGCTCCATTTACTTTGCCATGCTTTTGTATTTTCTGATGGATAGATTGGACCGGGTGCTTTCACCCACAGACGCTGTCTGGCATCTGTTTTCGGGATATAGCTTGGTTAAAAAAATCAGCAGGTTAGAATACTTAATGTACTGTAGATATAAAGGTGACCCAATAGGAAAATAAAAGAAAGCAGAAGTCTTAATACACTTAGGAACAGTACATCTTCCTTCACCCCCTTCCCTCCCCCGCATTGTTTCTGTATGAGCTGGTACAATCTTGTCAATTACAGAGAAATTGACACTGCGACCTGTAACCAGACTCGAATGTTATAGAAATGCGTTTGTGAAATTGACTGAGATTTCAAGCTGAAAAGTTTAGAGGAGGCGGTGAAATGTCACCTGATTAAGTTTCCGTCCACCTTAACTTTTTTTTTATCACTTTCTCCTCCCCCATCCTGCCAAACACATCACCATGCCATCAGAAGACCGCCCACCAAACAGACTAGCCAAGACCCCTTTCAGCCAAAATATTTAAGAGTGACTGCATTCACAGATTGACGTTCATTCAACACAGCGATCGGACTTGACTGGTGCTCTCAGATCAGTACTGAGCTGCGGTGAAACTGCGTGCCACAATGCTAAGGATGCTAAACAGCAGAACTGCGTCTCTCACCGTTTCACTTTTCATCTTCCTCACCATTGGAGACCAGCGAGTGCAGGGTAAGTTAAAGCAGTTTGGAGACCTCTTATCTGTATACATTTGTGAACATGGCTCTGAGTTTCATGTTTTGTCTGGTCATGTACCTTGTGCGTTATTTTCTCGGGTGAAAATACTGAAGAAGCCCAACGCTGATTCGGTTTGTTGTTTCCTTTTATTCCAAAGTTTTCAGGTCAAAATGCGATGTAGCAAGTTACGAGGCGCACACGTGTTTCCGCACTTTATTCACAGTTACCAGAATGTCGTCGTACAGAATTAAAGCAGGGTGCAATTTAGCATTGTCTGTTAGCAAATACTGGAGCTACTTAGAAAATAAATAAGATGCGATGGGATTCCGAGAGTCAAAGTTTACTCTGTACAGTTTCTGTATAGTGAGAAGCAAAGGGGAATTGCAGAGAGAGAGAAAACGTCTCATTGATGTTGCAGATGAATCGACGTGTAAACGTCCGATCGAGCTGTTAAATGTTGCTCACATCGGTAATACCACGCGACTGAAGCGAGATTAGGAAGCGGGTGTGATTACTGGGTCCAATGGAAATAATTGACTTGTGTGTTGTCAAATTTGCCTATTCTATATTGCTACCTCTTCCATGAAACTGAAAACTCGATATACAGTATATATTTAGATTGATATCAGGCGGTATCAACAAGAAGTCTAGACTATCCAGAAGAGGCAGCAGAGTTCAGGCATTTTTGGAACGAGTTAATACCACAGAAAATAGATTATGTTTCTATTCCGGAGTGACTGTATGAATAGATAGAAAAATCAACGCCAACGCTTTATACACAGCCGACGCTGAAGTTAAATACTGATTAAATCCAGACGCTTGTCAAACTGTCAACCATAGTTCGTTTTCACATGAGTCTGAGATAAGTAGACCGCTAACCATTTATTTATTTCGGATTTTGCCCTCTGTTTTTCGTTGCAAGGATGAGTTCTGGCAGGTTTTTTTTGTCCCACTGCACGCGTGTCTACAGTACTTCAGCTTGTGCTGTTTTGGGGCAGCGCCAAGTCACTTTCCAAGTAGAACAAATCACCATTCAAAGTGAGAAGGAGGTGATGGCATAGAGATGTTCATTTCGGTGGCAACCTGGTTGCTGTTGGGAAATGTCGGCGGTTTCGGGCTCCTCGGTTCACCCAGACTGAGACAGAAAAAAAAAACCTCAAAAGTAAACACTCGGGTACCGTCAATACAAAGTGCACGTGTTGTGTCTGTAGCCGTGAAACTGACACTGCTCTGACTGTGTGTTGCAGCTGGGAACTGCTGGCTCCAGCAAGCCAAGAACGGCAAATGCCAGGTTCTTTACATGACCGGGGTCAGCCGCGAAGAGTGCTGCAAAAGTGGGAGGTTGGGCACAGCGTGGACCGAGGATGATGTGCCATCCAGTACCCTTTTCCGATGGATTATCTTTAACGGTGGAGCCCCGGGTTGCACTCCTTGTAAAGGTACAGATTTCACTCGGTCTATGTGAATCGAAACTGTTTGTATTTGTCTTCATTGGATCCTGCAAGGTGTATTAAAGTTTACAGATCGCTCACGAAATCATTCTAATGCGCCCTTTGCTAACCACTCTCTCAGTCTCGACTCACTGGAATAAATTGCTTAAGAGAGAATCTCTTGATTGCCCTGGCTTTCGGTGCGGTTTGTTAAGATGGCGACTGAGTCTGCGCTGTTTTACTAAACCTTTCATTAAACATCTGGAAACAGAAAGCTCATAAAAATGCAAAACGTCTGTCATAAAATGAATACGTATTCAGTTTAGTTAATACGAATGAGCATTTATCCCTACATTTCGAACACTACTTTGATGCATGGAAGTAATTTGCAGAAAACTGTATTTCTTCCCCTGTAATAGAAACCTGTGATAACGTCGATTGTGGTCCAGGTAAAAAGTGCAAAATGAACAAAAAGAACAAACCTCGATGTGTCTGTGCACCCGACTGCTCAAACGTCACTTGGAAGGGCTCCGTTTGTGGAACTGACGGGAAAACATACAAAGAAGAATGTGTCCTGCTGAAGGCGAGGTGCAAAGGGCAACCTGAACTGGAGGTCCAATACCAAGGCAAATGTAAAAGTATGTGTGCAACAAGTACATGCTCAATAACAAGATTCTGCAAGGCAATGAGCCACTCGCTTAAAGAATGCTTGCATTTCATTATCCCACAGTGCGAACTAACAGATTGCTCAGCTCACTAGCAGTGTCTATTGTTGAGATATTCCCCACACAGCCCCCAGAATAATTTTCCCTCACATTTTGTTCTTAAATTGTGTTCAGTATATGTCTGTAATTAGGGAAGTATAGAAAGTGGATTATTTCACCGCCAATGTTCCAAGTTATTGCCTATTAAATAAATATTGCAAATTTAAAAACAGTCTGTGTTTACTATAAACACTAAACTTTCACTTCATAAAATCAGACGATTGTATTGCGGGAAGATTACTTGCAGTGGTGCTCACCTCGCTTTTGTTTTTAATTGCTGTCTTACAGAATCGTGCAGAGATGTCTTGTGTCCAGGCAGCTCTGTGTGTGTGGTAGATCAGACAAATAGCGCCTACTGTGTGATGTGTAACCCGAGAATTTGCCCTGAACCTTCGAGCCCCGAGCAGTATCTGTGCGGCAATGATGGGATCACGTACGCCAGCGCCTGCCATATCAGACGCGCCACCTGCTTGATGGGCAGATCCATTGGAGTGGCGTACGAAGGGAAATGTATAAGTACGTACCACGAGACCTCACAAAGTGGAAACTGCAAACCATTACGCAGTTACGAAACGAGTACTAATACAATGTGGGAGGAGTTTTCTTTTTGTCCGTATAATTAGGGTACAATGGATAAATGTCAAACCAAACCGAACAAATTACATTTGGATATTCGATTTTGAGCTCTAAAAAGTACATTGATATCGCGGAGAAAAGATCATCTGTACTAATTAACATAATTTTGTTATCGTTTCTTTTAAACGTATTCTTAAATCTGAGAAATGAAATTGTCAATCATGGATTTTTTAAAATTTCCGAGATTATGTTAATTTTATAAAGTTACATTTATAATTGCAAGTGTTGAAGGCTGGGTGACTTTTTAACTTATAATTTTTCAACTGGAGCTATGGTATTTAAAAATACTCTAGCACAATATCCTGGATTATTGCATTACAGAAAAAAGATTCAGAATTGAATCTTTCCGTTTGCGGTTTTTAACGCTGAAGTGTTTGTTGCTGGGCATATGCCTAATAGCTTCAACGTTTTCCAAATTCTTCAACTGCCAGATTAGAAATGCAGCCTCAGTGTGTGTGGGTGGAGTGCATGTTTGCTCATGTGGACTATGACCTTTCAATGCTAGAAGTAAATGTACAGCTTTGCTAATTGGTTTAAATATTCAACTCATTCATGTTTACTTTGGAAAACATATTTCTGAGTGTTTTTAAACTACTGACTTAAAGTCATATGTACAAAATGGAGGTCTTTAATTACAGATATATACATATAATGCTGGATGCTAGCATCATTGGTGGACCTCTTTAGATGTGTTGTCTGCCCTTAATAGAGAAAAAAATGACAAATATATTAAACATATTGTATTTATCAAGATCCATATTCAAATTTGAACAATGAACACAGTGAGGGTTGTAGGTTAATATGGTTTTCATTCTGAATTCTGTCATATAAATCATTGTAATTGAAGAGTTTAAATTTACTTTCTGGTCCAAATATTTGACTGTATTGTTAAAGATTGAATGAATCATTCTATTCATAAATATGAATTTGGTTTTCTCTTTTTCAGAAGCCAAGTCCTGTGATGACATACAGTGTAGCCCTGGAAAAAAGTGTCTCTGGGATAGCCGTCTTGGCAGGGGCCGGTGTGCTGTTTGTAATGTGTGTCAGGGTGGACGCTCAGATGAGCCAGTCTGTGCCACTGATAACACCACCTACCCGAATGAGTGTGCAATGAAAAGTACAGCCTGTTCCTCTGGCACCCTCCTGGAGATCAAACATACAGGATCGTGCAATTGTAAGTAACTTCTATTCCACAATAAGATTCACTGTGTATGCCAGATTTTATGTTATCAGCTTTACGAACATTTTGCTGTACCAAATATAATCTTGCCATTTGTACCTATAAAAATATGCATACCTTTCATGCTGCTATAGGGGCAGTGCCAGACAATACATTTGTTAATGATAAACGTGCTTTAAGATTTTGTCACATGTTGATAACAGGATGTGCCCATCTCCTCCCCCTCCCCACCATCAACAGTCTCAATGAAGAATTACTGTTTTCACTGAGCAGTTAGGAAATTTGACACAAGGATTTGAGCAATGTATGATAGCAGTCGTACAGGTACTTTCATCATTGATACAGAGAAAGTGTATCGTGTCCATTCATCTATGCTCAATCACTACATTTCATTAGGATTATTGCCCACCATTATCCATTCCTTCCATTTCTGATACCATTTATTAAATGCTGCCAATGTTGTCTAACACAACAATCTTATACACATACGCTTTAAGTATTGTACATTTTTCATTTGGAAATGGCATATGCTCTTTTCTTTCCTGAGGAAGAATGTCTAATTAAGGATCTAGTGATCATGGTGTGAAAGTAAATTACATAATATTTCAAAAACATAACTAGGCATCAGAGTATCTTGCTGTCACTGCAGTCAAAATTAGTTGATTTTGAAACTGCAATGAGTTTTAATTGTGTTGGATTAAATTCCAAATAAATGTTATAGCTAATAAATGGTGAAAGTTTTTTTTAACAACCATGCAATTGGTACTGAAGAGATTGCTGTCCACATTGAGAGGAAGAAGATATCATGAGGGATTAAAATGCCATGTTAGTGATAGATTGGAACTATTATTTTTGAAGCTGATGCTTCCTTATCAGTAGTAATCTTCCAAAGGCTTCACCACAGTTGTTTTGGATTTTAAAGCTATTAAAATAGTTGATAGGTTTAAATCAGTAGCACTGAGGAATGCAATGGATGATTACAATGTAAATTTAGAACACAAGAACACTTTTATGTAATTCCAGGAAACTGCCATAAAGCCTGATCATTGATTCTTCAGAACACACTGCAATGTTGCTATTATGTAAAATTACTTCATAATAACAAATGGTGCAAATTCCATTCTTGTGCCATATAAGAGACTATTGTGGCTATCCAGAGAGATTTGAAAACATGCACTGAGGTTCTGCGCTGTTGTGATCCTTATTTATACAACAGCTACCATATATTCCCCCATAGCCATAAATGAAGAAGATGAAGATGAAGAAGATGAGCAAGAAAATAACACCTTTCCTAAATCTCCATTTCCGATTTGGTAATTTCCTTCAGCTTTGGAAGAGGAAGGAGTCGCTGTACTTATATGTAAATAAGTGTACGCTTATTTATTTTGAAGAAGTATACATAGTTAAGTTTAGTAGATTTTTATTTATACTGTCATGTTTTATAATTTATGCATAAAATCGGTTAACTATACCTGTTTTGGAAATATATTCATCAAGAGAGCAGTGTTATCATTAATTTATTGTGACGTATGATGCTTGTAAAGTACACTCTTTCACGCAACCTGTAAATTGCATAATGGTAGCTGTAAATGTGGCTGGTCATTTTTGTTTTGTACTACAAATTTTTAGTTATGTTATTTGCATGTTTTACCCGGTTTATTTATTTATTGGAATATGTTACACATTACTGTAAATAAAGCTCCCTCTACTTTTTACCGCGTGCCATATAACTGACCAAATGTGCTGCATTTGGAACTTGTCAACTTGAAATGCTCTGCAGCTGTGTGGCTGTCAGATCACTTTCTGGCCGCATGTACTCTGATTGACTTTAGTGGTTTGTTTCTCTAAATGTTTTAACATAATGCAAATATTTCAGGGTTTTCATTTTGCTTAAGATATTATGTTGCAGATACAATTTTATATTTTCGAACATGACAGATTTAAATTCATCTAAATATATAGTTTTGTACTTTTTCTATTATGTAAATGTGCATTGTATATAAAAAGTAATAACATGGATTTGTAAATACATAATGAATAAACAATAAAACACAAGAATTTTCATTTTAAGCTGTTTCTTTGTTTGTACTACTCAATTTAAAGAAATAAAGTCTTCACATGAAATGAAACAAAATACTAATTTCTACAATAATAAGAATGCTTATTTTACATTCCATTCACATATAATATTGAATGCACAGAAGAAAATATATGGGTGCTCATGCTATTCTCTAAAATTGGGAGCTAGTTGTTCCACTTCAAAATCTTGCACCATTTCTGTTCTCCTCATTTCAGAACCATACTTCCCAGAGCATGTGCCCAGTCAATGTACATTTTTCATCATAAGCATTACCAAGTTACATGGTTATGATTAGAATAATCTTTGCAGTTGGTGGATGCAGACCTCTTACAATTTACATTCACATCTCCAATATATATATAACTTTAGTTCTATGGTATTAAGAATAAATTATTAACATTGCAAAAAGTGCAAATATGATTGGAAAAAGACAGTAAATAGAATGACAATCTTAATATCTTCCTTCACTTTTCAAAATTGACAGTCTACATGGATTTATAAAAGAAGTGCAATAAAGGAATTGACATTTCTTTTATGATTCATACTAGTTTCCTTCTGCCTTCCTTCATTTAACTTGCCATTCCAAGTATTTACCTTCCTCGCAAATGCATACTTACAATATTTGTCATATTTAAATTTTTTTATTACTTTTTATAAGGTGGAATAGCCTTACTATTAGAAAGAAATAGTAGGGTGTGATAGCTAATATCAAAATAAATAATCATAAAAGAAAGAAAATAAACTTTTATTTTACTATAGACACAGTGCTAACATGTGAACATTTTTCAAATATTTATCTTTTATCAAGAGACTTTAAAACTCAATGTGTCCTTAAACTGTGTGTGTGTGTGTGTGACAAAATGTTATCATCGACATTGAGTCAACATTGGACTATTTTCGCTGATTTATTTAAAAGCAGACTTAACATAGTAAAACATCCCTAGGTACTCTACAATTTGACACAAAGCCAAGTAAGGCAACATTTGGGCAGGTGATCAAATGTTTGGCTGAAGAGGTGGGTTTTAAGCAGCTTTTCAAAGATAACAAACAAACAATGTCAATTTCCATGTTTGCGCCAAAGAAACCCAGCTTTACTGTACCATCATCTTTTCGTCAATGTCTCTCGGTTCTCAGACCACTGCCTGACATCTAGCACTGAAGGAGCCCAAATTTCCTTCATTTAAGCATTAGGAGGAACAGAATCTTTACCTAAAATCTCTGCTATGAACTGCATGTTATAGCTACTGACTCTCTCCACTCTGGCAACTGCCTAAGGCTGAATCAGTTTGCAACCTTGTCATCTTTGACCACAAATGAAGTTCAGACCACTTGTTGCTCCATCACCAATATTGCCTATTTTCATTGATGTAATGAAAATCTTTCCCATGGAAGAGCCTTGGGAAAATTGGATGGATAGAGAGATCTGGGAGTGCAGGTCCATTATACCCTGAAGGTTGCTGCACAGGTGGATAGAGTAGTCAAGAAGGCATATAGTATGCTTGCCTTCATTGGATGGGGTATTGAGTATAAGAGCTGGCAAGTCATGTCAAAATTGTATGAGACATTGGTTCGGCCGCATTTACAATATTGTGTACAGGTCTGATCACCACATTACCAAAAGGATGTGGACGCTTTGGAGAGGTTGCAGAGAAGGTTTACGAGGATGTTGCCTGGTATGGAAGGTGCTAGCTATGAAGAGAGGTTGAGTAGGTTAGGTTTATTTTCACTAGAAAAATGGAGATTGAGGGGGGACCTGATTGAGGTTTACAAAATCCTGAAAGGTATAGACAGGGTGGATAGAGACAAGCTTTTTCCCAGGGTGAAGGATTCAATAACCAGAGGTCATGCTTTCAAGGTGGAAAGTTTAAGGGGGATACACACGGCAAGTACTTCACACAGAGCGTGGTGGGCATTTGGAACGCATTGCCAGCAGAGGTGGTAGAGGCAGGCATGGTAGATTAATTTAAGATGTGTCTGGACAGATGCATGTGTAGGTGGGGAGCAGAGGGATACAAATGCTTAGGAATTGACCGACAAGTTTAGACAGTGCATTTGGATCGGCTCAGGCTTGAAGGGCCGAAGGGCCTGTTCCTGGGCTGTAAATTTTCTTTGTTCTTTGTTCTTTGTACATTCTGCTTCAGTTCATCTGCTGCTGAAATCTCATCTATTCCTTTATTACTTCGTATTTTAACTATTCCAATACAGTCGTGGTCAGCCTCTCTGTTGTATCCTCCATAACTTGAGCTAGCCCAAAACTCTGTGGCCTAATGTTTACTTGCACCAACTTCCATTCACACTCACATTGTGCTCACACTGGCTCCAGCAAAAACAATGCTTTAATTTTATAACTCTCATCCATATTTCATTTCTTTTCCATGCCCTTGTACTCTTTTTCTTACCTCCACAAACTCTTCCAGCTCCATAACACTCTAAGCCACCCATTCACTCCTCAAATTCTGGATTTTTATGCTCTCCTGATTTAAATTGCCCCACTTTTCTACAGTTGCAAATCTGAAACCTTTCCACCTCTCCACCTCCTTTCCACCTATTAACATGCTTCTTAAAATGTAGCTTTTTATTGACCATTTGATCTTCTGATCTAATATCTCCTTTTATGACTCGGTGTGAAATTTCACCTTAAACATGCCTGCTGGGTCCAATTGGACATTTTATTACATCAAAGGAGTTACATAAGTACAAGTTGTTATTATTGGATAGAGAAGCAGACAGATTTAGAAAGGGAATTCTCGAGCTCAGGACCTAAGCAGCTGAAAGCATATCTGCCAATGGTGCAGCAATTAAAATTTGGATGTGCAAAATTCCAGAATTGATTGTAAGCTCTAAGCAAGGTCAAATGCAAGCTAAAATTTTGAACAGTTTGCTTCAATCTCAGGCTGTTGTCAGAGAGAGGATGTAAACACTTCGATCGGTCTCATGTGACATAGTTTATAATAAGTAGTTAAAAATCACACAACACAAGGTTATAGTCCAACAGGTTTAATTGGAAGCACACTAGCTTTCGGAGCGACGCTCCTTCATCAGGTGTTATCATTGTGTTGTGTGATTTTTAACTTTGTACACCCCAGTCCAACACCGGCATCTCCAAATTATAATAAGTAGGAATGAATGCTGATTTTTAAGGGCAGAAACATTGCTGCATATTATTCTGCTTTTGAAATAGAGCTGAAAATGTGTTGCTGGAAAAGCGCAGCAGGTCAGGCAGCATCCAAGGAGCAGGAGTATTGACGTTTCGGGCATGAGCCCTTCTTCAGGATTCCTGAAGAAGGGCTCATGCCCGAAACATCGATCTTCCTGCTCCTTGGATGCTGCCTGACCTGCTGCGCTTTTCCTGCAACACATTTTCAACTCTGATCTCCAGCATCTGCAGTCCTTACTTTCCTTTGAAATTGAGCTCCAATCTTTAAGAACACAAAGTCTGATAAATCTAAGTTGATAAACATTGAAGTCAAATTAAGATTCCTGACACAGATCCATATGCATTTTTTTAAAAACCTGTATCCATAAAATAGAGTCAGAGAGTCATAAGCATGTAACCAGACCTTTTGATCCAACTCATCCTTTAGAATCATAGAATCCCTACAGTGTGAAAACAGGCCCTTCAGCCCAACACGTCCACACAGAAGTCCTCTGGAGAGTAACCCACCCAGACCCTTTCCCCCTACCTTATTATCCTATATTTACCCATGACTAACATACCCAACCTACACATCCCTGAATACTATGGGCAATTTAGCACAACCAATTCCACAGCTGTGGAAGGAATTGGAGTACCTGGAGGTCACCTGAGGCTGGAATCGAACCCAGGTCCCTAGCACTGTGAGGCATGGTGCCACCCCATCTAGGCCCATCAGACATTCCAATCTGACCTAGGTGCATTTGCCAGCATTTCACCCATAAACCTCTACACGCTTTTTAATCATAAACCCATCTAGATAATTTGATAGTTTCACAAAGATATCATTTGGACCAGATTTTCAATATATTATTGTCATCCTGTAACAAAAATGTCTCTATGAGCATAATTTTAATCTAAATTTCTAAAAGGTGCATTTCAATAGTTTTAGCAAAAATACCAAGTGTCTTACTAGTAGCAGCTATGCCTTTGAATCAGGGTGTAAATCCCACTCCAGACGCTTATGCACAAAATCCAGACTGATTCTCCAGAACTGGTGTCTTTTCAATGTGATGCTAAACTGAAGTCCCAGCTGTTCTCACAGGTAGATATTAATGATCCAATGGCACTCTTTCAAAGAAAAATGTTCTCTATTTATAAAGAACAAGAAGTGAGTAAGGGCAGAGGAGGACCTCTAAGTTAGAAAGTAAAAAGGAAATGTGTGCATAGAGGCATAAAACAAGCATGGTTCTTAATAAAACTTTTGTTTTGTCTGCAGATTGTCTGATTCAGACATTGTTAGTTAAATATTTGATAGGATAAGCATAGTAAGGAGTGAAATATTAAAGAGTTCAGCATCTTTGAAAGTAAATAAATCATCGGCCAGAATGTATCCAAGACTGCTAAGAGAAGGAAGAGAGGAATTACTGGAGACTTGGGTGATCATTTTCTAATCCCCTTTAGCTACAGATGCAGTGCTGGGAGACTGGAAGACTGCTAGTACTGTTGTTTTTTTAAACAGTGAGGAAGGGATAGACTAAGTAATTACAGACCCATCAGTGGGAAAATTATTGGAAAACATTCAGGAGGATAGAAAAAGAAAGTTGTTTGGAAAGACAAGTTAATCATGGAAGGTCAGCATTGATTTGATAATGTGAAGTTATGTCTAAATAATTTGGTTGGATTTCTTGAGATAGTAACAAGGAGTGCCAATAGGACAGACTGTTTGACATAGTCTTTCCGCCTGCATTCCAGTACAATTTGGTAGTAGATGGGGTCCAAGAGAAGATGAAAATCGGAATCAAAATTGGCTTCAGGGCAGGTAGCCAACGGTAATTGTTAATGGGTGTTTTTGTGATTGCCTGGCTAATTATTATGACATGCTGCAATATTCAATGCTAAATCTCTTGCATTTTGTGATTTATAATCAATGAATTCGTCTTAAGTGTGAAGTGTGTAAGTAAAAATGTCTTGTGGTGATATGAAAATTGGCTGGGTAATTAATTAGAGAGAAGGAAAGCTGTAGATGAAGGAAGATATGGAGTCATGGAGTCATACAGCATGGAAACAGACACTTAGGTCCAGTTCATCATTACCAACCAAGTTTCCCAAACTAAACTAGTCCCACTTTCCTGCATTTGGCCTCATCCCTCTATACCTTTCCTATTCTTTACTTGTCCAAATGTCTTTTAAATATTGTAACTATATCTGCATCTATGACTTCCTCTGGCAGTTCATTCCACATACGAATCACCCTCTGTGTGAAAAGGTTACCCCTCGGATCCCTTTTAAATCTTTCTCCTCTCACCTAAAAATATGCCATCTAATTTTTAACTCACCTACCCTGGTCACCCCACAACCTCCTTCACTCCAGTGAAAGATATCCAAGCTTATCCAGCCTCTCCTTATAACTCAAACACTCCAGTCCCAGCAACATCCTGGTCAATCTTCTCTAAACCCTCTCAAATCTAATAATATCCATCGTATAGCACAGCAACCAGAACTGTATGCAGTACTCTAAAAATGGCCTCACCAACATCCTGTACATCCTCAACATGATGTCTCAACTCCTATATTCAATGGTCTAAGTAATGAAGGCAAGTGTGCTGAATGCCTTCTAAATCACCCTGCCAATCTGTGATGCAACTTTCAAAGAACTATGTACTTGAACCCCGAGGAGTCCCTGTTTGACAACACTACCTAGTCAATGGACTGGTCATATGGGCACAAAGTTGCAAATGGAACTCAATACAATAGGAACATATTTGGGGAGAAAACACTGTAACTGGAATATGTAATATGTGGGAAGACTTTAAGAAGTGTAGAGGTACAGAGTGAATCATTTTGGTCAGAAGAACAAAGTGTTGCAATATGAAATAAATGGTATTCTAAATGAACACTAAAATCAAAGGACTTGGGGAAAATATATATATAAGGCAACTGAGCAGAAAATAGTGAGAAAGATAAACACATAGATATAGAAGCAGGAGAAAGGTTTTGGTCATTTAAACCCATATTGCCATTCAATATGATTGTGGCTGATCTTCTACCTCAATGACTTACTCCCATTCTTTTTCACATCCCTTGACACATTTAGTTTCTAGAAATATATCTATTTCCTTCTGATATATATTCAGAAATTTTGCTTCTACAGCCTCTAGGCTTGAGAATTCCAAAGATTCACCACCCTCTGAGTGATGATGTTTATATTCATCTTCCCTTGCTCCTACACTGAAAGCTTCTTACAATAAAGGCAAACATACCATTTGTCTTCTTAGGTGCTTCTTATACTTGCATACCTCCTTTCACTGTTTTGTGTACAAAGACTCCAAGTCCTTTTGTACATCAAATTTCTAACCTACATCATTAAAATAAATGTTCTGAGAAATATTAACTCTGATTTCTCTTCACAAATGCTGAGCTTTTCCAACAATTTCAGTTTTTGTTTCTCATTCACAGCATTTGTAGTTCTTCCAGTTTGTGTTTAAATAATATTCTATCATTATATTTTTCCAACCAAACTAGATAACTTCACACATCCAAGATATCTGCATCTGCCTTCCATTTACCTGCTCATTTAACTTGCCTTAACAGCCCTAAAGTTCTTTACATCCTCCTCACCATTTACAATCTAACTAGTTTTATGTCGTCATAGAGTCATAGAGATGTACATCATGGAAACAGACCCTTTGGTCCAACCTGTCCATGCTGACCAGATATCCCAACCCAATCTAGTCCCACCTGCCAGCACCCAGCCCATATCCCTCCAAACCCTTCCTATTCATATACCCACCCAAATGTCTCTTAAATGTTGCAATTGTACCAGCCTCCACTACTTCCTCTGGCAGCTCATTCCATATACTTACCACCCTCTGTGTGAAAAAGTTGCCCCTTAGGTCTCTTTTATACCTTTCCCCTCTCACCCTAAACCTATGCCCCCTAGTTCTGGACTCCCCGACCCCAGGGAAAATACTTTGTCTATTTATCCTATCCATGCCCTTCATAATTTTGTAAACCTCTATAAGGTCACTCCTTAGCCTCCGACGCTCCAGGAAAAACAGCCCTGGCCTGTTCAGTCTCTCCCTATAGCTCAAATCCTCTAACCCTGACAACATCCTTGTAAATTTTTTCTGAACCCTTTCAAGTTTCATAACATTTTTCAGATAGGAAGGAGACCTGAATTTCACGCAATATTCCAACAGTGACCTAACCAATGTCCTGTACAGTTGCAACATAACCTTCCAACTCCTGTACTCAATACTCTGACCAATCCACTAAAGCATACAGTGTCATTGGCTTCATCAATATAAAGACAAGGCTGAAGTATTTACATTCATCTTCAGACAGACGTGCTGATTGGAATATCCAGCTCACCCTCTGACTGAGGTCCTCAGCAAAATAGATGCCAATCTCACTCTGCTCTTCATAATATGAAGAAACGACTCCTGGCACTGTTTACTGCAAAAGTCACATTTGCTACTATACTCCAGTAATAATGCTGAAGACATGTGCTCCAGACCTAGCCCTGCTCCTATCCAAGCTGTTCTTGCACAGTTCCCAGACCTCCATCTACTTGACAATATGGACAATTTCCCAGGTAATTTCTGTCCACAGAAAGCAGGACAAATCTAATTTTACTAATTAACACCCAATGAGCCTACTGTTTGATCCGCAAAATAACAGACATAGTCAGTCAACACTAAGCAACACTTGCAAAGCAGAACTTGCTCACTAATGCTCAATTTGGGTTCTGGCTTTATAGGAGAAAGTGAGGTCTGCAGATGCTGGAGTATCAGAGCTGAAAATGTGTTGCTGGAAAAGTGCAGCAGGTCAGGCAGCATCCAAGGAACAGGAAATTCGACGTTTCGGGCATAAGCCCTTCATCAGGAATCCCGAAACGTCGAATTTCCTGTACCTTGGATGCTGCCTGACTTGCTGCACTTTTCCAGCAACATATTTTCAGTTTTGGCATTATAGCCTTGGTCCAATCATTGACAAAAGAGCCAAATTCTAGAAGGGAGGGGAGAATGACAGCCCTTGACAATCAAGGCTGCATTTGACTGAGTATTGCGTAAAGCAGCCTTAGCCAAACTGGAGTCAGAGAATTAGTGTGAAAACTCTCCAGTGAGTTTGAGTCATACTTTGAACAAAGGCAACACAGTCAATAAAGTGTGGTGCTGGAAAAGGAACAGCAGGTTGAGACAGCAGGGCGGCTCAGTGGTTAGGACTGCTGCCTTCCAGTGCCTGGGGCCCAGGTTTGATTCTAGCGTCAGATGACTGTCTCTGTGGAGTTTGCACATTCTCCCTGGGTCTGTCTGGATTTCCTCTGGTGCTCCAGTTTCCTCCCACAGTACAAAGGTGTGCAGGTTAGGTGAATTGGCCGTGGTAAATTGTCCCTAGTGTTCAGGGATGAGTAGGTTAGGTGCATTAGTTTGAGGGAATGGGTCTGGGTGGTTTACTCTTTGGAGGGTCAGTGTGGACTTGTTGGGCTGAAGGGCTGTTTCCACACTGTAGGGATTCTAATTAAAGAGGTCAGGCAGCATCTGCATAGCAAGTGAATCAATATTCCGGGCATAAACCTTCATCAGGAAGGCATGTTATTAGTGGATGAAAGTGAGGTCTGCAGATGCTGGAGATTAGAGTCAAGAGTGTGGTGATGAAGGGCTTTTGCCCGAAATGTCGATTTTCCTGCTCCTCAGATGCTGCCTGACCTGTTGTGCTATTCCAGCACCACAATTTCGGCATATTATTATTGAATGTCAAGCATCTCTGTCCTCAAAGATGTTCTGTTCCTCCTGTTCCTCCTAGGCCCAACCATCTTCAGCAGCTTCATTAATGTCATTGTCCCCTTCAAAATGTGAGAAGCAGGGATGTTCACTGATTGCACAATAGTCAGCAAAATTTGTCACTTCTCAGATATTGAAGCTATCCATATTCAAATTCAGAAGCACCAAGGAACACCTAGGCCTGGGCTGAAAAGTAGCAAGCAATTCATGTCACACCGAGTTGGGCAGCTATTAAACAGGTATTTTGCATAAGTATTTACTATGGAAAAGGACATGAAAGATATGGAATGTAGGGAAGTAGATGGTGACATCTTGAAAAATGTCCATATTACAGTGGAGGATGTGCTGAATGGCTTGAAATGCATAAAAGTGGATAAATCCCCAGGACCTGATCAGGTGTACCCTAGAAATCTGTGGGAAGCTAGGGAAGTGATTGCTGGGCCTCTTGTTGAGATATTTGTACCATCGATAGTCACAGGTAAGGTGCCACTGTTTAAGAAGGATGGTAAAGACAAGCCAAGGAACTATAGACCAGTAAGCCTAACATTGGTGGTGGGCAAGTTGCTGGAGGGAATCCTGAGGGACAGGACGTACATGTATTTGCAAAGGCAAGGACTGATTAGGGATAGTCAACGTGGATTTATGCATTGGAAATCATGTCTCACAAACTTGATTGAGTTTTTTGAAGAAATAACAAAGAGGAGTGATGAGGGCACAGCGGTAGATGTGATCTATATAGACTTTAGTAAGGCATTCGACAAGGTTCCCCATAAGAGACTGGTTAGCCAGGTTAGTTCTCATTGAATTACACGGAGTATCCAAGGAGCAGAAAGATCTACATTTTGGGCAGGAGCCTTCGGGCATTTGAGGGGCAGGAGCAGACTGAAGATGGATCGACCCGAGAATCTAAAATCTGGCCTTAGGCTGTTGTCAGGCGCAACCATTTTATACCCATCCAGATGTCTTTTAAATGTTGCAATTGTACCAGCCTCCACTACTTCCTCTGCCAGCTAATTCCATACATGTTCCACCCTCTGAGTGAAAACCTTGCCCCTTAGGTCTCTTTTATACCTTTCCCCTCTCACCCTAAACCTATGTCCCATAGTTCTGGTCTCTCCCACCCCAGGGAAAAGACTTTGTCTATTTATCCTATCCATGCCTCTCATGATTTTATAAATCTCTATAAGGTCACCCCTCAGCCTCCGACGCTCCAGGGAAAACAGCCCTAGTCTATTCAACCTCTTTCTATAGCTCAAAGTTTCAACCCTGCCAACATTCTTATAAATCTTTTCTGAACCCTTTCAAGTTTCACAACATCTTTCTAATAGGAAGGAGACCAGAATTTCATACAATATTCTAACAGTGGCCTAACCAATGTCCTGTATGGCCCTTTGGCCCAACAAGTCTACACCGATTCACCGAAGCGCAATCCACCCAGACCCACATTTACCCCTTCACCTAACACTACGGGCAATTTAGCATGGCCAATTCACCTATCCTGAACATTTTTGGATTGTGGGAGGAAACCGGAGCACCCGGAGGAAACCCACGCAGACACGGGGAGAATGTGCAAACTCCACACGGAGAGTCGCCTGAGCCGGGAATTGAACCCAGGTCTCTGGCACTGTGAGGCAGCAGTGCTAACCACTGTGTGCTTTTATTAACCGCAAAATAGCTTCTTATGCAAAGTAACATAACAAAATAGCTTCAGGCTGCAAATTAACACTATGTTTAAAATGGTTTCTCATCCAGCTAAAGGCTACATTCCTGCCTTGCTGAGCTAATCAATCAAAGATAAAGCAGAACAATGGACACTTGACAGAATGGAATTAACTAAGCGAGATAGGACATAACTAACCATCCAAGCTACCCTTGAAATGCAGGTTGGAAGAGAATGAGTGGGAAAGGAAATATCATGGGATTAACGTGCTACCTATTATGTCATTTTATTACACTTTATTGGATTCACTCTGCAATTAAGGTTGTACTATATCTTAAGAAACATATAAAATTTGTCTTTGTTCCAAGTGATATTGCACAGTTTCTCCAAGGAACACAAAAGCTGTTAACTAGGAAGTAGTAAATGCAAGTACAGTTGCAACCTTTAAGAGATATTTTGATAGGTACATGAATAGGAAAGGTTTAGATTGACTTAGCAAATGCAGACAAGTGGGGCTAGTTTAGTTTGGGAAATCTGGTCAACATGGATGAGTTGGATCGAAGGGTTTGTTTCTGCGCTGTATGACTCTAAACTTAGTGGCCGTGGTCAGTGCAACATTGCGAGCCGAAGGGCCTGTTCTGCGCTGTATTGTTCTATGTTCTAACTAGCCATTCAGATACAGAACTGGCTCAAAGGTAGAAGACAGAGGGTGGTGGTGGAGGGTTGTTTTTCAGACTGGAGGCCTGTGACCAGTAGAATGCCACAAGGATTGGTGCTGGGTCCACTACTTTTCATCATTTATATAAATGATTTGGATGTGAGCATAAGAGGTTTGGTTGGTAAGTTTGCTGATGACACCAAAATTGAAGGTGTAGTGGACAACGAAGACAATGACCTCAGATTACAATGGGATCTTGATCAGATGGGCCAATAGGCTGAGGAGTGGCAGATGGAGTTTAATTTAGATAAATGTGAGGTGCTTAATTTTAGGAAAGCAAATCTTCGCAGGACTTATACACTCAATGGTCAGGTCAGAGGGACAGTTGCTGAACAAAGAGACCTTGGCGTGCAGGTTCATAGATCCTTGAAAGTGACGTCACAGGTAGATAGAATAGTGAAAAAGGCGCTTGGTATGCTTTCCCTTATTGGTCAGAATATTGAGTATAGGCATAGGGAGGTCATGTTGCAGCCGTACAGGACATTGGTTAGGCCACTGTTGGAATATTGCGTGCAATTGTGGTCTACTTCCTATCAGAAAGATGTTGTGAAACTTGAAAGGGTTCAGAAAAGATTTATAAGGATGTTGGCAGGGTTGAAACTTTGAGCTATAGGAAGAGGTTGAATAGGCTAGGGCTGTTTTCCCTACAGCGTCGGAGGCTGAGGGGTGACCTTATAGAGATTTATAAAATCATGAGAGGCACGGATAGGATAAATAGACAAAGTATTTTCCCTGGGGTGGGAGAGTCCAGAACCACGGGACATAGGTTTAGGGTGAGAGGGGAAAAATATAAAAGAGACCTAATGGGCAACTTTTTCATTCAGAGGGTGGTACGAGTATGGAATGAGCTGCCAGAGGAAGTTGTGGAGGCTGGTACAATTGCAACATTTAAAAGGCATCTGGATGGGTATATGAATAGGAAGGAGTTGGAGGGATATGAGCCAGGTGCTGGCAGGTAGGACTAAATTGGGTTGGGATATCTGGTTGGCATGGATGAGTTGGACCGAATGGTCTGTTTCCGTGCTGTACATCTCAATGACTCTATGACTCTAAGTGCCAGGCAATGACCATCTCCAACAAGATAGAGTTCAAACATTGACCCTTGACATTCCTTTGTAATGCCATCACTGAATACTAAATACTGTAGCTACAAGAGCAGGGCAGAAGTTAGGAATATGCAGCAAACAACTTGCCTCTGGCTCCTCAAAACCTGGCCACCATCCACAAAACACATATTAAGATCATGATGGAATATTTGCTTTGATGACTGCAGTTCCAACAATACCCATGATAGCATCCAGAGAAAGTAGCCCATTTGATTGGCACCACATCTACCACCTTCAATATTCACCTCCCCACCTCAGATGCACAATGACGCCAGTATATACCACCTACAAGGTACACTGCAATAACTCATCAATGTCCCACAGACAACGCCTTGCAAAATTATAACCTCTAACACATAGAAGGGCAAACAGCAGGTACATGACAACCACTAACTTCAAGTTCTTCTCCAAATCATTCGTCATCCTGATTTGAAAATAGATCATAATAGCTCCTTCACAGTTGCTGCCTCAAAATCCTCCTTACCTACTGTGGGTGTCCCTATACCATGTGGACCACAGTGATTCAAGAAAGCAGCTCATTGCCAACTTCTCAAGGGCAACAGGGGATGACGAACAAATAAATAAAAATACATTTTTTGTGATTCTCTACTGTTTTGACCCTACACTTAACTCCCTTCCACTATCAGAAGAATCTCTTGTTCCTAGCATCTCGCTTTACAGGAATCTTCTACCTTTCCTTCCTCATTACCTTGGTGGCTGCACTTGTTCATTGCCACCTTTTGCTTTGGAAAACACTTTGCCGCAAGTTGAGTGAACTGCTAGAAATAAGCAGTTGGGGTGGGTTCACACGAAAAATAGGGCCGCCGCTATAAATTTATTTTCATAACTAAAGTGTGCGCGGAAAAACCTCTACTGCAGCGCCGGCAGAGCGGCGATGGCAGGGTTTTGAGATGCGGACGCGCAGGGGTGAGGTTTGATGGTGACGGCATGAGCAGGAACCTCGGCGCTCGCCGTAGACCGGAGTCCAAGATGGCGGCCTCAATGTCAATGGCTCTGAATCGGATTCGTCTGGTCCGGCCTCTCCCTCGGTGTTTACTGAGACCGAACAGGTAAAGGCTTATCGCGCCATTTAACAGCCGTTATCCCGGGCTTTCTACCTGCGTTCATTATAATACCCGGCTCATAGGTTTGTGGTGATGCTAATTTATCTCGATTCTGAAGTGGCAGCCGAAGGGACGAGGAACCTTTTGTGCAGAAGTGACTTTGTCTCACTTTAAGTTAGTCTCAGCGCTCGGCCGCTGGTGTCGGTCCCGTTGACCGGCCGGAGCTGCTCGCGGCTGCGAACCTACACTTCGCTTCAGAAAACCCAGCAAAGTGGTGACTGAGTGACCCGGACAACGTGGGGAGGTTAAACATGATGTGCTTTCCCGGTCTTGGTAGCTCGGTACATAAGAGTGCGGCATTCTCCCTGACACACACACAACCCAGATCACGAAACATTTTATTCTCAGTGAAAAGATGTAACGGACAAAATCAGTGTCGGGGACTTTTGACCCCTGCAGTTTGTATCTGCTCCTGCCAGGCGATGTGCTGTGTGTGACATGATGGTCGCCTGTCTTGCGCCATCCTCTCAGATGCAAATGTAACACCCGTCATCGACTTTGTCTTGTTCGGACCCCCGGCCCCTCCCGCTGCTCTCCACGTTGCTGTCTGGAAAACATTTGTGTAGCTTTTCAGCTCGGATCAAATGGTCAAAATACGGACAATTTTTGTTCTCAGTGTCGTGGCTAATCAAAATTTCTGAGACGTATACGAAAGTGCATTGAATGTAGCATTTTCAGATTTTTTTTGTCCTTGATACAAGCATGACTTTTCTGATTGTTGACATATCCTTCAACTTCACATAATTATTAAATGTGTTTTCCATCCTTTCAACTTTTGCACGATATGTACCATCTTCTATTATCATATGTCTTAAATTCATAAGCTTATCTACTTGTCCTATTGGAATATCATTCACTTCATTATCATTTTTGTTTCTTCTAATGTGTTACTTCTATCTACTCATTGTTTTTGTGTTTTTTTGGTGATCAACCCATGTTTTAGAGTTCAAGATTTTACTTGATCTATGAAATTTTGTAGGGCCTTTTCTGATCTTACAAGTAGTACCATCAGCATACAAGTTTAGTGTGAAAGCAATGTACCGCAAATGCTGAAAATCTGAAATAATCAAAGTCAGGTTGAAATTTTGCTCACAGCTGGTAGGTTTATTATCTGACATTTTGTCACCATGCTAGGAAATATCATCAGTGAGCCTTTGATGAAGCCTGGCAGTCTATCCTATTTGTGTGTCTTGGTCTGTTGTAGTGGGTGATATCACTTTTGGTTCTTTTTCTGAGAAGTTGGTAAATGGGGTCCAAATTGATCTATTTGTTAATGGAGTTCTGGTTTGAATGCCAGGCCTTTAGGAATTCCTGTGTGAGTCTTTGTTTAGCCTGTCCCAGGATGGATGTATTGTCCCAGTTGAACTGGTGCCCCTCTTCATCTGTGTGTATGGATAGTTGGTCATGTCTTTTTGTGGCTAGTTGGTGCTCGTGTATCCTGGTGGCTAGTTTCCTGTCCATCTATCCAATATAATGTTTGTTGCATTCCTTGCAGGATATTTTGTATATGAAGTTCACTCGGCTGGTTGTTCGTACGAGGTCCTTTAAATTCATCAGGAGCTGTTTCAGTGCGGTGTTAGGTTTGTGGGCTACTATGATGCCTAGAGTCCAGAGTAGTCTGGTCCTCATCTCCGAGATGTCTTTAAGATATGGCAGGGTGGCTAGAGTCTCTGGGCATGTTGTGTCTTCTTGTTTAGGCCTATTGTTTAGGAATCGGCAGGCTGCACTTCTTGGGTACCCATTGCTCCTGAATAGTTTGTATAGGTGTTTTTTCTCGGCTTCTTGTAGCTCCTGGGTGCCGCAATGTGTGCAGCTCGTTTAAATAATGTCCTAATGCAGCTCTATTTGCGGGTATTGGGATGATTGTTCCTGAAGTTGAGTATCTGGTCAATGTGTGTCACCTTCCTGTAGATGCTGATCTGCAGCTCTCCACTGGCTTTTTGTTCCATTGTGATGTCTAGGAAGGGGAATCTGTTGCTCGCTTCCTCTTTGCTAAACTTTGTACCAGTAAGGATGATGTTTATGTTTTTGTAGGTTTCTTCTAATTTATTCCGTTTTGTGATGATAAAGGTGTCATTCACATAGCAGACAGAAAGCTTGGGCTAGATCGTGGCAAGGGCTGTTTGTTCTAACCTCTGCATAACTGCCTCTGCTAAGAGTTCTAATATTGATGTTCCCATAGTTGTTTTGTTGATTTTTTTGTCGATCTTGTTGTTGAAGGTGAAGTAGGTTGTGAGGCACCGGTCTACTCATTTGAGGATGTTGTCTTTACTGATGGATTTGATGCTGTCAGGTGTTCGTGTCCTTGGTTCGTCTAGCAATGAGGCCAGCATTTCTTTGGCTAGGGTGATATTTATTGATGTGAATAGGGCTGTCATATTGAAGGAAGCATGACCTCGTCATCATCCACCTTGATATCTTTATTGATGTTAAGGAATTCCTGGATGGAGTGGATGGAATGGCTTAAGTCTTCTACTTGGTGTTTCAGTTTGCATTGCAGTTCCTTTGCTAGTCTATGTGTTGGTGTACCAGGAAGTGAAACTGAGTCTGAGATGGTCCCCTTGTTTATATACCTTTGGTAATCCATAGAAACAGGGCATGTTGGATCCTTCAGATTTCATTCTTTGGAGGTCTGTCTTAGAGTCATAGAGATGTACAGCACAGAAACGGACCCTTCTTGTCCAACTTGTCCACGCTGACCAGCTATCCCAACTTAATCTAGTCCCACTTGCCAACACCCAGCTCCTATCCCTCCAAACCCTTCCTATTCATATACTCTTCCAGAAGCCTTTAAATGTTTCATTGTACTAGCCGCCACCACTTCCTCCGGCAGGTAATTCCATATATGTACCACCCTCTGCTTGAAAACGTTGCCCCTTAAGTCTCTTTTATATCTTTCTCCTATCACCCTGAACCTATGCCCTGTAGTTCTGGACTCACCCACCCCAGGGAAGAGACTTAGTCTATTTCTCGTATCCATGCCCATCGTGATTTTATAAACCTCTGTTATGGACTAGGCCAGACCACTCTAAACATTCTTGAGCAGGCAACCCAGGCCATAGCTTTGCCATTTGTTTCTGTAAATGTACCGGTTTGAAAGGATATTGGAGTGGGAGGGGGAGGATCCATTTGTTGTGGTCCACATTGACACTAACAACATAGGCTAGGAAGGAGGACCTGTTTGGGGATTATCAAGCACTAGGAAGGAAATTGAAGAACAGGCCCTCAAGAGTCATAATCACTGGATTACTGTCTGAGCCATGTGCTATTTGGCATAGGGATAAGAAAATTAGTGAAGTAAACACGTGGGTAAGAGATTGGTGTGGGAAAAAGGGATTCCATTTCATGGGACTTTGGCATCAGTTGGCATCAGAAATCACTGGAGTCAGGCAAGCTCCCAGATGACTGGAAAATTGCTGTTGTAAACGCCTTGTCAAGGAAGGATCAAGACAAAATTATAGGCCAATTAGCCTAACCTCGGTTGTCGGTAAAATTTTAGAATCCATCATTAAGGATGAGATTTCTAAATGCTTGGAAGTATAGGGTCGGATTAGAACAAGTCAGCATGGATTTAGTAAGGGGATGTCGTGCCTGACAAACCTGCTAGAGTTCTTTGAAGAGGTAATAAGTTGGTAGACCAGGGAAGCCCAGTGGATTTTATCTATCTAGATATCCAATGGGCCTTTGATCAGGTGCCTCACGGAGGCTGCTGAGTAAGGTGAGTGCCCATGGTGTTCGAGGTGAGCTACTGGCATGGATTGGGGATTGGCTGTCTGGCAGAAGGCAGAGAGTTGGAATAAAAGGTTCTTTTCGGAATGGCAGCTGGTGACAAGTGGTGTCCCACAGGGTTCAGTGTTGGAGCCACAGTTGTTCACTTTAATATATTAATGATCTGGATGAAGGGACTGAGGGCATTCTGGTGAAGTTCAGCGGACAGGCGGGTAGTTCTGATGAGGTGGGGAGGCTGCAAAAAGATTTAGACCATTAGGAGAGTGGTCCAGGAATTGGCTGATGAAATTCAGGTCTTGCACTTTGGAAAAAAAGAATACAGGTGTGGACTATCTTTTAAAAGTGAGAAAATTCATAAAGCAAAAGTACAAAGTGATCTGGGAATGCTGGTCCAGGATTCTCGAAAGGCTAACTTGAAGGTTGAGTCCGTGATTAAGAAAGCAAATGTAATATTGTCATTTGTCTCAAGATGGCTGCAATATAAAAGCAGCAACGTGCATTTGAGACTTTATAAAGTTCTAGTTAGTTCCATGTAGAATTCTGTGTTCAATCTTGGGCCCCACACCTCAGGAAGGACATACTGGCACGAGCGTGTCCAGCAGAGATTCACATGGATGATCCCTGGAATGGTAGGCATAAAGTATGATGATTGGCTGAGGATCCTGGGATTGTATTCATTTAGAATTTAGAAGATTGAATGAGATCTAATAGAAACTTGCAAGATAATGCGTGGCTTAGAAAGAGTGGACGCTGGGAAGATGTTTCTGTTAGGCAGGGAGACTAGAACCTGTGGGTACAGCCTTAAAATTAAAGGGGGTCAACTTAGAATGTAAATGAGGAGACATTTCTTCAGTCAGAGAGTGGTGGGCCTGTGGAATTCATTGCCACGGAGCATAGTGGAGGTCGGGTGTCTTCAAGGTAGAGATTGATAAAGTCTTAAGGAATTAAGAGCTACAGGGAGAGTGCGAGCAAGTGGAATTGAAATGCCCATCAGCCATGATTAAATGGCGGAGTGGACTTGATAGGCTGAATGGCCTTGCTTCCACTCCTATGTCTCATGGTCTTATGCTCTAAGTGTACAGTGAGAATTACCCAGAGTAAGTTAGCTAGGTTGACTACTAGGTTTTAAAACAGACAGAAATTTATTCACAAGGTTACACAATGAAACACAAAAACAGAATAAAGAACCTCTACAGAACTCAGTCTATCCAAGCTAGACTTGATTATGCTGTTCCATATATACCCAACAGTCCCAATAATCAAACCCCCTTAAAAACAGTTCAAAAAATGGAACAGATGTTTACAGCTTGAAGTTAGAAGGGCAGAAAGAGAGAGTGAGAAAGAGAGCCTGTTTCCACACAGCTGAACGCCTAACTGGTTCTGGACTGAACCGCTCAGCTAGATAGCTGACCCCCACCCACCACCACCTCATTATACAGCTCAAAACATGACCACTTTGGCCTGAAGTCTCATCTGTTTACATATAAACAAAAAGGATTCTCAATACCCTTTAATCTGAATGTAGGTTTGCTCGCTAAATTGGAAGGTTCATTTTCAGACGATTTGTCACCATACTAGGCAACATCTTCAGTGAGCCTTCAGACAAAACTTTGACCAGAGGCTCACTAAAGGTGTTACCTAGTTTGGTTACGAAACATCTGAAAATGTTCAGCGAGCAAACCTACATCCAGAACCTCAATCTGAGCAACAAATCTTCTCAAAACTTGCTAACCCTTTAATCTCTATACCAAACTACTCTAATTGGAGCCTGGCCTGTTTACGACCCCTCTGAAAAAAATCAAGGAGTCTGTGTGCTTGAGGAAAGGAACAGCTTTTTGAAGAAAAGGGACCAGCTTTGTGACATTTCTATAAGGTCAACCCCTCAGCCTCTGATGCTCCAGGAGAAATAGCCCCATCTTATTCTACCACTCCCCATAACTCAAGTCCTCCAACTCTGGCAGCATCCTTGTAAATCTTTTCTGAACCCTTTCAAGTTTCACAACATCCTTCCAATAGAAAGGAGACCAGAAATGAATGCAATATTCCAAAAATGGCATAACCAATGTCCTGTACAGCCGCAACATGACCTCCCAACTCCTGTACTCAATACTCTGACTAATTAAAGAAAGCATATCAAACGCCGCCTTCACTATCCTATCTACCTGCGACTCTACTTTCAAGGAGCTACGAACCTACACTCCAAGGTCTCTTTGTTCAGCAACACTCCCTAGGATGTTACCATTAAGTGTATACGTCCCGCTAAGATTTGCTTTCCCAAATTGTAGCACCTTGTATTTATCTGAATTGAACTCCATCTGCCACCTCTCAACCCATTGGCCCATCTGATCAAGATCCCATTGTAATCTGAGGTAACTTTCTTCGCTGTCCACTACACATGCAATTTTGGTGTCATCAGCAAACTTACTAACTATATCTCTTATGCTCATATCCAAATCATTTACATACATGACTAAAATTAGTAAACCCAGCAACGAACCTTGTCTGAGCTCCACTGGTCATAGGCCTCCAGTCTGAAAAACAACCCTTCACCAGGACCCTCTGTCTTCTACCTTTGAGCCAGTTCTTTATCCAAATGGCTAGTTCTCCCTGTATTCCATGAGATCTAACCTTGCTCAATCCTATGGGGAACCTTGTCAAACACCTTATTGAAATTCATAGAGATCACATTTACCGCTCTGCCCTCATCAATCTCTTTTGTTAGTTCTTCAAAAAACTCAGTCAAGTTCATGAAACATGATTTCCCACGCATAAAGCCATGTTGACTATCCCAAATCAGTCCTTGCCTTTCCAAATACATGTACATCCTGTCCCTCAGGATTCCCTCCAACAACCTGCCCACCACTGACGTCAGTCTCACTGGTTTGTTGTTCTCTGTCTCGTCCTGACCACCCTTTTTAAACAGGGGCACCACGTTAGCTAAACTCAAATCTTCCGACACCTCACCTGTGACTATCGATGATACAAATGTCTCAACAAGAAGCCCAGCATTCACTTCCCTAGCTTCCCACAGAGTTCTCAGGTACACCTGATCATGTTTTGGGGATTTATCTACTTTTTTATGTTTCAAGACATCCAGTACTTCCTCCTCTGTATTATGGATATTTTTCAAGGTGTCACCATCTTTTCCCTACATTCTATACCTTCCATGTCCTTCTCGACAGTAAACACTGATGCAAAATACTCACTTAGTATCTTCCCCCATCTCCTGTTGCTCCACTCAAAGACCGCCTTGCTGATCTTTGAAGGGTCCTATTATCTCTGTAGTTCCCATTAATGTACTTGTAAAAACCCTTTGGATTCTCCTTAACTCTATTTGCCAAAGCTATCTCATGTCCCTTTTTTGCCCTCCTGATTTCCCTCTTAAGTATACTCCTACTGCCTTTATACTCTTCTAAGGATTCGCTAGATCTATCCTGTCTATACCTGACATATGCTTCTTTCTTTTTCTTAACCAAACCCTCAATGTCTTTAGTCGTCCAACATTCCCTACACCTACCAGCCTTTCCTTTCACCCTAACAGGAATATATTTTCTCTGGATTCTCGTTATCTCATTTCTGAAGGCTTCCCATTTTCCAGCCATCCCTTTACCTGCGAACATCTGCCCGCAATCAGCTTTTGAATTTCTTGCCTAATACAGTCAAAATCTCTTGCTTCACTTCAGAACTTTAACTTTTAGATCTGGTCTATCCTTTTCCAGCACTATTTTAAAACTAATAGAATTATGGTTGCTGCCCCAAAAGTGCTCCTGCACTGACACCTCAGTCACCTGACCTGCCTTATTTCCCAAGATTAGGTCAAGTTTTGCACCTGCAGTACATACATCCACTACTGGATCAGAAAATTTTCTCCTGCACAGTGAACAAATTCCTGTCCACCTTACCCTTAACACTATGACTGTCCCAGTCTATGTTTGGAAAGTTAAAATCCCCTACCAGATCCACCCTATTGTTCTTACAGATAACTGAATTCTCCTTACACATTTGTTTCCCAATTTCCCTCTGACTATTAGGGGTCTGTAATACAATCCCAGTAAGGCGATCATCCCTTTCTTATTTCTCACTTCCACACAAATAACTTCCCTGGATGTATTTCCGGGAATATCCTCCCTCAGTACAGCTGTAATGCTATCCTTTATCAAAAACGCAATACCCCCTCCTCTTTTGCCTCCATTTCTATTCTTCCTGTAGCATTTGTATCCTGGAATATTAAGCTGCCAGTCCTGTCCATCCCTGAGCCATGTTTCCGTAATTGCTATGATATCCCAGTTCCATGTTCCTAACCATGCCCTGAGTTCATCTGCCTTCCCTTTTAGGCCCCTTGCATTGAAGTAAATGCAGTTTAATTTATCAGTCCTACCTTGATCTTTGCCTTGTCCCTGCCTGCCCTGAATGTTTGAGTTGCTTCTTTTCTCAACTGTATCAGTGTTAGATTGATGTCACTATCTCCCTGGGTCCTACCTACCACCCCCACAACCTCCACCACCACCTCACCACCCTTACTAGTTTAAATCCTCCCGAGCAGCTCTAGCAAATCTCCCTGTCAGTATATTCATCTCCTTCCAATTCAGGTGCAATCTGTCGTTCTTGTACAGGTCACTTCTGTCCCAGCAGAGATCTTGTTAATTTCACCTGTCTTGTGAAGTTTCTTCAAGTACGCTGTAATATGATTTATTAGCTTGGAGTCGAGTCCATTAGCACCTGTTGGTAGATGTCAGTATCTGCGAATAGTGTATTTGCTTTTTCAGTGTATTGTGTTCTGTTCAGGACAAAGGTCATGCACCCTTTGTCTGCTGGTAGGACGACAATATATCTGCCTTTTCTGAGTCCTTCCAGGGCTTTCCTTTGCAGTGTGTTGGGGGTATTCTCTTCTTTCTTTCTGCTTCGTGTTGGTGCTGCAGTCTGTCTAATGGCCTGCTGGATTACTTCCGTAAGTCCATTGTCTTTCGGGGTGGATTCCAGTGCTGCTAGGAAGTCATGTTGTCTGCATCCCTGTGGTTGAAGTTCATCCCTCACACTAGGACGGCTTTTTCCGTGTTTGTGAGTGGTCAGTCTGACAGGTTCTTTATCCAAGTCTCCGAATTGTCCATGTTATTGCTGTGCGTAAGCTTGGGTAGATTTTCTTGTGTGGCTAGACTTTTCTTTGTCTTGGTCCACTGTTTTGTGTTGATGACTCATTCTAGCGTACTTGTCCATTCATGGTCAGTCTCATTAGTGTACAGAGTTTTTTTGGCACAAAATTTCTCATTTCTATTTGTGGAGTCGGTTGTGGGCATCATTTATCATTTCTTGTAGCATCCTGCAGCCGTTCTGTTCTTCTGTTCTCTTGCTTTGTGGGGTGTTGAGAAGTGGTTTATATTTGACATGTCATGGTAGTACCTGTTTCCTGAGGCATTCGTGCACAAAGTACAGTTGTTGGCAGGTGGCACTGAGCCAGATGGCGTTGGTTTCCAATCTTCGGGCTAATTTGAGCATATTGCGCCCATATGTGTTTGCTGTTTTGGAGAAGATTTGTAGATCAGGTTGTAAGTTGGCTTGCTGAGCTAGTATATTTGTTCTCAGACCTTTCATCAGCATACTAGGCAATACCATCAGTGAGTATCACTTAGAGTCATAGAGATGTACAGCACGGAAACAGACCCTTCGGTCCAACTTGTCCATGCCGACCAGATATCCCAACCCAATCTAGTGCCACCTGCCAGCACCTGGCCCATCTCCTTCCAAACCCTTCCTATTCATATACCCATCCAGAAATTTCGCAATTGCACCAGCCTCCACCACTTCTTCTAGCAGCTCATTCCATACACACCACCCACTATGTGAAAAAGTTGCCCCTTAGGTCTCTTTTATATCTTTTCCCCCCTCATCCTAAACCTATGCCCTCTAGTTCTGGTCTCCTCCACCCTAGGGAAGAGACTTTGTCTCTTTATTCTACCCTTATGATTTTATAAACCTCTGTAAGGTCACCCCTCAGCCTCGGACGCTTCAGGGAAAACAGCCCCAGCCTGTTCAACCTCTCCCTCTAGCTCAAATCTTCCAACCCTGTAAATCTGTAAGACCCTTGTAAATCTTTTCTGAACTCTTTCAAGTTTCACAACATCTTTCCCATAGGAAGGAGACCAGAACTGCACACAATTTTCCAACAGTGGCCTAACCAATGTCCTGTACAGCCGCAAATTGACCTCCTAACACCTGTACTCCATACTCTGACTAATAAAGGAAAGCATACCAAATGCCTTCTTCACTATCCTATCTACATGCGACTCTATTTTCAAGGAGCTACGAACCTGCATTCCAAGGTCTCTTTGAACAGCAATACTCTTCAGGATCTTACCATTAAATGTACAAGTCCTGCTAAAATTGGCTTTCCCAAAATGCAACACCTCACATTTATCTAAATTAAACTCCATCTGCCACTTCTTAGCCCACTGGCCTATCTGGTCAAGATCCCATTGTAATCTGAGGTAACCTTCTTCACTGTCCACTACACCTCCAAGTTTGGTGCCATCTGCAAACTTACTAACTATACCTCTTAAGCTCACATCCAAATCATTTATATAAGTGATGAAAAGTGGTGTCCTTTAGGGAAGGAAACCAGCCATCCATTACATGGCCTGTGTGCGACTGCATACCCACAGCAATGTGGTTAACTCTCAACTGCCCTCTGGGCAATGAGAGATAGCTAATAAATACTGGCCCAGCCAACAATGTCTATGTCCCACGAATGAATGAAAAATAACTGGAATTTCAAACGCCTCACATTTGGTGCCAGGCTGCTATCTTGCTACAAATCATGGAAAACAGATGTGCAGTCAATACAAAAACCAGTTACATAGTTTAGATGTTCAGGGAATGCACAGGTAGTAGATAGGTTGGAATTTGTGAAGCGATGAGAAACTCATTGTCCTGCAGCATACAGACATAGTAGGCATCTGTTGCACAGTGCTTTCTGGCTAATAATCATCGATGCACTTTGCCAATATAGATATTTTAATAGATGCATAGAGAGCATCTAAGTTTTCTTATCAGCAGATGTGTCTATCCACTTGATTCATTTGGTTATGCTTTTTTTTGTGAATCAGGAGATCTTGGGTTCAAGATTTTCGAAGCTTTGAAATGTTTCTGGTACAGTACATTGTGAAAGATGTTACTTTGGATAAGATATTAAACCAGGACAATTTTCTGCCTACAGTAAGTCTTCACTTAAATTTGTCTTTGCATTCTTGGCAACTGCGACTTTAAATGAAAGATCGATTTCCATAAGAGTCAATGTTAAAAATCGAGTTGAGTTCTTAAGGGTTGGCTTTTATGAAAAATTCCTGTGGTTGCAGGTAGACAAGATAGTGAAGAAGGTGTTTGGTATACCTGCTTTTATTTGCTAGTGCGTTGAGTACAGGAGTTGGGAGGTCATATTGGGCCCGGACAGAACATTGGTGAGGCCACTATTGAATTACTATGTTCAATTCTGGTCTCCCTGCTATAAGAAGGCTGTTGTGAAACTTGGAAGCATTCAGAAGAGATTTGCAAGGATGTTGTCAATGTTGGAGGGTTTGAACTATATGGAGAGACTGAATAGGCTGGGGCTATTTTCCCTAGAGTGTTGGAGGCTGAGGATTTTCCTTATAGAGGGTTTATAAAATCATAGCGGCATGGATAGGATGAATAGCCAAGGTCTTTTTCTCAGGTTAGGGAAGTCCAAAACTAGAGGGCATATGTTTAAGGTGAGAGGGGAAAGATTTAAAAGGGACCTAAGGAGCAACTTAGGAAATGATTGAGGCTGTTAAAATTACGACATTTAAAGAGTATATGAATAGAAAGGGTTAAGAGTGATATGGGTCAAATGTTGGCAAATGGGATTAGAGTCATTTAGGATATCTGGTTGGCATGGATGAATTAGACCGAAGAGTCTGTTTCCATGCTGTGCAGCTCTATAACTCGAAGTCATGACATATTAAAATTGTTAAATTTCAGCATTGCTCAATGAATTAGCTTATACACTAAAATGGTGTCAAACTGGGCTGCATCCGAGCACCACCATTCTTCAGCATTTTTCTAGAACGCTGGCCAGGGAAAACATCAACTTTACATCTGCTCTGTTTAACCCTCTCAGTATTTTATATGTTTCTAAACTTCAGTGAATACAGGCCTAGTCAAACTAGTCGCTCCTCAGAGCAAACGCAGCAATCAACCAGTTGAATCTTTGCATTTCCTCCATAACAAGTATGTATTTTCTTGGATCAGGAGACCAAAACTGCAAGCAATACTGCAAATGTAGTCTCTCCAAGGTCCTGTACAGCTGCAATAAGATTTTCTTCTCCAACACTCAAAACCTCTTGCGGTGAAGTTTGGCATACAATTTATCTTCCTACTTGCTTGCTACGCATCAACATTTCCCAATCCATTATCATTTAAATAATACTCTGCCATTCTGTTTTCCACACTTGGATCAACCATGGATCAACCATTCATTTGTCCATGAACTCAACTCATCTAAATCACCTAGTTCCTTATATCCTCCTTAGCACTCACAGTTCCAAATAGTTTTGTCATCAGCAGATTTGAAATAATATATTGTATTCTGCTGTCGAGTTCATTGTAAATATTAACAATAGCTGCAGGTGTTCTTATCCCTGCAGGACTGCTCTTTTGCTACTTTTTCTAGCAACTTCATATGACTCCTTATCGGATCTAATACTGTCTTGAATTCTTTTTTGCCGGTTATGATCGGGCGACTCTTCCCATTTTGTCCTTTCATTGAAAAGGAGTATATAAACCTTGAATGTAGTAAAACCAAGTTAGTGGAGACACAGTAATTGGTGGCAAGGCAATTAATGAGGATGACACAGAACATACGGGGGGGTATAGATAGGTTAAGATATTGGGCAAAAACTTGGCAGATAGAATATATTGTGAGGAAATGAATTTTGCCAAGAAGAGTAGAAGAGATGTTTATTATTTAAGTAGGGAAAACAACAGAAAGCTGCAACACCAAGGAATTTGGGTGCTTTTTCTGTGGATCACAAAATATTAGATCCACATTCACAAATAGGGAAGGTAAATGGGCTGTTGGCCTTTAGTTTTACAGAATGGAGTAAAATATATTGAAGTCTGACTAAAAATATATGATAAAACTGTACAGTTGCCAACCACAGTTAGAATGCAGTCCATTTATCAAAGCAACAAGGGGTAGAAAACATTAGTGAAAGTTGTCCATAGATCTCAAAACAATTGTGGTAAGTTAGTTGTGGTAAGATGGCGTAAAATAGAAATGCAAGATACATACAACAAAGATACTACAGTAATCAAGTGACTTTAATTTACATAGTAACTGGACAAACCATGTTAGTAATGATTCTATGACAGATAAGTTCCTGAAGACTGTTTGCAAAAGTTTTTAAATCATTATGTTGAGTAACTAACCAGGAAACTGACTGATCTAGGTTTGGATTTGTGAAATGAGACTGGGTTAACTAACAACCTTGTTGCAAGAGGTCCTTCAGGAAACAGTGACCAAACATTATAGCATTCTTCATTTGAATAGAACTTGAAGTACTCTGGTCTAATTTGAAACTCTGGTCCTAAATCTAAGGGAATTAAGAAATTATGAAGAGCAAGTTATTTGCAATAGACTGGGTAACTTAATTAAAAGGCATGACAGCAGATAGGCAATGGTTAATATTTAAGGAATGAATGTATGCATGCATTTCAGCAATTATCGTAAGACCATGAGGACCATGGGAGCAAAGTGCATCAGAAAAGACAAGTCTAAAGTTGTTTTATCTGAATGCATAGAGCATTTGCAATATGATAGATGAATTGTCAGTGCAAATAGTTGTGATTGGATACAATGTAATTGCGATTACAGAGATTTGGATGTTGGTTGTCCAAAGCTGGGAATTGAACATCCAAGGATATTCAGGCTTTAGAAAAGTCAGGCAAAAAGGTAAAGGTGGTGAGGAGGCATAGTTAAAGGATAAAATCAGTGCAATAATGAAAAAAAAGGATATTGGTGCAGAAAGTATTAGGACGTAGAATCATTGTGTGTTCTGTACCTGTGTGAAGGAAGGGGAGGATTCCGCATGCTTTCTTAACCACCTTTTTGACTTGATCTGCTAGCTTTGGAATTTGTGGGTATTTCCTCCAAGGTCTGTCAGTTCCTGTACACCCCTCAGTGCTCCAATTAATTAGTATTTCTTTGCTTTTATTGGTCTTTTTGATATGCATCAAACCACATTTTTGAATTGTTCAACCACCTTACCAGTTCATTGATATATTCCTGTAGACCAAGGCTATCTTCTGTCATACTAAGGATGTTTATGCTGTCCACCAATTTCTTCATGCTCTCTATGTCCAATTATGTTTATATATCACAAAGTTTAGAGGACCCAGCATTGCAGAATGCCATAGGAAACAATTTCCCAGTCACACAGAACATCCATCACAATGCCAATTTCCTACCACTTAGCCAATTATATCCAGTTTGCAACATCCACCTGGATCCCATGAAATTTTATATTCAACCACTTGGAAAAATGTTGGAATGAATTATTAAGGAAATAATAGCAGATTTGGGAAATCATAATCTAATCAAGCAGAGTCAGCATGGCTTCACAAAAGGGAAACCAAATCTGACTAATTTGTTACAGGTATTCAAGGAAATGGGTAGAAGAGAACCAGTAAATGTGTTGTATTTAGACTTGCAGAAGGCCTTAAAGGTACCTCAAGGAATGTTATTTTAACCTTGGTCTTGGAGGTAGTACATTGGCATGGATGGAGAATTGGGTAATGGGCAGGAAATATCAAGTGGGGATAAGGGGTTGTTTTGCAGTTTGGCAAACTGTAATAAGTGGGATTCCACAGGGAATGGAATAACCACTGTTTATAATATATGTTAATGTTTTTGAGGAAGGAAGTGAATATATTCGAGCCAAATTTGCAGATGAAAAAAAAAGTTGAAAAGACAAGTTGCCAAAGGAATACAAACCGTCTACAGAGAGATATTGGTAGGTCAAGTAAATGGGGAATTAATGTGGGAACATGTGAAGTTCATTTTGGAAGCGAGAATAAATTTGCAGAAATCTGCACCATGAAGGGACTTAATAGTACAGGGTGCAGCAGGTAATCAGGAGGCTCATGTACTGTAAACCTTTATTTGAATGAGATTGGAGTATAAGAAGGAAGTCTTTCTACTACTGTACAAGATGCTGGTGAGACCACATCTGGGATATTGTGAGCAGTTTTAGTTCCCTTATTTGAGGAAGGACATCATTTCATTAGAGGCAGTTCAGAGAAGGTTCACTAAGATGATCCCTGATATGGAGAGATTATCTTATGAACAAGTTGGAAATCTCCTTGCCACCACCACCATCCCTGGATATATCCTATCCCAGGATATATATGATGTCTACATGAACTTAAGTTAAGTGTTTGGCAAGGTTTCACATGGTAAACTAATTAGTAGAATTAGATCCAATGGGATTCAAGGAGAGCTTGTTAATTGGATACAAAATTGGCTGACGGTAGAACACAGTGGTGGTGGAGGGTTGTTTTTTTGAGACTGGAGACCTATGACCAGTGGTATTTCGCAGAAACTCCTGCTGGGTTCACTTCTGTTTCATTATATATAAATGAACAATGTGGATGAGAATATAAGAGGCATGGTTAGTAAGTTTGCTGATGACACCAAAATTGGTGGTATAGTTGACTATGAAGAAGGTTATCCAAGATCACAAAGATGTCTTGATTAATTGGGCCATGGGCTGAGGAGTGGCAGATAGAGTTTAAGTTGGATAAATGTGAGGTGTTGCATTTTGGTAAAACAACAAGGGCGGGACTTTAACAGTTAATGGTAGGGTCCTGGGGAGTGTTGTTGAACAGAGACCTAGGGGTTCAGGTATGTAGTTCTTTAAAAATTGCATTGCAGGTAGACAGGATGGTTAAGAAGGTGTTTAGCACATTTGCCTTCATTGCTTTGACCACTGAACATAAGATGTCATGTTGAGGTTATACAGAACGTTGGTGAGGCCACTTTAAATACTGTGTACAGTTCTGGTCACCCTGCTATAGGAAGGATATTATTAAATTTGAGAGAGTTCAAAAGGGAAAGGATTTACCAGGATATTGCCAGGACTGGAGTGTTTGAGTTTTCAGAATAGGCTGGAATGTACAAAGTTGAGGGGTGACTTTATAGAGGTTTATCAAATCATGAGGAACAGATAAGGTGAATAGCAAAGGTCTTTTCCCAAGGGTAAGTGAGTTTAAAACAAGAGGGTGTATTTTTAAGGTGAGAGGAGAAAGATTTAAAAGAGATTTGAAGGGCAACATTTTCACACAAGAGGATATTTGATATGTGGAACAAACTGCCAGAGGATGTGGTGGTTGCGGATATAGTTACAACATTTCAAATGCATTTAGTATAGTACATGAACAGGAAAGGTTTAAAGAGATATGGGCTAAGTGCAGGCAAATGGGGCTAGTTTAGTTTGGGAAACTCGGCCGGTGCAGCTGAGTTGCACCAAAGGGTCTGTTTCTGTGCTGTGTGACTCTATGATTCTCTAAGACACCATCTATCTATTGTCCCTTGACATTCATGCCTCATCACAGAATTCTCCACATGCAACATCCTTAGGATTACCATTGATCAGAAATGGACCTGCCATATAAACACTGGCTACAAGAGCAGAAGCAAGGAATACTGTGATAACTCATCTACCCAAAGTCAGTCCATTACTTACAAGGTACAAGTCAAGACTGTGATAGAATACAGTCCACTTGTTTGCACTCCAGCTTGACACCATTCAGGACAAAGCAACTCGCTTGATTGGCACAACATCCACTCCCTCCACTACCTAACGCTTCATACCAGCACCATGTATGAGATACAAGATGCACTGCAGAAATTCATCAGTGTACCTTAGATAGCCCCTTCCAAATCCATGACCACTTCCATTTAGAAGGACAAAGGCAGCTGATACATGGGAGCGCTACCACCTGCAAGTTCCTCTCCAAACCACACTCAACCTTGACTTGGAAATATATTGTTGTTTGTTCAGTGTCAACAGGTCAAAATCCTGGAATTTCCTCCCTAACAGCATTGTGGGTCAACCCACAGCAGGTGGACTGCAACGGTTCAAGGTGACAGTTCACCACCTTCTCAAGGGCAATTGGGGACAGGCAATAAAAAAGATTGCCTCACATTGCCATGCAGCTTCAGGCTGAAAGGTTAAACAGAAACAATTCAAAACATGTATTTTTAAATTCCTGTATTTTACTGTCCTGCAGTATTCCTTTTCTAACAACACTCCATGTAACAATAATTTCATCAGAGCTTCCCCGTTCATCTTCAGCTGTCATTAATTTATACCCTGTATTTCGTGACTGTGGCATTTACTTGGTCAAAATACTTGGGTTCCAGTTTCACAGGATCATTTGTTACATTCCTGGCTCTTACTTTATAATGCTATCATTTTTTTTCAGACCACAGTATCTTAAAAATCTTTGCCTGTGACTCTGTCTATGTAGAGAACTTATCACCTTTATTTTATGGTTGCTCAGAAACTCCATGTTGTTGAACATCTTTTATGGTTGCTAACCTTCATTTAACTCCTTTGTTGCATTGAGCACTTGATAGACTGCAAAAGTAAACAACTTTACTTGCTTACTCTATTTCTATATTATTCATTCTAAGGTCAGCTTTTGATAGATAGCTTTACTTTGTGATTATCATTGATGTGATTGTTTTAGGATTTACTTAGGCCCAGAGTCTGGCATTTCTCTGCCTTCTGAAGTATGTCATGCAATGTTTCTTGTATTTACAATCAGTGATGTAGCATTGGCATTATTTAACAACCCAATGAATGTCAATTTTCTGTGTCAAGCTAGATTGTTCCATTGTATGAGCGCCACATAATTCCTTAAATATTTAAGCGCACAAAACACAGCGTTCTAATTGGGCTGAATGTTTAATTGTGTGATAAGGAAAGGAAAAATCAGTGTTGCTTGATGATACCACACTAAAAGTAAAACCTATGCTAAACCACTACCTGTATTCTTAAGCTGTCAATGAAAATGTGTTCACACTTGGCTGTGAAGCATTTTATTAGATATTGTCAATGATTATAGATCTACAAGTTCTCTTTGAGATCAATCAGTTCTTAGTGAAATTCCACAAATTCATTACTGTAGATCATGGTGTGAGTTGAGCCATTCTCTAAAACAACTCCATTTTTCATCCCTAAAAATTATGATTTTATATTTGCTGAACACATAAGTTGATTTCTTGTCCCGTCACCACCACCCTGTGCTTCTTTCAGTCATGACTTGTTGTATTCACACTGGAAGCTGACCTCAACCTTGAACCCTGCAAATGGATGTTTTACTTCACGGTACCTTTATAACTGCTTGCAAGGGATCATGCAAGTGACTACAGGTTGAATTCTGAAGATTTGTGGGAGTTTAGAGCATACCTACTTGCATGCTGATGATATTTTAAAATAAAGACCACTGCAATGGTTCACATTTATATTGTTGTATGTCAATTACAGCTTTCTTCATGTTACCATTGCTTCTTTTAACAATTACTTTAAATCTGTACCCCCTTGTTCTCAATTCTTTCACCAATGGAAGTAGTATTTCCTTGTCTAACCTGTTTAAAACACTCATGAATTTCATATCTTTATGCTTTTCTCCAAAGCAAGCAGATCAGGAAGGGTAGGACTATTGAGAAATTTCTCCACTCTGGAAGCATGATCATGAATCTTTTCTACTTGCTCTAATATCTTCATGTCTTTGCTAAAGTGTCACCCAGAGCTAGACATGCTGTTCCACTTGAGGCAAGTGTTCTATATTAGTTTAATATGACCTCCTTGCTTTTGTGATACCGCTTGTGACAAACCCTCTTTCTAAGCATTTTTAACTGCAAACCCGCCATCTGTTACTGACAACACTTATGTTTCAGACCATTCCAAGAGTTACTATGTGGCTGTGTGCAATTCTATTTGGTAATGCGTTTGCCCGTTGGTTACCCAGGACAGTTTGATGGTCACTGAAGCAAAGTTCTAAGGTTACAGGTAGTCGAGAAAGATGTAGAATCCTTGTTAGGCAGTGCAGTGCTATGATAGTGTCCCTAATCCTCAATCAGCAGGCCCAGGTTCAAGTCCCACCTGCTCCAGAGATATATAATAACAGTGGTTAGCACTGCTGCCTCACAGCGCCAGGGACCTGGGTTCAATTCCCACCTCAGGCGACTGACTGTATGGAGTTTGCACGTTCTCCCCGTGTCTGCGTGGGTTTCCTCCGGGTGCTCCGGTTTCCTCCCACAGTCCAAAGATGTGCGGGCCAGGTGAATTGGCCATGCTAAATTGCCCGTAGTGTTAGGTAAGGGGTATATGTAGGGGTATGGGTGGGTTGCGCTTCGGTGGGTCGGTGTGGACTTGTTGGGCCGAAGGGCCTGTTTCCACACTGTAAGTAATCTAATCTAATCTAATCTAATCTAATCTTAAAAATTGCTGAACATGTTGATTAGAAAAATAGACAGTGCTGCTTTCAGCTGTACCACTGGTAAGGCAGCATAACATGGATTCTAAGGAGAGGCTCGATGAGAAGTCAAGAGCAGTTAGAACCTGGGAAAAAAAATAAATTAGTAGGTAGCTAAGTGCTAGAATCAGGGCTCCAGAGAAGTCCTTGGAGCAAAGGAAGCTCAGAAGAAACCATTTGCCATTGATATTTGAATTGCAGCAGATAGTGGGGTTGAAAAGCCCAGAGGCAGTATTTGCTTTGAGCAGCAGAGCAAGGTTAGAGCTCATAGAAATACAGGGGTAGTAAATGCTTGGTGAAACTAGCTATCTATGAACAAACTAACATTATGCCAGTGAGGAAGTACCAGGGTGCAGTTTCAAGGTCCAAAGGAGCAGAAGCACAGGAAAGGATGATGATCATCGAGAACAGCAGAGTTGTTGGGACCGAATGGCTCGTGAGAGGGAATGTCAAAACTGGATCATCAAATGTGAAGAACTGTATATCTTATGAAATTTAGTGAGATTTGATGGCATATCATGTCATAAACATCTGGGGTGATTAGATTAGATTCCCTACAGTATGGAAACAGGCCCTTTGGCCCAACAAGTCCATACCAAACCCTCCGAAGAGTAACCCACCCACACCCATTACCCTGCCCTGTATTTCCCCCTGACTAATGCACTAACTCAATGGGTAATTTAGCATGTCGCTGAGAAATATGAGGGATCGGTCTTTTGCATATTTGCAGTTTGATTTATGTAGTGTACTGTTTGAACATTCGCCATGTTATAATTATTGGTGTTAGAAATAAGATTCTAATGTAGAATTATTGAATATAGGGGCCAGAGTTGGTCATTAGGCCCTTTGAACCATTCAATACAATCATGGCTGATTATCCAATTTGGTTCCAGATTCTCAGTTTTTCCTTAATGAAAGGTTTAGAGGGATATGGGCCAAATGCAGGCATTTGGGGTTAGTTTAGTTTAGGAAACTGGTTAGCATGGAGAAGTTGGACCGAAGAGTCTATTTCCATGCTATATGACTGTATAACTTTAAAGCTCATACCCTTTTAATCTTTTAACCTTTGATACTTTTAACCCTAAAAAACGATGTCTAACCCCTTGGAATACTCCATACCATACCTGGATGCTACCCACTGGCACCCTAACCCCACAGATGTCTTAAATTCTCTTCTTTTCTAAGAGCTGTCAAATGTGTAGCTATGCTGCTGGATATTTAAATCACTGAAAATGGCACTTACTGCCCTGAGAAAGGGGGTATGATTTTAGTTTGCCTAACTGACCTGAACAAGCAGAGCATAGTTATGGAATACTGTTTTAATGACAAAATATTGGAGCAGAGTACGCTATCTGACTGTGATTGCCACAAAGTCATAAAGTCACACAGTATGGAAACAGAGCTTTGGTCCAAACAATCAATGCCAAACGCAATCCCAAACTAAAGTAGTCACACCTGCCTCTCATGGCCCATATCTCTCCAACCTTTCCTATTCATCGATCCACACAGAACCTACAAAGAGTAACCCACCCAGACCCATTCCCCCATCCTATATTTACTCCTGACTAATGCACCCAACACTATGGGCAATTTAGCATGGCAAATTTACCTGACTTGCACAATGTTTGGATTGTGGGAGGAAACCAGAGCACCCAGAGGAAGCCCACGCAGACATGCGGTGAATGTGCAAACTCCGCACAGACAGTCGCCTGAGTTGGGAATTGAACCCAGGTCCCTGGCACTGTGAGGCAGCAGTGCTAACCTCTGAGCTGCTGTGCTTATACCCACATCCACCACTTTCTCAGGAAATTCATTCTACATGCAAACCAACTCTCTGTAAAAAAAAAAATTGCCTTGTCTTTTTTAAATGCCTCTCCTCTCAGCCTAAAAATGTGTCCCCAGTCTTTAAAGCCCCATCCTCGGGGAAGAAAACCAAGCACCATTAACTCTATGTATAACTCATTATTTTAAAAACTTTTATCAGATCGCCTCTCAGCCTCCGATGCTCCAGTGGAAAAGGTTCCAGCTTGTCCAGTCTTTGTTTATAACTCAAATCAGCCAAACCTGTGAATATCCTGGTAAATCTCTTCTGAACCCTCTCCAGTTTGATAATATCCTTCCTATAACTGGACAACTAGAATTGGACACAGTATTCCAGAAGAGGCCTCACCAATATCCTGTACAACCTCACATGACTTCCCAACTCCTATACTCAAAGGACTGAGTAATGAAGGCAAGCTGCCAAATGCCTTTTTAACCACCCTGTCTATATGGGACACAAACTTCAAATAATTATGTACCTGCACTCTTAGGTCCCTCTGTTCTACAATACTACCCAAGGTTCTATCATTTATTTTATAAGTCCTATCCTTGTTTGTTGTACCAAAATGTAATACACTCATTGATCCAGATTGAACTCCTGCCATTCTTCAGCCTATTGACCTATTTGATCAAGATCCCTTTGTAATCTTAGAAAACCTTCTTCTTCACTATACACAGTGCCACTAATTTTGGTGTCATCTGCAAATTTACTAACCATGCCTTCTATATTCTCATCCAAATCATTTATATAAATGACAAACAAAAGAGGACCCAGAACCGAACATTGTGTAACACTGCTGGTCACAGGCCTCCAGTCCAACTTGGAAAATCCCACCCATTGTTTGTTTGTTCAAAACTAGAATCTTGTGGTTTTAATTTAGGAGTCCCCTGGATATCCCATTTGGTCTGTCTAAGGAAAGGTACTGGTAACGAGCCAGATTCCAGCCTAAATTTTGCAGTCTGGTCCAGGATCCTTCCATCATATTAAGAAATTCTAGGATGCCGAACTTGTTAAAAACCACACCCTTACCCTGTCGCTTTCAATGACTTGTGTACTTATACAGAAGTTCCTCCTAGTCCTCCTCTAGAAGTGTATCCGTTATTTTATATTGTCTGTCCATGTTTTTCCTACCAAAACCAATTACTTCATGCTTCTCTGGTTTAAATTTAATTTGTACATTTTTGCTGGGATTTCTCAAGGCTTCATACGTAAAACTTGTCAATACCTGTGAAGCAGAATTTGAGAATAAATCATTCCTGAATTCATACCTTAAACTTAATTTCTGTTACTTAAAAAGTGTTGATGATGCTGTCTATAATCACAAGTGTTTAATGTTCTTTCTTGGACTTTCAAAACTGCACACAGTATGGTAATGATTGTCTGCACTCCTCTAATATTAAACTGGCAAGTTGAGATCTAAGTATGATTATTTGCTCACAGCTGTTGTGCTCCTTTGATGGTTAACAATGTGTGAACAGCCAACAGTTTAACTGTTCCAGCAATCTCATTTTATTGGTATTAGTTTTGTATTTTTAGATTAAGAAAAATAATTTAAATATGCATATCAAGAATAATTGGCTAACAGTTGAATGTTACATTTGCCAATGCAATGAATTATTTAATTCAAGTTGCTGTAAATGGCTGTCATCATCAAAAGCACACCGAGTAAGGACTTCAATTTAAAAGTTGAATATTTTGGATAAAACAAACCAAAGATTATGATAATCAAGAGAATTTAGGTTATCAGTGAGAAACACATGGCTGGAAACATTTCATCAAACTGGTCTTATTGTAAATACTGCACAAGTATGTTGTTTAACATTTAACTAATTCTGTAAGACATAGGAATACATGTGGGCTATTTGGGTTTGCTCCACCATTCAATGAAATCGTGGTTAATCTGATAATTCTCATTCTCTTCCCTTTTTTCCATAACCTTTGATTGCCTGACTAATTAAAAATCTGTCCATCTCAGCCTTAAATATGCATTTTATTATCGTCATTTATGGATGCAAACTCACAAATCTGTGTTCTTGCAGGGTTGGCCCTTTTCCCTTTTTTTTTCCTCATTGATTTGTATGGTATGATTGTGTAGTTCTTAGCGGTACATAGGAGAGTAACTTTGGAGCAGTATCTTTGTTTTATTCACAGGGAATCCGTGCCCTATTTCCTGTAGATGATGAGGTTGAGGTTTACTTATAACAGTGCAGCTTCTACAGCCCACTGCAGGAAATAGTTCCATAGACTTCTTACGCTCCGGAGAAAAGCTATTCCTCCTCATCTATGGTTAAATGAACAACCACGTATTCTGAGCTCCAATCTACTCAATCTGTGCTCATAAGACAGTGTCTCCATTTCTTATATCTGTCTAGTGAACCTTCTTTGGACTGCCTGTAATGGCAATATAGCTTTCCTTAGATAAGGGGACTAACCTATTCACAATAGTCAAGGTGTGTCCTAATTAGTTAGTGACTGGTATAGTTTTAGCAGGGTTTATCTGTTTATATATTCTATTCTCTTTTAAATAAAGGCCAGTACTGTATTCTGTTTGCATTCATTATCATCCATTGAATATTTTAATTTACTATTTATTGTGCACAACATCAGCAAGTATGTATATGGTAACTTGTATTTATCATCTACTCATTCCAACTCTGGGCATAATTTCACATTGCTACTGTACACTGTCTCAGATGCTAGTGAATATAAGTTAAGGTAACATGAAATCATTGCTGAACATTAAATTCTTGAGTTACAGGTGATGGCAAAGCATTAGATTGTGCCCATTGATGGATTCTTTGTTGAAACATTTTGTATTATCATTTTAAATAATTAGTGATACAGCCACAAACATATGAAAAAGCTTTTGCTTTGATTTATATTGTAACACATCTGAATCCTCTGGAATTTTGGATGTGGGAACTAACATTATTAATAAGTTTATGCTTAAGGGCACAAAGTAATTGGTTTGAATAGCAACTTGTTCCGCATAAAAAGTAACACAGTTAACTGTTCAAATTGCAGTTCTGCTCAACATATCGTATTGAGTATGATTGCTGAAATTTGTGAAAATTGACTTGGGAAATGTGGGAAGAAGTAACTATCACCTTCTGAGTTTTCAGTGTTTATTATGCTGGCATTACGAACTCAATAAAAAGAGTATTTGGAGTTTTATTTCTTATCTATGTTTAGGTAATTTATAGACAATGCAGCATGCTTGCTATTGACATCCTATCAAAGTAAGGTAGTAGAAAACTTTTTTATCTTTTTGGGAAATTGAATTGCCTCAGTGCAGTGCCTCAGCTTAGAATGTGACATCCTCCCATATCGTCCTCTTCCTAAACTTGCGTTGGATGACATATTTTGTCATTGGTGGAAAGTAAACTGCAATGGTCAAAGATAAAACTTAATATGTAGCTCATCTTTTTAATATAAATTTTAGCCCGACTGCTCAAGTCATTGCTTCTCAAAGCTTCCTTCAGCTCCGTTTTAAACTTCAAATATGTCATCACTTCTTTTCTCTATATTTCACTGTGAAATTTGTTTTATTTTTCTCTGAACTTCACTTTTTCATTTATTGATTCATGGGACCTTGACACCGCTAACTAGGCCAGCATTTATTGTCCATCCCTAATTACCCAGAGGACACTTAACTCTGGAGTCAAGTAGAGGCCAAACTAGTAAGGATGACAACTTTCCTTCCGTAAAGAATATTAATGAAACAGATGTTTTTTTTCCAACAATCAACAATGGATTCACTGGCATCATTAAACACTTAATTCCAGTTTTTTTTATCTGCCATAGTGGGATTCGAGAACGGGTTCCTAGAACATTACCTGGGTCTCTGGGTTAACAGTCCAGTGATGATACCACTCAGCTGTTGCCTCCCCTCTTCATGAATTTTTACTATTTTCAAGTTTGCCCTTACCTAATCTTTCGTCCCAATTTAGCTAGCCTTCTGTTTTAATCATTTCAACCTTAGTCATGAACTTGAACTCTTCCAAGTTCTCAACTTTAAAAGGGCAACATGCAATTCCTGACCTCCAAAGACTAGAAGTGCTTATCAACATATCTTCTTGAATGACTTGCTGTGTTTCACTTTCATTTTGGGCATTTTTAAAATTTGTGTCCCAACAAAAAAGAGCTATTCTTGCCAATGTGGATTCAAGTTAGAGAGAACGTTATTGATTTAATTAAGGCATGATAGAAAATAGAGAATATAGAAGGTTCAGAGGTGGAGTACATGAGCAGGAGACAGAGGAGGAGCATGAGTGATTGAGGACAGGGACATGAGCTGCTAAGAATCATATTTTGTCTGCAACTCAAACCCCATTTGCAGCCTGCAGTGGTATCTGGCTTCTTGTTCCAACGCATCAAGTTCAGGAAAAAATGAAGAAGAAGATAAAGCAGAAGAGGTGTAGCAGAGAGGGAAGACAGCTGCAAAGAAGTCAAATAACTAAGTTTTAAGAAATGTGTTAAAGGGCAAAAGGGAGATACAGAGGCAGAGAAATTTTGTAACATAGGAACAGGACTAGGCCATTCATTTATCAAGCATCCATCAGCACTGCCATTTGATACAGTAATGGCTGATCAAACACTTCTTTTACCCACTCAATTCCATAACCCTATGAACAATTGATAATCAGAATTACAAAGATTCCTAACCTTAGTAAAAAAAACTTCCCTCATTTTGGATCTAATTTGTGCCCCCAATTCTACACTCCTCAACCATGGAAGCATCTTACCTGTGTTTACCCTTTTAACTAATTTGTAAATTTTAATGAGATCACCTCTCATTCTCGAAATTTGCAATACAGATCAGTTTTGCCCATGCTAATTCTCGGACAGTTCTGCCATCCTGAGAACAAGTCTGGTGGACCTTCATTGCGCTCCCTCGATGTCTTTCCTGAGGTGAGGAGAGCAAAACCACATATAATGCAGATGCAGTCTAACCAACCTCCTACACAATTGGAACAAGTCTTTCAAGCTTCTGTACTCTAATCCTCTTTCAATAAGGCAACAACATTCCATTAGCTTTTCTAATACTTTGCTGTAACTGCACCTGAGCTTTCAGTGATTTATTGTCAAGGACCTAGGTCCATGTGTACATCTACACTTTTCCAACCTCATACTATTTCAAAATGCTTTACAAGCTTGTTTCTCTTGCCAAACTGGATAACCTCACATTTTATCACATTATGTTTCAACTGCCGTGTTCCTGCTCATTCACTAAGCCTGTTCCAATCCTCCTGAAGCTTCTTTACAGCTTCCTCATGATACACATTCCCACTTAGCTTTGTATCATTCATAAATTTGGAAATATTACGTTTGGTCTTCACCTCCAAATCAGAATAGCTGTGGCCTGAATGTTGACTTCTGTGGTTCCCTACTAGTCTCAGCCGGCTAATGTGTGAACAATCCATGTCTTCCTACTCTGTTGACCAACCAATACTCCAAGCTGGTACATTACTTCCTAACACATTCTTTAATTTTTCTAACTAACCTCTGATGGGAGATCTTATCAAACACCTTCTGAAAATCTGAAGCGGGAAGGGGTGCACAGTGTGAGGAAATCCCAGATGTTAGATTCTAGGCTGTTGAAGGGATTGCCTTCAGTGTTTGGAGTGATTACAATCAGTTGTGTAACTAGAGTAACAGAGTTTAGATCATTATGAGGCTGCCAGAGTTGACAGAAATAGGGAAGTGGTGCATCATGAAGAGATTTAAAAGGAAGGATGAGAACTTTAAAATCAAAGCATCATTTAAGTGGGAGCCATGTAGGTAAGTGAGCACAGTTGATTGGTAAATGGTATTTGGTGTAAATCAGTGAATGGGCAGCAAATCTTTCTATGGCTTCAAAGTCATCAAGGATGGAAAGTAGGAGTCCAACCATGAGTGCATTGGGACAGTCAGGTCCAGAGATAACAAAGACATCGTTGATGGCTTCAACAGTAGAAGAGTTGAAGCAAGGTGTAGGTGTACAATAGAAATTGAAATAAACAGTCATAGGGACTGAAGGCTCATCTTGTGATCAGAATTACACTGAAGTCATGAGCAGTCTGCTTCAACTTCAGTTGCAAAAACGATGGATGGAAATGATGGTGATTGAACAGAGTTTATTGGGTCTGATAAAACGGCTTCAGTCTTTCCAATACTTAATGTGGGAAATTCATGCATGTCAATACAGGATGTCAGATAAGCAGTCTAACACATTAGAGACAGTGGAGGGGTCGAAAAGACTGTTGGTAAGGAAGAACCAGATGTCCCCGAGATGTTTTCAGACTCATTTGAGGTATACTCTGTCAAAGGGGAAAGGTAGCACCAATGTACTTAGTGCTCCCAGGATGAAACAGTAGGTAACGATTATGAAAAGTATGCTTATGACAGGTGTTGGATAGTAAATACAATTCAGAACCAAGCTGATGCCAAAGTTCAGAAGGGAGATGAAAAAGTAATTAAGAGTGGCAAAGAAGGATTATGGAAAAGAAAAACAGAGTTACTATAAAAGGGAATCCCAAAGTTTTCATATCAGCAGCAGAATTACTGTAAAGAAGGGTGCAGGCTAATTCAGGACTAAAAAGGGAATTTAATGAGGATACTGCGGGCATGACTGAGGTATTAAATAAAGGCTTGCATTTGTCTTTACTAAGGAAAGGTATGCTGCCAGATCATGGTGGCAGAGGAGAAAACTCTGTTAGTGGAAGGTTTGAAAATTGATAGAGGAGTTCTTGGATAGGCCATTGTTTCTTTAAGTTGTTAAAGCATTTAGACTAGATAAGAAACGTCTATGGAAATTGAAGAAAGTTAGAATGGAAACAGTAAAAGTACTGGTAATAACCTTCCAATTTTCTCAAGAATTGGGGGTGATGCCAAGGACTAGAAAACTGCAAATGTAACACCTTTTCAAAAAAGATTGTATGCATAAACCCAACAATTATAGACCAGTCAATTTGACTTTAGTGGTATGTAAATTTCTACCTTAATTCAGGATAGAATTTATAATTAGATGGAAAGTCTTGAGCTAATTAGGAACAGCTAGCGTGAATTTCTTAAGGAAAAATCATGTTGAACTAACTTGCTGAAGGTTTTTGAAGAATTAAAAGAAAGCATTGTTGAATGTAATGCTGTTCACAGGCTGTACATGAACTTCCAAAAGGCATTCAATATGATGTCACGCAACAGACCTGTGAAATAAAATTATAGCTCATTGAATAAAAAAAGTCTCTTGCAAAATGGATGCAAAATTGGTTGAGCAAAAGGAAACAAAGCATAATGTCTAGTGGATATTGTTTGAGACAAATGAAAGGTCGAGTCTAGTGGAATTCCCCAGAGGTTGGTTTTGCGATTTCCAGACCTGTACGGATGATCCAAGTTTGCAGTAGACGCTTTCAAAACTTGTGGATGATGTAAAATTTGGAAGCGTTTTAAAATATGACGAGGATGGTATAGAACTTGAAAAATACATTTAGCAGTTTGGTGTAGGAGGCAAATAGATAACAGACAAAGTTCAATGCAAAGAAGTGTGAGCTGAACATTTTGAAGACAGAAGATAGAGATGCAATATAAAACAGAGGGCTCTTTTCTAAAGGATACACAGGAGCAGAGACCTGGGCGATGTGCATAAGCCACGAAGGGTGGCAGGATAATTGCAGTGAGCAGTTAATAAAGCATACGCATGTTAAACTTTATTAATAGAGGCATTAAGTGTGGAAGCAAGGAAGTTATGCTGATCTTGTTTTAGTGAGACCTCAATTGGAGTATTGGGTGCAGTTCAGGAGCCACGTTTGTTTTTAGAGCAATAAGACGGCACTATTTTCTGAGCCTGTAGATTGTGAAGGAGCAAAGATAACCTTTAGTAGGGTGATGTTCTCTTCCTGTTGAATGTGGGAGATTAAGGACAGTTTCCATGTTACTGATGATTATGCCTGTAGAAAGTGTGTTTAGTTGCGAATCCTATTGGATCGCATGGATCAGTTTACAAGAGCTGGAGGTGTCATGGATGGCAGTTATAGAAAGGGAAAAAAGTCCGATACAGAAAGGTAGATGGGTTAACTCCAAGAAAGGTAGGAGGGGTAGGCGGGTAGGCAAGTAGTGCAGGATTCTCCTGTGACTATCCCCATCTCAAACAAATATGCTGTTTTGAAAAATGTAAGGGGTGATGGACTCTCTGGAATGTAGCCCAAACAAATAAGTTTTAGGCATTCGGACTGGTTCAAGTGTAATGAGGGGTACGTCGGGTTCCAAGCAATTGATTGTTTTAGAGGATTCTCTCATCACAGGCACAGACAGATGTTTCTGCAACAAGCAGTGAAAAATCAGAATGGGGTGTTGCCTCCCTGGTGCCAGGATCAAGGATATCTCAAAGGTGAGAAGGAGCAGCAGGAGGTCATTGGACCTAATGACATAGGAAGGGGAAAGGATGAGATTCTGAAGGGAGAGTATAGTTCGGCAGGAATTTAAGGAAGATGTCCTCAAGGGTAGTAATACCTGGATTATTCCCGGTGCTACAAGCTAGTAAGGAATAGGTGGATAGAGCTGATGAATGCTTGGCTGAGGAATTGGTGCAGGGGGGGTAAGGGATAACATTTTGGAGCTTTTAGAATCTCTTCTAGGGTAGAAATGACCTGTACAAGAAGGACGGGTTGTACCTGAATTGGGGGGGGGGGGGGGCGCACTAATATGCTGGCAGGGTGATTTGCTAGAGCTGCTCCTGGAGGATTTAAACTAGTAAGGTGGTGGGGGAGGGTGTGGGACTCGGGGAAATAGTAAGGAAAGAGATCAATCTAAGACTGGTACAGTTAGGAAAAGGAGTGAGTTAGACAGAGGAACAAAGCAGAGAACAAAATAGAACTGATAAATTAAACTGCATTTATTTCAGTGCAAGGGGTCTAACAGGGAAGGCAAATGAACTCCGGGCATGCCTTTGGATTAGGATAACTAGGGATAGAATAGGACCCATCAGAAATCAGCAAGGCAGGGTATGTGTGAAGCCACAGGAGATGGGGAAGATACTAAATGAGTATTTTGCATCAGTGTTTACTGTGGAGAAGGAAATGGAAGATATACAATGTAGGGAAATAGCTGGTGACACCTTGCAAAATGTCCATATTCCAGAGGAGGAGGTGGTGGATGTCTTAAAACGCGTAAAAGTGGATAAATCCTCAGGACCTGATCAGGTGTACCCTAGAACACTGTCGGAAACTGGGGAAGTGATTCCTGGGCCCCTTGCTGAGATATCAGTATCATCGATAGTCACAGGTGAGGTCGAGAAGACGGGAGGTTGACTAACATGGTGCCACTATCTCAGAAAGGTTGTAAGGAAAAGCCAGGGAACTATAGACTGGTGAGCCTGACATCGGTGATGGGCAAGTTGTTGGAGGGAATCCTGAGGGACAGGATTTATGTATAGAAAGGCAGGGGCTGATTAGGAATTGTCAGCATGGCTTTGTGCATGGGAAATCACGTCTCATGAACTTGATTGATTTTTTTTTGAAGAAGTGACAAAGAGGATTGATGAGGGCAGAGCAGAAGGTGGTGATTGGTACGCTTTCTTTTATTGGGCAGGATATTGAGGATAGGTGTTAGGAGGTCGTGGTGCAGGGCATTGGTTTGGCCACTTCTGGAATATTGTATGCATTTCTGGTCTCCTTCCTATCAGAAGGATGTTGCAAAACTTGAAATGGTTCAGAAAATACTTAAAGATGTTGCCAGGGTTGGAGGATTTGAGCTATAGGGAGAGGATGAATAGGCTGGAGCTGTTTTTCCTGGAGCATCGAAGGTTGAGGGGTGACCTTATAGAGGTTTATAAAATCATGATGGGCATGGATAGAATAAATAGATAAGGTCTTTTCCCTGGGGTGGGGGAGTCCAGACCTAGAGGGCATAGATTTAGGGTGAGAGGGGAAATTTTTAAAAGGACCTGAAGGGCAACTTTTTCACTCAGGGTGTGGTGCATGTATGGGATGAGCTGCCAGAGAAATTGGTGGAGGCTGGTACAATTACAACATTTAAACACATCTTCGGAGAAAAATGTACTGGCAAGTGGGACTAGATTAGGTTAGGATATCTGGTCGGCATGGACAAATTGAACAGAAGGTCTGTTTCTGTGCTGTACATCTGTGACTTTGAGAAGGCTAAGAAGAAACTTAGGAGAAGGTGAAATCATGCGTGACAAATTTTTTCAATTTGTTTTTATGAGGTAGCAGACATGATAGATAAAGGGAAAACATTGGATGTCACTTTTAGATTTTTCAGAAGATGTTTGATAAGCTACTACAAGTTAGCCTACTTACGATGAAAATCAGTGGTGTTGGAGGTGGTATCCGAGCATGGATAGAGGATTGGTTAACTAGTAAAGGGCAGAAAGTTAGGATAAGTTGGGCATTTTCAGAATGGCGATCTGTGACTAGTGGAGTTTGACAGAGATCAGTGCTGGAGCCACAATTTGTTACAATATATATTAATGAATTGGAATGCGGTAAAATAATGTACTAGAGCCATATTTACAGATGCAAAAACAGATGGAAAGGTAAGTGATGAGATTGATTCTGGGACACAGACAGGTTAAGCAAGTGAGCAAAAACTTGGCCGATGGAATATAATATGGGAAAATGTGAAGTTATGTAAATTGACATTTCAAGTAGAAGAGCTTAATATTGTTTAAATGGAAAAAGACTGCAGAAAGCTACAGCACATGAGGATTTGAAAGTCCTTGTGCACAAAAAGCTAGCATCCAATTTCAGGTAATAGGAAAGCAAATGGAATGTTGGCTTTTATTTTAAAGGAAATGGCGTGTAAAAATAGGTGGGAGTCTTGCTAAAACGAGGCAAGGCACAAGTCAGACAACTGCTGGAAAGATATACTGGCATAGGAGGCAGTCATAATTATGGAGTCATACAGCATGGAAACAAACCCTTCAGTCAGACTAATCTACGCTGACCATGTTCCTAAACTAAATTAGTCCCACTTGCCTGTGTTTGGCTCATATTCCTCCAAACTTTTCCTATTCATGTATTTATCCAAAAGTCTTTTGAATGTTCTAACTGTACCCGTATCCTCTGGCAGTTCATTCCACACATGAAGTACCCTCTGTGTTTAAAAAAAATTGTTGCCCTGCATGTCTTTTTTAAGTCTTTCTCTTTTCACCTTAAAAATATGCCCCTGGTTTTGAACTCTTGCACGCTATGGAAAATAGTCTGGCTATTCACCTTATCTGTCACCCCATAACTTCCTATGCTCCAGTGGAAAAAGTCTTTATAACTGGGACCCTCCATTCCTAGCAACAACCTGGTGAATCTATTCTGAGCTTGATTGAATTTAATAATATCCTTCCTATAACAGGGTGACCAGAACTGCACGTCGTATTCTGGAAGAGATCTCACGAAGGTCCCATACAATCTCAACATGACATTCCAGTTCCTATACTCAAAAGGTCTGAGGAATGAAGGAAAGCATGCTAAACACCTTCTTAACCACTCTGTCTATCTGAAATGCAAATTTCCAAGAATTATGGAGTTGAACCCCATAGTCTCTCTGTTCTACACCCACTACCCGGGACCGTACCACCAAAATGCAATACCTCGCATTTATCCAAATTAAACTCCATCTGCTACTCAGCCCATTGACTCAATTGATCAGGATCTCTTTGTAATATTAGCTAACCTACTTTTCAGTTCACTAAACCACCAATTTTGGTGACATCCACAAACTTACTAATCATGTTCCCTACATTCTCATCCAATCATTCATAATTGACAAACAAAGTGGACCCATTACCAATCCCTGTGGACACTGCTAGTCACAGACCTCCAGTCTGTAAAATAATCCTCCACCACCACCCTCTGTTTCCTGTTTTCAAGACAATTCTGTATCCAGCTGGCTGGGTCACTCTGAATCCCATGTAATCTAACATTGCTGATCAGTCTACCATGTGAACCTTGTCAAAGTCCATATAGACAACGTATACCATTCTGCCTTCATCAGTCTTTTTCCTTCGAAGGTTCGCTAGGCTGATTCCAAGATTCTTGGGGGGTGGGGGGGTGGAGGAGAGGAGGGTGCATGTCTTAAATGGAGCGGTTGAGTAGGTTGGACCTATGCTCCTTGGAGTTTCGAAGAATGAGGGGTTGACGTTATTGAAGATTCTTGGGGGACTTGACAAGGCAGTGCAGAAAGGTTGTTTCCCCTTGTTCGGGACTAGCGGACATAATCTCAGAATAAGGAGTCATACATTTAAGACAGAAATGAGAACGAGTGTCTTCTCTTAGAGGATACCAAATCTGTGAAATTCTTATTTCAGAGGGATGTTGAAGCTGAGCATTAAGTATATTCAAGGCTATGATAGATTTGGAATTTGTAAGTGAGTCAGGGCTTATGGGGAAAAGCTAGGAAAGTGGAATTGATTTATTAGATCGATCAGCCATGATCTCATAGAATGGTGGAGTGGCTGAATGGCCGATTCTCCTATGTCTTATTGTCTAAATTTGCAAAACTATGAGAGGGCTGGAAAAGTAGTTTGTGAGACAGTGGCAGTTAGAAACCTGAATGGATAAAGATAAAACATGAAGTTTGGCGTCAGGTGCATGCAAGTTTGGCAGATATGACAACAGTCAAGGGATTTTATGATGAAAGAGTGATTGGAGCTAAAGGCAAGGATGAAAAGAAGGTTGGTGATGGTGGTTTGCTGAGGGCATAAATGAAGGTAGGAAAAAATAAAAGAAACATTCAAGATTATGATAAAGCTGCCTCAGAGGAAGCTTGACTCATTGGGCTCATGAACAAGAGGGATATGAATATTTTAGTTGATAAAGGCATTGATTATTTTAATGAAGAAATATGACATTTTTACTTTGGCTGAAAAGAGCTTTCAATGGCTTTCTTTTTGCATTGTGTTTTCTCAAAGTGCCATTCTAACTGAATAAAATTCGAAGTAATTTGTTTAAGAAGGGAGTCAGGGCAACCCTGGTAATTATAGGCCAGTAAGCCTTACTTCGATTGTGGGTAGGGTGTTGGAAAAGGTTATAAGGGAGAGGATTTATAATCATCTGGAAAGGACTAATTTGATTAGGGATAGGCAACACTGCTTTGTGCCACACTAACCTCATTGAGTTCTTTGAGAAAGTGACAAAACAGGTGGATGAAGGTAACGAGGTTAATGTGATGTATACGTACTTCAGTAAGGCATTTGATAAGGTTCTACACGGTCGCTTATTGTATAAAATAGAGTTTTAGGATTGAAGGTGATTTAGCGAATTGGATCAGAAATTGGCTAGCTGAAAGATGGTGGTGGTTGATGGGAAGTGTTCATCCTGGAACTCTGTTACCAGTGGTGTGCCGCAAGGATCTGTTTTGGGGTCACTGCTGTTTGTCATTTTAATAAGTGATCTGGATATGGGTGTAGGAGGATGGGTTAGTAAATTTGCGGATGACACTAACGTAGGCGGAGTTGTGGGTAGTGCTGAAGGATCTTGGAGGAACTGTTGGGTAGAGTTCACAGCACAGAATCAGATAAGTTAATTGTTGTTTTGTGTCTGTCCAATAGAAAGGTAGTGGGTACAGTGGATTCTTTCTTGATTATATGTTTTTGGAGATAAGTCTCTTGATTAAACTTAAAATATAAGCTATAGCTATTCATTTAACCTGGGGCAGTGTTTGTAGAGGAATAAGACGGTGTTATTTTCTGGGTCTGTAGTTTATGAAGGAGCAAAATGGACTTTGCAGTGATATGTACTTCTTGTCAGATGTGGGAGTTTAAAGAGAGTTTAAGGGTTACTGCGGATTACATCTGCCATAAATGCTGGTGGATGCAAATCTTATCAGATCGAGTGGATTAGTTGGAGAGACAAATAGAAGCGATGAGGAATTTGCAGCAGCAACAGTATGTGATGGATGGCAGTTATAGGAAGGGGGGGAGTCTCCGATACAGTCACATAGATGGGTTAACTCCAGGAAGGTTAAGAGAGGTAGGCAGCTAGAGCAGGAGTCTTTTGTGGATATACCATTTCAAACAGGTATGCTGTTTTGGAAAATGTAGGGGTTGATGGATTCTCAGAGGAACATAGCACAAACAGCCAAGTTTCTGGTATTGAGACTGCCTCTAATGCAACGAGGGGTACATTGGCTTCCAAGAGATCAATTGTGTAAGGGGATTCTGTAGTCCGAGGTACAGACAGACGTTTATGTGGCCAGCAGAGAAAAAGCAGAATGGTGTGTTGTTTCCCTGGTGCCAGGATCAAGGATGTCTCAGAGAGGGGGCAGAATGCTCTCACGGGGGAGAGGGGCCAGCAGGAGGTCATTGTCCACATTGGAACCAACGGCATTGGAAGGGAAAAGGTTGAGACTCTGAAGGGAGATTACAGAGAGTTATGTAGAATTTTAAAAAGGAGGTCCTCAATGGTAGTAATATCTGGATTACTCCAGGTGCTACAAGCTAGTGAGGGCAGGAATAGGAGGATAGAGCAGATGAATGCATGGCTGAGGAGCTGGTGTATGGGAGAAGGACTCACATTTTTGGATCATTGGAACCTCTTTTGGAGTAGAAGTGACCTGTACAAGAAGGACAGATTGCACCTAAATTGGAAGGGAACTAATATACTGACAGGGAAATTTGCTAGAACTGCTTGGAAGGATTTAAACTTGTAGGAAGGAGGGGGTGGGGGGCGGGGTGGTGTGGTGAGACCCAGGGAGGTAGTGAGGAAAGAGATCGATCTGAGACGGGTACAGCTGAGAACAGAAGTGAGTCAAACAGTCAGGGCAGGCAGGGACAATGTAGGACTTTTAAATTAAACTGCATTTATTTCAATGCAAGGGGCCTTACAGGGAAGGCAGATGAACTCAGGGCATGGTTTGGAACATGGGACTGGGATATCATAGCAATTACGGAAACATGACTCAGGGATGGGCAGGACTGGCAGCTTAATGTTCCAGGATACAAAGGCTACAGGAAGGATAGAAAGGGAGGCAAGAGAGGAGGGGGGAGTGGCATTGATAAGGGATAGCATTACAGCTGTGCTAAGGGAGGATATTCCTGGAAATACATCCAGGGAAGTTATTTGGGTGGAACTGAGAAATAAGAAAGGGATGATCACCTTATTGGGATTGTATTATAGACCCCCCCCCCCCACCCACCCAATAGTCAGAGGGAAACTGAGAAACAAACTTGTGAGGATATCTCAGCTATCTTTAAGAATAATAGAGTGGTTATGGTAGGGGATTTTAACTTTCCAAACATCAACTGGGACTGCCATAGTGTTAAAGGTTTAGATGGAGAGGAATTTCTTAAGTGTGTACAAGACAATTTTCTGATTCAGTATGTGGATGTACCTACTAGAGAAGGTGCAAAACTTGACCTACTCCTGGGAAATAAGGCAGGGCAGGTGACTGAGGTGTCAGTGGGGGAGCACTTTGGGGCCAGTGACTATAATTCTATTTGTTTTAAAATAGTGATGGAAAAGGATAGACCAGATCTAAAAGTTGAAGTTCTAAATTGGAGAAAGGCCAATTTTGATGGTATTAGGCAAAAGCTGGTTGGAGGCAGATGTTCTCAGGTAAAGGGACAACTGGAAAATGGGAAGCCTTCAGAAATGAGATAACAAGAATCCAGAGAAAGTATATTCCTGTCAGGGTGAAAGGGAAGACTGGTAGGTATAGGGAATGCTGGATGACTAAAGAAATTGAGGGTTTGGTTAAGAAAAAGAAGGAAGCATATGTCAGGTACAGACAGGATAGATCGAGTGAATCCTTAGAAGAGTATAAAGATAGTAGGAATATACTGAAGAGGGAAATCCGGAGGGTCAAACGGGGACATGAGATAGCTTTGGCAAGTAGAATTAAGGAGAATCCGAAAGGGTTTTACAAATATATTAAGGACAAATGGGTAACTAGGGAGAAAATAGGGCCCCTCAGCAAGGCGGCCTTTGTGTGGAGCTACAGAAAATGGAGGAGATACTAAATGAATATTTTGCATCAGTATTTACTGTGGAAAAGGATATGGAAGGTATAACTGTAGGGAAATAGATGGTGACATCTTGCAAAATGTCCAGATTATAGAGGAGTATGTGCTGGATGTCTTAAAATGGTTAAAAGTGGATAAATCCCCAGGACCTGATCAGGTGTACCTGAGAACTCTGTGGGAAGCTAGAGAAGTGATTGCTGGGCCTCTTGCTGTGATATTTGTATCATCGATAGTCACAGGTGAGGTGCCGGAAGATTGGAGGCTGGCAAACGTGGTGCCACTGTTTAAGAAGGATGGTAAGGACAAGCCAGGGAACTATAGACCAGTGAGGTAAAAACAATGACTGCAGATGCTGGAAACCAGATTCTGGATCAGTGGTGCTGGAAGACCAGTGAGCCTGACCTCGGTGGTGGGTAAGTTGTTGGAGGGAATCCTGGGGGACAGAATGTACATGTATTTGGAAAGGCAAGGACTGATTTGGGATAATCAACATGGCTTTATGCGTGGGAAATCATGTCTCACAAACTTGATTGAGTTCTTTGATGAAGTAACAAAGAAGATTGATGAGGGCAGAGCAGTAGATGTGATCTATATGGATTTCAGTAAGGCGTTCAACAAAGTTCCCCGTGGGAGACTGATTAGCAAGGTTAGATCTCATGGAATACAGGGAGAACTAGCCATTTGGATAAAGAACTGGCTCAAAGGTAGAAGACAGAGGGTGGTGGTGGAGGGTTGTTTTTCAGACTGGAGGCCTGTGACCAGTGGAGTGCCACATGATTGGTGCTGGGCCCTCTACTTTTTGTTGAAAATGTGTTGCTGGAAAAGCGCAGCAGGTCAGGCAGCATCCAAGGAACAGGAGATTCGACGTTTCTGCCCAAAACGTCAAATCTCCTGTTCCTTGGATGCTGCCTGACCTGCTGTGCTTTTCCAGCAACACATTTTCAGCTTTGATCTCCAGCATCTGCAGACCTCACTTTCTCCTCTACTTTTTGTCATTTACATAAATGATTTGGATGCGAGCATAAGAGGTACAGTGAGTAAGTTTGCAGATGACACCAAAATTGGAGGCATAGTGGACAGCAAAGAGGGTTACCTCCGATGACAACAGGATCTTGACCAGAAGGGCCAATGGGCTAATACGTGGCAGATGGAGTTTAATTCAGATAAATGCAAGGTGCTACATTTTGGGAAAGCAAATCTTAGCAGGACTTGTACACTTAATGCTAAGGTCCTAGGGAGTGTTGCTGAACAAAGAGACCTTGGAGTGCAGGTTCATAGCTCCTTGAAAGTAGAGTCGCAGATAGATAGGATAGTGAAGACGGCATTTGATATGCTTTCCTTTATTGGTCAGAGTATTGAGTACAGGAGTTGGGAGGTCATGTTGCGGTTGTGCAGGACATTGGTTATGCCATTTTTGGAATATTGCTTTCATTTCTGGTCTCCTTTCTATTGGAAGGATGTTGTGAAACTTGAAAGGGTTCAGAAAGGATTTACAAGGATGCTGCCAGAGTTGGAGGACTTGAGTTATGGGGAGAAGTAGAATAGGCTGGGGCTATTTTCCCTGGAGCATCAGAGGCTGAGGGGTTGACCTTTATAGAGATTTACAAAATTATGAAGGGCATGGATCTGATAAATAGGCAATGTCTTCTCCTTGGGGTTGGGGAGTCCAGAACTAGAGGGCATAGGTCTAGAGTGAGAGGGGAAAGATATAAAACAGACCTAAGGGACAACTTTTTCATGCAGAGGGTGGTACGTGTATGGAATGAGCTGCCAGAGGATGTGGTGGAGGCTGGTACAATTGCAACATTTTAAGAGACATTTGGATGGGTATATGAATAAGAAGGGTTTGGAGGGATATGGGCCATGTGCTGGCAGGTGGGACTAGATTGGGTTGGAATATCTGGTCAGCATGGACGGTTTGGACCGAAGGGTCTGTTTCCATGCTGTACATCTCTACGACTCTATGTTGTGGGTTACAGAGGGACATAGATAAGGTGCAGAGCTGGGCTGAGAAGTGGTAAATGGAATTTAAGATGGTAAAATGTGAGGTAGTTCACTTTGGAAATAATAACAGAAAAGCAGAGTACTGAACTAATGGTAAAATTCTTGTAGTGTAGATGAACAGAAAGATCTCTGTGTCCAGGTGCATAAATCCCTGAAAGTTGCCACCCAGGTTGATAGGGTTGTTAAGAAGGCGTATAGTGTGTTTATTGGTTGGGGGAATGAGTTTTGGAGCCACGAGGTCATGCTTCAGCTGTACAAGACACTGCTAAGGCCATACCTGGAGTTATGCATGCAGTTCTGGTCACCACATAGAAAGGATGTGGAAGCTTTGGAAAAGGGTCAGAGGAGATTTACGAGGATATTGTCTGGTATGGAAGGGAGGCCTTACAAGGAAAGGCTGAGGGAACTGAGGCTGTTTTCGTTGGAGGGAAGAAGGTTGAGAGGTGACTTAATCGAGACGTATAAGATCATCAGAGAATTAGGTTGGGTGGACAGCGAGAGCCTTTTTCCTTGGATGGTGAAGGCTAACACAAAGGGACATAAGTTTAATTTGAGTGGTGATAGATTTTGGACAAGTATCGGGGTAGTTTCTTCACTCAGTATTAGGCGTATGGAACAGCATGCCTGCAACAGTAGTAGACTCGCTGACGTTAAGGGCATTTAAGTGGGCATTGGACATATACATGGGTAATAAGGAACGATGTAAGTTAGATGGGCATCAGATTATTTTCACAGGTCAGCGCAATATCGAGGGCTGAAGGGCCGTACTGCACTGTATAACTAAATAGCATAATTTTTGTGGCATGACTGAGGAAGGTCAGACTTCGTCCTATTTAAGATAAGGTTTTCAACCTTTTTGGAGAGCATTGGTAAATTCTAGTGCCATTTAAAAATTTTAAGTAAATAAATATTTTTAAGTGAACAATTTCTGAATGAACGCTTCAGTTTTTTATTAACCTCGCACTGATTATTATTTTAAATTTCTGTTTATGTTTGATTTAAAATTTGGCCCTGATATTTCTTTACTTGGATGTTAAAACTTCAATAGAGCAATCTTGAGGCTTCAAGTGGTGAGATTTTCAAAGGCTTAAAGGAAAATTTCCTTTTACCTTGGTCCAGAGTCTGAGTCTCTCATTTTGCCAGCTGAAAGTTGTGCAGCAGTGTCTCTGGAGAGCTTTGCCTCAGGCACTATCTTTGCTATTATGGTAGATCTCATAGCCCAACTGCTAATTTTCTCCTTTCTACCACCCAATATGTTTGTTCATTTCTGACTGTCATAATCCTCCACTGCCTGATGGCTGTCTTTTGTGGTTTTGTCGTCAATATGTGATAAGTCTGCATGGATAGTTAGCAGTGAATGGACTGAAGGTACTGTTAAATTAACTCTAGATCACCAATTCTGCTCAATCAATACAGGCTTTGAGCTGGGAAAACTCTTTGATAGTTTCCAATTTGGTCAGTGTTCTTTCTAATCATTTTCCTACTCAGATTTAAGTCGCCGTTAGTGGCATAGCAGTTGATCTAGTAAATTTAGATGGTAAATCTACTTCAACAGATTACAAAATAAGTATTCATCTAAAGTTGGAAATATTAAATTATAAGGGCATTTACTCCAAATGTAGGTGTTATTTATCAAAGATAATAAGAGATTGCTACATTTGAACTTGAGTGGCTTCAGGATCTGAGGAGTTACAAATTGTGTTGGATAATGTGCAAACACGTTCCCCCTTCTGAGTGTCTCATGGAAGGAAAGCCATTGATGAAGCAGTTAGAATATAGTTAGAAGGCAGATTTACGCCTTAAAATTGAATAAATCTTCCAATTATTTCTGGAAATATTTGTTTCCACCATAGCATATAGAAGGATTATGGTATAAATTAACAGTAAAGATGTATTATACTTAAATTATACAGCAATATTCAAGTAATGTTCACATTATGCACCGACAAGAGAGAATCAAACCATCTCTCCTTTGCGCTCAATGGCATGTGTCACTGTTGATCAAAAACTGAGTTGAGGCAGCCAGTGTGAGCTGCACGAAGAGGTCAGATGCCAGGAATTCTGCAGAAATTAACCAGCATTCCAGTATTTACAGCATTATTTGATTTTATTGAAGGGGAAATTGTCCCAGTATGTTTTCTCCAATTTAAAAAACACTGGAGAAATTCAGTTCAGCTAATTACTACCCCTCCAAACAGGAGAATTATGAATGCACGGAAGTGTTACAGAGCAGAAGGAGGTCATTCAGCCCATTGTTACAGCACCAGCTGTCCAATGAGCATGATGACTTAGTCACACTATCCTGCCATTCTCCCATAGCCATGCACATTGTTACTGTTCAAATAGTCACCTGATGTCCTGTGAATACCTTAATTGAACCTACCGCCACTGCATTTCCAGGCAGTGAATTCCAGATCTAGCCACTCATTATGCAAAAACGTTTTCTCTCAAATATTAGGTTATGAGGATTTAAAATAGGTCTGTTTTCTCTAAAATTTAGAAGGGCTGATCCAATTGAAGTACTCAAGATATAAACAGGGAAAAACAATGCAGATGAAGTTAAACTGTTTCCACTGATTGGGGATTGTGGGGATAGTACTAGGAATAGTTTGACCCAACTTATTATGATTTTCAATAAGTCTCCATTTTTACTTCAATATTTGATCTTTACTTATGGATTGTCTCAGTTTGTTGATGCAGCTTATAAAAATTATAACTGATGTTTGTTGTTGGTAATTACAATTGGATGGTAAAACTGAGATCCTGGTTTGAATTTGCATATGGTACAATAAGCTTTTCCATTTCAATACCAAACATATTCTTGAACAACTACTGTAGTTGACTTTTCTAACATGACATAATATATTGTTTATAAATTGGGTATGGTGGGTTAGTGTGATGTCATTCGAAAGTATTGCTTGATAAACTAAAGTAGAATTACAGAAGAAACTCCTAATGGGATTGACTATAAGTATTACTGAAGTTGAAATATCATAGTAACGGTTTTAATTTAGAAGTAGAAATAATTGACTAAGTATAAATAATGACTTGCAATCAAGTTTGTTTTTCACTTTTAATCATTATCTATCATTTGGAAAGCTGACTGAAAGTCACAACTGCATCCTTATTTCATTTTGACACAGCAGGAATTAGAACAGAGGAAGTTCTAAGTCTTTAATGTTGATTGTTGTTGGTCTTAATGCTTTCAACACTGAGCTGTTGACTCATTGCCAACAATGACTAGAAAATCCGATAGTGAGTGTTGGAAAATTAGGTTGTAAATGGCACTACAAAGCAAAGAGTATTTTTTCCTTCTGGCCAAAAATTATGAACATAGCTGTAAAATAGACAGGTGTCGAAAAAAAAGACTGAGTGTGTTTTTGCCTCCCAGAAATGGTTCAAAATGGTGTTCTCAAAATATATTATTTTGAACTGCAGTAATTGTTGTGTAAAGAAGGCATTAAAATTAATTCATACACTTCAACTATGATTGTTGTCTCTGGGTACTTAACCGATTCCAGTGTACTTGGCTAAGTTGTATAAGTGTATTAAAGTAGATCTTGATGTTTCTTAAAGATATTATAGTCAAGTACAAACAACATAGTGCATTTTTTAATTGGTTAGGCAGGCTAGTAGATATATTCAAATTTCTTAACATTCCACCAAACATCTTGGTTAATGGAAGTACAATTATTAATTATATCAAGACATCAATTTTCATAGATTTATGTGTATTCAAATGTATGTGGATAGTATGTACTTTGAAATTAAGGTTTTAGTGTGTACTACAGCATCAGTGTGCAGTAAAATCAAGTGACACATTAGCATTCCTTAGTGCTTTCATACAAAATTTGCTTTTTTATCACTTTCTTCATTCTCCATCTGCTGACAATTTAGAATAACGGCTGAATGTTTTACTTGTTAATGCGAAATTTATCAATAGCATAACTGTGCACAACATTACAGTGTATTTATGAAAAATGTTAATATTTCCAGTTATGGAGTTAATAGCATCTGGAGACAAAGATGATTTAGAGTGAGAGAGGATGAATTTATTTACTGTCAAAAATGATTTTTCAGTCCTATTAATGCAAGGTCTGGTTCTTCAATTAGTAGCTCAGAATTTTCTCTTCTTTCCATCCCCATTTCCCTTTGTTTTTATTGAATATCTGTACTGATGTTAGAAACAGCAGAAAAGGATTCAAATTCTGTGATTTAAAACGTCATTGAATTTTGGATGTAAGTTACGCAGTGCCACAGTCTCTTTGGCATCCACCAAACTCTCCAGCCACAAAACAGATCAAACCCGGACTCTGATAAGACTATCCAGAATATCCAGTCATGCATTTATAAGACCATAAGACATAGGAGTGGAAGTAAGGCCGTTCGGCCCATCGAGTCCATTTCGCCATTTAATCATGGCTGATGGGCATTTCAACACCACTTACCAGCATTCTCCCCGTAGCCCTTGATTCCTTGTGGCATCAAGAATTTATCAATCTCGGCCTTGAAGACATTTAGCGTCCCAGCCTACACTGCACTCCAAGGCAATGAATTCCACAGGCCCACCACTCTCTGGTTGAAGAAATGTCTCTGCATTTCTGTTCTGAATTTACCCCCTCTAATCCTAAGGCTGTGCCCATGGGTCCTAGTCTCTTCGCCTAACGGAACGAATTTCTTAGCGTCCACCCTTTCCAAGCCATGTATTATCTTGTAAGTTTCTATTAGATCTCCCCTTAACATTCTAAACTCTAATGAATACAATCCCAGGATCCTCAGCCGTTCCTCATATGTTAGACCTGCCATTCCAGGGATCATCCGTGTGAATCTCCGCTGGACACGCTCCAGTGCCAGTATGTCCCTCCTGAGGTGTCGGGCCCAAAACTGGACACAGTACTCCAAATGGGGCCTAACCAGAGCTTTATAAAGGCTCAGTAGCACATCGCTGCTTTTATATTTCAACCCTCTTGAGATAAATGACAACTGAGCTGTAGGTTTGATATCCAGACGTTTCATTACCTGGCTAGGTAACATCCTCAGTGGCGAAGCTGTTGTCTCCTGTTTTCTATTTATAGCTATTTCATCACAAAACGAAACAAGTTAGAAGAAACACTTAACATCATCAACAACACCCTCACAGGCATAAAGTTCACCAAGGAGGAAGAAACTGACAACAAACTCGCATTTCTGGATGTCACAGTAGAAAGAAAGGACAAGGGAGAATTACAAACCTGTGTATACAGAAAACCGACAAACACTGACCAAATACTCAACTACACCAACCATCCCAACACACACAAACGAAGCTGTATCAGAATACTATTCCAACGAGCCACCACACACTGCAACACAGACAAACTTTGAAAAACAGAGGAGAACCAGCTATGCGACGTATTCAAGAAGAACGGATACTCAAAAAACAGTGCGCAGATTCCTCAAGAACACACCACGACAAGCAGACAAAACACAGCCAGAAACCCTAACCACCTTACCATATATCAAAGAAGTTTCAGAAATGACAGCCAGACTACTGAGACCCCTCGGAATCCTAGTAGCACACAAACCCGCCAACACTGTCAAACAAAAACTAACAAACTTAAAAGACCCAGTACAACCCATGGACAAAACCAACGTCATCTATAAAATTCCATGCAAGGACTGCCACAAACACTACGTAGGACAAACAGGAAGAAAGTTAGCCAACAGGATACATAAACACCAGCTAGCCACAAAAAGACACGACCCCCCTCTCCCTCACAGTCCTACACACGGATGAAAAAAACCACCATTTCGACTGGGACAACACATCTATGCTGGGACAGGCTAAGCAAAGACATGCCAGAGAATTCCTAGAGGCCTGGCACTCCATCCACAACGCCATAAACAAGCACATAGATCTAGATGCCATCTGTCAACCCCTCAGAAAACAAACAGGAAATGACATCACCACAAACCCCAGGAACCCCATCCAGGAGAAAGATCTAAATAGAAAGCAGAAGACAATAGCTTCGCTTCACTTGGAGGTCGCCACTGATGTTACCTAGCCCGGTAATGAATCGTCTGGATATCAAACCTATAGCTCAGTGAGCAAACCTACACCCTAAACCTCAACCTGAGCTACAAACCTTCACAAACCTTGCGATAAATGACAACATTGCATTCGCTTTCTTAGTCATGGATTCAACCTGCATGTTTACCTTTGGAGAATTCTCGACTAGCACTCCCAGATCCCTTTGTACTTTGGCTTTATGAATTTTCTCACCTTTAGAAAGTAGTCCATGCTTGTATTCTTTTTTCCAAAGTGCAAGACCTCACATTTGCTCACATCGAATTATGGACTTTATATTAATTTGTATTGTCTGGTGAGAGTAATTGAGCTGTACAGCCACTATCGGAGTGAGTACTGCTCATTGTAGGTCTTTTAGTGGTGGTGAGAGCAGTTTGAAGTGATGAATTACACATATAATGCACAATCCCAGCAATTTACTGGGATTAATCCAAAAAAAATTGCAGAAACACATCAATAACATTGTATGGGACAATAGTAAACTGAGGGGCAAGTGTAGCACTGACTAAACGTGATCATAATAAAACAAAACTTTGATACCGCAACAGTGAAAAGGCAATTAAAACAGAAGTGAAAATCACCAATGTGCTGAAAACTAATCTGTATGATATAACTAATATTCTGAATGGCTGCTTCCTTTAAGTGTTGATATGAGAAGATATAATTAACATTCGCTTTTCAAACAAAAGATTCCTGAGTAGAATCAATGGCTTTTTTTATAAATTAGAATGGAACTTTTAGATGGACTCAAACAAATAAATGATAAAGAATAGCTATCATTTTTGGTATGAGGGAGTCAGTAGCCATTAATAGGTACCAGTAGATAAGAAATGGCTGATGTGACTAAATACAAAGGGTAGCAAAATGGATGCGGCATCTACAGATCCATTTAATAAAATATGTAATAGTGTAAAATATTACACACTTTCACCCTCCCTTCAGTTCTTAATGGACTGAAATGTTAACTGTTTCCATCACCACAAATGTGGCCAAACATAGGGTCATAGATGTACAGCACAGAAACAGACCCTTCGGTCCAACTTGTTCATGTCGACCAGATATCCTAACCTAATCTAGTCCCATTTGCCAGTACTTCGCCCATATACCCATCCAGATGCCTTTCAAATTCTGTCATCGTACCAACCTCTACCACTTGCTCTGGCAGCTCATTCTATCTGTGTACGCTGATGTTTTCCAGCAGTTTTTCATTCTGTTGCAGATCTATTAGTGCTTCCATCCCAGGCAAAGTAGATGAATTGTTTTGTTAGGAATAAACTTGAGGACTGACTATACAATAACTGTTGAATAAACAGTAGTCAACTTGGAATCAGAAAAGGAATGTCCTGCCTTTGCTATCTTGACCCCACTTGACTGAAATGATAACACAAATGAACTGTTGAAAGCTTGACTTCATCAAAGTTAAAAATCACACAATACCAGGTTATAGTCCAACAGGTTTAATTGGAAGCACACTAGCTTTTGGAGCTCCACTCCTTCATCAGGTGGTTTGGCGCTCCGAAAGCTAGTGTGCTTCCAATTAAACCTGTTGGACTGTAACCAGGTGTTGTGTGATTTTTAACTTTGTACACCCCAGTCCAACACTGGCATCTCCAAATCATGACCTCATCAAGGATAAGTAGGGATACACAATATGTGCCTACCTAACCAACAATGTCCTTATCCTGTAAACAATTAACACAAAAGGTTTTTGTGAAATGTGCATTGGTAAATTTGCAGAGGAAGATGAAATGGCGCTCCAAGTCAGTGTATGACACTCGTATAGCTGCAGTTGAAGTTGAACTCGACACATACAATTATTGCACAGCAGCAATTGATAAAAGTCAACAGAATGTTGAACTATCTAGATAAGATTGTAGAATACAAATCAGAGGTGATGGTGAGTAAACTTTGTCAAGCTCTGGCTAGACTTCAACTTTAATTAACATGCTGTCACCAAAACAAAAGACAAATTCCTGAGGCTGTGCAGAGAAAGTCCATTCAGCTCGTCATCTGTACTGATGTACTGTATTGTGTTGTGAAGGAAGACTCAAGAACTGGGGCTTTGCATTCTTTTAAAATACAATTTAATCTTTTAATTGACGATGGACTGAACAGCTGTCTCCTTCCATGATTATTTTGTTTTCAACACATTTTAGTGGGTTATCAGTTTGAGCACTTGTCCATGGATCACTCAATATGTAATGGTCTATTCCCTGATTTAAGTATCAGGCAATGATCATCTCCCACAAGATTTGGGATTAGGTGTATGGGATGTAATTAAAAATAATGTATTACGGTGGTTATTTTGGGGGAGGGTGGAGTGTGTAGTTGTCACTCGCCATAAGAGGAAAAGTTACTGATCAGCCTTTAGACCCATTAGTTTCCTTTGTATTTTTTTTCTTTCCTGATAATTACTGTGTTTATTCCCCACAGCCCCTTCCTCACTTATAACATTCCAAAAATCCTTGGTATCCTGTGCCAAGAAGGCTGATTTGTTTATTTGATTTTATCATTTGTTGTAGATGTGTTGGTTGCATGGCAGGATCTCTTAATAGTTGTCATCCTGTGTGGTGATGGTTGATTGATTGATTGATTGATTGATTGATTGATTATATATCGATTTGATAAATTGATTTCTTTGCGGTTGCTAATTACAATGCCTTATGAACTAGGCCCAAGATTCTATAATTCAAAACCGATGTTTTCATGAGAAATTCTCAAACACTTATTAACTGTCTCTATGCTGATTGTTTGTGCTCTTTTACTACTTTCTTCCTTCTTTCCAACAATGTGACATACCCATTGGCTCGGTGGTGAATGTGTGGGAAGGAAGAACTACGCGGGTCTGTCTCCTTGACATAAGAGCTGCCCACAAAGGGTAATCATAACTTAAGAGGGGTAGCACATATTAAATATAACTATCCAAAAATCTTGACAAGCTGCTTTACATTTAATGGTAGTAAGTATTAAGATGCTGTTAGTGCAATCTGCGAGACCATTCAACTGATTATAGGAGTCAAGAGAAATATATTGACAAGTTGGTAAACTTTAGGACTGGGCTACCAGACAAACTGGAGAAGCCTGATCTTCGGGGTTTTAAGTTAAGGTATTTACAATGATAGAGGCTGAGAACAAGGTTTCTGCTCTTCAGTCTTCATCGTATTTATTAATTTCAGCTCTGAACTCGGAAAGCCCAATAGTCAGTGAGTTTCAGTAAAGTTGTAGCTGAATTTACTATTTTCTCATGTAAGTAGAAGTTTTATGCACAAATGCCAAATATTAAATTCAAGAAATGATGAATGAGTGTGCCTATATTAAAAACTAAAATTTAGATCCATAAGTCAGTATTGCAAGCAATAACTTTGAATAACTTGCGTTTTTCAACTTGAATGCCTCTTCCCATGTCCCCCATTTTGTTCTCTGTCATTCCTAAGCTTTTTAAAAATTCCAGTCTCTAGCACCAAAACTATGGTAGTAGTTGTGCTTCTCCAACATTTAATATTTTAACATTGGAGCATTGAATTAATCTGTTTTGCTAAAGAGTTTTTGTAGCTTGGGAAACCTGCAATCTGCTGCATGTCTTTGAGAATCTGCCTTTTAAACTCTTCATGTTATATGAGAGAGACAGTCTGTGGGGTTTCTGCAATCTTCAGAAAGTTTTTGTAGAAAATTTACAGAAAAAAAACTGTGACATCAAGTGGAGGAAATGCACGATGGTTTTCACTTATTTTCTCATTGTATTGTGCCTCATCAATTTGAGATGAGAAGTCACAAAATCATTGGGTCCTCTTGCAGTTAATCTTTTGTTTTCCCATGAAATCTTTTCAGAGTAATAATTATGGAAATTGAATCTTCTTTGAATACTGTTGAATTGCGTTATACAAGCTAAACTGCTTTGCTCCCATGATTTTGAATTTCTCCTGGACTATCACTATGTTTTTAGGTTTCGTTTTAGGCAGTATGAACTCCAGTTCACAGTTGAGCACCAACCACATCATGTCTGATGTGAAACAGGCCCATTCTAAAGCTTAGTACTACGTTTCTCCCCAAGGTTGTCTGATACTTTACAAAAAAAATGCCGTTTCTTTGTTCACCTCTTCATATGTCACAGATTGAATGGCGCTTTCAGTATATGGGTGCTAAATGCACTCTTTGTTGCACTGTAGACAGAACAAAGCCTTTTCGCAAGTCTAGACAGCTGTTTGTCTCATCCTTGAACTTTGGTAAACCTATTTCAAACAGTGAATTGCAGACTGGTTAGTGGAGTGCATTTTACATTGTTTTATTAATTTGGCATAGAGACAACATTCTGGGAATATCAGAGGTCATTCTGTTAGAGCAGTGACTGCATTTTTAGCAATATCAAGGGTGCAACATTAGAAGACACCTACAAAGCTGCTGCTTGATAATATCAAATTTGAGCTTCAAAAATCTTAAAAACATCAAATTCACAGCTCAGATCATCTGAAAAACCTAGATCCTTTTTATCTTAAATGTGCTACAGAGTTATAATCCATGTGAGAGAAAAGCAACTTGTCTACCTGAAGAAAGTTTTCATCTGCATAACTAGCAAAAAAAGCTAATTTAAATAATTTAAAGATATGAATACATTTTGTATGTTTAAAATATTTTCTCGAGCCAAAACTGAAAGGAAAACATATCAAACTTGATTTCAACAAGCTATGTAAATTGCCAAGGAACAGGTATAGACCATTCAGACTCCTATTGCCATACCCAAGCCCATTCAGTCTCATCAGAGCTGATCTATATCTTGACTCAGTTTACGTGACTTCATTTGCGATTTTTGAGAAGATTTGTAGCTCAGGTTGAGGGTCAGCTTGTAAGTTTGTCCACTGAGCTGGCAGGTTTGTTATCAGACGTTTTGTCACCATGCTAGGTAACATTATCAGTGAGCATCCGGTGAAGTGCTGGTGTTCTGTCCCGCTTTCTGTTTATGTGTCTTGGTCTGTTAAAGGTGGGTGATATCATTTCCGATTCTTTTCCTCAGAGGTTGGTAAATGGGGTCCAAATCGATGTGGTCATTGATAGAGTTCTGGTTTGAATGCTGGCCTCTAGGAATTCCCATACATGTCTCCGTTTAGCCTGCCCCTGGATGGATGCGTTGTCCCAGTCGAAGTGGCGTCCTTCTTCATCTGTATGTAAGGATAATAGTGATCGTGGATCATGTCCTTTGGTGGCTAGTTGGTGTTTATGTATCCTGGTGGCTAGTTTTCTGCCTGTCTGTCCAATGTAGTATTTGTTGCAGTCTGTGCATGGTATTTTGTAGATGACATTTGAATGCACAAACTGTAACAAACACTACATCGGGCAGACAGGCAGAAAACTAGCCACCAGGATACATAAACACCAACTAGCCACCAAAAGACATGATCCACGATCACTATTATCCTTACATACAGATGAAGAAGGACACCACTTCGACTGGGACAACGCATCCATCCAGGGGCAGGCTAAACGGAGACATGTATGGGAATTCCTAGAGGCCAGCATTCAAACCAGAACTCTATCAATGACCACATCGATTTGGACCCCATTTCCCAACCTCTGAGGAAAAGAATCGGAAATGATATCACCCACCTTTAACAGACCAAGACACACAAATAGAAAGCGGGACAGAACACCAGCACTTCACCGGATGCTCACTGATAATGTTACCTAGCATGGTGACAAAACGTCTGATGACAAACCTGCCAGGTCAGAGAGCAAACTTACAAGGTGACTTGTTTCCATATTCTTTAATACGGTTGCTCAAAAATCTTATCAACGTCTGTGTTGAATGTTTTATTTGTTCAAATCTAAATATCCTTTTGGGAAGAAGGAAGCTCCAAATTGCTTTCATTCCTTGTATGAAGGGCTTCCTGAAGTTACCCTTAAAAGTCTCGTTTGAATTTTAAGGTTATGCTTCCCTATACCGCACATTCTGTCAGTGGGAATAGTTTATTTCTAATGATTCTATCAACATTTTTTTAATCACCATTGAAAACCTCAATTAGATGATCTCTTGCTGTTGTGCACTTCAAGTGCAATACAGACCTTGTCCATACTTGTCCTTATAATTGAAACCCTTTAGGCTTGTACCATTCTGATGAACCTACATTGCTACATCCTTTAAGATCATTGTATTTGCCTTAAATTGCATGACCTAGATCTTACTCTCACATAATTGTAACATAGCGTCCACGCCTTTGTACTCCTGCTTCCTTGAAATTATCTAGGAGAAAGTGAGGACTGCAGATGCTGGAGATCAGAGTTGAAAAAGTGTTGCTGGAAAAGCGCAGCAGGTCAGGCAGCATCCAAAGAGCAGGAGAATCGACATTTCGGGCATGAGCCCTTCCTGAAGAAGGGCTCATGCCCGAAATGTCGATTCTCCTGCTCCTTGGATGCTGCCTGACCTGTTGCGCTTTTTCAGCTCCTTGAAATTATGGCTAACATTTCTTTAGCTATTTTAATTAATTTTACCTGTCCATGATACCAGATTGAACATAATAGTATAAAGGCTATTAGGTTCAATAAACCTGCGCTGGTTTGGTAAGCTTGCTGTACTTACTTTCTCATCTATTCTGCCTAAAAAGATCCTAGTTAACTAAATTATTTTTAACTTTACAATTTAAAAGCCTGTGAAAACATACTTTTCCCGTTACTCCTCACTTATTATACTTTAATTTGTTTGAATTTTAACGGAACTTTCTCTGTAAGTGTGCACTTTTCCACGTTAAACATTTTCCACAATTAACCTGGCCAATTCTGTCATAACCTTGAAAACTATAATTGGACTATCTCAGTCAGTCTTTACAGTTTACTTTACAAATCCGTGTATTGCTTTTAAAAAGGAAACCAGCAGACTCCTATGAAAATTCCACTCAGACTTTCCTTAAAAACATCCTTTGTTACTTGATCTTTGCCATTCCCTTTGGCCTTGCACTACCAACCTTTCTGTCATTTTTTAACCCTCTCTTCCATCCTCTTTCAGATTAGATTAGATTACTTACAGTGTGGAAACAGGCCCTTCGGCCCAACAAGTCCACACCGACCCGCCAAAGCGCAACCCACCCATACCCCTACATTTACCCCTTACCTAACACTGCGTGCAATTTAGCATGGCCAATTCACCTAACCCGCACATCTTTGGACTGTGGGAGGAAACCGGAGCACCCGGAGGAAACCCACGCAGACACGGGGAGAACGTGCAAACTCCACACAGTCAGTCGCCTGAGGCAGGAATTGAACCCAGGTCTCTGGCGCTGTGAGGCAGCAGTGCTAACCACTGTGCCACCGTGATCTTCCATTTTTGCTCTGTCCCCCATTCTTCTAACCTTTCACCTGTTTAAAGTCTACTGCATTTCTGACTTCTGCTAATTACAATGAAATGTCTCTGACCTGAATTGTTAATTTTGTTCCCATAAATGCTGCCAGATGTGCTGAATAATTCTATTTTATCTGATTTTATTTCAAATTTCTTGCTTCCACAATAATTTTCCATTTTCTGTTTTGTTATTTCAGATTCAGCAACCTTCGTATTTTACCCATTCCTTGTAAACTATATCCCTTAAACCTAGAATCATCCTTGTAGTTTAGATGTACATAGTCAAGGTTATGATTGATAGTGACGTAGAAAATAGCAACAAAAGTCAGCCATTTGCCCATTTAGCTCACTCCACCAAACATCGTGAACATGGCTGGTCCTCTATCTCAGTTCCGTAGTTTCACTTTCTCCCTAACTCTTGACACCTTTAACTTCTAGAAATCTATCAACTTCTTCCTTAAATATATTGAGTGACTTTGCCTCAAAGTCCTTCTGTGGCAGAGAATTCCATATGGTCACCACACTCTTGAGTGAGACAATTTCTCCTCATCTCAGTCTGAAATGGCTTACCTGAATGAACAGAGCCATGTACAGTGCATTGAAAAAAGTAGTATCTCTACACCTTGTTTGCAACTTTCTCTTTCCCTAGCAGTAAAGTATAATTTCATAAATTGTCCATAATAATTCCTGTACCTCAGTAAAGTTATCACTTCAGTGTCTCCTTAGAGGTTTCTTGGTCTTTATCTTTCTCCTTGATCTAGTATATAAATATTATCTTGGTAGGAAAAATCAGATTCATAATATCCTTCCATGTACTTTTTGCCTGGGTGTTATTTAATATAGTGCCTCATTGTGTCTCCTGGCTCCTTGGTTCACACATTTATTCAGGGGAGATCGTATTTAATGCTTCTCAATCCTAATGCTTACTCAATTTGGTTTCATCTATTGCTCTGGGTTATAGAGTTTAATTTCCATTTCCTTTGTGGTTCACCCTGCAGCTATGTTGGTTTTAATATGTTTGTCACTCAGTGTTCATTTAAAATAATTTATGTGCTATTGGCTTATTTCCAAAGCCCAATTCATGGATACTGACATTGAGCGTTTGGTCTCAATTTTGAACCCAGGATCCACTATGCATGGTGGGGTTTTGAAGCATGTGGGTCAATGCCTTGAAGACCAAGGGTAATTTATTAATAATATATATCAGACTACCATAGCATAGTTGGGAACCTGATTTAAGTTTGACAAGTGCCTTGAGGGTCATCAGGATTTTCCAGGAGATCTGTCAGTGAAAAGGAAGTGAGTATGCCAATTCATATTGTTTTTACAACACTTTTGGGCCAAGGAAAGCAGGAGTACTCTCCCTGATGCTTGAAGGAAGCCTTTGGCTTCTCTTCTGCCCATTTGTTTTGTTGCAGAGTTTTCCTCTTCTCTGATCTCTGAAACTCAGCCTTCATCTGTTGAGCCCATTTGTCGTCAACTTCTTCCCTTCCCCCAACCCCTCAAGATTTCCTCCCTCCGATATCAGCATGCATCTTCTTCCATACTCCTGACTTCTCTCCAAGTTAAAATTTCACAGGATCTCTGTGCCCCAGCCTTGAGCACATCATGATTATTTTTTGCCGTCCCTGCAAGTGTTGGAACATGTATCAACTGGCATTGTACTGAAAGGTTGGAGACTGCAGCTGATATACCTGTCTACCAGAATTTGACATTGTGTCGAATCCTTAGGAGTAACCGCATATATTTGATAGTATTCTTCTATATGATTGTATTTTTATGTTGCATTTGTATTGATGCATTGCTTATTAAATGGGAAAAAAAAGGAAAACAGTAAAAAGGTTACTGAAAAGTATCTTTTTAAGTTTGCCATACAACTCACTTCAGTATTTTATGACATTCTATATTTAAAAAAAAAACTGGGCTAAATATTTAAAAGATTAATTTAAATTTAAAATCCTATGGTTTGTATACCTAAATGCATTTTTAAAGCTTATTATTTCACTGGAAAATGAAATATGAGTGTTGGCATCCCAATTTTAAAACAGTGTGACAAACATTAAGGAATTGGGAATGTACTGAAATATGTAAAATCATTGGTGAATGCTTTGAGAATAATTCACTTGTAAAATGCTGATGTTTTAAAAAAAGAGTGGGGATAGGTTAAATTACGTATTTTAAACTTCTTTAGACTTGGTTATCATTGGGATATGTTGGGTCTTTAACCAAAACATGTAAAAAATGTTCTTGAAACTTGCTGTCTCCTTGCACTGTCTATTCGTGACAAGCCAGCTTCATTCACACACTCAAGTCAGTCATTGCTGGTGGCAGTCTCTGACTGAAAAAATCTGCAGTCTGATGTAAAATGCAGTGAACTGCTGATGGGACTTTGACAGAAATTAAACAGACAGAATTAAGTGGGGAGAAATAGGATTTTGGCACTGCCAATTCTTAGTTTGAATAATTTTTCTTAAAAGGCTAATGTTAATAACCTAACATCTGCATGCAATATTAATCAATCCATGCCATATTTTTCTTTGAAACACTTTTTTTCTTTTTTTTTGTCATGCACTGCAGGCAATTGAGCACTTCCACATGGCGACTGGCACAAACTCAAACCAAGGACAGGCAACTCATCACAGTTGATGAAAAATTGGTAAGGATTTTAAATTGCTACCATTTTGCTGCCTGCAGACTATGTCTGTTTAATAAAAGCCATTATTGTGTGTGTATACTTTGAGGAAAGACACAAAAGGAATTATTATCAATTTTTTTAAGGTCAGTTCTCTGAGTAACTGTAATTTTAATATTGTATATTGAGGCAAAACTCAAAATTTGAAACCTTATTGAAAACAATCATCAAACTTGTTCTTTGATCACTTACAAAGAAAGGTTAGGAGTATTACATAGATTATGCAGCAACTTTCATTAAGCCTTTGATTTTATTGTTAAAACTTCTGACAAGTTCAGGATGCTTCTATTGCATTTCTCTTCCTGTTCTATACTGTTGTAAATAATGAAAATGTAATAATTAAATGTAACTAATCAAAATATCTTCATCGCTCAAACCACAAGTTAAACATTTACCCATACTTACCATTTGACCCCTTCTCTTTTAGTCCGATGCCATTGTTTTCCAACACACAGCATTGTGGTTAAGTTGGTGGCACTCTTGCCTCTTTTACTAGGTTCTGGTTTAACTTCCACTCCAGAGCTTGAGTACAAAAATCAGATCTGTTAATCAAATGCTCTGTTGGAGGTGGATGGATGTAAAAGACCCGATGACATTATTTTGAAGGCGAGTAACAAACTTAGACTCTGTGACTTGGCAGATGTTTGGTCCTCTATCAACACCACAAAAACAGAATTATCAAATTTTAATGCTTGCAATGGTTGTTTACATGTCAAAACCGTGACTATTTTCCAAAAAAAAATTAACCTGATTATTTCCTTATATATTTGCTGTTACTATCCATTTTGTAGTGGCATTCCTTTATGTGATGTTTGTTGACTGAAACTAACATTGAAGGCTGAGGAGCCAATGAACAGCCCACTTGGTCTAGATTGATAACATAGAAGTGAGCAGGTCAATACTTGATGCAGGCATGATAACAAACCAAGAGACAATCTTTGTTCCAATGATAACTCAGTGATCATTTGACATGTCTTTTGGAACATTTTTCTTCCTGATTTGAATTTTGTGTGTATGTACACAAAGATAATATGGAATTGTGTTTATCTAATGTCTGTCTGTAACTTCACAATATTTCTAGTGACTAGCCGATTTAGTCAGCTGCAGCTGGAAGCAGATTGTCGTGTTTCTAGAATGCCATTTGTGGAACATAAATGTTTTTCTTTAGTTCAAGAATTTAGTTTAAAGTTCTAACCTGCAGTTTCAAAGCGAAATAGGCAGAGCTACACAAGTAGCAAAATAATGTAGTAAGCATTTATGCAGCTGTAAGTATAATCTGAACAAGGCCAGGCAGAACATATGAGACAACCTTTTTCTGTCGAAAGACGATAAATGCAATGAATAAAGGAAAATAACCTTGCCGTTAGCTATAAAAGTATAACTTATTCCAACTTTACCTCTGGTTGCTTTTCACTGGGCTTCCTGATGAATGTATTAGTAATAATTAAGATATAATGACAAATTAAGTCATGGAGAGTGGCATGGTGGCTCAGTGGTTAGAACTGCTGCCTTAGTGCCTGGTTCGATTCTATCCTTCGGCAACTGTCTGTGTGGAGTTTGCACATGCTCTATGTGCATTTGTAGGTTTCCTTCGGATGGTCAAGTTTCCTCCCACTGTCTAAAGATGTGCAGATTAGATGGATTGACTGTGCTAAATTGCCCCAAAGTGTCTAGAGATGTGTAGGCTGGATGGATTAGCCATGGAAAATACAGGATTACAAGGATAGAGTGGGGGAAGGTAGGGCGGTGGGGGAGATGCTGTAGGATGGTCAGTGTGGACCTAACTTGAAAGGGTTCAGAAAAGATTTACAAGGATGTTGCCAGGACTGGAAGATTTGAGCTATAGGGAGAAGCTGAACAGGCTAGGAGTGTTTTCCCTGGAGATTTGGAGGCTGAGGGATGACATTATAGAGGTTTGTAAAGTCATGAAGGGTATGGATAGGATAAATAGACAAAGTCTTTTCCCTGAGTTTGAGGAGTCCAGAACTAGAGGGCATAGGTTTAAAGTGAGAGGGTAAAGAAATAAAAGAGACCTAAGGGGCAACTTTTTCACGCAGAGGGTGGTACGTGTATGGAATGAGCTGCCAGAGGAAGTGGTGGAGTCTGGTACAATTACAGCATTTAAGAGGCATTTGGATGGCTATATGAATAGGAAGGGTTTGGAGGGATATGGGCCGGGTGCTGGCAGGTGGGACTAGATTGGGTTGGGATATTTGGTCGGCATGGACTGGTTGGACCGAAGGGTCTGTTTCCATGCTGTACATCTCTATGACTCTATGATTCTATGATCTGATGGGCTGAATAGCCTACTTATACTCTAAAGAGATTCTGTGATTTCAGGGAAAAATTGGCAATCCTATATTTTTTCCACTGATTTGAATGCTGTTGAAATTTGCACGCTGCCAGCCTGAAAATTTTTGTCAATTAATTTTGCAAACCAAACTAAGGAAAGAAAATGTATTAACGAAATAAAGCTGTTGCTTTTTTTAATCTATAATGTTTCACATCTGTACTGTACTTCAGATATTCACAGTGGGATAGAAGGAATGTGTTTTTTAAAGCTCCATAACACTATTATTTTAATGCTTGTTTTCACGATTGTTCATAAAAATAATGAGCTCCTAAGAAGAAAAAGAATTCCATGTCGCTTTCAAAGTAATTTAATTTTAATATCCTAAAGTACAGTGTGGAAGTACACCGTAGGTATAATGTGTTTAATGCCTAGTGGTGATGTATACTCTGCACCCCAGTGCCAACATGCAAGCCATGCTACAGTTACTCTGTGATGATGATCCAACTATTTTTTGCAATTCTAATTTCTATTGTTATAATGTAGATATAATTTCAAATATGAGGGCTATTGGTCAATACATTCCTCTAACTCTTTTTAACACTTTGCAACTCACTGTATTGGAATGTAGCTATTTAACACCTCCAATTTTGGTGTCATTTGCAGATTTACTAACTGTACCTCTTATGCTCACATCCAATAAATGACAAAAAGTAGTGGATCCAGCACTGATTCTTCTGGCACTGGTCACTGGCCTCCAGTCTGAAAAAACAACCCTGCACCACAACTCTGCCTTCTACATTTGAGCCAGTTCTGTATCCAAATGGCTGGTTCTCCCTTTATTCCATGAGCTCTAACCATGCTAACCAGTCTCCCATGGAAAACCTTGTTGAACACCTTACTGAAATTCATATAGATCACATCTACCGTTCTGCCCTCATCAATCTCTTTGTTATTTCTTCAGAAAACTCAATCAAGTTACTGAGACATGATTTCCCATGCACAAAGCTATGTCCTTCCCTTTCCAAATACATGTATGTCCTGTCCCTCAGGATTCCCTCCAACAACTTGCACACCACCAGCATCAAACGCACTGGTCTATTGTTCCCTGGCTTGTCCTTACCACCCTTCTTAAAAAGTGGCACCACATTAGCCAACCTCCAGTCTTCCAGCACCTCACCTGTGACTATGAAGACACAAATATCTCAGCAAGGAGCCCAGCAATCACTTCCCTAGCTTCCCACAGAGTTCTAGCGTACACCTGATCAGATCCTGGGGAGTTATCCACTTTTATGCATTTCAAGATATCCAGCACTTCCTCCTCTGTAATATGGACATTTTACAAGGTGTCACCATCTATTTCCCTACAGTCTATGTCTTCCATGTCCTTTTCCACAGTAAACACTGAGGTAAAATACTCGTTTAGTATATCTCCTCCATCTCCTGCAGCTTCACACAAAGGTTGCCTTGCTGATCTTTGAAAGGCCCTACTCTCTCCCTAGTTACCCTTTTGTCTTTAAGGTGCTTGTAAAAATCCTTTGGATTCTCCTTTAATTTTACTTACCAAAGCTATCTTATGTCCCCTTTTTGCCCTCCTAATTTCCCTCTTAAGTATACTCCTACTGTCTTTATGCTCTTCTAAGGATTGATTTGATCTATCTTGTCTATATCTGATATGTGCTTCCTTCTTTTTCTTAATCAAACCCTCAATTTCATTAGTCAACAAGCATTCCTTACACCTACCAGCCTCTCTTTTCACCCTAACAGGAATATACTGTCTCTGGACTCATTATCTCATTTCTGAAGGCTTCCCATTTTCCAGTCAGGTCAGGCAGCATCCAAGAAACAGGAAATGTCGAATTTCCTGTTCCTTGGATGCTACCTGACCTGCTGCCGTTTAACCAGCAACACATTTTCAGCTCTGATCTCCAGCATCTGCAGACCTCACTTTCTCCTCCCATTTTCCAGTCATCCCTTTACCTGCTAACATCTACCCCCAATCAGCTTCTCTAAGGTCTTTCCTAATACCATCAAAGTTAGCCTTCCTCCAATTTAGAACTTCAACTTTTAGATCATTAAATTTGTCTTGCATAACCTACCTCAAAATCTACACTGACTCTGATCAACTAACTATTTTAAACTTGTTCAGTTACTCAATCCTTCATTATAGCCACTTCCCATCAACAGGTGTTGGGTTAACTAATTTATAATTCTCAGGTTTCCTCTTTGATCTTTTTTAAAAAGTGGAGTGACATGTACAATTTTGAGAGAACACTAGAGGATTATAATTTCATCAGCTGCATTGTTGAGAACTACTTATTTTAAAACCCTGAAAAAGAAACCATCTGATCAGAGGCATTTATAACAGTTTAGTGCAATTATTTTCCTCACTAGTGTTGTTTTGCAAATGTTTGTTTTTAAGACCATAAGACATAGGAGTGGAAGTAAGGCCCATCGAGTCCACTCCGCCATTCCATCATGGCTGATGGGCATTTCAACTCCACTTACCCGCATTCTCCCCGTAGCCCTTAATTCCTCGAGACAACAAGAATCTATCAATCTCTACCTTGAAGACATTTAGCGTCCCGGCCTCCACTGCACCCTGTGGCAATGAATTCCACAGGCCCACCACTCTCTAGCTGAAGAAATGTCTCCGCATTTCTGTTCTGAATTGCCCCCCCCTCTAATTTTAAGGCTGTGTCCACGGGTCCTAGTCTCCTCGCCTAACGGAAACAATTTCCTAGCGTCCACCCTTTCCAAGCCATGTATTATCTTGTACGTCTCTATTAAGTCTTCCCTTAATCTTCTAAACTCCAATGAATACAATCCCAGGATCCTCAGCCGTTCCTCATATGTTAGACCTACCATTCCAGGGATCATCCATGTGAATCTCCGCTGGACACGTTCCAGTGCCAGTATGTCCTTCCTGAGGTGTGGGGACCAAAACTGGACACGGTACTCCAAATGGGGCCTAACCAGAGCTTTATAAAGTCTCAGTAGCACATCTCTGCTTTTATATTCCAACCCTCTTGAGATAGGTGACAACATTGCATTCGCTTTCTTAATCACGGACTCAACCTGCATGTTTACCTTTCGAGAATCCTCGACTAGCACTCCCAGATCCCTTTGTACTTTGGCTTTACGAATTTTCTCACCGTTTAGAAAGTAGTCTATGCTTTTATTCTTTTTGCCAAAGTGCAAGACCTCGCATTTGCTCACGTTGAATTCCATCAGCCATTTCCTGGACCACTCTCCCAAACTGTCTAGATCCTTCTGTAGCCTCCCCACTTCCTCAGTACTACCTGCCTGTCCACCGAACTTCGTATCATCTGCAAACTTCGCTAGAATGCCCCCAGTCCCTTCATCCAGATCATTTATATATAATGCGAACAGCTGTGGCCCCAACACTGAATCCTGCGGGACCCCGCTCGTCACCGGCTGCCATTCCGAAAAAGAACCTTTTATCCCAACTCTCTGCCTTCTATCGGACAGCCAATCCTCAATCCATCCCAGTAGCTCACCTCGAACACCATGGGCCCTCACCTTGCTCAGCAGCCTCCCGTGTGGCACCTTATCAAAGGCCTTTTGGAAGTCTAGATAGACCACATCCACTGGGTTTCCCTGGTCTAACCTACTTGTCACCTGTTCAAAGAATTTAAGAGGTGACAAGTAGGTTAGACCAGGGAAACCCAGTGGATGTGGTCTATCTAGACTTCCAAAAGGTCTTTGATAAGGTGCCACACGGGAGGCTGCTGAGCAAGGTGAGGGCCCATGGTGTTTAGCAGGTTTTTAGCAGGTTCCCGTTCATGATTCAATATTAGGTTCCATGGGATGTCTAAAATGCTATCCTCTTCCTTCACTGCAAATTCTGATACAAAATAATTATTCAAGAATGTTACTTTCTGAAGAACAAGGGAGTCGAAGGATATGGGGTTAGGTGGCAAAATGGTTATGACACCACAATCCGATCAACTATGATATTATTAACTGGGAGCAGGCTTAAAGGGACCAAATGGCTTTTCATGCTCCCAATTTGTTTGCTGGTATATCTTTACTTACATTGAATATATTATCACATCTGTTGTCATGTGACTTTTGACAATCTTTTTATTTACACGATAACTCTAAGACATCATGTATATTTATACTTTTGTGCTCCTTTTCTGTAGCTCTTCCTGCTTGTTCTGACAACATTTGTTGGTTTTTCTGTCTCTTCCATGCATCAAGATTTCAGTTAAAAATCGCCTAACATCAGGTTATAGTCCAACAGGTTTGTTTGGAAGCATGAGCTTTCGGAGCGCTGCTCCTTCTTCAGGTGGTTGTGGAGGTTAAGATCATGCTTGCAGTATTTACAACCAAAGAAATCAAGTGTCATGGAGATGTGATACAGTAAACAATCTTAGATTAAAACTTGCATCTTTTATAATGGGATATGCTGGTTTCTGTTCTTTGATATGTAAATCCCAGAGCTACTTTTAAATTACATTCACAAGATGGCATCTCTAAGTTATCAACACTTCATTTTGTCTTTTTGCCTTTTATATACTTTTCCATTTAATTTTATCTCATCTTTTATAAGCCACATAAAATGTAAGTGAACTGAAACTTGTATTAATAGAAAGTGATAAATGGTGATTAAAGGAATGCCATATTATTCTTGGTTTCACTCCTCTAATGATATTGTTTTCATTTGATTAATGTAAAATTATCAAGGTGTAAGTTCATCTGTCAGTTAATTTGTAATGATCAATAAATTAACAAAAACATTATGTAACTAAATAATATTTTTCACATGCTGTTGAGAATATTTACATGCTAACATATCCAAATGGTATTAAAGTATGATAACTGTAAGGAGATTAACTGATCAGATCAGAAAGCTAATTGATTTGACTATGTTTACATAGGGTAAAGTAGCCAGAGGTAAGTTATGAGACTTCTGAACTCAATCACAAGTTATTTGGTGTATAAACTGATTGAACTTTGAAAACTATAAATGGTTCTGGTCTGGTTCTTTCACGACTGTCTGTAGTCAAATAGTGCATCTTGAAATAAGGCATGCCAGACTGTTTACATGGCAAGCTAAAGAAGAATGCAGGAAACTGTAGAAGAATAACTATTAATCCAGATCACAGTCAAGTATTTAATTGTTATCAAGAACAATGGTTTAATATTTCCAGAAAAAATCCACAATGAAATTAAAATTCTTCAGCAAACATGGTGTATATGTTCATAATTGTTATATTCCATGCAGCAAGCACATTTAATGGACATCTTCAGAAAGCAGGTTTCTTGTGAAAATAAAACCCGAGTAGATTCTCTTGTGGAATTCAAATTTATCAAAAACTAGGCACTCATCTGTATGGAAATGTTTTTCTATCTTCTTACTCCTCCAATTTCTGAATGTTGAACAAGCTGAAGAGGGGAAAATAACTTGAATTCTGGAATATCAATCTTCGTATCTTGTCACTTTTGAGCCAGCAGCATTGATTTAAGTCCCAATGCAAAAACTTGAGCATGCAAGCTATGGTTTGCAGTTCTGTGAAAATGCTGCACTGTTCATGGTCAGATGTTAATTTGAAACTATATTAGCTGTTGCTGTCCAGAAAGCCCAGCAGTGAAGGATAAAATTGGACATTGCAGCTAAACTCAAATCCGGATTCCTAACTATTCCAACTAATAATATAAAGCAATGCCATATGATTCTTGGTTTCACTCCTCGAATGATATTGTTTTCATTTGATTAATGTAAAATAATCAGTGTGTAAATTCATCTGTCAGTTAATTTAGATTAGATTAGATTAGATTACTTACAGTGTGGAAACAGGCCCTTCGGCCCAACAAGTCCACACCGACCCGCCGAAGCGCAAACCACCCAGACCCCTACATTTACCCCTACCCTAACACTACGGGCAATTTAGCATGGCCAATTCACCTGACCCGTACATATTTGGACTGTGGGAGGAAACCGGAGCACCCGGAGGAAACCCACGCAGACACGGGTGAACGTGCAAACTCCACACAGTCGGTCGCCTGAGTCGGGAACTGAACCCGGGTCTCAGGCGCTGTGAGGCAGCAATGCTAACCACTGTGCCACCGCGCCGCCTAATGGTCAATGTAATGGTCAATAAACTAACAAAAAGATTATGTCACTAAATAATATTTTTAAAATTTGACCCAATTAAAAGATTGCTAACGAAGAGGCCCCCTGAATATGTTGTATCAAAACCTTTGTGGGAAAACTTGGACAAATTAAGGGACATTTCTATGGATGATGATGCACTCTGTTTCATATCACCCCTCTAAGTGCCTATCTGTCACAGAAAGTTGCAAGAAAAACCAGTAGCCATTGTGTATTCCCTCTCCAGGACCATCTGGATGCTACTGCAGCCCTTAGGAAAAGGAGAGGCAGATAGGGAGCCACATAACTGCCTACATTACATTAGTTGGACATGATGATAGAACCTGTGGCCAGGCCCACGAGGAATCCTCCAATCTGCCTGGTTCCCACAATACAGGGTAAATCTGGAACATGGGATTGAATTGGAGCCAGAAATAGAGGAACACATACCTCAGTTAACAATAGAGTCATAGAGATGTATAATGCAACTTCACACATTCCACTTATGTTGATGTGAAGTGCTGACTACTCCAACAAATTACAGATGGTCCCTGAACTGATGAATCTGATTTTACAGTCCATTGATCAGGACAGCTGTGTGCGTCTCCCTCCATTGCAAGTCCCTGGTGAGCAAAGGATTTACTCAAATGAGAGAGTCTTTCACCAGGGATTTTTATCTCCTCCAGATAGCAGGATTTCAAGTTGAGTTTTCAAGAGTTGAGATAGCGACAGAAATCATGGGCCCTAATGCTCTTCCTGGCCTGGACACCTGGCCCAAGCGCAATCGGCCCATAAAGCCCTCAACCTTGGTTATTGAATCCTGGAAAGAGCAACCCATACAAGAAACTCCTTTGTCCAGAGCGAAGTGATGCATCAGGGATTTCCAAGAGATGACTCAAGTTGTTGAGCCAGAGCATCTGCAGACAAATCTGGGGCATCGGACAGATGAGAAATTCCATCCTAGACAGAGGTCAGCTTAGACTGGCATGCTCACATGTCTGAGTCATTTCAAATGTGAACAGGTCCAAGTTCTGCAACTATAGAATGACAGTCACAGAATCATTACAGTTCAAAAGAAAGCCATTTAACCCATCATATCTGCACTGGCTCTCTGAATAAACAGTTCATTGAGTACCTTTGTTTTACTATCTCCTAGCAACTCTGCACATTGTTCCTTTTCATTTCAGCCTGATTCCCTTTTCAATGCCTCAATTAAACCTGTCTCAGGCAATGCATTTCAGAACTTAACTACTGGATGTGTGGAAAAACTTTTTTTTTCTATCATTTGCTCTTTTTGTCTTTGCTTTGGCTTCTTTAGCCAAATGCTCTAAATCACTGCCTCCTTTCTTGATCCTTTCAAAAATGAGAAGTTTCTTCTTATCTACATGGCCCAGATCCCTCATGAGTTCGAAAACCTCGATTAAAACCTCCAAGGAAAATGGTCAATATTTTCCAGTCTGTCTTCAAGTTTGTTTCCAGGAATGAAGAATTTCATTCTTGCAAATCTTTACTGCTCCTAATGTGTGACACCCACAGTTGGATGCAGCATTCCAGCTGAGGCCAGAATAGTTCCTATATAAGTTCAATATACCCACCTTTGTTGTATACTCTGTACCACTGCTGTTAAAGCTGAAAATTCTCTGTTTTGTTTCCACTCTCTCAACTGTCTTGCTACCTCCAATGACCTAGGCTCATATGCACTGAGGTTTCTCTGGTCCTCTACTCGCTTTGGATTGTCTATCTAATTTCTTTCTACCAAATGAATCACTTCAAATAGCTCCACATTGAACTTCACTGACTACCTATCCACCCATTTCATCAAATAGTGTAGAACATTAAAAGGACATAAACAATCTTCCTCAAAATTCACAATGCTTCAAAATTCTCTATCACCCTTATTGAGTCTTGCTATTAACAGTGAACATTAATCTACTCCACTTATATTACTCCTCTACTACCATTAGCTTTTGCCTTGTACTCTTATCACCCCTTACCATCTGTTCCACTTGCTTTTCCTTCTCCTGTTCCATCCCTTTTCAACAGAATACAATACTTCTTATATCTCAGCCTACTTTAGTTCCAAAGAACAATATTATTGCACTTGACACTCCACAGATGCTGCTAGACCTACTGAGTTTCTACAGCAATTTCTGTTCATATTTCTGATCTCCAACATCCATAATAGTTGCTTCTGTTGAGCCATTCAGCACTTTTCCCCAATCCTGACTTTTTGAGGACAACCTAAAATAACAACCTTCATCCTCTGCACACATTGCTTCATCATCTTGATGGGTTTGTATTTCTTTGATGCTGGGTGCCGATTTAAGTCTGAGCTGAGGAATTTCTTCACTTAGAGCATTGCTAATTGTTGTGGTTCTGTTCGCCGAGCTGGAAGTTTTTGTTGCAAACGTTTCGTCCCATGGCTAGGTGACATCATCAGTGCTTTGGAGCCTCCTGCGAAGCGCTTCTTTGATGTTTCTTTTGGTATTTATAGTGGTCTGTCCTTGCCGCTTCCGGTTGTCAGTTTCAGCTGTCCGCTGTAGTGGTTGGTATATTGGGTCCAGGTCGATGTGTTTGTTGATGGAGTTTGTGGATGAATGCCATGCCTCTAGGAATTCCCTGGCTGTTCTCTGTCTGGCTTGCCCTATGATAGTGGTGTTGTCCCAGTCGAATTCATGTTGCTTGTTGTCTGTGTGTGTGGCTACTAGGGATAGCTGGTTGTGGCGTTTCGTGGCTAGTTGATGTTCATGTATGCGGATTGTTAGCTGTCTTCCTGTTTGTCCTATATAGTGTTTTGTGCAGTCCTTGCATGGTATTTTGTACACTACATTAGTTTTGCTCATGTTGGGTATCGGGTCCTTCGTTCTAGTGAGTTGTCTGAGCGTGGATGTTGGCTTGTGTGCTGTTATGAGTCCTAAGGGACGCAGTAGTCTGGCTGTCAGTTCAGAAACGCTCCTGATGTATGGTAGTGTGGCTAGTCCTTTGGGTTGTGGCATGTCCTCGTTCCGTGGTCTATCTCTTAGGCATCTGTTGATGAAGTTGCGCGGGTATCCGTTTTTGGCGAATACCTTGTATAGGTGTTCCTCCTCTTCTTTTTGCAGTTCTGGTGTGCTGCAGTGTGTTGTGGCCCTTTTGAATAGTGTCCTGATGCAGCTTCGTTTGTGTGTGTTGGGGTGGTTACTCTCATAGTTTAGGACTTGGTATGTGTGAGTTGCTTTCCTGTATACCCTTGTGGTGAATTCTCCGTTCGGTGTTCTCTGTACTATCACGTCTAGGAATGGGAGTTGGCTATCCTTTTCTTCTTCTCTTGTGAATCGGATTCCTGTGAGTGTGGCGTTGATGATCCGGTGTGTTTTTTCTATTTCCGTGTTTTTAATGATTACAAATGTGTCATTGACATATCTGACCCAGAGTTTGGGTTGAATTTGTGGTAGGGCTGTTTGTTCTAACCTTTGCATAACTGCCTCTGCTATGAGTCCCGAGATTGGTGATCCCATGGGTGTTCCGTTGATTTGTTCGTATATCTGGTTGTTGAATGTGAAGTGTGTAGTGAGGCACAAGTCCAGTAGTTTAAGTATGCCGTCTTTGTTGATAGGTTCCGTGTCCTGTTTTCTGTTCTGTATGTCCAGTAGGTTGGCTATTGTTTCTCTGGCTAGGGTTTTGTCAATCGAAGTGAACAGTGCCGTCACGTCGAATGAGATCATGGTTTCTTCTTTGTCTATGTGTATATTTCTGATGATGTCCAAGAATTCCTGTGTTGATTGTATGGAGTGTTTGGATCCGCTGACCAGGTGTTTCAGTTTTTGTTGTAGTTCTTTGGCCAGTTTGTATGATGGTGTCCCTGGTAGTGATACTATGGGTCTGAGTGGGAGTCCTACCATGCAAGGACTGCACAAAACACTATATAGGACAAACAGGAAGACAGCTAACAATCCGCATACATGAACATAAACTAGCCATGAAATGCCACGACCAGCTATCCCTAGTAGCCACACACACAGACAACAAGCAACATGAATTCGACTGGGACAACACCACTATCATAGGGTAAGCCAGACAGAGAACAGCCAGGGAATTCCTAGAGGCATGGCATTCATCCACAAACTCCATCAACAAACACATCGACCTGGACCCAATATACCAACCACTACAGCGGACAGCTGAAACTGACAACCGGAAGCGGCAAGGACGGACCACTATAAATACCGGAAGAAACATCAAAGAAGCGCTTCGCAGGAGGCTCCAAAGCACTGATGATGTCACCTAGCCATGGGACGAAACGTTTGCAACAAGAACTTCCAGCTCGGCGAACAGAACCACAACAACGAGCACCCGAGCTACAAATCTTCGCACAAACCTTGAGCATTGCTAATCTTCCAAACTCCTTTGCCACAGAGTCCTTAGGTATACTTAAGGCTAAGAGAGAGAGACAATCAGTAGAGGAATCAGAGACTATGGAGAAAGGGAAGGAGAGTGGACATGAGGATTGTCAGATGATAGTGATCCAGTTGACTGGCATAGCAGGCTTGAAGGATCAAACAACCTACTCCTATTCCTTTTTCTAATGGTCTCTGTCACTAGACCACAACAGTTTTGTTTTTTCTGGTCTACCTTGTTTCTGGTGTATGAACTGTTCACCTCAAGCTTTACTGCAAACTCTCATTAAAGATGCACAAATCAACAAACTTCAGATGTGCTGCACCCACTCGGAACAAATCTAAAATGAAACCAGGACCATGTTTTTAACACACGATATACAAATGCAAATCTAAAGCAAAGCTATGCATTATTTCCCAACCTTAGAACCCATGTTTCCAAACATTGATAACATATTATGAACCTTTACTACAAAGTTCAAACTAACAGACTTCAGAGTTATAAATATAATGTTTCTGAAGTTTGTATTCAGTTAGGCTGGCCAGAGACAAAGACAAAAAGTTTGGAATGGGAACCTGATAATTCTTGGTCTGATCGGTAACAAGGCCACCAAGTATTGCTTGCGAAGAAAATTGGCATGCTTGGGCAAGCTGGGTTCTGCTTTCTGTTTTATTCACTCGCGGACATGGGCGTGGCTGTCTGGGTAAGCATTTACCCTGAATTGCCCATCCCTACTTGGCCTTGAGGAAGGTAATGTACTTGCTACTGTATTTGATTTCCTCATTGTGAAGGGTAGACTACAAATTTAATTGTCCTGTGTACAACTTGACTTGCTCCCATAAAGCCTGTATTTTGTGAACCCTAAGTATTCTGCTATCAGAATATCACAGATTTTGTTCTCTTCTTTACAAATTAATGACACTCCATGCTTGATAGCTGTTATCTTGATGATTCAACTAGTCCCCTATAATGCCATGTATAAACATTTGCGCAAATTGTATCAACTAATGTTGTCACAACTGTATTTATTACACAAATCCTTTGGAATTTTATTGCGTACATCACTATGTAACTAGTTGTCAAAGAGCTATCACTAAGAAATAGCTTAAAAACGAGTGCATATCTTATTTGACAGAACCTTTGGTAATCTCATTTCCAAGCAGCATGTTGCCATTTTGTAATTTGTACAGTAACAGTTTTCTAATAGAAGCAAAGTTATCTTGTATGTGGGCATTGGAAAACAATGTGGGACAGTGTCATGTCGTAGTATTTAAATTGCCTTCCAAAGTAGGTAGACTCTGTGTTGATTCAAATATGAGCTGCAGCAGGCCATAGCAATTTATGCATAGGCACAGAGTCAACAAATAAGGGCAGATCCTTGATCCTTCACCTGGTAACGGTATAATCTTTTCACTCTGACTTGACAGTACTGTTGGCTATACATGGTGCTTTCCTTTTCTATGCTATTTTACAACTTTTCTGTTTCCTGGCCTCTGCCAGGTCAACATGTTTTATGTTCACAGTCATGGCTTCCACATATCCTTTAAATTGCAACTACATACATGGGATAGCTGCAGCTCGCCTCCTTAATGTGTGCCAAACCAATAATTGAATGGTAACCATTCCAACAGGGTGCTAATTGGTTGCCAGCATCATAGTTGTCTCAGCTATCCATCGTTGATGTGGAGCAAGATAGGGACTTTGAAAAAGATGGGTTCCATTTTTGTCAACTTGCATTGGCTATAAGTTGCTAAACTTTGCTTCATTTTCCATGTTGGACCCTTTCAATACGTCGGTCAGTATTCCTAATTTTAATACTTTCCTGTTGGCAAGATATCAAACTAGTGTGAATGGATATTTTTATTTAGGGAAACTGACTGTAATTTAATAATTTACTTATTGAACACAAAAAACATAGAAACAAATCCTTCAGTCCAACCATTCCACGCTGACCGTGTTCCCAAATTAAACTAGACCCACCCTCCAAACCTTTCCTATTCATGAACTTCTCTAAATGCCCTTTAAACATTTTCACTCTATCTGCATCAACCACTTTCTCTGGCAGTTAATTCCACGCACAAACCACTCTCTGAAGAAAACAATGTTGTCCCTCATGTCTTTTTTAAATCTTTCTCCTCTCATCTTAAAAATATACCCCTAGTTTTGAACTACCCCACTTTAGGGAAAATACCTGTGACAATAAGTAAATCATCACATTAGGACCCAGTCTGCCCTAATCCATGCTTCAATGTTACTAACTCTTTGATAATAATTGGGACCATAATAAAGGCCTATTTTATTCAGTAACTTGGGGGTCTTCGGATTCTTGTTCCTTTCCATTGCTACATTTGAACTTAATGTAACCAATGGACATGCTACTGTACTTGTTTTAATTTCTTACTAGATAGACTGGATAAATCCTTAGCAAAGCTTGTCTAAAATTTGCAATTTCGATCTCCTAATCAACACCAAACCCTTAGACAAAACATTTCAGTAAAAAGTTTGTTTATCTTGCAAATGTTATATATACTTGTGGCAGAGAAGGCAAATTGCTAAATATAATTCCACATACCAGTAATTAAGCCATGCAATTGGCCAAACATTTATATTAATAAATACAATCTCAACATAATATGGCTAATGCAGGTCTTTTACTAATTTTAGTTTTTAGATTCAGAAAGATTCCTCAGTTCTGCATTTTTCTTAAGTAATCCAGGATTTGCTTCCAATAGACAATAGGTGCAGGAGTAGGCCATTCTGCCCTTCGAGCCTGCACCACCATTCAATATGATCATGGCTGATCATCCTTAATCAGTATCCTGTTCCTGCCTTATCTCCATAACCCTTGATTCCACTATCCTTGAGAGCTCTATCCAACTCTTTCTTAAGTGAATCCAGAGTCTGGGCCTCCACTGCCCTCTGGGGCAGAGCATTCCACACAGCCACCACTCTCTGGGTGAAGAAGTTTCTCCTCATCTCTGTCCTAAATGGTCAACCCCGTATTTTTAAGCTGTGTCCTTTGGTTCGGCACTCACCCATCAGCAGAAACATGTTTTCTGCTTCCAGCATGTCCAATTCTTTAATAACCTTATATGTCTCAATCAGATCCCCTCTCAGTCTTCTAAACTCAAGGGTGTACAAGCCCAGTCACTCCAGTCTTTCAGCATAAGTAATATTCTACTAGCTGTCAATTTCATGTGTGATCACTATTTGACGGTTTGCTAATTTCACTTTGTGATTCCTTGTCCTCTCACAATTAACTTTGACATAATTTCATGCTTTTACCTTTTTTTGTATTAGAATCACAGAGATGTACAGCGTGGAAACAAACCCTTCGGTCCAACTTGTCCATATCGACCAGATATCCTAAAATAAGCTCATCCCATTTGCCAGCACTTGGCCCATATCCCTCCAGACCCTTCCTATTCATATACTATCCAGATGCCTTTTAAATGTTCTAATAATACTAGCCTCCACCACTTCTTCTGGTAGCCCATTCCATACACGCACCACCCTTTGCATGAAAAAGTTATCCCTTAGGTCCCTTTTAAATCTTTCCCCTTTCGCCCTAAACCTATACCCTCTAGTTCTGGACTCCCTCAACCAAGGGAAATGACTTTGTCTATTTACCCTATTCATGCCCCTCATGATTTTATAAACCTCGATAAAGTTACCCTTCTGACTCCGACGTTCCAGGGAGAATAGCCGCAGCCTATTCAGCCTCTCCCTCTCGCTCAAACCCTCTAACCCTGGCTAACTCTAATATTTCTCCAGAATTCAGATTTCTCCAGCTTCCTCATTTCCCCTCCCCCCACCTTGTCTCAGTCGGTTCCCTCAACTCAGCACCGCCCTCCTAACCTGCAATCCTCTTCCTGACCTCTCCGCCCCCACCCCACTCCGGCCTATCACCCTCACCTTGACCTCCTTCCACCTATCCCACCTCCATCGCCCCTCCCCCTAGTCCCTCCTCCCTACCTTTTATCTCAGCCTGCTTGGCTCTCTCTCTCTTATTCCTGATGAAGGGCTTATGCTCGAAACGTCGAATTCTCTATTCCTGAGATGCTGCCTAACCTGCTGTGCTTTGACCAGCAACACATTTGTAACTCTAATATTGTTAAATTGCATGTCCCTCTGAGATTGATAATGTAATGGTGTGTCTTATGCAAAACCATCTTGTTTATATGCAAGCAATATTGCAGGCTACAATTGCAAAATTTATTTTAAAACTAGTTACAGCCAGTTCTGCAGAAGGGTCACTGGACCCAAAACATTAGCTATGCTTTCTCTCCACAGATGCTACCAGACCTGCTGAGTCACTCTATCTATTTCTGATTTTCTTACTAAAAATGAGGTATTCACCTGGTAGAACTACAACACCAGACAATTTGCATGCCCAGCAACAGAAACAGCAAGCACTCAACAAGGGTACACGACCCACAACCAATAGATCACACCTCAGTTCTCCACGCCTGCAACATCCATTAATGAATGGTAGTGGACTGTTAAACAACTAACTGAGGGAAGAGGATTCTCAAAAGTCCCCATCGTCAGTTCAGCACACCAGTGCAAAGCACAAGCCCTAAGTATATACAACATTGTCACTGGGTCAATATCCTGGAATTGGACTTCCAACACACATCCTGCCTCTGCGAAAATAGTCCAGGTGTCAGAAAAATGATGTAAGCCTTATATATTGTTGCACCTACTCTTCCGCAATCTATGACATGCTACTTCTTGGTAACAATAGTGCTGGTCTTAGGATATTCTCCCAAACTCATTGAATAAGGGGTGACTTGATGGTGATGTTAAAATGAGGGATTTGCTGGTCAATAAGGTTATAAATTTTGTGAAATGAAAATTTGCTGTTGCCCAAATCACCACCCGAATGCCGAACTTTAAACCTCTGGATCTTCTCTGAATCCATTTTATTTAACACAATGGTATACTGCGCACACATTCAGGATTTTCTTGGTGCAAAAACAGGACTTAGTCTCCACAACAACTAGAACTTGTGTTGGTCACTCCTTCTAGTGTAGTCATGCATAATGCATCTGAATTAGACAGATTGGAGAAGTCAGATCACATAGGTTTTCCCCTTGTTGGTTCTCAATTGTTACAGGTCAATGTTTTGGGTGTAACCTTTCTTCACCTGAAATATTGATTTCTGATGCTGCCTGTCTTACTGTGTTCTTGGATTCCAATTCTGCAGTATTTTGTGTATCAACTCAAGAAGCTATACTTTTAAGAATTCAATCGGTTTGGTGAGTTTTATTGATAGCGGCCACTTCTTTTTTAGTAATGGACTTTGCACTGTGGAGGTGGGCTTTCAATCTGTGCTATTTTTCGTGGTTCCTCTAAATATTGTTCAAAATGGTTTCTCAACTTAAGGAAGAGCGGTAGGTGGTAATCTATTTTCCTTGTCCATGATTGATCTGAACCTGTGTGACTTTGTGGTATCCAGAGTTAATGTGGTGAATTCCAGATCTATACCCTCAAATTTAAACCTGCCTGCTATTTCTGTGGATTAGTCCAACTAGCAATATGGTGATAGAGAGTCTTGGACATTAGCTTGAAGATATAATTTTGTGATTATGGCTTCCAGGCTTTTGCATGATTAGTCTCTGCAACAGTGCTTCCAATTTTTACTTAAATACCTTGGTATTAGTGAAGATGATGTTACTGGGTTTGGAGGCAAGGGGTGCTTTTCGCAGTTCTGATGCCTCGGCTATACTACTTCCTATTTTGAATTTTTCACAGCTGATACAACGAAGTGAGTGGCTAGATATTTCCAGTGAGTACTCCACATTGTTGTGGTTTAAAATCACATGTAAGCCAGACCAGCTAAGGAGGGCAGGTTTCTTCCGACTGAGTGTTAACATCAATGCAATCCTTCATTTTCGAAAATAAAGGGGACACTGCTGTTAGTCCTAGGTAATTAAGAATAGTGATGAGTTTATTTTAAAATCAATCCGTATGATGGAATGTGACAGAGTTTCATGCAATGGAATTTATAATGATCGTATATGAAACATTTGAAAATGTGAAGAATATCAGTTGTAGACTAGGCAAAATATGTGTGCCTAACATGCTGTTGAGCATGCATGATAAACATTGTAATGATGTGTGCCACATGACATGGACCATTGCAAACCTAAATCTTTACAAAGTGCATGTGTGAGCCATCGTCTTGGCAAATAATCCTGTTAGACCAACTTATAATGAAAGTATTTGATATCCCCACAGTAAGAAACCTGATCCTGTGGAACATTCGGAATTGCTAGGCCACTACTAAATAGTAGATGTATTTTAGTGTCTATTTCTGCATAGAAATGTTTTTGTAAAAGGCGTATAATAACTGTAGCAAACACAATAAATACTGTGGATGCTAGAAAAACTCAACAGATCAGGCAACATCTTTGCACAGAGAAGCAGAGTTAACATTTAAAGCCAATAACCTTGATGTTATAGATCCAGACCTTGACATCTAAATTAAATGGGTTAAAAACAAAAAGATTGTTCTCATGGAGACATGCAATCTCCCTGAAATCAGTTAGGAACTGTTTTGTTTTCTGATAGAGGACAAGTCACTCAGTTTTACCCTGTCCCTTCGCCATTAAAATAGGAACTGGCAAGTTTATGGCATGTTTGAAAGAGTAATTGCAAGTTACAAATACTCTTCTTTGCTCTGTTTCTTCTAACTCCGATTCTTGTTAGAGTTGCTGAATATTTCTAGCATTTTCAGTAATGATTACCATATCTACTGTCAAGGTCGGGCAGGAAAGGACTGGGAATATGTTAGAAAAACAGGAAATTGATCATCGAGAATTCCTGATGTTGATTCAAATTGTTAGACGCTATGAAGTTTCTAAACAATGAATGCATGAGGAGAATGCAATAAAATACGAAAAATAAAGGAATAAAGTTAAAGGTTCAACAAGTCTTTAATGTGTCCCTTGCTTAGCTCGCTCTCCGGGAGACCTCAGCTGCCACTGATACTAGGGGATCTCCCTTCCCACGTTGGACCATGATGCCATTGCTGCTGCTGAAGCTGTCACTCCCCAATCTCCCCCTGCCTCGAGAGCATTCCTGGGTAGGATCTTGCATGCCAAGACACCACCAAACAGGTCAAGACACTGCCTCGCTGTACCGACAGACTGCCATGGGTCACAGAGATCTGGCCAAACCACTGTGCCGGACCAAGAAGTCACTATGTGCCACCAAACAACTGCTGAAGGATATAGGCAGATTAAGTGAATGGATAAAAACTTACCAGGTGTTGTGCGGAGAAATGAGAGGTTTTGCATTTTGGCAAGAAGAATAGAGGATCTGAAATATTATTTAAATATAGAAAGATTGCAGGGAGTATGAAATAGAGGGATTTGGCATCCTTGTGCGTACATCATAAAAACATAGTATTCATGTTCAATGGGTAATAGGAAAGGCAAATTGAATGTTGACCTTTATTTCAAAGGGACTGGAACATAAAAGTAGGGAAGTTTAACTCAAACTATAGAAGGTTCAGGTTAGATTGTAGATGTGGAATACAGTATGGACACAATAGCTGGCTCAAATTTGCTATTTAGATTTACACATAAATACGAAGACTACTTATATGAGGAACTAAAGCATAACTCGCTTCCATTGGAGAAATATCTCTGCAGTAAATAATATCTTCAGATGAGAAAGTAGAGTTACGCCTTAAGAACATCTCCTGAAAGCCACTTTAGGAGTTTTTGGAATGTAGTGATTTCTGGTTTTAATTCAATACTTTCTGATGTCTTTGATATCAGTAATGTAATATAATTTCTTCCAAATAATTTTTAAAACAAAGTATTTGATTGATACCTAATTGATATCTGATTGATGTTTGTATTGCTGCAATTGATAAAAATAAGGCCATAAGACACAAGAACAAAGGTAGGCCATTTACACTATAGAATGTGTTCTGCTATTCAAATGAGATCATGGCTGATCTGATAATCCTCACTTCCATTTCTCTGCCTTTTTCCCAGAACCCTTGTTTATCTAAATAGCAAATTTGAGCCAGCTATTGTGTCCAGGCAATAATATATCTACACATAATCTTGTTCTTACTTGCTCTCCTCAAGCATATTTTAGGAACATATGAATAGGCGTAGGTCATTTAAGCCATCAAGGTTTCTCCACTGTTCAATTAAATCATGACTGATTATCTACCTCAATGCCATTTTCCCATGCTATCTCCATTTGCCTTGATGTCATTAATCCACAGAAATTTATCGACTATTTTTGAATGTGCCCAGTGATTGAGCTTCCACAGCCTTCCATGGTAAAGAATTCCAAAGGTTCACTACCTTTTCAATGAAGAAATTTTGCCTCCTCTCAATCTTAAGATAAGAGGCAGGCCTTTTACCACTGTGTCCCTTGGTTCTGATTGCCAGCCAGGGAAACATCCTATCTGCAAACACATTGTCACACTTTGCAAAAATTTGTACTTTTCAGTGAGATCACCTCTCACCTTTTGAACTTCCAGAGAAAGAGGCCGGGTTTACTCAATGCCCCCTCTTAAGACAAGACTGCCATCCCAGCGATTAGTCTGGTGAACTTCTGGATATTAATAGAGAATTGAAATCCTGTGCAGATTTTCTTCACTCCAGCTTAGCTTTGAAACCAAATATATTGCCTACTGCTGCCACCCTGTCTGAAATCAGCTAATATAGCCAAATAAATTGAGACTTCCTGTTTCAGGTTCAGTTGAGTATGGTGATTGCCAATTCACCACTGAGAAGTTTCCATTATGTTTAATGATGGTTGTTTCTTATGATTTCAAGATAAGGAGCTAAAGTAGCAGCCTCCAAGAAAGTTCAGTTGACTGAATTTTACTGCATAAGTGGTTGTCATTTGGTCTGTTACACCTGTGCCAACTCTCAAAGGAGATCGGAGAGGACTCCGACTCCAGAATTTTGCAGTGGAAAATTATAGGCAACTGGAGCAGCATGCCATTTCAAAAATCAGGAGTGTGAAGTGAAACAAACAGGAGGGAGGCAGGTGATTGCACTTAAAGTTTAAATTTCCAATTGTTTTGGTTGCCAAAAGATATATAAGTTTGGAGATGCAACAGCACCGCCTAGTGACGGGAGGAATGAAGAGAAAGTATTACAATGGGCATTCGCCTAGGTTATATCGATATTACATTTGATAGATAGTAAATGCCATTAGACGAAGTACTTGCATTTGTAAGATTTTTAAATCATAAAGAATAAATAAAGTTTTAATAATACAATCAAGCCCTTATCCTAATTTAACCAAGGATGTTAGTGAGTGTGCTCTAAGAAGGAAATGTTTCATTTTGTACTGCTTTATAATCCTTCAATAATTTTATCTAATCTTCATAGAATCATTGTGCAAAACTACATGATCACTTTCTATGCTTATTCTTAGTCATCTGTTAGATTATTTTCTGCAGTTATGCTTCTCCCATATCTTTCTGATGAAATATTAAATCTAGCCCCGATTTCACCTTAATATAGTAGACCTGAAGATTCCCACAGTACTATTTTTGAAGAAAGATGAGGGGAATTTCCTGATGTTGAAGCCAATTTTTTTATCCCTTAACCAACAGCATATGCATATAAAAATTATTTGAGCATTATGATTTTGTGATCTTTTTGTGAAGATTTGTAGCTCAGGTTCAGGTTGTAAGTTTGCTCGCTGAGCTGGAAGGCTTGTTCTCAGATGTTTTGTCACCATGCTAGGTAACATTATCAGTGAGCCTCCATTGAAGCTCTAGTGTACTGTCCCACCTTTATTCATGTGTCTTGATCTGTTAGGGGTGGGGGGGGGGGGGTGATATCGCTTCATATTCTTTTCTGAAAGGTTGGCAAATTGGGTCCAAATCGATGTGTTTATTGATGGAGTTCCAATCTGAATGCCAGTTGCGGTCCTTACAGTGTATTTTGTACTCTGTTTCTGCTGGTGCAAGATTGTTTAGATTCATCAAGAGCTGTTTAAGTGTGTTGGTAGGTTGTGGGCTACCATGATGCCAAGGGGCCGGAGTGGTCTGCTCGCCATCTCCAAGGTGCCTTTAATATAAGGTAGTGTGGCTAGAGTCTCTGGGCGTGTTGTGTCTTCTTCTTTAGGTTTGTTGTGAAAGAATCAGCGGACTGCGCTTATCGGGAACCCATTGTTCTTAAATACGTTGTGTAGCTGTTTTTCTTCAGTATCTCTTAGTTCCTGGATGCTGCAGTGTGTTGTAACTCATTTATGTAATGTACTGATGCAGCTCCATTTGTGGGTGTTGGAATGATTGCTCTAGTAGTTGGTCTGACTGTGTTGCTTTCCTGTACGCCCTGGTTAACAGTTTTCCATTGGCTTCTCATTCTACTGTGACATCTAGGAAGGGGAGTCTGTTATTCTCTTCCTCTTTGGTGAACTTTATACCAGTAAGGATGTTGTTTATGTGATTATGGGTTTCTTCTAATTTGTTCCGTTTCGTGATGATTAAAGGCATCATCCAAATAGCAGCTCCAAAGTTTGAGCTGGCTCGTGAGGAGGGCTGTTCATTCCAACCGCTGTATAACTGCTTCTGCAACAACATTATATCGGACAGACTGGCGGGAAACTAGCTACCAGAATACACGAGCACCAACTAGCCACCAAAGGACATGACCAACTATCACTAGTATCCGTACACACAATGAGGGACATCAGTTCAACTGGGACAATACATCCATCCTGTGACAGGCTAAACAAAGATATGCATGAGAATTCCTAGAGGTCCGCCGTTCAAACCGGAATTCCATCAACAAATATATCGATTTGGACCCCACTTACTAACCTCTTAGAAAAAGAACTGGAAGTGATATCGCCCACCAAACAGACAAAACACAAAAATAAGAAGTGGGTATACCAGCGCTTCAACTGATGATGTTCCCTGTCATGGTGACGAAACATCTGAGAACAAATCTTCCAGCTCAGCGAGCAAACTTACAACCTGAACATTATTATTTTGTTGCTTTTATGGACTAAATTGGTTGTTATATTACAGGGCTTCCAAACATCTTTATTAGTTGCTGTATCCTTATTTCATGAATGTACCATAAAAATGTAGGTCTTGCTGTCTCCACAAGAAAGTGTAAAGCCAAGGTTAGATAGGAAGAGACAGAAAGGGACTAAGACAGTTTATTAATAAAAGTACCAAAAGCAACTGCAAAAGTGCAGATGTATAGAGCACAGGACAATCTGGGCAGATGAATGGAGGAATTCAGTGTCACAGTTGATGAAGAAAGAAATAAACAGATTGCTTTATGTGTAATCTGATGTGGGAAAAATTGAGAAAACGTCAAATTTAAGCAAGCAGGAGATGGTCAGGGCTGTTAAATGAAGTGCAATGTTACCTTGGGAGAGGAAACAAAGTGGTAGCTTTACAGCTGTAACTAGGTGAAAGGTTAAGGAAGCTGTGTATTAAAGATCAGGGAGAGGTCATGTTGTGAGAGAATGAATACTGCATGCAAGTTTTAAATTATTTATAGAAACTATTAACAGACAGGATATATAGCTTTTATTAATATGCAGCACCCAAGCATGAGCAAAACACCTGAATGTTGTTCCTGCCATCATTTACTAATATGTAAATAATTTGTGTTGATACTGTCAGCACGCCAGTGTGAAATCTAGGACCAGATTGTCAGTTGAATTTATTAGAGGGAGAAGGAAGCGATCTACACAGCAGCAATCTGGTAAGAAGCATCAGCATACTAGAAGCCTGGAAACTCATCTCATATGTTGAAGGCCTTGAGTCAGCATTACTTGGTTGGAATGTCAAGAGAGAAGCATGTGATGCTGAACCTCCCAACCATAACCTGCCTGAATGAACTGTCTGCAATTCAGTGGAGTGTGAAACACAGCCAGGCAATTACATTGAATTGTTAACAGAAACAAAGGAACAAAAGTTGGTGATTCAGCCTTCCAAGATCATTTCCACTGCTCATTGAGAATATGATCATTTGTCAACCAACTCCATATACCTTGTCCCATATCACTTAATTATGGTTGAGAAAAATCTATGAATCTATTTTAAATGTAATAATTGATCTAGCATCCGTTCCCACTTGTGTAAAAGACTGGCAATCTCCCAAGACCCTATGCTTGGAAACATCCGACTCTAAATTTTAGCCTATTCTGTCCAGTCTGAGAAATCTCTAACTGGTGGAATTGGTTTCTCCCAGCTACTCTCAGTTCCAGGGCTATATTGTCAGTGGAGCTCTCTACAAAAATGTATTGACCATATCATTTCTAAATCTATTATATTGTTTTTCTATGTATTATTTGAATCTGCAAAATGAGTAATAAGTAAAATAAGAGAACGTACAACAAATCTAAAAGCCGCAATATGTTCCTAGTTCTCAACAGGTTGCACATGACATAAGAAGTCGAGTCTCTTAATCAAATTCACTCACATTTTCACGCTTGATCACATCATCTGTCATACCCACCGACACTAGAAGGACTAAGGCCAGAAGGGGATGTAGGAACGTAGAAACCTTCAAAAAATATATTCAGAATCAGAAGCAATGCAGCCTGTGAAGAGAGGTTCTGGCTGTGTTAAAGGAAGAAATTGCTGAGGAAACTTTGGTACAATCTTCATCTCATCCTCCTGCAAATCTAGCACCGGTTCTAGCTGAAGATTCCAGAAAATTCTCCTGGGTTTCATTAACAAGTTGTAGGTTGCTTACTAGTAACATTGTCCCCATCACTGCAATTCCACCTCATATTGTCAAAACCCCAATACTGCAGTTCCAACTGGGGATGAAATATAAACATGTATTCCAACCTCAATGCTCTGTGATCAGTGAGTGAGGAAACAGCAGGGTGTTTTCACAGAATATGATGATATAATGTGACTTTGTACTACCACCAAAAGTTCTAGCTGGAGAGGAGCTAAGAAAAACTTGGACCAGGGACCACATACTGTCAGTGGAGGAGGGTTGTAAAGGGTTTGAGAGATGAGGCACAAGACACTACTTTTTACAGAACCACAGATCTTACCTTATTTCTGAGAACAACCATCCAAATTATTAACAGTTTTCACGGTATCTTTAAACCTTGTTAGCAATTCTGTATAACAATGAGTTTCAACAATTACCCACTCCTCTAGTGCCTATACCTGCTACACTGTTTCTTTTCTGAATTCCTGCTGGGCTGTCCTGTTCTGAGACTCTATTCAGCCTCTCAGTAAAGATAACTACAGCCTTGCAAACCTTTCTCTCACATGCAAAGTATCGTGCCAGATTCTATGCTAAATTGTTCACCACCTGGCAGAGGCACTTCTGACACAGCCTGCTCACAAGGATAATACACCCTTGTGGGGGAGGATTTGCTGTAGGGCTTCTCATAGGAGATAGCAAGGATTGCAGATTCTGGAGTCATAGTCAACAAAGTGTGGCGCTGGAAAAAGCGCAGCAGGTCAGGCAGCATCTACGGAGCAGGAGAGTCATAGTTTCAGGCAGGACTCTTCATTGGAGTTCTCATGGCAAGCTATCATTAATGAACAAACTTTAAGATCTCAACATTTTGCTGCATGTAAGTGCAAGTACTTTAAAGACAGACTTGAATTCCATTTAGAAGCCTTGAGCTGCCCAGATAAACTGCCTTATGCCACTGCCATTCACTCACCAGTGCCAGCTCACCAATGCCTGTTCCCAAAACCAACCAGATAAATGGCTCAGCTTAAATAAAGGCAGAGACCTGGGGTGCTCGGTTTAAATCAAAATCGACCCAGCAGTTAGTTCCACTGAATTTGGATTTTGAAATGGAGAATTCTTACTGGGAAGGTTTTAGTCTAGTGGTAATACCACTAGGCATTAAGCCAGAGATCCAGCATTCGATGAAATTCAGGTTTGAATCATGCCACAGCAGATGGTGTAGTATTAATTCAGAACACAATCTTAAATTGAAAGTCTAATGATGACCATGCCTCTGGGCAATTACAGATGAACAATAAATGCTGACCTAACCAGTGATAACAAGGCCTGGTGTATGGGGGTTAGGATAAGGACATGGGAGAAGCTGACTTGAGCTTTAAAATTGTTGAACTCTATATTGAGATGATGTTTTTACAGTTTGTGCTGAATTTCACTAGCGCACTGCAGCAAGCCTGAGACAGATGTTGGCCAGGGAACATGGTGGTGTGTTAAAGTGGCAGGCAACTGGAAGCTCCTGGTCTCTCTTTGCGGGCAGTATGTAGGTGTTCTGCGAAACAGTCACCCAGTCCATGCTTCGTTTCCCCAAAGCAGAGACCACACTGTGAGCAGCAAATATAGTGGACTAGATTGAGTGAAGTGTAAGTAAAGTGCTGCTTCAAGTGGAAGATGAAGGTTATTATGGACAGTCTCGTTGAAGTCAGCTGTATCTAAATATTAAATTTTAGTAGTTCAATTTTTCACCTGTGCAAATATTACTTTGAACTCAATTATGTTATGAATGCTGTTAGAGAAGCATCCATGCTTTACTAGGCTGCGAACAAAATTTGTCTTATTACTGTATGAACTGCTGCCTTGTTGGTTCTAAGACTCATTTTACACTGTGACTTATGCTGTTCAGAAAGAGGTTATGATACCAACTGCCCACTGAGAGAGGCCTCAAACATCAGTTGTCTAGTGTTCATAAAGTTTGGAACATGTGGGGAGATCTTTTGGGTCAAGTTGATCACAAAGTGAGGTATCTGACAGGTAAAGTTTAGCTGATAGTTCATGTAGTTCCTCACAACTTTCAGACTCTGTCTGACCAACCAGCCTAAATTATTGCTCAGTTTTGAAAGGATAAATCCATTGCACAGAGCTGAAATTCTTCCTTTCTTTGTTTTTGGTTATTTGTCAAATCTGTACTTATTACGTTGACTATTCTGTCTGAACAAACATCATAACAGTGTACCAGTACCTATGCTGAAATATGGTTCTATAGTCTCCAAATGTTGCCTTCTGTCAATCTGTGCCAAAGTATCCTGAGTTTTAATAAAACAAAGAGACGCATCTTATGTGTATTTCTTGTTTGTTTGTAATTTTTTCATAATTAGCGATGAATTTTTTTCCAGGCTTGTGAAGGGTGAGAAGAGATCACTATGCCAACTCCTGCTGGAAAAAGGCATTTTCATGAGACCATAAATTGATTATGCTAATCACTGACCATGCATGCCACATTATTTGTCAAATATATCTCAGATTTTTTGCAGTCTGCCAGAGTAACTTGATCCATTTTGACTAATTTTAATTTTGGACTGCAATCCTTAAATATAGAGGCTTTGGCCTAATGTAATACCTGTTAGTTTTAGTTTATTTGTGAAGCCCATTGCCAGATAGAACTAGATAAATACAGAAAATTTTAAATAGTTGCTTAAATCGCTTAAATGCTTATATTATTTTCTTTAGACTTGTCTATCTTTTAACTCAGCCAGTGTGGGATGTGATGCAGTCATCACAGTTGTGTTTTTAATGTATACATTTCACTTCAAAACAGTATAGGCATGATAAGTGTTTACCTCCCACTCCTCATCTGAGCTGTAAGTAGTGTGATCACATGCCAGTAAGTCACATTGAAGCTTAATGGACCTGTGGTACAGGTTCATAAACCAACCTTGAAATAAATACACAAAATGTACCAGGAACACTGAGCTGGTCTGTTATCTGTGGAGAGAGAGGAAAGAAAATTTCAATTAAGTGTTCAACAGATAAAATTGATCCAGAGATTATAACTCATCATTGATATGAAGAGAAATAGAAAATTAAGAGTTGGAACAGTTTCATAACGTGACTGCAAAGATTAAAGGAATGCAGTTAATGTTCTGCAGATGGATTTTGTTACGGTGTTTTATAAAATATTTCATAAAAGCCTTGTTACAAGATGAAATGCAAAAGTAGAAAATTTGTGTATTGACAAAAACAATGGATTGTTTTAATGAATGAACACAAGGAGTCAGTGGTGTATGCACTTTTACAATATATATTATTTGGATTTGAGCATAGGGAGCACAATAATAAATTTGCTGTTTGACACAGAAGTATAAGTATCAATCAACAAGGAAGACTTCAAAAGTCTTCCAGAGGGTACAGGTGCATAAGTGGAATGAATATGAGTGGAAAATCCAGCTTATTGTGGAGCAGTGTAATGTGATATCTCTTAAGAGGAAAAAAAGTAATCAAAATACAATCTCAGTAGAAATATTTGTAAGAAGTGTCTTTTCAAAGATAATGACATAATTTCTTAGATATGCAAGTGTAACTGGATAAAATTCTTAATGCCATTGTGATATTGCTTTGTTATTAGTTAGGGTTAGTTGCCTTAGTTGGTTGATGGTTGGTTTGAAGTGCAAAATGATGCCAACAACATGGATTCAATTTCCACAACGGTACAGCAGCGCTACAGTTCTCTGAAACTATAGCAACTTTACCTTTTTAAAATTATTGAGCATTAAAATACAAAAGTAAAGCAATTATAATAAATATGTCCAAGGCTATGGCTATGTTTCAAAGTACAGCATGCAATCCCAGGTGCTGCATTAAAGAAAGGGCATTAAAGCCATCAAGATTATGTAGTATAAATTTACCAAGATGAAGCTAGAAATGGGAAATCATAGCTAAAAGAAGGTTGAGTTTCTGTGACTGTTTTCACTGAAGATTGCTATCTACTTCTATTTGGCATTCAACAAGTTACCTCACAAAAGGTTACGTCATAAGAATCCATGGTGTTCGAGGTTGTATGTTGGCATAAATAGAGAATTGGCTCATGGACAGGAAATAGCGAGTGGAGATAAAGGGTTCTTTATCTCTTTATCCCAACAGGGTCCAACCTGTTGGCAACTAGTGGGATTCCACAGGGATCAGTGCTTGGACCACAACTGTTCGCAATATATTATCAATGCCTTAGATGAAGAAAGTACTGTAATCAAACAATTTGCAGAGAAATGTTGATGAGTTGAGTAAATGGACGAAAAGTTGGGAAATGGAGTAGAATGTGAGTAAATGTGAAGTTGTTCACTTAGGTAGGGAGAACAAAAGAACAGCACATTCTGCTGTCACACAGCACCAGGGATCTGGGTTCAATTCCAGCCATGGGTGACTGTTCTGTGGAGTTTGCGCATTCTCCCTTTGTCTTTGTGGGTTTCCTCTGGGCGCTCCGGATTCTTCCCACAGTCCAAAGATATGTATTGGTCATGGTAAATTGCCTACAGTGTCCAGGGATGTACAGGTTAGGTGCATTAGTCATGGGAAATGTAGAGTAATAGGGTAGGGGAATGGATCTGGGTGGGATACTTTTTGGAGGGTTGTATGGACTTGTTGGATCAAATGGCCTGTTCCACACTATAGGGATTCTATGATATTATTTAAGTGGCAAAAATTGCAGAGAAATGTTACACAAAAGTATTTGTGCAGGAAACATAGAAAGCTAGCTCACACAGGCAGCAGGTAATCTGGAAAGCAAAGAAAATGTTAGGCCTTAATTCAAGGAGTATACGAGTATGGAAGTCTTATTGCAACTGTACAAAGCTGTTGGGCAAAGGCAGGAATGTCAGATCAACCCTGATCCTATTGAATGTCAGAGAGGGTTTGAGAGTCTATTCCTGTACCTGTCTTATATCCTTAGATCCACCTCAATGGCATCACATGATACGGCCTTGTCTCAGTGCATCAGCTGAAACTCTCATTTATGACTAATACATATGGATTTATTTAATCATTGTACTGATTGGCCTCCCATTTTCTACCCAATATAAATTTAATCTCATCAAATCCTTCGTCGCCCGTACCCTAATTTGCACAAGAGCACATCGCCACCTTACTTGTGCTCACTGATCTTTACTGGCACTTTGCATTACCTTTTTTAAAATTCTCATCCCTTTTTCCAAATCTCTGTACAGTCTCTCCTGTTTTCTTAGTCTAACTTCCTTCAGCCTTAATATCTTCCAAGATCTTTATCTTCCCACAATCGTGATCTCTTGCACATGCAAATTATACTTGTTTGACCATTGATGAGCATATTTTCACCTGCCTCAGCTTGAAATTTCTTTCCTACATCTCAAAATTAGAGAATGGTTACAGAACAAAGAGGGTCAGTCAGCCCACTGTGTCCATCCAGCCATCTGCAAGAACAACTCACCTAGTCTATCTTTTTCTTATCACTCAGCAAATTGTTTTAGTTTCAGATAATTGTCCAATTTTTTTTGTGAAAGCCATGATTGAACACACGACACTCTCAATCTGTGCATTTGCTGTGCAAAAATGATTTGATCATATTCCTGTTGCTCCTTTTGTCAATCATCTGTAACATAGATCTCTGGCTGGTGGTCCTCTGCCAATGGGACCAATTTCTCCTCCTGCTCTGTCCAACTCTCTCGATTTTGAGCATCTCAATTAAATCTTGTCTTTATCTTCTCTTCTCCAAGACAGCAGCCCAGCTTCTCCACTCTTGTTTCAGAAAGAGCAACTTCATTTTCATCAAATATATCTGCAGCCTTCCCAATGCATGTACATGCTTCCTCAAGTATGGTGCCAGGAATGGCACAACATTCTAGCTGAAGCTGAACAAGTGTTTTATATGGGTTTAATATAGCATTGCTTTTATAGTCTATGGCCTTATAATGCCCAAAGTCTCATGTCCTGTATTAACTGCTGTCTTTAATTATATGAGTATGTGTTCCCAAGGGTAGCACAGTGGCTCAGTGGTTATCGCTGCTGCCTCATAGCGCCAGGGACCCAGGTTCAATTCCAACGTTTAGTGGAGTTTGCACCTTCTCCCTGTGTCTGCACGGGTTTCCACCGGCTAATCCAGTTTCTTCCCACAATCCAAAGATGTGCAAGTTAGGTGAATTGGCCTTGCTAAATTGCCCATGGTGTTCAGGGATGTGTAAGTTAGGTGCCGTAGCCACAAGAAATGCAAGGTTACAGAGGTAGGGTAAAGGAATGGGTCTGGGTCTGGGTCTGGATGTGCTGCTGTTCGGAGGGTTGGATCAAATGGCCTGTTCCACACTATAGACTTGTTGGGTCAACTGACCTGTTTCCATACTGGAGATTCGATGATTCGATGAAGTCAACTTGCCCTGAGCTCCTTTAGATTTGTACCTTTAATCTTGTGTTGTGTTGTCGCTTATTCTTCAAACCACATAAATCACTTCACACCTCTCTATATTAAGTTTGATTTGTCACCTTTTTGCTCTATCCACCAGCTTGTCTATATTTTTGTGGAGTTTATTACTATTCTCCTCCTTTCAATTTACTATACCTGTACTTCCAAGTCCACAAACATTGAAATTGAACAATGTGTGCCCAAATCAAGGCTATTATAGATGAAGGAAAATGGGAGTTATGACACTAACACCTGAGGTGATGTAGTGGTAATGTCACTTGACTGGTAATGCTCTGGGGACATGGATTTGAGTTCCACTGAAGCAGATGGTAACATTTTAATTCAATAAGAGACCTGGAATTAAAACAGTAAGTCTAATGGCAATCATGTAAATTACAGTTCATTGTCATAAAAACCTGTAAAGAAGAAAATTTGCCATCTTTACTTTTCTGGGCTGTATATGTCTCCAGGCTCTCAGTGGTTTGGTCCTTTGAAATGGCCTAGCCAGCCAATCTGTTCCAGGGCAATGAGGGAGGACAACAGATGCTGGCCTAACCAGCAATATCAACATCCCGTGGTCACTACTGTTTCCTATCATTCATTCGTTCTTATTTAAATTAATGGAATTACCTTTTTTTTATTCCACGCATAGTAACTTTTCTGACCAGCCTGTTATGTGGCACTTTATTAAATCCTTTTTGGAATATACATGTACTTCAGATCAAACATGTGAGCCTCATCAACCCACTCTATTATGTCGCTAAAAAGCTCAAGCAAGCAATTGAAATGCAATCGATAGAGAACTACAGGTGAAGAAATCCCAGTGGCAGGGGGCAATGACCATAATTTGATAGAATTCACCCTGCAGTTTGAGACAGAAGCTTGAATTAGATGGAATGATATTACAGTTCAGTAAAGGGGAGGACAAAGGCATGAGCGAGGAGGTGACTGAAGTTAATTGCGAGCAGAGCCTAGCAGGGGATATGGTCGAGCAGCAATGGCAGGAGTTTCTGGGGATAGTTTGGGGAGGCATGGCAGAAATTCATCCCAAGGGAGCAGAAATGTACCAAGGGAAGGATGAAGCAATCACAAATGATGAGGAAAATCAGGGACAATATTATAAAGCATACAACATGGTGAAGATCAGTGGGAAGCCTTTTAAAAACCAGCAGATGATAACTAAAAAAGCAATAAGTGGGGTAAGGTGAAATATGAAAGCAAGCTAGCTAAAATATAAAAGAAATTGCAAGACTTCTTTATTTTAGATATCTAAAAGATAAGAGACAAGGGTTGTCATTGTGCCGCTGGTGAAGGAAGCTGAAGAGGTGGTAATGGGGAACAAAGAATTGCCGGAAGAACTGAATAGGTATTTTGTATCGGTCTTCATAGTAGAAGACACCAGAACTTCATAGCATATCAGAACTTCAAGAGAATCAGGGCAAAGATGGGTATAGTGGCTATTACTATGGAGGAGGTACTGGAAGGTGTGAAGGTGGATGAATCACCCAGACTGGATGAATTACACGTTAAAATCCTGAAGGAGATAGCAGAGGAGATTGTAGGTGCATTAGTGGTGATCTTTAAGGAGTCAGCAGTGATCCCAGAGGACTGGAAAAAGGCTAATATAACACCGCTGTTTAACAAGAGGAGGTAATGAGCAATTTTTTAAAATATTCATTCATGGAATGTAGGTGTTACCTACCAATCAGCATTTATTGCCAATCCTTAGAAGCTCTTAAGAAGGTGGTGGTGAGCTATCTTCTTGAGCTGCCGCAGTACATGTGCTGGCGGTTCACCTAAAATGCATTGGAGGGTATTCCAAGATTTTGACCCAGCGACAGTGAAGTAATTCCAAGTCTGGATGCTGAGTGGCTTGAAAGGAATTTACTGGTGATGGTGTTCCAATATGTCTGTTGCCCATGTCCTTCCAGATAGAAGTGGTCGTGGGTTTGAAAGGTGCTGTCTAAGAATCTTTGGTGAATATCTTCAGTGCATCTTGTAGATACTACACACTACACACTGCTACTACTGAGTGTCAGTGGTGAATGGAGTGAATTTTAGTGGATGTCATGCAAGCAAAGCATGCCTTGTTCTCCTGGTTGGTGTCAAGCTTCTTGGGTATTGTTGGAGCTGCATCCATTCAGGCAGATGGGAAGTAATTCATCACACACCTGGTTTGTGCCTGGTAAATGATGGTCAGGAGGAGAAAGTAAGGACAGCAGATGCTGGTGATCAGAATCGAGTGTGTGGTGCTGGAAGAGGACAGCAGTCTTGCAGCATCCAAACAGCAGGAGAATCAATGTTTCAGGCATAAGCCCTTCATCAGGAATGCCCAAACGTCAATTCACCTGCTCCTTGGATGCTGCCTGACTTGCTATGCTTTTGAGCACCACACTCTCAAAAGAGATGATGGTCAGGATTTTGGAAAGCAGGAGGTGAGTTACTTGCTGCAGGATTCCTAGCCTCTGACCTGCTCTTGTAGCTATTGTATTTATGGCAATTCCAGTTGAGTTGCTCGTCAGTGGTAACTCCCAAGAGGATGATATTGGGTAAGTCAGTGATTGTAACACCATTCAGTGTCAAGAGGCAGTGATTCAATTGTCTCTTATTGGAAATGGACATTGCCTGATGTTTATGTGGCAGAAATGTTTGTTGCTACTAGTCAGCCCAAACTTGGATATTGAATGGATCTTGTTTGAACATGGACTGCTTCAGGATCTGAGGAGTCTTATATGGTGCTGAGCATTCCCACTTTGACCTTATGATGGGGGGGAAGGCCATTAGTGAAGCAGCTGACGATGGTTGGGCCTAGGATGCTACCCTGAGGAGCTCCTGCAGACATGTCCTGGATCTGAGAAGGCTGTACTTAACGATGACAAGCATTATTCCAACTTCACACACATGACTCCAACCAATGGAGAGTTTGCCTGATTCCCAATCTTTCCAGTTTTGCTGAGACTCTTTGATGCCACACTCAGTTGAATGCAACCTTGATGTCAAGGGCCATCAATCTCCCCTCACTGCTGGAATTCAGTGCTTTTGTCTATGTTTGCACTGAGTGTAATGAAATCAGGAGCTGAGTGACCTGCTGGAACCCAGACTGGGCGTCACTGAGCAGTTTATTGATGAAAAGGTGCTGCTTGATGGCATTGTTGATGACATCTTCCATTACTTTACTATAATTGGCTGGATGGATTGCTTCTTTTTGCGCACTGAGCATACATGGGTAATTTTCCACATTGTCAGGTACATGCTAGTGTTGTAATTGTGTTGGAAGAGCTTGGCTAGGGGAGCTGCAAGTTCTGGGGCACAAGTCTTCAGTACTATTGCCGAAATGTTGTCAAGGTTCCTAGCCCCCAATTGTTCCTTGATATCAAATAGAGTGAATCAAATTGGCTGAAGATTAACATCTGTGATGCTGGGGATCTCTAGAAGAAGCCGAGTTGAATCATCCAGTTGGTACTCTGGCTGAAAATTGTTGGAAATACTTCAGCCTTAACCTTTCTTTGCACGGTTGTGTACTCTTCCATAATTGAGGACTGGGATATTTGTGGAGCTTTCTCCTTCAGTAAGTTGTTTAATTATCCACCACCATTCACAACTGGATGTGCAAAGCTGCATAGCTTAGATCTGGTTTGTTGGTTGTGGAATTGCTGAGTTCTGTCTGTCACTTGCTGCTCATGCCAATTTGCATGCACTGGTCCTGTGTTGCAACCTTACCAGGTTATTGATTCATTTTTAGGTATGCCTGATGCTACTCCCGGCACGCCCTCCTGCACTCTTCATTGAACTAGGGTCAATTGCCTGGCTTGCACTAATGATAGAGGAAGTATATACCATGTCATGAGTTTGCACATTGTGTTGAAGTACAACTTCGCAGTGGCTGATGGCCCACAGCACCCCATGGATGTTCAGTTTTGAAATGATGTCTCTGTTTGAAATCCTTCTCATTAAGCATGGTGCTAGTGCTACACAACACAATGGTGGGTAGGTATTTTCGAATCAGCCTGTTCAGACATAGAGTCATAATCATAGAGATGTACAGCATGGAAACAGACCCTTCGGTCCAGTCTGTCTATGCCGACTAGATATCCCAACCCAATCTAGTCCCACCTGCCAGCACCCAGCCCATATCCCTCCAAACCCTTCCTATTCATATACCCATCCAAATGCCTCTTAAATGTTGCAATTGTACCAGCCTCCACCACTTCCTCTGGCAGCAGCTCATTCCATACACGTACCACTCTCTGCATGAAAACGTTGCCCCTTAGGTCTCTTTTATATCTTTCCCCTCTCACCCTAAACCTATGCCCTCTAGTTCTGGACTCCCTGACCCAGGGAAAAGACTTTGTCTATGACACATCTCTGGAGAAGGCAGTTCTTGAACCTGCGTCTCCTGGCTCAGAAGTAGTGACTACACCAAGAACCCCTTCAATTAAGGAAATCCTCAATATGAAGATGGGCCATTTGCTCCCCCAAGGACTGTGGGGTGGTTGCTCCTACTGTTATGGAGAGATGCATCTGTGGCAGGTGAGTTGGTGAGGATGAGATCAAATATGTTTTTTCCTATTGTTTGTTTTTCCTGCACTCCCTCCTACAGACCCAATCCAGCATCTGTGTTGTTCAGAACTTGATCAACTTGGTCAGCCATGGTGCAGCTGGGCCATTTCTTTGATGATGAGTGACAAATGATTTTATTGTCACATGTCTGTCACCATGATATTTGAGATAGCCGAAGGCATTGTGGAGCCTTTAATAGTGATCTTTCTGATATCACTGGAGTCAGGGAGAGTCCCAGCGGACTGTAAAATTGTTTAAAGAGAGTCATAACCCTTCTGTCACAGCTTAGCCACCACTAGTAGTGGACCCAATTAACATGAAAGACGCAGCTCCTCAGGTGCCATCTTTTGCCACTGGGTCTCCCTCACCAGAGTCTCCTCCACCAATGTAACAGCCAATGTTGGGTTCCTTGCTCACCCTTCCACCAACCACCTCCTTGAAGCCTCTGCCTGAGTTCTGCTGAAGGCTCACCAGATGTCGTCATGCTCCGGACCTAATGAACCCGCCTTCCTACTGACTGTTGCCTTCCTCATTGATGTTGTCACCGCCAATGTCTCTATGACCAAACCCTTCACAGAAGGTAAGTAGAAGCAAACACTGAAAAGGAAAGAAAATGAGAAAAGAAGAAGAAAAGCAAATAGTGTTTCCTGGGCTCAGGAACTCTGATGCTGCGTACTCTGCCATCATCATTTGATAACCAGCTTTTTTATGTAACACATTGAAATGTCTCACACAGTATGTTCTTCATTGCCAACCTCAATGTTTTCTCCGAAAGGACTTCAACATGGAGGAGTACAACCTCATACTCCGTAGTAGGTTTCCTTGTCCATGTTCAACCTGTGCTAGACTTCGTGGTGTCTGGAGTCAATGTTGAGGATTCCCAGCACAATTCTCTCCTGAATGTATATCAATCTCCTTTTTCTCCCTTTTGTTCATTCATGGGATGATGGCATCGCTAGCCAGGCAGCATTTATTGCCTATCCCTAATTGCCCAGAGAGCAGTTAGGAGTCACCCACAATACTGTGATTCTGGAGTCAAATGTATGCCAGACCAGGTAAGGATGGCAGTTTCCCTCTCTGTTAGTGAACCAAATGGGTTTTTCCTGACACTCAACAATGGATTCATGATCATCATAAGACTCTTAATTCCAGATATTTATTGAATTCAAGTTCTATTACCAGCCATGATGGGATTCGAACATGGGTCCCCAGAATGTTACCTGGGTCACTGGATTAACAATCCAACAATAATACCACTATGCCATCACGTCCCCTGCAGCAGAACATATCCAGAGCTGGTGATGTTACTTGTCGAGGTCATTACCTATAAGATATGATAATCAGAGTATGACTGACAAGCCTCCCAGTGTTGGCATTAACCCCTAGATGCTGGTAAGGAAGATTTTGCAAACTTGACAGGGCTGAGTTAGCTGTTGTCATTTCCAATTCCCAGGTCGATGCCAGATTGGGTGAGCAGTTTTATTCCTTGCAAATTATCAGCAATTTGTAAGATAGAGTAGAATGGTGAGCATAGGATATAAATGATATAAAAATGGGTACTATTAAAGAGAGGGCCAAATGCTGACAAACCTTCCAGTTAATGAAGTAAGAAGATACAAATTGTCCAAGGATAGTCAATAGCAACAGCACAGTAATTTCATGGAATAGCAGTCAAAATACATGGGTGCCGTAAAAGGGAGTTCTGCCTCAAAAGTCTTTGAAATGCTGGGAAAGTATAATCACTGGGTGACCAACCAGTGGAATGACCTTCCCCTCCTCCCACCCTGGGAAATGAAGTAGTAAATCTGTGTATTTGCATGCTCAACAAGCCCTCATGCCCAAAGCCAGCTTCCACAGTTGATGGGTGGGAGTGAACATCTGCTGGTGGGGAGTATTCGGCCACTGCTGGAAGCCACAGAAATGGTAAGGTGAGTAAACAATGAAGTGTTTGTTATGGAGCATCAAGTGAGAGGTCAGAAGACCCAAGAGGTGTTCTTAAGATCAGATGTGGCATTCTTGTGGCAGATTTCAGTCTAGTTAAAATGGTGGTGATAGTGAAACCCATGAGGAGGAAGGGGGTTAAATTTCTTTTTCTTGTGTCAGACACTTATGAAATGCATTCTAAAGAAAGGTAAATTATATCCTGTATTATCCCTCATCCATTAGTATAGTAACAACCTCAAAAGAAATTCTAGTGGATTAATGAGACATGACGCATTTCTTCAGAGTTCATGCAAGCTATTCTTTAAAGCTGCCTCTGCTTGTTACCAGGATAACCAACAAGAATAACTGACATTCTTATAGCTGCTTTAATGTAGAAACATAGTGTGTTCTGGAGCTAGTTGGAGCAGGGATGGAGGAGATTAGAGATAGGGATGGGAATTAAATATGAGTATGACAATTTTGAGATGTGGGGAAGAGTGGAATTCAGTATAAGATGTCTGGTGAAGAGAATTAGCATGTAGGACTGAGCCCACAGAGCATTTAGCACTCTAGTTCTGGTGGTGAAAATCCAGTGATATGGTTGTAGTGGCAGATGGACAGACTGAGAGGAAGGGGACAGAATTTGGCTAATATTCATTTTGCCTAATATACTCTTCAGGAGCATTCTCCCCTCCAGATATTAGGTGATGGTTGATTTAATAGTTTACAATTTCCATGTGCGTATCTCATTCTCTTTTGAACTGTGTGTTTGTTAGCTGGCTGTAGATGCTCTTTTGTTGGGTTCCCTAAGAATATTTTTCATTTTTTGATAGTACATGCTGTATATAGACATGTGCAGCACAAAGTATGTATGTGTGGCAGATTTACCCAGCATTCCAGGTGGCTAACTACATTGCCAAATCCTGTTGGGCAGCTTGCATCGGGTTCCCCAAGGATATAACTGGGATCTCTTCTCAGGAAGAGATGATCTGTACAAGAGGGACAGGTTGCACTTGAACCAGAGGGAGTCCAATATCTTTGTGGGGAGATTTGCTAGTCTTACCTGGGACAGTTTAAATTAGTTTGGCAGGGGGGTGTAATTCTGAATAGGAGAGGACCATCGAGAAGTTAGGGCAAAATACCTTAACCATCAAGAGCAGGTTTACTATTCAGGATAGCCAGGGGCACAGTAAAGGGAGGGAAAGGACTTCTAGTTTAAGGTGCATTTATGTCAACATATGAGGCCTGACTGGTAAGGCAGATGAGCTCAGAGCATGGATTGGCTGTGGGTACTGTGATATTATAACCATAACACAAACATGGTGAGAGAAGGGCAAGACTGGCAGCTCAATGATCCAGGATACAGAAGCTACATGCATGACAGAAGTACAAGTAAGCAAGGAGGAAGAGTTGTACTTTTGATAAGGGAAAACATGACAACTGTACTTGGAGAGGAATTCTTAAGGGGCCATCAAATGAGACCATATGGTTAGACCTTAAAAACAAGAAGGGGATGGTCACTTGTTTGGGACTGTATTATAGACCCCCAAATACCCAGTGGGTACTAGAGGAGCAGATATATAGAGAAATTGCAGATACCTGTAGGAATAATAGAGTAGTATTGGTTGGAGATTTAAATTTCCCTGTATTGAATGGGCCGGTCAGAGTGTAAAAGGCCCGGACGGGTTGAATTTGTCAAATGTATTAATGAAAGTTTCCTAAATTGTTATGTCGAGAACCCTACTCAGGAAGGTGTGACACTGGATCTCCTCTTAGGAAACAAGGTTGGGCAAGTGATTGAAGTGTCAGTTAGGGAGCACTTTGGGTCCAGTGACCAAGATGCTCTTAGTTTTAACATAGTTATGAATAAAGATAGGACAGGTCCCCACGTTAAGATGCTAAACTAGAGCAGGGCCATTAGGCAGGACCTAGCAGAAGTCAATTGGATGAGTCTGCTTGACGGAAAAGGAGCAACTGGCAAATGGGAGGCTTTTACAAGTGTGATATCAAGAGTCAAGGGACAGTGTGTCTATTTGGGTGAAGGGAAAAGATGCCAGGTTTAGGGCATCCCTGGCTAGCGAGAGATATTGAAGCTCTGGTCAAGAAAAAGGACAAGGCCATTCATTGGCTTTAAGCTGTTGGGCTCAAGTGAATCCCTGGATGACTATAATAAGTGTAGAAGCACACTTCAGAAGAGTAAAAGGAGGGTAAGTGATGGATCTGTTAGATAACATTAAAAATCTGTAGCCAGTGGTGAAGTTCCAGAAGATTGGAGGGTTGTTGTTCCATTGTTCAAGAAAAGTAGCAAAGACAAGCCAGGCAACTATGGGCCAGTAAGCCTGATATCAGTGGTAGGCAAGATGTTGGAGATGATACTGAGGGACAGGATCAACCAACATTTGAATAGTCAAGATCTGATTAGAGATATTAACATGGATTTGTGAATGGCATGTCATGTCTGACAAATCTGAGTTTTTTGAAGCGGTTACCAAGAGGATAGATGAGTGTTGGGCAATGGATGTTGTCCTAATGGATTTTAGTAAGACTTTTGACAAGGTCCCGCACGGCTGACCAGTCATGAAGGTTAGGTCGCATGGGATACAGGGAGAACTAGCTAATTGAATTCAAAATTGGCTTGATGGTAGGCAGCAGAGGGTGATATTTGAATGTTGTTTCTCAGACTGAAGGCTTGTGTCTAGAGGTGTGCCACAGTGGTTGGTGATCAGACCTTTGTTATTTGTTATTTACATAAATGATCTGAATGTGAATGTACAAAGCATGATTAGCAAGTTTGCGGATGATGCAAAATTAGGACATATCATTAATAGCAAGGAAGGTTATCAAAAATTACAGAACGATCTTGATCAATGTGGAAATGAACTTAGGATTGGCAAATGCAATTTAATACAGATAAATGTGAGGTCCTGCACGTTGGAACATCAAACCATGGTAAGACTTATATAATAAATAGTAAGGTCCTAAGGGGTGTTGTGGAACAGAGAGATTAGGAGTACAAATACATAAGTCTTTGAAAGTGGTGTCATAGGTAGACAAGGTGGTGAAGAAGACATTTAGCATGCTGGCCTTCATCAGTTGAGGTATTAAGTAGAGAAGTTGGGGATGTTATGTTATAGTTATATAAGTCATTGGTGAGGCCGCACATGGAGTATTGTGTACAGTTTTGGTTACCCAGTTATAGAAAAGACAGTTAAACTGGAAAAAGTGCAAAGAAAATTTATGAAGATGTTGCCAGGACTACAAGGCCTGAGTTCTAATGAGAGGTTGGCCAGGATAGGCCTTTATTCCTTGGAATAAAAAATCAGGGGTGACCTTATTGAGGTGTATAAAATCATGAGGGAGACAGGTAAAATAAATGCACGTAGTCTTTTTCCCAGGGATGGGGAATTGAAAATTAGAGGGCAAAGGTTTAAGGTGAGAGGGAAAATATTTAAGAAGGATCTCAAAGGGAACGTTTTCATGCAGTAAGTGGCACGTATATGGAATGGGCTGCCAAAAAAGCGGTTGAGGTAGTACAATTATTGTCCCATTTCCCTATCAATATCAGTCAAAGCAAAATGCTCAGAGACACAGTATGGTTTTACTTCCTTCAACTTTATTCCGGGCGCTGAAGGGAGAGAGGGTGATCGCCCATGTGCACAGCATCATGGGTTCTCGGTCTCCTCTTGAACAGCAGATTCTTCATGAATGATATAGTCACTTATAAGGAGGAGCATCCAGATAAACCAACATACATATTGACTGGGTGATTGTTACAATCAGTGAGTGTTAACAGTAGAGATTAAGCCTTCTGTTGTTATACAATGAATGTTCTTAACCTTGTTAACTGGCTTCAAGTAATGAATACCTTTTCACCTTGTTAACTGACTTTACATACTGAATGCTTCTTCATCATGTTAAATAGCTCTGCATAATAAATACCTTTCCAACTTGTTAACCCACTACCTTTGCCTCCATTGTTTACTGCAAGTTCTTATCTGATCTGAGTCATGCTTAGCTGAACCTTTGTTTTTCAAAACTCCAAACATAACTGTTTCCCTACCTGCTTATACCTTAAACACTTTCTCACAATAGCAACACGTAAAAAGTATTTGGATAGGTATGTGGATGGAAAGGGTTTAGAGGGATATGGATGAAATGAGGGCAATTGGAACTAGACGAGTTGGCACCATGGTCAACAAGGACCAGTTTAGGCTGACGGGCCTGTTTTCATGCTATATTATTCTGAGTGTATGATATATGCATCCCAACACATTAAATAGCTGTTCCTGTCATCCAGCCCAACCGACTGATTAGACATCAAGAACCTAAATTTGGACAACACCGGTCATAGCAACTTGCACTGTCTATTCTTGAAAAAAAAATGAAGCTGCAAGGTGAGTCCTGCAGTACAGTAAATTCAAGGCCCAGGTTACCTTACTGACAGTTAAATTACACTTGTAGAACATTGTCCGATTACGAAGTGTCTCAATGTGCTTCAGTGTTTTCAGAACTTTTTTGATGATTTTCTTTTGCATCCTAACTGCTAAGGCAGAGGAGCAGCTGGCCTGTGCACACAAAGGCTGGGATAGGTATGGAACAGTAATGTCAGTGCCTCTGGTTTTACAGCAGGACAGGGAGATGGGTATAAAGTTGCCTCATCCCTACCCTGTCCTACCTCCATTTGGAACCTATTCAATGTTCCTTGACAGTGACCGTTCACCAATCATCTCTGTGTGCACACCCATTTAGCATACCATCCCTTGAAAATCCCTATCCAAGTTCTTTGCAAAAAGTAGCTCTCTGACACTTTACCCTCTGTAAACTGACATATGAATGATCTGATGAAGGGCTTTTGCCCAAAACGTTAATTTTCCTGCTGCTCGGATGCTGCCTGATCTGCCGTGCTTTTCCAGAACCACTCCAATCTTGGATATGAATGATCTTTTCAACTTGACTCAATGCATTCTACCATGCTATATGAGTTGACATGTGCAGATCTCAATTCCAGTCTAACTTGTTCAGTAGCTTGGTGTTAAGAGGAGTGCCTGGGTGTCGGAGAATGTTCCTGGGTGAACAAAGAGGGTGAGGTACATTGAGCAGTATGAGAATGGGTGTGATGGTTAGGAAAGGTTATGAGAAGATTTGCTCCTGATCTTGAGAACTTATCCTGAGATCACCTGTTTAGTATTTCCAGGTCCTCTGGTCCAACTTCTTGGAGTTGACCTTTCTGGCCATCTGTACCCACTTCACACTTGGGGTACAAAGATGTACAGCATGGAAACAGACCCTTCAGTCTAACCTGTCCATGCCAACCAGATATCCCAACCCAATCTAGTCCCACTTGCCAGCACCCGGCCCATATCCCTCCGAACCCTTCCTATTCATATACCCATCCAAATGCTTCTTAAATGTTGCAATTGTACCAGTTTCCACCACTTCCTCTGGCAGCTCATTCCACACACACCCACCACTCTTTGTGTGAAAAAGTTGCCCCTAAGGTCTCTTTCATACCTTTCTCCTCTCACCCTAAACCTATGCCTTCTAATTCTGGACTCCCTGACCCTAGGGAAAAGACTTTGTCTATTTACCCTATCCATGTCCCTCATAATTTTGTAAACCTCTATAAGGTAACGCCCCCAGCCTCAAACACCTCAGGGAAAACAGCCCCAGCCTGTTCAGCCTCTCCCTTTCTCTCAAATCCTCCAACCCTGGCAACATCCTTGTAAATTTTTTGTAAACCATTTCAAGTTTCACAACATCTTTCTGATAGGAAGGAGACCAGAATTGTACCCAATATTCCAACAGTGGCCTAACCAATGCCCTGTACAGCCGCAACCTGACCTCCCAACTCCTGTACTCAATACTCTGACGAATAAAAGAAAGCATACCAAATGCTTTCCTCACTATCTTATCTACCTGTGATTCCACTTTCAAGGAGCAATAAACCTGCACTGCAAGGTCTTTTTTTTTTCAGCAACACTCCCTAGGACCTTACCATTAAATGTATAAGTCCTGCTAAGATTTGCTTTCCCAAAATGCAGCACCTCGCATTTATCTGAATTAAACTCCATCTGCCACTTCTCAGCCCATTGGCCCATCTGATCGAGATCCTGTTATAATCTGAGGTAACTCTCTTCACTGTCCACTACACCTCCAATTTTGGTGTCATCTGCAAACTTACTAACTGCACCTTTTATGCTTGCATTCAAACCATTTATGTAAATGACAAAATGTAGAGGACCGAGCACTGATCCTTGTGGCACCCCACTGATCAAAGGCATCCCGTCTAAAAAACAACCCTCCATCACCACCCTCTTTGTTCTACCTTTGAACCAGTTCTGTATCCAAATGGCTAGTTCTCCCTGTATTCCGTGAGATCTAACCTTGCTAATCAGTCTCCCATGGGGAACCTTGTCGAATGCCTTACTGAAGTCCATATAGATCACATCCACTGCTCTTCCCTCATCAATCCTCTTTGATACTTTTTCAAAAAACTCAATCAAGTTTGTGAGACATGATTTCCCACGCACAAAGCCATGCTGATGATCCCTAAACACTCATTGCCTTTCCAAATACATGTACATCCTGTCCCTCAGGGTTCCCTCCAACAACTTGCCCATCACCGAGGTCAGGCTCACTGATCTATAGTTCCCTGGCTTATCCTTACCACCCTTCTTAAATAGTGGCATCACGTTAGCCAACCTCCAGTCCTCCGGCACCTCACCTGTGACTATCGATGATACAAATATCTCAGCAAGAGACCCAGCAATCACTTCACTAGCTTCCCACAGAATCCTAGAGTACACCTGATCAGGTCCTGGGGATTTATCCACCATCCAGCACTTTCTCCTCTGTAATATGGACATTTTGCAAGGTGTCACCATCTATTTCCCTGCAGTTTATATCTTCCATATCCTTTTCCACTGATGCAAGATACTCCTTCAGTATCTCCCCCATTTTCTGCAGCTGCACACAAAGGCCGCCTTGCTGATCTTTAAGGGCCTTATTCTCTCCCTAGTTACCCGTTTGTCCTTAGTATATTTGTAAAAACCCTTTGGATTCTTCTTAATTCTATTTGCCAAAGCTATCTCATGTTCCCTTTTTGCCCTCCTGATTTCCCCCTTAAGTATACTCCTACTGCCTTTATACTCTTCTTAGGATTCACTCGATCTATCCTGACATATGCTTCCTTCTTGTTCTTAACCAAACCCTCAACTTCTTTGGTCATCCAGCATTCCCTATACCTACCAACCTTTCCTTTCATCCTAACAGGAATATACTTTCTCTGGATTCTCGTTATCTCATTCCTGAAGGTTTCCCATATTCCAGCCATCCCTTTATCTGCAAACATCTGCCCCCAATCAGCTTTCTAAAGTTCTTGCCTAATACCGTCAAAATTGACCTTTCACCAATTTAGAACTTCAACTTTTAGATCTGGTCTATCCTTTTCCATCACTATTTTAAATCTAATAGAATTATGGTTGCTGGCCCCAAAGTGCTCCCCACTGACACCTCAGTCACCTGCCCTGTCTTATTTCCCAAGAGTAGGTCAAGTTTTGCACCTTCTCTAGTGGGTACATCCACATACTGAATCAGAAAATGTCCTTGTACACACTTAAGAAATTCCTCTCCATCTAAACCCCGAATACTATAGCTGTCCCAGTTGATGTTTGGAAAGTTAAAATCCCCTACCGTAGCCACCCTATTATTCTTGCAGATGGCTGAGATCTCCTTACAAGTTTGTTTCTCAATTTCCCTCTGACGATTAGGGGTCTATAATACAATCCCAATAAAGTGATCAACCCTTTCTTATTTCTCAGTTCCAAGCAAATAACTTCCCTGGATGTATTTCCAGGAATATCCTCACTCAGCACAGCTGTAATGCTATCCCTTATCAAAAATGCCACACCCCCTCCTCTCTTGCCTCCCTTTCTATCCTTCCTGTAGCATTTATATCCTGGAACATTAAGCTGCCAGTCCTACCCATCCCTGAACCATGTTTCTGTAATTGCTATGATATCCCAGTCCCATGTTCCTAACCATGCCCTGAGTTCATCTGCCTTCCCTGTTAGGCCCCTTGCATTGAAATAAATGCAGTTTAATTTAAAAGTCCTACCTTGTCCCTGCCTGCCCTGACTGTTTGACTCACTTCTCTTCTCAGCTGTACCCGTCTCAGATCGATCTCTTTCTTCACTATCTCCCTGGGTTCCACCCTCCCCCAACCTTACTAGTTTAAATCCTCCAGAGCAGCTCTTGCAAATTTCCCTGCCAGTATATTAACCCCCTTCCAATTTAGGTTCAATCAGTCCTTCTTGTACAGGTTATTTCTACCCCAAAAGAGATTCCAATGACCCAAAAATGTGAATCCTTCTCCCATACACCAGCTCCTCAGCCATGCATTCATCTGCTCTATCCTCCTATTCCTGCCCTCACTAGCTCGTAGCACTAGGAGTAATCCAGATATTACTACTCTTGAGGACGTCCTTTTTAAATTCCTGCCTGACTCTCTGTAATCTCCCTTCAGAATCTCAACCTTTTCCCTTCCTATGTCGTTGGTTCCAATGTGGACAATGACTCCTTGCTAGCCCCTCCCCCCCGTGAGAACATTCTGCACCCTCTCTGAGACATCCTTGATCCTGGCACCAGGGAAGCAACACACCATTCTGATTTTTTGCTGCTGGCCACAGAAACATCTGTCTGTGCCTCGGACAAGAGAATCCCCTAATATAATCAATCTCTTGGAACCCGCGTACCCCTCGTTGCATTAAAGCCAGCCTCAATACTATAAACTTGGCTGTTCATGCTACATTCCCCTGAGAATCCATCACTCCCTATATTTTCCAGAACAGCATACCTGTTTGAAATGCATATAGCCACAGAAGACTCCTGCTCTAGATGCCTACCTCTCTTAACCTTCCTGGAGTTTAACCCATCTATGTGACTGTATCTGAGATTTTCCTCCCTTCCTATAACTGCCATCTATCACTTACTGTTCTTGTTGAAAATTCCTCATTGCTTCTAACTGTCTCTCAAACCGATCCATTTGATCTGATAAGATTCGCAACCAGCAGCATTTTTGGCAGATATAATCCACAGTAACCCTTAAAGTCTCTTTAAACTCTCACATCTGACAAGAAGCACATATCACTTTACTAAGGGTCATTTTTGCTCCTTCACAATCTACAGACCCAGAAAATAACACCATCTTATCCTTACAAACACTGCCCTGGGTTAAATTAATAGCTATGGCTTATATTTTAAGTTTAATCAAGAGACATACCTCCAAAAGCATGTAATCAAGAAAGAACTCACTACTGCAGACTTTCTGCAGGCCACACTTAAAATAGCAATTCACTTATCTGATTCTGTGCTGTGAAGTTCACCCAATAGTTTCTCCAAGAACAGTTGAGATTTCACTGTTTGTTAATTTTCCCAGATGCACTCCAACGTCTAGCGATACATGATTCAAACAGCAAAGGCAGTGTCAGTTTCTTTTTCTCTCTCTCTTCTGCACTGTCCTCACCATGTGCTTCCTTTGTCTGTTCGTCTCTCTTTTAAAACTGCTGTTGTTTTGACTTTTTTTTCCAAAAACAGTATTGCTGCTCCTGGAATTCGAGGAAATCACCTCCAACACCTAAAATACCTCAAAAAAGGAGCAGCTGTTACAGCCAGAAAGTTTTCCCATCCTCCATCTTGGATGAAGAATTCCATGGACTTTATCTTTTTGTCCACCCCCAATCAGTGACATTTCCAGGCCCACATTCATCGCTAAGGACCCAATCTGCTCTGGTGTTATTTCCAAGAATTCCTCTTGCAATACTCTTAAAATTGCCAACTTCCCTCGCAGATAAAACTGCCTGTCCTATGTGATCAGCAAATGCTACTGTACCTCTTGCTGTTTGCAGAGCTCACTAGCAATGTTAACAGGCAGAGATTGGAGATAGACAAGCTCATGTCATAAACATTCAGATGAGACGGGTGTGTGAATTTTGTGTGATCTGAACAGTAGTGACCAATTCATACACAAAATGGGCAAACAAACTTTTAAGTAACTATTCTTTGAGTTTCCCCACAGCTGATGGCTATAAGCTTGTGTTCTATCTCCTAAACTAAGCTAAGTCTAGAACTGGATTTCGACATCCTTTTACAATTATTTATTTAAATATTCAGTTTAATGTGTTAGACGATCTTGATTTTTTTTTATTCCCAGCTTTTTCTTTAAACACCATTAACGCATGCCATTTGCTATCAATAAAGCTATTATATAACAACAGAGAAGAGAACAGCAAGAACAGTGTGGGCAGAGGTTGTGATGAAAGATGAGACTTGATATCACAATTGGCAGCATAAACTGAACCAGTACAAGCATGTTAAATAGACTGAAGGAAATTGTTTTATGAAAATTATGGGAATTTCAGTATCTCAATGATAAAGGGACCAAAGACAATTGAAAGGGAGGGGTGAAATTCTCAGGCAATTGAGTTGATGGGATTTGTGAGTTACTCTTAACAGAAATGGGAAGTAAAGTGTTGGAGCAGGTGTTGTGTAAGACATTGGCTCGAACTTTGCATTTGGAATGGCAGTAAAACCATCAGCATTTCCCATCATTAGGCTGTGTAACTGACACCAACTTCTGGTATGTACACGTGCAATTAAACATAAAAATCCCAAAGGTGCTGTCAATAATCCCTCCTTCCTCTAGGGAGTTAATTGTTGAAATTGTCACAGCTAGCAATCTTTAAAAATCATAATTACTACACAGCTTTTGCTGCTCACAATGTGAACTCCTTTATACTAGGAGACCAAGTAAGACTCAATGACCACATTACAACACACCTTGATTCAGTCCTCATACTTGACCCCAAGCTTCCTTTGGCCTAATATTTTAACTTTCTACCTTGCTCTCAAACTGATATCTTGGTCTTAAGCCTGACCCATTGTTCCACTAAAGCTTAATGTAAGCTTGAGGAACAACATGTTTCGATTGATTTCACCACAGCATTCCAGACTCAAAATTGAGTTCAACAATTTCGGACCATAATCTCTGCCTCAATTTGTTTCTCCTTCTTTGCATGTTTATATTTTTCTGTTATCTTTACAGACCTTCCTATTGTCTTTGTTTCACCCATTCCTGCTTAAAATCTATTGCATTTATAACTTATCCCCATTCAGATGAAAGATCGCAGACCAGAAGCTCTAAGTCTGTTTCTCTGCACAGGTATTACTTGGCCTGGGTATTTCAAGCATTTTCCCACTATATGTTCTGCTTGTTGATTATTTTATTTGTAGGCTATTTGTGATCTTAAGGCCTCCAATGTGCATGCCCAAACTTCAAAATGCATCAATTGTGAAAGGAAATTTTCTTTCTGGTTTCATGTCTATGAGAATCCTTCAATATGATTGGCTTCTTCCTGTATCTGATGACATGAATTTTGCTGAACAATTGAAATTCCTTTGACTTGTGCCAGATTCAAATTTGCATTGCAAACGGTGACCTCGAGTTCTTGGCCACTGTGTCTATAAGGCTCTGGCCCGAAACGTCGAATTTCCTGTTCCTAGGATGCTGCCTAACCTGCTGTGCTTTAACCAGCAACATATTTTCAGCTCTGATCTCCAGCATCTGCAGACCTCACTTTTTACACTGTGTCTATAAGTCCACAAGAAGGCTAATAAGCGTGTGGTTTCTAGCTATCAGTGCACAATGGTTTTAAAATGGTGTTAAAACAGTACAGCACAGAACAGCCCTTCAGTCCATGATGTTGTGCCGACCACTGATCCCATGTATGCACCCTCAAATTTCTGTGACCTTGTGGACAAAGTCCTAAAAGCAACAATATATAGTAATAATGGGCAAGTTTAAGAGAGCACCACGAGTTCTAGCATAAATTAAATGGGAATCCAGATAGCAATGGTTTCAGAAATTGCTTTAAAGCAAGTAGAATGAAATGATATTCCTGTGAGGGACAAAAATAATGAGACCAGTGCATGATTACAGACAAAAGATCTAATGTAAAACAAAGAAGGAATATTTGCAAAAATGCAAAAAAAAATCTATCAAGGATTGCAAGTCGGAGCAAAACTAGTTAAGAGTGATTAAAAGGTGTATTAGACAGGATAAGGAAGGAGAAGAAAATTGCAAAAGGTAACAGAGATCCAATTTGTCTTTAATTTATTCATGTGGATTATAAACTCTGCAAGCATCCTAATAAAAATCTTCTAATTTTTTTTTCAATGATTATTTCAAAACACTCTTGAAATATGTAACAGTTATAAAATACTAAACCACTATTTTTCACTGTGGAAATTGCTTGATGTGTTTGATTAACATTTGCCCATAATTTCCCCTCCACCCTCCCCCTGCATTCACTGTAAACATCATGCTAAACTTGTGCCCTGCCAGAAATAGACAAATACTTGTATAGGCACAAAACATACATCTCAGTAGTAGAGGGCTTGTAAAATAGTATGCAAGTCACATTTTATTCCTGGTGAAAAATACATTTGCATTAGTTTTAAATCTTTTGAAAATTGGGTCCTTGTAGTTCACAAAGACATTTGCATTTCTGTGTGTCCTTTAAAATTCCATTTTGAAATCCTTTTGAATAATTTGCAGCCTATTCTGTTTGCTTTTTATGGGTGGATTCTCATGCATGTTGCTCCCGTTCATGATGCTCTTATATCCAAATATTCTTGCATTCACACCAATCCATTGGCAACTAAAATTACAATTTTGTGTCAAAATTTAAGATAGAATTCAAAGAGTTATGAAATTGTTGAGATAATGTGTATTCTATCATTTGATCAATTAGCAAATATCACTCAGTAATGGACAGTTAAACAGATATAATGAAGCCACAATTTCAGTGAAGTGCAACATTTTTTTAGACACATTTCATACTGTTTCCTCTTCCCCCATTCCAAGTGAATTGTTCTTTCAACCCTTTCCATGAGTAGACTGGTAGACTTGAACATGCAGATCTGTGGTATGCTCATTTTCAGTATGGAAAACATTATAAATAAAATTCCATGATTTGGGATCATTAAGCATAATTCTTTAATATCTAGACGGTTATACGTGACTGAAAATGTTTTATCTTTATCAGTATAAATATCCTTAATTAAATAGATTGGTTAGTTCTTCATGAGTGTATCTCCACAGCAAAAACAATGCCGATAAGTTGATAGGCTTGTTCAAAGAGAGGCTGAAGGAATGGAAATTCTGAAGTGGGAATGGGCGACAAGTTGCATTTATGATACTGAAGCAGTAAATATCCTTGAGGAAATGAAGCTTCAGTTTGTTTTTACTCAACTAATTATACGAGAGCTTCAGGTAGACAGCTTGTATAAAAATGGACGATTCTGATCTTAGTTGTAGCATGTTTAACTTTAAAAATATCATTATTTTCCCTTTTTTCAACTGACCAGCATAAACCAAAGCAGTGGGATGTGGTCTGAACTTGAACATGCTGGTTTTATTGTTAAAATCTTAGATGTAACTGTATTTGAAATGTATTAAAATTGATGATATCTATGTCCTCTTCATTTTTACTGCATATAACTGACATTGTGAAACAAAATCTCAAAATATTCTGTATACCACTCAAAAAAAATTATGATAAAACCCTATGTAAAGGCCCATCAAGATGGTGATACAACCCAGAGTACAAGTTTTACAATATTTTCTGTTTGACTTCTTAACTCTGGAACTAATATGAATTACTAACTAATTTTATCTTTGCAATAGGTTTTATATGGTTTAAAATTGCATCCAATGTTTTTGTGTTGTATACATCTCTTCAGATTTTAGTGTTTCTTTTGTCTAACTCTTTCTGTGACAAACCATATGTCCACAATAATTACATTACAGAAAATAATTTCAGTGCAAAAAGAGTTATATACAGCTATGCCCAAGAGGCCAACAGTAGCTTACATAACTGCTGTCCAGTTCTCTACTTGTATAACTTCTTTGCTAACATTTTAGCTTTAAATTTCATAGAACAACTCTTGATTATTCTACATTGCTCCAAAAGGGATTATATTCTATCTCCCTTCATATCCTTCCTTGAATTTTGCTACTGAAAATGAAAAATCTTCATTTGAATATTACAGTCAACATTTTCAACATTCAAATTTCAATCTGAAATTGGTAATCTATTAAAGAATGTTGGATGTTGAACTTTATCAAAAGTTATTACAAACATGTTTTTGTCCCTCTGTAACAACTATAAGTAGGAATTGTTGAGCAAGTGGAGTAAACAGAAATGATTACGAATAGTCTGGTGTTTTTTTTGTGATTTTTATGAAAGCAAAAACTATTCAATTTTAATTTAAAGGGAAAGATGCCAAATAGAGGTCTCGACAGACCAGCTGCAGTCCTTCAGTGTTGCCTTAATTTACCAGAGACACAACTGTCACAAACAAAACGTTTAAACTTGATATATAGCCACGATAGTGAGCAGCCTTTTGTGTAGAGTGCACATAGGAGACCTCTTTTATACAAATCAACTGGCAGATGACAGACAATGATGAAAATTTGATTCTTTGAAGTTGTAATGGCCATTGAAATGTGTGAAATTCTGGGATTGAATAGAAAGCAGCTAGCCCAGCACAGAGTCTTGGGTGGCTGGTGGCAGCTTGCTGGGAGGTTTGCCTGTGTTTTGTCGCAGACTTCCCTTTGCTTGTGTGGCTTATTTGTAAGAATAGGAATAAGGCCACCAAATCAGGTTAAAATGATTTTGAATGGAATAGATAGAAGAATGAATGTTTACTTTCTAATAAGTGTCCAAGACTTACTCTCTCAAAATTGCAGACTTTAAAAGCTTAGCCCTAATGATATAGAATGCTACCAATGTTTAGATGGAGCTTTGTGGAAGGTTAGAAAAGGGAAACAACCTTTCTGCATATCTGGGTTTTTTAAAATATATAAATTGGCTGTTTCAGTGGCTTTGAGTCTATTTGAGAACGCAACTGTGGTCTAAATGTGTTAAATTCAAAATTGCACTAAATGTTCATTAAAACCCAGTCTGAAGCTGAAAATCACACTTTAAATTTGAACATTTAAAAATGGTTCTATACTGACTAACATGGTGTTTTGCTTCTTATAGTTTTCAGTGAAATTTCATATAGTATATATCGTCTTTGGCAAGAATTGTCAGTATTTTCTTTAACTCTGCTTGATTCACAAAAGGAAGATTTTTTTAAGACAACGTCTTAGCTTGATGCTAATATGATGAAAGAAAATATTTTGCAACAAGCATTAAAATGTATTTACCAGAGTTGATTTCCTCTCCAGGAGCCCATACCTGTAATCGGTCAGGTCTGTTGCACTGAAATTAGCAAAAACGTTTTCAAAACTCACTGCATTAACTCATGCTCTCACTAGACTGTCCATTCACCAAAGAACAGATCTCTGGGAACGGACCAGAGTATCAGTAAGGGCATAGGGTTAAAAGATGCTGTCAAGATTCCTTCAGTTGCTCATCAAACAGTCAATGCTGAAACTTCACCCCCCCCCCGCCACCTTCTCTCTCTTCCACAACCCACTCCTCACAAAAACAAAGGATTCTGGTATATTGGATAGCATTGGAACAACTGTGTTTCAGAATAGATCACTGACCCACACTTTCTTGAAAATGTCCTAAGTAGAATATGGCAACCTTACACATTGTAATCTCTAGGTCTTTTGGTATGAATTAAGGTCACTGGGTTCATTCAAATTAGCCACTTCACTTTGAAGTGTTTATACTCCAGTTCTACTGCAATCTTTTGCAAATTTTAAAAAACAGAATTGTGAGTAGCTTTCTGTGACTTTGGATCTGTCATATTTTTAAAAAAGTGAGACATTGCAAAGAAAATGCAATTCAATTACATTTTAAACAGCAGTGCACAAGGAATCCAATGCATTGTGCCATACAGTGGTATGGAGCTAACCGTGTCCACTTTATTGGGCATTTAAGCAATTGAATATTGGGCAAAACTGAGGGAAGTATGGGTCACATCCCCACCTACATTCGCGACCAAGGATATTATGTCACAGGGTTCTGTTTTCTTTGTTCGTGCGATGTGTGCATCAGTAGCTAGGCCAGCATGTATTATTGTGGGGTCAGTGGTGAGAAGGTGCCACCTTGAACTGATGCAGAGGCTTCTGGCCTAAGGGATTTTGACCCAATGACAGTGAAGAAATGGCAACAGATTTCCAAATCAGGAAGGTATGTTGCTTGGAGGAGATCTTGCAGGTGGTACTGTTCCCCCTATAACACAGTAGTTGCATTCCCGTGCAGCACAGTGTTGTAGAAATCGTGTAACATCAATAATGGGGCCTATAGGAAAAACAGGGTTGGGGGCGAACCACCAAAAATATCAGTATAAGTCAAAACAAAAATAGTAGTTGGCCTAACACAAACGATAGCACAGACTAAGTAAATCTTTAAATCATATATTTTAATGAAATTTAACACTTCAACACTAAAATCACTGACTACAGCATTGTACGTTTTACGAAGCTCTTCACCAGAAAGCGTTCAAGCCATCTGAGCACGTGATGCTGATGTGGAAGTCCAGTCCTCAAGATTCTCCCTCAGTTTGAAATAAGCTGAATACACTGAATTTGCATTTTGCAGACAGAGGATCCTGCGACTGGGTTTTGCTGTGCAGTTTGTGCCAAGGATGAGCACTAACAGTAAACCAGAGTTCGCTTTATGAAAAAAGGTCAGTAATTCACAAATTGCATTACAACCAAATCATGTTTAATAAACATGCACTAAAGAAGAACTACCCATATCTGTAGTCGTCATCCTGCTCGATCCCACAAGTTGCAAGTCCAAAAGATATTTTTGAAGAAGGCTTGGTGATTTAAAGCACTGCATCTTTTGAATGATATACACTCATACCATAGTACATAATTTATGAAAAGAAAAAATATAGATGGTGGATTGAGTGCCAAGCAAAAGGGCTACTCTGTCCTGAACAATGTTTTTAAAATTTTTTTTAGGGAACATGGGCTTTGCTTACTGAGCTATCATAAATTGCCTTTCCCTAGTTGCCCTTGGTGGTGAGCTGCCTTCTTGAAATACTGCAGTCTATTTCTTGTGGGTACATTCACAGTGTTGTAGGGAAGGAATTTCTGGATTTTGACCCAGCAACAATGAAGGAGTGGCAAGAAATTTCCAAATCAGGCTGGTGACTGACATAGAGAGGAGTCCGCAGGTGATAATGTTCCTATGTGTCTGCTGCCGTTTCTTTCTATTTGGCAATAGCCATTGGTTGGAAGGTACTGTCTAAGGAACCTTGGTGAATTTCAGCAGTGCACCTTGTCAATGCAGCTACAACTGCGCATCTGTGGTGGTGGAGGGACTGAATGTTTGTGAATGTGCTGTCAATCAAGCATCCTGATTGGAATGTTGTTGAGTGTTATTGGAGCTGCACTCAGGCAAATTGGGAGTATCCATCACACTCTGACTTGAGTATTGTAGATGTTGGAGGGGTTTTGGAATTCGGGAGGTAAGTTGCCGACTTGCTCTTGTAGCCTTAATATTTGACTTTTTCATTGTCATTTGACATTCAGTATCTCCTGATTGGTGACCCTAAGATGTAGACTGTGGGAGATACAGTGATGGTAGTGCTATTGAATGTCAAAGGGTAAGATTGTTTCTTATCGACGATGACCATTACTTGGCACTATATAGCACACTTGTCAGCAATCCTGAATAATGCCCAGGTCCTCCTGCATTTGGACATGAACTGATTCAGTATCTGAGGAGTTGTGAATGGTGATGAACATTGTTCAATCATCAGTGAACATTCCCACTTCTAGTTTTATTATAGAGGGAAAGTCATTGATGAAGCAGCTGAAGATGGTTAAGTCCAAGACACTACCCTGAGAATCTGCTGTAGAGATGTTCTGGAGTTAAGGTGACTGACCTTCGACAACTGCAGCCACCTTCTTTTGAGCTAAGTACAGCTTTAAGCAGTGGAGAGTTTTGTCCCTGATTCCCATTGATTCTAATTTTGCTAGGGCTCTTTGATGCCACATTGTCAAATGTAGTCTTGAGTTGAACATCAGTCATTCTCACCTTACATTTCATTCTGTTGTCTATGTTTTAAACTAAGATTGTAGTAAGGTCAAGAGCTGAACAGCCTTGAGAGGCAGTGAACAGGTTATTGCTAAACATTGTTAATGACCCCTAACATCACTTTACTGATGATCAAGAAAATACTGAGGCAGTAATTGGCCAGTGTTGAATTCCATGTTGTTAAGTTGATGTCCGTGTGGTAGCTCTCCTGCAGCAGATTGGTAGGGGGGGCTGGCAAGTTCTGGAGCACAGGTTCCTCAGTACGAATTTTCTCAGGGTCCACAGCCTTGCAACATCAAGTCATTTCAGCCATTGCTTCATATCACACGATGTGAATAAAATTCACGGAAACGAGGCACTTGTGAAGCTGGGGGCATATAGAGGAAAGATGGATCATTCACTTGGCACATCTAGCTGAAGATTGTTGCAAATGCTCCAGCTTTATATTTTGCACTGAGGTATGGGGCTCTTCCATTATTGAGGATGGGATATTTGTGTATCTACCTCCTCCAGTGAGTTGTTTAATTGTCCACTACCAGAAGTATGACATGTGACAGGAGTGCAAAGCTTAGATCTGATCTGTTGATTGTGGAATAATTTAACCCTCTCTATCTCTTGCTGCTTATGCAGTTTTACATGCAAGAGTTGCTGTTTTGTAGCTTAGACAAAAGTAAAAAATGTTGTGGAAACTTAGCAGGCCCGATAGCAACTGTAAAGAGAAAATTAGTTAACGCTTCAAGTCAATGATGAATCTGTTTTACTGTTTTGTAGCTTCATTGGGTGTCAAAACGTGGTGCTGGAAAATCACCGCCTGTCAGGCAGCATCCAAGGAGCAGGAGAGTTGACATTTTGGGCATAAGCCCTTCATCAGGAATTAACGTCAATGCCCAAAATGTTGACCCTCCTCCTCGGATGCTGCCTAACCTGCTGTGCTTTTCCAGCACTACACTTTCTGACTCTGACTCTTCAGTCCTCACTTTGTCCTAGCCTCATCAGGTGGACACCTTAATTTTAGGTATGTCTGATGCTGCTTCAGGAATGCCCTTATGCACTCCATTAAATCAGGATTAATCCTGTATCTTGATGGTGTGATAGAGTGGAGGATATGCTGTGCCTTGAGGTTACAGATTGTCTTTGAAAGCAGTTTTGCTGATGGTCAATTTCTGGTACTGACTTTTTAAGTTGGTAAATGTGGAGTCATAGAGTCATACAGCACAGAAACAGACTCTTCAGTCCAAACAGTCTATGTTGACCATAATCCTAAACTAAACCACATCCCATCTGCCTCCATTTGGCCCATATCCTTACAAACATTTCTAATTCATGTACTTACCTAATTGTCTTTTAAATATTGTAATTATACCCACATCCACCAGTTCCTCTGAAAGTCCACAACACACACAAGCCACTCTCTGTGTAGAAGAAAAAATCGCCCCTTGTGTCTTTTTTAAAACTTGCTCCTCTCACCTTAAAAATATGCCCCCACTTTTAAAATTATTCACCTTAGGGAAAAACACCTATTAACTCCTCATGATTTTATAAACCTCGAAGGTCACCTCTCAACCTTTTACACTTTAATGAAAGAAGTCCCAGCCTATCCAGTCTCTCCTTTTAACTCAAACCATCTATTCCTGGCAACAACCTGGTAACTCTCTTCTGAACCTGCTCTAGCTTAATAAAATCCTTCCTGTATCAGGGAGTTATAAATTATAAAGTCTGTCCCATTTAGCACGGTGACAGTGCCACAAACCATGAAGAAGTGTGATTGTGAGGTAGGAGTGGGTTGTGGTGGTTTGTAGTGAAATTTAAAATAGTTTTGGAAACCCAAACTTAAGCATAATTATTTTGAAATGTTCAGTGAAGTACAGATTCTACATGATTCTTGTGAGACAATGTGATCTTTCATGGGGTGATAGAATGCATGCTTGTTCATGTAGCTCATCCATTGTAATTTCTAAAATTCAGCCATAGTATCAAGAAGAAATACTTTTGAAGAGCAAATAATTCCCCTAAGAGGAGAGAGAGAATTGAAAAGTAGATCATCTGTGGCCACTTGCACTGAGGAATAGTCAATGAATAATATTGGATATAGATTTTTGAAACGTGTGTACTTTTTCAGATGGAAAGGACATATTCATTGAACAGAGCAGTACAAGGATAATAGCAAATGCAAAATTTGTATTATTCAAAACTACAAATGGTAACTGTAGTATCTGTGTACATACAGGCTAATGGCCTGTTCATAGAGACTGATCAGCATACTGATTTGTCAACTTTCTCTGTACAAGTTGGCTGTGAAGGTTGACCTTCTTCCATGATTTATCTTGATAAATGTTGCTTTGATGCTTCTGCAACTATATCTTACAATTAAATAAAATCCTAGTTGGAGACAACGAAACAACATAGAATCCCTACAGTGTGAACACGGCCCAACAAGTCCATAACGACCTTCTGAAGAATAACCCAGCTAGACCCATTCTTCTACCCTTTTACCCTTTGTTTACCACTGATTAATACTCCTAACCTACACATCCCTGAATACTATGGACAATTTAGCATGGCCAATTCACCTGACCTGCACAACTTTGGATTGTGGGAGGAAACGGGAACACCCGCAGGAAACCCACGTAGACATGGGGAAAATGTGCAAACTCCACACAGACAGTCACCTGAAGCAGGACTCGAACCTGGGCCCCTGGTGCAGTGAGGCAGCAGTGCTAGTTGGTCAGTTTGAGTGGTTTTAAAAGAAGAAAAGAACTTTATTGTGGTGTAACTGCCTTATCTAACAGGGAGGGATCTGCTATTTGAGATGAGAGAGGACTGATACTTGGAGTGGAAGAAGGACTAGTATTTGAAGTGAGGAGAGGAACTGGTGCTTGTGATGGCATGGGTGTTTTAAAGAATAGAAAGAGTGTCAACCACATGACCAGGGAATTAGATTGGATGGTCTGGAAATACAGCATCACCACAAGAGTTTAGTAATTAAAGTTGGTTATGTAAGCATGAAAGGAGGAGCGGGCTGACGTTGATTGGATAAATAGGGTGAAAAGTAAATTATTTTATTCACTCAGAGACCTGGGCACATCTGGCTGGCCGTCACTTATTTCCTGCCTATAGTTCCCTTAAGGCCGTGATGAGCTTCCTTCATGAATTGCTATAGGTAGACAAACAATGCTGTTAGGGAGGGAGTACCGGAATTTTGACCCAGTAACACTGAAGGAACAGCAATACCTTTCCGAATCAGGATGGTAAATGACTTGGAGGGGAGCTCGCAGATCGTGGTATTCCCATGAGATGTAAGTGGATGCGGGTTTTTCAGGTGTTGTCTAAGGATCATTGGTGAATTTCTGCATTTCTGCTGCCGAGCATTGGTCAGGGATAGATGGATTTTTGTGAATGTAGTGTCAGTCAAGTCTTGGATGGCGACAATCTTCTTGAGTATTGTTTGAGGTGCACTCATTCAAGCAAGTGAGCAGTATTCCATCACGCTCCTGACTTGTGCCTTGCAGATAACAGACAGGCTTTGGTGAATCAAGTGATGAGTTACTGGCAGGATTCCTAGCCTCTGACCTGCTCTTTTAGCCACTGTATTTATATGGCGAGTTCAATTCAGTTTCTTGTCAATGGTAACTTTGAAAGTAGTGAGGGATTCAGTGATGGTAATACCGTTCAATGTCAAGGGCAGTAGTTTGATGTTTTCTTATTGGAGATGGTTATTTTTGACATTTTTGCAGCATGAATGTTATTTGCCACTTTTCAGTCCAGGTCTTGTTGTTCAGTCTGGATATTGTCCAGGTCTTGTTTTAAATATGGACTGTTTGAGGAGTCTGAGTGGTACACAAACGATGAAAGTTATTTCAAAATGTTCACCAAAAATACATTGCATTTTAAGAAAAGAAAAAAATTAATATGATCCATCTGTGGATTATTAGATATTTTAGGAGGGCACTAGATTAAAATACGAGGCTTCTTTTTGTCAAATCAACTTGAGCAGACATGTCATCACGTATCCCTGGAGCAAATGGGACTTGACCTAAGCCTTCTAACTTGGAGATAGGGGCACTACCGTTATGCTACTAGAACTCCTCCCAATAGTTGTTTCAGTCAAACTGTTCAGACCTCTTATTTTCATACTTCTAACCAAATGAAACTTGAACTCAGAACTTCTGGCCTACAAGTAGGGGTACTATGTTTGTGCTACAAAACTAGGCTTATGATGTTGTTGAAAAAAGTGTAACTTCTAGTTTGGGGCTGTTCTGGAAACCAGCATATGAACATAGCAGGCAAAGCCCACTCAACCCAACAAACTTGCCCACCATTCAGTTAGATCTTGGTCGATCATCCATATTAATTTCATTTTTTTCTGTATTATTTCCATATCCCTTAATCTCATTAGTCTCAGAAACTTATTGGTTTTTGTATTGTATCTGTTCAATGATTGAGCTACCAAAGGCTTCTTTAGTAGAGAACTCCAAAGTTTTGCCACATTCTGAATGAAGAAATGCCTCCTCACATCAGTCTTAAATGGCTTGTCCATTATTCTAAAGTAATGTCCCTTATTCTGAAATTTTAAGAACATAAAAACCAGGAGCAGGGGTTGGCCATCTGGCCTTTCAAACTTACTCCATCATTCAATAAGATCATGGCTGATCTTTTTGTGGCCTCAGCTTCACTTACCTGCCCTCTCACCATAAATCTTTATTCCTTTACTGTTTAATTATGTCCCTTAGTTGCTGAGTCACCAGCTGAGGGAAACATTCTATCTACATGTATCCTTTCAAGTTCTGTAAGAATTTTTAAGCTTCAGTGAGATCACTGTTCATTCTTCAAAACGTTAAAGATTACAGACTTGGTTTCCTTAATGCCTTCTTATAAAACAATCCCATCATCCCATGGATTAATCTAGTGAACCTCAACTGAAGTCACTGTCTGCCAAATATATTCTTCCTTTGATAAGAAGACCAAAACTGTACATCATACTCCAGATGTAATCTCATCTTGGCTTTATATAACTGCAGTAAGACATCTTTGCTTTGTGTACAAATCACCTGGACTGCCAAAACCATTTGCCTTCCTAATTGCAATAAAAAGCCTTTTGAAAGTCCAAAAATACTACATCTACTGGTGCTCTTTTGCTTATGTTTCAAGTAATATTCTCAAAACATTCTGTCACGTTTGTCAAACATGGTTTCCCCTTCATAAGTCAATGATGATGCTGTCCAATGTTACCATCTTTTCCAAACGTGCAGTTATCATAATTCTTTACAATAAATTCTAACACTTTTCCTATTATTAATATTAAACTAAGAAATCTGCAGTTCTCTACTCTCCTTCATTTTTACATAGTGGGATTACATTTGCTACCTTGCAGTTAGCAGGAACTTCTCCAGAATCCATAGAATTTTGAAATATAATCACTAATGCACCAAACATCTTTGTAGCTATTTCAACACTCTGGGATGAAGGTCTCTTTTAGAGTACTGTGTCCAGTTCTGGTTTCCCAATAGGAAGAATATTATTAAACTGGAGGGGGTTCAGAAGACATTTACCAAGATATTATTGGAAAACTGAGGGATTGAGCTATAAAGAGAGCCTGGGATTTTTTTCACTGGAGCATAGGAGGTTGAGAGGTTATAGAGTTTATAAAATCATGAGAGGTATAGATAAGGTGAATGGCAGGTGTCTTTTCCCTAGGGTGGGCACTTTCAAGATTAGGAGGCATATTTTAAGAATAGAGCAGAAAGATTTTAAACAGTCTTGTGGAGCAACTTTCTTACACAGGAAGTGGATCGTGTGTGGAGTGAACTTCCAGATGAAGTGGTGGATGCATGTATAGTTACAACATTTAAGACTCATTTAGATAAATACATGAATAAGTTATGTTTTGGGGGGAATATGGGCTAAGTGTAGCAGGCTGGACCAGTTTAGTCTGGGATTCTGGTTGGCATGGATTGGTTGGACTGAAGGCTCTGTTTCCATGTTGTATGACTCTATCAGATCCAGGAGATTTATCAACTCTGAATCCAGCAAAGGGTGACCAAAAAGTTGATTAAAAAGGAGAATAACTATTACGGAAGTAAGCCAGCTAGAACTATAAAAATAGATATTAATGCTTTTACAAGTATATAAGGAAGAGAATAACTAAAGTAACCATTTATGTCTAAGAGGCAGAGGCAGAGGCAAAGGACATTATCAAGGGGAGTAAGTAAATGGTAGAGTCATTGATCAAACATTCTGTCTATCTTTGCAGTAAAAGATTCAAATAAATTGTGACTATGGGACTCCTAAGAGTGAGAAATTTGAAGTAACCAATATTAGGAGAGAAACCTTATTGAAGAAATTTGAGATTAAATGTTCATGTCCCCAAGACCAGATGGTCTATAATTTTGAGCAGTAAAACAACTGCCAAGTTTGTGAATGCTCTAGTGTGATTTTCCAGAATTTCCTCCATCTAGAATGGTCCCAACAGGGTGGCAGTTATCAAATGTAACACTTCTGTTCAGGAAATAAGGAAGAGGGAAGACAGGCAAGCACAGATTAGATACCTTGACATCAATAGTTGGGAAAATGGTGCAATCTGAAACTAAGGAAATCTTAACAATGGAATTGAAATCATACTATGATCAGACAAAGCTAATTTAAGTTTTAAAAACAGATTATTTTTGTGGTACTGGCTAGTAGGGTAGGTAAAAGGCAATCAAAAACTTGGATTTCCACAAAGCAGTCAATGAGATGCTGTATGGATTCTTAATATGCAAGACAAGAGCTGTTGAAGTTGTGGATAACATGTCAGCATCGATGATGAATGTGGTAATGAAAGAGGAGCAAAGAATGGGAATAAACTGGTTATTTTCAGGTTGGCAGGCTACATCTAGAGTGCCATAGGGATCAGTGTTCTTTATGCTTTAATGACAAGTGCATCTTGATGCATAAATTAAACTCTGGATTAGTGGTGCTGGAAGAGCACAGCAGTTCAGGCAGCATCCAAGGAGCAGCGAAATTGACATTTCAGGCAAAACCCCTTCATCAGGAATAAAGGCAGTGAGCCTGAAGCATGGAGAGATAAGCTAGAGGAGGGTGGGGGTGGGGAGAAAGTAGCATAGAGTACAATAGGTGAGTGGGGGAGGGGATAAAGGTGATAGGTCAGGGAGGAGAGGGTGGAGTGGATAGGTGGAAAAGGAGATAGGCAGGTAGGACAAATCCGGACAAGTCATGGGGACAGTGCTGAGCTGGAAGTTTGGAACTAGGGTGAGGTAGGGGAAGGGGAAATGAGGAAACTGTTGAAGTCCACATTGGGGTTGAAGTGGAGTTGAAGTGTTCCGAGGCGGAAGATGAGGCGTTCTTGTTTTTACCTCATTGTTTTTACCGCATAAATTAGACAGCACATTTGTAAATCTCATGAAGTCTGTCATGTGCATTTGTAAAAAAAACATTGAAACTGTTTATGTCGTCAGAGGTAACGGGAGGAAAATATTAGAGCTGTTAACATTTAAATGTTTACACAAACTGAAATGTAAATTTTCAAGTTTCCTGTTAAACATCAAAATGTTAACAAAATGGAAAAAAAAGTATTTTTTTTAACTTTGGAAACAAGCATTTAGATGAGGAAAATCTGTTTCACTGTTTTTGTACTATTTTATTGATTTTTAGATGATAATTCCCAAACTATATTGGAAGATAAGAATGCCACTTGTTCAGATGCTAGACTTAATTCAGAAGCATGCAGAGGAAAGGAACAGTGAAGACTTCACTTACACTGCTCAAAATAATCTCTACTTTGACTATTTTACCTTGAGCCATTTTTGTCCTTTTTCAGCTGAAATCATTGATTACTTTTGTGAAGGCAAGTTTTTCATTTATATGTTGAAACATGATTAACAGGCATTTAAGTGTACATTGCTATTCAGTTAGAATGCATACTTGAGGGTTGATTCCACAAATTTAATCTCTGCTGACCTCTGCACACCCACACAATGCATTTTCCATGGGAGTGCAGGCTTGAAATAAGGTAATATTTGACTACCAGTTCACATGAAGTAGCTTTGTGATAAGCAGGAAAATGCATATCAAACTCCATTTGAAATTTCAGTTAATCAAATGGTGGTCTCAGACAGTGACAAAAATTTAAAAGCAGATTCTTCACTAGTCTGCACCAGAGCTGAATGTCCATCCCTCTGCTCTTCTAGATGTTGGGTCAGGTTATTATTCTCCAACTAGAACATAGAACATAGAAAAGTACACCATAGAACAGGCCCTTCGGCCTACGATGTTGTGCCGAGGATTAATCCTAATGTAATATAAAATAACCTTACTTACGCACCCCTCAATTCACTGCTGTCCTTGTGCACGTCCAGCAGGCGCTTAAATGTCCCTAATGACTCTGCTTCCACCAGCACCGTTGGCAATGCATTCTATGCATTCACAACTCTCTGCGTAAAGATCCTACCTCTGATGTCTCCTCTATACCTTCCTCCTGATATCTTCAAACTATGACCCCTTGTACCCTGGAGGAAGGTCTCTGGCTGCTGACTCTATCCATGTCTCATTACCTTGTACACCACAATCAGGTCACCTCGTTTCCTCCTCCTCTCCAGAGAGAAATGTCCGGGCTTATTCAGCCTTTCTTCATAAGGCAAATCCTCCAGTTCAGACAGCATCCTGGTAAACCTTCTTTGCACTCTCTGTAAAGCCTCTGTATCTTTCCTATAGTAGGGCGACCAGAATTGGACACAATATTCCAAGTGTGGTCTCACCAGGGACTTGTAGAGCTAGCAAACCTCGCAGCTCGTAAACTCGATTACCCCTGTTAATGAAAGACAGAACACCATATGCTTTCTTAACAATCCTATCCATTTGGATGGCAACTTTGAGGAGTCTATGTACTTGAACACTAAGATCCCTCTGTTCCTCCACACTGCCAAGAATCCTGTCTTTAATCCTATAGTCAGCATTTAAGTTTGAACCTTCAAAATGCATCAGTTCGCATTTATCCAGGTTGGACTCCATCTGCCATTTCTCAGTCCAGCTCTGCATCCTGCCTATGTCTGCACACTGCAGCCCATAACAGCCTTCAATACTATCAACAGCACCTCCAACCTTTGTGTCGTCTGCAAATTTACTAACCCACCCCTCAATCTCCTCATCCAAGCCATTTATAAAAACTATCAAGAGCAGATGCCCAAGAACAGAGCCCTGCGGGACGGCACTCAACACTGACCTCTAGGCAGAATACTTTCCAACTACAGCCCTCCACCACCACCCTCTGTCTTCTACCTTCAAGCCAGTTCTGTATCTAAATGCCTAGTTATCCCTGTATTCCATGAAATCTAACCTTGCTAACCAGTCTCCCATTGGGAACCTTGTCGAACGCCTTACTGAAATCCATATAGATCACGTTCTGGAGATTTTGCTGTAGAAATGCGTAGATTTTTCCTGTGGACCGCTCTTATCTGTTTGAAAGGATGCATTTGCAGGTCAAGAATCAGCACACTCATAGCTTAAGTATTAGATTGAAGAGAGAAAGGGAAAAAAATCTACTTTTTGTTTATTCCTTAACAAGGATATGGGCGTCACCGGCTTGGTCAACATTTATTTTCCACCCCTAGTTGCCCTTGAGAAGCTGGTGATGTGCTGCCTTCTTGAAACATTGCAGCTCAAAGAAGGAAGCACATGTCACGTATAGACAGGATAGATCAAGTGAATCCTTAGAAGAGTATAAAGAAAGTAGGAGTATACTGAAGAGGGAAATCAGGAGGGCAAAACGGGGTCATGAGATAGCTTTGGCAAATAGAATTAAGGAGAATCCAAAGGGTTTTTACAAATATATTAAGGACAAAAGGGTAACTAGGGAGAGAATAGGGCCCCTCAAAGATCAAGGCAGTCTTTGTGTGGAGCCACAGAAAATGGGGGAGATACTGACGGAGTATTTTGCGTCAGTATTTACTGAGGAAAAGGATATGAAAGATATATACTGTACATAGAACATAGAAGGATACAGCGCAGTACAGGCCCTTCGGCCCTCGATGTTGCGCCGACCGAATCCTACCTAACCTATACTAGCCCAATAACTTCCAAATGCCTATCCAATGCCCGCTTAAATGACCATAAAGAAGGAGAGTTCACCACTGATACGGGCAGGGCATTCCATGAACTCACAACCCGCTGTGTGAAGAATCTACCCCTAACATCTGTCCTATACCTACCACCCCTTAATTTAAAGCTATGTCCCCTAGTAACACCTGACTCCATTAGCTGTAAAAGGTTCTTAGTATCTACCCTATCTAAACCCCTAATCATCTTATACACTTCTATCAGATCTCCCCTAAACCTTCTCTTCTCCAATGAGAACAGCCCCAAGTGCCTCAGCCTTTCCTCATAAGATTTTCCTACCATTCCAGGCAACATCCTGGTAAACCTCCTCTGCACTCGTTCTAAAGCTTCCACATCCTTCCTATAGTATGGCGACCAAAACTGCACACAATACTCCAGATGAGGCCGCACCAGAGTCTTATACAACTGCAACATGACCTCAGGACTCCGGAACTCAATTCCTCTGCCAATAAAGCCCAGTACTCCATATGCCTTCCTCACAGCACTATTTACCTGGGTGGCAACTTTCAGAGATCTGTGTACATGGACACCAAGATCCCTCTGCTCATCCACACTACCAAGTAGCCTACCATTAGCCCAGTAATCCATCATCTTGTTATTCCTACCAAAGTGAACGACTTCGCACTTAGCTACATTGAATTCCATTTGCCACATTTCCGCCCAGCTCTGCAACTTATCTATATCCCGCTGTAACCTACCACTTCCTTCCTCACTATCCACAACTCCACCGACTTTTGTGTCATCCGCAAACTTGCTTACCCAGCTTTCAAGTCCTTCCTCTAGATCATTTATAAAGATAACAAAAAGCAATGGTCCCAAAACAGATCCTTGTGGTACACCGCTAGTAACTGCGCTCCAAGATGAACATAATCCATCAACTACTACCCTCTGTCTCCTTCCAGCCAGCCAATTCCTAATCCAAACCTCTAATGTATCCTCAATGCCATACCTCTGAAGTTTTAGCATTAGCCTACCATGGGGAACCTTATCGAACGCCTTACTAAAATCCATATACACAACATCTACTGCTTTACCCTCATCCACTTCCTTGGTCACCTTCTCAAAGAACTCAATAAGGTTTGTGAGGCACGACCTGCCCTTCACAAAACCATGCTGGCTATCCCTGATCACGTTATTCCTACCCAGATGTTCATAAATCTTATCCCTTACCATTCTCTCTAAGACTTTGCCCACCACTGAAGTCAGACTCACTGGCCTATAGTTACTCGGGCTATCCCTACTCCCTTTCTTGAACAATGGGACCACATTCGCTATCCTCCAGTCCTCTGGTACTATTCCCGTTGACAACGACGACATAAAAATCCAGGCCAATGGCTCTGCTATCTCCTCCCTAGCTTCCCATAGGATCCTGGGGTAAATGCCATCAGGCCCAGGAGACTTATCTATATTCATCCTTTCCAATATTCCCAAAACCTCTTCCCTGCATATTTCCAGGGCATCCATTCTAATTAATTGTGATTCCATATTCACATCAGCAACAGTGTCCTGTTCCTGAGTGAATACTGATGAAAAGTACTGATTTAATGTCTCTCCAATCTCCTCCGCCTCCACACACAACTTCCCACTACTATCCTTGACTGGACCGATACCTACCCTAGTCATCCTTTTATTCTTGACATACCTATAGAAAGCCTTTGGGTTTTCCCTAATCCTACCAGCTAAAGACTCTTCATGTCCCCTTCTCGCTTCTCTTAGCTCCCTCTTTAGCTCCTTCCTGGCTACCTTATAACTCTCAATCGCCCCTACTGAACCTTCATGCCTCATCTTTACATATGCCGCCTTCTTCCCTTTCACAAGGGACTCCAATTCCTTACTAAACCACGGCTGCCTCACAAGGCCCTTTACACCATGCCTGACTGGTACATACCTATCGAGGACATGCAGTAGCTGCTCCTTGAACAATCCCCACATCTCATTAGTGTTCTTCTCTTGAAGCCTGTTTTTCCAATCCACACATCCTAAGTCATGCCTCACTGCATCATAATTTCCCTGCCCCCAGCTATAGCTCTTGCCCTGCGGCGCACGATTATCCCTCTCCATCACTAAAGTAAAAGTCACCGAGTTGTGGTCACTGTCCCCGAAGTGCTCACCTAGAGGAAAATAGACGGTGACATCTTGCAAAATATCCAGATTATAGAGGAGGAAGTGCTGGGTATCTTAAAATGGTTAAAAGTGGATAAATCCCCAGGACCGGATCAGGTGTACCTGAGAACTCTGGGAAGCTAGAGAAGTGATTGCTGGGCCTCTTGCTGAGATATTTGTATCATCGATAGTCACAGGTGAGGTGCCGGAAGACTGGAGGTTGGCAAACATAGTGCCACTGTTTAAGAAGGGCGGTAAAGACAAGGCAGGGAACTATAGATCAATGAGCCTGACCTCGGTGGTGGGCAAGTTGTTGGAGGAAATCCTGAGGGACAGACTGTACATGTATTTGGAAAGGCAAGGACTGATTCGGGATAGTCAACATGGCTTTGTGTGTGAGAAATCATGTCTCACAAACTTGATTGAGTTCTTTGATGAAGTAACAAAGAAGATTGATGAGGACAGAGCAGTAGATGTGATCTATATGGACTTCAGTAAGGCGTTCGACAAGGTTCCCCATGGGAGACTGTTTAGCAAGGTTAGATCTCATGGAATACAGGGAGAACTAGCCATTTGGATACAGAACTGGCTCAAAGGTAGAAGACAGAGGGTGATGGTGGAGGGTTGTTTTTCAGACTGGAGGCCTGTGACCAGTGGAGTGCCACAAGGATCGGTGCTGGGCCCTCATGTCCTTTATGTCCTTTACATAAATGATTTGGATGTGAGCATAAGAGGTACAGTTAATAAGTTTGCAGATGACACCAAAATTGGAGGTGTAGTGGACAGCGAAGATTACAACAGGATCTCGATCAGATGGGCCAATGGGCTGAGAAGTGGCAGATGGAGTTTAATTCAGATAAATGCAAGGTGCTGCATTTTAGGAAAGCAAATCTTAGCAGGACTTATACACTTAATGGTAAGATCCTAGGGAGTGTTACTGAACAAAGAGACCTCAGAGTGCAGGTTCATAGCTCCTTGAAAGTGGAATCGCAGGTAGTGAAGAAGGCATTTGGTATGCTTTCCTTTATTGGTCAGAGTATTGAGTACAGGAGTTGGGAGGTCATATTGCAGCCGTACAGGACATTGGTTAGGCTACTGTTGGAATATTACATGCAGTTCTGGTCTCCTTCCTATCGGAAAGATGTTGTGAAACTTGAAAGGGTTCAGAAAAGATTTACAAGGATGTTGCTGGGATTGGAGGATCTGAGCTACAGGGAGAGGCTGAACAGGCTGGGACAGTTTTCCCTGGAGCGTCGGAGACTGAGGGGTGACCTTATAGAGGTTTACAAAATTGAGGGGCATGGATAGGATAAATAGGCAAAGTCTTTTCCCTGGGGTCGGGGAGTCCAGAACTAGAGGGCATAGGCTTAGGGTGAGAGGGGAAAGATATAAAAGAGACCTAAGGGGCAACTTTTTCACACAGAGGATGGTACGTGTATGGAATGAGCTGCCAGAGGATGTGGTGGAGGCTGGTACAATTGCAACATTTAAGAGGCATTTGGATGGCTATATGAATAGGAAGGGGTTGGAGGGATATAGGCCAGATGCTGGCAGGTGGGACTAGATTGGGTTGGGATATCTGGTCGGCATGGACGGGTTGGATCGAAGGGTCTGTTTCCATGCTGTACATCTCTATGAGCTCATTTAGTGTAGATGCATCCACAGTGCTGTTATGCAGTAAATTCCAGGATTTTGACCCAATGGCAGTGAAAGAATGGCAATATATTTCCAAGCCAGAATGGTGAGGCAGTTGGAGGGGAACCTGTAAGTGATGGTGTTCCCATCTCTTGATTCTTTCCTAGTCTCTCTTGTGAGCTGCCTTCTCAAGCCATTGAAGCTCATTTAGTGTTGGCCAGCATAATACTGTTAGGAAGGAAGTTCAGAGATTTTGACCAAGCAATATTGTGAGAGTTCAAGATTATTGTTCAGAAACTGACCTGGGCAAGAATTTAACCTGTTAAGCAGCATGCCAAAATGTAACACATGCATAAAATTATAGATTGAAAGTAAATGTAGGTAAGTTTGGCCAACTGCTAATTTATGAGAAATAAGAGTCAGTTTGCTGTATATGGTTGGTAGCCTAGTCTGTCTCCAGAATTTTGCAAAGTTTTTGATCTCAACTGCATATTGGAACTTTCTTTGATTTGACTTATTATTGTCCCATGTACTAAGATACGGTGAAAAGTATTTGTTTTGCCATCTCTCCAAACAAGTCATACCTTACATATATCAGAGTAATAGAACAGAATGCAGAATATAGTGTTACGCCTACAGAGAAAATGTAGAGAAAGAGCAATTCTAATGTATCAGAGGTCTGTTTATAAGTCTAATAACAGCAGAGAAGAGGCTGTTCTTGAATCCGTGGGCACATATTTTCAAACTTCTGTATCTTCTGCCTGATGGAAGACAGTGGAAGAGAATATAACTGGCTTGGGAGGGGTCTTTGGTTATGTTGGTTGCTTTCCTGAGCCACCATGCAACCCAACCGATGAAGGTCAGGCATGCTTTGCAACTTCTTTGCCCTTCCCTCCATTACCATCCCCTTCATTAGTTTTGTCACTTTCAGGGAATTATTCATTTGTATATCAGTGCTCCTTCTAAGGGTCCCATCATTTACTATATACTTGCCTCTTGCACCAAATGCATCACTTCATAGTTGTCCAGATTAAACGCCATCTGTCATTGTTCATCCAACTTTTCAACATTCTATATCTTGATGCATCCTTTGAGATCCTTCCTCACTATCCACAACCCCACCAATTTTCGTGTCACCTGCAAACATACTAATCAAATCACTGACGTTTTCATCCAAGTCATTTATGTTTATTACAAGCAACAGAGGTCCCAGCATTGATGCTTGCTGAACACCACTGATTGCAGACTTGCAGTCAGAAAAACACCTCTCCACAATTACCCTCTGTCTTCAATGGCCAAGCCAATTTTGTATTCAACGTATCCAACTCACTATGGATTCCATGTGATTTCATTGATCTTCTGGACAATCTGCCATGAGAGACCTTTTAACGTTTTCATGAAGATCTGAAGCTCAGGAGTTGGGTGGATTCATTGTTTGCTGAGCTAGTAGGTTTGTTGGTGGACATTTCATCCCCTTTCTAGGTGACATCATCAGTGCTGTGTTGTCTCCTGTGAAGCGCTGCTGTACTGTTCTGCTTTGAGTTTATATGGTTCTGTTTGAACTGTTTCTGGCTGGTGCTGGCTCTGGTTTTCTATTGCAACAGTTTGAATATTGGGTCCGGGTCAATGTGTTTGTTGATGGAGTCTGAGGATGAGTACCATGTTTCAAGAAATTCACTTGGTGTCATTGTGTTGTCCCAGTCAAATTCATGGTTCTTGTTGTCCATGTGTATGGATACCAGGGAGAGCTAGTCATGTCCCTTGGTTGCTAGTTGGTGTTCATGGATGTGGGTTGCTAGTTGTCTACCTTTTTGTCCTACATAGTGCTTAGTACAGTCGCTGCATGGGATTTTGTAAATTATATTCGTCCTGCACATTGCAGGTATCAGGTCCTTTATTCTGGTGAGCTGATGTCGGAGAATGGTTGCCAGTTTGTGTGTTGTCAAGATCCTTAGTGGTTTGAGCAGTCTGGTTGACAGTTCCAAAATGTTTTTAACATGTGGGAGAGTAGCCAGTGCATTGGGATGTGTCTTGTCTTCTTGGTGTTGTTTGTCTGCCAGGCATCTGCAGACAAAGCTGTGGGGTTATTCATTTTTGCAAAGACGTTTTATAGGTGTCTTCTTCCTGTTCCAGGGTGCTGCAGTGTGTTGCTGCTCTCTTGAACAGGATCCTAATGAAGCTCCTCTTGTGGGTGTTCACATGGTTGCTGTTGTAGTTCAGAATCTGATCAGTATGTGTGGTCTTTCTGTACACTTTTGTTGTGCATTCACCATTCTGTGTCCTTATAACCACTACACATCGAAATGGAAGTTGGTTGTTGCTCTTCTACTGACTAGTATATTTAACCCTGGTGAAAATGCTGTTGATCTTCTTGCAAAGGTTTTCATAAAATCCATGTTGACAACATCCATCATCATTACATCCAGTCATCATTAGATCCATCAGCCTTACCCTCATCAATCATCTTTGTCGTTTCCTCAAAAAACTCAATTTTTTTTGTGAGACAAGACCTCTCCTGCATAAAGCTATGTTGACTATCACTAATTAGTCTATTATTCTACAAATGCCAGTAAGTTCTGTCCCTAAGGATCTTCTCCAATAATTTCCCTGCCACTAATGTAAAGGTCACTGGCCTATAATTTCCTGAATTGTCTCTGTTATCCTTTTTTGAACAAATGGACAACATTGACTATTCTCCGGTATTCTAGGATCTCACCTATGGCTAACGAGGAGACAAAGATCTCTGTTGAGGCCCCAGTAATCTCTTTCCTTCGTATCCTGTGATAGATCCCATCATGCCGTGTGGTCTTGCTTACCTTAATGTTTTTCAAAAATAGCGAAAATGAGCTCCTCCTTCATGTCAACATGCCCCAGAGTATCCATAAACCTTCTTACCATCATCCATGTCCTCCTTGATACAAAGTATTCATTAAGGACCTCACCCACTTCTTCTGGCTTCATACACACATTCCCTCCTTTGTCCTTGATCGACCTTGCATTCCCTAGTAACTCTCTTGCTCCTAATATAAGTATAACATATTTTGAGGTTCTCCTTAATCTACTCGCCAAGTACACTTCATGGTCCCTTTTAGCCCTCCTAATTTCTTTCTTATTTTCTGCTTCCTTTGTACTCCTCAAGGGCCTTGTTTAATTTCTGTTTCCTGAACCTTACATATTATTCCTGTTTCTTTTGAGCTAAAATTGCAATATCTCTCGTTATCCAAAGATACTGGAAATCAAATGGTTCAGTCTGGAGGTTTGAGAGTAGGAAGGTAAGGGCAAGGAAAACCTTCTGGAAGAGGCTAGGGAAGGGAAAGAGCAGAAATATGGGAAATGGAGCAGACACAATTGGGGGGGCCCTGTTTACCTTGAGAAGAATCCTCAATTGGGTGAAAAAGAAGACGTTTCTACGCTCAGTGACAGAGGATTGTATTATCAGAATAGATGCAACAGCAATGAAGGAAGAGGGAGAATAAAATGGGTTGTTTACAGGAAGTAGAATTTTAGGAAGTGTACTCAAGGTAACTTATTTCTTGATAATCTATTCTCAAAACCAGAAGCAACATTTGAAGGAGGGAAGGGAAAACTGAGCAATGCACCCAGTGAAGCTGAGACATGGTTCAAAATTAAAAGTAAGGTTGATGGAATTTTCCAGTTTGTGGTGACAGCAAGAAACAGAAGTTATCAGTGCTGTGAGGAGTTTAAATAGAATTTGAACAAGGAATATTCCATATATTCTACGAGAAGCATTCACAGTATGGCTCCATAATAACACCTGCTTGAAGAAGGTGAGTGGAGTTGTAAGAGAAATTCAAAATGAGAAGGTTTGTGCTGGTCAGCAAAAACTGGTTGGGCTTTCATTTTAAAGGACAGTATAAAGCCCTTGCAGACTGTTCTTGTAGAGCTGGAGGTGCAGCGACATTGTGCATCCGTGATGAAGAGAAAATGTTAATGGCAGGAAATTGTCAAAGTGGTGGCGGGCACCAGAACTGACAGTGATTTTAGACACTGAGCAAGAGAAGAAGAAAATAGAGTTAGGAAGCAACTACATGAAAGCTCACCTTCAGGAAAATATTCATAATCAAGTTAGTAGTTAGGGACTAGTGAACAGAAATACCACTACGCTGATTAAGTGAAGGGGAATCCCCACAATGCCAACTGAAATTAAAGAATGGTTTGACATATTGTTATTTAAATTAACCACGAAAGCCAAAGAATAAAGTCACTGGATACATTTGAGTAATGGTTGACCTTGTGTATAAGTCAACCCATGACTTATAGCCAAAGAATCCAACTTTTCTGTATTTACCACCCAGTTGTCATGCAAGTCAAACTCATCCTGGTGCAAATGCACTCAGATAGAATCATATAATGACATGCCATTGAAGGCGGCTGTTCAACTCCTTATGTCTGTACAAATCAGCTTGTATTGTTAAGCTACCATATCACTAGTAAGTGTTGTGCTCCCACCAGTCCTGCCTCTAATATGACATAACGTAATATCAAGAAGGAATGGTGGATAGACTATTGCAAACTTATTTATGAATGAAAATTGAATAATTAAAGTAATTTTGCCTCCTTTCGGGCCCAGTTGACAGCAAAAGTCTCCAGCACAGCAATTCTGTGAATACAAGACCACATGTGAGGATAGACATCAATCTCTCAAATCTATTATTTGTAGTAAAGTTGACCCTTTTCCTTTTAGTTTAAAATGTAGTTTTAGAAACCCATCTTTACATGAGTATATATGTTAAATCTAGTTTATGTTTTGCCAGTGTGACCACCTGTGTTCTAGAGTGAATGAAGTGTCTTGCTTGTGGATTCGTATGCTGGAAATTGTAAATTTGAATGAAATCTACAGAAGTTATGCAACTTATTTTGTCAATCTTTGCCCCCACAGTTTTTGGTTAACATTTGCAAAAACTCCAATTGAACCTGTTTGTTTAGTTTTGTTTATTAGCTAATTTCACCAGGGTTTATATACGTAAATTCTGACTTTGCCAAACATTTCCACATTGAAGAAACTGTGTCTAAGCACGCAGTTATGATTAAGAGTCCTGTATCAGTTTATAGGGGCTCTGTGCAGAATAAATTCATGAGGTGGTATTGTAAGTGAGTTGGATAAAAAGCGCATTTGGAAATGATCGTTCAGGTCAGTCCCCCAAATCCTTATGTTATACAATTCTGCAAGTGCAAGTAACCACTCGACATTTTTTAAATATTTCTGTGCTATAACATTATTCTGTAGCTTTCAATGACAAAGATCTGTGGACTGTTCATCCATGGGTTGTATCAAAGCGGCATCTTCATCCAGTTCTTGACCAACATCTATTTACTTGTCCTTTCAGCAGAGCGCACTTGATCCAGAGACCCTATTGGATTTTTACTTATTGCCCTCAAGTCAACTCTGCACAGAATAAGGATTGACAGAAGATCATTTTGTGGTCTGTATAGCTCAACTGCTTATTGCCTTAAGCAGATTAGTGGTCAAAGAGTAACTAAGTCTTCACTATTTAAGTAAAAACAACTTTAATCTGAAGAGTCATTATCTAGGTTCGCCTATGCTTGGTAAATACAGAGAGAAGTTTGGGCCTGCAAAATAATGGCAACAGTATTGTGCTCTTGCAAAATGTTGATTTACTCACTGAGTAATATCAGGAGTTTCATTCAATTAATTACTTTTGCTCTCACTGGCAAACTTCTGAAAGAAAGAATAAGTCTGTGATTTTAAATAATTGTATTAATAGAAGTTTTCAATTTATAAATATTTCTGGTGATGGAGAGGAAGCAATATCAAGTTAAATAAGGGGAAAATATTTTTTCTGAGGGCAGACCATCGGTGTTTATCCTTTCCCCCAGTAAATTAATATCCTTTCCATCCATACAGTTTAAAATGTTTTTGTCGATTGAAACTAGTTATTTGATGTGATGGGCACTTTACAGGTGCTTAAAGCTGCATTCTGGCACTGTAATTTTGCAGTTAAGTGAAATTACATGGAATTTGGTTGCACGGGTATATCTGTTATGTCTTTAATAATGGTCAACTCTGGTTGTACAGCCTCCACCAAGTGCAAGTAAATGAGAAAAGGTAAAGCTCTGTATTTTCTTAATCATGTACAAGAAAGTTTGACTCATCCAGCTGCTAGATGCCAGTACAATGTCTATTTCTGTGAAATAGCAGAATGCATAGGCAGCTCTCTTAATGATGAAAAATCAAAACAACGGAAAGGTTGCTCGAGTTTAAAGTATAAAGATGGAGTAAATACCTGAGATTAGAATATCCATGATTCAACGTACACTGACTACAGTTGTAATTTGTGGACATTACTCTCACTCCACAACTTTTTCAAAGCAATGTCAAAAGCTCCACTGCAATGCTTAGTGAAGAGAATTATACCAGTTGTCTTAATCCAAGCTATGTGAAAGACCATGATGCTGCCTTGCAATGCCTGAATTATAAATTGAAAGAGAGTTCTCAAAACAGAAATGACAGTCAGAAGAGTGAAAGGAGTGGTATCAGTCTCCAATAATCCACTTTGTAGTGGTCTAGGGGTCAGTGACTCATGGAAGAAAATATATTTAATGTTGGTCTCGAGAGAACCCATGTCTGGGAGTAATCAAGGTGAGGTGAAAGGTTGCTGGCCTTTGGGAATCTTGAGAGTAATCTCCCAAAAGAGGAACAGAATGGAGGGAATCTGTCTCGGTTCTGATCCACCCTACTTGTCTGTCTGTAACATCTTCAGTATAAGTTAGGAGTAAAAACAGAAAGGAAGGAATACATAACCTTGCATTGAAAAGCAAATAGATTTGTGGAATAAGTTGGTGAGGTCATTGAAGTGAGCCATATGAAAGGTTCATGAAATATTTGGATGCATTTCTGCTAAGAGAACAACTTGAGGGATACTTTGAAAAGTCAAACAGCTGGTATTGATCTTTTAAAAATTGATGGGTTTGTTCAGGCGCAGTGACCTTATCCTGCCCTTAACAGGCCTATGTTCTTATAATACCCCTCTTTTCCAACAATGAGATGATGAATCAGGATATATTGAACAAAATTAACAAGCTTTAGGTTTAAAAAAAATGTTTACAATAGATTTAGATTTTTTTTTGATGTGACTAATTGTAGTGATCTGGCAGAGTAAGCTTGAAAGTAAAAGATTGAGATAAATGAACTATTGTCTTATGTGCAGTCCAAAACAAAGGAAAGTTTTAAAAACCTCACAAAAAATATTTAAATTCAAAAAGAAGAAAAGCTATATTTATTTAGGTTGTTTGATGATTGTCTGTTTTACACATAATACAGATTGAAAATAACTCCTATCACCACCAGAAATCTCTAAGGTTAGGTTGATAGTTGAAAAATTAATTGATGTGCATGACCAGTTAGTATAAACAAAACTCCTGCTTTAGTCATTCCTGAAAAATAACCGGAACAGTACTTCATTGGTTTCTTTCTGAAGAAAAGCTTGCATAGAATTTTAGTTTTCCTATGCATTTTGTCTGGCAAGTGACATACTATGTAATAATGTCACATGGTGACAACAGATGGTAACATACTCTTCTTGATCTGCTAAGATAGTGTGACTGTATGTCTGTCATATGAATGACGGTGATTAAGTGGATCCCTGTGGGGGAAAAGGCCAAGAAAATGACCAGTTTGCGATGGTGGGACAGTATGTAATAAATCTAAATAAGCAAGCAGTTGTAGAGAGCTGGCAAGGTCCTGGTCAGCTAAGTGCTGTGAGGAAAACACAGTTTACAAACTGAGGAACAAAATGAAATACCAAACCAGATTGTATCAGTAACATGTAAGCAGCATCAGGGATTATAAAATTGAGCTACATGTTCAAATTACCCTATAATGATGTTGAATTGCCCTACAATTCCATTCTTGTATTGATAATTTGATTACAGTAAAATTGCATTGTCAAATCACAGGGTGCCATTCCCATCACCAATTTATGTTATGTAGATCTTTGAGGCAGCAGACGAGGCTCTACCTGATGTTTATGCAAACACACTCCACATTAAAACAATCTAATGCAATCACAATTACACAGTAAGTGTAAATTAAGTCTTCACTTTGTCCAATTTGCTCACTTCATAGTAGCTTGACCTGCTGCAGTAAAAGATATTTAAAACTGTTGGAACTTCCTGAATAATAATTTTTTCTGATCAGCTTGCAGTTTTTAGACAAGTGCAATACAGTCCACCATGTTATCAATACAGGTATACATCTTTTCTGTGTTTTTATGCTGTAGTGCAAACTCTGCAGCATCTCCATGACCCTTGTGACTCCTCCTAAGGAAAGAGACGAGGTAAAGGCAGACATTCATCAGCCTCTCAAGGGTCATTCACCTCCTCAGCCATGTTTTCAGAGTTTCACCAAGAGATCTCTATTTATATGATAGCTTGCCTTAATTTTTGCACTGGAGAATGGCATCACAAACTCCAATTGGTTGATATGGTCACATGAAAGACTGGATCATCCTCAGTTATCAGTCCAGAGCTTTAACTTATCTCAGGCATCCTCTATTGGATTTTCTATTTTGATGGCTGGAATGGCTGACAATTTGGGCACAATTGGATTTTAGGTTATCTGATTTTGACTCCTCTCAATTAAACTGTCTGAACCTTTGAAGATGTATATTTCAGTTTTAAGAAAATATTTTACACCAAGATTTTGGTATGCTTTACTTTCCTTATGATCAAAAAGTTCAACATTAATGGTGTCTGAACAGAACCAGGGGTTTTCATCAAAGCTCTTTTACCATAGATAATGGAGAAGTTAGAGCCAAAATATGGTAAACGATAACAACGGCATAATGCAGTAGAAAACTATAAGATGTGTAATAACCTCAGATAAGCTTTATGGAACTTAGGATAGCTGAGTGGGCATATGAAAAAGATTGCATGTCAACTAGCGTTTTGAAATTGTGCTCCCAATTGGCTGCCTTACGTGCCTGGAGCAGTTATCAGGAATCCACTTTTTGGAGTGCACCCATGATTTTCTAATTTGAGCACTCAATGGATGAATATCCCCAGTGCAAGCCTTGGTAACATTAGTGCAAATAAGCTGGTCCAAAAAAGGTTGTACTGCTTCAGGCCAAAGGATGTCATCTTGTATTTGAAAATGAAAAGCTGCTAGTTTGAGATGGTAAGTATGCTACAATACTGAACAAATAATGAAGGCACTGAATCTATTTTTCAAAAATCTTTGATACAATTACTATCTTCAATGTACTGAAGTATGTCAGAACACAAATTCATAAAGTAAAAAGGAACATTGTCAGTTGGCTTGGAAATCATAACTGAAAAATGTGTTGCTGGAAAAGCACAGCAGGTCAGGCAGCATCCAAGGAGCAGGAGAATCGACGTTTCGGGTAAGCCCTTCTTCTCTCATTCCTGAAGAAGGGCTTATGCCCGAAACATCGATTCTCCTGCTCCTTGGATGCTGCTTGACCTGCTGCGCTTTTCCAGCAGCACATTTTTCAGCTCTGATCTCCAGCATCTGCAGTCCTCACTTTCTCCTTGGATATTATAATCCCCAGAACAGAATTTAGGGCAGGTTAATCTGATTGCAGCCATGGTTGAGGAACTCAGGCAGTGCTTTATCATGCATTACTGCCCATTTCCAGCTTTCCTGGCCAATCTCAGATTGTGGACATGATGATGACTAGAACCTACCAGTTAAAGGGTTTCTATTAAATGGGACTCCAGCAAGGATCAGAATGGCTGTGTTGCAGATTATTTCTTGAGGATTCATCAGCTACAGGAATTGAAATACAACATAGAGGAAACCTCCTGCTTTTCTCTGACCCTTCGTTGGAAGGTCATGCTGTGAGGTGTAAGGGCCTGCAGTGAAGCATTGTTTCCTGCAGACAGAAAGAAGAGGCCAGCATGACAAGCAGACATGGCTGGAAGTAACAGACAAAGTGAACAGCAGGAGTGTATCCCTCTCAGCTAGATTCAGTGCCACGAGAGGTTCAATGACCTCATGAGGTCAGGGAAGGTCCCAACCCCCATACTTGGAATTCCTCTGCATCCTCCTGCAAAGCATTCTTCTTCTTAACACAATTTGCAGCTTTATTCCTCTTCTGTTTCGAAGAACAACCTCACATCCCCATGTGAAAAGTCAACATCGTCACTCCCTCTCATTTTGTTGACATCTCATATGCATGTCTTTGTTGTGCACCCTTCACAAATGTTCTGACCTAATCACATGTTCCATTTCTCTCATTCATGACTCTCTCCTCCTGCAAAGAAAGAAATTGAACACAAAATTCCAAGGGGAGCCAGCGAAATGGCTGATGGGCCCTCCGGTGATGATGGCCCAGACTGCTGCAGAGAAGGAAATTCTAGAGTTCGGGGTGGTGAATGCGTGGTCAGTATACAGAGACATCCGCGTCTCTCAGATACCTGGTACAGAAGTAAATTTCACACTGCTGTACTGCATTTCCAGAGACACTGCAATGCTTGAAGAGAGACTGAAGAAGCCTATATGTGCTGTGATATCTCAGGCATTTACCCATCTGTCCATCTCCATGGAAAGAATAGCAACTTTCTTAAGAATTAGATATGACATGTCACTGAGTGCATATTTGCTGTGACCAGTGGCACTTGTTCAGGCTACTAACTGAATAGATTGGTGAAATCACTCTTTGGCTGTTCATTACCAAGGTATCTTCACTGTTGATTGGAGCCTCGCATGCTGTCATTATCACATGGCAAAAAACTTGCCCCAGCACAGATGCAAATAGAGCAATTATTTGGAGGGGCCCTCAGTCAGAAGACACTTGCCACAACCATCTTGACTGTTAGAGCAGAAGAATGTAGTATGTTCCCAGCTTGCCCGAAGTCACAATGGTCACACGACTTTGAATAGGTAAAAACAATGACTGCAGATGCTGGAAACCAGATTCTGGATCAGTGGTGCTGGAAGAGCACAGCAGTTCAGGCAGCATCCAATGAGCAGCAAAATCGACGTTTCGGGCAAAAGCCCTTCATCAGGAATAAAGGCAGTGAGCTGGAAGCATGGAGAGATAAGCTAGAGCAGGGTGGGGTGGGGAGAGAGTACCATAGAGTACAATGGGTGAGTGGGGGAGGAGATGAAGGTGATAGGTCAGGGAGGAGAGGATGGAGTGGATAGGTGGAAAAGAAGATAAACCGGTTGGACCAGTCCAGACAAGTCATGGGGAGAGTGCTGAACTGGAAGTTTGAAACTAGGATGAGGTAGGGGAAGGGGAAATGAGGAAGCTGTTGAAGTCCACATTGATGCCCTGGGGTTGAAGTGTTCCGAGGCGGAAGATGAGGCATTCTTCCTCCAGGCGTCTGGTGGTGAGGGAGCGGCGGCGAAGGAGGCCCAGGGCCTCCATGTCCTCAGCAGAGTGGGAGGGGGAATTGAAATGTTGGGCCACAGGGCGGTGTGGTTGATTGGTGCGGCTATCTCGGAGATGTTCCCTAAAGCGCTCTGCTAGGAGGCGCCCAGACTCCCCAATGTAGAGGAGACCGCATCGGGAGCAACGGATACAATAAATGATATTAGTGGATGTGCAAGTAAAACTTTGATGGATGTGGAAGGCTCCTTTAGGGCCTTGGATAGAGGTGAGGGAGGAGGTATGAGCACAGGTTTTACAGTTCCTGCGGTGGCAGGGGAAAGTGCCAGGATGGGAGGGTGGGTCGTAGGGGGGGCGTGGACCTGACCAGGTAGTCACGGAGGGAACAGTCTTTGCGGAAGGCGGAAAGGGGTGGGGAGGGAAATATATCCCTGGTGGTGGGGTCTTTTTGGAGGTGACGGAAATGTCGGCGGATTATTTGGTTTATGCGAAGGTTGGTAGGGTAGAAGGTGAGCACCAGGGGCGTTCTGTCCTTGTTACGGTTGGAGGGGTGTGGTCTGAGCGCGGAGGTGCAGGATGTGGACGAGATGCGTTGGAGGGCATCTTTAACCACGTGGGAAGGGAAATTGCGGTCTCTAAAGAAGGAAGCCATCTGGTGTGTTCTGTGGTGGAACTGGTCCTCCTGGGAGCAGATACGGTGGAGGCGGAGGAATTGGGAATATGGGATGGCATTTTTGCAAGAGATAGGGTGGGAAGAGGAGTAATCCAGGTAGCTGTGGGAGTCGGTGGGTTTGTAAAAGATGTCCATGTCAAGTCGGTCATCATTAATGGAGATGGAGAGGTCCAGGAAGGGGAGGGAGGTGTCAGAGATGGTCCAGGTAAATTTAAGGTCAGAGTGGAATGTGTTGGTGAAGTTGATGAATTGCACAACCTCCTCGCGGGAGCACGAGGTGGCGCCAATGCAGTCATCAATGTAGCGGAGGAAGAGGTGGGGAGTGGTGCCAGTGTAATTATGGAAGATCAACTGTTCTACTGTATACAGAAAAGACACGCACACAGACCAAGTCCTGAACTATGAAAGCAACCACCCCAACACACACAAACGAAGTTGCATCAGGGCATTATTGAAAAGGGCCACAATACACTGCAGCACACCTGAACTACCAAAAGAGGAAGAAGAACACCTATACAAGGTATTCAACAAAAACGGATACCCGCGCAATTTCATCAACAGATGCCGTAGGGAAAGACAACGAAATGAGGACATGCCACAACCCAAAGGACTGGCCACACTACCATACATCAGGAGTATTTATGAATGACAGCCAGACTGCTGCGACCACTAGGACTTATAACAGCACACAAACCAATAGCCACCCTCAGACAACAACTCACCAGGACAAAGGACCCGATACCCAGCATGAGCAAAACCAATGTAGTGTACAAAATCCCATGCAAGGACTGCACAAAACACTACATAAGACAAACAAGAAGACAGCTAACAACCCGCATCCACGAACATCAACCAACCACGAAACGACACGACCAGCTATCCCTAGTAACCATACACTCAGATGACAAACAACATGAATTTGATTGGGACAACACCACTATTATAGGGCAGGCCAAACAGAGAACAGCCAGGGAATTCCTAGAAGCATGGCACTCATCCGCGAATTCTATCAACAGGCACATCGAGCTAGACCCTATATACCGACCACTGCAACGGACAGCAACTGACAACCGGAAGCGGCAAATTCAAACCAGTATAAATGCCGGAGGAATCAGCACAGAAGCACTTCACAAGAGGCTCCCAAGCACTGAAGATGTCACCTAGAAAGGGGACGAAACGTTTACAAGAAAAACTCCCAGCTCGGCGAACAGAACCACAACGAGCACCCGAGCTACAAATCTTCTCACAAACTTTCTCCTGTTTTGCTGTTGGTGTTGTTTCTAGTGTGCCCCTGCAGCACCCCGCTGTTCCCTAGCATGGGTCCCAGATGCAGCTCCACAAGTTTCTTCCTTGCTGCAGTGAAGGTTAACAGCAGTAAACTGCAAATCAAGATGATGCACTTTGGCAGAAGGAACAAGACAAAAAAGTATTAAATGCATGACAAGACACTAGGAAGCTCAGAGGAATCGAGGGGTTTTTTGTCCACATGCCCCAAGAGTGGCAGGATACGTTAATAGGGTAGTTAAGGTATACGCTGGAAAAGTGCAGCAGGTCAGGCAGCATCCGAGGAGTAGGAGAATTGATGTTTCGGTGATAAGCCCTTCTTCAGGAATGAGGCTGGCGTGTTAAGCGGGCTGAGATAAAAGGTGGCGGGGAGGGGGGAATTTGGGAGAGGGACGCGAGGAATGTGTAGGGTCAGGGTAGGGGTGGGTTTGGATGGGGTGATGTGGACTTGAGGGGCTGAATATCCTGCTTCCACATTGTAGGGGTTTTATGAAAATTATAAAAAGCAGGGAGATCATGATGAAGCTGTGTAGAACTTTTGGTCTGTGTCGTCTCACCATAGGAAAGAAGTAATTGCTTTGGAGGGACTAAAAAGGTGATTCACCCAGATGTTGCCTGAGATGAAGTGTTTCAGCAATGAAGTGAGGCTGGATAACCTTGAGTTGTTTCCTTTCGTGCAGAGAAGGTTGAGGAGAAGTTTGTTAGAGATGTATGAGATTATGAGGGGCAGGGACAGGGTGGAGAGAAAGCAACTGTTCCCCTGAGCTGAATGGTCAATAATGAGGGTGTAATGTTATGGTGAAAGGTAGTTGGTTCAGAGGGAATTTAAGGCAACATTTTCATCCAGGGTATGGTGGGAATTAGGAAGGCACTGTTTAGTTGAGGCAGTAAACCTCACAACCTTTATAAAATACCTGGATGAGTACTTGAAATGTCCTCATGTTCAAGACTAATGGCATAGTGTGGAAAAATGTGATGAGTGTAAGTGCTGGTATATTTTTGGAAATGCAGACTTAATGGATACAATTCTGTTATGCCAATTACCTGCTCAACTTGTGTGCTAACCTTTGTGATGTATGCATGAGGACCCCCAAATCTCTTTCTGCTAGTGTTTTCTGCACTCTTTTTCTCTATTTAAATAATATACATCTCATCTGTTCTTCCTGCTAAAGTGCAGACCTCATATTTCCCACATATGTTCCACCTGCCAAGCTTGTGCCCACTCACTTATCTTCCCTATATCTACCTGCAGACTCTATTGTGTCATCCTCACCAGTAACCTTCCCACTTATTTTTTCGTCTTAGCTGCAAATTTGGTGATAGTACATTCAGTTCCCTCATCCAATTCTTTAATAATTATTTGTAATCAACCTGTTCAGACATGGTATTACACACCTCTGGGGGAAGTGGTACTTCAACTCCTGGCTGGAGGTAAGGACACTACCACTGCACCACAAAAATCCTGAAGTCAGGAATTACAGATTGCCGTCCTGAAAATGCCCCCTTTATCCCAATTCTGTCAGCTATTAGCGGGCCAATCCTCTATCCATACTACAACCCCAACACCGGGAGCTTTTATCTTCATAAAGTCATGGAGATGTACAGCACAGAAACAGACCCTTCGGTCCGATTCGTCCATGCCGACCAGATATCCTAACCTAATCTAGTCCCATTTGCCAGTACTTGGCCCATGTCTCTCGAATCTCTTCCTATTCATATACATCCAGATGTCTTTTAAGTGTTGCAATTGTACCAGCCTCCACCACTTTCTCTGGCGCTCATTCCATACATGCACCACCCACTGTGTGAAAACATTGCACTTACATCCCTTTTATATCTTTCCCTGCACCCCAGAGAAAACATTCTGTCTACTTATCCTATCCATGCCTCTCATGATTTTATAAACCTCAAAAAGGTCAGCACTCAGCATCCAATGCTCAGGGGAAACCAGCCGCAGTCTATTCAGCCTCTCCCTATAGCTCAAATCCTTCAACCTTGGCAATCCTTCATCCTTGTAAATCTTTTTTGAACCCTTTCAAGTTTCACAACATCCTTCCGATAGGATGGAGACCAGAATTGCACAGAATATTCCAAACGTGGCCTAACCAATGTCCTGTACAGCCGCAATATGACGTCCGAACTCCTGTACTTTGTGCTCTGTCCAATAAAGGAAAGCATACCAAATGCCGCCTTCACTATTCTATCTACCTGCGACTCTACTTTCAATGAGCTATAAACATGCTCTCCAAGGTCTCTTTGTTCAGCAACACACCCCAGAACCTTACAATTCCAGACTTGTATAAGTCCTGCTGTGATTTGTTTTTCCAAAATGCAGCACTTCACATTTATATAAATTAAAACTCCATCTGCCACTCCTCAACCCATTGGCCCATCTGATCAAGATCCCGTTGTACTCTTAGGTAACCTTCTTCGCTGTCCATTATACCTCCAATTTTGGTGACATCTGAAAACTTACTTACTGTACCTCCTATGTTCACATCCAAATCATTTACGTAAATGATGAAAAGTAGTGGACCCAGCATTGATTCTTGTGGCACTCCACTGGTCACAGGCCTCCCTCTGTCTTCTACCTTCAAGCTAGTTCTGTATCCAAATGGCTAGTTCTCCCTGTATTCCATGAGATTTAACCTTGTTAACCAGTCTACTGTGAGGAACCTTGTCGAATGTCTTACTGCAGTTCATATAAATCACATCTGCCCTGCCCTTATCAATCCTTTGTGTTATTTTTTTCAAAAGCACTCAATCAGGTTTGTAAGACATGATTTTCCATGCACAATGCAATGCTGATTATCAGTCCATGCCTTTCCAAATATATGTAAATCCCGTCCCTCAAGATTCCCTCCAACAACTTGCCCACCACTGATGTCAGGCTCACTGGTCTATAGTTCCTTGGCTTGTCCTTACCACCCTTCTTAAATAGTGGCACTATGTTAGCCAACCTTCAGTCTTCTGGCACCTCACCTGTGACTATCAATGATTCAAATATCTCAGCAAAGGGCCCAGCAATCACTTCCCTAGCCTCCCACAGAGTTCAAGGGTACACCTGATTAGGTCCTGGGGTTTTATCTACTTTTATGCATTTCAAGACCCCCAGCATCACCAGTTCTGTGATATGGACATTTTTCAAGATGTCACCATCGATTTCCTCACATTCTATATCTTCCATGTCCTTCTCCACAGTAAACACTAATGCAAAGTACTCATTTAGTATCTTTCCCCATCTCCTGCCGTTCCACACAAAGGCTGCTTTGCTGATCTTTGAGGGGCCGATCCTCTCATAAGTAGACTTATGTATGGTACCTTTTCTAACCTGCTTGTTACCGTCTCAAAGAATCTTATAAACATGTCAGTCATAAACTCCCCTTTCTAAAACCACACTAATTATGTAATTCTGAATGCTTTGTTCTAATAGACTCTTAACATTTTCACAATGACAAGTGTTGAGCTAACTGGCTTGTAGCTATCTTTTCTTGTCTCCCTCCATTTTTGAACAAGGGTGCTATTGTAACATGTCATGCCTCCACCCACATGGCAAAGGAGATGGGCTATTATTTAATTTTAAAAATAAATTGAGTAAATACTAAAATTAAAATTTCAAGAAAATGAGTAGGGATGAAAGCAGTGAAATTAAGTTGGAGATTACATCAGCTTAGGCTCAGTCATCTGTCTTTATGCTGTTTCATAACATTTTCATGAAATTACACAAAGCCAACTGACCTAATTCCCATCAGAAATGCATAATTTTGGCAGTTTATGAATGTGTTATGGTGACATACATGATGCAACATTATTGGTCTTCATAACTTCCTAAACGAAAGTACACTTCGTACATTTTTCATGAAGTCACTATCCCATAAATTTTGAGGAGTTCCAACTAGGTGTGTCTGAGCACAGTGAAGAAAAACGCTGACTTTTTCAGTTTTTACAGTTCCATGCATCTCTTCAGTATTTGGCATTGTACCAGAATAACTCAATACATTGTATAGCAACCAGTCTAACTGCCCTTACAAGCTGGGTGGATATGAAGCTTGAACCATAGACAGGCCAAAGAAAATAATACACTGCGGGTGGGCGACATTAAAGAAAGCTGATGATCAGCTTTCAGCGGTATGGAACAAGGTGCAAAGCCTATATGATAAAATTGTGTCAAATAAAATTTCTGGGCAGATTATCTTTATCCTAGGAGCAGGAACTGAAGTAGGAGGACACAGAATTTCTGGTTTCCAGCCTCTGCAGTCATTGTTTTGACCCAATGTCCTGTACAGCCGCACATGACCTCCCAACTTCTGTACTCCATGCACTAACCAATAAAGGCAAGCATACCAAATGTTACCTTTATTATCATGTCTATCTGCGACTCTAATTTTAACGAACTATGATTCTGCACTTCAAGGTCTCTTTATTCATAACTCTCCCCAGGCATTACGATTAAGTATATAGATCCTGTACTGATTTATCTTACCAAAATGCAACACCTCCCATTTGTCTACATAAAACTCCATCTGCCACTCCTCGACCCACTGACCCATCTGATCCAGTTTCTTTTGTACTCTGAGATAACCTTCTTGGCTGTATAAAGCACAATTTGAGCCATTCTGAACGATGACACAGGCGCACAAGAGTTCTAGGCAATTCAAGAAGAAATTACAAAAGAATGGGTGCAACTCTACTCTCATCCAGAGAATTAAATGCAAAATCCAGGCTGATGTCTGCATCAGAGTGTGATGGAATGTTACATTGTTGGAGGCACTGTCTTTAATGAACAGATTTTGCATCAGTCATGGAATCGAGGATTATGGAGAAAGGCAGGAAGATGGAGTTAAAGACGATTAGTTCAGCCATGAGCTCACTAAATACTGGAGCAGACATGATGGACCGACTGGCCTACTTCTGCTCCTCCATCTTATGATCAGTTAGTGTTAACAAGCTATTGACATCCTACAAAATATCTTACAGATAGAATGGTCATTAGAAAGAATTTATAGGTGTTTGATGGCTGGAAGCACAAACTGGAAGGAAAAGAGCAAACGTCGTGACATAATTACGCTATTCCTTTAGATAACCTTTAGCTCCAGATTCACAATTCCATGCTGTCTTCCTTCGTTCATATTTGTCATAAAGCTCAGTGCCAAACTCCCAGATGGGAGATGTCAGATTTCTCACAACTGGCATTAAACTGATAGTTCTGTGGTTTCCGTTTATTTGATGTGTTTTATTTAAATCTACAAGCTAAGTTAATCAATCAAAAAACTTTGGTAAGTGGATTTTGAAATCCCCACTTTTTTATCTTTTATTTCCCAAGAGTGAAAATCCTCAGGCCTTGTCTTATGTTCAATTATTTTCTCGAATACTATTTAAACCTAAATACTTTCTGACCTTAATTTGAAGCTTTGTGCCATTAGAACCTAGTGCAGAGTATTCACATGCTAAGCATGTTTTAATGGGCCCACATTCCTCGTGACTAATCTCTTACTTTTTGGTACTTTTATGAATACTCACTGTTAGTTTTCATATTCTATGAAAGATATTACTTGTACCAGTCTTTCTGCACAATAAGACAGAGGTGTGAAACCAACTCCACTTGTAGATAGCTTGATGTAAATATTATAATAGCTACTAACAGATTTTTTAAAAATATCTTTTAAAATTCATACACATAGCAATGCAAGAGTGTAAAAATTGTTGCAAAGATGAGCGGTTGAAACACTCAAGATAGGATTGTTGCACTAAAGGGAAACTCGACGCATACGTAAAAATGGAATAGAGGATACCACAGTAGGGTGGAAAGAAATAACTGAAGTAGATTTGTGTGGAGTTTGAACATTGAATGACCTGCGATTGTGTTCTATAAACCAAAGCTGGATTGACTGGTCATTCAGCTAGTTGCTATCTGTATGATTGTGTTCTGCAATAAATCACTAATATGTAAATCAAATAACTTGGAAATACTTTTCTGAGAGTTGATTATGTGCTGCATGAGTATCAGTCACTTTTTCATTTGTGCAATAAAAAGCAGATTTTCAATTCTTTCAGCTACAACTCCACACTATTCAGAACATTTGACAGAAGGTTTTGCAAAAGAAAATACTAATTTTGAATGAGATCTACTTTGTTAGATATGGTGCTCAGTAGATACTTGGTGTAATTTTCACCTTTGCACAATCATATCTTGAACCTTGATACCTTTATTTCTTTCAAATTGGTTTTATGCATTTTATCGTATGATCATATTAAGTTTGTAAAGTTTACCACACACACTTTTATTTAGTAAATTGTTTGGAAATGTTGAAAACCAGTTTTGCTGGATGCTGTATGAGTTAGAAGAATGAGATGATCACAATGGAGAGTGTTGTAATGCATTTTAAAAACTGTGAGAAATCAGCTTGTCTAGACTGACTGAACCTACAGGGAATAGGAATATTTAGAGCTTCTTTGCCCATTAGGTGTCAAGTATGTGATAGATGCCAAGCCTTTTTTTCTCTAACTTTAGCAATAGCTCAGCTGTACAACAGCACCCTACTTGCCTTCAGCAAGCAGAAACAATGATTGTAAGCTATGATAATTCCATCTTCAAAGTGGTTTGGAACCTTTTTTCTAACAGCTGACTGCCAAGTTGTCAACGTTTAACTGGTGTACTCATTAATAAATTATTTTATGAAGAGTAGAAACTTATTGTTTAAATTATTTGTTTTGATTCCACAAATCCTTATTCAACCAATATCAATATTTAGTATTATGATGACCGTCAGTTTTAATGTATAGGCGTATTAAACGTATATTATAATTGTAAAAAGCTACCTGTTTGACTCAAATTGTATTTTCTTACTTATTAAAAAATCAGTTTGAAACTTGATGTAACTGCACAATGTCGATTAAAAAAAAATACCAGTGGTAACAGCAGGGGCATACCATCACAAAAATCTACATTTAAAATACATACTACAGGAGGAAAATACACTACCTGAAAGTGCCCAATTTGATTGGGAAAATCCACTCATGGGGATGACCAGAGGAAGGTTACACTTTTAATACGTAGAATATAAAGAGGAGCCATTCTCCACTCTCGGGCTGATTCTGTAAGACTGTAGGAAATGGGAAAGGAGTAGGTCATTTACCCTCTTTCTTCAGTGCTTAATCCTGATAGGCTCGCAACTGGATTTGCCACAACAAAGGTGATGGAGAAACATCCTGTGATTGGAGGAGCAATTAGGAAAGTGAGTGCTGGCATTGAGCAAGTCACATGGAGAGCATTTTGCTGGGAGCCAAGAGCTGCATTCAGGAGTGGTATTCAATAGCCAGTGGTGATCTGAAGAAGGAACAAAGAGCCAGTAAGATTTGACCTTTTGCCAGGGCATTATTTTGTTGGATCTCAGAATTCCAACTGTAGGATTCAGGCTGAGTTTATCGGAGATTGGTGGGGATTAATGCAAATATAGGTGTTAGGATGGGGGGGGGGGGGGGGGGGCGGGCGGGCGGATGCGGTCGCTCAAAGGAGAAGACTGATACAGGTGAGGTAAGGATATTAAAACAGGCCGTCAGTATCACCAAGAAGTACAGGAGTGATGACACAGATTGACAGCAGACTTCTGTACAACTCAGAAGCAGGAACAACAGCAGCAAGAATGGAAAGGATCAAGAAGCAGACAGACTAGTCACGGACTGTATGATACTCGAGAGCAGTGGCAGTGAGGTTAAAAGGAGCCCCTTGACCCTAACCCACTATTTAATACAATCATAACTGATCTCATCTCTGTCACAGGCTTATTTCTCAGTCACCCTTCATAATGTGTACTTGCAGTATTCTTCTCCATTAAAGCTCCTAAGTAAAGGCATTGCTGACAACAGTACTATTTGCCAGTAATGCGTTAACCTCAAAATCTGTATTTTATGTTTACACCTGTGAGAAGATTAAATTTTTGAAAACTATTAAAGCGCCTTTTCCAAATATTGCTTGAAAGAACAGAGTTCATTAGAAATGCGACATATTGGCAAATTTGAGTTTCTGCACTCCACTAAATATCTGGTCTAATCATTACATAATAGAAATTGAGAGTAAGAGATTTTTAAAAAGTGGTACATTCACAAGACCTGCTTTATCCACTTCCAGAGGCTACAAGACAAAATAAGAATGCAGGCGATCTTTTGAGAAGTTTTGGTAGGAGTTATGATGAAGTGGGGTTTCTTCCAGTTGTGTGAAGGACTAGAGGCCTTGAGGGTCAGGGAAATTTGGAGCCCTTGTAGGTGAAGTGTGGAGGCTGGTGTTAGGTGGGTGAGGTTGGAGAATATCGGCGGACTGGAGGTTCGATGAGGGAGTGAGGAGAAGTGTAAAAGATCAGAAGCCTCGTAGTTGACAAGTGGTGGTGAGCATCAAAAACATGGAATTGATAACAACTCAGTCTGCTGGGAAGGAGAGGACATCATCAGGCACCTGAGAGGGGGAGATTAAAGATTGGTGGAATTTGTGGATGGGGTATTGGAGATGAAGGGAAAGGCATATAGTCAAAGGCAGCATTGGGGTTGTTCTAATGGGTGTTAGCCAGACTGTCACGTCTGGTTGAGCAGACCAGTGAAAAGGTACATAACTCTTGATCCAGCAGTTCCATCGCCTTGTATTAGTGGGAGAATTTTCCCAAATTTACTCTAACACTATAACTCTACTAATCAATCCAAATTTTCAATGTTAAAATTCTACCTTCTGTGACTGATTTGGTGTGATTTGAGTACTCATAAATGTGCCATAACATTTTTTTTGGTTTGTTTAACTGTGATAAGTGAACATCATTGCTTCAGGAGAATTGACTAGAGTGTGAAGAAAAATGTAAGCTGTATGAATCAGTTTACTTCCATCGTCATCATCTTCTTTCTTGGAAGACTGCCATGAACTAATATTGAGCTTGTTGTGAAAATGTTAAAATTGCAAATGTTCAAGATGATTCAATGATTTGAAAAGGAAATGACATCCAAACAAAATAAAATTAATTTGCTTTAATTCTTATTGAATTAGTTTGTAGACAATTTAACTTCATTATATTTTATGGTTATGCTAAAATATATAAAACTACAAAATAAAAATGATTTGAAAACTATTTTTTGAAAGATATCCTCACTCTCAAAAAGGATCAGTTTTTATCTAGTTGCAGAGCACACAACCGGTTTGAGAATTTTTAAAATATTAGATATATCCATGTAATAAATCTCAATTTGAAGTTTATGGTTCTGGTTTATGAATTTAACCTGATAAACCTGATAAATCCCAAATCACAATTAAGTTGTATATGATGGAAATGTTGAGAAAACGCTGGAAATAATTCCCAGTCATTGCATATATGCATTCTGTACTTCAATTTTCTGTACAACTTCGATTTGTACCTTTGCTGTTTCTCAGGTTGTGTGTAGTGAACTTGTGTGCTCACAGTATTCGGAATGTTTGAAAACCCAGTGAAAAAGCATAAAAGCAAATTACTAAATTTGATTTTTGGAACAAAAGCCTTGAAATAATTGGAAATATTTCATTTTGTGAAACAAAGCAAGCTGAAGTTAAATCAGGGAGGCTCAGTATATTCAAATTTAGGAGAGGTTTATATACTGCTTTCTCATTTTGAAGTTCTTGTAGCCATAGGTTTGAAGAAAAATGCTGTTTTAACGGAAATTTCCTTGATCAGTGTTTCAATAAACAAATGGTGCAAGAGTATTCAATATATTGAACTCCAGCAAAGGCTGATTGAAACAACGTTATAATTTTTGTGGAAAAGCCATAATCTTGGAGGTGAAAGACCACAGTATGTCAGTATTCCTAATCTTAGTTTTGTTGCTACAGGAAATATTAAGCAGAGGTAACATATTTTTCCACAAGGGAAAGCAGTTTTGAATAATTTGTTTTCTCATGTACTCTAAAGTGTATTGCAACAGTGGAGATAATCTGGGAATAGGTCTGCATCATATTTGCTACATTGGATGGAGGCCAGACTGCAAGAAAGCAGGTTGGGAAATTAGAGACTGGGAATGAGAGATAAGTAATTCAACCTTTACTTTATACAGCTTCACTTAAACCCTGAAGATTATAGTCTGCAGAGAAAAATATTTTAAGATTTCTACTTCACAATAATGTAGCCAGTGAGAAGAATTTAAAAAATAATGTAGGTATGAAATCACTTGAACGTGAATAATAACATGAATGAGAAAACATGGGTGTGAGAAGGGTTGTAAGGTTGTGAATATAAGCTATATGATTCATGATAAAAGAATTAGACTGTTTTGGTTACATGAACAAAAAATGGCTGGAAGATCCTAATGAAACAACATCAGCGGAGCGAAACAAAGGGTTATTTTTTCAGGCTGATGACCTCTTGGGTTTCTACATCAGGAACGTTTGCAGGGAGCACCTTAGTGTAAGATGCAACACCTGCCCTTTCACCTCCTTACTTGTCACTAACCAAGGCACCAAAAACTCCTTTCAAGTGAATCTGCAGTCTACTTGTCTCAATTTAAGTTTCAATTCAATATTCACTCCACAATATTATGAAGACGAAACAAAGAGTGGGTGACCGCTTTTCAGAATGCATCCATTCCATCCGTAAGCAGAAATCTTACTTGTCATTTTAATTCTCTTATTTTGCTCTTATGCTGGCCTTTCTGGTCAAGGACTGCCACAGTGTTCCACTGAAGCTCAAAGAATGGCATCTTATCTTTCAACTTGACAGTCTACGGCCTTCTGAACTCAACATTGAGTTCAAAAACATTAGATCATAACGCAAAATAGAGGCAGAGGTTATGTACTTTCCTTTCCTTCGCTCCCTCTTCTTGCTTGTTTTACTGTGTTGATCATCATCTTGGTTCGTTCTTAAACTTTTCATATTATAAGACTTCAAGTCATGGGAACAGAAGTAGGCCTTTCAGATGCTGCAGTGGGACAATCGGGCAATGGGACCCTATGTGAGAATCTCTCCGGATATGTGGAAGGCATCTTGAAACCTATTGTACAAGGAATCTCCAGCTTCTGTCGCGACACTGGATTTCTTACAGAAACTCAGCACCCAAACACCAGTCGAACCGGGAACATTCATCATCACAATGGACGTTTCCGCACTCTACACCAGCATCCCCCACAATGATGGCATCGCAGCAATAGCCTCTGTACTCAATAGCAACAACTGCCAATCTCCAAACACCATCCTACAACTCATCCGCTTTATCCTTGATCACAACGTCTTCACCTTTGACAACCTGTTCTTCTTCCAGACATATGGAACAGCCATGGAGACCAAATTTGTACCCCAATAAGCCAACATTTTTATGCACCGGTTCGAACAAGACTTCTTCTCTATGCAGGATCTCCAACCAACATTGTACACCAGGTACATTGATGACATTTTCTTTCTCTGGACCCATGGTGAGGAGTCACTGATAAAACTACACAGTGACATCAACAAGTTTCATCCCACCATCAAACTCACCATGGACTACTCTCGACTATCTGTCTCATTCTTGGACACATGCATCTCCATCAAGGATGGACACCTCAGCACCACACTCTACTGCAAACCCACAGACAACCTCACAATGCTACACTTCTCCAACTTCCACCCAAAACAGCCATCCCCTATGGACAAGCCCTATGCGTACACTGGATCTGCTCAGATGAAGAGGAAAGTGACGGACACCTGGAAGTACTCAGGGATTCCCTCACAAGAACTGGGTGTGATGCCCAACTCATCGACCGCCAGTTCCGACGTGCCACAGCAGGGAACCGTAAAGACATCCTCAGGAGACAGACACGTGCTGCAACCGACAGGGTAACCTTCGTTGTTCAGTATTTCCCAGGAGCTGAAAAACTATATCATGTTCTTCGTGACCTGCAACACACTATCAATGAGGATGAGCACCTCACTAAGACCTTCCCGACACCTCCACTACTTGCCTTTAAACAACTGCCAAACCTCAAACAGATCATTGTTCGTAGCAAGCTGCCTGGCTCTCGGGACAACTCCATACAACCCTGTCATGGTAGGCGCTGCAAGACGTGTCAGAGTGTGGACATAGTTACCACCATTACGCGTGGGGACATAGCTACCACCATTACGCGTGGGGACACCTCCCACCTTGTACATGGCAGGTACTCACGTGACTCAGCCAACGTTGTCTATCTTATACGTTGCAAGCAAGGATGCCTGAGGCATAGTACATTGACGAAACCGAGCAAAGGCTACGACAACGGATGAATGGGCACCGCACAACAATCAGCAGACAGGAGGGTTCCCTCCCAGTTGGGGAACACTTCAGTAGTCCAGGACATTCGACCTTGGACCTTCGGGTGACTATCTCCAAGGCGGACTTCGGGACAGGCAGCAGCGAAAAGTGCCCGAGCAGAGGCTAATAGCTAAGTTCAGTACCCATAGGGAGGGCCTTAACCGGGACCTTGGGTTCATGTCACATTACAGGTGACCACCATTGCACTATACACACACACAGATACTCCTACACACTCACACACTCACTCTCACTCACTCACACTCTCTCTCTCTCTCTCTCTCTCACACTCTCTCTCTCACACTCACTCTCTCTCTCACACTCACTCTCTCTCTCTCTCTCTCTCTCTCACACACACACTCACACACTCTCACACACCCACACACTCACACTCACACTCACTCACTCACTCACTCACACTCTCTCACACACACACACACACTCTCACACACACACACACACACAGTCACTCTCACACACACACACAGTCACTCTCACACACACACACAGACATACCTATACACAGTCACACATATACACAGACGCGCAAACAGACACCCACACGCACCCTTACAGACATAAACACTCCCACTCACTCACATGCACCCCCTCACAGACTTAAGACACTCTACACTCATTACACACACATACATACGCTTTCTCACACTCTCAACCCCCAACCCAGACAGACACACGCATATAGACAGACAAAGACCCACATGCACACATATATTTTGTGGGGTGAATTTGTACTTGCAGGGTTACATTGTACTTTGCTCAAAAACTGCATGCATTCATGTAAAACTCTTGTTATCTCACTTTTTAGATTAGAATCAATCTAAGCATCATGACAAGACAGAGAACACAGGGGGCTAACACCTTCAACATATTGTCTAGCTATGCCATTGTTAACAGCTAACCTGAAAATGCAACTTTCTCAAAAAAGGTTTTGTGATTTTGTAAAAGTCCACCTGGTTTACTGATGTCCTTTTTAGGAAAGATCTGCCATCTTCAGGTGGTCTGGCCTATCTGTAACCCCAGATCCACAGCAATGTATCCAATTGCTTGAAAGTGTGATGAGGGTTGATGTTTTTTTTATCACTTTAAAACCTGAGTTTCCAATTATAAGAAGTATACTTATGAATTTGATTTGTATTTCTATATAGTGTATATTAAGAAGGTTGAGATGTAGTTTTAGTTTCATTTCTGAATTCTTTGAGATGAACTGGGCTGTCTGGAAATTTGATTACATGTATTTAATTAGGGTCTTTAAAACCCTTGAGGTGAATACCTCAGTGCAGTAGAAACAGGTGAGGAGAGGCATAAGGTAAAAGAGATAGATGAGTCTCTTCTCCTCTATTTTGAACACTACTTGGAAGGCACACTGAGGCTGTGACAAGGCCCAAAATGTAGTCTTGGTGGAAGATTCCAATGTCCACTACCAAGAGTGGCTCAGTACACTACCAGTGACCAAGCTGGCTGAGTTCTGAAGGATGCAGCTGCTAGACCAGCCCTGCAGCAGTTGGTGAGGGAACCAAAGAGGCAAAAACCTACTTAACTTTGTCTTCAACAGCTTACCTGTCACAGATGCATCTGACCACAACAATTTCAGTAGGTTTGACCACCACATCGTGTTTCTTGGCATAAAGCCTCATCTTTATGTTAAGGATACTTTCCATGGTTATGCGTGGCTCTGCCATCACTGGGTGTACAAAAGCCTTTTATAAGGTCAGCTCTCATGTAAGGAAGTATGTTGAGAAAATGACCGAACAAGGTTTCAGACTAATCAGGTTAGGTTAAATTAGTGGTCAAAAATCTGGAAGATAAAATATAATTTGGAAAATGTTAAGTTCATTTTGGCAGAAAAAGTAGAAAAAGCAGAGTGTTACTTAAATAGAATGTGATTGCAGAACCCTGAGGTGCAGAGAATCTGGGGGTTGTGCACATGTCATGATATTAGCAAACAGTTACAGCACTAAGTCAAGAAAGCTAAAAGAATGTTATACTTCATTGCAAAAGAGATTGAACATAAAGGTATGAATCTTGTGCTTTAGTTGTGTAGGGCATCAGTGGGACCACATCTCCAACAATCTCTGTGCCATTCTTGTCTCTTTGTTGAAGGTAGGATGTAAATACAGTGGAGGCACTGTCCAAAATGGGACAGACTTCAAACAGGTCAAGTAACTCAAGGCTGGCACCCATGAAGTTCAGTAGGCCAGCAGCATCTGCATAATTGTATTTCAGCCATGATCTGTGACCTCATGGCATGACATATTTCCTGGCCCATCGAGCCAGTAGTTCAGCTTTGGTTTGAATGATGAGGGCACGATGGCACACAAGCAGCAACATGAGGAATGTCTAAAAATGAGGTATCAACCTGGTGAAGCTATAAAACTGGTCAAATTGCTTGTCAAGGAGCAGAAAGAGCATGCGAAAGACAGGACTAAACTTCAACCAATGGCTGACCTAAGCCCTGAAACCATGGTGTGTCTAGTTGTGATTGGTGGTCGACAAGTGCGGTCTAACCAATCTGCTATACAGTTAAATCAAGACTCCATTACTCCTCTAATCCCTATATGGCCTAGTGTCAAATTTTGCTTCATAATGTTCTTCTGAAGCATCTTAGTACATTTTATTTTATTATTGGTGCTATGTAACTACAAATTGCAATTATAATAAATTCAAAAAAACCTGGTTCAAGAATCAGGAATGGATCAACCCACTGAGAAAGGTGTTAGAAGAAATTTCTTTACTTGGTGAGTTGTTGGAGCATAGAGTGCTTTGTCACACGGAGTGAGTGATTGAAAGACTATTGCTTTTTTTTAAAGTAACTATTGGAAGTATAATGTAGGACTGTTCGGAGGATAGCAGTTAGTTTTATTTTTGAGACCTCCATCAAAGAAGCAACAGAGATATAATGGGCTGAATGTCCTCCTGTGCTAGAAAGTTCAATACTTGGTTGGTACAATGCTATAAATCCATAAAAAGAAAATTAATGGAATTCAACATCAGTTTAGCATTGCTATTCTAATCTGGTAAATTTTGCCCTGCTTACCAAAATGTTTTCAAGAAACTTTTACAATTCAGTTTTTCAGAAACACATCTCATTCTTTAGGGTGGAAAAAGGGATATGATAATTTTATTTAGTTTGTTCTCTGGTATGGTATTAAATTGTTGCAATATTTTTTCATAAACCAATGTACCTTGACAGAATCTGTTGCCAGATTTAGCAGATTTATGGATCTGCTTTCTCATCCTCTACTCAAAGCTGCAGAGACTGAATGCACATTTCATGAAGTAGAGAGAAAGACTGATAAAATGCTTATTAGATAAAGATACCATGAGGTTAACTGCAATTGTGAACCTACAAAAGGTATGTAATACCAAATTGTATCTCTCATTTGTAACACATTTTAATAAGTGTGCAAAGATGGTATTACTGCAACTTTTATGTAAACAAACACTGCAGAGCAGGATTTAACAGGCCTCCAAATCTCCTGACTAGAACTAATTTTGCAATTACAAGGTCTCCTGTTAGTCTATTCAAATGATAAACAAGGTTTTCCCTCCATTAAGCCACATATATGCAAGGTTGGATAATTCAGTTGTGCTAGACTTCTGATGGTGGATTTACAGAATAGCATATTCTAACAGTCATTCAATGACAAGATTCACTGTCCTGCTCATAAATTATCTTGGATAATTTCTAGACTGGCTAAAAAGCACATTTGAGAAACAGATGAATAAAGGTGACTTTAACTTTGCAGGAGACTCAGTGACATGGCTACAAAATGAAGCTGTGATGAGTTTGACTGGTTTCTGTAACTCACTTTTTGTTTTGGACAAGATGTTTCAAAACCACACTGTGGTATCCAATAATCATCAATAGACAAAGGAAGAGTAAAACACATTTCTGCAAGTAAGTGCTTTTTAATCAATCAGTGTTAAATTAGTAACTGCGTTTGTAAAAATTATTATTACAAGTTCTCAGTATATTAATTTAGTTTAGATTACCTGCTTCTAGCCCCCATTTCCACCCTATTCATTGTACAAGAAATACTCTCGACAATCAGGAAAAAAAATGTGTGGTATCCTGAAATTCCAGTTGGAAATACGGACTGTACCCTGTCAGCTGAAAGGTCTGGTGTTCCCAATGGAAAGACTTTCCTCATGAAAGCCAGTTTCAACATTGTTCCTTTTTAAAATATTATCATGAAAGTCAAAGTTTCTTCCTTCTCTTTCCTCCTTATGACTCATTCATCCACTGGCATTAATCTTGATGTTAAAAAGATATAATGATTGTACACTCCATTTTGTACTTTGTGGAATAATTGCATCAGAACTACAAGTAAGCAAACAAGTGACAAACATGGCTGGAAAAGCAGACTGAAGAATGGGAAACCCCAACATAGCTTTAACAGCTTTGAAGTTTGGTGTTGGTAGGCTGCAGAGAATCCCACTTGTTGTTCATGGACTCAATAAAGTTCAAAGCTGTACACAGCAGTGGTCTTGATGAGGAATCAACTCCAACAGTCACCAAGACCATGTGGCCAAGCTTACACCTTTGATAAAATTCTCTCAGATCTTGATGTATGTTTGTCATGCACACAGGGAGCTTATTGCAGCTTCATATCACCATTCAGCGTGTACTCAAAACAAGCTTCAAAAACTATCCATAATAAAACTTCAGATATTGTCTTTTTTTACTTGGAGTATTGTAGCATTTGAAACACACAGATGTAATGAAAATGAAGAGCAATTGCAGAAATCAGAGGTACTGAGGGATCTAGATATTTTAGTGCCTGGATCACAAAAGGTCAGCTTGTACACAGTGCATAATTAAAAAGCTTAGTTAGATTCAATCCGTTATTAGAACAGGAATAGAATATAAGAGTAAGGATAAAAGCACAATACTGTGGATGCTTGGAATCTGAAACAAACACAGAAAGCTAGAAAAACTCAGCAGGTCTGTCAGAAAGAGTCATAGCAGATTTGAAATATTAAGTCTGTGTCCATTTCCACAGTGCCATAAAAGTTAGGAGTTCATGCGTCAGTCATACCGAGCATTAATGAGACTACATCTTGAGTACTGCGTGCAGCTTTTATCTCTAAGGAAGCATCAATGTGTTGGAGGCAGTTCAGAGGAAGTTTACTAATTGATACCTGAAATAAGTGGTTGACTTATGAGGAAAGGTTGGACAAACTTGGTTGGAGTGAAAGGTAACTTGATTGAAGAACCTGAACAGTCATAATAGGTTCAACATTGAGAGGATGATTTCTCTTAGGGGTGACTCTGAACCAGGGGGCACTGTTTAAATATTAGAAGTCACTTGCAGGGTGCCAGTGTAGCTGGGGTGGGGCAGAATTTATTGCTCATCATTTAATGGTACAGAGGGCAGATAAGAGTCAAGCACATTGCTGTGTGTCGGGAGTCACATGTAGACCAGACAGTTATCTCCCTGAAGGACATTAATGGACCATCTGTTTATTTTTGCATTCTGTTTAAGTTTTACAAGAAATTTAAACTTTTTTGTGAATTAAAATAACTCTATTTATATTTTGGAATCATTATATTATTAAAGATGTCTGTTTATACAAACTTTGAACATTGAGCAGTTTTAAATGGCCTTTTTATTGTCACCAATTTCATTACAATTGGAAAACAGGCAATTTTTGACATGCAATTTTTAAACTATGTCTTCTGTGGTAAAATTCAGAAAGCTACTTTAGAGTTATGGCAAATTTTCAAACCGGAATGTATGAATCCCAGGAAAAATGAGTGAGGCTGGTGATGGGTGGGGTAGCAGGACAAGTCCAGGTGTAACACAGTCAGCAAAGTTCTGTAGGCTGGAATTTTTAAGCAAGCTTGAAATTTTGCCACTGGGGTTAAAAGCAAGAGGGTAACTCCTACTCCAAAAGGGCATTGGCCTCAGCAGCTCCACCATTATCAGAGATGACGATGAGAGCGCCTTGAAGAGTGCATAGGATTATGCAGGGAAGTTGGATCAAGAAAGCAGGCTCCAACAAATAAGGAGTCATGGCACATCATTATAATCCTGAACACTAGTCTGGCTATTACTGTGAAGAAATTTTTCACTTACTATTCATTCATGGGATGTGGGCATCATTGGGTAGACGAAGATTAATTGCCCCCTGCTATTTACCTAGAGGGCAGTGAAGAGCAACCACATTGCTGTAGATCTGGAATTGCATGTCAACTAGAACAGGTAAACATGGCAGTTTCTTTTTCTGAAAGAAATTAGTGAACCAGATAGGATTTTACAACAATTGTTTCATGGTGATCATTAGACTTTTAATTCCAGATATTTTGAATTGCGTTCAAATTCCACCATCTGCTGTGGCAGGATTCAAACCTAGTTCTCTGGATTAACCATCTCCGACATCTTTCCTGACACTATTTCCCAATCTGTTTCTAATAAGTCAAGAAAGTTGTTGTCCTTTCTCTCCCTCTCTACTGCAGGGTTTTCCAAACCATGAGTAGAAACCCTCAATGGGATTGCCAGCCATAATTTTCAGGTCACAGTCTGCCAGTGCAGGAATATACAAATCCTTGGCCCCTTTATTTCATTGCAGATTTTTCACGAATGGCTGTGACTTAAGCAGCCAATCCTTGAGGCCTGAATGTTGTCTTCTGGAGCCCAATAACAAATTGAACAGTAAGCGATTAAACAATTTGCGATTTCCTCCCAACCCAAAAGCTCTCTCTGGTCAGGTAGTCACAGCATTGTAACCCTATTTTGGTGCTTAAACAGTTGAGGTTTGGGAAGCACTGACTGACTGTCAAATAGTTTTAGTTGCTGAACACCATTGAGCATTTCTTGTAATAAATGAGAATGCTCTGAAAGGCTCATTTTTCTCAGGGATCTCAAAGAACAGACACGTTTGGCAATTATTGGATGATTTTACAGCAATTCTGAAATCTTAAAAGTGGCTTAGAAGATCTTAAAATGGCTTTCAATGACTTCTTTTTAAAATAAAAATGACGGGCCTACTGAGTCATGAATGTTTTGTTAAATTGGGGCAAATAAAAATGGATCTGATTTGGATGTGCACAGTACTCTCTTGCAAATGGCCAGAAGTGAATTTCAAAAAATCCAATTATTTGTATTCTATAAAAAGAAAACACTGAGTCACCTTGTCCACAGACCATAGTGGCTCAGTCATTAATGGAGTGGATCAGCTACTGTTCACTGACGGGCAGGCAATGATTTCTCATGGGACAAGTATAGGCTATTCAACAGAGCTTAAAATTTATTGTCTAATCTAAAACTTATTACTTTAAAAGATTCATGTAATGCAGCTGTATGGGCTAATATTGATATTCTCCATATGTTGAAATTTCCAACTGCAAATGGAATGTGCAATTTAGCAGAAATGTTTATAAATCTTTTTAATCTGCTGACTGAGCTGCTCTTAGCATATAAAGCAAATTTATTAAAAGTGAATGACTGTTACTTGACCAAAGGAAGTGCTGTTTTCTTCACATGTTCTCTATGTATTGAATATCTTCCATGTTGGAATGCAGCCTTGATCCTGAAAAGGATTTGTCAGGACATTGCCTCTTAATACATGAATTTGACCTTTCCTTTGCCAAAAAAGAACTCAAGGAGAGTTGTTTGCAGTAAGCAAGGATATATTTTCATCTTTAGCATTAGAGTCATACAGCACAGAAACAGACACTTCGGTCCAACCAATCCACGCTGAATATAATCCCAAACTAAACTAGTCCCACCTGCCTGCTTCTGGGCATATTCCTCCAAACCTTTCCTATTCATGTACTTATCCTAATGTTTTTCAAACATTGTAACTGTACCCACATTCACCACTTCCTCAGAACGTTCATTCCACATGCAAACCATCCTCTTTTTTAAAAAAAATTGCCCTTTACGTCTTTTTTAAACTTCACTCCCCTTATACAATACTGGGTTAACCACAAACATGAAAATGGAGATGGTACCATGGTCAAACATAGACGGGAAGGTCTTGTCGAATTATACTGTGGTATCTTTTGAATAGTTAAAAGATACTACAGCAAGTTCACTATTGGGTTAAAATATCATAAATATCATGTTAAATATTATATCATGTATCTCCAATATTGTATCAGTGTAAATGGAATATATAACAAAACAATATTTGGAATAGAGTATATGACCCAGGTTTATTTTGTTCCAATACCGGAACATCAATTTAGATTAGATTGATTTTATTTGTGGTGATCTGACACACGCATTTTATGAATGCGTGTTTAGGATTACAAAATTGATGCTGCATTCAACTCAGTATAAACATAGCAACAATATAAAAGCAGTTCTAATTTGTAATTATTTTGTGCTCTGGAACTATCTAAGCTGTTGTCTTTCTCAAACAGCTTGCAGATTTCAAAAAGATTTCTTTGCACTTGCAATGGTGAAATGAGGTGATACTTGACAAACAATGCAGGTCATTCTGGTATAATGCACGTTTCGTCAATATGAATTGACCATGATGTGTTTGCCAAATTGTATACAATGTTTGGATAATACGATTTTTCTACTGAACAGCTATAGCAATCTTCAACAATGCAATTTTCGATAATAGTTTCCATAGCGCAATATTCTATAATGCGAGGCTGCAGAGGTATTCACCTGTCATATTATACGAGAACACAGTGTATTTTTATTGTGACCAAAGATGAGAGGTTTTTTTAAAATCTCAAGTAAGAGTTCATCAAGTGTGTTGCCACAAAAGGCTGGTTTCATTGTCTCAACTTGAAACCTTAAAAAGGATGTATGTGCAAGTATAAAAATTTTTAAAAATCACAGAACAGAAACAAATAAGTTTTAAGAAGCAATAAAATATTATCTGTGATGTCTATATTGTTGTTCTTGCAATGTTTGGAGGTGACCCAGCTGTTGCCAATTAGCTATGTAGAAAACCTCCAAACTATGTCACTGATCCTATAGCTATGAATCGCAAAATCACATTCTTATCTTTCAGATTGGTTAAACATTTGTCTGGTATGCAGATGTGTAATGATTTACGAACCAGATTTGCATTTTTGTTATTTGTCCCTCAATTATAGTAAAACGATCGTATTGTTAAATTCATGTGGACCTTTGGACTTAATACATGTTTTGTTGTTATTGGGTAATTTCAAGACAAATATCAAGAGATTTCTGGAATTTTAAGGGAATTAGGAGATAATGCAAGGAGGTGGATTTGAAGTCCGATATCAGCACTGAATGATCTACTGCTATTTCATATATTCTGTTTCTGATGCCAGGATATCAGTCCAGTAACCGGGGTTCCAGAGGTCCAAGTAAAAACACGGCGAGTGAGGATTTTTGTTCCGGCACGGAATGCAATGCAATCTGGTGTGAACAACACAAAGGTTTGGAAGCTGGAGTTTGACACCAAGGAACGCTGGGAAAATCCTTTAATGGGTTGGGCATCCACGTGAGTTTTATTTTCATTAAATATGACTTTAATAATGTTTAATTAGGAAGTAGAACTAAACATAAATGTACTCAGTTAGCAATTAACTTTCACGTCTTCACATGTGCAGATCTCATTATCATTAGTGTTTTACTGTTACTAGCACTAAACCTTTAAATTCACAGGATGTATGCATTACTGACAAGGTCAGCACTTAATGCCTGTACCTAGTTCCACTTGAGAAGGTAGTGGTGACTTATGTCTTGATAGCTGAGTGAATTGCTATTTCAGAAGAAGCTCTCTTCCTCCCTCTACAATGCAAGGATGCCTTCCTTGAAGAAGCTCTCTTCCTCCCTCTACAAGTGCGAATCCTCTTGCAAGGATGCCTTCCTTGAAGAAGCTCTCTTCCTCCCTCGACAACGCGAATCCTTTTGCAGGGATGCCTTCCTTGAAGAAGCTCTCTTCCTCCCTCGACAACGCGAATCCTCTTGCAGGGATGCCTTCCTTGAAGAAGCTCTCTTCCTCCCTCTATAAGTGCGAGTCCTATTTCAATGAGCAGTCAATAGTTAGCTAAATCATTGTTTAGTTATGGGTTAGGAGTACCAGTCAATTTGCACTGGATAGAAATTATGAAATTGTTACAGCATTTCATAGAAGGAGGCCATTCTGCCCATTGCATCTGTACCTCTGCAAAGCATGTTAATTTGCTTCTTCCAGTTACTTTAAATCTTTACCCTCTTGTTCTCAATCCTTCTGCATATGGGAACAATCACTCCCTATCCACTCTGTCTAGACCCCTCAAGACTTTGAAAGCCTCTGTCACCACTTCCTTTCAACCTTCTCTTTTCCATTTAAAAACTCCCCATGGTATGGTCTTATGGTTTAAATTCTTCAAATTGTCCTCATGTCTGAAGTTCCTGATTTTAGCCAGGTTGTTATTGACGGAAAAAAAAATAAATTATTCTGAAGTGAAGACATAATATATAATTCTCTTGCTGGAATAGTATTGATGATCACAAAATTATAATCGCCCATTTGCAGATCATAGAAAATATTTTCAAAATTAGATTTTTAGATACATAGAAGACTGCATTTATCTGAGAAGGTAGTGATGGGTTTCTCTCAAAACTGCTGCCTTGCAGTGAGGATGCGACTACATTGTATTTTAATAGGGAATTTGCATATTCCCACTGGCAGTAAAGAAAAAGTGACCCAGATTCACATGGTATTGTATGACAAAGAGTGATTGCCCTTCTGACGTTGGTACTTTTCTCCTTCTCGGTGAAAGTGTAGCTGACTGATTTTGTTTAACGTTTCAACTTTAAACAGACTGAAATGCTGCAATTAGATGTATAGTTAATAGGAATGAAGTTTGGTTGTTGTAAAAGATTTATAATTCTTCTTTTCATTGCAGAGCTGATCCACTATCAAATATAGATATAAGTTTTACCACCAAGGAGGATGCAATTGCCTTTGTGGAAAAAAATGGTATTTTACTATTTTGTTTAAATCTGGTAATGAGGTTAAAATTGCCCTGGATCACTATTAGATATTTCTGCTGCAACTTTAGTTGTAATGCAATACCATTCTGAATAAAATTAATGACAATTAAGGACTTAGAATCAATTGTTACGTAGCAAATATGTATGTAAACTGTGTTAATACTGTATAGTCTTAATATTCAAAGCCTAAAGACAAGTGAAATTGTTGTGAAGTCTTTATTTTAAGCTAGTTTCTGCCAGTGTAAAAATAAGAATACATGATAAGTTTGTTGAATCTTATGTGAACTTGGCTAGCATTAATTTCAACTCTTATCCATTTAAAAAAAAGCCTAATATTTGTGCAATTCGCAATTGTTTAAAAATTCCAACTAGTATTATATTACTGGTGTTGTCATAGTAGAAGTGATTACTTTTAGATAATGTAACAGACACATTTTATGAACATTTTTAAAAAAATAATTCAAGCTTCTGTTGGGGTGTAACAGACCTTCATCAACCATGATTACAGACTTGATGGGCCAAATGGATTAATTCTGCTCCTATATCTTAGAATCTTATTCCAAAGACCATGAAAGTTGTTATAGATCGTTTAAAAAAGTAAAGAATAAATCTATAGATTATTTCAAGTATCTCAGTACGATTCTTCTTGTGTACTACACCATGTTCTAGAGAGAAATATTATCTATTTGCTCACCATCATTCACAACTAGATGTGGTAAGACTACAGGGCTTTAATCTGATCCCTTGTGGCATCACTGCGCTCTGTCTTTCACATGCTGATCCTGCTGTACAGTATCAATGTAGATATGTATTGTAGCCTCGTAATGTTAGCATTTCATTTTAATAATGCTCAATGCACTTATGTTTCCATAATATTCATTGAAGCAGGGTTGATTCCTCTGGCCTGACAGTAATGGTAGTGAGGGATATGCTGGACGATGAGATTTCATGTTGTAATTGAATGCACAATGGAAGCCTAGTTTTGAGCTGCTAAATCTGTTCTGGTGAAAAAAACACACACATGAAGAGGTGAAAGTGGGATTTTGTGCCTTGGAACTGCAGTGCTCACTCCCAGCAGTATGGTCATGGGCAGTTAAATCTATAACAGATGGATTGGTGAAAGCAAAGTCAAGGAGAATTTCTCTTTATGGGCCTCGTACCACTTTTTGCAGACCCTGCCTGATAGATTAGATTAGATTACAAATAGATTAGATTAGATTAGATTACTTACAGTGTGGAAACAGGCCCTTCGGCCCAACAAGTCCACACCGACCCGCAACCCACCCATACCCCTACCCTAACACTATGGGCAATTTAGCATGGCCAATACACCTGACCCGCACATCTCTGGACTGTGGGAGGAAACCGGAGCACCCGGAGGAAACCCACGCAGACACGGGGAGAACGTGCAAACTCCACACAGTCAGTCGCCTGAGTCGGGAATTGAACGCAGGTCCCTGGCGCTGTGAGGCAGCAGTGCTAACCACTGTGCCACCGTGCCGCCCTTCTCTTTAGTAGTGGGTAATTGGGAGTGAGAATCATAATATAAGCAAACACTTCAGGAAAGTATTTAGTGTAAAGGTTGACAAAACACCAGGGCCGAAAGAAATCTAGTTTTGCACATTTTTATTAAAGCACTTGCTTTGATTAACTATGAATTCAATTTTATCTGAGAAAAAAAGTCGATCCATACAGTCCAGTAAACTATGCAAAATTGTATCATCTTGAGAAAATTGTGCCATTCAAGTTTACAGATAATTTACAATCAAAATTATCACTTTTGTATCTCAGAAACAGTTACCATATAAGGCATGTTATTTTCTATGGTATCCACTTAATTCTTTAAGTATGCATTGCTAATGGCTAGTACATTTTAATGTTATTTCCCATACAAGGGCAGAAGTACTTAAGTGACGTAGTGGTACAATGGTTAGCACTGCTATCTCACAGCACCTGGGGTTTGGGACACTGCCTGTCTCTGCGGGGTTTTCTTCTACATGCTCAGGTTTCTTTCCAAAGTCTAAAGATGTACAGGTTAGGTGGATTCGCCAAGCTAAATTGCCAATGGTGTCCAGGGATGTGCAGGCTAGTTGGATTAGCCATGAGAAATGTGGTGTTTTGGGGGGTGAAGTGATCTGGGTGAGATGCTCTTCAGAGGATTGGTGTGGACTCGATGGGCGGAATGGTCTACTTCCATACTGTAGGGATTCTAAGTCTTGTAAGCCAGAATTTCCTTGATTTTTGTTTCAAGAAGAGGGTTTGCAGTGTAACTGTTGCTATTTTTAAGCCATAAACTAGCTGGAAATTTCAGGCAACGCATTGGTTCTTTGGAACATAAGAAGAATGTATTCAGGAGAGATTTTTATAGCAACATGTAGAAGGTCAACAAGGAACAGTGCTATGCTGGATCTAATTCAAGGAATGAAGCTGGACAGATGTATGAGATGGCAGTGGGAGAGCATTTAGTAATAATTACAAAACACCACATGTTTTAAGTTTGATAGGGGAAAGGAAAAAAGATGGTGTTCAAAAAAAGGTTTTGGACTGAGGGAAGGCAGATTTTAATAAAATGAAGCAGGATCTGGCCAAATTGGGCTGGGGACAATTCCTTCTGGGTAATTCTACCGCAGAACAGTTGGGAGCATTCAAAGTATAATTGGTGAGAGTGCAGGTTCAACATGTTGCCTTTAGGATGAAATCTAGAAATCCAAAGAACCCTGGATATCCAGGAATATTCATGACTAAATAAGGAGGAAAAGACAGACTTTTAACAGATACAAAGGGAGCAAATTGACAAAGGCCCTGGAGGAGTACAGAATATGCAGAGATGATCCTCAGAAACCAATTAGGAGAGCAAAGAGGAGGCATGAAAAAACATGGTCAGTAAGATTAGAAAAAATGCCAGATACTTTGTAAACCTATCAAAGGGAAGAAGGTAACCAGGAAAGAGTAGGGCCCACGAGGGACCGAGGGAACAATCTGTGTGTAGAGCCGGAGACCTTGGCAGATGTTAAACAAGAACTTTCCAACTATCTTCACTTTGGAGAAGGAGGATGTAGGTAGAGAAGTTGGGATTAGAGACTGAGAGGTTCTTGAGTGGATTGACAGAGTAAGGTAGAATTGGAAGTTTTGATAGGCTTAAAAGTGGAGAATTCCCCAAGTCCATTATCCCAGGGATTGGAATATGTGGGAGATGAAGGAGGAAATTACAGAGGCTCTGTCACAATTTTTTTATTAATCTCTGGCCACTGGGACGTACCAGAAAACTGGAAGACAGTTAATATGATTCTACTTTTCAAGCACAGCAGTACGTATGAATCGGGTAACTATCTTATATCTACGGTCGAGAAATTATTGGTGAAAGTTCTGAAGGAGTGGATTAATCTCCATTTAGAGAGACATGGTTTGATCAGGGATAGTCAGCATATCTTTGTGAGGTCCTGTCTAACAAATTTTATTGAATTTTTTTGAGGAAGTGACTGGGTGTGTAGATGATGGTAGTGCAAGTTAGATACAAATCAGCGTAGTGGTAAGTTACAGAAGATGTTGGTAGTAGAAGGTTGTTTGGAGGACAATGTCCAGTGGCATACCACAAGTATTGGTACTAGGTTCATTAAGGTTTGTGATACATCTAAATGATATAGAAGAAAATGTTTGAGGGATAACACAAAGGTTGACTAGTGAGGAAGAAGGACTTAATTTACAGGAGGATTCGTCAGGCAGGAAGATCAGTGGCGGATGAAAGTTAACCCGGAATTGTGAGTTGCTGCACTTTGGATAAAGTAATTCAGTGAATCACAGGACACTAGGAAGCTCCAAGAAACAGAAGTATTTAGAAGTACTTGTCCACAGATCACTGATGGTGACAGGATAGCTTAATTGGGTTGTTAAAAACTTAGATGGGTCACTTGCTTTTATCAGTAATGTCCTAGATTACAAGAGCTGGAAGGTTATGTTGGAACTGTTCAAAACTTTGGTTAGGCCACTGCTGGAGTGTTGCATGCAGTTCTGGAGCAGTTTAGCTATGAAGTGACGCAGGATAAGCTCAGGCTGTTTCTTTTGTGCAGAGAATGCTAAAAGGGCACTGATTGAGGTGTCTAGGAATATGAAGGACATGGACGTGGTGAATAGAGAGCAGCTGTTCCCTTAAGTTCAGGCATTCTTCAGCCAAAAATACCAAGTGGTTGATCCAACTTGGACTTTTCCAGTGGCACTTAGCATCACAAATACCAGACTCGACCAATTCAGTTCACTTAATCTGATATTCATAAAACAGTAGGAGGCACTGGATACTGCAGAGGCTATGGCCGTGACAATACCCTGGCAATAGTGCTGAAGACTTGTGCTTCAGAACTTGCTGCTCCCCTAGCCAAGCCATTCCAATACAGTTGCAACAGTGGCATCTACCCAAAAATGTGGAAAATTAATCAGATATTTCTTGTATACAAAAAGAACAAATCCAGCCTGGCCAATTATAGCTATTTCAGTCTACTCTTGATCATCAGTAAAGTAATGGAGGGTGTCATCAACAGTGCTACCAAACAGCACCCGCTCAGCAATAACCTGCTTAATGATGCCGAGTTTGGGTTCTGCGAGCATTATTCTAACATCATTACAGACTCGGTTCAAACATGGGCAGAAGCACTGAATATTAGAAGTGAGGTGACACCAAGGCTGCATAACCAACTGTGGCATCAAGGAGCCCCAGCAAAAGTAGAGTTAGTGGGAATCAGAGCAAATTCTCTGCTGGTTGAAGTCATACCCGGCATATAAGATGGTTTTGGCTGTGGTTGTGGGAAGTCAGTTATCCCAGTTCCAGGACACCTCTGCAGGGGTTCCTCACGGTAGTGTCTGAAGCCCAAACATCTTCAGCTGCTTCATCAATGACCACCCACCCCCATCATAAGCTCAGAAGTGGCAATGTTCACTGATGATTGCATAATGTTCAAGGCCATTCACGACTCCTCAGATACTGAAGCAGCTCATGTTCAAATACGACATGATCAGGACAATATCCAGACTTGGGCTGACAAGTGGCAAGTAACATTCGTGTCACACAAACGCCAGGCAATGACCATGTCCCATAAGAGATAATCTAACCCTTGGCATTCAATTGTGTTACTATCAGTGAGTCCCCCACTATCAACATCCAACATCCTGAGCGTTACCATTAACCAGAAATTCAACTGAACTAACCATATAAATACAGTGGATACAAGTCAGTGGCTAGAAATACTGAGGCAAATAATTCACCTCCGGATTCACCAAATCCTGTCCACTGTCTGCAGTGCACAAGTCGGGAGTGTGAGAGAGTGCTCCCATTTGCCTGAATGACTGCAGCTCTAACAACACTCAAGCTTGACACTATCCAGCGCAAAGCTGCTCACTTGATTAGCACCACATCCACAAGCAACCACTCCCTTTACTAACAAGCCTCAGTTGCAGCAGTATGTATTATCTCAAGTTACGCTGCAGAAATTCACCTTAACAACTCCTTCAAAACCCACGGCCACTTCCATCTAGAATGACGAGGGCTGCAGATACCTGGAAACACAACTACCTGCAAACTCCCCTCCATGCCATTCACCTTCCTGACTTGGAAATATATTGCTGGATCAAAATCCTGTAATTCCTTCCCTAAGGACATTGTAGGTCAATCTACAAGGTGTGGACTGCAGCAATTCAAGGAGGCAGCTCATCACCACCTTTATTAATGGCAATGAGGGACAGGCAGTAAATGTTGGCCAGCAGTGACACCCATGTCCCACGAGTGAATTTTTAAAAAGGGATCAATCACAAGGGGATATAAATTCAAGGTAAAAGTTCAGACATTTAGAGGGAATTTGAAGAAAAAGGTTTTCACCCAGAAAGTGGTAGGAATCTGGAAGGGTAGTTAGGGCAGGAAGCCTCACAACCTTTAAAAAATACTTGTTCAAACACTTAAAATGTCATAACATTCAAGGCTATATACCAAGTGCTGAAATGTTGGACTAATGTTGATTTAGAATAGCTTTTTGGTGCAGACTTGATGGGTTGAAGGGCCTCTTCGGTCCTCTATGATTCTAAGTTTCAGAGTGTTACTTAGAATATGTTAAAAATGGCTGTCAGAGTACAAAGTTGTTTGGGTGATGCTTTTTGCTAAAATAAAATTAACAATTTTGGAAAGGCAAATCAGGGCAAGACTTAAACACTTAATGGCAAAGTCCTGGGGAATGTTGCTGAACAAAGAGACCTTGGAGTGCAGGTTTATAGTTCCTTGAAAGGGCAGTCACAGATAGGATAGTGAAGACGTGTTTGGTATACTTGTCTTTATTGGTCAGAGTATTGACTATAGGAATTGGGAGGTCATGTTGTGACTGTATAGGACATTGGTTAGGACACTTTTGGAATATTATGTGCAATTCTCGTCTCCCTGCTGTAGGAAGGATGTTGTGAAACTTGAAAGGATTCAGAAAAGATTTATAAGGATGTTGCTGGGGTTGGAGGGTATGAATTACAGGGAGAGGCTGAGTATGCTGGGGCTGTTCTCCCTGGAACGTTGGAGGCTGTGGGTTGACCTTTTAGAGATTTCTAAAATCGTGAAAGGCATTGATAGGGTAAATGGACAAGTCTTTTCCCTGGCATAGGACAGCCCAGAACTAGAGGACATAGGTTTAAGCTGAGAGGGAAAAGAAGGGACCTGAGGGGCAAATTTTTCACACAAAGTGATAGGTGTATGGAATGAGCTGCCAGAGGGACTGGTGGAGGCTGGTACAATTACAACATTTAAAAGGCATCTGGATAGAGATATGAATAGGAAGGGTTTAGAGGAAAATGGGCCGGGTGCTGGCAAATGGGATGAGATTAGGTTTGGATATCTGGTCGGCACGGGCAAGTTGGTCTGAAGGATCTGTTTCCATGCTGTACATCTCTATGACTCTATCAGAGTAATTGTACTATGATAGGAAGGAGGCTTGGCTTTTGAAGGACAAAGGATTTTGGGTATATGTCTCAGAATATTAAAACTGGGTATTTTTGACTGCCAAGCTTTATTTTAATAAAAATCTCATGAGTTTCATTTAAAATAAGGTGTAGTGTTCAGTTCCACAAATTCCAAAGGTTATTGAGACTTTACAGGATTAACCAAGATGTTTCCAAGTATGAAGTAACATAACTATGAAAAACATCTTGAAAAAAATTAGCCTTTTTCTTTGAACTGTACAGTTTGAGTTAAAATAACAGATGTGTTAAACTATGAAGAAATGGTTCAGAGTAAATCAAAGCAGGTTGGAGGGAATAATGCAAGTTAATATATAAACCTTAGAATAGAGGTTCAGAGAAATGACTTTACTGAGAATTGAGAATATTTAATGTCTGCTTTCAGGATTAGTGCTAAAGTCAGTAATTTGTTTAATGGTAAATATTAGTTTGGAAAAGTGGACGAAGGAAAAGATGTTGAGAAATGAAATATCTATGTCTTCTACTTTCTGTGTTTAAACTTTGGTATCTATTTGTATAGTGCATAGGTGGATGATGGATAATGCACCTTTTTGCTGCAGACATGAAATGTTTAGTCACTGATGTATAAATGCTACCTGAAATGTCAGTCTACAATCCTATATTAATCAAATTGGTGATATCATAAATTTCAGCTTATTTACAAATTTACAGTTGAATTGAGAAGTTTAGTTTAAAATTTGCCTGCACTATTGTGGACTACATCATTAAATGATCAAATAAAGTTGGAAACATCATGTTAAAAAATGCTTAAGGAGCAAAATATTTCTTTTTTTTGTCACAGGTTGGAATTATGAAGTAGAGGAAAAGAAAGTAAAGGTGCCCAGACCAAAGTCATACGGTGCAAACTTCTCTTGGAACAAAAGAACCAGAGTATCAACGAAATAAATATCATCACAGTTACCCATTTGACAAAGAATAAAATCAACTGTTAATCTTAACATCTGAATAAATGTGACTGCTAAATGATGATGTTTGTTTTTTTTCATAAAATTTATGTTTTCCATAAATCGCAATTTTCTCTCATTTCTATTCTTAGCTTTCAGTAAAGTGCAGATTTCTTTAATGGATGTGATCATACTCATTGAGTAAACATGCATTGTCCCAATTTAGAAATTCTCCAACTCCTCATATTGACCTGTATCTGATAGGTTAAAGAGATAACTAGCAAAGGAGCTTGGTCATTGTAAGCAAGAAGTACTCGGTAGTACGATCATCATAATGTGATTCACAGAGTTAAAGTTGCAGAAAAAAGGACTGAGCATTGTTGTTTCAGATCATGGGTTTTTCTTCAGAGAGAAGAAGATACTCATACTTTTGGGGTAGGATGGATGTCAAATAATTCTGGTGACGTGTGCAAGTGCAATGTGTCTTTTTTTAATTCGGAGCTATTTGGTACTGTATGATTTTTAATTTAGTGTAAGAATGAGGTAGAAGAGCAAGCAGCAAAGTGTATTTATACCTTACAGGAAAGAAAATATTGACTACAGAACATGATATTAATGGAAAAGAACAAAGTTGCAATGGAGGGAGGTGGATAGTCAAAGGCAGGAGAGTATAAAGCGACCTGCATTTATTTAGATACTGGTAAATTCTAATACGTTCTAAGGTGTTTTGCAAGAGTATTATCAAACAAAATTGGAGGAAGTCACATATAAAAACAGTAGCTAAAGCTTGTTCAGAGAGGTCATCTTTAAGAAGTGTCTTTAAAAGGAAGAAAGTGAAGTGGAAAGGATTAGGGAGGGAATTCCAGAGCTTATGGTCTCAGCAGTTGGAGGCACAGACACAAATGATGGTAACAATTGAAATCAGGGAGGCATAAGACACCAGAATTGGAAGAGTGCACATACCTAGAGCTCAGGCGAAGTTGCAGAATTAGAGAATTGAGGGATTTTAAGAGGGATGAGAATTTAAATTGAGATATTGCTCAGTGTAAATCAATGAGTATGAATTATGCATCAGCAGATTTTGGGGAAAATATAATAATGGCAGCAAAGTTTTCAATATTGGTGAATCTAAGTTGAGTTGCTAGAGTTATAATGGCAGAGAAGAAACCCAATTGGTCTGTTTAGGCCATGCTGGCTTTCTGCTGAGTAATCCAATCTGTGTATTTCCCAGATTGGAAAACATTCCCAATATCTACATATTTATTTTGTCTAAGTGCCCTTACAATTTCCTTTTAATTTCCACTTCTACCACCCTCATGAGCAGCCTAGTGGTATTTTCATTGGATTGTTAATCCAGAGACTCATATAATGGTCTGAAAACCAGAGTTTGAATCCCACCACTCAGATGGTTGAATATGAATTCAATAAAATCCTGAATTTAAGAGTGTACTGATAACCACAAATCTATTGTTGATCTAATGTCCTTTAGGGAAGGAAACTGTCTTCTTTACCTGGTTTGGCCTATATATGACTCCAGACTCCTAGCACTGCGATTAACTGTTAACTGCACTCTGGGCAATTAGGGATGGGCAATAAATGCTGGTGTAGCCAGTGATGACCTCATCCTGTGAATGAACATATAAAATGTTCAGCTGATTGCCACTTACTGTGTAAAAAGGTTCTTTTTCTCACATTTTTAATTACTTTTAATTCTTGCAATACTTTCTCAAAAGTTTCTGACACTAGTCTCTGTATCAACAGCCAATGTGAACAATGTTTCATTGTCCACTTTATCTAAATCTGTCATAATCTTAAACTCCTCCTCTCTTCAACCTCCCCACAATCTTCTTATTCAGTCCCAGGGTCCCAGATTCGATTCCAACTTGGGTGACTGTACGGAGTTTGACAATCTCCGTATGTCTGCGTGGGTTTCCTCAGGGTGCCCTGGTTTCCTCCCACAGTCCAAAGATGTGCAGGTCAGGTGAATTGGCCATGCTAAATTGCCCGTAGTGTTAGGTGCATTAGTCAGAGGGAAATGGGTCTGGGTGGGTTACTCCTCGGATGGTTGGTGTGGACTTGTTGGGCTGAAGAGCCTGTTTCCACACTGTAGAGAATCTAATCTAATGTCCTAGCTATAGTTCCTCATGCATTTACTCTTGCAATCTTCCTAAAATATGGTGACCAAACCTGGGTGAGATATGCTAGTTGGAGCTTGACCAGAGCTTTATACATGTTCAACGTAACCTTCCTGCTTTTATATTCAATACCTCTAGTTATGAAAACTAAGATCCTATAATCACTGCTAAATGCTCCCTCAATGTATCATGCCACGTATTGGAGATCCATGTCTGTGATACATATATTCTTCTTTCCATCTACAGCTTACAGAACTTGACCATTTTTTTCAGTTTTGCATCTCATTTCTTCTGCCAAAATATGTCATTTTGTATTTATCTGTAATAATTGTCACTGTTTTCCCATTCTGCTCACTTAGCTATGTGCAGAACAACCTCGGTTATCCGAACAACATCTCGAGGTCACTGTAAATGCATTTCAATAGAAGTAGGAAATTTCTATTCCTCATCCATTTAATGCATCATTTTGTAAATTTGAACAGGAATATAGATGCTTGAATAAATAATTAACTTCATATATATACTTGAGACGTGACATTAGAGTTAAGTTTGACACTTTTTATAAAAAGGCTCCCTGAGGATAAAGGTTTATGACTGTGAACACAAAAGAACAAATGTGCAAGCCCAAGCTGTGTGCTCTAACAGCAAGATTCCCTCTCAACATTGACTCACTCTGTATTGCAAACCCAACAATATTTTTCCTCAGTTGTTGCAGTCAACTGATATCATCCTCAAGTTTTGGAATTGTCAAATTTTGAAATGTTACTTTATCTTCTGATATACAAGTTATTTACACATATCAAAAAAGAATCACTGTGGTCTTTGCATTGACCTTTAGGTAACATCACTCACCCTCCCCAGTCTGAAAACTCATAATTTAAATACGCTTTGCTGTTTTCTATCTTTAAACCGTTTTGTTAAATCCAAGCTAACGCTGACCTATTTCATGAGTCTCAAATTTAGTAACCAGCGTTTTACATGAGAAAGGGTTTCTTTTTTTAAAAAAAAAGTCCATACTGTTCATGTTTGTGCCATGTTTTAACTGGTGCTTTTAGTTTATTTTTGGGCTAGTGATTTTCTTACATTTTTTTTATAAACAAACTATTTTTTGCACCTTTCCTTAATTTTTGTTTTCATCATTGACAGTTTTTCTCTGAATCTAACTGTATTAAATTGCATTAAACCAATAATAGAATTCAGTACAACAGATCAAGCAACATCCACCACTAGATTTCCAGCACTGCCTACACAATTATGCTACATGGTTAGTTTAGTCAGAAGTTGTTTTGATACAGCACAATTCAAATTTGTGATCAACTATCAATATGGTTTTAAACCATTTCAGTTATTAACAATGTACAACAAAGATTCATTAAAAAGGATATGAAGACTTTAGAGAGGATGCACAAAACATTTTCGAGAATGGTTTCAGTGATGAGGGACTTCAGTTACGTAATAGATTGGTGAAGGTGTGATTCATCTCAAAAAAGAGCAGTTTGTAGGGAGGTCTAATGAAAGCATTCAAAATCAGAAGCATCAAGATATAATGAAAAGAGAAATTGAGCCAAAGGCTTAGTCAAAGAGGCCGGTTTTAACTTACAAAGTAACACCAGGTGCTTGAAGGCATGGTTGACAATGGTAGGACAGAGGAAGGTGGGAGGTAAAGAGGTTGAAGTTAGAAGAATGCAGAATGTATGGGTAGAGATGTTCAGAGTTACCTGAATAGGGAAAATATTAAAACAACCATTTTAAATGAAAATTTTAAATTGAAAGAAGTGGGAATCTGGGTAGAAGTGATGAGTAACCAAGATGTAGAACATGGCCAGATAGATTATGGGCATCAGTTTTGGTTGAGCTGAAGTTATTGGATTAAGAATAATAAAATGGCAATGAAGAGAGCATTGAAATAGTGGTATGGAATGGACAAACATAGAGACAGAGACAAAGGGAGATCTCATGGGATAAGGAGATACAAATAGGTAGCCTGTGATGCTGAGATTGTAAGATTTGAATATAGTCTCAGGTTGAGAGTAATCTAATTCAACTGAAGACTGAATAGATGAAATCAGCGCAGAACAATGATTTATGGAGAGGCCTAATGCAATGCATTGAGCTATTTCAAAGTCTAATTGGAGGAAAATGCAATCATCCAAGAATGTATCTCAGACAACCAATCCAACAATACAAGTCAGTCCACAGATACATTGTCATGTAGATTGTGAAAAGCAATTTGGAAGGTACCACAAGAAAGGATTCATTGTATATTCAGGACAGTTTCCTAAAAGTTTTTTTGTAGATCCAATTAGGTATCAGATTTAATAAATGAACTCAGCAAAAGGTCCTCTCATCAACAGTGATTATAACATGATATAATTTTGCATTCAGCTTGAGTGAGAGATTCTTGGGTCACAAGCAACTGCACTGAACTTTAATAAGAGTAATTGCCATAAGCCTATAAGATATAGAAGCAGAATTAGGCTATTCAGCTCATCAAGCCCAATCTGCCATTCAATCATGGCTCCTTTGTTTCTCAATCTCAAGCTCATTCACCTGCTTTCTCCCATAACCCTTGATCCCCTTACTAATCAAGAACCTATTTATCTTTATCTTAAATGCATTCAATGACTTGGCCTGTACATCCCACTGTAGCAATGAGTTCTACAGATTAACCACTCTCTTGTTGAAGAAATTCATCCTCATTGCATTCTAAAGGGTTGTCTCTTAACTCTGAGGATGTGCACCCAGGGTCCTTGTCCGTCCTACCGTTGGAAACATCTCCACATCCTCTCTGTCCAGGGTTCTCGATATCCTGTAAATTTCAATCAAATCCCCCTCATCCTTCCAAACTCCCTCGAGTACAGTCCTCAAATGCACCTCGTATGACAAGCCCTCTTTTCCTGGGATCATTCGTGTAAACTTCCTCCAGACTCTCTCTGAACCTAGCACATCTATCTTTAAATATAGGGCCCAAGACTGCACACAGTTTTTCAGATGAGGTCTGACTAGAGCCTTATACAGCTTGCTCCTGCATTCTAGCCCTCTTGAAGTGAATGCCAACATTGCATTTGCCTTCCTAACTACTGACTGACTATGCATATTGATCCTAAGAGAATCCTGAACTAGGACTCTTAAAGTTCCTCCTAAAGCAGACCAAACACAGCCAGAAACCCTAACCACCTGTCCATAAATCAAAAAAGTTTCAGAAATGACAGCCAGACTACTAAGACCCCTCGGAATCCTAGTAGCACACAAACCCACCAACGCTCTCAAACAAAAACTAACAAACTTAAAAGACCCAGTACAACCCATGGAAAAAACCAATGTCATCTACAAAATTTCATGCAAGGACTGCCACAAACACTACATAGGACAAAACAGGAAGAAAGTTAGCCACCAGGATACACGAACACCAGCTAGCCACAAAAAGACACGACCCTCTTTCCCTCATAGCCCTCCACACGGGTGAAAAAAATCACCATTACGACTGGGACAACACATCTATCCTGGGACAGGCTAAGCAAAGACATGCCAGAGAATTCCTAGAGGCCTGGCACTCCAACCACAATGCCATAAACAAACACATAAATCTAGATGCCATCTATCAACCTCTCAGAAAATGAACAGGAAATGACATCACCACAAACCCCAGGAACCCCATCCAGGAGAAAGATCTAAATAGAAAGCAGAAGACAACAGCTTCGCCTCACTTGGAGGTCGCCACTGATGATGTTACCTAGCCAGGTAATGAAACGTCTGGATATCAAACCTACAGCTCAGCGAGCAGACCTACACCCTACCCCTAAAGTTCCTTTGCAGTTCAGATTTCTGAACCCTTTCCCCATTTAGAAAATAGTCTACACCACTGTTCTCCCTATCAAGGTGCATAGTCTCTCACTTTGCCACTTCTTTGCCTACTCTCCTACCCACACCAAGACCTTTTGCAACCTCCTACTTCCACAACACTACCTGCCCCTCCACCTATTTTGTGTTGTCTGCAAACTTAGCAACAATGCCCTCAGTTACTTCTTCCAGATCATTAATGTACAATGTGAATAATTTGCTCCCACTACTGATCTCTACAGAACTCCATTAGTCACTGGCTGCTATCTTGAAAAAGCTCCCATTATCTCTACTCTCTGCCTTCTGATAATCAGCCAAACCTCTATCCAAGCCAGTACCTTGTCCCTAATATCATGTGCTCTTATTGTTATTTAGAAGTCTGTTCAGTATTTTGTCAAAAGTCTGGAAATCCAAATAGATCATGATAACTGGCTCGCCTTTTTCTAACTTGCCAATTACCTTCACATAGCATTCTAAGAGATTTGTCAGGCATAACCTCCCCTTGACAAAGCTGTGCTGACTCCACCCTATTTTACCATGCACTTCCAAGTATTGTCCAATATTATCCTGAATAATGGACTCTCAAATCTCACCAGTGACCAAGGTTGTGCTAACCAGAAGGCAATTTCCTGTCTTCTGCCTTCTTCCCTTTTTAAACAGTGGTGTTACATTAGCTGCTTTGCAAAGTAATGAGGATAGAGTTGGCATACACAAGTTGTATAATAATTTTGCAGAAACAACAATTGAACTACAATGGTAGACATTTAAGAAAATAGTTTGCAACTGTAAGCAAAGCTATAGCCCAGTGAAGAAGTAGGATTCTCGGAAGGAGATAAACCAACCACGCTTAACCAAGGAAATAAAGGAGAGTGTCAAATTGAAACATTGAAAATAGTTGCCAGATTAGTCCATTCAAGTCTTTGAACCTGTGAGTTTGTCATTCAACATTATCATGGTTAATCATCCAACTTAGAACTCGGTTCCTGCTTTCCTGTGATCCCTTTGAGCTTGAAGTATGATGAGTAACTCATTCTTGAAAGCATCAATGTTTTTGGTCTCGACTGTTTTCTGTTGCAGAGAATTCCTCAGGCTCGGCACTCTGAGTGAAGGAATTTCTCATCCTAATCCCAAAATCACCTACTCTGCATCTTTAAACTGTGATCCCTGGTTCTGGATTTCCCAGTCATTAGGAACATCCTTGTCTTATTAAGTAGGCTCATGTGTGGCACCTTATTGAACTCCTTTGGAAAATCAAATTATATTACATCTATTGCTTTGTCTATCTATCATGCTTGTTCCCTCCTCAAAGAACTGTAATAAATTGGTCAGGCATGATTTCACCTCCATGAAGCATTGCTGAATCCTTGATTCTATTTTGTACTTTATATGGTCTGTTCCTACAGCTTTTATAATGCACTCTAACATTTTTCTAAAGTCAGATTTTAAGCTAACCGGTTTATAGTTGCCTGATTTTTGGACTTCCTTTTTTCCAATCATCTGAGACTTTTCCACAATCTAACCAGTGTAACCATTGGCAATGTTTCTTCCATTAATATCTTAAGATGAAATCCAGCAGGTCCAGGTGACTTATCAGCCATTAGCCCCATTTGTTTTCCTCGCAGCTTTCTCTAGCAATTATTTCATTCCATCCTTTTGCCCCTTGATTATTTTGTATTTTTGGAATGCTACACGTGTCCTCCATCGTGAAAATTCATGCAAAGTATATTTTCTTCCTCTTTCTTTCAGTTATCTTTTGAAAAGTTTTTTTAAACATTCTCAATTATCTGGCTTAACATTAACCTTTGCCTTTTTTTATTTCAATGTGTTGCTGCAAACATACAGGATCCTGGTGACACCACACCCAAAGTATTATGTGACATTTTGGTCTGGCAATTGGGACTAGATTAAGTTGGGATATCTGGTTGGCATGGATGAGTTGGACCGAAGGGTCTGATTCCATACAGTACATCTCTATGACTCTATAACTAGTGGAGGGGCTATTATTATTACAAAATGTAATATTAACTTGGATGAGAGAAGTAAATGTGCTATCACCTAGTTTGTAATAATGCAAACATGAATGGGAAGGCAAGTGGTGAGGAAGACACAAAGTGAACGCAGAAGGATATGGACAGATTAAATGAGTGGGCTAGGATTTGGCAGATGAAATACATTGTGGTAAACTGTGAAGTTATAAACTTTGGTGGGCAGAGTAGAGGTGTTGAATGTTATTTAAATTGAGAAAGCTGCAATACAGAAGGATATAATGGGCCTTGTAAATAAATCACAAAAAGCTAGCATAACTTTTCAGCAGGTAATATGGAAGATGAGTGGAATGATGACCTCAATTTCAAAGTACATTTAATATAACAATAAGGAAATCTTGCTTAAACTACATAATGCACCAGATAGACAAAACCTAGAATACTGGGAAGGATATTATTAAGCTGGAGAGGATTCAGAAGAGATTTGTCAGAATGTTGCTGGGAATGGAGGGTTTGAATTCTAAGGATAGGCTGGGACTTCTCTGATAGGAGCATAGGAAGTGGAGAGGTGAGCTTATTGAGGTTTATATAATAATGAAGGATATAGATAAGGTGAATAGCAGGTGTCTTTTCCCTAGGATAGGGAATTTCAAGATTAGGGGGCAACTTTTTATGGTGAAGGGGAAAGATTTTAAAAAGGCATGAGAGGCAACTTTTTTTACATGTGTTTCATGTATAGAATGAACTTTCAGAGGAAGTGGTGGATGTGGCTCCAGTTATAGCATTTAAAACACGTTTAGATAAGGACGTGAATAAGAAATGTTTGGACTGATAATGGCCAAGTGCAGCCAGGCGGGATTTGTTTAGTTTGGGATTATAGCCCACTTAAAGATATATTGGCGTTGGAGGTAGTTTGAAAAAGATTCACTAAGTTGACCCAAGGCATGGAGGAATTTTCTAATAAGGAAAAATTGAGTAGGTTGGACCTGTCCTCATTAGATTCCAGAAGAATGTGGGGCATTGTGGGAAGATCTAGGACTGGACAGTGTAATCAGAGAGTAAGGAATCTCTCATTTAAGACAGTTGAGGAATTTCTGCCTTCAGAGAATAGTGAATCTGTGAAATGCTTCATGCAGAGGGCTGGGGAGGAGGTTGTTACTTACATCTGCACCTGAGATAGGTAGATTTTAAATTAGTATGGGAATCAAGAGATTTGCAAAAAGGCAGGAAAGGGTAGTACAGGATTATCAGATCAGCTGTGATCTCATTGAATGGCAGAGCAGATCTAATGGGCCAAGTGGCCTACTGCTCATATGGCTTATGGTCTTACAGGTTCAGACTGATGGAGTAGAACTAGACCTAGGTCCTCAACAACTAGAAATGGATTGATTGCCTATCTGTAGATCACCATGGCCACAATACGGATATGGAAAAGGAGGAACCAAGTTAGATTTTTGGTAATTTATAATGGTGCAAGTACAGAAAGTGAAGTTGTTATAAAGACTCTGGCAATCAATTGGGTAAAAGTGGATGCAAGCAAAAGCAGTCTCACTGAATAAGACAATGGAGAAGAGACATTAGATGAAGACTGCACCGTCAAATGTGTCAAAGGCCGAAAAGTCAAGGAGGGTGAGGATTAGGCATAAGGAATGCTCTGAGCTCGTCATTTAACAACCTGTTATGAAATCTGTATGGTCTTTTCTTTCTCAAACAGTCACTCATCTGTTGTCGAGATCTCAATCTAATGGTATATAAGCAGCTCATGACAAAATAATTGCACATGGAATTGAGGACAAATTGGTCTTATGAGTACAGAGATGGTTGGAGGGTAGAAAGCAGGAGTTCACTGAAGTTTTTATTGCAGCTATTAATTAATGAGGACAAGTCATCTGGCTTTAATAATTGAGAAAGTCCATTAAGATTTTCTAATAATAGAAAATTGGGTATGACACTGTCATGAATGATGACTGTCTTCAGGATGGAATATAGTGGCCAGTTGGATGGACAAATGGTGGTAAATACAGTTCATTGGAAAAATAAAATGGTAAGAATTTAAATGGAATAGCAGAGCAAAATTATCTTTATGTGCAGTTAGAATGTTAGGTAGATATGGCTACAAAAGTGCCAAATTGAACATTTGTATTTCATCATATTGAAAACAGAACAAGGAGATTATTCTGACCCTGTACAATACCCAAGTTAAACTATATTTGGAGTTAGTTTAATTTTAACTACAGTGTTGTATAATTTATATAAAAGGTAATAGAAAATGTAAAGCCATAAAAAGGTTACTAAGAATCACGATATTATTTTATGAAGAAGGGTTTAAAAAATGTTGGCTTTCTTACTGAGGTTGAGGCATGAAAGGGATGATCTAATAACAGTTTGTTATATTCTGGGAAGTGATAGTAGGTAAATGATGTAGTATGATTCCATCAATCAGGAAGTGTTTTTTTTGTCAAAAGTAAATATTTAAGATTAGCAAGTAAATTAGAAAAAGCGTTTGATACAATGCTTAAAGTATAGAGTTCCCAACTGCACACCATTGTTAAAGCAGAATATTTTAAAAGTAAAGAGGTAGCTAGATAGATAGTGTTAGAGAATATGAGAACTCAGCAAGCAAGATGTAGTTTGGGAAGCTGGCTTGAGTAGAAAAAAGCCAATGGCTTGTTCCTGTTGTTTAATTCAATGTTTCTACTATTACTATTTTGCTTGCAATGACTTCATAGGTTAATTGTAATCATGTCATTCATAATTATTAGCAGTAAAAGTTTTTCTATTGCAAAGCAGCTGCAAAAATGGTTTGTATATGCATTATTAAAATTGATTACAGTCATTAACTTATCTGCAAAATTTTCTAAAATATATGAACATTTATCTTCCATGTTTTGACCTTTTTGGTGTGCAAAATGCATTTTGTTAATGGCAAGGACTTTAATACTTCACACTAGTTGCAGTTAATACCTATATTAACCAACCTCAAATAAAACTAGCCCAGGTTAAGTGCAAAAGACTGCTCCCTCAGCATCAAGATATTCATCCTCATCTAACATAATTTATCTCCCTTTATTTACATGTATCTCTTCGGTCTCTCTGATTAAGACTGTGATTTTTTTTCAGAACAGGGCAGTTTATGATCTGCATATTTGGAACCGATTAAGTTTCATAAGGATTTCCTTTTAGGATTTACAAACCTAACAGTAAAGAATTTTCTGTTATCTTAATTGTTATCTGAGTTTATTTCCAAATCTCATGTGAGAATATATTACCTCTGAGTCACACTCTCTCAAATTAATAATTCTCTGCAACCCAATGGGGAAATGCATAGGTTTTGGAAGATTTATTTACTATATATTGGATTTATTACTTTAAAACCCTTTTTTGATCATTTTCATTCACAATAATGTTATGATCATGACCATTTAACTTAGCTTAGCACTGTGGCAGCACTTAGGCAGCAGTGGTTAGCACTGCTGCCTCACAGCACCAGAGACCTTCTCCCCATGTCTCAATGGGTTTCCTCCAGGTGCTCCAGTTTCCTCCCACAGTCCAATGATGTGCAGGTTAGCTGGATTGCCCACGTTAAATTGCCCCAAAGTATCAGGGATGTGCAGCCTATATGGATTAGCCAAAGGAAATATGAGGTTACGGAGATATAGTGGGAGCCTATCGGGGTCAGTGCAAACTTGAGAGGCTGAATGGCCTCTTTCCACAGGGATTCAATTCTTATGTCTAGAGCCCAACTATCAAAATATTTACATAAGAGTTTCTGTGACTTCATTCACAGTACGTAATCTCCTTGTATCAAAATAACAGGGTCATAATGATGTCCAATCTGGAGATCTCATTTTTTACTCGAAGATTTTAACCTACTGCGAATCCTCTTACAAGGATGCCTTCCTTGAAGAAGCTCTCTTCCTCCCTCTACAAGGATTTCAGTGAGTCCCTCCCTCACTGCACCCCCCAGGTCATCTCCTCTGCACAGAAGCTCTTCAGACCTCCTTCCACCTATCCCACCTCCATCGCCCCTCCCCCTAGTCCCTCCTCCCTACCTTTTATCTCAGCCTGCTTGGCTCTCTCTCTCTTATTCCTGATGAAGGGCTTATGCTCGAAACGTCGAATTCTCTATTCCTGAGATGCTGCCTAACCTGCTGTGCTTTGACCAGCAACACATTTGCAGCTGTGATCTCCAGCATCTGCAGACCTCATTTTTTACTCGAAGATTTTAACCTACTGCGAATCCTCTTACAAGGATGCCTTCCTTGAAGAAGCTCTCTTCCTCCCTCTACAAGGATTTCAGTGAGTCCCTCCCTCACTGCACCCCCCAGGTCATCTCCTCTGCACAGAAGCTCTTCAGACCTCCTTCCACCTATCCCACCTCCATCGCCCCTCCCCCTAGTCCCTCCTCCCTACCTTTTATCTCAGCCTGCTTGGCTCTCTCTCTCTTATTCCTGATGAAGGGCTTATGCTCGAAACGTCGAATTCTCTATTCCTGAGATGCTGCCTAACCTGCTGTGCTTTGACCAGCAACACATTTGCAGCTGTGATCTCCAGCATCTGCAGACCTCATTTTTTACTCGAAGATTTTAACCTACTGCGAATCCTCTTACAAGGATGCCTTCCTTGAAGAAGCTCTCTTCCTCCCTCTACAAGGATTTCAGTGAGTCCCTCCCTCACTGCACCCCCCAGGTCATCTCCTCTGCACAGAAGCTCTTCAGACCTCCTTCCACCTATCCCACCTCCATCGCCCCTCCCCCTAGTCCCTCCTCCCTACCTTTTATCTCAGCCTGCTTGGCTCTCTCTCTCTTATTCCTGATGAAGGGCTTATGCTCGAAACGTCGAATTCTCTATTCCTGAGATGCTGCCTAACCTGCTGTGCTTTGACCAGCAACACATTTGCAGCTGTGATCTCCAGCATCTGCAGACCTCATTTTTTACTCGAAGATTTTAACCTACTGCGAATCCTCTTACAAGGATGCCTTCCTTGAAGAAGCTCTCTTCCTCCCTCTACAAGGATTTCAGTGAGTCCCTCCCTCACTGCACCCCCAGGTCATCTCCTCTGCACAGAAGCTCTTCAGACCTCCTTCCACCTATCCCACCTCCATCGCCCCTCCCCTAGTCCCTCCTCCCTACCTTTTATCTCAGCCTGCTTGGCTCTCTCTCTCTTATTCCTGATGAAGGGCTTATGCTCGAAACGTCGAATTCTCTATTCCTGAGATGCTGCCTAACCTGCTGTGCTTTGACCAGCAACACATTTGCAGCTGTGATCTCCAGCATCTGCAGACCTCATTTTTTACTCGAAGATTTTAACCTACTGCGAATCCTCTTACAAGGATGCCTTCCTTGAAGAAGCTCTCTTCCTCCCTCTACAAGGATTTCAGTGAGTCCCTCCCTCACTGCACCCCCCAGGTCATCTCCTCTGCACAGAAGCTCTTCAGACCTCCTTCCACCTATCCCACCTCCATCGCCCCTCCCCCTAGTCCCTCCTCCCTACCTTTTATCTCAGCCTGCTTGGCTCTCTCTCTCTTATTCCTGATGAAGGGCTTATGCTCGAAACGTCGAATTCTCTATTCCTGAGATGCTGCCTAACCTGCTGTGCTTTGACCAGCAACACATTTGCAGCTGTGATCTCCAGCATCTGCAGACCTCATTTTTTACTCGAAGATTTTAACCTACTGCGAATCCTCTTACGAGGATGCCTTCCTTGAAGAAGCTCTCTTCCTCCCTCTACAAGGATTTCAGTGAGTCCCTCCCTCACTGCACCCCCCAGGTCATCTCCTCTGCACAGAAGCTCTTCAGACCTCCTTCCACCTATCCCACCTCCATCGCCCCTCCCCCTAGTCCCTCCTCCCTACCTTTTATCTCAGCCTGCTTGGCTCTCTCTCTCTTATTCCTGATGAAGGGCTTATGCTCGAAACGTCGAATTCTCTATTCCTGAGATGCTGCCTAACCTGCTGTGCTTTGACCAGCAACACATTTGCAACAGTTAGAATTAAACCAGCTAAATTTGAATGGATTAACTGTCAAATACTAGTATACTTCCTCTTGCTGTTCAGCTAGATGCACATATTTTAGAACATAAGAAGTGGAAGGGGGAATGAACTATATGTCCCTGCAAGTCTGTTATATCATCAGTCATGGCCAATTATCAACCATAACTCGATATATTTGTCCACTTCAAATGTCCTTTAATTTCTGAGAGACTAAACATACTTTCCACAATATAGCATCACTACCCACTGAGATAAAGAATTCTAATGATTCTGAACACTTGGAGGGGAAACATTCCTACTTATCTCAGCCCTTTAACTTGAAACTGTGTCTCCATGTTCTCGATTCTCAGCTGGGGAAACAATCGTCTCAGTATCCACCCTGTCAAGCTCCTTCAAGATCACATCTCATTTTTCTAAATTCTTGCAGTACAGCCTAATTTATTCTTTGATCTCTGGTATTATTGTTCTTTGGTGCAATTGAGTGATCATGCACAAATGTTGTGTGTGTCTATTTGATTGAAGAATTATATGAGTTGACAGCACTATTTTCTTTCAGGTGGTGTTTAGGACAAGTTACTAGCATGGACAGAAGATTGGCTGACTGGTAGAAGGCAGAATGGGGATAAGGAACGTTTTTCAGGATGGCAGCCAGTGACAAGTGGAGCTCCACAGCAGTCAGTGTGGAGTCAGTCACGTCATACATTAATGATCTGGATGAAGGAACTGAAGGCTGATGACACAAAGTTAGGTGGAGGGACAGGTGGTGTTGAGGAAGTGGGGAGGCTACAGAAGGACTTGGATAGGCTCAGTGAGTGGGCAAAGAAGTGGCAGATGGAATACAATGCTGCAAAGTGTAAGGTTATGAAGTTTGATGGGAATAAAGGTGTAGCCTATTTTCTAAATCGGGAAAGGTTTATGAAATCAGAAGGACAAAGGGACTTGCGAGTCCTAGTTCATGATTCTCTGAATGTTAAAAGTTGAGTTGGCAGGACAGCAAATGCAATGCTGGCATTAATTTCAAGAGGGCCAGAATAGAACAGCAGAGATGCACTGCTGAAGCTTTATAAGCTTCTGTTCAGAATGCATTTGGAAACTTGGGAACAGTTTTGGGTCCCGTATCTAAGGAAAGATGTGCTGGTGTTGGATGGGGTCTAGAGGATGTTTATAAGAATGATCCCAGGAATGAAGAGCACATCATATGAGGAGCAGTTGAGGACTCTGGGTCTCTACTCAAGGGAGTTTAGAACGATGAGGAGGGGTTTCATTGAGAGACCTGGATGGAGTGGAAGTGGAGATGTTTCCACTTGTAGGAGAGACTAGTGCCCAAGTGCACAGCTTCAGAGTGAAGGGACTACCTTTTAGAATTGAGTTGGGGAAGAATTTCTTCATCCAGAGAGTAGTTAATCTGTGGAACTCATTGCCACAGAAGGCTATGGAGGTGAACTAATTGAGTGTGTTTAAGACAAAGGAAGATAGGTTCTTGATTAGTCAAGGCATCAAGAGTTACAGGGAGTAGGCAGGAGAATGAGGTTGAGAAAAATAATAGTCATGATCAAATGGTGGAGCTAACTCCATGGGCGAAATGACATAATTCTGCACCTATACTTTATGATCTTATGGATTGTAAAGGGATTAGTCATGATAACACATAGTAATATGAATTATGTATAATACTTTAAAATCGCACCCGACTGAATCAAGTTCAAGGTCAAATTTCTAGACAATATTAAAGTGTATTTCAGTGATTCCATGTGTATGGTACTTACAATATTTGGGTCACATAAATGGAACTCGATTTTAAAAAAATCTCATGCAAACCTCCGGCAAAACTGATGCGTCAGTCTTCAAAGATGTATCTATTAACACGCAACAATGACTGTTGCGTTCACGTTTCTATTAATCTCACTATAAATATTCTCACCCACACCTACATTTACAAAATGTGACTCAAACTATTTCAGTAATGTATCTCAAATGCTGATGAGAACGCAAGTTTTATTGCCACGCTTGTTGAACTGAAATTTGCTTCAGGAAACGCCCTAGTGACACGCATGTTGAACAATGGCTGAGTTTCGCTTGCTTTTCGGTTTGCTTTAGTTAGGTGGGGCATTGTTTCATGAGGCAGAGGGCATTGCAGCCATGTCACCTTCAGTATTGTCCTGCTCAACTACAGATCAAGGAGGGGGCCAAGCCTGTAGTCTAACCGGGTTTATTTGGAAATATGGAAAGGCATGTTTAACCGGCTTGAGAAAGAGCTTAAAAATCGTTGCAGACGAAGGAGATTTGAAATGAAAACAAAGTGTCTGAGGAACTCCGCAAAGGTCTGGCAGTACATGTGGAGAGAGTAACACAGCTAACATCCGGACTCCAGTATGACCTTTCTGGAGGTGCTGGAGAAACTTGTTGAGGAAAATCTCCTTCTGAGGAAGTTGTTTCTCACTTGAATCACACTAATAGTTAAAATTGACACCAGCCTGACTGAATTCTAAAAATGCTGGCGATCACAGCGGGTCAGGCAACATCCACGGAGAGAGTTAAAAATCACACAACACTTCGTCAGGTAGCTAATCATTTTTGGGAATGATTTAGCACATGACAAATGTTCTTTGTGCCTATGGAATCTTCCTGCAGCTTCTGTGGCGCAGGCAAGGATAAAGTGAATTCCGCTGAAACATGTCAGTCTGTGATATTGAAACAATCCCAGACAGTGTGTTCTTATAAGTGCTGTGGGGTAGAAATGTACTCTATGAAATAACTCGCACAACAAAACATACATCACAAAACCACTAGCTACCTGACGAAGGAGCAGCGCTCCGAAAGCTAGTGCTTCCAAATAGACCTGTTGCACTATAAAAACAAATTACTGCGGATGCTGGAATCTTTGACAAAGGGTCAGTTAGACTCGAAACGTCAGCTCTTTTCTCTGCTTACAGTTCTGCCAGACCTGCTGTGATTTTCCAGCATTTTCTCTTTTGGTTTCTGTTGGACTATAACCTGGTGTTGTGTGATTTTTAACTTTGTCCACCCCAGTCCAACACCAGCATCTCCACAACGTTTCGAGTCTAGATCACTCTTCATCAGACCTGAAGTGAAGTGCGGAGGAGACGGCATTTATGCTAGAGTTAGGAAAGGTAGGGGTGGTGATTGGCGGTGATAGAGTCGAGAGTGCTAGTGGAGAAATGTATTGGACTAGCAACGTCCTTTCTCCCCAGCACTCCAAACCATTTTGCCACCATCCCCAATCTTGCATAAATGCTGAATCCTCCACACTTCATGTTAGTTCTGAAGAAGAGTCATTTAGACTCGGAATGAGTTTGGTCTCGGCCCATGGATGCTGCCTGACCCACTGTGATCTTCGCCATCTTTTGTTTTCAGTTCAGATTCCAGCATCTGCAGTAATTTGCTCCTGACTTGAATTCTACACTGATTCTCACGGTGCTGCTCTTATAACTTCGCAGTTCCCCAGCAGATTGTGAATAAGGGTGCAGTTATATTGCTCTTTTTTTGTTGTTGTCGAGCTTGAGTATCAGTATAACTTGGGCGTGAGGTTTGACAATCTTAGTCTTTCAAAGCCGGAAAGTAGACCGTCTGGCTGCACCTGGATTTGTGAATGTTTTGAATGTTAATGGGAAGCTCTCGTCAACAAGAAAGTTAGTTACAGGCACTGAACCCTTGCACATGGGTTTAACTACACATAGACGGTATTCCTATTCCTGTGTGTACTTGGAGTAAAGCGTAAAGTTTATTCTCACGAAGTTCAATGCGAAATGCCGCTGTCATTACAAGTCTGGTCTGCCCTCTCAACGTTACACGCTATAAATGCCAGTCTAAGACTGATGGTGCAGTATAATTGCAGCATGAAGTCCCTTTCAGTTTAGCTTGTATGCTTATAATTTGTCATTTCTATGCCATAAGTAACCAGGAAATTAAAACAAAACATCCGCAAGGTTTCCCTGCACGTTTGAAACATTTCTGACCTGTCAGCAATAATTTGAATATTCTTTCATTAAAAGAATTGAACATGTTCTTGACGCATGTTTTGTAATGCGAGTTATTTCACAGAGTACATTTCTACCCCACAGCACACACTGGGATTGCTTCAATATCAACATGTTTCAGCGGAATTCAGTTCATCTTTGCCTGCGCCACAAAAGTTGCCGGAGATTCCATTGTCACAAAGAACATTTGCCATGTGCTAAATCGTTTCCAAAAAATCACCTTTCAGACGCTTCATCTTTTATACTGCACCAGGCTTCGCTCAGCTAAGACACTCTGTTCGCCCGTTTGAAAACGCAGCGAACAAAAGTTATTTAGCGGTTATTTGTCATTGTACTTTGTAGTTTTCTTTCTACTGGCCTTTAAAATAGAGCAGATTTATTTCTGTGAAGAATAATCACTTCATTGAACAAAAAGCGTATCAAAACCGCCCCATTATAATTACATTGGGTCTTAACATTTTCAGGTAATGATCCTCGGCGTTGTCTGTGCCCTATAATGTAACTGTCTGATTTGTTTCCGTTAAGGATGATTGGCCTGTGAATAAATGAACTTTGGTTTAGCAGGGGTTTTTTTTCGGTTTGAAGTGTCATTAGTCTACCTGTTAGCATAAATCGCTGGAAGTGATTGTAATTTGGTCAGAATCTTGTGAAACGCGCATTGTTGAGGCGAAGAGTGGAGGTGACAGATACATAAAACCCCCCGAAAGGTTCTCACGAAGAAGAAAACACGAACAGAAGCATGCGTGGCATTCTGCTTCATTTGAGTTCAGATCTGTTCAAAGGATCAGGGGTTTTTTTTTTGATGGTTCGCCTTCCTCCTGTTCTCAGGATAGATGAGTCAACAAGCCCCTCCAGAGAGTTCAGGCATGCACGCGCTGCTTTCCCTGGATTTACTATCGGAGCCTTATTTTACTCTAGTCCCCAACTCCAAGCCCAACCCCCACACCGTCTGTCTGTCTGGCCTGGTCCCACTTCACATTGTTCTGCCTTTACCCTCAACTCGTGGAGGGATTCTTTTTTATATATATATATATCGCTTCTAAACCTCGAATCCCAATTTCCTGGGAGCTAGCACAGACTGGGTGGGTCGATTGGCCTGCTGGCGAGTCCAGGAGGAACCTGGGGCCAGTGTGAGACTGTGGGACGGACAGTGAGAGGGTGTAAGGTGGGGTTGGGAGGGGGGGGGGGGCGGTGTGGGGACAGCAAAACTACTCGCGCCGCGGAGCGACACTCTCCCCTGCCTCTCTGAAGGAGAGCCGAGCTGGCAGGATTGAAAAGCAAGAGATTAATGGATTGAAGGCAGACCCCTGACAGGCTTTCCGCTGGTTTCAGTACTTGTTGGGTGGGCTGTGTGGTCTGGGATGTCACTTGCTACTTAATCTTGTGTATCTGAAACACTCTGACGTGCTTGGGAGACCCGAGCTCAATTGGTATAGACATCAACTGATAAGACAGATAAAAGGGAGCTGCCCCGAAATTACTGTTTAATACCTCTATAGTAGTTCACAGCTACAAAATAATTAGCACCCCATCAAACCTGGCCCCCGGCTTTTTCGTTTCCTTTTTATTTCAGCAGAAAATGCCGTGCTTGTAAGACATATCTTTTGTTTGGTGACCCTACTCAAACACCCATTCCTCCAGCATTAAAGAGCATGAAAAGATTCTAAGTTTAACACAAAGATTTCTCAGCCGCATCTGTAACTTGAAAGTTCTCGTACTGCGTTTCTCTGAGAGAGAGAAAAAAAACAAAAAAACACTTCTTCGAAGTGCACTTGTATTTTAGCAGGTGAGTGATGTTGAATGGTGGACTCTGACCTGGGGCGATTCTTGAATCCTGGAGCACTGCACCAGCAATTCACAATCCGATGCACTGTTTAGTCTTATAGAACATAGAACATAGAACATAGAAGGATACAGCGCAGTACAGGCCCTTCGGCCCTCGATGTTGCGCCGACCGAATCCTACCTAACCTATACTAGCCCAATAACTTCCAAATGCCTATCCAATGCCCGCTTAAATGACCATAAAGAAGGAGAGTTCACCACTGATACGGGCAGGGCATTCCATGAACTCACAACCCGCTGTGTGAAGAATCTACCCCTAACATCTGTCCTATACCTACCACCCCTTAATTTAAAGCTATGTCCCCTAGTAACACCTGACTCCATTAGCGGTAAAAGGTTCTTAGTATCTACCCTATCTAAACCCCTAATCATCTTATACACTTCTATCAGATCTCCCCTAAACCTTCTCTTCTCCAATGAGAACAGCCCCAAGTGCCTCAGCCTTTCCTCATAAGATTTTCCTACCATTCCAGGCAACATCCTGGTAAACCTCCTCTGCACTCGTTCTAAAGCTTCCACATCCTTCCTATAGTATGGCGACCAAAACTGCACACAATACTCCAGATGAGGCCGCACCAGAGTCTTATACAACTGCAACATGACCTCAGGACTCCGGAACTCAATTCCTCTGCCAATAAAGCCCAGTACACCATATGCCTTCCTCACAGCACTATTTACCTGGGTGGCAACTTTCAGAGATCTGTGTACATGGACACCAAGATCCCTCTGCTCATCCACACTACCAAGTAGCCTACCATTAGCCCAGTAATCCATCATCTTGTTATTCCTACCAAAGTGAACGACTTCGCACTTAGCTACATTGAATTCCATTTGCCACATTTCCGCCCAGCTCTGCAACTTATCTATATCCCGCTGTAACCTACCACTTCCTTCCTCACTATCCACAACTCCACCGACTTTTGTGTCATCCGCAAACTTGCTTACCCAGCTTTCAAGTCCTTCCTCTAGATCATTTATAAAGATAACAAAAAGCAATGGTCCCAAAACAGATCCTTGTGGTACACCGCTAGTAACTGCGCTCCAAGATGAACATAATCCATCAACTACTACCCTCTGTCTCCTTCCAGCCAGCCAATTCCTAATCCAAACCTCTAATGTATCCTCAATGCCATACCTCCGAAGTTTTAGCATTAGCCTACCATGGGGAACCTTATCGAACGCCTTACTAAAATCCATATACACAACATCTACTGCTTTACCCTCATCCACTTCCTTGGTCACCTTCTCAAAGAACTCAATAAGGTTTGTGAGGCACGACCTGCCCTTCACAAAACCATGCTGGCTATCCCTGATCACGTTATTCCTACCCAGATGTTCATAAATCTTATCCCTTACCATTCTCTCTAAGACTTTGCCCACCACTGAAGTCAGACTCACTGGCCTATAGTTGCTAGGGCTATCCCTACTCCCTTTCTTGAACAACAGTCTTCTGTGGTCACAGCAACCGGGACTTCCTCTCCGGGAGGGGCTGCAGCTTACTCTCCTGTAAACCCTCACTTACCTGAGAAACACATCATCCCGGGCTGCTTTATTATTTAGTCTCGTTTATTTACCCAGAAGCAGGGTTTTTTTGTTTGGAGGGTGGTGGCTATGTGGAGCGCAATATCTTTCACATGGCACACCAGTGCCAGGACATCAAGAAAGTGGCATTCATAGAAACAGGAAGTTGCCAACGTCGCAAAACCCACGGGGGGAATGACCACCTCCCATTCCCACTGGTACTGGTTAACCCCAGTGCTGGACTGGACGTGTCCGTTTAAACTGTTTAAGCTAAAGGAAACTTACATGTTCGAACTGTTAGCTGTAACAATCTGCGCTTTCTTGTTCCATGCCTTTTGATATGGCTGGGGAGCACTGCAGTGTTTAAAAGGGTGATTGATATTACAATTGCTAATTGATGTGAGATTAAGGCATCCTGCGATTCTCACACACCGTAGTGTTGATCTCCTTCACTTAATGAACGTGAAATGTTGAAACTTTGAAATGTTTATACATTTCATCAAAACAAAGTCCAGGAATGACCTCCCTTACCCTTCTTTCCCAGACTAGCCCCAAAGAAAACCGACTGGAGGAAGCTTCCACTTGAAGGAGTATGGCTCCGGACAGATGGGTGCGTGTCCGTCACACTGAACCCAGATTTACACATATTCAGAAAACTGCCCACTTTAACTCGCTCCCGCTACTTAGATAAACCACTTCTGAAAACACATCTCTATTGGGTCCATGCAATTTAATTCAGCTGGGTTACTGGCAGTGCAATTTGATGAGAAGAGATATATATATATATATATATATGATCAACACCCAGTACAGAGATCAGAGCTATGGAGAAGGTGGGCTGTAAATGTGATAGTTTGACTGGGACCTTTTGGGGAATGAGTGCGGTTCAAAACCCACTATTTTAATTTTTGAAACCAAGATCAAAACTAATCCATGTAAAGTCCATCAGGCAGAATGCTTATAGTGGTTCTTTGACCTTTCCTTATAACAAACATTTTCAAGCTGAGGACTATGCTTGGAGAAATCCCAATGATATGGTTAACATGTTGCCTAACGCTGTGTCCCCATTTGCTGGAGAGCAGACCAAACACCCGATTGTTTTGTACAAGCACATTACTCATCAGCAACTCAGTTCTGACAAGTTATGGCTGTCTGAACTTGGGAAGGTCAAATTAGTGTTGGCAGGAAGTTTGTCAGGTAGATCCATGGCCAGATGGAATTCAGCTCAGGGGGTGTTGTTACCCAGTTGGAGCAGGGTTCTGTTAGAAGTTTATGAGCAGCACTGTAACGTAAAGCCACTAGGATTTGTTCTGTTGTGGGAGCTAGAACTTATATTTTGAAGTTAGCAGGAGAGTATAAAAAGGTGTCAGCACTGCCACTGCCAAATTCAGAGATACCCAAGGGGAGGCTGCCTCCTGGTTTGATGAATGTAGACTTAGCAGGTTGATGAAAACTGGTCTTATGTGTAAATTACAATTCTTTCAACAAATGGGGATTGAAACTGTACCATGGATTAATTTTCTGGGAGGGCTTGGGGCTGGGAACCAGACTGAAGGGTGCCCTAATTGAGTCATAGAGTCACACAACATGGAAACAGACCCTTTGGTCCAACCAGTCCATGCTGACCATAATCCCAAACTAAACTAGCCCCACCTGCCTGTTCTTAGCCCATATGCCTCCAACTATAGAACATAGAACATTACAGTGCAGTACAGACTCTTCGGCCCTTAATGTTGCGCCAATCTGTGGAACCAGTCTGAAGCCCATCTAACCTACACCATTCCACTTTCATCCATATTTTTATCCAATGACCATTTAAATGCCCTTAAAGTTAGCAAATCTATTACTGTTGCAGGCAGTGCATTACATTACTCTCTGAGTAAAGAAACTACCTCTGAAATCTGTCCTATATCTATCATCCCTCAATTTAAAGCTCTGTCCCCTCATGCTAGCCATCACCACCTCAGGAAATAGGCTTTCACTGTCCACCCTATCTAACCCTCTAATTATTTTATATGTCTCAATTGAGTCATCTCTCAATCTTCTTCTAATTAAAATTTCCTCAAGTCCCTCAACCTTTCCTCATAAGACCTTCCCTCCATACCAGGGAACATCCTAGTAAACCTCCTTTGAACCCTTTCCAAAGTTTCCACATCCATCCTATAATGCAGTGACCAGAATTGTACGCAATACTCCAAGTGCGGCCGCACCAGAGTTTAGTACCGGTGCAGCTTGACCTCATTGCTCAAAAGCTCAATCTCTCTACTAGTAAAAGCTAACTTACCATATACCTTCTTAACAGCCCTATCAACCTGGGTGGCAACTTTCAGGGATCTATGTATATGGACACTGAGATCTCTCTGCTCAGGAATCTTACCATTAACCCAGTACTCTTTATTCCTGTTGCTCCTTCCAAAGTGAATCACCTCACACTTTTCCACATTGAACACCATTTGCCACTTCTCAGTCCAGCTCTGCATTTTATCTATGTAACCTGCAACATCCTTCAGCACTATCCACAACTCTACCGACTTCAGTGTCATCCGCAAATTTACTAATCCATCCTTCTACACCCTGATCTTGGTCCTTTATGAAAATGAGACAAACAGCAATGGACTCCAAACAGCTCCTTGCAGTACACTACTAGGAACTGAACTCCAGGGTGAACATTTCCCATCAACCATCACCCTCTGTCTTCTTTCAGCTAGCCAATTTCTGATCCAAACGACTAAATCACCCTCAATTCCAAGACTGCGTATTTTGTGCAAAATCCTACTGTGGGAAAACTTCTCAAATGCCTTACTGAAATCCATATACACCACTTCAACTGCTTTACACATCCACCTGTTTGGTCACCATCTCAAAGAACTCAATAATGTTTGCGAAGCATGACCTATCCTTCACAAAACTGTGTTGACTATCCCTAATCAACTTATTCCTCTCTAGATTATTATAAATCCTACCTCTTATAACCTTTTCCAACACTTTACCCACAACCGAAATAAGGCTCACTGGTCTCTAATTACCAGGGTTGTCTTTACTCCTCTTCTTGAACAAGGGAACAACATTTACTATCCTCCAGTCTTCTGGCACTATTCCTGTAGACAATGACAACATAAATATCAAAGCCAAAGGCTCTCCAATCTACTCCATGGCTTCCTAGAGAAGCTGGGATAAATCCTGTTCGGCCCAGGGGACTTATCTATTTTCACACTTTCCAGAATTGCTGACACCTCCTCTTTGTGAACCTCAATCCCGTCTACTCTATTAGCCTGTATCTCAGTATTCTCCTTGACAACATTGTCTTTTTCCTGTGTGAATACTAATGAAAAATATTCAGTTAGTGCTTCCCTATCTACTTGAACTCCATGCACAGCTTTCCACTGCTATTCTTGATTGGCCTTAATCTTTCTCTAGTCATTCTTTTATTCCTGATATACATATAGAAAGCTTTAGGGTTTACTTTGATCCTATCTGCCAACAAGTTCTCATGTCCCCTCCTGGCTCTTCTTAACTCTCTGTTTAGGTCTTTCCTGGCTACCTTGTAACTCTCAAGCACTGTAACTGAGCCTTCATATCTCATTTTGGACCCAAATTGGGACCCAACCAGGACAACCTGTACCTACCCTTGGATGCTGCCTGACCTGCTGCGCTTTTCCAGCAACACATTTTCAGCTCTGATCTCCAGCATCTGCAGACCTCACTTTTTCCTCGAAGATTTTAACCTACTGTGAATCCTCTTGCAAGGATGCCTTCCTTGAAGAAGCTCTCTTCCTCCCTCTACAAGGATTTCAGTGAGTCCCTCTCTCACTGCACCCCCCAGGTCATCTCCTCTGCACAGAAGCTCTTCAGCCATGTTCTCAAACAGACTCACTAGCACAGCCACATCTCCTTCCTCAGCACCTGCCTACGGAACCGACTGATCCCGCACGGACTCCGGACTACGTTCAGACCAACAAAATTTGGACCCAACCAGGACAACCTGTACCTACCCTTGGATGCTGCCTGACCTGCTGCGCTTTTCCAGCAACACATTTTCAGCCCTTCATATCTCATCCTCGCATAAGCCTTCTTCTTCCTCTTTACAAGAGGTTCAACATTTTTCGTAAACCATGGCTCCCTCACTTGATCACTTTCTCCCTTCCTGATAGGTATGTATTTATCAAGGTCACGCAGTAGCTGTTTCTTGAAAAAGTTCCACATTTCAATTGTGTCCATCCCCTGCAGTTTCCTTCCCCATCCTATGCATTCTAAATCTTGCCTAATCGCATCATAATTGCCTTTCCCCCATCAATAACTCTTGCCCTGCTTTATATACCTATCCCTTTCCATCGCTAAAGTCAACATAACCGAATTGTGGTTACTATCACCAAAATGCTCACCTACCTCCAGATCTAACACGTGGCCCGGTTCATTACCCAGTACCAAATCCAGTGTGGCCTCGCCCCTTGTTAGCTTGTCTATATACTGTGTCAGGTAACCATCCTGTGTGTATTGGACAAAATCTGACCCATCTACAGTACTTGAACTATAGTTTTCCCAGTCATATTTGGAAAGTTAAAGACCCCATATCAACTACCCTGTCACTCTTGCTCCTATTCAGAATTATCTTTGCTATCCTATCCTCTACATCTCTGGAACTATTTGGAGGCCAATAGAAAACCCCCAACAGGATGACCTCTCCTTTCCTATTTCTAACCTTAGCCCGTGCTACCTCAGTAGAAGAGTCCTCAAATGTCCTGTCTACAACCATAATACTGTCCTTGACTTACAATGCCACACCTCTCCCTCTTTTACCATCTACTCTGTTCTTACTGAGACATTTAAATCCCAGAACCTGCAACAATCATTCCTGTCCCTGCTTTGTCCCTGCTTTGTCCATGTCTCCGAAATGGCCACAACATCGAAATCACAGGTACCAACCCATGTTGCAAGTTCTCCCACCATATTCCAGATGCTCTAGCATTGAAGTAGACACAGTTCAAACCACCTTCCTGCTTGCCAGTGAACTCTTGTGACCTTGAAACCTCATTTCTGGCCTCACTGCTCTCAACCTCCCGGACACTGGAACTAAAATTTAGGTTCCCATTTCCCTGTTGAATTAATTTATACCCTCCCTAACAACGTTAGCAAATTTCCCTTCCAGGATATTAGTATCCCTCTGGTTCAGGTGGAGACCATCCTGCTTGTAGAGGTCCCACCTGCCCCAGAATGAACCCCAATTATCCAGGTATCTGATACCCTCCCTTCTGCACCATCCCTGTAGCCACATGTTCAACGCCACTCTCTCGCTATTCCTCCCTTCACTAGTATGTGGCATGGGCATCAAACCAGAGATAACTCTGTTTCTTGTAGCACTAAGCTTCCATCCTAGCTCCCTGAAATTCTGCCTTAAATCCCCATCCCTTTTCTTACCTATGTTAGTACCAATGTGGGGCATGACTTTAGGCTGCTTCCCCTCCCTCTCAAGGATTCCAAAAACATGATCCAAGACATCACAAACCCTGGCACCTGGGAGGCAACGCACCAACCATGAGTCTCTCTCATTTCCATAGAACTTCCTATCTGTCCCCCTAACCATGGAGTCCCCAATGACTAAAGCTCTGTTCCTCTGCCCTCTTCCCTTCTGAGCAACATGGTCTGACTCTGTGCCAGAGACCCGTACCCCATGGCTTACTCCTAGTAAGTTCTCCCCCCCAACAGTATCCAAAAAGGTATACTTGTTATTGAGGGGAACCACCACAGATGTTCGCTGCACTGCCTGCTGGTTCACTTTCCATCCCCTGATACTGTCCCATTCGTGTACTTATCCAAATGGTTTTTAAGCATTGTAATTATACCCACATCCATCACTTCCTCAGGAAGTTCATTCCACCTGCAAACCATCCTCTGTAAAAATGTTGCCCCTCATGTCTTTTTTAAATCTCTCTCCTCTCATCATAAAGATGTGCCCCATTGTCTTGAAATACCCCATCCTAGGGAAAAGGCAACTACCATTAACTTTATTTAATAAAACCATTATTTTATAATCTTCCAGAAAGACTTTGATAGAATGAATGCAGAATGTTTCCTCATCTAGAGAAGAATGTAGCCAGAGGCTATCAATATAAGATATTCACAATGAAATCCGGAAAGGATTGGGTGGAAATTCTTGCCCCGAAAGTTAGTTAAGAATGTGAAACTGGGTTGGTTGAAGGAATGGTTGAAGTGAATAGTACAGATGCATTTAAGAGGAAGCTCAGAAAAGATTTGAAGGAAAAAGGATATGTGATTATTATGGTTGGATTAGATGAGCAAAGTTAGGAAAAGATTCCAGAAATGCATAAATGTGAGTGGCTTGGGTGGCCTGTTTCTGTGCTGTATGTCTAATGTAACATTAGCTGCTTAAATTCAAACATTTCTTGCTGAGAAAACAATAAATGTGATTAAAATGCCACTCCTGGAGAAGGCTGCCTATCCTTTTCACAGTATAGCCAATAAAATCCATGGACTTCTGGTGTTGACTGGTGTTGTCTCAAGACAAGGTACCAAAATAAGGTGAATAAATACAAGTTGGTCTGATGGTACAACTTGTTTGTCAAAAACAAGTAATAGACAAGTAACAAAGCAGTTCTTGTCCAGAATTGAATAAGTTTCATTGTAAAAGCTAAATTTCCTGACCACCTCCTTTTCGAGAATTGTGTTTTCTGACCATTTGTGGTTGTTTGGGTGTTTCTGTTTCAACAAAACAAGAAACAATAGCCTCCTCATGTACCATACAGCTCTTAGGAAAGGCACAAGCACATTACAGAAATGAACCATAATCATAAATAATGGAGGAGTGATTAATCTTCTTGTGAAATAAAAACAGAAAATGGTGGAAACACTCAGCCATATGAACTGTACAGGCACTTCATTAGAGAATGCATTTTGTAGGAAGCAAAATGGTTATTATTTGTAAGACATATATTGTGGTTGCTTAATTTTTCTATTATGTTATCACCAAAATTCCTCGATGGTTTGTTGTTTTGAGCCATTCCAAGAAGCTCAGAGTTTAGATATAGTTCAAAGCAGCCAGCATGGACGGCCAGTGCAGCACTCAGTATTACTGTGGTCATAAACTGTGGCTGACTTCTCAATGCAGTTTCGCTTGCCAGCATCAACATGTGCACTTCGAACAACATCTCAGAAATTCAGTCAAATTTTGCAATAATTTTCTATGGTGTGCAATTTCTCCTGAACTGCTTGCAATGGTTGTTTTTGAAGTCTTGACATTTTTCAAAGACATAGCAACCCTGTTGACCTACTTGTTAGGCATTACATTTACTTTGGGCCTGGATGGAATAAGAGGGCAAGCAAATAAAACTGCACCATAGCTTTCGATGACAGCAGGAGTTGACCAATCGAAGACAAATGTTTACAGTTTGGTATTTTAACATGTGCGTTCATAACAAGTACAATTCTGGAAAGTTGGACAAGTCAATCAAAACTAACACTGATCATAATATTAGGCATTTCCCAAAAAAACTCTTTGGAATGGGCTTGTGTTGTTAGTATGTATATTTAAGGAACACAAATCATCAAGGAACTTCTTAATGAGGAAAAGTAATCGCAAAATCAATTGCTTTGAAAGATAATGTTAATACTAAATTCTTGAACTCTATTTTGCTCTAAGAGTATGGTATCAAAAACTTTCACAATCACTGGAAATTGCTTTAAATGACTCCACCAGACCATGGGGTCTTCCAGAACAATGGCCTGGCATTATGTTATTTTTTTTGCTGCAACAAGCATAGTTGAGACGTTTGTGAACAATTTAATCACTCACTGATGCTACAGTTTATTGTGAGCGTGTTATCATGTTTTTACATGCAATCTAAATTATATGATCATGCCTATTGAAACTATTTTGTTACAACGGCTGGGTGAAGTTAAAAGTGTATATTAACAATGAGACCACCCTTCTGAAAATAATTGGTTTCCCTAGATGAGATCTGGGAACAAACCTTCATCAAAAATTATTTTCATGCACCAGAGTTTTCTCATTATTAAATCATTTTAATAATGCTTTTTATTTTTAGCATCGAAACATATGATTTTAATTGAAACACACAAGCTTATCATTCTGACTAAAGTACACAATTAAATCTCTTTCAGGAAGTGTTATTGAAAATTATTGCATTGTATTACAATAGGCCTACAGCTCTAATCACGGTGTGGGTGAATGCATCTTTCATTTGTTGAAATGTGTCCTGGTTCTTCCCATTAACATGATTCCAGATAGAATTATGTAATGTAAATTACTCTGGCTTTTGCTTTGATTCAGTGATGTGATTTAGCTCGAATACCTGGATTAAAACATGGGCATAAACTTGTTTTGATTTTTGATAAAGTTTGAATTTCTTACAAAGGTCTTCCAAATGCACTTAGCACCTTTTCCAAGTTCACCATCGCATTTGGAAATATGCCAGTTAAGCCTTATGGATGCCATGCCAAAGCATACAAATGGTATAATTCATGACCATAGTGTACAGTTTCTGGCTTCTGCGGGGGAGAGAACCTATGTCTCTAGATCCCAAGATGATTCAGGATGCACTAACCTGTGGCAAATGAACACCAGACTGAGTCAATTAAAAATCTTCCCTAGATCTCCTTAGACTTTATACAGAGTGATTTAATAGAATGGTGCTGTTTACTGAAGGTTTGTCAAGGAGTAGACAGTCTGCCTCCCATTGCAATTCACAATCCACCATAGAATTGTTATGAAATGCACTGGTTAGGTTTAAATTACGATTAATAAATCTAACCCATGTTTATCACAGCTGAATAAATGATAGCAGTTGGCTTCACCTCCTAATCATCTCTGCCAATGCCAGAAAGGATAAAGTTCAAAGAAAGTTTCTATCATCAATTGAATGTGTTTCTCCAACAACATTCAAAATTTCATGTGAATATACAGTATCCTTGTAGGACAGACTCTTGAGTTCCATTTAGTTAAACTAGAAAATAATAGACAACAGCACACTCTATTCCAACATAACCATTATATTTGTTAATATTTTATGTGACATTCAATTGTCTGTTATTTGTATGATGTGGTCTTATGTTACAATTGCGTGTAACTGTGCCTCTATGCATCATTAAGTGTACTTACTTTGCTCTGCTGGCTTACTTTGAAAGGATCTTGATACATCTGAATTGTAGCAGCAAGCACAACAATTCTAGATTGGAAGAAGTACAAATAGATCTTGGCCAGTAGGAGAGTTTGGGAACCTGGACAGTGGTCTGAGAACAGATGAATTGAAAGATGTTACAGTTCCTCCAGTTGAGAAGTACCAGAGGATGAGCAGCACATGGGGAAACGAATCAGTGTGCCAGAAATGCTGGAGAAGGGAAGATGTGCTTAGTGCTAGGGTGATCTTGGAGGTGATGGAAATACAGAAGATGATTTCTCCAATGTTGTAAAGTAGAACATTTCTTCATTCTGAAAGGATGTGAGGGGAAAAAAAGAACACAGGAAATAGAAGAGTCTTGGTCAAATTTCTTATGATGCTCAATGGAGGGCAGGCCTTGAAGATGGAGGAAAGAACATTGCAGAAGCTTTAGTATTAAAAGCAGCGTCACCAGAGAAGATGTAGCAGAGAATGGGGACAGGAAAATGGAGCCCTTCTAGTCAGCGGAATGGGAGATGTATATCCAGGTTTTTGGGGAAGTCTTGACTTGGGCTAGATGCTGAAAGACAGCCAACCTCAAATAACAGAGAAACAGAAATCTGAGGAAAGTGAAGAGTCAGAGACAGACTGCATAGAGACAAGGGAGGGAAGAAAATGTAAGCTTCTTGAGATCAGTGCAATAGTTTGTGGTTGTATCTGTATAGTCATGTATGTAACTGAAGAAATATCATGTATAGGAACTGCACAGAACTTGATCATCCAAAGTTCAATATAACCTATTGAAAGTTTCATGAGTCTATAGTACATCAGTTCCTTTTACCTTGAAGTTGTGATGTTGCTGCTCCTTTAACAAGGTTATGCTGTCTTTGGTTATTTTTTCAGAGAGGTTGTAAAAGCAGTGATTCCGAAAAGTGTAGGTTTGAAGACTTTAAGGGCCAATTTGATTATAGCTAGCAGATACTGCCTCAGGAAAAAGGCTTTCAAGTTAAAAAAAACTTATACAAATAAAAGGGAGTGGTCAGTTCTCACTGCTCAGCTTTTCTTTAGTTTGTTTTTTTAGCAGTGTAGCTGTTCACTGAAAGCAGTCAGTCGGTTTTGAGGCTGCTGGTCCAAGAAAGATGTTCCACACGGAAGAAAATGTTCCACACTGAATATCTCTGCTATCTCTCTCGCTCTGTCTCTTTTCCCTTTTTTGGCAAGGTGTGTTTATGGGGATTGTTACAGGAGTTTGGAACAGTATCAGTAAGCCAGGAGTGTCTGTTGGGTTTTTCAGATAGGTTAAATTATTCTATATTTTGTTCTTTTTTGTTTGTGTTTCATTGAGTAATCTTGCAAATAAATTCAGTTTTGTTTAAAACTAAGTGGTTGGTTCAACTGTATCACTCCGAGAATATCCACTCTATACCTGCTTAAAACAACTGGCAAAGTTAGGGTCTGGGCTTATTTCTTGAAATGTTTTGAGGGAGTCTGGTCTGGTCCACAACAAGGTGTAGAATTAAGAGAAAAGATATTTAATGTATGCACAGGCATTAGCAAGATGGAGGAGAGTGGTACAGATGGAAACTGATTTAAAATAAGTGGAGTTGGTGACGTAGTGATAATGTCAGATGAATGCCGTGCGGAACATAGTTCAAATTCCATGATGGAAGCTGATGGAATTTGAATTCAATCAATAAATTTGGAATAAAATAAAACATCAGAATTCTGATGAAGGGAACTGGGCCCAAAATGTTGATTCTTTTTTCTCTCCACAGGTGCTGCCAAACCTATTGAGTTTTTCCAAAAACATTCTGTTTTGTTTTCAATAAATCTGGCATCTGTGATGGTGACCATGGCAGAATTTGTTTGCTTCTTTGTGCAGCATGGCCAAGAATGAAATATTCGGATAACATGTCAAAAATAGAAAAATTAGATCCTCAACATCAAAGTAACATTTTTTTCTTATTTTCCCCTTAGTGTTTAAACAGAGATTTCTGAATGTCACTAATGAGTGGCGATGCCATCATTCCATGCATTTGCATCTCATTATTGGCAAAAGCTGCCTCTCCTTCCCTGAGAAATGAGATGGTGCCAGTTCCTGCCAAGTAAGTCAGAGCAGTAACCTGGTGGAAGCGGTTCACCATTTGCTTCTCTGGGTCTTTAGACAGCTACACCTTCACCACGATTTCCTTACATGCTTCATGGATACTATTCTCTTTCTCTTTTCATTCTTTCAAATGGGCACAGCTAAAACACCAGCCTTACCATATCTGCTTTTGTACCAACTCGCACATCGTTTCAGCTATTCATGACTTCACTTTGGAGCTCAGTGACATGTGCCTTTCATGTTTCTATCAGGTCACTTTGCATCTGCACAGGTTGTAGCTTATGACTCTTGGCTTAATTTCTTAGCATTCAATCATGTTGTGCTTATTTGGAGGCTGCTAACATGTGTGTTTTGCATTGCCTTTGGTGATTTAGAACATTGAACAGTCAAGGAGTGGACATGTTGCTTTAGGCACTGGACTACGTTGATGGCACACCTATAGTGTCTACAGTGGCTTATGCAGCAAACACTTGTGAATTTTAACCAAATGGCTATGCCTGAAAGTCAAAGAAGGCTAGTCCTTAGTCTGGGCAAAGGTGACTATGCTCAGTCAGAAAGCGGTGCCAGACACAGTGAAGGTGCTTGTCTAATTCCAATCTAGCTTGTCCACAATCAGTCAGTTGTTTGGTCCTGCCACAGTCCGTAGAGTTATCACAGCACAGACGGTGGCCCACCGGCCCATTTTGTCTGTGTTGGTTCTCAAATATCCCACCATTCTAATCTCATTTTCCAGCATTTGGCCCTTAATTTCTGTGCTGTGGCATTTCAAATGCTCATCGAAATAGTCTTAAATGTCTTGAGGGTTCTTTTTCAGGCAGTGAATCTCAAATATCCACAACCCTCTGGATGAAATGGTTTTTTTCCCCAAAATCCCCATTAAACCTCCTGTTCTTTATCTTAAAACTGTGCCACCATGATATTGACCCCTATACCAAGGGGGACATTTGCTCCCTGTCTACTTGTCCAGGGCCTCAAAACTTTCTTCATGTAAATCAGATCCCTGCTCAGCTTTCTCTGCTCTAAAGAAAATAACCCAAGCCAACTTAATCTCTCATCACGGGTGAATCGCTCAAGCCAAGACAACATCCTGGTGAATATCTAATCATACTTCCCATATTCATATCTAGATCATTACTGCACATTACAAACATCAATGGACCTAGGAGTAAATGCTGTGGTATGCTACTGGACATGGGCTTCCAGTCAAAAAAAACACTCTTTGACCATTACCCTCTGCTTCCTGACATTAAGCCAATTTTGGATCCAATTTGCCAAATTGCCATGGATCTTACAGGTTCCTAGTTTCTCAGCCATTCTGCAAAACTTTATCAAAAGACTCACTAAAGTCCATGCAAACCATGTCAATGGAACTACCCACATCTAATCACTTAGTCACCTCGTTAAAAAAATTCAATCAAATTTGTTAGACATTATCTCACCCTTTCAAAGACGTGCTGACTATCTTTGTTTAATCCTTGCTGCTTCACATGAATATTAATTCTGTCCTCATCACTTTTACGGATAATTTCCATACATCAGATGTTAGACTTGTTGGCCTGCACTTTCCTGGTTTACTACTGATGAAGGGCTTTTGCCTGAAATGTCGATTTTCCTGCTCCTCGGATGCTGCCTGACCTGCTGTGCTTTTCCAGCACAACTCTAATCTTTCCTGGTTTATTCTTAACCCCCTTCATGAATAATGGTACCCTATTAGCTGTCTTCCAGTCCTGAAGGAAGATTTGTAAATTTATGTCAAAGCCCTTGAAATCTACGCCCCCCCCACCCTCCACCTACAGCAGCCCAGAAACATTGGATCTGGATGTGGGGATGTATCCACTTTAAAGGCTGCTAACATTTCCAAAACCTCTCCCTCTCAATGATAATTTGTTCAAGTATATCATGCCACCCTCACCGATTTTTAGACCCACATTTTCCTTCTCTCTGTATAGTGAATACAGATGCAAAGTACTAATTGAAAATCTCAGCTATGTTTTCTTGCTCCACACACACACAGATTGCCAGTTTGGTCTATAAGGGCCCCAGTCTTTCACTGGTTATTGTCTTACCCAGATATATTTACAAAACACTTTGGAATTTTTCCTTAATGTAACCCACCAATGTTTTATCATGTCCCATCTTTGCTGTATTAATTTATTTTTTAGGCAACCCCATCCACTTTTGATAATCCCCTAGGGCATTTAATATTTTGAGCTTTCAATATCTAACATAAGCCTCCGTTTTTTTGTTTTATCCAATCCTGTACATCCCTTGCCATCCCAGGTTCCATTGGTCCCACCCTTCACCTTCACTATAATGCAGAGGCACTGTGCTCTCACTATTACCCTTTCGAATGTTTCCAACTGCTCTGATGTAGATTTACCTGTAAGTAAGTACTTTCAGTCCACTTAGGCCTGATCCTGTTCAACTTATTTAAATCGGCCCTCCCCCAATTCTGATCCTTTATATCTGGTCCATCTTTGTCCTTATCCATAATCACCTTAAGTCTTGGTAATGAAGGATCACTGGACTCGAAACATAAACTCTGGCTTTCTCTCCATAGATGCTGCCAGACCTGCTGAATTCCTCTAGCACTTTCTGCTTTTATTCCCTCAAATCATTGGCCTACTCACAAGATTCCTTGCATTTAAACAATCCAGCTTTGCCATGCTCCCTTGTGCCTAAACCTGGCTCTATTTGCACTGCCTTCTAGACTGACTTGGTTCTTCTTCTATAATTGTCTATGTGTCACTTCCTACTGTACATCTATTCACCTTGCAACCTCCTACCAACTTAGTTTACATGCCCAGCGTCACTGGCAAACCTCCTGGTCCTGTTTTGGTTCAGATTTAGTCCAGTGATTCATGTCCATGCAATCTGAAGAATGGGCCATAGTCAGTCCTGTAGGAAAATGCAAATGGTTCAAGATCAGTCATGGTAGAGACATCAAACCGGGTACTAGGCCATTCTCAGCCCTACCAAGGGGTGTTCTATCAAATCTGTCTGGGATATGGGCCATGACCAATCTAAGGTTTTAAGTATTAAAGGGCAGGGGTCTTATCGGCTGGGAAAAATCAGAAGTTCAAGTCTGGTAATAAGGTTCATTGGATGTGTTCACTGAGAGAATGATAATGAAAAAGGGCAATTCAAGATAGAAGGCTAGGATGTCATAGAGCACAAGAGGGGTAAGGAAGATGCAGGAGTGTGTTCCTTCATTTGTGGCAATCATTCTGGCCTCGATTATGGTGAGAGCGTCTGGCCAACAAAGGCATGACAACTTGCAAAGCCGTGAGCTCAGGGGATAAATTGCCAAGAGTAATGCTTATATAATGAGGATCAATGGAAATGGATGGAAGGATGAAAGGTCACTGGGGACATATGAACAGCAACATGAAGGACTTGGGGGGCAGAGGAGGTTCATTTTGCATTTCAGGAGGAGTCTGAACATCATTCACAAGATCACAAATCTGAAACCTTGTCATATTCTTTCCAAATTCAAAATGACTGTCAATGCACATCGAGCAGGTGGAGTAAATTGCTGTTATTTTGGGAGAAGAGTAAAATTGTTTGACTGTGAGGCCTTGCTCAAGGCAATTGCATTAATCATGCAGCCACTCATTCAGTAATGCCATTAATTTGGCATCAAGTTGCAATTTACTGACAGACCAATTTTTTGCATGAATGAACATTAAAAATTATGGTCTCAGGCTATCATGATCATTACATAGTTTGCACTAATTGCCTCATTATTGTATCAGATAAATCAGATGCTAACTTAAAAGCCTTACCTGGATTTGCAATTTCTAATCATATTTCATATCTGATTCTGGAAGACATTGATACTGGATGCCCTGGTGGATTAATGCTAGAATTTTACTCCCTCAATGCAGTATTAACACAGTATTTCTACAATATATTCCTGAAGAAGGGCTCATACCCGAAACGTCGATTCTCCTGCTCCTTGGATGCTGCCTGACCTGCTGTGCTTTTCCAGCAACACATTTTCAGTTCTGCAATATATACCTGGCTAGGATTCAAAAGCTCAGAATTTCTTATTGAGATACATTCTCAGCCTCCTTGCGAAACCACCATGACATACCTTGTCACTTGGTGTTTCAATGGAACACATCATAATGATTCATGTGAGGGTTCAGGAGTACCATTACTGAAATGTTGTTCTACTTTTAACATTCCCACAGATTATCAGCTCAGATGGAACAGAACAATTGACGGATTGTTCAGTGGGCGGCACGGTGGCACAGTGGTTAGCACTGCTGCCTCACAGCGCCTGAAGACCCGGGTTCAATTCCCGACTCAGGCGACTGACTGTGTGGAGTTTGCACGTTCTCCCCGTGTCTGCGTGGGTTTCCTCCGGGTGCTCCGGTTTCCTCCCACAGTCCAAAGATGTGCGGGTCAGGTGAATTGGCCATGCTAAATTGCCCGTAGTGTTAGGTAAGGGGTAATGTAGGGGTATGGGTGGGTTTCGCTTCGGCGGGTCGGTGTGGACTTGTTGGGCCGAAGGGCCTGTTTCCACACTGTAAGTCTAATCTAATTCATTGTGGCTTTGCTGCATACGGTCAGACAGCATCAAAGGAGTGAGCAATTACAATGTTGTCAGAAATACAACAAGAATGGCAAACTCCAGTGGCTGTGTCAGTGTCCAGAGGAAGAAGTAGCAGGTGAAGATCCTCAGGTAGGTGAAGGAAAATGTCCAGACTCTGCATGTACTGATGTCACTGCCATTATGTATAACTCTTGTAAACACTGTACAGGCATAGTATAAGGATGTTGTAGGCCATCATCACCAAATTGTGTGACCAGCAAAGCAGGACTTATGCTCAGAAGGAATTGGGTAACTATCCCATCCCAGTGGCTGTGAAGGTTACTATTGTTCAGAGTTTTTATTGCAGTGGTTCATTTCAAGGAACAACTGGGGTCCAGTGAGGCATCTCCCGTTCTGCAACCACAAATGTTTCTGAGGTGTCACGGAAGCTGTTTTCTCCAGGTTGCACCATCTTTCCCGACAATGAGGAGAGTTAAGCAGCTCCGGTAGTGGAATGCTCTTCCTTCACTGCCTTCACCAAACTGCAGCATACTGTAGACTTCACCAACATTGTTTTGAGAGTACCCTATCACCAAACTGAAGAATTCATTGGAAGAAAGAGACTTCCAATTCATCAATATCCAGTTTATCTGTCACCATCAAGGCCAGAATTTGGAGTTGTGCACAGAACAGAGGAAGGGTCACTCGACTCGAAACGTTAACTATGATTTTTATAGACAGATGCTGCCAAACTTGCTGAACTTTTCCAGCAAGTTCAGTCTTTGTTTTTGACTTACAGCATTCACAGTTCTTTCAGGTTTTATAGAGTCATAAAGATGTACAGCATGGAAACAGATCCTTCAGTCCAACCTGTCCATGCCGACCAGATATCCCAACCCAATCTAGTCCCACCTGCCAGCACCCGGCCCATATCCCTCCAAACCCTTCCTATTCATATAGCCATCCAAATGCCTCTTAAATGCTGCAATTGTACCAGCCTCCACCACTTCCTTTGGCAGCACATTCCATACACGTATCACCCTCTGTGTGAAAAAATTGTCCCTTAGGTCTCTTTTATAACTTTCCCCTCTCATCCTAAACCTATGCCCTCTAGTTCTGGACTCCCCAATCCCAGGGAAAAGACTTTGTCTATTTATCCTATCCATGCCCCTCATAATTTTGTAAACCTCTACAAGATCACCCCTCAGCCTCCGACACTCCAGGGAAAACAGCCCCAGCCTGTTCAGCCTCTCACTGTATCTCAAATCCTCCAACCCTTACAACAATTATGTGTACATCCACTATGCGGCTTCAACACATTACTTTTACATTTCTTGAGAGTTGTCCTGATGAGTACGAATTGTCCTTCTGAGTACAAGACAAACATTTTTAACCAAATGTGTCTTTTTTCAGCAATACTTAAGTTCTGTATGACCAAACATCTGGTAATATCCATAGCAATGTGGTTGACTCTGAAATGGCCCAGCAGTTACTCAGTTCAAGGATCATTAGAACTGGAGAACAAATACTGCCCTTATCAGGGTGGGCCAACGTTCCATGTAGAATTTTTAACAAGTGAGAAGAGAAAACCCACAGGCGGTTTTGATAGGTATTGGGGTGAGAGGAATTGTACGCTTAAAGAGAAGAGGTGACAGGAATTAGTTACATTTTGGTAAGGTGCTTTCTAATGATGTTAGGATGCTCTGGAGAATGTGGCCTCTCAAAAATTGCTAATGCTGACATTGTAAACAAAAATAAGGGAGTTGTGGACATCGAGCCATAGTGTCATAGAGATGTACAGCATGGAAACAAATCCTTCAATCCAAATTGTCCATGCTGACCAGATATCCTCGATAAATCTAGTCCCATTTGCCAGCATTTGGTCTGTATCTCTCTAAACCCTTCCTATTCATATTCCCATCCGGATGTCTTTTAAATGTTGTAATTGTTTAGTTCCCTTTTATATCTTTCCACTCTCATCTTAAACCCATACGCTCTAGTTTTGGACTTCCCCACTCCTAAGAAGAGACTTTGTCTATTTATCCTATCGATGCCCCTCATGATTTTATAAGCCTCTACTAGGTCACCCCTTAGCCTCTGATGCTCCAGGGAAAATAGCCCCAGCCTATTCAGCCTCTCCCTATAGTTCATACCTTCTAAACTTGGCAAAATCCTTGTAAACCTTTTCTGAACCCTTTTAAGTTTCACAACAGCCTTCACATAGCAGGAAGACAAGAATTGCATGTAGTATTCCAATAGTGGCCAGGCCAATATCCTGTACAACCACAACACGACCTCCCAACTCCGATACTCAATGTACTGACCAACAAAGGAAAGCATACCAAATGCCTTCTTCATTATCCTATCTACCCGGATTCCACATTCAAGGAACTATGAACCTGCACTCCAAGGTCTCTTTGTTCATCAACACTCTCCAGGACCTTACGATTAAGTGTATAAGTCCTGCCCTGATTTGCCTTTCCAAAATGTAGCACCCCACATTTATCTAAATTAAACTCCATCTGCCACTTCTCGACCCATTGGCCCATCTGATCAAGATCCCGTTGTAATCTGAAGTAATCTACTTTGCTGTCCACTACACCTGCAATGTTGGTGTATCTGCAAACTTACTTACCAAACCACCTATGCCCACTTCCAAATCATGTTAAATAATTACTTTCCATCAGTTGGACAATTGAAAAAATGATAGAATGTTGGACATTTCACCGAACCTAATATTGAATTTGGATGGAGTTTCATTCAAATTATCATAAGGAAAATAACAGTAATAAAGAAAATAATTATACGATAGAGGGAGCACTCCTTCAAACCGGGCTGTTTCCTATAAATGCCAGAGTTAGAGTCAAAGAGTCATAGAGATGAATAGCCTAGAAACAGACTCTTCGGACCATCTAATCTGGTCCCATTTGCCAGCAACTGGTCCATATCCCTCCAAACCCTTCCTATTCACATACCCATCCAAATGCCTTTTAAATGTTGCAATTGGACCAGCCTCCACCACATTCTCTGGTAGCTCATTCCATGCACGCACCACCCTCTGATTGAACAAGTTGCCCCTTATGTCTCTTTTATATCTTTCCCCTCTCACCTTAAACCTACGCCTCTAGTTCTGGACTCCCCAACCCCAGGGAAAAGACTTTGTCTATTTATCCTATCAATGCCCCTCATGATTTTATAACCTTTACAAGGTCACCCCTCAGTCTCCGACGTCCATGGAAAACTGCTCCAGCCTATTCAGCCTCTTCCTATAGCTCATATCTTCCAACCCTGGCAACATCTTTGTCAATCTTTTCTGAACCCTTTCAAGTTTCACAACATCCTTCGAAAAGAAAAGAGACCAAAATAGTACGCAATATTCCAAAAGTAGCCTAACCAATGCCCTGTACAGCCGCAACATGACCTCCCAACTCCTGTACTCAATACTCTTCAGTATCCTATCAATCTGCGACTCTACTGTCAAGGAGCTATGAACCTGCACTCCAGGACTCTTTGTTCAGTAACACTCCCTACAACCTTACCATTGAGTGTATAAGACCTGCTAAGATTGGCTTTATCAAAATGCAACACTTTGCATTTATCTAAGATAAATTCCATCTGCCACTCCTCAGCCCATTGGCCAATCTGATCAAGATTCCATTATAATCTGAGATGACCTTCTTCACTGTCCAGTCCACCTCCAATTTTGGTGTCATCTGCAAACTTTATTCATTATACCTCCTGTGTTCACATCTACATTATTTGTATAAATGATGAAAAGTAGTGGACCCAGCACAAATCCTTGTGGCACTCCACTGGTCACAAGCCTCCAATCTGAAAAACAACCCTCCACCAACACCCTCTGTCTTCTACCTTCAAGCCAGTTCTGTATCCAAATGGCTATTTCTTCCTGTATTCCATGAGATCTATCCTTGCTAACCAATCTCCTATGGGGAACCTTGTTGAATGCCTTACTGAAGTGCATATAGATCACATCCACTTCTCTGTCCTCATCAAGGGGAGCAAAGAACCCATGGAATTATGAACTGGTTAGCATAATATTTGTTGTGAGGAAAACATTGCCTGCATGATGAAATCTTCTTTCTATTGTATAAGATATGTGTCATCTGAGCCAGCTATCTGTAGAAATTATAAATTTCAGGGAACAGAAAATTTCAAAGGGTTGCTATATTTGACTTCCAAAATATTAGCTACATTCTACTGCTACAAATAAGGGTAATGCTGAAAGTGAGTTTCATAGGTCCCTCAGAATAGTTGAAGGGTCTGTAAATGCTCTTTAATCACAGAAATTGCTGGAGAAACTCAGCAGGTCTCGCAGTACCCATGCGGAAAGAACCAGAGTTACCATTTTGAGTCAGTTTCATTGCAGGTGGAGAAGTTTGAATACTAAAACATGAGCTATAAGCCATTGAAGCACTTTCAGATGGAATACGTTTTGAGGGAATTTTGAGGGAAGAAATGCCTTCAAAAGAGAACAATTGGAATTCTTTGTAAAGTTTTGATTAAATTTAATGCCCCACATTGTCGTTAATAGCTGGGATGAGGGTTTTGGGATGAGATGGGTGATTGCTGAGAAATCTATGAGATCTGTCTTGATCGCATTTGCTACTTGAAATTTTCTGTGGAATGATTGATCATAGTTTGTCTGTTACCCTCGTTTACCTTCGGTTTATCTCTGTACATTAGGATTTATGTTGAAAATATATTATCAATTGTAGAAGATATTCCAAAGGTATCTGTGTTGGGGCCTCAAATATTCATTTCATTATTAGATTACATGATAGGAAGCTCCATAAGAAAAATTGTCAATAATGCAAAGATAGGCAGCTCTTTTATCCTAGTTCTCTTGAAATTAATGCTAACATTGCATTTGTCTTCCCAACTGCCAATTGAATCTGCATGTTAACCCGAAGAGAATCCTCAACAAGGTCTCTCAACCTTTTTGCTTCAGATTTCCAAAGCCTTATCCCCATTTAGAAAACAATTTATGCTTCTATCCTCCTTATCAAAGTGCATGAGCTCACACTTTCCCACATTGTTTTCCATCTGCCACTTCTTTGCCCACTCTCCTAGCTTGTCCACGTCCTCCTGCAGCCTCCCCACCTCCTCAACAGTAACTCTTCCTTTATGTCATCTGTAAACCTGGCAACAAGGTCTTCAGTTCTTTCATTCAGATATTTAGTATGTAAAGTAAATAGTTTGCTCCCAACATGGGCCCCTGTGAATCTCCACTAGGCACCAGCTGACATCCTGAAAAAGACTCCTTTATCCCAATTCTCTGCCTTCTGCCAATCAAGTAAACCTCCATCCACCTTGCTCCCAACACCATGGGCCCTTATCTTATTTAGCAACCTCTTGTGTAGCACTTTGTCAAAGGATTTCTGGAAATCAAAGTAGATCACATCCACTGGCTTTCCTTTATCTAACTTGCTCATTATCTCCTCAAATAAATTTTGACAGGTTTATTAGGCATGACATCCCCTTGCTGTACTGATTCAGCACTACTTTACCATGCACTTCTGACTACTCAGCAATACTATCCTTATTAACGGACTCTAAAATCTTACCAATAACCGAAACAGGTTGACCTGTCCTCTGCCTCCCTATCTTAATGTTACATTAACTATTTTCAAGTTTTCTGGACCTATCCTGACTCCAGTGATTTCCGAATGATCACCATCAATGCTTCCACAAGCTCCTCAGTTATCTCCTTCAGAACTCTGGGTGTAGTCCATCTGGTATGGGTGATTTATTTACCTTCAGATCTTTCAGCTTCCCCAGAACCTTCTCCTTAATGATGGCCACTAAACCCTCTCTTCCCTCTGACTCTCTTGAAGTTCTGAAATGCTGCTGGTACCTTCCACTGTGAAAACTGGTGCAAAGTGCCTATTCAGTTCCTCTGTCATGTCTTTGGTGCCCATTATTACTTCACCAGCCTCATTTTTCTGCCCACATCTGCCTCTCTCTTGTGTTTTCTTGCTTACCTTTTAGTAAAAGGCTGTGGAAGCAGCGCTGGGGTCCAGGATGAGCCCAGATGGCAGCAGCGGCTGTCAATGATGAGGCAGTGGTTTTCGGCGATGGATGGTGGCAGTCAGTGGCAAAAGATGGAGGCAGCGGTGATCAGCAAGGAAGCAGTGGTGGGGGCCGAAGCCTGGCAAGTGGGGGCAATACCTGGCAGTCCTGATGGCAGTCAATGGTGAAGCGGTTGGTGAGACCAAGCAGGAATTAGCCCAGTGCAAAGGATAACATGCCTAGCGAAGGTGTGACAAAGCCAAAACCCAGCTTGGAGCATCTGCAGTCCCATCTTAAGAGAGGACTATAATGCTTGACTTTTAAACTTGTTTCTTTACTTTTCTACGAAGAAAAAACTGTAGTGCTGAACTTTTTAAAAATTATTTCTTTATTTTTCTATTTCTGTACCAAAGATTTTTTATCTAGGTGCCTTTATACCTATGATGGCACTGAAAATGGCAACATTGTCCACTTTTCACTGTATTCCAGTACCCCATACTTCAGTACATGCAACAATAAACCTAAATCAAATCAAATAAATAATCTCTCCTTTTATATTATTAGTTAATTTACTCTCCTATTCCATCTTCACTGCCTTATCACCTTTTTGATTATCCTCTGCTGGTTTTCAAACACTTCTCAATCTTTTGGCTTCCCATTAATCCTCACTACATAGTTTGCTTTCTCTTTTGCTTATATACTGTCCCTGACCTCCCTTCTCAGCCATTTCATCCTCCCCTTAGTATGTTATTTCTTCCTTGGGATGAGTTTCTGTTGTGCCTCCCAAATTACCCACTAGAAATTCAAGCCATTGCTGCTCCACTGTCTTCCCTAAAAGGCTCCCCACCCAATCAACTCCAGCCAGTTCCTCCCTCATGTCTTTGTTGTTGCCTTTTCTCAATTGTAATACCATTATATTTGATTCCAGCTCCTCCCTCTCGAACTGCAGGGTGAATTCTATCCTATAATGATCATTCTCTTTTTTGGTTCTTTCTCATTAAGCTCCCTAATCAAGTCTGACTCACTACACATCACCAAATCCAGAATTGCCGGTTCCCTGTTCCAAAGACCATCTTGTAGACATTCTCCAAATTCCTTTTCTTCAGATTTGTTACCAACCTGATTTTCCTGGTCCACCTACATGTTGAAGTACCCTTGATTATTCTATTGCCTTTCTTTCCTGCCTTTTTGATCTCCTGATTTGTTTTCTTCCACATGTCCTGACTACTGCTGGGAGGCCTGTACACAACTCCCATCAGGGTCTTCTTTCCTTTGCGGTGCTCAATTCTACCCTTATAGATTCTACAACTTCCAATCTACTGGTACCTATGTGGACCATGATAACTGGATCTTTCCCTTCCCATTCCAAGTTCCTCTCCAGGCAAGATGAAACATCCTGAACCCAGGCAACACCGCCTTTGGGTCTATTGATTCAGGCAACAAGAACAGTCTATTTCCCTGACTATACTATACCCAATTACAACAACATGTCTCTTTTCTCCTTTCTCTTTCATGCCTCGCATGAAGTAACACTCTCCTGTCCGTGACCACTGATTGAATCTAAGGCCACCTCCTGAATCAGTGTCCAGGTAATTCCCCCCATGCCTCATGTGTTGCAGTGTTTGTAGCTCAGACTCCAGCTCATCCCCTCTGAGCCAGAGTTCTACAAGTAACTAGCACTTCTACCAGATTTGGTCACTACAAACCACACATCCCACATCATGCAAGTACAATACATCATCTGCCCCATCATTTCTATTCCATTTACTTAGTTCTGAATTTGATTTTCTTAAAAATCCTCCTGGTCTTTTAGTTTGTAACCTGCATATATTTTCTCTATTTACCTTCAATGTCTGAGTGACCTTTAATAGATAGTCAAATTAGTAGCTATCACCAATCAATAAACTTACTGCTTGCCTGTGATGTCACTCTTTTGTGCTGGGCCCCTGATCCTGAGCTTCAGTCAATCCTGTTAAAAAGCACATTATGAGCAGGGAGCCAAAAATGAAACAAGCAAACGCACCTCTTTCCCCATTGTACTGAAATCCCACTCTGCCTCCAAATTCACTAAACCACTCACTCGAGCTGAGTCTCACTGCGGATATCATCTCTCCTTCCTGACCATGCGAAGCGTAGGTTTCTGAGGCTAAATAGCCAGCTCATATGTTTATGTTCCTATATTCTGCTCTATGCTAAGAGGTAGAGACTAGTTTGAAGAGTTATGACCATTGGTATGTGAGACTGGATAATTTGAGGAATAATGTAGTTCAAATCTGAGAAAACAAGTTTCATGGGACAAAAACAGGCTGTAAAGGTTTGTCTTTTCTCATTTGTAAATCCTGGAGCAGAAACAAAGTGAACTGCATTGCGTTGGGAACTATGAGATTGAAGGCCCTTGGGGGGAGATCTTCAGGGGAGATGAGGTCAAATCAGCCTGGTAGATGGTGTCTTAGTGTTTAGCCATGTGTTGTTGTGGGGGTGGGGAATTTGTTGGTAGTGGCAAGGTCCTGAGGGAGATTGACAAATCCCTCTAAGTGTTATGCTCAGCTTTGGCCAGGGAGGGAGGATCTTTCTCACTACAACAAAGTGAGTCAGTGAGTTTGATAATGATGTCAAGATTGGGCTGTGAAAACAAGGGACCTGCAATTTCAGATTAAGTTAGTCTGAGTGAGTGACTGGGGGGGAGTTCAGAAACTGACAGCATGCATGTCATGCTGAACATTTTGAAGAAAAAGATTGAGAGTGTCGGGGGTCAGAGTGCAGGGTCAAAGTGGATGGGAAAGGCTCAAGACAGATCAAAGGCTTTGCTGCATAGAGTAAGCCTTCTGGTCAAAATATGAGGCATGGATACAAATGCAGTAGGAGAAGAGCCCAACATAAGTTCAAACATAAATGAATTGAGATAAACAGACTGAAATTGGCACCTGAGCTTAAGATGGATTAAGTTCAGTGAGAGGAAGGTCATAAGGGATGTTAAAAATATGGCAAATGGTGAGAAGAGAAGACTAATGTATTTGGATTGCAAAGAAGATGAAAGTGCATCTAGAAAGAGATTGTCAATTAAATATTCCCAATTTCGGTCCTTGCAATGGAAAAAGAGGGATGAGATGAGAGGTAAAGTGAAACTGAGGATGAGGAACTGGAGTAGGGTACAGCTAAATAGAGAAATTGGAAGAGTATATGCTGGAGAATAAACAGGAGGTAATGTAACTCATGTCGTGTTGTGATAGAAATGGCAATGTTCAGGATGGATAGTATTTTGCTTTAGGGAATGGGAATCAGAAAGGCAATCAGAGCCCATTTTGTTTAGTACAAATAGAAGCAGGAGCCCTCATACAGGAAAAGGAGTCTGTTCTGCCATTCAGTTAGATCATGACTAACCCATTCCTCAAATCAGTTTGCTGCTTTGCTCCATATCTCTTGATACCAGGATAAGGCGAAGTTAAGGCCCACATCAAGTATTAATAACCTGTGAGACATTTGTCACCAAAAATTGAAAACCTTCTTACCAAAAATATGCGAGATGAAAGAGAACATATTTGACAAGGCTCAGTTAGGTGTTAGAGAAAGAGAAAAATCTACCTACAATATCCCAGTAAATGAGGTGAGCAAGCTAACAAAAACACTGTCAGAGTATCCCAAACCATCTGCTACAACTAAACCAAAGAACATTTTATCATAGAGGGAATGGGGGAAGGGTAGTGGGGGGTGGGGTTGTGGGAGGAGAAATGGGAGAATCTTGGATTGATAGGGACAAGGCTATCCAAGCATGAATTCCTTCCTTGGTCAATGGATAAACAATGGGTGAGGATAAAGTTTAATCCTTAAGTTCAAACAACTAAAGAAAAAGTGAATGCATTCAAAGTCCGAATGAAAGGAGTCCTGGCGCTGTCAAAAGGAGGATGGATCTCTTCCACCTCAAAATGGAAACCCAAATAAAGGACCCAAATAAAGGTTTTGCAGAAGTGTTCCTTATCAGCTTAGAGAGGGTTAAAAGGTAAACTGTTCAGGACAAGACTCCAGCAGAGCAGCTCCGGCAGTAGGACAAGAAACAAAGCTAAGATGCAAACTAAGCTCATTTTATCCTTGAGAGCACACTATCATTATTTGCCAGGATCACAAAACTGTGAAACTCTTTACCTCCCACTGTTTTTCCTTGTTGCAATCATCAAGATTTAAAAACCTAAACTTGGTGCCACTTAATCACTACCATTCTGCCTTACCTGATCATGTTTCTCTTCTACTTTTTCCAGCTTCCTTGGCATCCTGTACAATAAGCTTTGTTTTTTAAAAATCTTATTTGGCAACAATAATAGAAAACAAGTCATTCAAAGGAAAGAAAGGGGAAAAGGTTGTGTGTTGCCTTATTCCATCTGTGGAGCTGCATCTCTTAAGGTATACCACTTTACTATTTCTTTCTAGTGAGAGAGAAAGTCTAAGTGTGAGAAAGAGATTGCAAAAGATTGGAATGTAAGGACCCCAAAGTTATCAGTTTAAATTGCTGTGTTCAGTATTGTCTTATATTTATTCATTGAAGGGAGTGTAATGACAAATTTCGCTACAGGTAAAGACAAATTGCTGAGAAATTCAAGTTTGCATGAAAGCAGGCAGGCAGGAGCAGACCCTACATTTGAATGAATAGTCGCAAGAAGAAGTAATATTCAACATGCGATCTCTTTATTGAACCTAAAGTGGGCCTCCACACATCCTCCTACTGGGCCCCTGCCTGCAGCAGTCCTCAAATTCATCATTACAGGGTAAACGGCAAGTAAGGGACTGGGAAAGAGACATCGGTGGGTACTGGGATGGAGTTAGGATCAGGAGGAAGATCCATAGTTTTGACTGGATTTGGAGGTGGCAATAATCAAGTGTCGAGATCACCAGAAAAGGAGACTGACAAAAGACTATGTGCTTTACTGTTGGGGTGGAAGGATTTTCTTTCTCCACTTTGCTCCACACTGAAGTTGGTAAGTTTTAAAGTTTTATCTTTTGGTGGTTAACCTACATTGGTTCCCTTTCCTGGGTTCACCATCATTCCAAGTAATAAAGTGGAGATTGCAAATGGACATCTGGCCTCTTATCTATATATAGACTTCAATTGCATTGCCCATTCCAATATGGAGGGCAGAAGAGTCTGGCTTCTTTTGTTTTATTCTAAATATGTTTATTTATTTACTCAGGAGGCATGGGGCTGGGTCAGCATTATTGCACATCGCTGAATAGTCTTAGGAAGATAGTGAGGGACAGCCTTCTTGACCTACTACAGTGCTTTTAGTGGAATACACCTACAATGCTGTTAGAGAGGGATTTTGACATGCTATTGTGAAGCACAGTATATGTGTCTGAGTCAGATGGTGAGTGCTGTGCAGGTGAACTTGCAGGTGGTGCCTTTCCCATGTATTTATATGGTATTGGTGGTGAGTTTGGAAAATGAAGCCTTGGTGAATTTCTGCAGTGCATATTGTAGGTGCTGCTACTGAGCATCAGTGGTGGAGTGAGTGAATGTGGCACCTAGAAAATGGGCGGTTTTGTACTGGATGTTGTCAAGCTGCGTCAATGTTGTTAGAGCTGCACTCAACCAGACAATATTCCATCTCACTCCTGACTTGTGCCTTGTAGATGGTGGAAAGGCTTTGGGAGATTCAGGAGGTGGGTTATGCACTGGAGGATATGAAGCCTCTGACATGCTCTTGAATCCATAATTGTTGGGTTGGAACCAACTGCGCTTAACCCAAATAATGATAGTAATAATGGAGTGAGCAGATTTGGTTGGGGTGGACTGGAAAAAGAGATCCCACATAGCCATTGACTTTGCATCTTATAGATGATGTACAAGCTTTGATTAGATTGGCGCCACATACACAAACATTCAGTCACTGCACCACCAGTTCACATTAGCAACATTGTACACCATCTGTAAGACGCACTGCAGAAATTCACCAAGGCTCCTGAGTTAGCACCATCCAAACCCACAACCACTTCCATCTAGAAGGACAGGGACGCTAAGTACATGTGGGAACACCACCACCTACAAGTTCCTCTTCAAGACACTCACCATCCTGACTTGGAAATATATCACTGACTCTTCAGCATCACCAGATCAAAATCCTGGAAGTCCTTCCCTAGTTGTATTGTGGGTCTGTCTACAGCAAATGGACTGTATCAACGCAGCTCACGGTCGCCTTCTCAAGGGATGGTCAATAAATGTTGGCCAGCCAGTGATGCCTGCGTCCTGTGAAAGAATGAAAAGAATTATTGATACTAGTCTGTGCAATTCCTGTGCACCATATTGGAAGCCCTTTTGCTCTTCAATAACTTAGGACTGCACAATCAAACTTCCAGATCTTACAGCTTATTGACTGTTTACAACCAAGAAAAAGCTACAGATCTGTAGTCAGTAACACAATGCTAGCATTGCACAATTTTTCATATGTCTATTCCCGGAAATGTATCCGTCCAAAAATTCCTTCATCTTTCTCCACTTTCTTTTAGAAAGGAATGGTGCCTTAATTCTACACTGATCAAGAAATAGGTGAAAAGGCAGAGCTGAAGAGAAATACATCCACAAGCACAAAATCCAGGGAGGCAGAGCTTTCTAGTCAGAAAGATTACAGCAAGAAGAGTTTCTGAAGTCACAAATACAATAGTAGGCCAATGTTAAGAGGATACCTAATGCCAACTATAGTGGTCTCTCAGTTGACTCAATACTGCTATAAATTTGGAATTAAATATTTTAATTACATAATGTAATTAATTTAAATATCGATTATATTCAATAGTGGTGATGTGCATTTGCTGCCTTCCATCAAGACTAACATTGTAAAATCCTGGATCAGAGTCAAATCTGACTCGAGAAGCAACAGCAATTAATTAATTATGTCAATATCAGGAATTTTCAATCATGATATTTTCACATTAGTTTGCCTTCACATGGTGTAACAAAATCTATTTAGAGACCAGACATCTTCCCTTTCTGCTGTATATATCTTTTAATTCTTGGAAGAAGGTACTCAAATTTTCTTGAGAACACAATAAATAAGGCTGGATTTTTAATTTTTAATTTTATTTGATTCATTCATCTGATGTAAGGCCAGTTAAGCTAGCATTTATTGCTCACCATTCGTTGCCCAGGAGAAGGTGATGGTGAGCTGCCTTCTTGAACCATCACAGTCCTTGGGATGTATGAATACTCAGAACTCAGTAAGGAAGTGTGTTCCAGGATTTTGACACAGAAATAGTGAAGAAACAGAGACAAAGTCTCAAGTCAGGATGGTGTGTAACTTGGAGGCGATCTTATAGGAGGTGTATGAGCATGCATCTGGTGCTGTTGATATTCTAGATGGTCAAGGTGAGGGATTTGGAAAGTGCTGTTGAAGAAGTCTTGTTGAGAAATTGCAATGCATCTTGTTGGTGATACAAACTGCTGCCACTGCATCCATAGTGAAGCAAGTGAATATTGAACGTAATGAATAGTGTGTCAATAAGATGGACTGCTTTGTCCTGGATTTGTTTTTTAACCTTTTCAGTAATTTGCACTTTTGCTGAAGGATAGTGTATTTCAGATCTAACACTGTCTTTTTTGTGCTGGTTATACTGCACATGCCTTCGACAATCTAATCACATACTTCTGAACGATTCCTAGGTGGAAGAAATTAGAATGATGATCGATCCTTGAATTCAAGCGAGGACTTGGTGGGATTAGGTAATGTGCTTGTAAAGGCCACCAAATGGTCCCAGAATGACCTCGAGGTTGCTTGTAGTTCCTGCTGATGATAAGATCACTAAATGTTAGTTTGCCTTATCTTTGACAGGGCTTAGGACCACTGTCACTGCATCATTGGCTAAACTTACCTTTGGAGTTGCAATACATGCCATGGTGGCAGACACTGTTGCTGAAAAGTGCTGCTGCACTGTAGTGTAATACAGCTAGGAAACAGCACCGTCTGTCTAGACAAACTACGCAGGATGTCTTGGATAGGCTCAGACAGCGTGAGTAGATAATCTTTTATAAACAGACTGTGAAGTCAGAATCCAAAGTTTCTTCTGAGGAATATGATGAGGTGGCTTTTCCAACAGTAGGTTACATCTCCTCCCTCACTACCTTCACATAACCCTGTGCTCATTCTCACTGTTGAACCTAATGCACTCTTTTGAACAAATGATCCAAGTCACCTATTGTAAACCTATCTGTGCTGGTGTTTGCCACAAATGGAATGAGTGACACAGTTTGCTACGTGACACCGGCTTCTTGGGTGGTCTTGAAAACTGCAGATGTTTCTTGTAGGAGACATAGAGAAACAGGTGAGGAAGCAATGCTTCAATAATATCCAAAAGATACCTTTCAAATAGTATTTAAATAGTAATTTAGTGTGTCTCATTGTGTTGGGCTGCAGACTAAGTGAGAGGAAATGAATGAACAGAGGCACAAACAACAAAAGCAACATGATACTTCATTTTTTCAATGTTATAGATTCAACGTAAAAATCTCTGATTTAATTTTGCACGTACATGCTATATGTTTTCTTATAGATCATAGACATTTATAACATAGAAAGAGATGATTTGGCCCATGATGTATGTGGGAGAAAGTGAGGTCTGCAGATGCTGGAGATCAGAGCTGAAAATGTGTTGCTGGAAAAGCGCAGCAGGTCAGACAGCATCCAAGGAGCAGGAGAGTCGGCGTTTCGGGCATGAGCCCTTCTTCATTCCTCTCCTGCTCCTTGGATGGTGCCTGACCTGCTGCGCTTTTCCAGCAACATATTTTCACCCATGATGGATGTGCCAGTCAACAAAAACCTGACAAATCCCATTTTCTAGCTCTTGGTCCATTGCTCTAGAGGCTATGACAACTGAAGTGAATATCTCAATACTGCTTAAATGTTTATGAGTATTTCTGACCCAAACACTCTCTAGACAGTCAGCTCCAGGCCGTGACCATTCTCTGGATGAAAAGATTTCTCCTGAACTCTCCTTTTGGCCCTCCTCAGCATTCCTTTCTTAAATTAATGCCTTCTGGTTATTGAACTCTACTAATGGAAAATGTTCTTTCTTATTCATCCTATCTATGTCCCTTACAATCTTACTCAGGTCCCCTCTCAACCTTCTAAGGAATACATTCCAGCCTGTCAAATTCTTCTTCATATTTCAGACCCTTTAGCCGAGGCAGTATCCTGGTAAATCTCGTCTGCACCCTCCCTAATGCATCACCTCCTTCTTACAAGGTATTGACACAGTTGTGGTCTACCCGGTGTTTTAAATAGTTCCAGCAGAACCTCATTGCCCTTGTATTCCATGCTTCAAATCATAAAGGCAAGTTTTCCATTTGTTTTCTTCAACACCTTCATCTAGAAACCCTGTTGCCATTGGGGATCAATGGATAATCACAGCATTGTCTCTCTAATCTTCAGTGCTTGCCATGGTCCTACCATTCATAATAAAATCCCTTGCCTCGTTAGCCCTCTCCAAGTGCATTACCTCTAACTTTTTCAGATTGATTCCATTTGCCTCTGCTTTATCCATCTGACCAGTCTGTTACACCCTCCTGCAGTTTATGGCTATATTCCTCACTATTTAATACCCCATCAAATTTTATGTAATCTACAAACTTCCTGATCGTACTCTCTATATTGAAGTCTAACTTAATTAACGTTATGATTTGGAGATGCCGGTGTTGGACTGGGGTGTACAAAGTTAAAAATCACACACCACCATGTTATAGTCCAACAGGTTTAATTGGACAACTACCTGATGAAGGAGCAGTGCTCTGAAAGCTAGTGCTTCCAATTAAACCTGTTGGACTATAACCTGGTGTTGTGTGATTTTTATTTTAATTAATGTTCATCACAAACAGCAAGGGCTCCAGCACAAACCCACTGGAAACAGACTTCCAGTCGCAGAAACTTGCTTCTACCACACTCTTTATTTTTCAGTCTTAGCCACTTTTGTATCCAACATGCCATATTGCCTCGGATCCCAAGGGCTCTTACTTTCTTGACCAATCTGCATGTGAGACCTTATTAACAGCATTATTTAACATCTATGTAGAAGATATCAAGTGCATTACTTTAAACTACAATCCTGGTTATCTCCTCAGTGTTCAAAGTAATCAAACATAAACTTAACTTAACAAATCCATGTGACTATCCCTGATTAATCAGTACTCTCCAAATGGCAGATAAATTCTCTCCCTCAGAATTCTTTTTAGTAACTTCCCCACTGGCCTGTAATTTTCTGGACTGTCCCTTCCATTGTTTTTAATTATCAGACTATGTTAGCATTCCTCCAGTTCTCTGGAATTAGAGAGGATTTGAAAATTATTGCCATGGCCCCTGATATCTCCTCCCTTGTCTGGGTTACATCTCATCTAAGCCTGTGGATTTATCCACCCTTTAAAGCTATTACATTCTAGCACCTCCTCTTTCTCTTAATTTCTTCTCATATTTCAGTCCTACATACTGATGTCGATTCAGATCCCATTCTTTTTCATGGGAAGATAATGCACAGTGTTCACTGAGACTCGTATCTTCCAGGACTGCAGGCAGGTTAACTCTGTGGGCCCTAATGGTCCCTATTCACTCCCTTCTTATTCATTTGCTCTTTAAATATTTTTGAAAAACCCGTTCTAGCTAACCTTTATTCTACCCATCAATGCTTTCTCATGTATCTTTTTAGCTTTCCTATTTTCCTTTTTAAGATCCCTCCTTCACTTTTTATACTCCCTGAGGGCCTTCTCTTTTCTTTCGAGCTCTTCTCTTCCTTTCTTTAATCCTTAATTCTTTATGTCTCTTGATCCAGGGTTCTCTAGTCTTGGTCCCACCTTTTGTCTTTATGGAGCATATTTATCATGCACATTTACTTTTTCCTCTTTGAATGCCTCTCCAGCTTAAACCTTTATTCTTGGCCCATTCTTGTCCGCAATTATCCTCAATCTAACTCAGCTCTGATTATTATCTCCAAAGTGTTGCTCTCCTGATATGCCCAAGCTCATTCTTGAATATTAGGTCCAGAACTATCCCCTTCCCTGTTGGGCATACTGTATATTGGCTAAAAATATTCTCCTGAATGTATTTTTAAGAACATTGATCACTTTTCATCTTTAAAACTAAACTATCGCAGTTAAGATCCCTTACTATTACTGTCTTATTCTTATACTTCCCTGAAATTTGATTACATATTTCATTCTCTACCTTGCCCTGATTGTTTGTAGGACCATTGTACATCAAACAGCATGTTTGCCTATTTTGTGTTTTTAACTTGTGTTTTGTACTTCCCAGATATCAGCCCTTCTCATTGTCACATTGATTTCTTAATCAATACTGCAAACCGCTTTCTCTTCTACCCCCTGAATGCCTTAGAACCCGGAATATTGAGTTGTCAAGCAGCCTGGTCTCTGTAATAACTCTGATATCACACTCTCACACGCCTGTCTATGCTCTCAACTCATCTATCTTATTCCTCAAGAATTTTGCATTCAAATATATTCCATTTGCTAAACTTACTCTTATTTAACCTATGGTGTAAGTGAGGACTACAGATGCTGGAGATCAGAGTCAAAAGTGTGGTGCTGGAAAAACACAGCTGGTCAAGCAGCATTCGAGGAGCAGGAGAGTCAACGTTTTGAGCATAAACTCTTCATTGGAAATGGCCGGGTGGGACCAAGAGGCGGAGAGATAAATGGGAAGGGGCTGGCTGCCCCCGTGGGCACCCCCCACATTCCTGATGAAGAGCTTATTCTCGAAACGTTGACTCTCCTGCTCCTCAGATGCTGCCTGACCTGCTGTGCTTTTCCAACACCACACTTTTGACATGTATTTAACCTATGTTTTCTCTGCCTTCTAGACTCACGTAGAATCATAGTCATAGAGTCATTGAGCCATGCAACATGGAAACAGACCCTTCAGTCCAACTAATCCATGCCAATCATGTCCCCAAAATGAACTAGCCCCACTTGTCTGCACTGGCCCATATCCCTCCAAATCTCTCATATTCATGAACTTATCCAAATGTCTGTTAAATGTTATGACTGTATTTTCAGCCATCACTTTCTCTGGCAGTCCATTCTACACATGAACCACTCTCTCTGTAAAAAGGTTGTCCCTCATGTCCTTTCTAAATTCTTTTCCTCTCACATTTAAAATATACTGCCTCATTTTGAACTCCCCAACACGAGGGAATGACCCTTGTCATTCACCTCTCATGATTTTATAAACTTCAATAAGGTTACCCCTCAACCTTCTACTCCCTAGTGAAAAAAGTCCCAGCCTTACCAGTCTATTTTCATATCTCAAACCCTCCATTCCCAGCAACATCCTGATAATTTTTTTCTGAACCTTCTCCAATTTAATAATATCCTTCCTATACAGGACAAGCATAAGAGCACACAATACCACAGAGGAGGTCTCACCAAAATCCTGTACAACCTCAACATAACATCCCAACTCCTATACTCAAAAGTCTTAGCAACGAAGGCAAGTGTGCTAAATGCCTTCTTAATATCCTGTCTACCTGTGAGGCAGATTTCAAAGAATTATGTACCTGAACCCCTAAGTCTCTTGTTCTAAAACAATACCCAGGGCCCTAAGTACTCTTGTTTTAACTTCTAATCACACTTCGACTTCTCTCTGTACTGAGCTACTTGTCAATGCCCCCTCCCTCTGTCAATCTAATTTAAACCTGCAACATTAATTAAACAAAATTAGCAAACCTTCCCATGAGGGTACTCATGTGAAGAGGTCACTACACTTGAAACGTTAACTCTGCTTTCTTCCCATAGATGCTGAGAGACCTGTTGAGTTTAGCCAGCAATTTCTGTTTTTGTTTCAGATCTCCAGCATGCACAGTTTTTTGTTTTATTTCCCACGAGGATGTTGGTCCTGTTATTGTTCACAAGTAACCCATCCAAATTGTAAAGGTCCCACCTTTGCCAGGAACAGTCCTAATGCCTCAGGAAGCTAAAGCCTCCCTTCTGTGCCATATCCTGAGCATTAATCTGCTCAATCCTATGTGATACTGTGTGACACTGGGAGTAGTCTGGAGATTAATACCTCGAAGCCCCATTTTTCAATTTCTGATCTAACTCCAAAAAACTTGTTGGAATCACAGAATCCCTATGGTGCAGAGAGACTATTTGGCCCATCGAGTCTACACTGACTCTCCAAAGAACATCACAGCCAAAGTCTCTCCCCCATCCCTGTAACCCTACATTTACCATGGTTAATTCAACTCACATCTATGGGGCAATTTAGCATGTCCAATCTACTTAACCTGTGCATTTTTGGACTATGGGAAGAAATCAGAGCACTTGGCAGAAACCCACGCAGACAGACACCCAAGGCTGTAATTGAACCCAGTTCCCTGGTGCTGTGAGGCAGCAATGCTAACTCTCGAGCGATTGTGCTGCCCTGTTTGAAGGATGTAATTTCTCTTTCTTCCTATGTCATTGGTCCTGACATGGACCATGACCCCTGGCTGGTCATCCTCCCTTTCACAATACTCTGGAGTCATTCTGTATATCCTTGACCCTGATTCTCATGAAACGACGTACAATCCTGGAGACGCATCTACACCCACAGAAGTGCCTGTCTAGTCCCCTCACTAATGAATCCCCTACTACTATTGCCCTTTCACAATTCTTCTCGTCACGCTGAGCAGCTGGATCTCCCACTGTGTCATGGCCTTGACACCACAGAGAAGCTGTCACTTTCACTGTTATTTCACAAGGTGAAAAAGGGTTTGCAAGTGAAATGCATTCAGAGGATACCCTCACTAAATAGCTCGTCCCCTTCTGCTGTCTGGCACTGTCTCATCCGACAGTCACCTGAGGCTGCAATTGAACCTGGTGCCGTGAGGCTGCAGTTATTACGAGAATCATTTGTGAGGGGACTATATCCCTAGCATATAGGCTGTAAAGTCATTAACCTGGGCAAACTGCAGACAAATTTAAATGGATGGTCAGATCTATTCCATTCTTTATTAGATCTATGTATACCCTTAACTTCTGAAGTCTTTTCACTGCTGCCATGCTGCTAATGCAGTTTGTGGGAGTTTACTTTCGTGATTTCATCCTTCTTTTCTCATTTGTCTATCTTCTCTTTGAGGAGGGACATGAAGACACCTGAAACTTTCCATGGAAGATGCTGAATTCATTTTGTATTCTCTTCTACTTTGAGGTTACACCCACCTGGAAGAAATCTAAAACATGCGAAACTATCTTTGGTTGCTGGGCATTAAGTCATTGACTGTTAAATAGACCCTGAAAAGTTACATGTCAGACTGTACTGACATATGTAGGGTTAGGAGCCCAAACTTTGGACTTGTTTCAGCTGCAATGAGTGGAATTTGGTCAATGTTTACTGTATGGCACTGCAGATCTTTAATTCATTCCATTGCACTGGGAACTCAGCTTCTGCCATGAGTATCTCAGAGCCTCAATTTTAGCTTTGATAACTTCACTGTGGGATCACCAGCTTCAGCCACTTTGCACAGCCCTGTGAAACTCATAATTCATGCAAAGCATTGGTATCTATCTGGCATTTCACATTCCCTTGAAGTTCTCTTTCTGGACTCATCATTTTATCGATCATTTATCACCTTGAGATCAATTAGTATTAACCTCTTCTGTGGTTTAGCAAGTTTAGTCAGAATTAGCATATAACTGTTTAAATAGCTTTATAAAGTTGTTTTTCTTCTTTCCAACAAGACACTTACTGTGAAGAATCTAACTTTCAAGAACTTGCTGCTCCCTTAGCCAGGCTCTTCAAATATTGCTACAACATTGGCATCTACCTGACAATGTAGAAAATTTCCCAGGTATGGCCTGCACACAAAAAGCAGGACAAATCCAGTCCAGATAATTGCTGTGTCATCAGATGATTCTCTGACATCAATAAAGTGATGGAAGATGTCATCAACAATGCTATTCAGCAGCACCTGCTCAGCAATTACTTGCTCAGTGATGTCCACTTTGCACTCCACCATGGCCACTCAGCTCCAGACTCAATTACAGCCTTGGTTCAAACATGGACCAAGGAGGTGAGGTGAGGTGAGAGTGACAACCCTTGACATTTGACTGAATGTGGCATCAGCAATCCCTAGCAAAACAGGAATCAATTGGATTTGGGGTTAACTATTTGGAGTCATGTTTGGCACATAGAAAGATGGTTGAAGTTGTTGGAGGCCAGTCATCTCAGCTCCAGGTCATCTTTGAAGAAGTTCCTCAGGGTAGTGTCCTAGGCCCAACCACCTTCAGCTGCTTCATCAATGACCTTTCCTCCATCACAAGGTCAGAAGTGGGAAATATGCACTGATGGTTGTACAATGACAAGCACCATTTGTGATTCCTCAGGTAGTGAAGTTGTCCATCAAAATGTAACAAGATCTGGGCAATATCCAAGCTTTGGTTGAAAAGTGGCAAGTAATGTTTGTGTCACGCAAATGTCAGGCAAAGAGCATCTCCAATAAGAGACAGTCTAATCACTGCCCCTTAACATTCAATGGCATTACCATCACTGAATCCCCCATGATCAATGTCCTAGGTTACCAGAAACTAAACTGGACTTACCATATAAATGCAGTGGCTATGAGAGCAGGTGAGAGGCTAGGAATACTGCGATGAGTAACTCACCTCCTGATTCCACAAACACTTCCCACCATCTACAAGGCACAAGTCCGGAGTATGATGGAATGTTCCCCACTTGCCTGGATGGGTTCAGCTCCAACAACACTCAAGGAGGTTGAGACCATCCAGGAAAAAGCTGCCCAACCACAAGCATCCACTCCCTCCACCACCAACACTTAGTAACAGCAATGTGTACCATCTACAAGAAGCACTGCAGCAATTCAGCATATCTCCTTAGATAGTACCTTCCAAACACATGACCACTTCCATTTAGTTGGGCAGCAATTGCATGGGAACACTATCACGCACTAGTTCCTTTCTAAGCCACTCACCATCCTGACAGAAAATACATTGCCATTGCTTTACTGTCACTGGGTGAAAACCCTGGAAATCCCCTCGAAGGGCATTGTGGGTCAATTTACAACACATTGATTGCAGTCGTTCAAGAAGGTACCTTCTCAAGGGCGACTAGGGATGGGCAATAATTGCTGGCCCAGCCAGTAGCACCCAGCTCCCACAAGTGAATTAAAACTAAATCTTTAATACAGCAATTCAAAATGATGCAACATTTCAAGGTGAGTTGTGAAAGATTCTTCTGCATTGATATGGAATTAGTAGCTAGGTGGGGCAACATTTTTCCAAAAGAAAAAAGGGAGAAGTTGGAAGCTTTCTGCTCACATAGAATGTGATGATTTACTTTTTGCAATGCAGCCACTGAGATAGAGACTATAATATTATTTAACAAGGTTAGGATTCGTTAAGGAAGAACACCGAAAAAAATGAGAAAAGAGAATGAAGTGGCCAGAAAACTTTATGTTATGTTGTGGTGTAGGTTTATTCGTCTGGGCAGTTAACCAGCAGAGACAATTGGCTGGCTTTGTAAGAACTTGTCCTAAATTCATTTTGTTGGTTTCACTGGAATGTCATTCAGATAGGTTTTTATAAGGAGTAGGTGATGGTCCTAACCTAAAGGTCTCAGGCTGGTGATGTCAAAAATGTAACGAAGGGAAATATTTAGATGATTCAATTTCTTTGCTCTCAAGACAGTTCTGAGGAGTGCAAAAGTGAAATTGATTCCTAGTGGGAGTATATTTTGAAGAATCCCATTTGCCTTCTGGGAGGCTCAATTGGTGTAAGGAGAAAGGCAACACAAATAATAGCTTAAAAACCAGCATCACAACCAGAATATCAGTGCTTCTCTGTATTTCGGCAAATAAGGTGATTAGTTACAGATTCAACAATGCTTCTTCTTGGCATAATTTCAATGTTGCGAAAATCTCTAATGCATATCTTGATCACATCTTCCATACAGGTCTGGAAAATTGCATCATTTTCAGCTTTGGAAGTCAATTAATGTTTTGAACACGTTCCAAGCTTAGCAGGAGGCTCAGCTGTTGTTTAGCAGTCTTTTCTTTTTCTTGTGTCTCTGACCCATTTTCCTATCTTCATCCATCTCTGAATTTCTGGACCCTATACTCTGATCTCTTGCTTTCTCCCACTCCTTTCAATGGACACAGTATTCATCTGGGTGACGTTCCTGCTACAGTCAGCCATAAAGCCAGAAGCATTTATTTACTGTTCAACTTCAGCTTAATTTGGTGAGTTCTGTCTTGCAGTTGCTCCAAAGTAAAGGGAAAACCTTTTAGAATGGAGATAAGGAGAAACTTCTTCAGCCAGAATCACCTAAGATTCACTTAGGACGAGCTCTTACAAAGCCGGGCAATTGTCTCTGCTGGTTTACTGCTCAGATGAATAAACATACACCACAACATTTCAAAATAGCATCATTAAACTTACGCAGTATAAAGTTTTTTGGCCACTTGACTTGGGCCACCAATGATTCTATGGAATTCATTGCCACAGAGGGCTGTGTAGACCAGGTCATTGAGTATATTTAAGGCTGAGATTGACAGATTTTTGAGTATCAAGGGGATCAAGCATTACAGGGAGAAAGTGGGAGAATGGGGTTGAGAAACTTGTCAACCATGATTGAATGATTGGAGCAGACTCGATGGGCTGAATGGCCTTATTTCTGCTCCAATGTCTTATGGTCTTCTAGAAGTTGATCATGGTCCACATTTGCTTCTCTCATTGTGTGTTCACATTCATAAACTAGTAGATCATCCACTATTGCTTCCATCCAGGAAGGTCAGTGACTATCTCCTCCTGTCTGCTTAAATATACTTATACAGTTACGGCAATTTCAAATACCATGCACTACCATCTGTATCTCCAGAATGTGATCCAGAATGTTGCTTTGATCTGAATTCATTTGTTAGTAACTATTGTTTGCATCAAGGGCAGTTATCAAGAGCAGTAAACAGTTTTGCCTCTGGCAAATTGTGGTAACATTGGCATGAAGTATTAAGATGTCTTCAGATTTTTCAGATCTATGTATTCATCCTGCCATCATGGTTGCTTCATTGGTACCATGCTACTAATCCATTCAATTGAAATTGTCATTTTCTCTTCCACCATGTCTTTCAGATTACAGGGCATAGGTTTAGGGTGAGAGGAGAAAGGTTTAAAAGGGACCTAAGGGGCAGTATTTTCATGGAGAGGGTGGTGCATGTATGGAATGAGCTGCCAGAGGAAGTGGTGGAGGCTGGTGCAATTACAGCATTTAAAAGGCATCTGGATGAGTATATGAGTAGGAAGGGTTTAGAAGGACATGGAACTAGATTTACCTAGGATATCGGGTCAGCATGGACAAGTTGGACTGAAGGGTCTGTTTCTGTGCTGTACATCTCTATGACTCTGTAACTGTCCTTGAGGGAAGCTGCATATCTCCTCAGCAGATTCTGAATTGATCTTCCACTCTCATCTGCTTTGAAATGATATTCTTCAGGAAGTCATCCCAAATCCATAAACACGTAATTTTACTCTTCCTGGATCTATTTTGTGGTCAATGATTTAGTGTGCTATGACATGTTGCAGATCTTATTTTGCATGCTAAGAGCTACCATTCCAAGCTCCATCTAAAATGAGTGACTTTTTTTTGCTGTCTATGATCTTCACTCCTGGGTTCTCAGAGTAATCTAACCCCTCAGCAAGAGTATGGTGCTTCATATGGCCCCAACCTTACTTTCACAGGCTTCATTATTGAATCCATTGTTGAGTCACTTTGCACAGGTCTGCATGCCAAACTAATATCTATCTACCACTTTACTTTCTCTTGATGCTCTCTTTCTGCAGTTGTCATCCCAATAATCACAAACCATTTATCAGTGTAGACCTTACTGAGTGCATCTGTTGTATGGTGTACTGTGACTTGTCAGAATCTTCAGCTGATATTTCCCCAGTGGAAATCTTATTGTGTTTCCTTCTAATCAAAACTCTATGTGCAAAATGATTTGCTTTTTGCAGTGTGAAAAGCTTTTACTTTGTTTGATTTCCCCCACAGTGTTTGCAGCTTGTCCCCTCTCCTTATTCTATCTACCCTATTAGCCTTGAATGTCTATCGACACAATACAAAGCCTGTCACCCAGACTGAAGCAGTCTCAGCCATCTGGAGCAATGCACAGTAACTGTTAGAAGAACAGTTATGTTCTTTTCCACTCCACCTGCACATGTGCCACCATCTTATCTTCGATTCTTCACACTTGCTCTGTCTCTGATACAGCACCCATCTTCCACCAAGGCTCATGGTCTGCCACTCTCACTAATATCTGCAACATCACTTTTCACTTGTTGTCACCCACCCCCACTTGCAACATCATAAACCCCGCATGCCCGCTGTATGGCCTGCACACACACTCGGGCTCCTTACTTGCACCAACAGTAATATCTGTGCCACTGGATTTTACCTTCTGTAATTCCATCCTCTCATTCCAGGAACAAATATCTGGCCGAAAGAGTCAAGATGGTTGGTGAGCATCACTCCTTATCAGCAGAGGACTGTGGCTCTAACCACCTGAAACAGGCCCTAGCCCGATACTTCAAGGCTATACATGACTTACTGTTTCAGATCCCTTCAGCGAAAGGTATTCCTCCTTGACAGGACTAAGGCCTGGTGACAAATGTGATGGGCCTCCTGGTTTTGTGTCTGTGCTCAATGACCTGGTTAGACAAGGGTAACATGAAGATGGTTTCTCTGGCTGAGGGGGCAATGCGCAAACAGACAAAGCTAGGAAATGCGAGACAGGGATGCTGAGTATCCAGGTAGACTCAGTGAGTGAATGCTATGACAGTATAGAGTCATAGACTCATAGAACTATACAGCATGGAAACAGACCTTTCAGTCCAATTCATACATGCTAACAAGGTATCCTAAATTAATCCTAGTTCCATTTGCCAGCATTTGGCCCATTTCCCTCTAAACCCTTCCAACTCAGCTGGATGCATTTTAAATGTTATAATTATACCAGCCTCCATCACTTTCTTTGGCAGCTCATTTCATATGAGTGAAAAAGTTGGCCCTTAGGTCCATTTTAAATCTTTTCCCTCTCATCTTAAATCTAGTTTTGAACTCTGCTATCCTGGGGAAAAGACCTTGGCTATTCACCCTCTACATACTCTTCATGATTTTATAAAATTCCAAATGTCAGCACTCAGCCTCCAACGCTCCAGGGAAAAGAGCCCCAGCCTATTCAGTCTCTCCCATAGCTAAACCTTCCAACCTTGGCGGTATCATTGTAAATCTTTTCTGAACCTTTTCAAGTTTCACAAAATCCTTCCTATAGCAGGAAGACCACAAGTGAATGCAGTTTTCCACAAGTGGCCTAACCAACGTCCTGTACAGCTGCAACATGACCTTCCAACTCCTATACTCAATGCATGACCAATAAAGGCAAACATACCAAATGCCTTCTTCACTATCCTATCTACCTGCAACTACTTTGAAGGAATTATGAACCAGCACTCCAAGGTCTCTTTGTTCAGTGAAACATCCCAGGGCCTTAGCATTGAGTGTATAAGTCTTGCTCTGATTTGCCTTTCCAAAATACAGCACCTCGCATTTATCTAAACGAAACTCCATCTGCCACTCTTCGGCGCAACGGCCCATCTGATGAAGATCCTGTTGTACTCTAAGTTAACCTTCTTTGCTGTCCACTGTACACCCAATTTTGGGTAATCTGCAAGCTTTCTAATTATACCTCTTATGTTCACATCCAAATCATTTTATATAAATGATGAAAAGTAGCTGATCCAGTACCAATCCTCATGACACATCGCTGGTCATGAGATTCCAGTTGAAAAGCAACTCTCCACCAACACCCTCTGTCTTCTACGTTTGAGTCAGTACAGGATTCAAATAGCAAGTTCTCCCTGTATTCATAACCTTGCAGGTGAAGAACCAGGAGGTGTAGCCTGGTCCAGTCTATGAATGCAAGGAAGAATGTCCCTGACTACATAGTGTCCTTGCAGCAGTGCTACAATGATAGTTGCTTGTGTAGTCTGAGATGCAACATTGAGGTGGCAAAGCATCCTATAATGGGATTGGACATGTGCCATGTAGGTTCAGAAAAACTGGCATGTCAGATGCCAATGTCTGGGGATGTGGGCTGCAGTGGCCAGTGCCCATGGAGCATGTTCAATATGTTGGTGCCCGGTAATCAATATGCAGGTCTTTTGAAGCAAATCGGGAGTTGAACCCATTCTGGTTTCCATGTTGAGCTTTCCTGAGAGTGTTGGTGATTTTGGTAAAATCACAACTTGTCGTGGGTTACTCTATTCACAACATGTTCAATAAACAATAAGAAGCACCAAATGGGAACTCACTGCTGCCTGGCAAGAATCTCACTCAAACTGTTTGAGAAAAGCAAATAAGATGTGGCAAGATGATCATGACATTGAGGTGGCTTTGCTGAATCATATTACAGCTGTCTTTCTGTGCCATTTAGTTCAGACACAAAGTCAGTGATTCTATCACTTAGTTGTTCATAACCCACGTGGATCAGAGCCTGGTAAGATTCCTTCCTAAGTATTGGAAAGTTACCCACTATGGAAGCAACTGACCTCGGGCATTAGCAGTTTATTATTCGAGGTGGAATTCCGATGCCTTGCAAGCAAAGGGTAGAACCTGATAGGGGTCTGAGAAATTGTGGTTTGTTGGTGAGATTTGTGTCAGAATCAGACCATTAGTCCTGTAAGGAGAAAGTGAAGAAGGGCTCATGCCCAAAACGTCGATTCTCCTGTTCCTTGGATGCTGCCTGACCTGCTGTGCTTTTCCAGCACCACATTTTCAGCATTAGTCCTGTAAGGCCCAAATCAATGTTGAAAGCATTTTTCTGAATTTTTAAAATGCTATTTTTAAGCACAACAGTGACTGTCTCACCAGGCAATGGCGAGTTGCCAACTAAGGGGATTATTGCTTGTTAAATGCCTTGTTAATGCACCAACTCAATTCATTACTATTCAGTTTCCTATCTTACCAAATGGGTCAAACAAGCTAGATGTTGGAAATCTCGACATGGAAATCAGAGTAGCCAGGAGAAAGTGAGGACTGCAGATGCTGGAGACAGAATTGAAAAATGTGGTGCTGGAAAAACACAGCAGGCCAGGCAGAATCCGCGGAGCAGGAGAATCCACGTTTTGGGCACAAGCCCTTCTTCAGGAATGAAGGGCTTATGAAGAAGGGCTTATGCCCGAAATGTCGATTCTCCTGCCCTTCGGATGCTGCCTGGCCTGCTGTGTTTTTCCAGCACTACATTTTTCAAATCAGAGTGGCTACCTGGTGACATCAGTTTGCCACTTGCTGCAAAGGAGCTTCATGTTGCTTTGGATCAAACAACGTTCCGAGGCGTGATCACCTCATTCGCCCCTCACAGACTGGGCCAAGCTGCACCTCAGAGCTGCTCGCTTGTTCTCATGACTCTCACTCATGTGGTGCCTATGTCATTTCCTGCCTTATCTTGCCTTGCCACACCAATTAATGCAGTCACATGACTGGGCAGCATGCCTTGATGACCTACAGCGTTCAATCAAGAGGGCAGACAACTTGCTGTATGGCAGTGTGCGACATCTATCTCACACGCGCACCAAGTGCCAGCCCTTTAAGTGGCATGGGCAGCAAAGACATGGCATGGTCAGCAAGCAGGCAGCCATGTCTCAAAATCTTAGGGGCTCAGTCCTGTTACTCCATAATGTTAGTAGGGCTAATGCAGTTAAGGAGATGCACAGGCATCAGCCAGGGGTTTGGATAAATTGTTGAGGTCGGTCCGGTTAAGTTACTTTAGGTGGGCCACAATTAGTTCATGGATTCGGTCCATAAAAACTAAAGGGAAAGAGAGAGAGGGATATAAGAGAGTCATTGCTGTGGGATGGAGATGTAGTAAACTATTCCTCAGAAGTGCAGGTTGCAGACTGGGGCAAGAAGAGGGGATGATAATTACATTTCTGCTCTTGCATTCTAGCTCTATCGAAATAAATACTAATGTTGCATTTTCCTTCCTAACTGCCAATGGAGCTTGCATGCTAACTGAACCTCTAAGTCCTGCCTTAATATTACATGGCGGGATGACTCCATCATCGTGTCATAGTATTTAAGAACTGGAGTTGCTATTGTGAGATGCTCAATGTTAATAAGAGTTGTTTCTTATTCTATGCACCAACACCACTGCATGTTCTTGGCAGTGACTTGGCATAATGATTGCTAAATAGTTGATAAATCCTACAAATTGTCACATTGTTTTTACACTAACAGCACAGAGGTGGAACGAGTGGAGAGTGTCAAGGTCCTGGGGGTGGTCATCCACAACAAGCTTTTTTTGGACTCTTCATGTGGACCCATCGGTTACAAAGGCCCAACAACGTCTCTTCTTCCTCAGGCAGCTGAGGAAATTTGACATGACGGCGAATACCCTTCCAACTTTTATAGGTACACCATCGAGAGAATTCTGTTGGGATGTATCACTACCTGGTATGGCAACTGTACCATTAAAGATCAGAGGCGGTTACAGAAAGTGGTGAACTCAAACTGGACAATCACAAAGGCCAACCTCCCATCTATAGAATCCATCTACCAGGCCAGCTGTCAAGGAAAGGCTGCCAGCATTCTCAAAGATTCATCCCACCCTGGCAATCCCACAACCTCTACCATCAGGGAGAAGGTACAGAAGCCTGAATGCATGCACCAACCGGTTTTGCAACAGTTTCTACCCTACTGTGGTTAGAATACTGTTGAAAAGTGTGCTGCTGGAAAAACACAGCAGGCCAGGAAGAAAGGCTTATGCCTGAAACGTCGATTCTCCTGCTCCTTGGATGCTGCCTGGCCTGCTGTGTTTTTCCAGCACCAGACTTTTCAACTCCTGTCTCCAGCATCTGCAGTCCTCATCTTTTCCCTGTGGTTAGAATACTGAATGGACTCACAAACTCTTAACATTCGCCTGTACCTGTGTTTTTGTTTTTGCCTGTTACCTATTATTTACTTATCTATGCTACTTAACTATGTAATCTGCCTGTACTGTTTGCAAGTCAAAGCTTTTCACTGTGCTTCAATACACGTGACAATAAATTCAATTCAATTCAATTCAATTCAATTCAATTCAATTCAATCTGCAGGTTACTGTGTTCCCTGGGTCAGCTCTCACCTTTTCGGGATTTGGGCAAAGACCTGTTATTTGTCAGTGTGTATCTACTTTGTACTTGAACGCAAATATTTTCAATTGCAATTAGTACAGTTTTGCATTTCTGTCCAAACAACCAACTTCTCATCACATTTCTCAAAAACACCAACAGACTTAATCAAGATTTTTATTCATATTATTTCACCCTCATTGGATGGAGTTTTGGCCAATCAGAGCACATATCAGAATGTATGGCATCAGCGTTTTGATTGTTGATCCTTTGCTCTTTCCTCAGCTGTGATCACCCTTGACTGTATTCACTTCCTTTGTTTTACCCTGCTCTTCATCACATTCTTGTAATTTCAAAAACTAACAGGGTTTTTTCAGTTCCTGTGTTCCATCCCAACGCCTTTCACATTCATCAGACAATTCTGCTATTTGTCCCACCTAACAATATGATCCTGTCATATAGCACAACTTGTTTTGTATGTTTTCTGGAGGTACAGTCTCATGGGGCACCAATTTTTAAAATTATTTCTCCCATTTTGTATATTTTACCAGATTTTCAATAATTCACTAGAATGGCATGGTGGCTCAGTGGTTAGCACTGCTGCCTCACAGCACCAGGGTCCCGGGTTTGATTCCCACCTCAGGCAACTGTCTGTGTGGAGTTTGCACATTCTCCCTGTGTCTGTGTGGGTTTTCTCCCGGAGTCCAAAGATGCGCAGATCAGGCAAATTGGCAGGATGCTCCTGGCATTGTGTCCTAGATAAGTATGTACCTGGCAGGCAGGGAGGAAGCTGTAGAGCACGGGAGCCATGGTTTACGAAGGAAGTGGAATCTCTGGTCAAGAGGAAGAAGAAGGCTTACGTTAGGATGACATGTGAAGGCTCAGTTAGGGTGCTTGAGGGTTACAAGGTAGCCAGAAAAGACCTAAAGAGAGAGCTCAGAAGACCCAAGAGGAGACATGAGAACTTGTTGGCAGATAGGATCAGGGTAAACCCTAATACCTTTCTATAGGTATTTAAGGAATAAAAGAATGACGAGAGTAAGATTAGGGCCAATCAAGGATAGTAGTGGGAAGTTGTGTACGGAGTCAGAAGAGATAGGAGAAGCACTAAATGAATACTTTTCAACAGTATTCACACTAGAAAACGACAATGTTGTCGAGGAGATTACTGAGATACAGGCTACTAGACTTGGTGTGACTAAGGTTCACAAGGAAGAGGTATTAGAAATCCTGCAGAGTGTGAAAACAGATAAGTCCTCTGGGCCGGTGGGATTCATCCTAGGATCCTCCGAGAAGCCAGGGAGGAGATTGCCGAGCTTTTGCCATTGATCTTTAAATCATCATTGTCTACAAGAATAGTGCCAGAAGACTGGAGGATAGCAAATGTGGTTCCCCTGTTCAAGAAGGGGAGTAGAGACAGTCCTGGTAATTATAGACCAGTGAGCCTCACTTCAGTTGTTGGTAAAGTGTTAGAAAAGGTGATAAGAGATAGGATTTATAATCATCTAGAAAAGAATAATTTGATTAGGGATAGTCAGCACGGTTTTGTGAAGGGTAGGTCATGCCTCACAAACTTTATTGAGTTCTTTGAGAAGGTGACTGAACAGGTAGATAAGACCATAAGACATAGGAGTGGAAGTAAGGCCATTCGGTCCATTGAGTCCATTCCGCCATTCAATCAAGATGAGAGTAAACCGATTGATGTGGTGTATATCGATTTCAGCAAGGCGTTCGATAAGGTTCCCCACAGTAGGCTATTGTACAAAATGCAGAGGAATGGGATTGTGGGAGATATAGTAGTTTGCATCAGTAATTGGCTTGCTGAAAGAAGTCAGATGGTGGTGGTTGATGGGAAATGTTCATTCTGGAGTCCAGTTACCAGTGGTGTACCGAAAGGGTCGGTGTTGGGTCCACTGCTGTTCATCACTTTTATAAACAACCTGGATGAGGGCGTAGAAGGGTGGGTTAGTAAAATTGCAGATGACACGAAGGTCGGTGGAGCTGTGGATAGTGACGAACGATGTAGTAGGTTACAGAGAGACATAGAGAGCTACAGAGCTGAGCTGAGAGGTGAAAAATGGAGTTTAATGCGGACAAGTGTGAGGTGATTCACTTTGGTCGGAGTAACCGGAATGCAAAGTACTGGGCTAATGGTAAGATTCTTGGTAGTGTAGATGAGCAGAGAGATCGCGGTGTCCAGGTACACCCAGGTTGCCACCCAGGTTGATAGGGTTGTTAAGAAGGCATATAGTGTTTTAGCATTTATTAATAGAGGGATCGAGTTCCGGAACCATGAGGTTATGTTACAAAACTCTAGTGCAGCCGCACTTGGAGTATTGTGTACAGGTCTGGTCACAGCATTATAAGAAGGATGTGGAAACTTTGGAAAAGGTTCAGAGGAGATTTACTAGGATGTTGCCTAGTATGGAGGGGAGGTATTATGAGGAAAGGCTGAGGGACTTGAGGCTGTTTTCGTTAGAGAGTAGAAGGTTGAGAGGTGACTTAATAGAGACATATAAGATAATCAGAGTGTTAGATAGGGCGGACAGGGAGAGCCTTTTTCCAGGAATGGTGATGGCGAGCACGAGGGGCATAGCTTTAAATTGAGGGGTGATAGATATAGGACAGATGTTGGAGGTAGTTTCCTTACTCAGAGAGTAGTAAGGGTATGGAATGCTTTGCCTGCAACGCTTGTAGATGTGCCAACTTTAAGTACATTTAAGTCGTCATTGGACAAGCATATGGATGTACAAGGAATAGTGTAGGTTAGATGGGCTTTAGATTGGAATGACAGGTCGGTGCAACATCGAGGGCTGAAGGGCCTATACTGTGCTGTAATGTTCTGTGTTCTATGTTCTAAATTACCCACAGTGTTAGGTCCATTAGTCAGAAGGATATGGGCCTTGGTGGGTTACTCTTTGGAGGGATAGTGTGGAGTTGTTGGGCTGAAGGGCCTGTTTCCACACTGTAGCTAATCTAGTCTAATTTCCTCAGCTACTTTTCCACTCCTTTGTTCACTTAATGCATTTACTTTGTTCACTTCAATAAGTTTGAAATATCGATTGTTAAGGAAACCAATTGTAGGATTTGGCTGTCTAGTTCCCTTCCATTTTAAGAAACTTTAACTATCAGTTTTAATGATATATCTACACCCAAAACATTAAGCCAACATGGATAACTTGGTGTACAGAGATACAGCCCACATCTATCAGCCTGACATTGACAAAAAGGTTTGTTTATAATTTTCTGCCATGTCAACTTTCACTGTCTTTATTGGTCAGCAATATGTTAAGGATGACTGTTCCTCAATCTGTGAAGAAGCCCTTTACATGTCCCTCCATCCATGGTTTGCATCTGTTCTAACTGACACTGCAGTGTCGTGCATTCCTCAAAATGAAGATGTCTCCTTCTCTTGTTCTGTCATGCAATGGAAACGTGAACATGTCTTCAATGAACTACTGACCATTGAAAACATCTACGACCACACAAAGCTGAGCTGTGTGAGGAACGTAGTAGATTCATCACTTGGGAGGCCAGCGTATTCACACTATCATGTGTGTGACAGCAGTTTGACACAATTTCTGCAGTTCTAGTTAATGAGCAGTGGTTTTTGTGATAGAGCTGCTGAAACCGTCGACTGATAAAATCCCACATTTTCAATGTTAATTCAATTGCACCAACAATACAACTTTCATATCAATGTTTATTTTATGTTTAAACAGTATCTCATTATTTTTCATGATTTGAGGTATTTTAGCATGCCAAATGTTCCTAATTCGAACAAAACTGGGACTGTATGAATCCATGCTACTTGTCAGGAGCAGTACAGCTGGGGATGGTCCAGTCTGCCCAGTTTTGGATCTTCCTGGTAACTTAGATAATCTCCCAGTGCAGATGAAATATGTGGAGAGTTGGATCTGCAAACAGAGTGATGAGTAATTAGAAAATCAGGTCAATCCCCGCTCTTGGAGAAATCTGTTTGAAAAAGAGTTGAGAGCTGAGCAGTATACTGGCTGTCATAATTTTAGTGGAAAATCACCATCATTTAGGATTAAGGTTTTCAGGTCCACTGTACTTGAAGCAAATTTGGAAAACATTTGGTAACATTAAATGAAGTGTCGAGGTATGTCTATCTAAATCATTGTCACAGAATTAAAAATTTGTTACTGTGCAGAAAGAGACCATTTAGCCCATCATGTCTACACAGGCTCTCTATTTTGAGTAAATATTTCTCCATTAAGCATGTGGCGTTATTGTAAATGATTTTGTTTTTCAAACATAAAGGTAATGCAGTTCAAGATGTTGACCGTTCTAACTGGTCTTGCAGTTCAGGGAAAATATCAATATGATGGATCATAACAAAGGACAGGTATTTGAGAATGCAGAGTGACTCCACACACCCTCATTGATACCTTGTTTTTAAAAAGGAGAGGCAAAAACTGAAAAGAGGAAGGGTAGCAGTGTTAATAAATGATCAGATCAGAATATTAGATCTTAGATGGTAAGATAAAGTTATAGAATTACTTTGGCTGAAGCTTAGGGCAACAAACCACAACTATTGGTGAGATTTTTTTATATCGGCCACCCAATGATACTGTCAAGCAGGATATAAATCAGGAAATTCTATCCGTATGTAACAAGAATAATATAGTAATCAAGGGGATTTCAAACTACAAGATCTCTCTGAAAGTAGATAAATCCCTGAATCTGATGATCTGTATCCCACAGAGTTGAAAGATAGTGGATGCATTGATGGCTGTGTTGCCTAATTTTATAGCTTCGAGAACAGTTACTGTAAATTGAAGTGTAGAAAATGGGGATTACAAGCGCTGAAGTCAGGAAAATGCTCGAATCTGGAATGGTGAGAACTGGACACTTAGCAAGTAATGGTTTGATTAGGCAGAGCCAATATAGCTTAATGAAAGGCAAATGATGTTTGGCAAACCTGCTGGAAACTTTTGAGGTTCAAACGAGCGGAATTGATAAGGGGGAACCAATGGGAATGGTGTATTTAGATTTTCAGAAGGCTTCTGAAGAGTTCCCACACAAGATCTTATAAGAAGAAATTTGAGCACATGAAGTTGAGAATTAGTTAATGGATAGAAAACAGACAGAATGGATAATGGATTCTTTTCAGGTTGGCAGGCTGTAAGTAATGGGATACCACAAGAATCTACATTAACAATTGAATGTGGGGACCAAATGAAATATTAGCAAGTTTGCACTTGACACAAACATGGATGGGAATTTGAGTCTTGAGAAAGTCTTGACAAAGAGATTTAGACAAAATGAGTTGGCAAGAAAATGGCTCATGGAGTATAATGTAGAAAAATATAAGGTTATCCACTTAACTAATTATAACAGAAATACAGAGCTCTTCTAAATGGTGAGAGATTGGGAAGTGTCCACAGTGAGCTAGGCATTCTTGTTCATAATTCACTGGTACTGCAGGTACTGCAAGCAATTAAGAAGGCAAGTGGTAAATATTTTCTAATTCTCCTGTTCAGATGTGTTCTGACACACGGCAGGAGCAGCTGGTACTTGAGTCCAGGCTTTCTAGCTCAGAGGTGGGTCACTATCACATGCTGCTAGAGCCCATGAAAAACTCTTCTTTATACACAGGGAAACAGACAGATGTTAGCCAGAAGGCAAGTGGTATAGAATCCCTACAGTGCGGAAACAGTCCATTCAGCCCAACAAGTCAACACTGACCCTCCAAAGAGTAACCCACCCAGACCTATTCCCCTTCCCTATTACTCTACATTTATTCCTGATTAATGCACCTAACCTACACATTCCTGAACATTATGGGCAATTGAGCATGGCCAATTCATCTAACCTGTACACCTTTGGACCGTGGGAGGAAACTGGAGCACCCAGAGGAAATCCACACAGACACGGGGAGAATGTGAAAACTCCACACAGCCAGTCGCCGGAGGCTGGAATTGAACCTGGGACCCTGATGCTGTGAGGCAGCAGTGCTAACCAATTGAATGTGGGGACAAAATGAAATATTTGGAAGTTTGCACTTGACACAAACTTATATGTTGGCCTTAATTGCAAGAGGATTTGAGTACAGGAGGAAAGATGCATCCCTGCAAATATATAGATACTTGGTGAGATTTGGAGTATTGTGTACTGTTTAGGGCTCCTTTAGGTGAGTCTCGTGGGAGTGAAATCATATTTCATCAGACTGACTTCCAGAATAGTGGAAATGTCCTTTGAAGGCATATTGAGTTGATTGGGCCTGTATTCTCTAGAGTTTGGAAAAATCAGAGATGGTCTCATTGAAACAAACAAAATTCTTATGGGACTCAAGACTGTTGATACTAGAAGGATATTTCCCTTGGCTCAGGATCTAGAACCAGATTACCAGCATTTTAAAATAAGTGACAAGCTATTTACGACTGAGACAAAGAGGAATATCTTCAATCACAGTATGGTGAGCCGTTGGAATTTTCCATCCCAGAGAGGTTTGGCAGTTCAGCCACAGAGTATTTTCAAGTCAGAAATTGATGGACTTCTGTGTTTTAAAGACATGGAGGAATATGGAGCTGGTACAGGAAATTAACATTATCGTAGAATGTCACCCAACATCTACATGAATGCCAAAGCTACGTGAATGGCCTACTCCTGCTTCAATTTCCTTGTTCTTGTGGTTTCTATTGATTTACCTCCTCATAGAAAATCTGTTTTCTCCTCAAATGAATTTGGCTGCATCAATGATGTTGGTCTATTTTGTATTCTGTTTCTCCATTGGCAGCTGTGGTCAGACTTAAGCTATAAAAAATTCACATTTATGAAAACACTTAGACAGTGGCTATGCCCTGACCACTTCAATCTCTGACCCTGAGTACTGCTGTTAGATCAAATAATGGTTTCCCACCCATGATTTTGTAGCTGTCCTTTCAAAAGCCCAATGGATGAAGCTAAAGGCCTTCTTCTCTCTCACTCCACCTGACCCTGACAATACTGTTTCTATGGAATAAAGCTGAGTAGATAATAAACAAACATGATGTGTGCCAGCTTGACAGGTAATTATCCTGAGGGTGAGGCTAATAAGCAATGAGTTATGGCTTGTTTTCTGGTATGGAATGTAAATTAGCCTTCGCAGTTTTGATGCCACAGAACCTCTTCCTTTTCGGTTGCCAACTTGAGAAAATAAACTGAATTATTGATGTCTTATCCTCAGGCAGCTTAGGGAAACAGTGGCTTTCATTCATGATGTGCATCCATTCTCAATACAAGCCATTTGTTATAAAAGCAGTTATTCCGAAAGTAATCTTCAGTATGTCTGTCGCACCTCAATCGTCACCTATCAGCACCACTTCATGACTTCATTTTAAGGGTTGGTGCTAAATTGTTCTGATTTTCTAAAGTGGAATTGATCAAGGTATTTGGTCATGATTGTTCTATTGCTGAACATTGCTGATGTCATTGATAGACTTCCCATTGTATGAATTCTAAGTTAATTTTCTTGCATAAATGTGAGTGAGGATTTGGTGCTAGTTCTGATCAGTTCCCCAAGCCAGAACTGTTTTATTTAATATCACGTCATTCATGCTGGTGGGTATTAATCAAACTTTCTTATATTTTCCTCAGGGAACATAAATTTCCCAAATCAAAAACTAAGAGGCTAATTTCTAGAGAAAACAGTCACAGAGGTTGCAACAGAAAATCAAGTCATTCAACCAAACCAATTCACATCAATGTTAAGTCCCTGCACAGTCAAGTAATCTTGATCACATTATTAACTCTGCCTCATACCATATTTCTTTGTCTAACTATCCAAACAAATCTCTGCTGTTGCTAAGTTATCAGTGTACTTATCTAACATTCAGTACGAGATGAGCAGAAGGTTTTCTCCAATAAAATATTGGGAAGACTCAGTCCAAATCCTCTCTTCTAACTATTGATTCCATTCCTTTTCTCAGTTTAAGCTAGTATACTTGCTGTCTTCTTGTTATATTTGATCCCAAGATGAACTTCTAACCTCAAATTTCCACAGGACTATAAGATCACCTGGTTCCATCTCTGTAACTTTACTCTCACCCAGCTTACCTATTGATAAAAGCCTCAACCATGCCACCTTCATCTCTAACCCTGTCTGTTTTCCTTCATGATAGCCTCTTTAAACTTGAAGTTATCTAAAATTCTGCTGCCTTTTTATAAGTTCATGGCAATTCCCATTGTCGCAACTGCTGTATTCTATTGACCCAATTTTTAACTGCTCCACCATTGGTAACTGTGTCTTTAGTGTCCCAGGTTGCAAGTTCAGGAATTCCTTTCCTACACCTCTCTGCCTCATTTTCCTCCTTTAGGACAATTCTTAAAACTCACCTCTGACCAAGCTTTTGGTCATCCAAGTGAAATTCCCTTCACGTGGTTCAGTGTCATTTTGTTTTATAACACCCTGTGATGTTTTACTACATTAGGGACATATGAACATGGGAGCAGGTGGAGGCCATTCAGTCCTTTGAGCCTCCTCTTTATTTGGGACCATGGCTGATCATCTATTCTCAAAGCCATACTCCAGTGCTATCACCATATCCTTTAATGTCATTAGTAACTGGATATACACCAATCTCGGAACTTATTAAATGAACATCCAAACCTTTGAGGGGAGAGAGTTTCAAAGATTCACCGCTGTCTATGTGAAGGTCGTCCTCCTATTCTCAGTCCTCAAGATTTGAATTTTATTCTGAGACTGTGACCCTTGGTTCCGGATCCTACAGTCAGAGGAAAAACCTTTTCTGCATCTACTCTGTCTTTCTCTGAAATAATTGTTGTAAGTTTCCATGAGATTATGTCTCACTCCTCTAAACTCCAGAGAATATAGGCCCAACCTCCACAATCTCTTCTTATATACATTCTTATCATCGCAGTTGAACTTACACTGTGCTCCCTCGGTAGCAAATAATCCTTCCTTAAGCAAGGGGATCAGAACTGCATGTAGTACCCCAGATGTAGTCTCACTAATGTTCTACAAAATTGATGCAAGATCTCTATGCTCCTGGATTCAAATTCTTTTGTGATACATGTTAATTCTTTTGATTTCCATATTCTCACTAAACCCCACTTATTTCTTTCTCTGTGAAGACAGACATAAAGTATTTAATTAGGTTTGGGGCCATTTCTCTACTTCTTATTAAACATTCACTTATTCTATCTATAATGTACTCACAATTGTCCTTCCTAATCTTTTCCTTTTTACGTCATCATTGGAGCTTTTTCAATTTGAGTTCATGTTTCTTATTTTTTTACATTCATATTCTATTTTCTCTTTCTTTATTTATATTTTTGACCCTCCTTTGCAGAATTCTGAAGTTCTCCCATTCCTCAGGCTTACAACTTATTTTGCAACTTTATAAACCTCCTCCTTTTATCCAACATTATCTGCAATGTGCCTTGTTAGCCATGGTTCCCTCGCTTTTCTTGTTAAAAGCATTATGAAAATGTTGTTGCGCTGTTGTTCTCAACTAGTAACCCTGGAAGTCAATGCTACCTCCTCTCAACGTTCTGTATAAAGAACTGATTATGGCCCACCATCCTAAATTGCTATCTATGGACATTATACTGGAAAAAAAACCTACTTGTATCCACCACATTTTGTTCCTCTATTATTTTAGACATTCCTTACTGTTATTATTCTGTGATTTGCAAAAAACAAATGACAAAGCATAAGTTTTCAAATACTTGTTTAATATCTGTATTTTCTCTTACCAGGCAATATCTTCATGAACCTGCCTTGGACATACCCAAAATCATTAATATCCTTCTAAAAATCAGGGGACTATTAATATCGACTGTTCTAAAGTGCAAGAAAAATATTTACATATATGTATGTGGGATTATCCCTATCTTAATATTCTACACCTCTGGTTTTAGAACCTGGAATCCTATTTTAGTCTTAATAAATCTGAAATGCTCTCTCTAATATCAGTACTTATCGAGGAGTTAAAATAAAGACCTGCAATAGGTATAGTTTTTTTCACATTGAGGGAAGTTAAACCATGGGCTACATTCCTGACTTTCTGCTGTACCTTTCCTTAACATTGGCTTGTTCAGAGCCTGATCAACCTAGTTGCAACAATCAGACGTGTTAATGCTGATGACTAAGATTGAAGATACAACCTTCTCAGACCAACAGCTGCACTCCTGTTTACTGTCTTGTTTTCCAGTACAACTAGAATAAAAGAGACAGTAGCAATATGGATAGAACATTGACTGAGTGATAGGAAACAGAGTGTAATGGTCAATGGATATTTTTCAAGTTGGAAGAAAGTTTGTAAGATTGTTTCCTTGTGGTTCGTATTGAGATCCTTGTTTTTCCCGATATATATGTGATATGCAGGGCACATTTTCAAAATTTGTAGATGGTACAACATTTGGAAGAAGTATAAACTGTGAAAAGGACAGTTTAGGCAAAAACAGAGGCAAATTGGTGGATGGGCAGATAGGCAGCGGATCAAGTTCAAAGCAGAAGTGATTCAGTTTGCTGGGAAGAAAATGGATAGACAATATATTGTAAGTGGTGCAATTCTTAAAGTGGTGCAGCAACACAGGAATCTGATTGTATTTACACATAGATCATGGATGGTGGGAGGACAGTTAATAAAGTGGACAGTGTTCTCAGCTTTATTGATAAAGGCAGAGAGTACAAGAGCAGGGTGATTCTCCTGAACCTATACAAGTCACTTAATAGACCTCAGCTAGAGTATTGTGTACAATTCTGGGTGCCACACTATAAAAAGGATATGAACACGTTGAAGAGAATGCAGAGATGATTTACAAAGGTAGTTACAGATATGGGAAACTTCAGTTCTGAGGATAGATTAAATTGTTCTCCTTGGAGAGAAGAAGGCTGAGAGGAGATAGAAATTTCAAAATCCTGAGAATCTGGATAGAGTAAACAGGGAGAAGCTGTTACTGTTCGTAAATTGACCAAGAACAACAGGGCAGATTTAAAGTGGTTTACCAAGGTAACAAATGTGGTGTGAGAAAAATTCTTTTTACATAGTGAGTGGTTCCAGACTAGAATGCCTTGCTAGTAAATTTGACAGAGGCACGCTCAGTTGAGGTGTACAAGAAGCTATTAGATGTTTACTATAATAGAAACAATATGGGAAAACGGCCAAAGAATAGCATTGATTCATCGTGCTCATTTGAAGTGCCAATGCAGACCCAATGGGCCAAATGGCTTTCTTCTGTGCCAGACCTTTCTCTGTGATCCTATGATATATAGAAAATTCAACTGGCTACAAACTGGTTGAAAGATAATCTGAGCCAGTTGATAAAGGACTCCAGTGGCCAGCTAACAACTGCGGCTTGAAACAAGATCAAGGCAAGAGTCAGGTATGAGATTTCATGGATGAAATAAAACTATAAATTGCCACAAATGCAAAGCAACACTGAAATACTAACTAAACAGCCTCTTTTCTGTGTCAAAGTGATAGTTTTGCTGCTAAGGTTGTAACAGACACTTCTACGTCTTTCCCCTCACCTTTTTATAATAACTCTGACAGCAATAAAAATAATTTTCTTCTCTTTCACCATTTGCCACTGCATTTTTCTGCCTTTGGTTTTTAACTGTTTATAAGGATCCACCTTTTATTTTGCTGTGTTTATGTTATACATCATAAATTTTATTCCTTTTTGGTTGCAATTCTGCATCTTTTGCATTCCTTTCACTATTACTCGTAAGTATATTTGCCTACTTTCTACCTTAATTTTCAGGTTTACTTTCCCAAGTTTTTTTTTCCCTACCTTTCTTACATCACCACCTCCTCCAGCCAAACAAAAACAGAATATTAACAGGGAATGTTCCTCTTCATTCAGTCTCCAAGCTCCCTCTTTATTCTGTCTCAAAATTTTGTCTTTATTCTATTTACAAGTACCCCTAAGATATTGTTATGGTGGATATAATGCCCTTTTATATGACACTGGTCTCTGCTTCCCATAGACTCAAAACAACTTAGCTTGCATGGGAGAAGAAAGGCAGACTGAGAACAAAGAGAGTTAATCTGAGACATGGAGACAAGGAGGAGGGCACGAATCAAACAATGAGAGCAGAGGCCTGAGATTTCCAATCTGAAGAAAGCAAGAATGTCAGCCAGATATGGTTCATGGCCTGGCCTTTGGATGTAGCACCAGTATAGTAAACCAGAGCAGCAGGGGACACAGCTAATACCAGTGTGAGCAACACTAGATATAATACCAATCAACATTCAGGACTCATTTGGTCTGACTGTGCACCGGGCAAGCACCATTAATGTAACGCTGGAATCTTGCATCTTGTAGGAGGAGGTGAGGAAAACAACTTTGATTTATAAAGAGCCATCCATGATCTCAATGTGCCCCAAAGTGATTTATAGTCAAATGAAGTAATTTTATTTTTAAATACAGTTGCTGTGCATACTGAGATGCTGTGCAGACTACCTATTTTACAGATGGTGGGTCATTAGGTAAATATTGCACAGGACACAGGATTGCATCTTTAAGATAATTTTTTTTGTAGGACAAAACTCGAATATTGCTGAAAAAATGTGCAGCACACTCGCATATACTTTAAGTTGAACATATTAATACAAAGGGCCCTGCTCTCTGCAGACAGAAAGAACTTGTACATGTGCTCAGCCTGTTACAACTCAACAAAACAGGTAACATTTGCTGAGTAATTTCTTAGGGCAGCATCTTGACCAATCAGAATCAACTTCTCCAGTTTAAATTTTAAAATGTAATCAAAGCCCCTGTCTGTTAACTGTCAATCAGCATTAATAGGTGCATTCTACATGGTGATGTCTTTACTAAACAGAATCCACTTGCCAACCAGTCAGCACACATCTCTCATGCAATATAAATGTTGGTTTACCCTTTGAGTTTGCATTCTTGTGAAATGTCCTGACGAGTGAAGATGAAAAGGTTTTTTCAGCAATTGTCCTTTTAAATGTTATGATGTACTGTGTTCTTTTCAGAACTCACCCATTACCCTTCTAATGTTACAACTGAATTAAGTTAGTTAAATCTTTTTAGCCAGCATGGACATGCTTGTCTTTCTCCAGTATTGTAATATATTTTAATGTTTACATTTCTGCCACAACTTGGCTTATCTGCTGCTGAAACTCTTTGTTATCTCTTCAGTTGACTATCCAATATGCTCCTGGACATTGTCTTGTATTCTTTTCACCATAAAACAGTGTTCATCCAAAACTCTCGTATCAATATCCTAACCTTCAACCCTCCCATTCACCTTTCATACCTGTGTTTGCTTGTTCCTCTACTGATTTAAAAAGAATTCCACAAATTCTCATGCTTGCTTTCAACTTACTCCACTGCCTCAGCCTTGCTGATTTCTTTAATGTTATCCAGGCCTATGATCTTCAGAGATCTCTGCACCCTTCCAGTTCCAGTGGTAGACTTCCTTCAGTCTACCATTGATGATGTTCAATGACTAAGCCTGAATATTCTAAATTTGTTTCTCTGAACTTCTTTGTCACTCAGTGATTCTAGATTATTTTTATTTTTACTTCGGAAAATTGAACACATCTCCTATATTGTTAATTATCCAAGTAGATATGTAGAAGTGAAGGGGTCAGAAGCAGATCAGTGTTGAAGAGCTGATCATCAGCTATTTAAGTGCTGCTTGCTGCATTTGAGACACTCCTTAAAATTACCTCTTTGACCAAGCTTTAGGTAATCTTAATACCATAATATTTCTTTAAGTGGCTGAATGTCAAGTTTGGTTTGATAATGACTCCTGGGGTAAATCTTGAGACATTTTGGGGTAAATCTTGAGACATTTCACTATGTTAAAAGCGTGAGATAGACGTAGGTCATTGTGGCTATTGCACAATGGACATCTATCAGTCCGTAATTATTAGAAAATCCCTTTTAAGTTTACAGACATTTAAAGACATCACTAGTCAGAGATGGACAAGATGTCCTGAAATTTTTACTATGTCTGTGTACAAAGTTCCTTTTCAGAGTGAAAAATGAGAAAAATACTGCAATATACTCTTGGAGATTTAACTTTCCTTGTTACTGACTGTCTGCAATATTGGAGGAAGCTGTTTTTTAAGGACGGCTTTATCCAAAAAGATTATAAATCTACTTTAGATAAATAGAAAAAAAATGACATATCTTATTCTTAAATATTCTCTGGTTTTAGATAGGAGTTGCGAATGGGGCCCTAACGAATGACCATGGTAGCAGACTCTGAAGGAGCTGGTCTGGGAAATTACTTTACACCTGGAAACTTCTGAAAGTCTTTTAAACTGCATACTTTGGACGCAAGTTAAGTTAATTAATTACTCAGGAAATGTTGGTCTATGAAATACATCAGTTGAAATTGGTACTTGGGATTTTGATATTTAACAGTCTAAATTGTCATGTTTACCTACATAACTGACCCTTAATACTTTCAGAGGGCTCCAGGCCTGGAGAATTACCTATCAACATCCTAAACTTCCTGGACCATTTTTTTAGAGTTTGTGATGATGGAGGTTCGTAGGGTTGCCATTGCACAACTCCACCCTACGTTTCAGAAATCATTATTCACGCACAGGAAATTCTATGGCAATGCTTTGAATGAGTGCATAGATTTTATTAGATGTTTTATTAGCTTATTCTCTTCAGATGTGATGATTAAACAAAATCCCTCTAAACCAGTGACCTAAGATTGTAGCAAATTTAAAAATGTTGAATGCTAGTGATTCTGGACCTTCTTTTATTTTTAAAACTTTGAACCCTTCCCCCCATCCCTTTAAATTATCTGAGCAGGTGTGTAGCGACGAAGGGAGGAGAAGCTTTTTTGATCAGGGGTGAAGGGGCTGATCATCAACTAATTACGGCAGACAGGGCTAATTAAGATGAGAGGTCAGCTCCAGGTCAAGCAGGGAGGCGAACTGTCTGGACGGTGGTAAAATGTAGAATAGAGTGCAGCTAATGAGCCCGCAAGAAGAACAGGAACACTTGAGCGGGGACCAGAAATAGACCCTTTTCTTCAAAAAAAAGAGCATAGAGTGGGGAAAGAAAAGTGAAAAGAAGTATTGAAACATCAGTGAACAGAATGAAAAGCTGACAAATTCAGCACGATCAGAGGGCCAGAGTGCTGCTGGCTCAGAACTTAGGACAGACATTGAATGAGTGAAAAGCCACAAGAAAGGGAAGGGGCACAAGGTGAAGAGACGGGATCAGCACAAGAGGAAGCAACAGCCAATCAATGGCATCCACAGCATTTGAAGTGAATCAGGCTGAAATTCATCAGCAACATCCTGGCAGAGTAACACAAGGATATAATTAAGGCCGTTTCAACAACAGAATTGAATGTTAATGACTATTTCCATGGAAGGGTACTTGTGACCTAAATATTTATGTCTTTTGCGTGTTATAAAATTCATTCCTGACATACTTCAAGAATTTTTAAAAATGTATTTGCGAAAAAAATGACTTACCGCAAATTTGGAATTAGTTTTTTTTTGGGGGGCTACTGAGTGTGTTTAGCTGGAAGCTCATCTTTAAACAGCCAGTTACTTCTCACATAACATAGTGCAACTTTTCCAAGGATTTTTACAGGGAGAAAGTGAGGATTGCAGATGCTGGAGGTCAGAGTCAAGAGTGTGGTGCTGGAAAAGCATTCCTGATGGAAAAGCAATCCTTCATCATTCCTGATGAAGATTTATGTCCAAAACATCAATTCTCCTACTCCTTGGATGCTGCCTGACCTGCTGTGCTTTTCCAGCGCCACACTCTCGACAAGGATTTTTATAGCAAGGTGATAAAAGTTCACCATTTGCTTGGGAATTGTACTCTTGGAAGGAATTTAACGATGCACCCTTTGGACAAGGATAGAATCACTGTCAGCAATTTCTGGATTTCTGCCTTTTTCTGCAGGTGTGTGGACACCTGCTGTCAAGTTTCAGCTGGATGATGGTGGTAAATGCTAACATTCTAACCAGAAACTCTGACAATAATAGATGGAGTGAATGACAAATGATTTCCCCTCATTCAGAAAATGCTAGGCACTAATTAAGGAGACACCGTGTGATATAAACTGCTCCAGTTTAATGTTGTGAGAAACAAAGCTCACTCACTTCAATAATTTCAGTCTGAGACAAGATCTGAAGCAATCCGTATGTTTATTATATGCTTACAAGCGTGGTGCCTGGAATTGGCACACAGTGCTTAGCAAGTACATATCTTATATAGGATTCACAACTCCAAACCCAGTGCCCATTACTATTGTTTATCTCTTGCCTTATCTGGCCTTGTGCATAACAAAGTACAAGTTTTACTCAGCCATTTCACCACATCCTGCTGTGGCCCATTGTTAGGTATATCCTTCTTCACTATTATCTACTTCCCCCACCTGTGCCGTCTCCTCCCTTTCCCCAACCATATTGATCCTTATGACCATTTAATTGGGGTTTGTTTTTGTGTTTTTGCAAAAGTGGGAAACAGATGCTTATAACTACTGCTTGTACAAACATATCTGGCTTAACCTACATCCTCACAGCACCTTATCTATTTGTCTGTAACATCTACCATTGTTTCATTCTTGTATGCACATTTTAGCTAATACAAAAACAATTATATGTTTCCTCCACATAGTTTTCATTCTTGTTAACTTATTTCTTGGTTGAAACAATTATACACTGGTGTGAGTGCATTTACCTTGCATAAGTAATTATAATTGCAGAAGTAACACTACTTTACCTTTATCCCACAATTTCCCCTCTTTTCTTTAATTACCATTTGTTATCTTCTGCATTTTTCTTTTAAGCATTGCCCCCAAAATTCGCAAGCATCATTCTGGAGATTTCATCCATCTTGGTCTCACTCATCCCCCCATTATTTAATCGATAAAGTTCCTCTGCCTGATTCCCTTTTAGGGGCATCTGTTTCATTAAGGCTGTCTCAATCAGTGTTTGGGTGAGCCCTTGTATACAACAGCCAATGGCTACCAATACCCCGACTACTACTATCAGGGAAGTAAGGATGGAAACCACCACCCCCTTCCATTTTCCAAACCAGGATTCAAACCATCCCGTGAGAGATGTGTCTACTCCTGAATTTTCAGCCAGTTCCTCTGCTAAGGTAGTCAATCCCCTTAAGGCCCGAGTAATTGAACCATCAGGTGCAGTGTTATTAGGAATAAAGGTACAACAGCTTCCTCCTAACATCACACACACACCCCCTTTTTCTGCTAAAATCATATCAAGGGCCATTCTGTTTTCCTATGCCATCCTACTTGTCGCATCAAGCTGTTCCTATATTCCTTTAACCGCATCTCTTGTATAATTTATAAATCGCTGTTACAAGTAGATTATAGAAAATGTAATTTATCCAATCTACATTTTTATTAATTGTCACCCACCAAAAGAGAGCCGATGCAAAGCCTGCTGCAATCTGATTACGAGCCTTGAATTCATCAGGTACCCCCCTAGGGGCTCCTACAGAATCGAGATAAATCCTGTCATCGAAAGAAGTGTCTAACATTGATCTCTTAGTCCTTCCCTTTTTCCCTACTATCTTTTCCTTCTCAAATGCCAGGGTAAATTGAATTACCAATTGTACAATTGCACATATCCCTCTCCAATCCGGAGGGAGGGTGGGTCTCAGTATTTTGCCTCCAGAGTACCACCACAGATCCGCTCGGGGAACCTTTAGTGCTGAGTAGTTCCTTCCCTCGTCCGTTTCGGTGACATTCTTAATCTCTGTACATAATTTCAGCTCCCCCAAATCTCTAGACCGATTTGAAACTCGTCTATGTGCACACGATGTGTGATTGCCAACCGCAGCTGAAAACATAGGGGGGGCTTTTGGATCTTTCTTCTCCAAGGAAGGGAACATCAGAATAGAGAGATACAGTTCCGATCTTTCCATGCAGTCTCATCCTGGTACAGGGCTATCATACATTTCATGCCCTTCCTGTCTCGCTTCCACCCAAGTGGAAAGGGAACCACCTGGGGCACTGGCCTACCGGAGGCACATGCATAGCAATTGCTCTTATTCAGACTTTTTACAGTATACTTTACCCATTCAACCAGGCATTTGCATCCACATATCCAGTTTCTATTTCAATGGTCTGTTTTAAGTCCTTTACCTCTATAATTTTTACTACTTTAAGGTCATCAGGAGGGGTGAAAGGTTGTACCTTATTATCCAGTAGTTCTACCCGTTTTCCCTGAGAAATCATTCCCATTTGCTTTCATTTCTATCCCAACTGTTTCATTTAATTGTATCTCATAGGTGCCCCCCCCCCCACCCAAGAATTGCTTCGTGCCATGTGGTTTTCTTTATCGTTAAGTATATTGGGTTACACTTTTTATCGGGACAATCAAGAGCTGATCAGAAGGGGGCCCGGTGTACTGTGATGACACCATTATACCAAGTACCATCCCCAAGGCCATCCTCATAGTACGTAAGATGTATCTCTGAGCTGCGGTACTGTCTCTGATTATCTACATCCCCACAACTTACTAAGCTGCATGCATCAGCGTCTATTACTTGTGGATTATCAGACTCAGGAACCGTTAATAACACGTATGAAAATGATATTTGACAAAATCCCGATACTAAGAGGGCTAGCATCATAACTCTAAACATCCCCAGCATTCTAAAAAAACATGCTGAAGCACAAAAATATTTAATATACAATCCTACAGAAATAATCCCGTGCTTGCGTTGTCACTGTATAATCAGTTACTCAAAGTCTCTTTAGCCTGAGTTTCAGTGGGTCTTGCATTGATTCGGCTGTCCAGACTTCTTCCTCAACTGGAGATTCCACTGTCCCTTTGATCCGAGTGTAGTGAGTCCAGCCTTTCTCCGCCATCCTTATTGCCGTTTCGGTCAAAAGAGCCCGATACGGCCCTTCCCAGTCCGGCTGCAACTTAGTCTCTGTCCATGATTTTACTAAGACCCAATCTCCCGGCTGGATGGGCTGAACGGTGAATCCAAGGGGCGGAGTCTGTGCCAATAAACCCTGTTTCCTGAGGAAAGACAAAGAGGAGGACAAGCCCAGTATATACTTCTTTAAGAACAAGTCTTTAGTTTCAGGAATTGGCAATTCCCCATTTGTTCCCAGATAAGGTAATCTAAATAAGATTTCATAGGGGAATGGTCCCAAATCTTTCCTTGGGGCTGTTAGTACTCGTAAGAGAGCTATAGGTAAACATTTGGTCCAAGGGAGTCTGGTTTCTATTATCAATTTAGAGAGCTGGTGTTTGAGTGTTTGGTTCATTCTCTCAATCCTTCCTCATGATGGCCGGTGCCATGGGGTATGGAACTCCCAGGAAATTCCCAACCCTTTCATTACTCCCTGTAACACTTTAGAGGTAAAATGAGTTCCTTGTCTGAATCTATATGGTTCACTAGCCCATATCGGGGAATTATGTGCTCTAATATTGTTTTAGACACCCCACTCGCAGTGACGGTAGCTAGGGGGTATGCCTCAACCCAATCAGATAGATGATCTACTATGACCAGCATATATTTTAGTCTTCCTACTCTGGGTAGTTCAGTATATTCTACTTGTATACTCTGGAAGAGTCTCAATCCCGGGTCTCTTCCTCCCGGGATCAGTTTTCTTAAGACTTTCTTATTTACCTTTCTGCAGATTATACATCCCTCACATATTTGTTTAGCAATTGTGTATATTCCTTTACATCCATATTCCCTAAAAACTAAATCACACATTGCTTGTACTCCCCAATGGCTGCCTTGATGTAGGACAGCCATAATTTCTCACATCATCATTTTGTTTAACATTTCCCTTCCATCAGGTAACATCCAATGCTCGTCTGCTGTTTTTACAGCCCCTAAATCTTGCAATTCTTTTTCCTCTCTTTCAGTAAATGTAGGAGCTTCCTGAGGCCCTGGGACAGTAGGTATTAGGGAATGAATCACCACTTCTTGTGGGTTCAGGGCTGCTTCCTTAGCCACCTCATCGGCTAATCTATTCCCCCTAACTTCTGGTTCATTTCCTTTCTGATGACCATTCACATGCACTACCGCTATTTCTCAAGGGAGTAATAGGGACTCCAAGACCCGTTTAAACAACTCCCCATGTGCTAATTCCTTCCCCGGCTATTGATCAGTCCTCTTTTCTGCTATATCTTTCCGAAAGTGTGCACAACACCAAATGCATATTTAGAGTCAGTGTATACTGTTCCCACTTTATTTTCTAACACCCTAAGGGCTCTTTCCAATGCATAGAGTTCACAGGTCTGAGCTGACCACTCATTTGGCAACCTTTCTGCCTCTACCACACTACCTTTCGTCCCATCTACGACTGCATACCCATTATGTCTTTTCCCTTCAGTCACCCGGGATGATCCGTCTATAAAAAATCAGGCTCCTGCCTGAAGCGGAATATCTCTCAGGTCCATGCAAACTTTAGTTTGGTATTCTATAATGTCAAGGCAGTCGTGCTCTGGATTCTGAGGAGATTCTCCTTCCCCTTTCCAAAGAAAGGCAGCTGGATTTAAACAATTTTCCATGACCAACACTAGATCATCTTTTTCTATTAATATTTCAGAATCCGCGAGTCTGTCAACCATCGCCCAGCTTTTTGGTTTAGGATCGTTCTCACTTGGTGTGAGGTGCTTACTATTAGGGCTCCCCTCAATGTAAGCTTTCTGCTTTCCTCCAGCAACAGTGCAGTAGCAGCCACAGCCTGCACACACTCAGGCCACCACCGTGATACTGGATCCTATAGCTTCAAAAGATATGCTACTGGCTGTTTCATTCCTCCCCACCTCTGGGTTAATACTCCCAAAGCCGGTCCCTTATCTACGGTAGCAAAGAGGTGGAACAGTTTATCTAGAGAAGGTAAGGCTAACACGGGGGCATGGATCAGATCTCTTTTGAGTTCCTCAACTAGTTCTTTTTCCTCATCATCCCAACTTAGACACTTTGGGTCCTCCTCTAATAGTTTGAGATGTAATTTCTTAGTCTTTTGAGCATAAGAATCAATCCACAATCTGTAATATCCCATTAGACCCAAAGATTTACGTAACTCCCGCTTAGTCGTGGGCAGCGGCATCCCCACTATTCCCTCTAACCGTTAGGGGCTTATCTTTCGCTTTCCCTCACTAATGAAATGTCCCAAGTATTTCACTTCGCGATCCACATATTGTAGTTTGTTTTTAGATACTCACAGTCCCTGCTGACCCAGGAAATTCAATAATTTGTTAGTGGTTTCTACTACTCTTTCTCTTCTTTTTCCTGGTACTAAGAGGTTGTCTACATACTGCAACAGGGTAGTTCCCTTAGGGCTGCTGGAGTTTGCACATTCTCCCTGTGTCTGTATGGGTTTCCTCCAAGTGCTCTGGTTTCCTCCCACAGTCCGAAGATGTGCAGGTTAGGTGAATTGGCCATGCTAAATTGCTCCTAGCGTTTAGGGATGTGTAGGTTAAATGCATTAGTCAGGGGTAAATGTAGGGGAATAGGTTACTCTTTGGAAGGTCAGTGTGGACCAGTATAGGGATTCTAAGAAAAAGGATTCCATGGAATCACAGAACTAATGACTGCGTACCATTCATGAATCCTTAAATATTGAAACAGTCCACACCTAAAAGCAGCAAGATCTGGACAAAGTTCAGGCTTGTGCTGAAAAGAAGTAAGGAATACTTGTGCCACACAAGTGCTAGAATCCCAAATCTGCAAAACTAAGGATTGTGCAACCAATTACCGATATTAATGTTACTGGTCACCGCCACTCAGCAATGTTCAATTGTCTGCTCTTTGTGAACAATTCAGACACTGATATATCTTTTTAAAAAACTTTTATCTTTTTGAACTCCCCTTCTTTCTAATCTGTATGTGTATTGTGTCCATGTTTGCTTTTTGTGTAGTAATTAATAAGCTTTAGTTAATTCACGAAAGCTGGCTAAATTGGCTCCTTTTAAAATATGAGTTCATTCGGGTCTGGTCCTTTCTAAATTAACTTTGTTCAAACCAACCAAGGGAGTAGGTGAGAAGTGAAGGGGAGCAATTTCATCCCTCCTCACCCAAGAGCTTAACAACTTTGGTGTATCCTGTCTGGAATCCTGTCTCTAATAATGAATTGGAAAACCTCACCCAGAATCTGGTCGTAATAAAATGGGGGCTCATGTTGCAATTTGTACCCACAGATAAAAACAAAAGAATTATGGATAAGTTGGTATTTGAAAGGCTTAAACATCTTGATTTTTACCAGTTTAAAAACTCCAACCCCCTTCCAATAAGAATATATCTTAAGAAACAATGAGTAATGGTAGCCACCCTGGCTGATGGTGATGAGCTGATCCACAAAACCCTGTTCCAGAACAAACCCTTCCCAAGATACCACAACCAACAGGAAAGGATGATAGAAAACTGGGCATCCATGGGACAGAGAGAGACAGCCTGAGTGTCGTCCTTGGCATAGAAAGAATGATGTTGAGAAAAGTGAGGTCACAAAACCGGCCTGCTTTAGTTGTCAAAGGTTGGGGAACAGCTGGGCCAACTGCTGGAGGCTGTGAGAAAAACCACTGGGATTTCTTGAGGCCCATTATACCCCATGCAGACAGTGGGAGTCAGCCAGCAAGGACAGGCATGGCTCTGAGCGTAGCTATGATTCCCTGAAGATACACTCCTGACAGTGTGGGTGAGATTAAACAAATTCTCAAGATTATAGGATTTATTTTCATCTGAAGGAAGGGTGACTATACTTCCCCTGGATGAGGTAAGCAAGCCTGTCAGTGACACTGAGGGATCTCTAAACTCCGCTGCTGGGAAAAGCATGGACTTCCAATCAGGCAGTGAAGTAAGTACCAAGATTGTAGGAAAAAAGGGTTTGAAGGAGAGTACTTTTCTATGCCCATTTATTGGGTGCAAATGGAGTGTGACCCTGTGTTGTAACCAGTGATCATGGGAGACTCACCTAGTTTTTTTCTGGGGTTGAGGTTTACCTGGTCCTCAACAATGACTTGGTGGGGTGAAAGATAAGAGCATCCTCAGTGGTCAATCTTGGTGTGGTCGCTGAGAAACCCATTGTGGTCTGAGAGACTGTAAACATGCTGTCAAAACTGGTCAGAAATTTTCCCTGACAGCACAGAGAAGACTATGGTTATAGGGAGAGACTGAACAGGCTGGGACTGTTTTCCTTGGAGTGTCGGAGGCTGAGGGGTGACCTTATGGAGGTTTACAAAATTTTGAGGGGCATGGATAGGGTAAATAGGCAAAGTCTTTTCCCTGGGGTCGGGGAGTCCAGAACTAGAAGGCATAAGTTTAGAGTGAGAGGGGAAAAATATAAAAGAGACCTACGGGGCAACTTTTTTACACTGAGGGTGGGACGTGTTTGGAATGAGCTGCCAGATGAAGTGGTGGAGGCTGGTACAATTGCAACATTTAAGAGGCATTTGGATGGCTATATGAATAGGAAGGGTTTGGAGGGATATGGGCTGGGTGCTGGCAGGTGGGACTAGATTGGGTTGGGATATCTGGTCAGCATGGACGGGTTGGACCGAAGGGTCTAATTCCATGCTATACATCTCTATGACTCTATGCTGAGTCAGAAGACCCAAGGACCCCAAAGAAGGGAAAGATTAAAATGGACCTAAGAGGCAACTTTTTCACGCAAAGGGTGGTATGTATTTGGAATAAGCTGCCAGAGGAATTGGTAGAGGCTGGTACAATTACAACATTTAAAAGGTATCTGGATGGGTATAGGAATAAGAAGGGTTTAGAGGGATATTAGAGGGATATGGGCCAAGTGCTGGCAAATGGGACTAGACCAGATTGCGATATCTGGTTGGTGCGGCTGAGTTTGTTTCCATGCTGTATGACTCTGTAACTCTATCCTTACTCTCATAATATACAATAGCATTCCATATGCCATCTTAAATACCAATTTCTTTGATTATAAACTAGAATGACTAGATTCCTCCACACTTTGGTATTCTGCAGTCACTCACGTCTTAAATAATTCTGTTTTGTATTCTCCCTGCCAAAGTGAACAAATTCACATTTTTCAACATTATAATCCATCTGCCAGTAATCGTCTACTCATTCATACTTTTTGTGTCCTATCATTTTCACAATGTACATTCCTATGTATCTTTTTCTCACCTGAAGTTTAACGATGAAGCCTTCATGCTCCGATCTAAGTCATTGATCTAAATCTTAAAATGTTGCGATCCCGACACAAACCCCTTTGGCACTCCAGGAATCATATGTTGCCAATCAGAATAAGGTTAATTTAAACATACTGGAGTAAAAAGTGAGGTCTGCAGATGCTGGAGATCAGAGCTGAAAATGTGCTGCTGGTTAAAGCACAGCAGGTCAGGCAGCATCCAAGGAACAGGAAATTCGATCTTTCGGGCCAGAGCCCTTCATCAGGAAAGTATGACACTTTGATCTTTTACTATAAATTCTGTGTCTTATGATCCTGCCCCACTAGCTACCTAATGAAGGAGCAGGACTCTGAACGCTAGTGCTTCCAAGTAAGTCTGTTGGGCTATAACCTGGTTTTGTGTGACTTTAAACAATAGTTTGACGTGGCAAGGTTTGATTTGATGGTCTCCATGACTGGTCCCAGTGGAATAACAAAGCTCAAATCGACACTACCAAATCGTATCTCTACCAGGGACACCTTCACACAAACTGGCTAAAGAACTACAACAGAAACTGAAACACCTGATCAGCGGATCCAGACACTCTATACAGTCAACACAGGAATTCTTGGACAACGTCAGAAATATACACATAGACAAGGAAGAAACTATGGTCTCATTCGATGTAACAGCACTGTTCACTTCTATCGACAAAACTCTAGCCAGAGAAACAATAGCCAACCTGCTGGACATACAGAACAGTCAACAAAACGGGGAACCTATCAACAAAATCTGCATACTCAAACTATTGGACCTGTGCCTCACAACACACTTCACATTCAACAACCAAATATATGAACAAATCAATGGCACATCCATGGGCTCACCCATCTCTGGACTCATTAAAGGTCTAACCGCAAATTCAACCCAAATTCTGGGTCAGATATGTGGATGACATCTTTGTAATCATTAAAAACACAGAAATAGAGAACACACACCAGATCATCAACGTCACACTCACAGGAATCCGATTCACTAGAGAGGGAGAAAAGGACAACCAACTCCCATTCCTAGACGAGATGGTACAGAGAACATCGAATGGAGAATTCACCACAAAGGTATGCAGGAAAGCCACACACACAGCCCAAGTCCTGAATTACGAAAGCACCCACCCCAACACACACAAAAGAAGTTGCATCAAGACACTGTTCAAAAGGGCTACAACACACTGCAGTACACCAGAACTGCAAAAAGAGGATGAAGAACACCTCTAACAAGGTATTCGCCAAAAACGGATACCTGCGCAATTTCATCAACAGATGCCTCAGGGAAAGACAACGGAATGAGGACATGCCACAACCCGAAGGACTAGCCATGTTACCATACATCAAGAACATTTCTGAACTGACAACCAGACTACTGCGACCACTAGGACTCATAACAGCACACAAACCAACAGCCACTCTCAGACAACAATCACCAGAACGAAGACCCGCGACCCAGCATGAACAAAACCAATGTAGTGTACAAAATCCCATGCAAGGACTGCACAAAACACCACATTGGACAAACAGGAAGACAGGCAACGATCCGTATCCATGAACACCAACTAGCCACGAAACAACATGACCAGCTATCCTTAGTAGCCACACATGCAGATGACAGGCAACATGAGTTCGACTGGGACAGCGCTACTATTATAGGACAAGCCAAACAGAGAACAGCCAGGGAATTCCTAGAGGCATGGCACTCATCCACAGATTCAATCAATAAGCACATCGACCTGGACCCAATATACCGGCCACTGCAGCGGACAGCTGGAACTGACAACTGGAAATAGCAGTGACAAACCACAACAAATGCCAGAGGAAACAACACAGAAGCGCTTCAGGGGACGCTCCCAAGCACTGAGGATGTCACCTAGACAGGGGACGAAACGTCTGCAACACAAATTCACAGCTCGGCGAACAGAACCACAACCCTGTCTAGGTTCCTGTTAGAACAGTGAGGCAACTATTGCCCCTTATCTGCTATGTCTGTGGCAAAGGTCAGGAACCATGCTGAGCAGATCCAGACTGACTGTCCACACAACAGTCTTTTAAAGATGGTATGCACAGGGGATAAAGGTCTTTCAGAGGATATCCGCTGAGTGGTGAGCTGTTCCGGGAATGGCAGGTGGTAAATTGGGGATAAAATAGATATCAGCTGACTGCCATCTGAGGCAGTTTCTTGATGAGGTATGTTCGATAAGATATCATGAGAAATCTCATTGAGCTTTGCAGCAAGAATCCTTCAAAAATGTCAATGCTTCTCACACTTAGTTTAAAGAAATGTAAAATCATTAGCTTCTCTTCTCCCTTTCAAACTGGATGTAAAGTTTAATCATAGTATGATCATTGGCACCAAAGTATCTTTACTCTGAGCTTATTAATTAATCCACATTACACAACACCAAGTCTAATATGATCTGCTGTATATTTGGTTCCACAACATAGTGCTTTAAGAAATGATCCTGAAAGCATTCTGTGAATTCCTCATCTAGGCAACCATTGTCAGTTTGTTTTTTCCAGTTTCTATATCAATGAAAATTACCCATGATTATTACCATCTCATTGACACTGGCAGTCAATATTTCTTCTTATATATTTTGTCTTACATTGTGGTCACTGTTACAGGTGCTGTAAACCATGCCTAGCAGTGACTTGTTTTTCCTACTATTCTTCACCTCCACCTGAACCAGTTTGATATCCTGAACTCCCAAACCAAAGTCAGCATTCCCAATTTCACCAAAGCCACCTGGATTAACAGTGTTTACCTTTCCACTTTTATCTAGCTTCCCACTCTTCTTTAATGTTAAATATTTGGGACACAATATCTGAACTTGTGCAGCCATATTTTTGTAATAACTGTCGGATCATATTTATTTATTTCAATGCTCACTACGAATCTGATTATTTTATGATGAAAGCTACTCAAATTCAGATACAGAGCCTTTAGTTTTACAGTTTTGCTGTCTGTAACATTTAGGTTATGATTGTTAGTTTTATTTAGCTTTATTCCTTCTGTTCCCTCTTGCCATTTTCTGACCTTCATTTCATAAATTAGCACTTTTGTGTCAGGTTTTGACTCTGCTCCCTAATTTGTTACATCACCCAGATTGATCAATCATCCCCATCATTTAGTTTTAACATCCTGTCTTTCTCCTTGGTTATATGGTTTGCTAGAATACTGATCCCATCACATTCAGATCTAAACTATCCCAACAATACAGATCCCGCTTTCCCCAGTATTGATGCCAGTGCTTCATGAACCAGATCCCAGAGTTACTGCACCAGACTTTGAGCCACATATTAATCTCACTAATCTTACATGTTCTCTATAAATCGGCACATGGCTCAGGTAATAAGACAGAGATTATTCTGCTCTTCAACTTGGTGTCTAGTTCTTCATACCGTCTAAGCAGAATTTCCTGCCAATGTCTTTGGTACCCATATAAGTCACAGACATTGAATCTGCCCTTCCCACTCAAAGTTCTTGTCCAGTCCTGAGTAGATGCCCCAAATCCTGGCACCCAGTGGCAACATAACCTTCTGAAATCATGTTCCTCACTCTACAGAACAGGTTTTATCCCCCGTACTATACTATCCCCTACTAGTAATGCTCCCCGGGTTGAAGACTTTCAGTAAATGATACCTTGGTTGGTTAGCTCATTTACCCTGCAGTCCTTAGTCTCATCCAACAAACAGAGAAGAAACATTAAACCTGTTGAACGATTGCAAAGGCTGACCATCCTGTATTCCTGCTGCCTGGGTCCACTTGCTCACTTCCCTCACACTCACACACTCCCTGATCATTGACTAAATCATAACATCCCATCCTAAGGGGTGTGATCTCCTCCTTTGTACAAATTATATGACTGACTTTGCTTCTCATGGATGTATTGCTGTTTCTGTGGTTCAGTCTCCAGTACAAGAACTGACACAAAGCTGCTCAGACTGTAAACACCTCCTGGGAAAGTGTTTGTCTTGGATCATACAGGCATTGAGGAGCTCCCACATGCTGCAGCCCTGACCTGTCCTCCATCTTACCATCTGTAATGTGCTTCTTAAATTTTTAAACATTTTAGTTAATTATTAACTTCCTTTTTTATATATCTTATTAACCCTGTCACCACTTTTTATACTATTTTAAACTTAGGAATGAAACAGACTTTAACCACTGATCCTGGTCCAACAGCTCATTCCTTAAGCTGCAGGAGCATTAGAACCAATTCCAAATTGCCAGCATTCTGCTTCCAGGTCCTCCTTTGCCTTGTCTTAACCTGCTCAGTTCTCCATGTTCTGATTAACACCTTCTGCTTCTAATCACTCTACTGGAGCCTGGAACGTGATCTGTGGGAAAGATGCCACTGCAAACGTTGCTGGTCTCCTCAGTGGGGAAACACTTCACAGAGTTAAGACTATCACATGCTAACTCTACATCCTCTGCCAACATGTTCACCAGGCTTGGTCAGGTCACAATCTCGAACCAGGAGCACCAGGTGAGCATCCTTTATCAGCAAACAGGCAGAGCAGGGTGGGTCAGAATTAACTGTAGCCTGCTCTTTGAGCACTGACAGAACCATCCTCTCCTGGGTTAAAATGTTAAACCCTGGGTGTGAAAGGCAAGGAGGGTGCTTCAGGAGTGCCAGAGGCTGATGAGCTCCTGGTTTTCAGAGATACCCAAGATACTACAGTGCCATGGGGCAGACAGTGAAGGAGTGTGTGGAGTGCTTCTTATGACTGAGGAATGTGACCCTTCCTTTCAGAGAATAGCCATTCTCTTGGACAGCCCTGTTAGTGACTGTAGAAGCAGGAACAAAAGTGACACTTGCTGACACATGGAATGCTCACTGTCATTTATTGCACAGAAATGCACGCAGTGGATCCCAGCTGTGTCCCAGCCAATGGTCTCATATCAATAACACTGTCAAAAGGCTATGCTGTCAAAGAGGCTGATGATGAGACCACCCCTCAGGAATTATCCCTTAACTCCTCAGTCCTTCTAAGTCAGGACCCATCGCTGCCTACTTTAAATTTGAGGCTCATCTATGAGTATAAAGTTATTAAGAAAAAATGCACTATAAGTACTGAAGCACTAAAATAAATTAATGCAGACACTCCGTTGTCATGTCTTGACTTTGCATTGATTGTGCATCTGCTTTCCTCACTCATGGACCAGAGAATTAACCTTACAGTCTCTGAAATCTGATCGTAAATTCAACTCAGACTTCTGGTGCATGAGCCTTTAATGCCATGACTCAATTCGTACTGGGCATAAGTCCACAACATAATACCACCCATAATTCAGTACTAATTGACAGCAAACTTAATGGTCACAAGCCATAAATATGTCCACCAGCTTTCTTGCCTAAGGACTGTGATCTCATCTCCTGTTTTTGAAAGTTTCAACAATGCAAATAAAGCCCTGATTATAATCTTGGTGAGCTCTGAGTAGGGGAAAAAAATTTTTTACAAGTGAAGAATCTCTTTTCAGTCACACAATCTCTAATAGCTAAACAGTGAAACACACACCCCTAAACAACAAGCAATGATTTTGCAACATTTCTCTTTCTACTGTCCTGTGGATCAAGAATGTTCAAAATCATCAAAGATACTTAAAACCTTTTTGCAACACAAACACTTGCTCAAAATATGTACTCCACTGTTTCTCTACATTGGATTATTCGCATTTTTGGGACTATTAACTGTTGTTATGAAATGTGGTTTCACTTGATATAAATCAATAATCAATCACAAGTCCATTAACACAGACACAATAAATTATTTCCCTAAAGAAGTGCATCAATTGTGCTCATGTGCTTACTGCTCTGTTCTTAACTGATGACTGTTCTTTGGGACATAGTGATGTCCATGACATTATTCACTTTTTGAAAAGTATTGAATGAACTGCGATCAATTATTTTTCACTGATTTATCTGCAATGTCCAAAATGGAAGACTGACTCACATAGTCAAAATATGACTTTTATTTTATGGAAGATTGGTGTCAATTTATGAACATACAAACAAGGAACAGAAGTAGACTGTACAATCTCGTGGGCCTGGTCCAGCTTTTAATCAGAGTATGGTTGGTTTGATTGTCAGTTGAAATCCACATTCTGGCCCATCCCAGATAACCATTCACTTGTTTACTTAACAAGAGTGTATCCACCTTTTCCTTAAAAATATTCTCATATTATTGCCTCCACCACCTTTTGAGAAAGAGAGTTCCAAAGACTCAAGTCTCTCTGACAGAACAAAAAAAAATCACTTCATCTCGGTTTTAAACAGATGGTCGCTTATTTTTAAACAGTGACTCCTAGTTCTAGATTCCCCAACAAGAGGAAACATCCCATCCACAGCCAAACTGTGAATACATCTCAGGATCTTACATGTTTCAATTAAATTACCTTTTACTCTCCCAAAATGAAGTGAATGCAAACTTAACCTGTCCAGCTTTTCCTCATGAGACAAATTGCCCATTCCAGATATTAGTCCAGTAAACCTTCACCTAACTGTGTCCAATATATTATCACCCTTTCTTAATTAAGGGGACTAATGCTGTGTGCAATATACCCTATGTGATCACCAGTACAACTTCCCTACTTTTGTGTTCGATTCCCCTCACAGTTAGTGATAACAATCTATTAGCTTTCCTAATTGCTTTCTGTACCTGATTCCTAATTTTTTGTGACACACATGAGGAAATTCAAATCCCTCAGAACCTCAGAATTCTGCAATTTGTAACAATGTTGCTAGTATACTTTTTTTTGTATTCTTCCTGCCAAAAAAGGTAATTTCATATTTTCTATCACATTTATTTAATTTGTCTGATTTACCCACTCTCTTAAACTATCTATATATTTTGTAACCCCCTTGTATCTTCCTCAAAGTTTGCTTTCCTATCTATTCTTTTGTCATCGGAAAACTTGACCATCAAGCCTTCCATCCTTTCAACCAAGTTATTTATAAAGGTCCTTGTTAACACACGTATCTTGACAGAAGAATAAACAAATCCATAAGACAATTATTTTGTTTTTAAGCGACACTTCATAGAAAAGAATTATAACTGAAATTTGATTTTAGTTAAATTGCTTTATGCCTTTCCTTACATCAATGAATGTGTTATTTTGCCCTATCTCAGCTAACCCTGCTTTATTTTGTTTAATAACTAAAAATGGTCATAATTTTCTATTGTGCACGATATCATGATTAAAACATTTGTTTTCCACAAATTGGAAAAATACAACTTTCAGCATGAATGGATTCCTGTACAGGAGACAAATTCTGTAATTACAGTGAGTTTCAGCATACAAAACTAATTTGAAAAGAACTGGCACTGTAATGGTTGTTGCTTCGGGATGCTGATAATTATGTATTGGCAAGAAAAATAAATTGGGTCAAAGTTCCATGCAGACTTTGAGATATGTTGCTGTGAGCAATTCATATTATACAGAGCAAATTAACATTAACTATCTTAGGGGCTCTTGTGGTACAGTGGCAGTGCTCCTACCTCTGAGATGAAAGGGCTAGGTTTAAGTGTCATCATCTCCATTAGGTATGTCATGACAGATCTGACCAGGTTGATTAAACAAAGCGAGTGTATTGCATGGTCTGAGTGAGTAGGACTTTGTCAGAGTGAGACTAAAACAGAGTGAATAATTGGAAATTTGAATCAATGTGGAAATTCAGGGCAGAGGGAAAAAGAAGCTTTTAATTAAAGTTTAATACAAGAAATAAAATATCCAGAGTAAGAGGTGAGCGGGAGAGGGAATACGATGTAGATTGAGAGATCTATCAGCTCTAAGACCAATGGTATCATGAGTACAGTGAAAGCAACTGATTGATGAGTGGAAGTGGAAGTTAGATATTTAGTCTATGTTTAACTGTCTAGTTTTTTTTTCTCTCTTTTACTAAGAAATAGCTTATTGAGTTTCCATATTAAGTTGATACTTATTCAAAGGGTTTCAATAGTTTTTAGAGTTATGGCAAGGCAGTTGGAATGTACATCTTACAACATGCATGAAGTTATAGACATATCAGGTACCTCAGACAAGCCCATGTGCAAGAAATGCCACTGCTTACACAAGCTTGAGCTCTTGGAACCTGGCTAGAGTCACTGTAGAGGCAAAGGATGTAATGGATTGCATTTATAGCGAGATAGTCATCTCATAGATTCCAAGCATACAGGCAGTGAGAGATGGGTGACTACCAGGTAATCTAAGGCAAATAGGCAGGTATCTTTGGAGTTCCCTGAGTCTATCCTGCTTACTAAGTGGTACGCCTTTTGGATAATGGCGAAGGTGGTGGTGCCTCAGGGGAATGCAGCCAGAGATAAGCCCATTGCAACATGGGCAGCTCAGCTGTACAGAGGAGGATGAAGAAAAATGGAAAAGCAAACATTATAGGGGATTATAGAATCAGGGATAAGACAGGTTTCTCTGAGGCAGGATAGTGTGTTGCCTTCCTGATGCCAGGTTAAGAAACGTTAGGACATCCTTCGGGGAATCAGCTAGAGATGGTCCACATTGGTGCCAATGATGGAGGCAGGAAGAGAGATGAGGTCTTGATCCTGATTGTGTTAGGGATGGTTTCCAAGACTAATATGTTGAGGAACCAATGAAAGGTGTGCTATTTTGGATCTATATTATGTAATGAAAAAGAACTAATTAATGTCTTGTTGTGAAAAAGCCTTTAGGAATGGTGACTGAAATATGGTACAATGTTAGATTATATTTAAAAGTAAGGTACTTCACTCGGAGGCAAAATTGTTAAATTTGACAAGCATATTTATGAAGACTGAGGGAACAAATTGGCTGACTTGGATTGGGAAAATGCATTAAAAGACATGACTGTACATAGGCAATAGATAGTCTTTAAATAGCAATTGCATGACTTACAGCAATAATGTATTCCTTCAAGGTGGGCGGCACGGTGGCACAGTGGTTAGCACTGCTGCCTCACAGCGCCTGTAGACCCGGGTTCAATTCCCGACTCAGGCGACTGACTGTGTGGAGTTTGCACGTTCTCCCCGTGTCTGCGTGGGTTTCCTCCGGGTGCTCCGGTTTCCTCCCACAGTCCAAAGAGGTGCGGGTCAGGTGAATTGGCCAAGCTAAATTGCCCATAGTGTTAGGTAAGGGGTAAATGTAGGGGTATGGGTGGGTTGCGCTTCGGCGGGTCGGTGTGGACTTGTTGGGCCGAAGGGCCTGTTTCCACACTGTAAGTCTAATCTAATCTAAAAAAAAAACCAAGAAAAGGACAGTGGGCTATGGCGAACAAAGAAAATTCAGGCTTCCATAAGATTAAAAGAATCGCCTATAAAGTTTTCAGAAATAGCAGTAACTCTGAGAATTGAGACAGTTATAGATTACAAACCAAGAGCTGATAAGGAAAGGAACAATAGAATATAAATGTAATCTAGCAAAAAAACATAAAACTGGACTGCTAAAGCTTCCAAAGGTATAAAACTGAAACATTTTTGTTAACATGAAAGTGGCTCCATTAAAGACAGAGTCATGAGATCTTATAATGGGAAATCATCCTTCGTGCTCCTCAATGGTCTATGGTCCGAGTTGTGAGGTAAGCATCTCCTGTAACATGTGTAGGCTCTGGGAATCTAAACGATGCCTGGTACTTTAGTAAGTAGGCTTAATCTTTCCAGGCTGCAATCCATCACTTGTGTATCACAGACAGTAATGTGATTGATTCTCACTGCCGCTTGACGTAGTCAATACTGCTTGGGGTAATGATTTGGGCTCCACACATTAGGTTAAGGTTCACATAGAGCATTAGTGCTTATAGGTGGCCTTCACCCATAGAGTATAGGTGCAAGTTTAATGTTATTGCCCTTTGAAAATAAAGCGCCTGTTCCTAACAGAATAAAATACTGAGACCATCCACTCCAGATATGGGGACAACCATTTTCAGCTCCATTGCGCTTGTAATTTACTGTACGATGGAGGGAAACAGCAGTCACAGTGAGTCTCAGGCTCTGCCTCTTATTATTGGTGAATTCCCATATCTACACATTCCCTTTGTGATAGCCCTCACAGTCAACCTGACAGGCTTTGAACTTCCAAAATCCTACCTAACCTCGCTATCTAAATCATCATCTGCTCACTTAGTCCCAAACCCCACGCATATCAAAAATACATGTTAGATATAACCTTGGTTTGTCCTTATCTCCATTGAAACCAGAGTGCTGATGAGCCATTCCCCACACCCACTCCTGCCCACCCTATCATTACATCATTGTAATCCCTTTTGCAGCTCAGCATTCTGCCTCCAATTCCAGCATCACATGTACCAACACCTCTCCTACAGCAGTACTCCCTGATGACTGCTGCCTGCACCCTATCACCCCACTTCACCCCTTCTGAAGAAGGATCACTTAACTCAAAATGCTAACTCTGATTTACCTCCTCAAATGCTTCCAGACCTGCTGAGATTTTCCTGCAATTTCTGTTTTTTTCCCGATTTCCAGCAGCTGCAATTCTTCTGGTTGTTTTTAAAATACTCTCACCAATGTGATTTAATGTCATTCAAATGACTACTTGTGCTATTACTCACTATCCATTCGTGTTTTTTTTAAGAGCACCATTTCTTTATTTTTCAATGTTCTAATATATGAAAAATAAAAGTTTTAATGTCATTAACTAATATGTTGAATCTGGTACAATCACATCTATGTTTCAGAGTAGACTTGGGACACTTGAGTACTGGATGTGTATTAGGAAAACAACCAAAATGATTTAAAGTTATTTTTACTTAAACATTAATTTAACATGCCAATTACAGACTTTAAAATTACTTAAAATAGTGCTTTGATATAATCCGAAGGGAACCACATCAAAAGCAATTTGAACTCCTCTTATTCCAATCTTTCACCTTTAATTCCCATCTTTTCAGCAGCTGATTTGTTGCCTTACATGTGTCTCCAGCTATTTCCTCAGACAACCAATCACTTTTATCTCTGCCGTATTCTTGTTTGAGGACATGGCTTGTCTGTTCTTCAGCTTATACAACACCTTTATTCTCAAACTACAATTACTGTCTGTATTAACCATTGCCAATTAAGATACAATGAGCACACATAGCCAGTACATACTGCCATTGTTCATTAAACTAGTATCAGTACTAATCAGGAAGGTGAGGTTGGATTACTGGCATTCATAGTCAGGTTTTTATTTGCAGTTAATTTGTCTAAATAGTTTTAATGGTAGTTGCGGCACATAAAAGTTGATGAATAGGCCATTGACAGTAACTGAGGGAACATTTCCCCCCCTTCCCCCAATAGTTTGCTGGTGCAATGAAAGTGCCAAATCACACAGAAAACTGAAGTTTAAATTCTGTGCAAAAAACGTTTAGCTTGTTAATTTATAGTTTTTAAGCAAGTGTTATCCAGAGATCATGATGCATTTTTTGTACAGGAAAAGGAAGGAAATAAATCATTTGTTCTAGGAACTCCAGTCAACTCTTCATGAACAAATCAGAATTATTAACAGCCAACGATTTATTTGAATCTGAGCCACTTATGTCAGGAAATACAGCAACCAATTTGGGAACAGCAAGATCTTTTAAGCAACATGAGATGCATGGTTAGAAGTTGTTTTAATGACATTATTTAAAGGATAAATAGTAGCCAACACAGAGAAGAGAAAAAAAAATCAAGTCTTGGAAGTATGTGAAATGATACTTAACCATTGACCCTGAAAGCTGCAAGTGACAATGTATCCAATGGGTGTGTAGAAACAACATAATTAATCTTTCAGCTGATCAAGCTGCTCTTGCAGTCTTCTACGAATTTAGTTGTGAGCTTGAGGGGCCTAGGAACATAAAAACAGCATGCAACAGAAAATCTGGTTTAAAATTTCAAGAGAACATCTGCAATATCATGGACTTGCTTCAATTTATTCAGTTTTTAGGGAGGTGAATGATACCAGGTAAAGCATTAAGGAGGAGAAAGTGTACAAAAACGAGGAGATTATGTTAAACTTTTATAAAACTTTCTCTCAGCTATGGCATTGATCTCAATTTGGAGCACCACACAATAAGAGGGATGTCAAGTCCTTAGAGTGAGAAAAGGAAGAGATTTAAGGTAACAGGGATAAGGAACTTCAGTTACATGGAAAGACTGATATTGTTCTCTCTGGAACAGGGAATTTTAGGAGGTTTCATAGAGGTATTAAAATCATAAATTCATTTGATACGCTAAATAAGGAGAAAGTGTTTTCAATGACCGAAAGGTCAGCAACAGGATGACATGAATGCAAGAATAACATAATAGCATAAATGTAAGACACCGAGACAACAGAAGGAAACAATTTTTTGCACAGCAACTGTTGTGATTTGAATGCATTGTTTGAAAGGGTCGCTGAACAGAATCAATAGCATTAGAACACTGGATAAACATGTGAAGGGAAAAGATTTACAAGGTTATGGTGAAAGAATAAGGGACCAGACAGCTGTAGTTAAATAGGTCTATCAAAACATAGACATGTTGAGATGAATAGATCCCTTGTATGCTGTGTCATTTTATGGTCCTATGATAATAAAATCATATGATCCTATGATAATATTCAGACATTTCTCCATGACGACTGAAATGTAGTTAAAGAAAATTTTAGACCATTAAAGAACCAACAGTCATGATAATGTACCTAGTTCAATTCTCACCAAATGCATTTTTAAATGGTATTCCCATAATGAAGCATACAATGTCTTGCTTGACAATTCCCACACTGAGCATAGATTAATGAGCCAAAATCCATCACTACATTTGGGCTAATCAGCCCTGAGAGCTACTTTTTTCTAAGAGATGATGAGCCAAATGGCAGAGCACTTCATAAAGAGTAACACACATCTGTCCACTTGAACATTGTTTTTTTCTTGAGTTGTGAGGAAGTTAAATAAGGTCTCTACCCTTCAGCTCAACCTTCTCAGAATAAAAGTTACGAGTAAATTAAGCATGGAAGCAGGCCACTTGGCTCAACCTCCGGAAAGCAGTAATCCTAATTCCACATGTTTTTGAGACTTGAAGTAATCTTGCCATTTTGTTTAATGATAGAGGATAAAGATTATGTAAGAATAAAAATGAGTCACAGCATATACAAAAATAATGATTGTGCATTTCAATACTGAAACTAGCCGAGCTGTTATCCCACTTCATCATGGAACTACTTTCAGCCACCAGCATTGTGTTGCATCATGAAATCAGGCTATGTTCCAAAATAAAAATGACGTTTTATTTTTAAAATGTGTAAAGTTAAAACGCAACTGTCCTGTAACATAAGCAATTGACCTACAATGAATTTGTGAAAGTACAATACAGAACCACACTAACACATGGGCTGCAACAGTTCAGCAGAGCAACTGACCTCCCAAGGACAGTTAGGAATGGACAACAAAAGGTGGACTTGCCAGCATTATTCACATCCTATGAATGAAAAATTTTTAAAAAAGCAAAACTCACCACCCAATGTTGTACAACAGTTGTTAGCAAATGGAGCAATGCATCTGGCAGCTCATCACAAATTTCCAGAAGGAACTCATTATAAAGAAACTGACTCACCGCACACGATGACACATCTTACTGACTCACAACACATACTTTTCAAATAATACACCACAATTAACTTTCTTCATTTATTTCACGAAATTGAATGCCAATGGTGTGATATTTCCACAACTTTCAGTCCATCACACGAGGACATATGGCTTTTAAAAATAAAAGTTTGGAACTGAATCAGAAATGGGCTATGCACTCTCTTTGTTGTGTGCTATCGATGTTCAGAAGTCAATCCCTTGTGACGAATCTAAAACCAGGGGCCCAATTTAAAAATTATTTCAGATGGAGGCAAGGGGTAATTACTTCTTTCAAAAGGTTATTAGTCTTTTGGAATTCTCTTATCCACTAAGGTGAAAGATGTATTCAAATATATTCAATGCTGAACTTGATAGATTTTAGATAGACAAAAGAGTCAGAGTTTTGAGCCTGAACTGCTGTGCTTTTCTAGCACCACTAATCCAGAACTTATGTATTGCTGAAAACAGACATTTTTGTCAAAGTTTTTCACCATACACTCATTTGGAAAATTCCCAAGAATCCCAATATAGACAGAAACCCAACATTTATAAAAATGTGAAAAGAATGGTGATTGATTTACAAGTGGTCTCTGATTGGTACGTGGAGAATGTGGCAAAGGGACAAAGGGACTAGAATAGTTATCCTTAGCAAGAGTTGTGATATCAATAAAATGCATGACATTCTTCATTACAGCTCCAAATTTGTATCCACTGGACCTGTCACTCAGAACTGATATCGTTACTAGACTGCCAGCTACAAAAAGTGTTTGCTGGACTTTTGTAAAAGCAATGGTTTGCTGGCAGCTTCCATAACGTGATTGATATTCAAGGAAAGTAGTTGTAAAATGCTTTTAACACATCATAAAAGTGTCAGTGTCTTCTTTAACTTTATGTCTGTTAGATGCATGGTCTGCTAATGGTGCGATATAATAAAGCAATGTGTTAACTTGGTCTGTTTGTGATTTGGTGTGTAGACCTGAAGCAATTCTGACTGCCATGGATTGGTTCTTCTATGCTGACCAATGTAATACTCTGACTGAAGTGTCTGTAATCTTGCATCTGTCTTTAGCTGTAAGAACTTTCTTTATTTCTTTATTTAGATTACATTGCTCACTTCAAATTTGTTTTTAAATTGTTTAAATTCTGCTGTATCTTTTGTGTTTTTTTCTGTGAATTTGAATTGTGATTTTAATTCAATTGGGTGAAAGCAGATTGGAGAATTTCCAACGTCATTAACTTTTTAAAAATTATCATGAAATTTTAATGACTGTAAAAGCAAGATGAATCTTCTTATAAGCTGATAAACTGTAATATGTTATTGCAATGATAAAGATTTAAAGCTTATTTACTCAAATGTTTTATTTTACTTCTACTGTTTACATTGTAAAAGCATTTTTAACATCTATCCTATTCAGAGCTTTTACTGTATGACAATTTCCGAAGTACAAGAAAGCTTTAAAGTGATTTTGAAACATGTGAAGTGTTATAAATAAAATTTTATCTTCCTAACATAAAAAATGAATAGAGATTTTTGCACTGTTTGACCTCTTTCTTTCACAATTTTTCAGTAAAATGGAGAATTTGCACCATTTCTCTTTCTTGCCCAACTCATTTCCTGAACTAAAGGAATGGGACCCCCACACTTTTTTGCACCTTTCAGTAATTTCAGTTGCACAACAAAAAATTGTTTCAGCTTCTGTTTTAACAAAGTCTTCTGTTACCTTTGAGTTTTAGATTCTAAATTGAAACATGGTCTGAAGAACATAGAACATAGAATCTAGATCATAGAACAATATAGCACAGGAATGGGCCCTTCAGCCCACAATGTTGTGCTGAACATGGCATCAAATTAAACTAATCCCATCTGCCTGTCCTTAGTTCATATCCCTCCATTCCTTGCACATTCATGTGCTTATCAAAAAGTTTCTTAAATGGCCCTATCATATTTGCCTCCACCAATACCCCCCTGGTGGTGCATTTCAGACTCCTACCACTCTCTGGGTAAAAAAACCTGCCCCTCACATGTCCTTTTAACTTTTCCCCATCACCTTAAAAGCATGCCCCTACTAGTTTTAGACATTTTAACACTGGGAAAAAAGATTCTGGCCATCAACCTTATCTTCTGTAATGTGGCAACCAGAATTGATTGCAATATTCTAAGTGTGGCCTAACCAAAGTTTTATAAAGCAGTAACATGACATCCAACCTCTTGCTATCAACTCCCTGGACAACAAAGACAAGCATTTTTCACCACCCAATCTACTTGCATGGCTACTTTCAGGGAGCTACAGAACCCCAAGATCCCTCTGTACCTCAATCCTGTTCAGAGTCCAACCATTAATTGAACATTTTTCCTTAACATTTGATCTCCTAAAGTGCAGCACCTCACACTTACCTGGATTAAACTTCATCAGCCATTCTCTGCCTATATGTGCAACTGATCATTGTATTGTTTGACAACTTCTTACACTGTGCACAACTCCACCAATCTTTGTATCATCTACAAATTTACAAACCCAACCATCTATGTTTTCATCCAAGTCATGTACATATACACAAGCAGCAGAAGTCCTAGTACAGACCCCTGTGGAACATACTAGTCGCAGACCTCCAGCCAGAAAGAAAACACCCTTCCATCACTACCCTCTGCCTTCTGTTAGCTAGCCAATTCTGAATCCATGCAGCCAAGTTATCATGGATCCCATACATTTTAATCTTCTGGATGAACTTACGATGAGGGACCTAGTCAAAAGCCATGTAGACACATCCGCTGCTGTACCCTCATCAACCGCTTTTGCCAACTCCTCCAAAACTTTAATCAGATTAGTAAGACTTGCCCTGCCCTGCACAAAGCATGCTGACTCTTACTAATTAGGTTGTGCTTTTCCATAAATTCTGTCCCTAGCAGTTTTCTGCAATAACTTCCTAACTACAGATGTGACTCTCACTGCTCTATAGTTTTCTGGATTGTCCTTATTCCCTTTTTGAAGAGAGGAATAATATTGGCTACTCGCCAGTCATCTGGGACCTCTCCAGTGGCTAATGGGGATACAAAGATCTTAGTCAAGTCCCCAGCAATTTCTTCTCTTCCTTATCTGAATAACCTGTGGTAGATACCATTGGGCTCTGGGGACTTATCCACCTTAATGCTTTCAAGAGACTCAACACCACTTCTTTCTTGATCTCAAAATGCTCAAAATTAGTGTGCTTCACACTTTCCTCCATATCCGTCTCCTGGATGAATACCAATGCGATGTACTCATTTAGGATCTCAACCACATCCCCTACCTCCTTTATCTTTGAGTGGTCCTACCTTCTTCCTAGGTATCCTCTTGTTTTTAGTGAATGTATAAAATGCCTTGGGTCTCTCTTTAACCCTACTTGCCAAGGTCATTTCATGGCCCCTTCTTGATCTTCTAATTCCTAAAGAATAACCTCAAAGGTAGCCAGGAAGGATCTAAAGAGAGAGCTAAGAGCAGCAAGGAGGGGACCTGAAAAACCCTTGGTTGGTAGGATTAGGGAAAACCCAAAGGCTTTCTATATGTATGTCAGGAATAAAAGAATGACTAGGGTAGGAATAGGTCCAGTCAAGGATAGTAGTGGGAAGTTGTGCTGAAGAGATTGGAGAGACACTGAATGAATACTTTTCATCAGTATTCACTCAGGAACAGGACATTGTTGCCGATGTGAATATTGAGTCACAATTAATTAGAATGGATGGCTTTGAGGTATGTAGGGAAGAAGAAGAAATTCTGGAAAGGGTGAAAATAGATAAGTCCCCTGGGCCTGATGGCATTTATCCTAGGATTCTCTGGGAAGCAAGGGAGGAGATTGCAGAGCCATTGGCCTTGATTTTTACGTCCTCGTTGTCTACAGGAATAGTGCCAGAAGACTGGAGGATAGCAAATGTGGTTCCCTTGTTCAAGAAGGGGAGTAGGGATAACCCTAGTAACTATAGGCCAGTGAGTCTCACTTCTGTTGTGGGCAAAGTCTTAGAGAGAATTGTAAGGGATAGGACTTATGAACATCTAGATAGGAATAATGTGATCAAGGATAGTCAGCATGGTTTTGTGAAGGGCAGGTCATGCCTCACAAACCTTATTGAATTCTTTGAGAAGGTGACTAAGGAGGTGGACGAGGGTAAAGCGGTAGATGTGGTGCATATGGATTTTAGTAAGACATTTGATAAGGTTCCCCATGGTAGGCTACTGCAGAAAATGCGGAGGTGTGGCATTGAGAGTGCGTTAGAAGTTTGGATTAGGAATTGCCCGACTGGAAGAAGACAGAGGGTAGTAGTTGATGGTAAAGGTTCATCTTGGAGTGCAGTTACTAGCGGTGTTCCACAAGGATCTGTTTTGGGACCATTACTGTTTGTCATTTTTATAAATGACCTGGAGGAGGGGCTAGAAGGTTGGGTGAGCAAGTTTGTAGATGATACGAAAGTCGGTGGAGTTGTTGACAGTGAGGAAGGATGTGGCAGGTTACAGCGGGATATAGATAAGCTGCAGAGCTGGGCAGAAAGGTGGCAAATGGAGTTTAATATAGGTAAGTGTGAAGTGATTCACTTTGGTAAGAGTAACAAGAAGATGGACTAATGGTCGGATACTTGGTAGTGTGGATGAGCAGAGGGATCTTGGTGTCCATGTACATAGATCTCTGAAAGTTGCCACCTAGGTAAATAGTGCTGTGAAGAGGGCATATGGCGTACTGGCTTTTATTGGTAGAGTAATTGAGTTCCGAAGTCCTGAGGTCATGTTGCAGTTGTATAAGACTCTGGTGCAGCTGCACTTGGAGTATTGTGTGCAGTTTTGGTCACCATACTATAGGAAGGATGTGGAGGCACTGGAACCGGTGCAGAGGAGGTTTACCAGGATGTTGCCTGGTATGGGAGGAAGATCGTATGAGGAAAGGCTGAGGCACTTGGGGCTGTTTTCATTGGAGAAAAGAAGATTTAGGGGTGACTTGATAGAGGTGCACAAGATGATTAGGCGTTTAGATAGGGTTGACCATGAGAACCTTTTTCCACGTATGGAGTCAGCTATTATGAGGGGGCATAGCTTTAAATTAAGGGGAGGTAGGTATAGGACAGATGTTAGGGGTAGATTCTTTACTCAGCGAGTCGTGAGTTCATGGAATGCCCTGCCAGCAGCAGTGGTGGACTCTCCCTCTTTATGGGCATTTAAACGGGCATTGGATAGGCATATAGAGGATAGTGGGCTAGTGTAGGTTAGGTGGGCTTGGATCGGCGCAACATCGAGGGCCAAAGGGCCTGTACTGCGCTGTATTTTTCTATGTTCTATGTTATATGTTCTAGAAACCTAATTTTAGAAGATTTACAAGGATGTTGCCAGGGTTGGAGGATTTGAGCTACAGGGAGAGGCTGAACAGGCTGGGGCTGTTTTCTCTGGAGTGTCGGAGGCTGAGGGATGACTTTGTAGAGGTCTATAAAATCGTGAGAAGAAAGGATAGGATAAATAGACAAAGTCTCTTCCCTGGGGTGGGGGAGTCCAGAACAAGAGGGCATAGGTTTAGGGTGAGAGGGGAAATATAAAAGAGACCTAAGGGGCAACTTTTTCACACAGGGGGTGGCACATGTATGGAATGAGCTGCCAGAGGAAGTGGTGAAGGCTAGTACGATTGCAGCTTTTAAAAGGAATTTGGATGGGTATATGAATAGGAAGGGTTTGGAGGGATATGGGCCAGGTGCTGGCAAGCAGGACTAGATTGAGTTGGTATGGATGGGTTGGACCGAAGGGTCTGTTTCAATCTGTATGATTCTCTAAGAAGAATTCTTCTGTGGCTTATAATGATAATTTTTAATGTACATGATGCTAGTTTATTGAAAATAACAAGTGAATGTTTCTTTCAATATTCCAGCCCAGAGTTTTATTGGAGTCTGATGTTGATCGTTTCTTTCTCTGAATGCAACTTAAAAATTCTCCCTTACAACTTCAAGTAATACTCTTTCTAGTCCTAACCAGATTTTCTGAATTGTTTTTTGGTTCTGGCTACTCTTAAGCTTTGAAAGAAAGGGCTGCTTGCTCCAATAGCTCTGCCATGCTGCTGCTGCTGCAGGAGCTGACTGGATTTATGCTCCTTTATAAAGCTGGTGTATTCCGAAGAGACCCTTCCTCTTTAGTGGCAGAATGTTTCTTCTCTTTTCTCTTCAGACCTTTATTGAATTTTTCACTTCTGATGATTTCTTCAAACTAGGCAGCAGTCCATCCCATTATATTTGAAAGCGATGCCTACATTGGCACATATTGTAAGGGAGATCTTTGCTAGCCGTTCACCTTAAAGATATATGAAGATCTTGGATAGAAAGCTGCCATTGATTACTCTACTAGTCCTAGTCTAATACAAATTGTACAAATACAAAATGGGTGGCACTGCGTCTCAATGGTTAGCACTACTGCCTCACAATGCCAGGGACCCGGGTTCAATTCCCACCTCGGGCGACTGTATGTGTGGAATTTGTACAATTTCCCAGTGTCTGCATGGGTTTCCTCCTGTGGTCTGGTTTCCTCCCACAATCCAAAGCTAACTGGCCATGCTAAATTGCCCATTAGTCAGGGGTAAATATAGGATAGGGGAATGGGTCTGAGTGGGTTAATCTTCGAGAGGTCGGTGTAGACTTGTTGGGTCGAGGGGCCTGTTTCCATACTGTAGGGAACCTAATCTAATGTAGTGTAGAATGATTATGTGAAAGTCCTGGCAGAGAGGGTGGCAGGAAAGGTTCCTTCATGAATGGGGGTTGGTTAATTCAGTTGGCTGCGTGACCAGTTTGTCATGCAAAATGACAGCAGTAACATGGGTTCAAGCGCCACACCGGCTGAAGTTATTGTGAAGGACCCTCATTCTCAACCCCTCCCCTCACCTGAGGCAGAATGACCCTTAGGATAAGCCACCACTACTCATCTCTCTCTCTATAATGAGAGAGAAGCCCTATGTTTCAGTAGGACTACGGCAACTTTATCGTTATTAATGGGAGGTGGGAATTAATAGTGGGCAACAAAGAAATGGCAGAGACACAAAATGTAAATTTTGCCTTTTTTTCCCACAATGGTTTCACATTGAAATCATCCCATTAGTATTGCAAAGGTTACAGAAAATGAGGATCTTAAAATACTGTAATCATGAGGGAAAAATAAGAAAGGAATATGGATAGGTTAGGTGAATGGGCCAAAATTGGCAGGTAGAATTTAATGTGGCTAACTGTGAGGTCAGTCAGAACAGTAAAAAAGCAACTTTTTTTATATGGAGAGAAATGTCAAAATACTTCTGTGCAGAGGAGTCTGAGTGTTTGCATACATGAATTGCAAAAGGCTGGTCTGCAGGTGCAAGAGATAATAAAGACAAATGTAATTTTGGCATTTATTGCTAAAGGACTAGAATATAAAAGTAAGGAAGTGTTGCTGCAATTGTACAAGACATTGGTGAGTTAGCATCTGGAGTAATATACAGTTTTCCTCCCCTTATTTGAGAAAGGAATTAAGGTCGTTGGAGGCAGAGTAGGGAAATTTCACTAGATTTATTCCAGAGATAAAAGGTTTGTCTTATGAAGTGAGATTGAGCAAGTTAGTTGTTAGTGTTTAGAAGATTGGGAGAAGATATACAATGAGCCAGACTTGATTACGGAGCTTAAGGTGAAGGAACGCCTGAGGGGCAGTGACCTTAAAATGATAGAATTCAGCCTGCAGTTTGAGAGGTATCAGCAGTATACCAGAAAATAAAGAGAGTCAGGATTGGAAGTGAGTGTCGTGGCCATCACTAAGGAGGAGGTGCTGGGGAAGCTAAAAGGTCTGAAGGTGAATAAATAGCCAGGAGACGATGTACTACTCCCCAGTGTAGGAGAAAGTTGAGGAGATTGTGGAGGCATTGGTGGTGATGTTTCGGAAGAACTGGAGTCAGAAAGGGTTCCAGAGGACTGAAAAATGGCTAATGTGACACTCTTGTTTCAGAATAGAGGGAGGCAGAAGACAGGAATCTAGAAACATGTTAGCCTGACTTCAGTCGTTAATAACGTTTGAGATTCTAATATTAAGGATGAGATTGCGAATTATTTGCGAGAGCATGCTAAAATAGGGATGAGTCAGCATCTTTTATCAAGGAGAGTTCATGTCTGAAACATTTGTTTGAAATTTTTTTAGGGGGTAATGCGCATGTAAAATAAAAGAGAGCCAGTGGATATAAGTTATTTGCAGAGGAGGAGTACTGGTGTTGCAAAATGCATAAAGGTGGAGCCCTAGGACTGGATTAGGTGTACCTTTAAACTTTGTGGGAAGTTGGGAAGTGACTGTTGGGCTCCTTGTATCATCGATAGTCACAGGTGAGGTGCCAGAAGACTGGAGGTTGGCTGATGTGATGCCACTATTTTAAGAAAGGTGGTAAGGACAAGCCAGGGAACTGTAGACCAGTGAGCCTGACATCGGGGATGGGCAAGTTGTTGGAGGGAATCCTGAGGGACAGGATTTGCATGTACTTGGAAAGGCAAGGACTGATTAGGTATAGTCAACATGGCTTTGCAATTGGGAAATCATGTCTCACAAACTTGATTGCGTTTTTTGAAGAAGTAATGAAAAAGATTGATGAGGATAGAACAGTGAATGTAATCCAGTTCAGTCAGGCATTCGACAAGTTTAGAAGATTGGGAGAAGATATACAATCCCAAGGCTAGATCACGTGGAATACTGGGAGAACTAACGATTTGGATACAGAACTGGCTCGAAGGTAGAAGACAGAGGATGGTGGTGGAGGCTTGCTTTTCAGACTGGAGGCCTGTGACCAGTGGAGTGTCACAAGGATTGGTGCTGGGTCCACTGTTCTATGTCATTTATATGAATTATTTGGATGTGAACATAGGAGGTATGGTTAATAAGTTTGCAGATGACACCAAAATTGTAAGTGAAGAAAGTTACCTCAGATTACAATGGGATCTTGATCAGAATCTGTTCTCAGTAAATTGCAAAATAGAGGAGTGCTGCCCTTTGAGCCTGCTCTATTTGTAAACTCGTGGCTAATTTGGATATGGTGTCAAAGCCCAGCTTCCTGTCAGCTTTTGATGACAGTCAACCACCTTGTCTAGCAATCCAACTGAGACCTGGATAAATTCAGTGATTCAGACTCCATTGTTTTCTGCGGAAGAGAATTCTGCAGACTCATGATTCCCAAAAGAATTCCATTTCCATCTTAAAAGGAAGATATTTTATCCTTAAACAGTTCTGGTTATATCCAACTCACACCTTCCTATATCCATCTTATTCATGCCCCTCAGGATTCATTGAATCTCTAGTGTGGAAGTAGGTCATTCAGTCCACACCAACCCTCCAAACAACGTCCCTCCGAGATCCATCCCTACCCTTGTATTCCCCACAGCTATCCTACCTACTATGGTCAGTCAACCTAACCTGCATAACGTTAGATTGTGGGAGCAAACCAGAGCATCCACAGAGAATCCACACAGACACGAGGAGAATGTGCAAACTCCATGGACAGTCACCTGAGTCTGGAATTGAAGCTGGGTCTCTTGAGCTGTGATACAGCAGTGGTAACCTCTGAAGCATCATGCCAACCAGCATAGCACAAGGTTCAATAAGACTACTTTTCCTTGACATCAAAACGTCAGAGTCCAATAATAAAAACATTTGATCAAGGTGTCAGTTTGACAGGAGTCTAATGTGGCAAATTTTGTACATCTTAGTTAAGAATAAGGTGACTGAATACCTCAAATATATTTAGCTGATAAGTAAATGCATAGAACCCCTACAGTGTGGAAAGAGACCATTCAGCCCAACAAGTCCACCCTGACCCTCCAAACAGTAACCCACCCAGACCCATTTCCCCTCAGCTTACCCTGACCAATGCACCGACACATCCCTGAACACCGTGGGCAATTTATCATGGCCAATTCACCTGGCCTGTACATCCTTGGACTGAGGGAGGAAACCCACACAGATGCAACAAGGATGTATAAACCCCACACGGACAGAGTCTGGAATTGAACCCAGGTCCTTGGTGCTATGAGGCTGCAGTGCTAACCACTGAGGCACCGTGCCACGTTAAACAAGGAAGATTTATTGAAAAAGACACAATCAGAAACATTAACTGTGTTTCTCTTTCTACAACGTACTGAGTGTTGCCTGTGTAGTTGTGCCATGAATTAATAAAGAAGAGGTCATGTTTGAGGAAGCTAACTGAGCGTTTTTAAACAGGTAAGCAGTGGATAATATAATGTATATGAATGAAATTTATGAAGACTTCCAGGATGTTGTGATAAAATCCCTTATAAAATACTTTAAGCTAAAGTTGAAGCTAAATCACAGAATTGTTACAGTGCACAAGAAAATCATATAGCTCAACGTGTCTAAATGAGCACCTCAGTTGGTGCCTTTCGGAAGGCTGGGTTTTAGGCTCTCCCATTCTGGAGGTGTGCCATAACACACCTCAACACATTGATTAAAAAATATCTGTGTGTGAAGATTAAAAAAGAAACAACCTAATTTTCTTTTGAATGCCTCATTTGAAGCCACATCCATCAATCTCTCGGGCACTGCATTCCAGACTTTAACCACTCATTGCATGAAAGTTTCTCCTTATAATACTTTTGCTTCATTTACTAATTATTTTAAATCTGTGTTCTCTTACATAGAACGGCACAGCGCAGGAACAGGCCTTTCAGGTCACTATATCTACACTGACCATGATGCCATTCTAAACTAATCCCATTTACTTGCACACAGTTTGTATCCCTCTATTCCCAGCCTGCTCCTGTGTCTGTCTAAATGTTGCTATCGTATTTGCTTCTACCAACTCCTCTTGGTTAGAGACAAAAAAAGCCTGCAGATGCTGGAATCCAAGGTAGACAAGCAGGAGGCTGGAAGAACACAGCAAGCCAGGCAGTGTCAGGAGGTGGAGAAGTTAGAGACAAAACAAAACAGAATCAATTTCTAATAACCTCCCTTCCTTTTCCTCGACTCCCTTCCCAGCCCCACACCCTCCCTTTTATTCCTCCCAGCCAGCTACAAGATTCATTCTCCCATTATCCAACCAGGTCATACCCTCTCCCTGATTTCACATTCCTCCCCCACCCCCTTTATCTGCAGCTCCCCACACACCCACGCCCAGTCCTGAGGAAGAGTTTCACCTGAAATGTTGACTTCTCCACCTCCTGATGGTGCCTGGCTTGCTGTGTTCTTCCAGCCTCCTGTTTGTCTACCTCCTCTCCGGCAGCGCATTCTAGGCCCCTTCCATCCACCACATTAAAAAACGTACCTCGCACATCTTTAAACTTTCCCCCTCACTTTAAACCTATGCCCCCTCGTTTTTGATGTTTCCACCTGAGAAACAGATAACAACTATCTGACCATCCATGCCTCAATCTTATATAACTTTGTCAGGTCAACCCTCAGTCTATGATGCTCTTGAGAAAACACTCCGAGTTTGTCCAACATCTCCTCACTGCTAATACGCTCCAAACCAGGCAACATCCTGATAACCCTTTTTTGCACCCTCTTCAAAGCCTCCACATCCTCCCCATAGTGTGGCAAACAGACTACAACATACCCCAAATGTGGCCTGACTGAAGTATTATATAGCTGTTCTCCAGTCTTTAAGAAATGGAAATTTTTTTTACTCCACCCAAATGTTTCACAATTTTGAACATTTCACCTTTTCTTCTCCAAGGAAGATGGTGCAATTTTTCCAATTTAGCCTAAACTGGAATTCTTCATCCTTGTAACAATTCTCTCCTGCATGCTCCTCAGTAGTTTCACAATCTTTTTAATGTGTGACACCAAGAACCAAATGCTATATTTCAGCTGAAGGCATACTACTGCCTTATCAAAGTACAACTTAACCTCTTTGCTCTTCTACTTGTGCCTCAATTAATAATGCATAAGATGCTGTATGCCTGTCTTCATGTGGAAAATATCATATGGAGATTCAAAGAAGAGTGCAGGAATGTATGCACAGAACAGTACTAGAAATACCCAAAATGAAAGTATCAACCTGGTGAAGCTACAATACAGGACATGTGAATGACAGAGCTAAGAAATCTCAAGTTAATGGATCAGATCTAAGCTTTGCAGTGCTGCCATAACCAATTGTGAATGGTGGTGGACAACTAAACAACTCCTGGAATGTTGCCGGGGCTGCAGAACTGTTGCTACAAGGAGATATTGGAATAATTTCCCTTGAAACAAAGATGACTGAGAGGCAACATGATTGAGGATTACAAAATAGTGAGGGGTAGAGATAGAGCAGACAGGAGGAATCTGTTTTACTTGGCATAGAGTTTAAAATCCAGAGAGGCAGAAAGATTAGAGGGAATGGGAGGAAAACATTTTTTTAAAATCCAGAGGGTGGTGGGTGTCTTGAATTCACTGCCTGAGTTGGTATGGAAGCTGAGATCCCAAACTCTTTTTAGAAAAAGTACCTGGACCTGTACTTTTAGTGCTGTAAGCTGCAGGGCTATGTGCTCTGTGCAGCAAGATGGAAAATGGGTTTTGTTGGGTCAACATGGACAAGAAGAGCTGAATGGCCCCTTCCATGTTGTACCATTTTAATGGTTCTACAGCCTCACCACTGACACCGAACTGGCAATGTGGGGGAAAATTGCCCAAGTATGCTCTGTTTTCAGAAAAAAAGCAGAATAAATTAAAATCAGTTCAAAGGTGTGCAGATCAGGTGAATTGGCTATGCTAAATTGCCCATAGCATTAGGTGCATTAGTCAGAGGGAAATGGGTCTGGGTGGGTTACTCTTCGGAGGGTCAATGTGGACTTGTTGGGCCAAAGAGCCTGTTTCCACACTGTAGGGAATCTAATCCAAACTGCCACCCCAGTCTACTCAGTCATCAATAGTGCTATAAAAGACGTATTTACTCAACAATATCTCACTTGCTCACTGATGATCAATTTAGTTTTCATCAGGGCCACTGAGTTACTGATCTCATTATGATCTTAGTCCAAAAATGGACAAAAACACAATTGGATTCCGGAGAAGTGAGAATGACATCAAGGAGGCCCTGGCAAAATTCTCCTCTGATTGGAACCACACTTGGCATTTAGGAAGATGCTTGTGATTGTTGGGATCAGTCATCCCAGCTCCAGCACATTTCTGTGGGAGTTCATCAGGGTAGTGTCATAGATCCAAAAGTCTTTAACAATTACTTCCCCCCCCCACACATAAAGTCAGAAGTAGGGATGTTCACTTGTGATTGCACAATATTCAAAACCATCTGCCACTCTTCAGTACTGAAAGAGCGTATGCACAAGTGCAACAAGACCTGGACAACGTCCACTGACAATCTCCTTGCATTTGGAACTTTCTGAAATGTCCATGTAAGTCATAGAATCAGGACTCAAGCCTTCTCACCACTCCCCTCCCTCTACTCCCAAAAACATTGCAATGCTCTAGTTTTCTAGAGTCATCCAAGGGATAAAAACTAAAAAATTACTGCCAGTGCCTCGGCAAATTCTAGTCATCTCTCAGTATATTTGGATGCATCTCATTCATTCCCAGTGTCTTAGAAGTGTAGACAATTTATTTGATTTAAATTACCAATGTTAAAATTGGCCAGTGACGATTCCCAACTCTTTCACTATGGCTTGGGTAGCATCTGTGCCCTTGGTGAAGGCAGGTGTAAAGTAGGCATTCAGGATTTTTGCCATGGCTTATGCTGCCACATACATATCACTTTTTTAGTTGCTAATCACTCCTCTTTCTCCATTTACTACTCTTTCACTGTTTATATGACTCTGGCATTCTTTGGCAGTCCATTTTACATTAGCCTCCAGTGTTTGCTTCACGCTCCTTCATCATTTCTCTTATTTACATATTGCTTTTCTAACCAGCCTTCTGAACCATTCTTTGAAGATAGGAACCTCATAGCATTGAGGGGAATTAATGATGTGCTTAGGACATGGGCTGAGCAGTGCATGTAAAACATTTTGGGAGATTGTGAAAACCAAAATGACAGGTGTGCCCAGGAGGGTTTCCTTACTCAGTATGTAGACAGGCCGACAAGGGGAGAAGCCATTTTGGATTTGGTGCTCAGCAATGAGCCAGGACAGGTGGCAGAGCGCGTGGTGGGAGAACACTTTGATGAGAGTGACCACAACTGCCCCGCATTTACCATAGCCTTGGAGAGGGAAAGGATCAGATACCAAGGGAAAATATTTAATTGAGGAAAAGAATTATGACACCATCAGACAGGAGTTGGGAAGTACAAATTGGGAGCAATTGTTCCACAGAAAAGGCACAACAGACATGTGGAAACTGTTTCAGGAGCACTTGTTGTAAGTGATGCACAAATTTGTTCCTCTGAGACAGGCAAGAAGGGATAAGATTAAGGAGCCTTGGATGACGAGAATAGAGGAGCTTCTTGTCAAAAGGAAAAAGGCAGCTTATGTAAGGTGGAGGAAGCAAGGATCTAGCACAGCTTTAGAGGATTTCAGGATTACTAGAAAGGAGCTCAGAAATAGACTGAGGAAAGTCAGGAGGGGGGCACATAAAGGCTTGGCAGGAAGGATTAGGGAGAACTCAAAGGCATCTTACTCATACATGAGGAATAAGAGAATGATCAGGAAGAAGGTAGAGCCAGTCAGGGATAGTGCAGGGAATTTGTGCATGGAGCCTGAGCAGATAGGGGAAACTCTAAATGAGTTTTTTGCTTCAGCTTTCAGTAAAGGAAGGGACCTTGTTGTGAATGAGACCTTTGAGGAACTGGGAAACAGGCTTGAACAGATCAAGATTCAAGAAGTTGATTTGCTGGAAATTTAGGCAAACATTAAAATTTATAAGTCCCCAGGGCAAGATGAGATTTATCTTTGGTTGCTCCGGGAAGCAAGAAAGGAGGTTGCTATTCAGCTGGCGAGGATATTTGCCTCCTCACTTTCCACAGGAGTCGTACTGGAGGATAGAAGGGAGGCAAATGTTGTTCCACTTTTCAAAAAGGGTAATAGGGAAATCCCTGGCAATTACAGACCAGTCAGTCTTACATCTGTGGTCAGCAAAGTTTTGGAAAGAATTCTGAGGGATAGGATTGATGACTATTTGGCAAAGCATTGTGTGATTAAAGGCAGCCAGCATGGCTTTCTGAGGGGCAGGTCACGCCTCACAAATCTTATTGAGTTCTTTAAGGAGGTGACGAGACAGGTCGATGAAGGTCACCCAGTGGATGTGGTGTATATGGACTTCAGCAAGGCATTGATAAGGTTCCCCATGGTAGGCTCATCCATAAATTCAGGAAGTATGGATACAGGGAGATTTGGCTATCTGGATTCAGAATTGGTTGGCTGACAGAAGGCAGAGAGTGGTTGTAGCTGGAAAGTATTCTGCCTGGAGGTCAGTGTTGAGTGGGGTCCTGTAGGGCTCTGTTCTTGGGCCTCTGCTTTTTGTAGTTTTTATAAATGACTTGGATGAGGAGGTTGAGGGGTGGGTTAGCAAATTTGTGTCATCAGCAAAGGTTGGAGATGCTACTGATAGTATTGAGGATTATTGCAGGCTGTAGTGCGACATAGACTGGATGCAGAACTGGGCTGAGAAATGGCAGATGGAGTTCAACCTAGATAAATGTGAAATGATGCACTTTGGAAGGTCAAACTTGAATGCTGACTATAGAATTAAAGACAGGATTCTTGGCAGTGTGAAGGAACAGAGGGATCTTGGTGTTCAAGTACATAAATCCCTCAAAGTTGCCACCCAGGTGGATCGGGTTGTTAAGAAAGTATATGGAGTTTTGGCTTTCATGAACAGGGGGATCGAGTTTAAGAGCCACGAGTTTTTGCTACAGCTCTACAAGGCCCTGGCGAGACTACACTTGGAATATTGTGTCCAGTTCTGGTCACCCTACCATAGGAAAGATACGAAGGCTTTCGAGAGGGTGAAAAAAAGGTTTACCAGGATCTGCCTAGACTGGAAGGCTAGTCTTACAAAGAGAGGTTGACTCAGCTTGGGCTTTTCTCTCTGGAGAGGAGGAGGAAGAGAAGTGACCTGACCGAGATATACAAAGTAATGAGAGGCATGGATAGAGTAATTAGCCAGAGACTTTTCCCCAGGGCAGAATTGACTGGCATGAGTAGTCACAATTTTAAGATATTAGGAGAAAGGTATAGAGGGGATGTCAGAGGAAGGATCTTTATGCAGAGTTGTGAATGCATGGAATGTGGTGCCAGTGGTGATGGTGGAAACAAAGTCATTAGAGACATTTAAGTGACTGCTGGACATGCACATGGAGGGATGCGTAGGTTAGGTTATTTTATTTTAGATTAGGAATAATCCTCGGCACAACATCTTAGGGCGAAGGGCCTGTTCTGTGCTGTACTTTTCTATGTCCTAGTGTGCTTTCTTATCAGTCAGCTCGATTGGACACATTTTACATTTAAATGTGGAAATTCAACAATTTACTCACATTGAAACTGCATGTCACAGTAAACTTAATAAGCACTCTTTTCGCTTGTGGTATACACTGTTGTGATTTGAATTTTGATATTTTTGCATTTGTTCCGATGAATGCAAGATGAAAAGCCTCAACAACACCACTCTCTCTGCAAAATAGGAATTTAAAATAAAAATGAACAACCTTTTTTTCAAAAAGATTTTAATGAAGAGTTCCAAATGAGGATTTAGAACAATATTTCTATTGCATGATTTACTCTCAAGTTAATCTTGAAGGTTTCCAACAGACTCCTAATGTAGCATTTTCAATTTATAAAGGCTTTGGACATCAGCACAGTACCTGATGAAGCAGTGAAAAAAAAAACAGAATGGCCTATATTTGATAAAGGTATATCACAAACTGTCACAGTGATGTTATTCTGAGGATAATTAAGAATCTACTAAGTTCACATGATTCTAATTTCATCAAATTAATATTGTAATACATCAGAGTTATTTAGCATACAGACTATATTTACTTCGTCCAGAAGGTTTATTTTAAACAATCACACAATAAAGGAGTACACGAAAACCAGGTTATTTAGCAGCGAAGATAAAATTGGTCACACATCATAGGCAGTTGTGATTCTGTTTGGCAGGTCATACCTACACTGATCTACAGTACAGCTTTAATTTGCAATTGGAGTGGCTTACAATAAATGTGCATTTTAATCATTTAACAGCTGAAACAGTTAAATATGATTGCAGGCAAACTGTCACATTTTCATTATTTTTACGTTAAAATATTTGAGGGCATAACCATTGTGGGAAAAAATTATAAAAACCACATATTCAACAAACCTGAATGAAAACAGCAGCTTGACACTTCATATTATTGGTGTTTGATTAAGGATTAAAACAAAAACATCAACTTAACCTCCCTTTTGCATATTGACTAAACTGCTGCAGGGATTCTATTTTCATATACGGCTGAATTTTCTATTCATCTATATATTTTAAACATTCAGACAGCATAAAATGGATGAATTAACACAAAATTTACAGTATACAAATATATTGCTGTGGCACTTGAAAGATATCACTTTTTCTTTCTTAAAATATTCCCCAAGATTAAATACCTATTCAAAGAATACAACTCAGGATCTAGTACACTCTGAAGTACTAGAACTTAGTCAATTAAGACAAGAGTATATTAGTCCTTTCCCTATTTCCTCTACTAATTCTGGAAAATCTCTTTGTATCTCTCCATAATGATACAATTGAAATCAGGAACTCCTTAAGGGGTCAGATTAATCGTGCATTCTACTGCACTATGGTTTCCCACATGGCGTCTTCAACAACCAAAAATGGTAGGGGGCAAATAACACTCCATGCCATGGTCAATAATTCAGCACGAGCAACTTCTTTGAAGTATAAAAGAACTTGAGGTTAGAGAGGACTTAAAAAGAATTTTCTTTAGCTGTAATAATAGATAAATTATAAAGCAGGAATCCATACCTGACTGCTTTTAAACAAATTCCAAATGCCACCATCAACACAATGCGACATTAAGCCAATTTTCATTATGCTGTGTTGTGCCCCACTGCATAATGTAATGTCACTTATCACAAATATGTTTCAAGCAAATGAATCAGTCAAAACTTATTCTCTTCCCAATTTTAAATTTTGTTCTGATGAATGGTCACAGACCTGAAACAATAAATCAATTTCTCTTTTCTCTGAATCTACCAGACCTGTTGAGTATTTCCGGCATTTTCTTTTTTTACTTCTGATTTCAAGTACCAGTCATATTTTACCTTAGTTATATATGACTTCAGTCACCAAATGGTTAAATAAAACCCTAAAAGCTCACGTACAAGAAGTCAAAATTAGTTCAGTAGTGGGCATCTGTTTCTTCAAATGTGCATGCGCTTGTCCATGATCTTCACCTCTTGTCAAAGGAAAAGTTATAATTGAAGTAGTAACAATTCACCTTACATATTTACTATTGAATTGGCAACTAAAGCTGAGTTTGTAACTGTCCCTTGGGAATATTAACAAGCCACTTCTATTCAGCAGTAACCTTTATTGTTATTAATGAACAGCAAAAATCTGAGAATAATCTCTGATTTATTTGACTTTACTGGTTAGTTACCTGCTAAATACAGTAGCTGTATTTTCAGTACAAAGATAGGCTATGTGCCAGTTAAACAAGTAACATTATCAGTAATAAAGATACAAAATTTAAAAATATGAATGATTTCACAGACTTAAAAAAGCAGCTATGTCCTACTCATATATAAAAATTTCTAAAATTTCTATAAATACAATGAATGCAGCAAGCCTACTATAAAATAGAGGTATACATATGGATAAATGCAGCTTTACAGTATGCACAGCAAAACATGCAACAAATACACACTGAAGAGATACAAAAATACAAATTCCAACAGAAGAATCTAAGAACACCATCTGAAATTCTTAAACTGCAAGCGAAGAGACAATGTGAAAACGAATAGTCGGAGAGAGATGGTGACAGTAGACGGGGAGGGAACTATGCCGACAGTTGGAAGGCATTAGGCGTCAGACAGAGGCTTGTCAGGAACAGCTGCTGGTGAGTATTGATTGATAGTGTTTTCATTCTGTTTACTGAAGAGTTGCAGACAGTCCCAGGTTTGAGAAGGAGTGCAAGGCTGATGCATACATTCACAAAACACACACACAGAAAGTAATTTGACAGATGGCTTGAGCAACATCTACCACAGTGTCTTCAATACTTAATGTTTTAGAACACTCAAATTCTTAGAATAATACATTTCATTTAAAATGTTAAAATTTAAGACAAAATTAGCACTGTTCTTTTTTATCCAAATTGCATTCATTTGATTGCACAGTAATACGAGAAATAAGACTTCATTATCAAACAAATCATCTAATTTTCAGCATTGATTAAACGAATGAAAGATTAAAGACAAATGCTTTCTTTCAAAAATATCCTTAAATAAATTCAAGCAAAAGCATGCTATTTTGTCTATGGACTGTAGAACAGACATGCTATCAAAACGTGTGCTCTTTCAAGAGCAGTGTTAGATGAAGACAGTAATATACATATATAAAAACAGTGCCGATGACTTGTTTTTTCTTTTATAGGGAGCGTTTAAATTTGTCTGGCATAATTTCAAAGATTTAACAGTCATTAACACCAAGTTTCAAATCATGTACAAGTCATGATTGGGAATCACAATAGCAAAACTTTCTTTTCTGTTCAGATGATTTACAAATGCGCTCTCACAATGGTTACTGGTCAGTTTCTTTGCATTGTGCACACTAATAACTTACAGAAATCAGAAGCAAAGTGCAAAACTCCATATCTGCCCATCATTGTAGACTACTTCTGACAGCATACAGGTTAGTTCAGCAACACAGATTACAGTCATCATTGATCATCATTTTCAAAATTTCCACCATTATGGTAGCATAAATGATTACATACTGAAATACCATGCAAATACAGTAAAATGGCAAAAGCAGTAGAAAACTGAACAGTACTTTCCACAGATTTAAATTTAAATTGATTTCATATTTCATTTGATTCTGGATATTTTAGTTCTGTTTCAAAATTATTTGTTTCAATATGTAAGAATTGGATCGTATAAAATAATTATTTAAAATGAAGTTTCAACAATGTTATTTGAATACTACAAAGTTTTGATAGTGTGTAAGGATTTCAGAAATGTTTTCATTTCAGTGATCTAAACAACAGTCAGTGCAGATTTCATATTCTTCCTGGAATGTGCTCTTGATCAATTTCTTCAAGCAAGCTGATAAACTGACTGAAGCCTTCTCTTACAGCATCCATGTTCTCTACAGAACAAGGCTGAAGGATCCATTGCTGACCCCTTGCGAGTGGTTCCAGTTCAAAATATTTCTTAATCTGAAAAAAGAAGAAACATTTTAGGTAACTCTTTTATTATGGTCTACATACCAAATTGCTACTGGACAATTTTACAATGACAGATGAGATTAAATGTGATAACAGAACACAAGCATGAGATCATTGTCAATTTCAAGATTAGCCATTGCTGGTTTATTACATTGTAAATAATGTAGATGCAACAACAGTGTGAAAGTGTTATACTTAACAATTATTCATGGCAAATCAAATTTTAAAATTTTGAACATTTTTACTGAACGTTATTTATGTTGCTAGCAGTTAAATTACATCATATGCACATTTCAGGTATCCTGCAAAGTATCATGGCTTATTGTTCACCGCTGTTATGTTGTGCTGTGCTGATTACTTTGAAAAATTAATATCCAGATTAGCACACTTCTCTTTTAGGATTTTATTGACCAACAAATTTACAACTGAAGTAAAAGCTCATCAAATTTGACAGCATTTTCTTATTAAAACATCCAACGGTGCTCATTAACTAGAGTGCACGTTAAATTAAGAATGGCATTGACATTCTTAGAATAGAATTCTCAAACAAATTTAATTCAGAAAAACTGATGTGTACCTGGAAACAAAGAAGAATGTTTAGAAATACCAGAAACGTCTAGTCAGACTTTTAATGAGTAGCTTATTTAACCCTTTAACTGCTGAAGTCTCTTTAAGGTGTATTTGAATATTTCATTAACTTACTGAGTTCCATAACCCTTCTTCAGAACTGGACTTATTTTACTCGAAACGTTAACTCTGCTGTTTCTCCACAGATACTGCCAAACCTGCTGACTTTTTCCAGCTTCCAGCATCTACTGTTTTATTTCATTATCATAAACAGCAATGTCTCAATGAAAATCCATTAACTGGGTGTTTTAAAAGATATTGCTTTTAAGTAATTTATTTTGTTTATATTTCACCAGGCCACGTGCTTCTTTTAGGCAATCTTATCCTCTACCATTGCTAGAATTTCTCTTCAGCAAACTACTCAGGAATGACAACATGCATCAATGACTATTCCTCCTGTTCCCATATGGGATGGCTTCGGTTAGTGCTTCACTTAGTGGCAACAGTGTACTTCTCCCATAGCAACAATATTTCACACTTATTTTAACAGAAACCGAATTAGACATATGGTGCTGCCCTGTTTTAATCTCTCCCAGATTTTCAAATTTAATATCTTAAATATTGAATAATTCAAAATATTCTGTTTAGAGTCAACAAAATTGTAAGTCTCAAAAAATGTCCTGTATATTTGAACATTTATTATCCGATGTCTTATTTTCCAATGCATGTTGATTACAGGAAGGCTTTCAGCTGCACAGGACTTCTAAAAAAGTTGCGTTATTTTAGAATGCATTATTTTATGAATCTAGTCATAGATTGAAAACAACATGGACTATGTAGCCCAAAGGCCTGCTTCTTGAATCAGAAGATCATGATTGGTTCATAAATGGTTGCCCCATTTATTAAAAAAAGGATTTGTATCACTTTTAATCTACCAGACTAAGAAAACAAGTAAACTGTTTCTCTACAGATATCACTAGCAGTCAAATTCCATGGTTCAATTCTAATTCATCATCAAAGAATCAAAGTGAGAGTGGAGATAGATGGAAATGTGATTCTGGATCAGTGGTGCTGGAAGAGCACAGCAGTTCAGGCAGCATCCAACGAGCAGCGAAATCCCAGAGATGGAAATGTGGCATTCAAAACAGAGGCATCAGCCATGATTTTATTGAATGGTTGAGCTGACTGGAGGAGCCAAATGGTCTACTTCTGCTCCTACTTTGTATGTTCAAATGTAAAAGCAGCATCATTTGGCCTATTATGCATTTGTCAACCTGGTAGAGTTATTAAATTTGTCACATTTTATTGTTCTGCCCCATTGCCCTGTAAAGCTTTTTCATTTTGGTATTGAATCAATTATCCAAAGGACGTTTGTAGCAACCTTTAGCTACAAACACTGTTTCCAATAAAAATGGATCATTTTCTCAAGGCAAACCTTTCAAACTTTTGAATACCTCTATCAAATCTCCTTTCAACCTTCTCTGCTCCAAGGAAAACAATCCCCATTTCACTCCACATTATGAAAGTCCCTGGTTCCGTAATAATCTACGAAATTAGACTTCGGAAATTCAGTAGCACTAAATATTCAATATATGAAACATAATAAAGCATCTTGTTTACAGACAAACAACTAATTGTGGTTGCTCTAACAAACTAATGCAACACGTGTTTTGCGTTATCTGCATATTTTGTTTCTCATTGAAAAATCAGAAAGGTCAGTTCACCATCTGGGAAGTGTACATGGAAAATAAACAGCTGGCAGTGGGTTACAAATCTGTACCATACTTGAGGGATTTGGATGACGTCAAACAGTTTATATAGTAATTCGAACCCAAGAGTGTAGTACAGTCTTGATATACTTCCAATCATCACTCAAAATATAGTCAACTTAACGTGTTTTTGTTCAGACCATTCCAGTTAGGAGGTTTTTCTTTAGCAATGTGACTTTCTGTTTGTACTGCTAATAGGCACATTTATAGTTAGTAATCCTTTCTGTGCATCTCTCATGTGATGAGAAAGGAGACATTTTACAGTGTTGTCTACACCAACATTATTATAAAGTTACTCAGTAGCAGAAGACATTTTCTGAAAGAACATAACCACCAGATTAAAAAAAAATGCCAATCAGTTCACTGATTTATTTTGTACTGACTGAATTGGAACATTTCTCATATTTTCTGGGCAAAAAAAGGCACGAGCAAAGAGAACATTTTTCCCACAAATTGCTTACGCTGATGTCAGACCTTTTTGTTGGTTAGAAACAATCTATTGTGAACTTTTATACTATCTTCTTGAGAAGATTATCCTTCAAAAATGTTCCTTTCACTTGTCCCTGTCTACCTCAAAATGAGATTGAACTATGTGGAAAAACCCCTGCAGCTCACCCATAGCTTTTATGCTATCAGCACACAAAATAGGATGTGACATAAATGGTATTAGAACACATTATATCACTTCATCAATGCAGTGACTATTATCTCCAAATTTTGAGAAAGTATGCTATAAATTGCAGACAATAGTGTAATTTCCTTTAAATGATCCCATCAGATAGCCAAAATAACCTAAGATCACATGCTTACAGAATATTTGAAGCATATAATTCCACTGTAGGCATTCCAACTCTTCAGCTGGTAGATAGTAAATTCAACAAGTATCTATATGTACAGACACTATGCACAGCCAAGGTACTGATTTGATACATTGGCCCAACCAAATTCTGCCTTGAGGGTTTTGAGAATTCCAGTATAGTAGCAAGATAATGCCCTAAATCCAAAACAAACTTTGACACAATGTCATTGTGTGCACTCAAATTGCATTTACATACTTATCAGTTAAAAGTAAGAGTGCATGCTCATTTTAATCAAAGCATTTAACATACAATTCAGATGAGCCCACATCATCTTAAACATGAAAAACAATTGTATCCTCATTACACACTTCCCAATCATTGTGGCTTTGTGGTTTATCAATAAAGTATGTTGCAGAACTATTAACTGGTTTGCAGTAAAAATTGTGTTTTGCTGCTTACTCACTCATACTTGTCAGCAGTAGGGAAGACTGTTGCTTTGAGACTGAATCACTATGAGATCTGGGAATTAGATTGGATGATTGAGGTAACTAACTAGTGCACTCGTTGTTTGATGCACACTACAGCTGAAACAATTACAATCTGCATGCACTTTTTAATGATTGCTTACATAAATATTCAAATTGGTTTCAAACCTTTTACAGGCAGCATAACCTCAAGCTCCTGCAATGTTATGAAATATGATTATGTTAAAATTGCTGATCATCAAGCAAATAATTTCGCTACACATCTCATGCCTATCCTTAATTTTTGTCTCTTCTGCCTAGTGTACAGTAGGTATCTATAAAGCTCTCAAATCTGTCAAAAGTTGGTATTTTGTGGAAGGCCATTCAATTCAAGGAAATACAGAGGATACTTATCCTATCTTCAATTGACAAAGAGACTTTGGAATACCAGAGCTTCTACTGAGGAGTGCGAACATTGGCTAATTATCCATTTCTTGAACTAGGGAGATCAATCAATTTTCCTAGCAATTTGGATACGATCAACTAATTCAACACTGACTAATCTGGAACTCTTCTGCTATTTGATGCCTTAACAAGATATTGAAAGTTTTAACTTGTGACATCTTCCCAATGTGAGTAGATAATCAAACAGTCAACTCTACAAACACAGGTTAAACAGCAGTCCTCAAATTTATGTTATATCATTACATTTATTCTACTTGCGGTGATCTCATTTTCTTCAATGGATTCATTCTTAATTTGATGCTACTCATTTTCCTTGCCCTCAAGACTGAATTAATAAAAATATTTGATACAGACAGCATTATGCTCTTGGTTAAAAAAATTGGAGGACTGCAACAACATCCTGCTGGATGCTTCTGGGATGCCCAAAGTTTCAAAGAGCCTAGGGATTTCCACTTGTGGCATGAAGCCTTCTGCACTTTACTTCAATCTCTAGTATACTACACTTGTTTGTATCCTGACCAAGGCTACAGTTAATGTTTCATATTACTTCAACTTCATAAAATTCCAAATAAAAATACATTGATTTACAAGATTAATGAACTTCACCAGAAGTCCAGGCTGACTTTCATTCCCTGTTTTAATGACTAAAAAAAAATGGTCATAAATATCCAAATTCATCAAGCTTTCCATTATAAGAACTTTCACTTTTAAATTCTTTCCAGTTCTCACCTAATTCTGATTGATAGCTGTCATACACTTCTATTTCCAGCATACTCACATATCAAACAATTGTTGGCTCACCACCAATAAATGAATGGGAACTTGTTTCTAAATTGCTAAATGATCCAATCTTGTCAATATTTCTCAGCATAGTATTCCAAAACTATTCACAAAAATATCACATTTAATTTAAATTACAATAGATGTAACAACTTAGAGAACCTTGTGGACTACTTGACTGAAGGGAGCGAGTTTGTCTAATTTGCTGATACATACAAACATTTGAATTAGGAGTTGAAATAGACCATTCAACTCCTTGAGGTGGCTCTGCCATTCAATACGATCATGATTGATCTGCTCGTGACTTCTAATCACATTCACACCCACCTGTAATAATATTTCACCCCCTTGACAATACGAATCTAACTACCACTGCCTTCAAAATATTGGAAGATTCTGCTTCCACCACCTTTCAGGATGCGAGCTGCAAAAAGTTTACCTCATCTAGATTTTAAATGGGTGACCGCTCTACTTAAGCTGCTACCTTAGTACTGGATTCCCCCGTAAAATGAAACATCCCTTCACATCCAGCTTGTGAAGTCTCCTTGGATGTTTCAACCAAGCCACCTCTTACTTTTCTAAACTTCAGATGATAAGTGCAACCTGTCCAACTGTTCCTCAGAAGACAACCAACTACTTCAAGTATTAGCAAAGTAAATCTTCACTGAACTAGCTCAAACAGATTTATCTTTCCTTACACAATGAGATAAATTTGTGCAGTGTACTCCAGATGAAGTCTCACTAGTATTCTGTATAACTGAAACATGATATCATTTCCCTTAGTATCTAATTTCCCCTTGCAAGGGCATACTAACTCTTGATTCATGCACAAGGATACCTGGACCCCCATTGCATGTCAAAGCACTGCAATCTCTCACCATGAGATAATACGTTTTTAAATGTTACTGCAAAAATTGATGATTTCACATTCTCCCATACTACACTCCATTTACCAGATCTTTGTCCAATAACTTGACCTCTTTATAACTTTTTGTAACTTTATGCTGTCTTCACAATTTCTCTTACCTATTTAAGTAATTTAAATTTACTACAACAGTTGGAAGTCTCAGCACTGACCTAGTGACACACCATTCACTACTAAACTGAAAAAGATATAGTTTTGCCTAATCAGCTTCCTGTTAGCCAGCTAATATTCCATTCATGCAAATATGCTACCCTCTACATCATAAGCTTTTCTCCTCTCACAGTAACCTTTGTGGCGGTGTCTTATCAATGCCTTCTGTAAATTTAAGTACAATGTAGCCACTGGTTTCTCTTCATCCACAGCATATATTACCTCTTCAGAAGATCTTCAAAAGATGATTTCCATCTCATCAAACCATGTTAATTCTATCCAATTACATTGAATATATTCAAGTGTCCTGCTGTAACTTCTTTAACAATAGCCAACATTTTCCCTAAGGCAAATGATAAGAAAACAGATTTATACCTTGCTGCTTACTGTCTCACTCCATTTTTGAATTAAAGCGTCATATTCATTATCTGTAAAGAATGGAGCTACCAATAATGTAATGGAACTGCCCCTGAATCAAGGGAGTTTTGGAAAATTAAAATCAAGGTAATTATAGAACATTACAGCGCAGTACAGGCCCTTTGGCCCTTGATGTTGCACCGCCCTGTCATACTAATCTGAAGTCCATCCCACCTACACTATTCCATGTACGTCCATTTGCCTGTCCAATGATGACTTAAATGCACTTAAACTTGGTGAATCTACTACCATTGCAGGCAAAGCATTCTGAGTAAAGAAACTACTTCTGACATCTGTCCTATATCTATCACCCCTCACTTTAAAGTTGTGTCCCCTCTTGTTTGCCGGCCCCATACTTGGAAAAAGGCTCACCCTGTCCACCCTATCTAACCCTCTGATTATCTTGTATGTCTCTATTAAGTCACCTTTCGATCTTCTTCTCTCTAACGAGAACAGCCTCAAGGCCCTCAGCCTTTCCTTGTAAGGCATTCCTTCCATACCAGGCAACATCCTAGTAAATCTCCTCTGCACCCTTTCCAAAGCTTCCACATTCTGCTTATAGTGCGGTGATCAGAACTGTACACAATACTCCAAGTGTAGCCGTACCAGAGCTTTGTACAGCTGCAGCATAACCTCCTGGTTCTGGAACTCAATCCCTCTATTAATAAAGGCCAAAACACTGTATGCCTTCTTAACAACCCTGTCAATTTGGGTGGCAACTTTCAGGGATCTGTGTACATGGACACCGAGATCTCTCTGCTCATCTGTACTCCCAAGAATGCTACCATTAGCCCAGTACTTTGCATTCTGATCACTCCGGCCAAAGTGTATCACTTCACACTTGTCCACATTAAACTCCATTTGCCACCTTTCAGCCCAGCTCTCCATCCTATCTATGTCTCTCGGCAACCTACTACATCCTTCGTCACTATCCACAGCTTCACCGACCTTAGTGTCATCCGCAAATTTACTAATCCACCCTTCTAAGCCCTCATCCAGGTCATTTATAAAAATGACAAACAGCAGTGGACCTAACACCGGCCCTTGCAGTACGCCGGTAGTAACTGGACACCAAGATGAACATGTTCCATCAACTTCAACCCTCTGTTTTCTTTCATCAAGCCAATTACTGATCCAAACTGCTCTGTCTCCCACAATCCCATTCCTCCGCATTTTATATAATAGCCTACTGTGGGCAACCTTATCTCCCTGGCCACTTCTTTTACGATCAGAGAATGAATTCTGTCAAGACTGGGGCACTTACCAACCCACAGTTCCAATAGTTTACTCACTATCACTTTGCTGTTGGTCGCGATTTTCCTGAAATTTTTTTCGCTTTTCCATTTTCTGATATTTCACTGCTTTTTGGATGCGATTTGGATCCTTTACAAAGGTAGATTTTCCTTTGCTAGGATCTACTTTTGCTGAGAGTTATGAATTACTTCTTTAAATACTTGCTATTATTTGCTTACTATCATTGCGACTAATCTATCTGCCCAAGTCAATTTAGCTATCTCTGTTCTGATTTCAATGCAATTCCCCTTATTCATGACTCATGTTTCTCATTCTCAAATTAAATATTAAATTTTATCATGTTATGATCACTGCTTCCTATGGATCTTTACTCTGCTTCATTAACAATGATCAGTTCCAAGATAGCCTGCTCCCTGGTTGGCTACAGGACACTAAATTTCAGAAGTTAGTCAAACAGTGCCACACATCAGACCTCTGAGAAATGTTTAACACATGGGATCAAAGGGACAGTAGCAATATTGATACAAACTTGCTGAGTAATAGGAAATGGAGTAATGGTCAATGGATATTTTTCAAACTGGAGGAAAATTTGTAGTGGAGCTCCCCAGGGTCAGTAGTGGGACCGTTGCTTGTTAATGATCAAGGTCTTAGTGTGCAGGAGACAAATTCGAAGTCTTGCAATGGTACTAAACTTGGATGCATTGTAAACTATGAGGAGGACAGTGCAGAATTCAAAGACCAGAGTAAAGTTGGAGCAGTAGAAAAACAGGTGGCAGATGAAGGTCAGTGTTGAGAATTTGGTTTCTTTCCTATCGGAAGGATGTTGTGAACCTTGAAAGGGTTCAGAAAAGATTTACAAGGATGTTGCCAGGATTGGAGGATTTGAGCTACAGGTGAGGTTGAATAGGCTGGGGCTGTTTTGCTTGGAGCGTCGAAAGTTGAGGGCTGACATCACAGAGGTTTGTAAAATCATGAGGAGCATGGATAGGATAAATAAACAATATCTTTTCCCTCGGGTGGGGGAGTCTAGAATGAGATGGCATAAGTTTAGAGTGAGAGGAGAAAGATATAAAAGGGACCTAAGGGGCATGGAATGAGGGCCAGAGGAAGTGGTGGAGGCTGGTACAATTACAACATTTAAAAGGCATCTGGATGGGTACATGAATAGGAAGAGTTTAGACAGATATTGACCAAGTGCTGGCAAATGGGACTAGATTAGATTGGGATATCTTGTCAACGTGGACAAGTTGGACTGAAGGGTTTGTTTCCATGCTGTACAACTCTATGGCTCTAAGTGAGTGTTATGTAGACAGGCCTACAAAGGGCGAAGCCAATTTAGATTTAGTACTGGGTAACGAGCCTGGCCAAGTGTTAGATTTGGAAGTAGGTGAGCACTTTGGAGACAGCAATTCTGTCAGATTTACTTTAGTGATGGAAAGGGATAGGTGTACTCCACCGAGCAAGAGTTACAGGTGAGGGAAGGGAAATTACGATGCAATTAGGAAAGATTTAGGATGCGTAGAACGGGGAAGGAAACTGCAGGGGATGAGCACATTAAAAATGTGGAGCTTATTCAAGGAAAAGCTCCTGTGTTTCCTCGATAAGTATGCACCTGTCAGGCAAGGAGGAAGATATAGAATGTGTGAGCCACAGTTTACTAAGGAAGTGGAATCCCTGGTCAAGAAGGCGGCGGCTTATGTTAGGACAAAATGTGAAAACTCAGTTAGGGCGCTTGAGGGTTACAAGGAAGTCAGGACAGACCTAATAAGAGAGCTCAGAAGAGCCAGGAGGAGACATGAGAAGTTGTTGGCGGATAGGATCAGGGTTAACCCTAAGGCTTTCCATAAGTACGTCAGGAATAAAATGATGAGAGTTAAATTAGGGCCAATCAAGGATAATGGTGGGAAGTTGTGTGTGGAGTCAGAGGAGATAGGGGAAGCACTAAATACATATTTTTCGACAGTGTTCACTATAGAAAATGGAAATATTGGCGAGGAAGATACAGAGATACTTGCATCTAGACTAGAAGAGATTGAGGTTCACAAGGAAGAGGTATTAGAAATACTGCAGTGTGAAAATAGACATGTCCCCTGGGCCGGATGGGATCTATCCTAGGATTCTCTGGGAAGCAAGGGAAGAGATTACCAAGCCTTTGGCATTGATCTTCAAATCATCATTGTCTACAGGAATAGTGCCTGAGGACTGGAGGATAGCAAATGTAGTTCCCTTGTTCAAAAAGGCTAGTAGAGACAACCCTGGTAATTACAGACCAGTGAGTCTCACTTCAGTTGTTGGCAAAGTGTTGGAAAAGGTTATAAGAAATAGGATTTATAACCATCTAGAAAAGAATAATCTGATCAGAGACAGTCAGCACAGTTTTGTGAAGGGTAGGTCGTGCTTAACGAATCTTATTACGTTTTTTGACAAAGTGACCAAATAGGTAGATGAGAGTAAACTGGTTGATGTGGTGTATATGGATTTCAGCAAGGCATTCGATATGGTTTCCCACAGTAGGCTATTGCACAAAATGCAGAGGAATGGGATTGTGGGAGAAATAGCAGTTTGGATCGGTAATTGGCTTGATGAAAGAAAACAGAGGGTTGTAGTTGATGGAACATGTTCACCTTGGTGTCCAGTTACCAGTGGTGTACCGCAAGGGTCGGTGTTGGATCCACTGCTATTCGTCATTTTTATAAATGACCTGGATGAGGGTTGAGAAGGGTGGATTAGTAAATTTGTGGACGACAGTAAGGTCGGTGGAGTTGCGGATAGTAACAAAGGATGTAGTAGGTTGCAGAGAGACATAGAAAGGATGCAGAGCTGGGCTGAAAGGTGGCAAATGGAGTTTAATGTGGACAAGTGTGAGCTGATACACTTTGGACGGAGCAAAGTACTGGGCTAATGGTAAGATTCTTGGGAGTGCGGATGAGCAGAGAGATCTCGGTGTCCATGTACACAGATTCCTGAAAGTTGCCACCCAAATTGACAGGGTTGTTCAGAAGGCATACACTGTTTTGGCCATTATTAATAGAGGGATTGAGTTCCAGAACCAGGAGGTTAGGCTGCAGCTGTACAAAGCTCTGGTACGGCCACACTTGAAGTATTGTGTACAGTTCTGGTCACCCCATTATAAGGAAGATGTGGAAGCTTTGGAAAGGGCGCAGAGGAGATTTACTAGGATGTTGCCTGGTATGGAAGGAATGTCTTACGAGCAAAGGCTGATGGCCTTGAGGCTATTTTCGTTAGAGAGAAGAAGGTTGAGAGGTGACTTAATAGAGACATACAACATAATCAGAGGGTTAGATAGGGTGGACAGGGAGAGCCTAATTCCAAGTATGGGGACGGCAAACACCAGGGGACACAACTTTAAAGTGAGGGGAAATAGGTATAAAACAGATGTCAGAGCTAGTTTCTTTATTCAGAGTAGTAAGGGTATGGAATACTTTGCCTGCAACAGCAGTAGATTCGCCAACTTTAAGTACATTTAAGTCATCATTGGACAGGCAAATGGACGTACATGGAATAGTGTAGGTGGGATGGGCTTCAGATTAGTACGACAGGGCGACGCAACATCAAGGGCCGAAGGGCCTGTACTGCGCTGTAATGTTCTATGTTCTATGATACATAAAAGAGGTGCAGGAACAGATGGACCTGGGTGTATATGTGCATATATCATAGAGATGTACAGCATGGAAACAGACCCTGCGTCCAACCTGTCCATGTCGACCAGATATCCCAACCCAATCTAGTCCCACCTGCCAGCACCCAGCCCATATCCCTCCAAAGCTGAAAATGTGTTGCTGGTTAAAGCACAGCAGGTTAGGCAGCATCCAAGGAATAGGAAATTCGACGTTTCGGGCCAGAGCCCTTCATCAGGAATGAGGAGAGTGTGCCAGGCAGGCTAAGATAAAAGGTAGGGAGGAGGGACTTGGGGAAGGGGCGATGGAGATGTGATAGGTGGAAGGAGGTCAAGGTGAGGGTGATAGGCCGGAGTGGGGTGGGGGCGGAGAGGTCAGGAAGAAGATTGCAGGTCCTTGAAGAAGGAGGCCATCTGGGCTGTACGGTATTGGAACTGGTCCTCCTGGGAGCAGATGCAGCGGAGGCGAAGGAATTGGGAATATGGGATGGCGTTTTTACAGGGGGCAGGGTGGGAGGATTCCCCCCAGACGTGATCGACAATGTCCTCCACCGCATCTCCTCCACTTCCCGCTCCTCCAACTGCCACCAAGACAGAACCACACTGGTTCTCACCTACCACCCCACCAACCTCCGTATACAGCGTATCATCCGTCATTTCCGCCACCTCCAAACGGACCCCACCACCAGGGATATATTTCCCTCCCCTATCAGCGTTCTGCAAAGACCACTCCCTTCGTGACTCCCTCGTCAGGGCCACACCCCCCACCAACCCAACCTCCACTCCCGGCACCTTCCCCTGCAACCGCAGGAAATGTAAAACTTGCACCCACACCTCCTCCCTTACTTCTCTCCAAGGCCCCAAGGGATCCTTCCATATCTGCCACAAAGTCACCTGCACCTCCACACACATCATCTATTGCATCCGCTGCACCCGATGTAGCCTCCTCTATATTGGGGAGACGGGCCGCTTACTTGCGGAACGCTTCAGGGAACACCTCTGGGACGCCCGGACCAACCAACCCAACCACCCCGTGGCTCAACACTTTAACTCTCCATCCCACTCCACCGAAGACATGCAGGTCCTGGGACTCCTCCATCGGCAGAACATAACAACACGACAGTTGGAGGAAGAGCGCCTCATCTTCCACCTGGGAACCCTCCAACCACAAGGAATGAACTCAGATTTCTCCAGTTTCCTCATTTCCCCTCCCCCCACCTTGTCTCAGTCGGTTCCCTCAACTCAGCACCGCCCTCCTAACCTGCAATCTTCTTCCTGACCTCTCCGCCCCCACCCCACTCCGGCGTATCACCCTCACCTTGACCTCCTTCCACTTATCACATCTCCATCGCCCCTCCCCCAAGTCCATCCTCCCTACCTTTTATCTTAGCCTGCCTGGCACACTCTCCTCATTCCTGATGAAGGGCTCTGGCCCGAAACGTCGAATTTCCTGTTCCTTGGATGCTGCCTAACCTGCTGTGCTTTAACCAGCAACACATTTTCAGCTCTGATCTCCAGCATCTGCAGACCTCACTTTTTACTCAGATCCCTCCAAACCCTTCCTATACATATACCCATCCAAAATCCTTTTAAATGTTGCAATTGTACCAGCCTCCACCACTTCCTCTGGCAGCTCATTCCATACACGTACCACCTTCTTAAGGTTGGAAGAGCAGGTAGAGAAAGCAGTTAATATCCGGGGCTTTATCAATAGGGACATAATGTACAAGAGCAAAGTCATGACATACAACTTGTGCAAGACACTTGTTTGACTTTAGCTGGAATATGAAGTACATACTTGGCAGCATGCTATATGAAGGTTATGACTACATTAGAGTGTGTCTAGAAGAAGTCACAAGAATGGTTCCAGGGATGATAACAAGTGATAATCAATAAAATTAATTGTAAGTCAACTGGATGGCCCAAACCCACCAGTTTTCCAGGAGGCTAGTTGATGTTAACGATATATTTCAGTAATAAGCCTTTTAACTGCTGACTTTATATTAATTATGAACACTAGAAATAAAGTGCATTGTTTGTGTTAGACTAACTAGAAACCATTCTATAGTTTTATCATATATTTCTACACTAATTTCCACCTTTTTCAAGGTGGTAAAGTGGTGTAGCTTCTGATGTACTCAAGATATTACTTTTTTATTTACATGAAGCTAATGTTACATTTACGTTGCTAACTATACACAGGAAACAATTCTTGATATGCGACATATCAAAATGAATTTTTATTATACTCAGAGTAGCAAACCCTGTTAGAAACTTGTATTTAATCTCATGTGTGCAGAAACATGCAAATAGGATTTAATATGCGGAAGTGTGTCTAATTTCATTTGGGGAGGACAATCAAAACAACTGATTTTTAAAAAAAAAAATCATTTCTGGGACATGGACATTGTTGGCATTTTATGCCTGTCCCTAGTTGATTTTGAGAAGGTGGAGGTGAGCTGCCTTCTTGAACCATTGTAGTGATACATTTCCAAGTCAGGATAATGAGAGGCTTGGGAGGCGGTGGTGGTAGGGATGGTGTGGTGGTTGTAGAAATCTTGCAGGTGATGCATCTGATGCCCTTGTCCTTCTAGATGGAAGTGGTCATCGATTTGGAAGGGGCTGTCTAAGGATCTTTGGTGAATTTTTGTAGTGCATCTTGTGGTTAATAGACAATAAGTGGCAGGACATGAGAAAAGTGAGAAAAAAAACAGAAGAAACCTGGAGTGCATCTCCATGATTTCCTTAAAGGAGTTGGGCAGAATGGGTACATAAAGTGAGCAAGATGATAAACGACATACTATCCTTTCTTAACCAAGACAGAAGAAAACAACAAAGATTTTATGTTGGTGAGAGGGAGAAAGCTAAGGCGACGGGGGAAAGTTCAAAGGAGTTGTGAAGGGCATGTTTTTTTTAAAACCTACAGTGTAGTAGGAGTGTGGAACGTGCTGTCAGAGATGATGGTGGAGGCAGATACGATAGGGGCATTTAAGAGACTTTTAGACAAGCACATAAATGTGTAAGGAATGGAGGGATATGGACAAAGGCCAGGTAAGAGGGATTAGTTTAACTTGGTGTCATGATCAGCAGAATAACAAGGAAATTGCATACAGTTATACACTGCCTTGTAAGAAAGATATAATCACACTAGATAGAAGACAGAGAGGAGGAGAATTAGAAAGATACTGTTATCAATTGACAAGTTAAACATGAATTGAAATTTTGGATATGCTGGGATTCCTTTCTTTGGAACACTGATGGCTGAGGGCCAATAAAAATGAATGGTCTAGATAGAACCAATAGGAACGGCCTTTTTCCATTAATAAAGGGGCAATAACAAGAGGGATTTAAAATAATTGGCAAAAGGATTGGAAGAAAGCCAGGGAAAGGGTTTTCAACCAGAGGAGGGTTGGAATTCACTGTCTGAAAAATGATACAAGCAAAACCATGATATTTAGAAGGTATTTGGGAATGCATTTGAACAATAGTACAGGTGTTACCTTCAAATGCTTTAGGCTTCATATCTCTCTCTCTCTCACCAGAAAAAGTTGTTTGTGAGTTGTCTGTATACCTGGAAATAAAGTGGCAATGCATCGAGGCAACATGGAATGGTACATTACTTGTTACTTGCAGAAGTTATTAAAAAATATTTATTGTTAATTATTTGTTGTTGAGAGACTTTTAAATAGGAATAGTGTACCTGAAATGAATTTCTGAATGGGCAATAAATATGTAGTGAATTGAATTGAGACCAAAAGCTGGAAAGTGCATTTAGGTTGGATAGCTTTTTATCCACAAAGAAATAAGCTAAATGGCATCCCTCCGTGCCATAAATTACAAAATAACTTGAAGAATCACAGTACAGTCGAATAGGTTTGCCACTGGAACAGCCTAGTCCGATTTTTACAGTTTAAAGTGAAAGCATAATTATGACAATTGGTACTATAGACTTAGTATGCTTATAATGAAGGTAAATATGCTACCTCATGTGATTCAAAAATGCAGTTCTCGGATAAAGCTCTATAAATACCTTACCTGTGAGTATTAGTCCTATTCTTATTTAATATAATCAAACTCTTTACATTACTTTCCTGTGACACCACAGATCATACACTGATTGGAACTGATAGCCTAGCTTGGCAAAATTATTCTAAGGCCTACAGCAATATTTGGGGTTGGCTGACATTCAATTCAAGCCACCATCTTGCTACATTTCCAAGCCTTGTTGTGGAAATGCTACATACTTTTGCCTGTCCACAGTTCCAAGCACTACCTTCTTTTGCCAGCTGTTCAATGTTTTCCATCAACAGTGGAGTGGACAGGGAACAAACAGGAGCTGAAAACATATCATGTTTCTCCACCTCAGCCTCAGAAGCATAGCAAAGATGGGAGCCCTAATCTGGAGGTTAGTTATTCTGAAATGTGGTTTCCAAATTTACTTCTTAGAAGGAGGAATTACTCAAAAACAAACCACTGCAGCATATTAACCTGAAATGTTCCTTTAATTCTAGTGGACATTATGACGACGACTAGTGGAACTAATTAATTCATCAAAAAAATAGGACAACAAAATAAGAATGGATTCCAGTATAATTCTTTGATTTGTATATAAACCCTCATTTCAAATAGGTTAAGTGTACCTGCACTTAAGGAGCTATTGGTTGTTCTTTTAAACGTCAGGATTGAATTCACTATTTTGTATTTACACAGAAAGAACAAAACAAAAGAAAATGGGAACTGTCAGCTTACGTAAAGAAGACAGACCAGACTTTTGTCTATTTTTTTCGCCACAAGGAACAGTCCATTTTAATGTGTCTGTCTGTTAAAAAATACATTTGACCAAAATAACCATTGTAAATACTGAATTCTTCCTCAAGGCAAGTACACATAACAGACCAGACTGTAAGGCCATTATTCAATAAATCCATTAAAAATCAGATTTTCCTTTTAGTTAATCAAATTGAATTGTAAAGGGAGAGTAAGTTGGAAAATTTGTACTCCCTGTATATCAAGAACTTTAGAGCCAGACTTTCATGTCTACAACAATTGAACCATATCAAATCAAGCTGACTGCAGCCATTAAGCTCGGTATTGCTCAATGCTAAAGGGTAGGTTCTTCTGTTGTGAACTATCTAAACTTTTAAGTAGCAGCTTTTATTATTACTATTATTTAGAATCTTATTAAGTAGCACCATATATATTGTCTGCTTTGATTTCTTTAACAGAGTAATTTAATTTTTTACATTTGCCATTTTGCTCCTTAATAACATTCTGTTTATAATACCTTGGATAAATTTAAAATCACTCAAATATGGTATAGCATTGGAGCATATAAAATAATTAAGAGTGGATTAGCAGGGATAAAATCAATAATATTTTAAAATAAAAATCTATATTTCCAAAAATGTCCTTTTATTGTGAAGAAAATTAGAAATAATGCTAAATTTATGCTGAAATCTAAGTCAACTCTTATTTACAATTCTACAGACATACTGTGCTATCACAGCAATAGCAAGACACATCTAACACGAATAAACTACTGTTGATATATTGATTACTCAATATTGAGCAGAGCTTCGCGTTTTATGGCCTTTGGTTATGTCTATAGTAAGACATTACCTCACCCAGTTGCTGTTAACCGCTTTCACACAAACAGCTCATAAAAAATTAATTTTGTTAATGTAGATTTTGCAAACAGAATGAAAAATATGAGTTTTAAATGTGGCACATTAATCCATCTGTCAATGTACACTCAAAATCCATTAAAACAATTGAAGAAAGCATCCCTTTAGCTAATTTGAGTCAATATCTGATGAATCAAAGGAGTCTCAGCCAGTATATTATTCCAAAAAGCAATGTTAAACAAATGGCAGTCTAGAAGTATAGACTAATATACAATATATCAAGGGGACATAACAAGTAGAAGTTCTAAAATTAAAACATCCAAGAATAGCAATTATGATGTCTGAAAATGCCTTGTAAAGACAACAGTCACTTATTAAATGGTCTAGCAGACACAATGTTAAAGTCATAAATAAAACGCTTTCAGAAAAGGATGTTTCTTGTAAAGTGACTCCATTAATGCTTGAGACGTCTATCTAATTACAAACAATGTTACTACACAGCAGGAGCCAGGCAATGCACTCATTTGGTCACATATGAACAAAAAAAAGACTAGTTGAAAAACATATCACCTATGATCTTTCTTTTTAAAAAAACTGAAAGATTGGAAACATATATTATGAACATATGATCCCCCCATCCACCCACAAATCTTAATATCCTGTTTCTCTAACGTCATTACATTAATAAAGTAACATTCTGTCAATGGTTATTTTGTATCAGCATATTGTATTGTGTTTTTGTTTACATTTAAAAATCACAGTGATGAACTAAAGGCAGATAGCACAAATAATCATGTTATGTTTGGGCGGCACTGAAGTTTTTGTTTGAAAAGGGCTTCAAACATTGAACTGCATAGGAAATTTATATTCTTGAATTGGTGAAATAAATAACTGATGTTGCCATAAAAGTTACAGAGATTGAAGATCATAGAAGATTCTGGATTTGCAGTTTAGGGGGATACAGAGTCCAGGAGACCATTATATCCTAGTACTGTGGGAACAAGAACTATGAGGCCACACACAAAAAAAGAGGAATCTAGAAGTAGAAGAAAAACATCACAATAATCTTCCAAACCTGGACTTCTTTGATGGACATTCACTTTACTGACAGCTTTATATAAAAGGGCAATCAAACTACTTCAAGGAAGCTTGAACAATTCAGGGGATAAAGGAGATCTACTTGGGGTCAGGAGGTAGAATCTAAGAATGTCAACATTTAAAAAAGGGCGAAGGGTGGAGCATCAAAGACAAAGACAAAGTTGTAGCTGCGGGCTAAACTGCGACAAATGTGAAGAAACTCTAACTTTTTATAATTAAAAGAAACATTGTTAGATAAAATCACATACAATATAAAGACTTAGTAGATCAGTTAGTGAACTGCAGGACAACTGAAACCTTAAATACATTGAGGACAAATGATGTAGAAAGGTGCTAACAAATTTAGTCAAAACAATCAATCAACCAGATAGCAAACAGCAGATAGGGCTGAATGATGAACAGTAAATGTTAGATTTTCATCTTTCAGACCAAACAGGAAAATATATTCTTCCACAAAAGATGTATATAACCCAAGGAACGCCATTTAAAAAAAAATTCACATGATAAGGGCATCATTAGCTATGTCAGCATTTATTGCCCATCCCTAATTGCCCAGAGGACATTTGAGAGTCAACCACATTGCTGTGGGTCTTTAGTCACATGTATGCCAGACCAGGGTAAGGTTCCTTCCCTAAAGATAATTAGTGAACCAGATGGGCTTTTCCAACAATTGACAATGAACTCATGATCAATAGACTTGAATTCAAATTCCCGAGATGGAATCATCAACTGGCTCTCTGGATTAACAGTCCAGGGACAATACCACTAGATTGTCACCTTCACAGAAATGAAAAAGTTTCAGAGCCACCAGTCACAATATCTCCACAGCAGTTTTAAATAAGCCAGATTGCTAATAATTAGAGATTTGATGAGAAAATGGATTTTCATACCAGGAAATTAAAAAATAGGAAGATGCCTGGCTCTAGAGAACTTCAAGTCAATGATAATGGTTTTGTTGAAGTATTCAAATACAGAGTTCCAGAACTTTCCAACACAGGCAACAAGCATTCGATTTCAACAGTGTCAAAATGCAACTGATGCTTGTGCTCAGAATCAGAAGTTTCAAGGTAGTGAATAAATTAAGGAGCAAGCTCCGTAATTTTGGATTTTTCTAGTTACAGATAGGTTAAACACTAATAAAGCTACTAAGAAAGCTACAAATGGACTTAAAGAAAGATATTTAAGGCAATATTTCAGAATGTGGGAAATGAATGAGCCCAAATAGGCTCTTCATCATTCAGCCATGAACAGCATAAACAAGAATGGCAAGGGCAACATGGTTGGATCTTTATGATTAATGATAACAGCAGAACAGCTTACGATCAGTTTTGCTTAGTTATTGGCTCATTCATCTCTGAATCAAATGGTTGTGAGTTTAAGTTCCTTATCAGACAGGCATTGCATGAGAAGTATCATTGATTCTATGAATGGCAGGTCTAATGGAAGGTCCGGTGCATATCAAAGATGGCATTAATAAAGAAAACAGCAAGCAGTGTTTTGGGCATCTGGTAAAGATTCGTCCTTTTTTAATTTCATTCATTTGTTTGCTGTTAGGAAGTTGCTGCTGCAACATGATAGCTGTATTTACTTAAGTCACTGCAGTTTAAAAAGTAATTCATTCTATGCAGTGACTAAAATATTTTTACATTTCATGCTATACAATTTCCAGAATTACTTAGAATGGAACAAAATGTGGAAATATAGAAATTATTCCTTATTAAGGTTAAAATTACTTAAATGCAGGTGAAGAGTGAAACTTATCTTTAAGGTGAGCTGGAACGTGTCACAGGCCAATGAAAGAGGCTGGATTCACGAGAATTTTTTTTAAAAAAGCTTTGGCAGGGTAACAGAAGCAATGTTTCTAGGATGGGAGATTGCAACAATTATTATTTCATTTCAATAAGGGTTCATTCAGCAGTTTGAAATGTAAAATAGAGATTAGAAACAAAGCTGAAGCTGTCTCAGGATACTACAGGCTGACCAGTGGAGCAATTACACAATAACAGGTGTGTGGCTTTGAGGGGTCAGTTATCACCAGCAAAGCACATTCTGAGTTCAACCGAGATCATCCAATGAGTGGAGCACTGGGATTCTGCATACAGATTATGTGAAATGTTCATTCAGGCCTCACATCAGATTTATATAGAAGCTTTCAAGTCATGAGCATGGCAGCTCAGTGGTGAGCACTGCTGCCTCACAGCGACAGGGACCTGGATTCAATTTCAGCCTCAGTTCCTTCTCTGTGTGGAGTTTGTACATGCTCCCAGTGTTTATGTGGGTTTCCTCCGGGTACTCCTGTTTCTTCCCACAATCCAAAGATGTGCGGGTTAGGTGAATTGGCCATACTAAATTGCCCATAGTGATTAGGGATATATAAATTAGGTGCATACGTTAGGGGTAAATATAGGGTAGGGGAATGGGCCTGGGTGGGTTACTCTTCGGAGGGTTGCTGTGGATTTGTTGGGCTGAAGGGCCTGTTTTCACAATGTGGGAATTCTAATAAATATATAACCAGAATACAATCGAACCCAGCGAACATTTGAGGAAAGGAATGAGGGAAGGAATTTTGCAACAGGCTGCCTCCTGAACAGAAACATCTTTTATATTTGTCCATTTTTCAAACCTTCAGTGGCCAGATGCAGTCAGTGTCTAAATAAAAGGAAAATAATATGGACATGGAGACTGTAAATAATATGAGAAAATGCTGGAGAAATTCAGCAGATCTGGCAACAGCTGTAGAGACAGAAACATTGCATTCCATTCTGAAGAAAGTCATTGGACTCGAAACTTTAACTATGTTTCTTTCTGCACAGATGGTTCCAGACCTGCTAGGTTTTTCCAGCATTTTCTGTTATTGCAGCAAGTTCCCAGTTTTTGTGGGGAGATAATGTAGAAAATGGCAACAATAGCTGAACAAAAGACCTTTACTATATGCTGTTACTTGACATTCCAGCACTTGGTCTCTTGGCAATGCACTACAGATCAATCATGCCATAAAGATTTGAAATAACAATTACAGTAAATTAATTTGTGCTCAGGCAATCAGTACACTTGAACTATGTTACAGCCCAGAATCATGTATGGATTTCACACTGAGGCCTGTACAGTCATAGAATCTTACAGCATGGAAACCGATCCTTTGGTTTAACTTATCCATGCTGCCCAAGTTTCCTAAACAAAACTAGTCCCACATGCCTGGGTTTGGCCCACATCCTTCTCAGCCTTTCCTATTCACGTTATCACTTTTAAATGTTATAACTATATCTCAACTACCATTCCCTTTGGCAGTCTCAAACCACACTCAAACCACCCTCTGTTTGAAAAATAGACTTTGCATCACTTGCTGCAAATCTATTAGCTTCCAATTCTTGCTGTGACCTTTCAACAACATTATTGAGACAGTCATTGATAAGACAGCATCTGTAGTTTTTTTATTATCAATTCATAAAGCCAAAGATACCATTGTACACAATAGGAAGCTTGCTTTTTTTTTCTTTTAAATACTGAATTGCTGATTCCTTGTGCTATTCTATTGTGCAGTTTGAAGAATAAGAATGCAGCTTCCTGGGATGTGTCACTTGTTTTGACTGGAGTCAAAACAAGAGTCACTTGATTCTTGAATGCTTTGCCCTTTGTTGTGGATGGTTATGGATCCTGAGGTAATGGTACAGATTGTACTAAATGGAAAAATATGGTAGACTGAAGATGGTTTACTGTCAATGTGCATTCACACCTCTATGTTGCAGAGATACTCGAGGAGAGAATCAAATGCGCTTTCAGATGTCAATACTAGCCACCCAGTTACAAGAAATGTTTTACACCCTTACTGAAGCACATAAAGAAAGAAAAAAAGATAAATCTAGACATGAAATTAAAATATCACAGGTCCAAACTAGTAAAAGGAGAATATCAAAGCAATATCAGGAAGCTATTTTTGATACACAATATGACCAAAATTTGACATTGGTAATAGGTGGCAGAGTCGAAAGTCCTGAAATCACATCAGATATAACAGCACGGTGGCTCAGTAGTTAGCACTGCCGCCTCACAGTACCACGGTCCCAGATTCAATTCCAGCCTCGGGTGACTGTGTGAAGTTTGCACATTCTCTCAGCGTCTGAGTGGGTTTTCTCCATGTGCTCCAGGTTTCCTCCCAGCACACAAAGATGTGCAGGTCAGATGAGTTGGTGGTGGTAAATTGCCCGTTTGTTAAGTGCATTAGTCAGAGGGAAATGGATCTTGGGTGGGTTATCCCCTGGAGGGTCGGTGTGGACTGTTTGAGCCAAAGAGCCTGTTTCCACATTGTAAGTAATCTAATCTACACAACATTATAATGAACACCAAGGAGGTGCCATAAGATATTCAAGCATCACAGTCTTTATTTGAAAAAGGATACAAGTGAAAAGTTTTACACTAAATATTATTCATGCTATACAAATGCATTGCAAGCATAAACCCCCATAGTGCAGTGTGAGGCTTGACACACAGCTGGCAATCTCTGTATCTCAAACAGACATTGGGAAATAAAAATTTCGGCTCCTATCTAATTCAGTCACAATGCAAACTATATTTCCTGTTCCTGTGGACTCAACAAAATATTTTACAACTTCAAGTCTCTATCAACAGAATACAATTGCTAATCAAAAGGAGATTGCTACAATGGGAGCTCTAATGCATGCCTCGTATTTTCTTTTGAGGTCAGAAATTTGTCGACGAGAAATTTGAGAATTCAAAACATGTTCCACCACAGCCTGCAACACCATATTAAACAACACTGCACCGCAGTAAGAGCATTCTTTATTTAGTTTAATTCACCTTTTATAAAAGAACTGGATCTCTTTTAAACTTCACTTTCAAGAAATGCATTGAAAAACATTTATTCATGAACAGCAAAAATATGGACCAGTAGTTGAGATAAGAATGGCTGATCATGTCGACATCTATATTCAGCTTTATACAAACAAAACTCCTTACCAGAATCAGTGTTCCCTACCCTTAAGCCAGTTGTCTAGACACCTCCGCCTTCCCAGCAACAAGAGAATTTGGGCATGAATCCACAACTTCGAACTAAATATTAAAAAAGGCAACTTCACTGTAACATTACCATAGTCACAAAAGCCTGTGGCATCTAATGAAGTGGTTTCTCACATAATTGTTAAGAAAACATAACAAACTGAGAAGTTTTTTTTGCAAAACCATAATCTTTAAAACAACCTAAACTTCTTGTTATTAATGGCAAGAAAATTAATTTTACTTGAAGTGATAAATATTAACAATCATTTGGATGGGCCAAACCTTGCAATGAGCTTCAATTGTGATTGGGTCAAACCGGGTAGTCATCAGTCAGTGGCTAGTTGGTGACTACACGAAAGTCATCAGCAACAAAAGCAAACACCAACATGCAAATAGAATTTTAAAAAATGTAAAATTATAATTAAAATCATTTGTCTCCTAGGTTCCAAGACTATACAAAATTTGAGCAGTCAATCTACTGAAAGAAAATCAATCAAAGGGAGAGGAAAACAAAACTTTGCGATGTGCAAATCAAAAAAGACTACGTTGCAAAGTGGAAAAAGAAAATGAAGAGTAAGGCATTAGATAATACTATACTTGCACCACGTAGAAGATGACAGGAATATCTTGAAAAATCATGATTATCCAATTACAGTGCTTGTGGGCTGTCCAGTCAGAGTCAACTTTGACATGAATGTCCTCACCTGTTGTTCTGACTCTCCCCAACCTGCTGCAAGCAGGCACATATTTGAATTTGGCTCAAGGATTCAATGAGAAAATAGTTAGTAATAGTTGGCACTTAATTACTGAAGGTAATTAATGAACTCTAGATTTGGTATGAATTATCTTGGAATGAAAGCATTCATACTAGTTAAAAGCAGCAGCAACAATGCTAGAGGAAACAAAACAGCATGGTTGGTAAAGAGAAATTATAAGATTTACTGGAGGAATGTTGGACATAGGAGCCTCACTGAGAAGAACCAGATTGGCATTAAGTATAGAGGCAGTAAAAGTACACCAGAAACAGTTAATCAAAAAAAGTGAAAGAGGCTCCACAACTGATTGAAGAAATAAAGTCAGAATGCTCTGAAATTTCACATCAGAAATTGTGCAGGTCTGCATTTATTTGACTTGCCAGAGAAAGCCAGGAACTTTGTGGACATGCTGACTTAAGCCGGACGATTCAATAGGCACAGACAACAGAGTTGTTTGGGTTTGTCTTTTTTTTAAGAAAACACTTGGTGGAGTCTCCTTTTGTTGTTGATAAGTTGTGTTAAATTATGCTCAGGATGGACAAAGTATTTACCTTTAATTTCTAAGTTATACCAAGGGATGGGTTACATATGTACTTTTAAGTTGGTTGCGTATATTACTAATCTGTGTGTGTGTGTGTGTGTGTGTGTGTGTGTGTGTGTGTGTGTGTGTGTGTGTGTGTGTGTGTGTGTGTGTGAGACAGAGAGAGAGAGAGGGAGAGAGAGAGAAACCTAGCTGGTGGGCATTAAGAGGGTGGCTGGGATGGTTTGTAGGGTTTTTGGATGTGTAGGTGCCCTCTCTGAATTCGCTCAGCAAATGTGTGGGTTTCCTCTGGGTGCTCTGGTTTCCTCCACAGTCCAAAGATGTGCGAATTAGGTGAAATGGCCATGCTAAATTGCCTGTAGTATTAGGTGAAGGGGTAAATGTAAATGTAGGGGGTCTGGGTGAGTCGCTCTTCAGAGGGTTGGTGTGGATTTGTTGGGCCGAAGGGCCTGCTTCCACACTGTAAGAAATCTAATCTAATCTAAATGGGGTGGGGGGAAGTAAATTCCTCCAATCAGTCCCTTTGGTGCTTTTTTGTTTTTTCATTTTTGATGTACATACTTTTTGCAAGTTTTATAGGTTTGTTGGTTGTAGCTGTTTTTGTTAACGTAGTTTTTGTGTTTTGTGGATTTTCTTGTACTGAAGCTCAGCGATTCGTAGTTGGAATGTCTGGAATCTAAATGGTGCTGAAGTTGCTAATGGTTAAGGATGTGTTCAGGTGGTGTACTTGGAACAGTAAGATGAGTCACTCACCGGTCAAGAGGAAGAGGTACTTTCCAGTCTTGCCCTATTGCAAGAAACACACCTAGATGATGCAGAGCATCTGAAATTGCAAAAGAATGGGTATAACTGGGTTTATTTCTCATCTTTCAATACTAGGATTAGATGGGCGTGGCCATTCTGGTTCGGAAGGATCTCCCATTTGAGTTGTTAGAGTGTATTAAAGGCACAAACAGAAGATTTGTAATCCTTAAAACTTAGATATATGGGGAGGAATATGGGACCTTAAATGTTTAAATTCCCCCGGCCCACCCCCTCAAGTCCTTGACCTAGCATTTCAGCATACGATCATAAGGTGTGGGGAATTTTAATTACCTAATAGATCCCAGGATGGACAGATTGCCCAAAGGACCCTGATATCTTCTTCACAATCTAAACAATTAGGGAATTTGTGTGTTGAACTAGGATTGGCCGATGTTTGGAGGCACCTTCATTTTGTTGGCAGGGATTTTATGTTTTTCTCAAATTAGCACAAATGCCAAACTAGGATTGATCTCTTTTTGACTCCTGCAGTGCATTTGGGCTCAGTGGTGTCATGTACAATTGGCAATATCACTATTTCTGATCACATTCCACTGTATCTAACGGTCAAGAGTATAGATACCATGGTAGGTTTGATGCATTGGCAACTGGATCCCTTCATCCTTAAGGATAAAAAGATAACTAAATTCTTTTTGATTAGATTCCCTGCAGCGTGGAAACAGGCCCTTCAACCCAACAAGTCCTCACTGACCCTCCAAAGAGTGACCCACCCAGACACTTTCCCTCCCCTATATTCACCCCTGACACTATGGGCAATTTAGCATGGCTAATTCACCTGACCTGCACATCTTTGGATCGTGGAAGGAAACTGGAGCACCCGGAGGAAATCCACGCAGACACAGGGAGAATGTGCAAACTCCACACAGAATCTCCTGAGGCTGGAATCAAACTTGGGTCTCTGGTGCTGTGAGGCAGCAGTGCTAACCACTGCACCATCGTGCTACCCTACTGGATTTTCTACTGAATTCAGGGCTTTATTAAACATTAATTCAGGATTGGCCAGTAACCCATCCATTCTCTGGGAAACTGCTAAAGCTTGTGTTAGGGTGTTAGTTATTTCCTATTTTGCCAGCAAGGAACAGAAGGGTGAACAGCAACTCTTGTTTGAGAACATCTGAAGGCAGCTATAAAGGCATACTTTGATAGGCCCTCACCAACTAAACTGCAGAGGATCAAACCCCTTGGGTCCACACTGAACTCCATGCTCACACAGCCAGCTGAGAGGGAGTCGACATTTGCAAACCAAAGGCTGTTTGAGCATGGCGATAAGCCAGGCAAGTACTTGGCGTATATTGCCAGGAAAAGGAGTGTCCATGCTGTACATGTCTATGACTCTATGATATTGTCAGGACCGATGCTCAGTATGTTTAACAATTCACATACCGTGGCCTCTTCCCGCCATCTTTAAGAGAGGCACACATCTCTCTTATGCTTAAAAAAGGGAAGAGTCCAGAGGAACATGCTTCCTGTAGGCCCATCTCACACTTGAATGTCAATTTCAAAATCCTATCTTAGGCTTTTGCACTAAGACTAGAAACTGTGCTGCCCTCCATCGTTAAGGAGGATCAGATGGGCTTTCAGAAGAGGTCACAGGTTTTTGAATGATTTCAGAAGATTACTTAATATGATCCAAGTATGTCAACAACAATCAGTGCAGGATTAGTGACCACTTTAGACATGGAGAAGGCAAATGACGAGTGGCCATAAAATTTTTATGCTTTAAAGTGGTTTGGCTTGGTGAGGCCTTAATGAGATGAGTAAGGGATTTTTATCGTGACCCTCTTGCCAAGATCCTTATCAATGGTGTGCGGTCAAGCAATTTCAATATTCTTAAGGGCAGTTGACAGGGCTGTTCCTTATCACCATTGCTTTTTACATTGGTGATTGCACCACTGGAGGTGGTAATATGTATGGATCACAATATTTCTGCTCCAGAAATGGGGCAACGTTGCATAAGATTGTACTGAATGCAGATGACATTCTTGTCTTTTTATCGAACCCAAAGTTTTGATGCCTCATCTGATACAATGCATTAATTCGTTTGGAGGTTTTTCAGGTTATAAGATCAACTTTGTGAAATCAGAGGCCATGCCCATGAGACGGAGTCTTTCGAACATGTCTGGTCCCGAGGACGAATCTCAATTTCCCTTTAGATGGTCACAGGAGGGTTTTTTCTACTTAGGTATATTCATTACACCTGTCTTTGATCAGCTATTTAAAACCAATTTTGCCCATTTATTTGACAGAATCAAACAAGACCTTTGAAGATGGGAGGCGCTTCCACTCTCTTGGTTAGGTTGGAAAGCCCTCATTAAAATGAAAATTCTCCCCTATCTATTGTATCCCACGTGAATGCTTCTTCTGATTTTTAATCATTTGGTTAGGGCAATTCCTTTATCTGGTATCACAAGTGACCCGTTATTAAACTGACTAGACTACCGCTACCATACAGATTGGGAGGAGTAGACCTCCAAGATGTCAAAAACTAATTGACTAATCTTGTTGCTATCTTATGTGAATGACTGGGCCCAGGGCACCCTCACTCACTATGGTTGGACATTGAAGTGTCTCAGGCAAGATACCCCCTTACAAGCTTGCTGTCCTTGGACAAAATGGGGACAGTTAATGAACAGTGCCATAGCCCAATAATTATTAATACTGTTAAGGCATGGAGGGGAATATGTCACAGTGAAGGCAATATTGCCAAAACATCATTTTTGATGCCCATAGTTGGTATGCTGGGTTTTTACCAAGAGATGATGGACTCAGGGTTTAAACTATGGGCAGCTAGGGGTGTATCTTGCCTGGGTGACTTATTTGAGGGGGATATAGTCATGTTTTTTGATCAGTTGGCTCAGAAAGGAGTTGCCCAGTTGGGACCGGTTCAGTTTTTTTCAAATTGGAAAATTGATACAAAAAAAAATCAGAGACCACACTTCTAACTGATCTTTATAGATCTGACACTGAGAACAAATTTTCTGTCAGCAATGTCTATCGTCTATTGGGAAAGGGTCCCTCGGACGAGTCCGAACGGCTCTTTAAGGTGTGGGAAAGGGATATGGATGTTGAGATCCCTTCTGAAATATGGGAAGATATCTGGGAAAATGCAAGAAGGATCCCGATTTGCAACAGGCCCACGCCTTGCAATTGAAAATTCTCTACCGAGTCCACTTTGCTCCAGACCACCTTTCAAAATTTAGAGTGGGAGTATCTCTGACATGTTCTAAATGCAAAATGAGTATAGGTACGCTCACTTATTGTCGCTGATCCTGCCACAGACTGCAGGCATACTGGAGCACTGCGGTAAGTGAAATAGAGGGAGTCTTGGGGATGGAGGTAGAGATGGACCTGGTGTCGGCTCCTCTTGGTCTTGTTAACACACTTTCATTAGATGCGCACCAAAAAAAAGCATTTCAGTATCCTCACCTTTTGTGCAAGAAAAAGCATTCTGTTAGGGTGGGTATCTGAACCTCCTCCCCACAACGGCTGTCGGGCAGGTGTACGTTAGTCATGAAGCACATCTCCTTGGACTTTGTTATAAATATGGCGCGCCATAAAACCGAGAATTTTTATGAGGTGTGGCAGCTCCTTTTTGGACTACATATTTGTTTGCCATACTATTAAGGGCCTTTATATAGCCATGACGATTCTGTTTAATGAGACTGGTATCCAGGGAGAAGGAATTACAGACACATTAATATTTATAAATTTATGCTCTCAGTGGTCGAGGGCTATTACTTTGTTTCACTGAGCTGTATTATTATTATGTCTTTTTAAGTTAGTTACTAGTTATTATTTATGTAATTTGTATTGTTTTGAATTGTTTTGCATTTGTTGCAATATTAAAAAAACTATTTTTTTCATAAAAATATATTTAAAAATAAAGAAATTGTGCAGGTAGTCCAGCAGAGGGGGGGGTTGTCATTTCAGTACAGAGGACATCTTCAACAATGTAGCATTTCCCATCAGATGAGACAGGTTATTTCTACATTGCATCCAGACTGGCCATTTGTAGTCATGATTTGGAGATGCCGGTGTTGGACTGGGGTGTACAAAGTTAAAAATCACACAACACCAAGTTATAGTCCAACAGGTTTAATTGGAAGCACACTAGCTTTCGGAGTGTCGCTCTGAAAGCTAGTGTGCTTCCAATTAAACCTGTTGGACTATAACCTGGTGTTGTGTGATTTTTAACTTTGGCCATTTGTAGTCATTTATACTCATTCAAGGTTCTAACATTTACACATATCTTTATGACAATCAAAAATCTTAAGATTTTACTCGATGCTTCCATTCAGAACATAGATGAAAGAGTTTAAAGCACAACAGTTCTAATTCTGATCCTGTGTGATTATGCACATAGGATCATAGAATCCCTATGTAGAAGCAGGCCATTCCGCCCATTGAATCTACACCGACCCACTGAAGTGTAACCCACCCAGAGCCATTCACTACCCTACCCCTGCAATACATATAATCTCCATCGAGAACTACAGTTAATCTGCTTAAAAGAACTCAACAACTACTGCATTCAATCTATTATTGCCCCACATTCTATGCTATTAAACCAACTATTGTGATACTTTGTTGAAACATTTTGCTGCTGAAGATGTGATTAATCTAATGTTATCTAAGTTCAGTATCAAGTATTTATTATACACCACAAAAACAGCTTCACAGAGTAAATGGAGGCTTCGATTAATGAATTGTGACCACTGTTATGACAGCAGCAAGAAACTTGAACAAGTAGTTACATTAGTTTCAGTGAAACCAGAGACTTTCTGATGTTGTACAATGGAAATTCATTATAACATGTATGCTGAAGTCTAACAAACAAGGGAACCATTTAGCTGGACTGTGTTAATAAGTAAACATTTATTTGCCCCTATTTTCTCACCTGGACAAATGAATATTTAAATAAAGATTTACTCCTTTTGGAGATGCAAGAGACCAATCTGGAATTAGTACATTTTGGTATATTAAACCAAATTATAAAATACTTTCATTTTTTAAAAAACTGAAATTACCCCAACGTAATTTATTTGTTCCCATTTGGCTTCAGGCCTCCCACATTATGCACTATTGACAGCTGAAAACAGGGAGAAATACATTTTATGAATGTGACACCTCAAATATATTCTATATGTACAAGACTAAAAGAGGTTTAACTGTTCAATAATATTTTCTTACACAGTGAACAAGCACTTTCTTTCACCAATTAAAAATAGATGGGAATGTACAAGACATTAATCATTGGGAAAATTACTTGCACTTAAGCATTAACTTTTCATTCTGATGAAAGGTTACTCCTGAAACAGTGACCTGTACATTTGCAGTATATTCTGTTTTAATTTATTTGCAGCATCTGTAATTTTCCTTTAATGTCAAGTTCACTCCAATCTCTTTCCCTATAAGAATAATAAAGCATTTATTGTAGGAATCATATGCACGTGTCTGTGTCCCATCATTCTGAAACAGTGCATTTGTGAGCCAACCTATTGTACCACTTGGCCACAGCTTAATTATGCTTCTTTCTGATCTGCTGTATAGTGCAGAGTCAAACCATATGAAAACAATTATGTCTTCGAGCAGCTGCATTTGAAGTCAAGTGACTCGGCATCGCACTGAAATGAATCACAAAGCAAGTTTTGGAAATTGCAATGTCCTGATACTGTGGTGCCACATGCACATATGGCAGATATCCAGCCAGTGGGAAACTGCCTCCATTACTGAAGTTTAACCATCTAAACCAAGAAAACAATTATTGACATTTACTGATTCTATAGGTTGATTAAAACCATAGTTTTACTGGAATTTTGCAATTTTCTTTAGCTTCAAAACTTACAAATGAATTTGGCACAAAATATCTGGATTTATTAGTTTCAACAAGAACCTGGCAAAGTGCCATGCTTTCATACATTTTTCTCCAAGGGCTGTGTATAATTATTTCAACAGAGGTGTTTCAGCATGTTGTGACACAATTAAAGCACAAGAAGGTTCACAGTTTCCTCATGGAAACTGGTTCCTTAGCTATTGAATACTGACACAGGTGTACTTAATGCACCACCCAGAATCAGTTCACAGTACAGAGATAATCACAATAAAACAACATATGTCAAGGAAATAAATCATTGAACTATTTCATAGTTATGGCATCTGGTTCATTCTTACCATTGTACCAGTTAATCAGAGCTGTGAATTAGCAATTCTTACCAATTTAGGTTCTATAAGCTGTGATCTAGGAAACTTTCAAGATATTATAATTAATTTATGGCTACTACAATGTGAGTCATGCAAAATTTTGAAGTAGCAATTTAAAATATGTATCTGACTTATGGCAGCTTGCACGCTTGGCCGACTAAAGACATTTCAGTAGAATTCTTTTGACATGAATCCAGCTTATAGGCAAGCATTATCTGTAGTTTATGGATATATCCACTTGATCAACATAACTAATTATTTGGTTTCTTCTGAAAAAAATTACATATTGTGCTCAGTTAGCAAGTTATTGTCTCGAGGAAAATTTCAGAAAGGAATACTCAGGTCTGGACTTGATTACTTAGGTCTTGAAAGCAGTAAGGACTGCAGATTTTCTTTTAAGATTTCCTACAGTATGGAAACAGCCCTCCGGCCCAACAAGTCCACACTGACCCCCTGAAGAGTAACCCATTTCCCTCTGACTAATGCACCTAACACTATGGGCAATTTAGCATGGCCAATCCACCTAACTTGCACATCTTGGGATTGTAGGAGGAAACCCATGCAGACACTGGGAGAATGTGCAAATTCCACACATACAGTTACCCAAAGTAGGAATTGAACCCGGATCCCTGGTGTTGTGAGGCTGCAGTGCTAACCGCACAGCAGGTCAAATCAGCATCCGAGGAGCACAAAGGTCAACATTTTAGGCTGAAGCCTTTCAGGGAGGGGAGGGGAGGGGAGGGGTGCCTAGTGTAAATAAAGGGATGAGGGAGGGGAAGGGTAGGTGAGATGGTGATAGGTGATGTAGATAGGGGATTATTGTGATTGGTCAGTGGGAAGGTGGAGCGGATAGATGACTAGGAATATGGAAAAGCTGAGGGGAAGAGAGGTGGAGAGGTGGGGCTAGATATAAAGTTGGGGAGGAGGTACTTTGAAGCTGGTGAAGTCGATGTTGATGCCATTGGGCTGTCAGCTTCCGAGGTGAAATACAGAAAAACTTCAATTATCTGGCATTCGATTATCTGAATATCGGATTATCCGGCAAGATTGTACGGTTCTGCTGCTTGGCTAAACCATGTTATTCAGCATTCGACTATCCGGAATTTGATTAACTGAATGAAATACTCCCTGCCCATGTCCTTCAGATAATCAAGGTTCCTCTGTATGAAGGGTTGCTCCTTCAGTTTCCGTTTGGCCTCACTATGACAGTGGAGGAGGCCAAGAATGACATGTCATCGGGGAGTGGGAGGGGGAATTAAAGTGGATGGCAACTGGAAAGTTGGGTTCGTTAGTGCGTGCAGAGCACAGACCCTCCGTGAACCGTCCCCGGGTCTGTGTCCGGTCTCCCCGATATAGAGGGTCCACATCGGGATCAATGGATGCAATAGATGAGGTTAGATGACTATTAGGTGCAGGTGACTATTAAGATGCTTGATCATACCAATCTCAACATACTAGCAAAAACATTTCTAAGAAGGTAATAGCAAATGAATGTATAATCAAGCAGGGTAACTCATTTATTGAAAGAGCTCTGTGAGGATGTAACAAACTGAAGGAAACAGAATCTGTAACTGTAATGTACTTTGATTTCCAAAAGGCAATCAATCAATGAGGTGCCATGTCATAAGGCTACTCTGAACAGTAAGACCACCTGGCATGGAACACTGACAGAAGTTTAGTTCACTAGCAGGAAATAGCAAGGATACATTTGTCATTTTCAGACTGACAAGATGTTACTAGTGAAGTCCTTTGGGATTTGTGCTGGAGCATCAACTATCTACAATTAACATCAATGATTTGTATGAAGCAATCAAATGTTTGCTTTTCTTTGTTAACTCTGCTCATAACATAGAGGTAGGTAGGAAGGAACTTTAGTTGGGAGCAAGTGAGGACTGCAGATGCTGGAGATCAGAGTCGAGAGTGTGGTGATGGAAAAGCACAGCCGGTCAGGCAGCTTCCAAGGAGGAGAACTGACATTTCGAGAATAAGCTCTTAATCAGGAAATTTTGTTGTCAAGAGAACAGAAGACTGAATTTTATTGGCCATCTGCTGGGAATGCTTTGGTGAGGGAGGGATTATGTAAAATAAGTTAGGTGGCTAGCCCACCTCCTTCCCAGATACCTCCAACCTGGTAGTCATAATACAACAGATGAAGAACTTGTCAAGGATGAGAGAGATGAGACAAGAATGGTGGTTTATTGATTTTAATTGAGTCAATAAGAGTGGCATTCTGAGAGTGTTACTGTTAGAGAGAACAGAAACAGAGGCTGGTTTCTTCGAAACCATTCCTTTTCTATAATGTTACTAAGATGGCAAATTAATATAGTGAGAATACAACCGTATATTTTAGTCACCAAAATTATATATAGAAGTTCCAATTAAAGGTCAGAGGAGAAGACTGTTATGTTGACAGATGAAGAAAGGTTCAGGGTGCAGTCGTCAAGAAGTTGTAAATGAAGATTACGCACTTGAGAAAGAGATATTAATTAAATGACCTTGAAAACCTGAGCAGGATTTAATTGCTCCAAATGACAATGTGGAAGAGTGAAAATCACCAATATTTTCAGTACATTAGGTCATTTGTATTACCTATCCTTACAGGTTCTGAAGAAATTTGAAGAAAATCGTAGTATAGATTTATAAAAGCTATGTCGAGTGGAGTCATTAATATAGAGAACAATATTAACAAACTATTAATAGGGCCAAGATGGTACAGTGTTATTATCACTGGATTAGTAATCCAGAACCCCAGGTTAATGTTCTAGGACACAGGTTCAAATCCGACCATTGGAGGTGGCACTGTCGATTGTCATAAAACCCAGCTGGTTCACCAATGTTCTTTATTAAAGGAAATTTGCTTTCCTTACTCAGTCTGACCTACATGCAACTCCAGACCCACAGCAATGTAGCTGACTCTTAAGAATAGGCAATAAACTCTGGCCTTGAGATGTCCACATCCCATGAACGAATTTAAAAAAACTCAAAACCACTTTGGATGCTTATGATTTTTTGTGACCCTTGAGCCATTCAAGAGCAAGTATGAGCAAAGAAAGAGAGAGAATGCTACTGAAAGCTTTAGGATAAATGACAGCAGAGAGACTTGAATACAAAATGTGAAAGAAAACCAGCGACAGATTCAGCCAACGATTTCGGAGTAGAACAAAGCAATGAAAGATAATTTGTTAGTAGCAGACGTAGAAACGTGTGCAACATGGGCAGTTGAATACCCTGTGGACTGACATGTTGTATTGTTGATCCTAGATTACATCAGAATTTTACAAGGTGTTGACTTAAGAGCAGAGGTAGACATGCACATTGATTGCCTCTCAATATCTTAAATAACACGAAGTTAATGGCCTACCCTGCTACTCAGTGATTTAAAACAAATTTTAGGAATGTTCCTCATAAACTGAAAATGAATTTGAGAACCATACTGTTACTCATGCTAATATATGAGTAGGTTGGCCTATGACTAGAACTGAAAGTGCACAACTTTTAATTTACTGACGTTACCATGCTTTTAAGATTAGCAGAGTCGCAGAAAATACAATTACAAAGAAAGTAGAATAGAAATAAATGTTCTTTCCAATTACGTTTAGAACTATAGCTCAGTGTGACATTCTGTCTTCAAGAAATAAACTTTATAGTGCTTTATTTATTTTTCTAAACTGTATTCTATCCTTTGGAAAACTAACATAATTTATAATGAGCAGCTGCAAACCTATCTGATGCAAACACAATTTCTAGATACCGTAACAGTGTCAGTAATCTGTATCAAGGAATCACTATTTATGAATAAATCTGATAAATTATTAAGGATTATTCTGAACATGCTAAAACTACTGTCAAATCAGTGGCTACAGGAAAACTATCACAGACAGACATACTGTTTCTGGGGCACAATGCAAATATTATTTTGTTGCAAAAACAGGCAAAGAAACATTAATAAACAACTTGTAAAATGTTTTAACTCTAGGATTACTTTTATTGTCTTTGACAAGCTAACTAATTATTGACAAGTTGACTAGTAGGCTTCCTATCATAAATGTTAACATTACTATCAATTGTCTCTAAACCTAATGAATACAAAATGGTGCATAACCTTAACATGCATACATTCTTGCTCACATATTTGACATATCTTAAGGAGGGAAGAAACTCCGAATTCTGACAATGTTTAGCTAAAAACAAAAATTGACTGCCTTCAGATTGTTCAACTCAAGAGGTTAACTTGAATGACTTAACTGCATTTTTTAAATGCTAACAATCAGTGAATGATAAGGCATGCATAGTTAGATCACTTATTCTACACCTAATCACAAAATGCCAGAAAACAAGACAACCAGATTAATAAGTTTTTTAAAAATGATGAAAACTATTAAAAATTTTTTTACAATTCATTCACAGGGTGAGGGTGTCAGTGACTGGGTCAGCATTTATTGCTCATTCTTACATGGCCAGAGGACAGCTCAGAGTCACCCACATTACTGGGGGTCTGGAGTCACATGTAGGCCAGACAAGACAAGGATAACAGTTTCCTTCCCTAAAGATCAGGAGTGAACCCATATGGGCTTTTCCAACAATCGATAATAGATCCATGATCATCATTAAACTGTGGACGGCACGGTGGCACCGTGGTTAGCACTGCTGCCTCTCAGCGCTAGAGACCTGGGTTCATTTCCCGCCTCAGGCAACTCTGTGTGGAGTTTGCACATTCTCCCAGCGTCTGGGTGGGTTTCCTCCGGGTGCTCCGGTTTCTTCCCACAGTCCAAAAATGTGCAGGTTAGGAGAATTGACCATGCTAAATTGCCCGTGGTGTTAGGTGAAGGGGTAAATATAGGGGGAATGGGACTGGGTGGGTTGTGTTTCGGAGGGTCGGTGTGGGCTTGTTGTGCCGAAAGGCCTGATTCCACACTATAAGCAACCTAATCTAATTAAACTGCAATCTAATCTAATTAAACTCTTAATTTCAGATTTTTTATTGAATTCAAACTCCATCTTCAGCTGTGGCAGGATTTGAACCAGTGTCCCCAGAACGTTACCTGGGTCTCTCGATTAACATTTCAGCGACAATACCACTCGGCCATCACCTCCCTTGTAGTAAGTCACTTCACTCATTTACTAACAACCATAGCAATATTGTTTTGGGGAAAAATGTGGAACATTCAGAAGAGGCTGCTCTTAAAGGTTATACACAAGGATTTTGGCAAAGGAAAGGAAATCAAAACGAGCAATGTGTCTAAAACAAGAACATGATGGCTCAATGGTTGGCACTGTTGCCTCACAATTCCAGAGACTCTGGTTCGATGCCAGTATTGGGCGACTGTTCTGTGTGGAGTTTGCACGTTCTCCCAGTGTCTGCGTGGGTTTCCGCCAAGTGCTCTGGTTTCCTCTCACATTACAAAGATGCACAGGTTAGGTGAATGCTAAATTACCCATAGTGTGCAGGCTAGGTGGGTTAGCCATGGGGATTCCAGGTGTTACGGAGGTGGGAAGTCTGGGTGGGATGCTCTTCAGAGGGTTGGTGTGGACTCAATGGGCCAAATGGCCTGTTTCCTTACTGTAGGGATTCTATGAAGTTGCTGGAAAAACTTAGTAGGTCTGGTAGCATCTGTGAAGAGAAATCAGAGTTCACGTTTCGGGTTTTGTGGCCCTTCCTCAGAATAAAATGTGCTTAAAAATCTGTCACACTCAAAAAAGACTGACGAGCTTCAACAGAACTTCAATCAGTAAACAAAAGAACTTTTTTGAAGAACATGGGACTGCTTTAAGGTAGAAATAAAAACATAACTTATGCTTCACATGGACAGGAAGTCCTCAAATGTTCACAAAGAACAATACTGATTTTCTTAATAAAAAATATTTATAACATTCATTCACTACAGGCTCTTGTACCTATGATGAACAAAAATTAATTTATCAACTCTGTGTTCCATTAACTTTCATTGCTTAAGGTATTTGGAATACAGCAGCTTGCTGAAACTAAAAATCAATATATGACCTACATGTGAATTATGGTTATTGGCTCCCCAATAAAGTGAGTTAAAAAGTGACAACATCTCAGACAAGTCAATATTATCTAAGCTCCTGACCTCCAATGCCTGAATAGCTGCAGACAGCAGGTAACCAATACAGTTACAAACAGTTTCATGCTGAGTAATAACCCAAAATAGTATATTTATTACTACTATATCTACTACTGTTTAAGAATCCTATACCTCCCAAAGACCAAAAGGATTTTTTTTCATGTATTCATGGAATATGATCAGTGCTGGCTAAGGCCAACATTAACTGGTAATTCCTAATTGCTTCAGGCGGGAGTGAGCCACCTTCTTGTCGTGTAGGTGCTCACACTCTTTGATAAGGAGGGACTTTCAGGATTTTGATCAAGTGATAGCGAAGGAATAGCAATATAATTCCAGGTCAGGAAGGTATGAGATGTGGAGGGAAGCTTGCAGTTAGTGCTTTCCCAAATACATGCTTCCTTTGTTCTTATAGATATTGAGAGGTTCGTGGTTAGTTGCTGCATCTTGTAAACGGTACCCACATCTGAGTTTAAGTGTGGATGGGATGCCATCAAATGGATTGCTTTATCTTGGATGTTGCGGAGAATCATTGTTCAAGTTGCACTCACCCAAATAAGTGAAGAATGGTTTATAACACCCTTGACTGGCAGACAGTGGAAGTGAGGACTGTAGATGCTGGAGATCCGAGTTGAAGAGCGTGTACTGGAAAAGCACAGCAGGTCAGGAAGCATCCGAGGAGCAGGACAGTGGACGTTTCGAGCATAAGCTATTCGTCAGGAATGAGGGGGTGCCCCAGGGGACTGAGAGATAATTGGCAGGGGGTTGGGGCTGGGGGCAAGGTAGCTAGGAATGCGATAGGTAGATGAAGGCAAGGGTGATGGTGGTAGGTCGGAGAGGAAGATAGAGCGGATAGGTGGGAAGGAAGATGGACAGGTAAGACAGTTCGAGAGGGTGGTGCCAAGTTTATAGATTGGATCTGGGTAAGATGGGGGGGGGGGGGGGGGGGGGGGGGGAGGGGTTTCTGTTAGTTAGCTAATCCTCTTACCTGCAGCACCATAGACTTTTATCCCTCATTTCCCCTACTCCCACCTTATTTCAGATCCAATCTTAACTGTCCTACCTGTCCATCTTCCTTCCTACCGCTCCACCCTCCTCTCCAACCTATCACCTTCACCTCTACCTTCATCGACCTATCGCATTCCCTGCTACCTTCCCTCAGCCTGCTTGGGCCACCCTCTCATTCCTGACGAAGAGCTTAGGCTCAAAACATAGACTCTTCTGCTCCTTGGATGCTGCCTGACCAGCTGTGCTTTCCCAGCATCACACTCTTCGATCTTGCAGACGGTGAACAAGTTTTGGGAACACAGGAGGATGAGAATTACAGGTCACGTAAATCCGAACCTCTAACTTTTTCATGTAGCCACTGTACACCTGGTTTTACGTCTTTTTGGCTAATGGTGACTTCCTCAATGTTGAGAGGTATTAACGTGATGGCAATATTGTTGAATGTCAATGGGAACCAGCTCTTGTTGAACATAGTCATTACCTGATACTTTGTTCTGTTGATATTAAAAGACAAAGTACAGAGATAGTCGATGAATTAGTACTAATTTCCCAAGAATACTTAAATTCTGGAGAAGTCCTGGAGGATTGTGAAACTGCTGTTGTAACACTTATTTAAAAAGAGAAAGATTTTTTTAAAAAAGGTAATTGTTGGCCATCTAGTTTAATGTCTATAGGGAAAATGTTAGAGGTTTTTATAAAGGATATAATAGCAGAGCATTTAAAAATAAATAATATGATCAAAAAGAGACAGCAAGGCTTCATGAAGAGGAAATAATGTCTGACAAATTAATTAGAATTTGTTGAGTAAGTAACAAGCAGGACAGACAAAGGGGAAGTAGTAGATGTAATATATTTGAATGTTCAGGAGTTCAAAAAAAGTACCACACATTAGGTTGCTCAATAAGATCAGGGGTCATGGTGCTGGGGGTAAAATATTAGCACGGATGGAGAATTAGCTAACTAATATAAAACAAAGACTTGGAATGGCTGGGGGGGGGGGGGGGGGGGGGCACTTTCACAATGTCAACTTGTAACTATTGGAGTGTCAGATGGACCAGTGCTGGTGCCACAATTATTTAAAATACATATGAATGGATGAGCAAAGTGTATGTACTATAGTCAATTTTGTAAATGACAGAAAAATTGGCAAGAAGGCAAATGGTGCAGAGAGGGATATAAATGGGTAAGAGTGTGGGCACAAATTTGGCAGGTGGAATTTCATGTGGGAAAATGCACTTCGGTAGGGAGAGGAAAGAAGAATATCATAACTCAAAATGGAGAAAGACTGTAGAAAGCTACAAATGAGAAAGATTTGCGGGTCCTTATCCTTGAATCACAAAGTTAAAAATCACACAACATCAGGCTATAGTCCAACAGATTTATTTTTAAATACAAGCTTTCAGAGTGCTGCTCCTTCACCAGCTAGCTAGTGGGGTAGAATCAGAGGACACAAAATTTATAGTAAAAGATCAAAGGGTTATACAACTGATGCGAAGTATTGACCAAACCCAGATTGCTGTTAAGTCTTTAATCACTTAGAATGGGTTGGAGGTTTCGATTGATTAATATGTAAATCCCAGAACTTCTTTCAAGTCACATTCCCGAGATAACTTAAGGTTTTACTTAAAAAAGGTGACATATCAGCTCATAGAGTGCATTAAAGGTGAGAGGTTAGAATCTGTCTGTATTCCAATCTTGGGTCACCCAGTTCTATATCCAATGTAGAAATGTATAAAATGTCACATGGCTGACTGCCAAGAGATTACGCTTTTTGGACAAAATAGAATGTATCCACAAGTACAAATAGGATTGTTCAATACACTACATCAATTGCATGATACTTTGATCTTTTACTATAAATTCTTTGCCCAAGGATTCCACCCCACTAGCTATCTGACGAAGGAGCAGTGCTCCGAAAGCTTGTGCTTTCAAATAAACCTGTTGGACTATAACCTGGTGTTGTGTGATTTTTAAACTTTGTCCACCCCAGTCCAATACCGGTACCTCCACATCATTGAAGCACAAAGTATTAGCAAATTCAGCGGGTAAGAGGGAAAGCAATTTCAAAGAGAATGGTGTATAATGATAGGGAGGTTTCTCTAAAATTATACAAGACACTATTCAGACCACAGGTGTAATGCTGTGAACTGTTTTGGTGCCCTAATCTGAGGAAAGATACACTGGCATTGGAGGTAGTGCAGAGAAGGTTCACTTGGCTGATCCTGGGTATGAAGAGACTGTTGTGTGAGAAGAGGTTGAGTACGTTGCGTGTGTACTCATTGAAACATAGAAGAATGAGAGGCAACTTTATTGAAACATACAAGATTCATAGCAAGGCCTCTGTTTTCCGCATCCAACTCTACTCCAACCCCACAAACCTCATCTCAACTCTCCATTTTGGTCTTTGATCTCTGGTGTATTTCTCTTTTCACCTCCCTTTGTCGCACTATTAGTTATTATGGTCCGGAAAACAAGTCCGAGAGAATTGATATTGCTTAGATTGAATCTATTCAAACCTATATCACCTCACTCAATTGCTTCCAGTTTCAGTAAATATGTCTTTAGACGTGCTCAAGTGAAATATCAATTTAGCTTCAATTTACAATTAAGCACAAAACGAAACACAAATGAGTTACAATTATAATCAAATATGCTTTTGATATCTGGAATTCCATTCGTAAGATCCAGGCTGTAAATCTCACTTTCCTCATTTTAAAGCATGCCCATTGGACCTCGGATGGGTGAAGTCCAAAACTAAAGGACATAGGCTTAAGGTGAGAGAGATAAAATTTAAAAAGTAACTCTAACTTTTGCTCACAGAGGGTGGTGCGTGTATGGAATGAGCTGCAGAGGAAGTTGTGGATGCTAGTACAATTACAACATTTAAAAGGCATCTGGATGAGTATATGAATAGGAAGGGTTTAGAAGGATATGGGCCAAACACTGGCAAATGGGACTACATCAGTTTGGGCAGTGTGGTCAGCGTGGATGAGGTTGGACTGAAGGGTTTGTTTCTGTGTTGTTTGACTTTATAACCAAGGTTTATGTTATGTTTCCAATACCACACTGTTTAGCCTTTTATGCATTTTTTTTCCAAAAGGATGCCCAAGAAATGCGTTTTTCCCCCCTACATTAAAGATGTCATAAACATTAAGAGGTAGGTTTTAAAGTATTTCTTTGGACTGAAATCACAAGAGTGTAATCTGATGCATCCTTTAAGAAAACAAATCTGGACAGACATTTGGTACAGATAATGTTATGGGACCAAAACAGGCTAGTGGAATTAGTTTGGATTATTCCAGCAGAAACAAATCCCAAAATGTGATAAACAGAAATGTTTCCAGTCATACTGCTCAGCTACACACTTACCAACTAGCTGTGCACTGGCAGGCCAACTTAAGAGTCATAACAGAAATCCTAACAGTGTTGTAACTCTATATATCTTTAATCTGTCTACCAATCAGCCTCTTTGAAATTTTCATGATATTAATTTGTTGTTATCCTGAATTGATGTGTGCTGATTGAAAACCTTCTATTTCCTCATTTATGACTGAGCAGTTCTTTATTTTTGCAATATGCTCCCTAACATCCACTTTAAAATTTGCCTAAACAATTCACTGGTTATTCATGCTGAATTACCAATCAACTGCAGCAATGAATTATTACTCTGCTGACCTTCATTGCTATCCATATTATTTGCAGCATTACCCATAAATAGCATTTGTGTCATCTCTTGACTTCCTTCTATATCTTATAAAGTTATCCACATCCAAACTTATTTTTCAAAAGAATTCATTATGGGATGTGGGTATCACAGGCTTGGGCAGTATTTATTTCCCATCCCTGGTTGCCCATGAGAAGATGATGAGCTGTCTTCTTGAAACACTGCAGTCCATGTGATTGGGGAGGGAGTTTCAGGATTTTAACCCAGTCAGGGAAGAATGGTATTATATTTCCAAGTCAGGATGTGGAGTGCCTTGGAGGGAAACTTGTTAATGGTGGTGGATTTAAAAGGTCCTGCCTAAGAAGCCTTGGTTAATTTCTGGAGTGTATCTTATAGATTGTACAAAATGCTGAGCATCGATAATGGAATAAGTGAATGTTTGTGGATGTGGTTCCAATCAGTCTGCTTTGTCTGGATCATGTCAAGCTTCATGAGTGTTGTTGGAGCTGCATTCATCCAGATAAGTATTCCATCACACCCCTGACTTGTGCCTTGTAGATGGTGGATGGGTTTTGGAGAGTCAGGAGGTGAGTTACTCACTGCAGGCATCTTAGCCTCTTACCTGCTCAAAGCCACAGTATTTTTTTGACTCATCCAGTTCAGTTTCCAGTCAACGGCAACCCCTAGGATGTTGACAATGGGGGAACTCAAGAGTGATGGTGCCACAGATTGCCAAAAGATGGTGGTTACATTCCCTCTTGTTGGAGATGGCACTGCCTGACACTTATGTTACTTTCCATTTGACTGACCAGACCTGGATATGGCCTAGGACTAGTTGCATTTGGGATGTTTCAGTATCTATGGACTCATGAATGGTGATGAACATTGCAAAATTGTCAGCAAGCACTCCAGCTTATGACCTTACAATGGATAGAAAGTTTTTGATGAAACAGCTGAAGATGGTTGGATCTAGAACAGTACCCTGAGGAACTCCTGCAGAGTTGCCCTGGAGCTGAACTGACTGACTTCCAAAAACCACAATCAATATTTTTTATAAGGTACGATAAATTAGCAGAGAGCTTGCTCCCAAGTCATATTGCCTCCAGATTTGCTAGGGCTCCTTGATGCCAAACTAGGTCAAATGTAATCTTGACATCACAGGAAGTCACTCAACTTCACCTCTGGAATTCAGCTCTTTTGGTAATGTTTGAACCAAGGGTGTTCTGAGATCAGGAGCTGAGTGGCCCTGATGGGTAACAAACTGGATATCAGGGAACAGGTTATTGCTGAACACATATTGCTTGATAGTACTGAAAACGACCCCCTTCTAACAATTTACTGATGATTGAGATTAGACTAAGGGACCAGGTTGAAAGGGTTGGATTTGTCCTGTTTTTTGTGTACATATTATACTTGGGCATTTTCCACTTTGCGGATACATAGTACTGTTGTAGCTGTACTGGAACAGCTTGGGCAAAAGTTTCAGCCAACTCCGGAGTAGAATCTTCATTACTACTGCCAGAATCCTGTCAGACCCCAAAGCCTTTGCAGTAAATAGTGCCTCCATCTTAATGTCTCATGAAATGAATCAAATTGGCTGCAGCTTAGCATCTGTGTCACGGGGTGACCTTTGGAGGAGGCCAACATGGATGGTCCACTTAGCACTTCTGGCTAAGATTGTATCAAATACTTGAGCCTTATCGTTTCCAACAATGTACTCCTCTCCCTCAGCACCAATGAAGATGATCCTTGTGGAGTATCTGTCTCCAGTATGCTGTTAATTTGTCCACCACTAGTCACAACTGGATATGCCAGGAGTCCAGAGCGTAGGCCTGATTCAGTGGGTGTAGGGTCACTTCACCCATCAATTCCCGACTATGCAGTTTGGCATGCAAGTAGTCCGGCTTGGTGGGTTCATTTTTGGGAATCTCTGGTGATGCATTCAATATGCTCTCTTGCATTCTATTTCGTTGAACTAGGATTCATCCGTTGGCTGGAAGTTAATGGTAATGTAGGGTACATACCAGGGTGCAAACTGTATTGGGCATATAATTCTGTTGCTGCTGATGTCCCACAGAGCCTCATGGATGTTCAGTTTTGGAGTTGCTAGATCTGATTGAATTCTATCATACCTAGCACAGTGGTATTGTCACAGCATGCAATGGAGGGTATCGTCAATATGAAGATGATTTTTTTTCACGACAAAGACTATGTGGTGGCCACTCTTACCATATTTCTCATAGAACCATAGAGATGTACAGCATAGAAACATACCCTTCAGTCCAACTTATCAATGCTGACCAGATATCCGAGCCCAACCCAGTCTCACCTGCCAGCTCCTGGCCTATTTCCTTCCAAACCCTTCCTTTTCATATACCCTCCAGATGCTTCTTAAATGTTGCAATTGTACCTGTCTTCACCACTTCCTCTGGCAGCTCATTCCATACATGTACTAACCTCTGCGTGAAAAAGTTGCCCCTTAGGTCTCCTTTATATCTTTCCCCTCTCACTCTAAACCTATGCCCTCTAGTTCTGGACTCCCCAACCCTAGGGAAAAGACCTTGTCTATTTATCCCATCCATGCCCCTCATGATTTTATAAACCTATATAAAGGTCATCCCTCAGCCTTCAACGCTCCAGGAAAAATAGCCCAAGCCTATTCAACCCCTCCCTCTAACTCAAATCCTCCAACCCTGGCAACATCCTTGTAAATCTTTTCTGAACCATTTCAAGTTTCACAAATTCTTTCTGATAGGAAGGAGACCAGACTTGCATGCAATATTCCAGTGGCCTACTCAATGTCCTGTACAGCCGCAATAAGACCTCCCAATACATGTACTCAATACTCTGACCAACAAACGAAAACATAGCAAATGCCTTCTTCACTATCCTGTCTACCTGCGACTCCACTTTCAAGGAACTATGAACCTGCATTCCAAGGTCTCTTTGTTCAGCAATACTCCTAGGGCCTTACCATAAAGCATCCTCGGATGTTGCCTGTCCTGCTGTGTTTTTCCAGCACCACATTTTTCATCTCTGGTCTCCAGCATCTGCAGTCCTCACTTTCTCCTTACCATTAAGAGTATAGGTCCTGCTAAGATTTGCTTTCCCAAAATGCAGCACCTCACATTTATCTAAATTAAACTCCATCTGCCACTTCTCAGTCCATTGGCTCATCTGGTCAAGACCTTGCTGTAATCTGAGGTCACCTTCTTTGCTGTCCAGTACACCTCCAAATTTGGTATTATCGGCAAGTTTCATTTTAACAAAATATTCCCGATCCTTCACGGTCAGTTACTTTTCCTTATTTCTTAAACATCCAGACTCTAAATTTTGAATTGAAATAGTTTACTTCTCAGGTATCATGCCTTCATTTAGATTTTATATCAAGCAACACGTGTTTCTCCATTGAGCATTATATTTACGTTTCTCTTAGTTCAAAATGTTTACTCGATAGCTAGATGGGCAATAATTGTTGAAGAAGGGTCACTGGACCGGAAACATTATTTCTGCTTTTTTCATGCATGCTGCCAGACCTGCCGAGTTTCTCTAGCAATATCTGTTTGTGTTTTAGGTTTCTTTAGGTCTTATCTTGATCTCTGATGAAATATACTGTGACAAATCCAAGTTCTTACTTTGCTTTCTCAAACAATATAATTTCCCATATGATTATTTATATATGGTTACATGTTCTTTCAATATTAGTTTTTCAATGCCAATATTTGGTTTATCTGTCAAAGCTCACTGACCATCTACAATATCAACCTCCTTTTGTACACCCCATTTTGGTAATTTTGCTGTACACTCAACCTGCTGATTCTCTCCATGCCACAGAACTGGAGGGAAAGTAAGTCAAAATGTCCAATCTTGCTGTTCTAATTACCCACATGGCTTTCACTTCTCTTTTCTTAGGTTCTCTATCCAAAACATAATTCATTCATAATATCGCAGAAACCAAATTCATAATTTCTTTAATTCAAGTTAATCTGTCTAGTTCACGTGTATATTATTGGTGCATCTTAGAAATTTCTATAAGCAAATTGCATGAAGTGGGGGACAATAATCATTTTAAAAGGGTTACCTGCTGACCTGATGACCAAACATGCGATCACTTTGACAAGATTTGTTCTGAAAAGTGCAATCTCCAAATCCTTCAAAATGGTAATTTAATATCACATTTACTTTATTAAATTGCTTTTGCTAAAGTCAGCTTAATAAATTGTGCAAGTCTAGGAATAGCTGTTATTGCATTGACTCATAACATTAAAATTGAGTTTGCCACCAAACACTGTTGGGTGAGGTTTGATAGAAGGCAACAATGCTAAAAGAGCATTTCATGTACATTAAGATGACAAAGTAGCATGCAACATACATACTGACCTTTCCCTCTATTTCACAATGACAATTAAGCTTATGGTGGAACAAATATAATATACTGCCACCAGTATTTAAAATATTAAAAATAATCCAATTTTATACAATGAACTGGTACAAGATGTTTAGTCTTAGTTAATAAGAACCAATTCAATTTGAAAACTTTGGCACAGAATGCCTTCATGTGAAATATGATTAAAATTAATTAGACGACATGCACAAATTAGAAAATTTGAGGAAAACAAATATGTGATTAACTTTTGTAGATGATCACCAAGAGATAAAAACAATTCTTTGGGCATCCCATGGAGATGTACAGCCGGAAACAGACCAATTCGTCCATGCCGACCAGATATCCTAAAATCAATCTAGTCCCACATGCCAGGACCTGGCCCATTCTCCTCAGAACCTTTCCTATTCATATACTTATCCAGACGCCTTTTAAATGCTGTAATCGTACCAGCCTCCACCACTTCCTCTGGCAACTAATTCCATACACGCACCACCCTCTGCATGAAAAAGTTGCCCTTTAGCTCTCTTCTACATTTTTCCCATCTCCTCTAGTTCTAGACTCCCACCAACTCAGAGATAGGACCTTGTCTATTTACCCTACTCATGCCCCTAACGATTTGATAAACTTCTCGAAGTTCTATAAACCTTTATAAACCTCAGCTTATGATGCTCCAGGTAAAAGAGCCCCAACCTCTACCTATAGCCTCTACCTATAGCTCAAACCCTCCAATGTCTTTAGGCAATAGACTGACAGGCAGGCAGAGAGACCAGCAGACAGTCAGAGAGACAGACTACACTACTAGCTGGGAATAAGCAAATAGCTTAATAAACAGAACAGGTATAAGATGCAAGGATGATACCAAGATATTGACTACCATCAAGCACCATGAAAGTTGGATCACCAATTTTGCAAAATATTGCACCTTTACAATTTTCAATTTTCAACTTTGTACAAGATCATTCTAATTACAATGTCATGAAATGCTGACATGGTAATATGGGACTATAAACATTTTCTGCCAAGAAATTACATATTTTCATTCAATCTAAAAGAACAATCATTCAGTGATTTATAAAACTTAAAAAATACACAAAACCTTTGATGCATTCAAACCTATGCTGGGAAGTCTAAAAACAAATAACAAACTTTTATGTAAAAAAGCAAATTACTGCAAATGCTGGAATCTGAAACCAAAAGAGAAAATGCTGGAAAATCTCAGCAGGTCTGGCAGCATCTGTAAGGAGAGAAAAGAGCTGACGTTTCGAGTCTAACTGACCCTTTGTCAAAGCTTTCCAATGGGCTGAGTGGCAGCAGATAGAGTTTAATTCAGATAAATGCGAGGTGCTGCATTTGGGAAAGCAAATCAGAGCAAGACTTATACACTTAACGGTAAGGTCCTAAGGAGTGTTGCTGAACAAAGAGACCTTGGAGTGGAGGTTCATAGCTCCTTGAAAGTGGAGTCGCAGGCAGACAGACTAGTGAAGGAGGCGTTTGGTATGCTTTCCTTTATTGGTCAGAGTATTGAGTACAGGAGTTGGAAGGTCATGTTGCGGCTGTACAGGGCATTGGTTAGGCTACTTTTGGAATATTGCATGAAAATCTGGTCTCCTTCCTATCAGGAGGAGACTTGAAAGGGTTCAGAAATGATTTACAAGGATGTTGCCAGGGTTGGAGGATTTGAGCTATAGGGAATGGTTGAATAGGCTGGGGCTGTTTTCCCTGCAGCGTCGGAGGCTGAGGGATGACCTTCATAGAGGTTAACTAAATTGTGAGGGGCATGGATAGGGTAAATAGACAAAGTCTTTTTCCTGGGGTTGGGGAGTCTAGAACTAGAGGGTATAGATTTGCGTGAATGGGCAAAGATATAAAAGGGACCTAAAGGGCAATTTTTTCATACAGAGTAGTGCATGTGTGGAATGAGCTTCCAGAGGAAGTGGTGGAGGCTGGTACAATTGCAACATTTAAGAGGCATTTGGAAGGGTATATGAATAGGAAGGGTTTGGAGGCATATGGGCTGGGTGCTGGCAGGTGAGACTGGATAGGGTTGGGATATCTGGTTAGCATGGATGGTTTGGACTGAAGGGTCTGTTTCTATGCTGTACATCTTTATGATTCTATGACTCTAATAAGCATGCACACCCATTTCAAAGTACTTTTTTAAAAAAAAAATGGCCAGTCTGGGTAGCATAGAGCTACACAAGAAATCAATGAGTCCAGTAAGGGTAAGTCTTACTAAAAAATTTCAGTCAAAATCCGATTGTCTTTATTCTCTATGCACACAGCTGAGGTGGCATGCACCTTCCAAAAAAAAATTTAACAAGCTGCAACACAAGTGCCTCAACCAGAGTTAACTTGCCTTTTTGAATTGAATCAAAATTTTTCAAGTTAACTCTCCCTGGTGCAATTTCCATGGCAAGGCCTCAATCAATCAGAATTAATTTACTAACCAATCAGCAGTAATCTTCATGCAGTATAAATGGTCATTTCCTTTGAAATTTGGTATACTTGCATTTTCCCAATAAGTTATGAGAAAAAGTTTCAACAGCATGTTTCGTTCCTCAGCAATACTTAAAATTTTGCACTACCAAATGACTTTATTTACTTTTCTGACACTTACCGAAAAAGGTTATCATTTAACAAGGGCACTAGTTAAGATTCCTGATGAAGGGCTTATGCCCGAAACGTCGAATTTCCTATTCCTTGGATGCTGCCTAACCTGCTGTGCTTTAACCAGCAACGCATTTTCACTAGTTAAGTTACTTTAGTCTAAAAGAATAAATCTGGCCCTTTTTTGAAGAGTGAGAAAGAAACCACTTCAAACCAGAATGGATAAAAAGTAATGCTATGTCATGTTAAAAGAGACTGGATGATTTCAGGTCAAAATTGAAAGACATTTTACTTCATATAGTTATATAAATGTTACTGATTATAAAATGTGTGAAGGTTTTTTAAAAAAATCTAACCAAGATATTTGTTAACATGTAAGAGTTATTCTGAGTGACATCAAAATGTTTATTTATATTCCAACTCTCTTGCATAGTTACTAATAACCCAAGCAAATGAGATTGATATATAGATTTCTGTTGCCAGCTATTTCTAACTGACAAGTGGTTATATGTTCCACATGGCAACATTTATTACAGAACCTACAATAACAGGATGTTTTATTTCCCAAAAAAAAACCCCGAGATCATCAGTGCCATTACATTCATGAGATAAAATCAACTTCAAATATATACACAAAGCCCTGGAGAAACTCAGCAAGTCTGGCAGCAACTGTGCTGACAGAAACAGAGTTAATATTGAATGCAATGATTCTTGGGACCAAATAGCAGTTTCTGGATTTATTTCCGATCTCCAGTGTACACGGTATTTTGTTTTTATGTTAAAATAAATGCAACCTATCTCAATATAAGGCGTCAACTTCAAAATTTGCTAAGTTTCCTTTTTTCTTGAAAGGATCAATTGTGTTTTGAACACAGTGTGCAGTTAGCAACATTCTTACCTGTAAAAGCAATGTCTCTTAAATCTTAATATCTGTCATAAATCATTTCCAATCAATGGACTGATCTGATAGAATAATCAGGGATTGTTTTGAATTTTAAAATACTCGAGATATCCATCTATATATTTAGCAGAGAACATACAGATTAAGAAGCAAAGTTAAATAATTTCCAATGACTTTTTTTCATGTTTGTGTATTATGGAATTTAAGGTCGCTATTCATAAAGTGTAAGAATAAAGTTAGCACTTAACATTCAGTAACCTATCCTAATCTGACAAGTGTAGCACTGGAAAAGATCAGGCAGCATCTGAAGAGCAGGAGAGTCAATGTTTCAGGCATAAGCCCTTCAACACTAATGTAGGGGGTGGTAGGAGATAAAAAGGAGGGTGGTGGTGAAGCTGTGGAAGGTAGTTGGGAAGGTGATAGGTGGATGCAGCTGGTGGGGTGGGGGCAGGTGCGGGGGAGGTGATTGTGATAGGTCAGTGAGAAGGAAGGGGTGGATAAGTGGGAAGGAAGATAGACAGGTGGGACAGGTCAAGAGGGCTGTATCGAGTGGAAGGTTGGATTTGGTATGAGTTGGGGAGAGAGGAGATTTGGAAACTAATGAAGTCAACATTGATGCCATGTGGTTGAAGGGTCCCAAGGCAGAAGATAAGGTGTTCTTCCTCCAGTCGTCAGGTGGCTTAGATTTGGCGGGGGAGGTGGCCCAGGACTTGCATGTCCTCGCTGGAGTGGGATGGGGAATTGAAGTGGTTAGCCAAAGGGCGGTGAGTTTGTTGGGGTGCTTGTGTCTCAGAGATGTTCCCTGAAATGCTCAGAGTTCTCATAGTTGTCCAGTATTTGACAGGCTAGGCAAGGAAAGAAAGAACTTACATTCTTTACTGCTTTTTGTGACATTGTAAAACACAAAGCACTTCACAGCCAATTAGGCACTTTTTGATGTGGTGCCACCACTATAATGTAGAAAAAATGGCAAGTAAAATACTTCACAACAGTAGCATATAAAATGCTAGAATTGATTATTAGGTGCACGGTAACAAGCCATTTGGGAAATTGTAATATGATTAAGTAGGGTCAATACGGATTTGTTAAAGGGAAATTGCTCTTGAATACAAATTACAATGCTTAAGAATGTAACTAGCAAAATGGTTAAAGGAACCCAATCATTGCAATGTTTTTGATAATGTATCATATTTGATGTTATTACACAAAACTTCTGGGATTTTGGTGATACAAGATCATGGATGGCGATTGTTTAATGGGCAGAAAACGGAGAAGCAGGCAGTTGGGATGAGATTAGTTTGGGATTATGTTTGGCATGGAATAAATGGTCTGTTTCCATGCTTTACACTCCATGACTCTATAACTGGAATAAACAGGACTTCTTTAGGTTGATAGGCCATAACAAATTAATACTTAGGACTCAGTTATTTACGATTTTTATTAATGACTTGGAAGAGGGAAGTCCAGGTTTAGATTAGATTACTTACAGTATGGAAACCGGCCCTTCGGCCCAACAAGTCCACACTGACCCTCTGAAGAACAACCCATCCAGACCATTCCCCTACGTTTACCCTTCACCTAACACTTCGGGCAATTTTAGCATGGCCAATTCACCTAACCTGCGCATTTTTGGACTGTGGGCGGAAATCGGAGCACTCGGAGGAAACCCACGCAGATACGGGGAGAATGTGTAAACTCCACACAGACAGTTGCCTGAGGCGGGAATTGAACCCGGGTCTCTGGCACTGTGAGGCAGCAGTGTTAACCACTGCGCCACCATGATATAAAATTGGGTTGGGAATTACATGACTTAAAGGACCTGAAGTGGCTGCACAGGAATAGAGACAGGTTGTAGGAGAGGTCAAGAACATGGCAGATGGTAAAAATCCTGAGGAAATTTTAATTTATATTTGGAAAACAAAATTGAGCGTTATGGGATTGGGAAATGCTTGTATTCAGTGATGTTGAGTGCCTTCGTAGATGAACTACAGGAGGTTACCATGCAGGCACTTCAAGCAATTAGGAAGACCAATGGTATATTAGCTTTTGTTACAAATGAATTGGAATACAAAAGTAAATAAGTCTTTCTATAATTACGCAGGAATTAATGAGACCACACATGGAGTAGTGCAGGTAGTTTTGATTTCCTTACCAAGGGAGTGTAATAAATTAGCTGCACTCGTCCTTGGATAAGAATACTGCCGAGGAGAAATTCATCTTGTGATCACCATAACCCAGCAGGGGATGTGTACTGCAGTTCTTGGAGGAGGTGCCATGAAAGGCCACTTAGATCACAAAACTTTACACATGCTGGACTAAAATCATATACCATCATAGAGTGGTACTGTATTCTCTGGGGCTGTTTGTCCATCTACATTGGGTGTCTTTTAAGCCTGGTATTACTTCTCCATTCTCACCCTATCAGACTTGGCAAAGACCAACAAGTATTTTACACTTTGAACTTTAGAAAACCTGAAATGATATTTGCCTCCATATGCTGCCTTTTAAGTGTGAAATGCCCTTTAAATTTAACTTTCCAGCCAGGTTTTGTGCACTTATTAGCTAAGCTCTTGGTATAGAGCCAATTTATGCTGGAAGCCGATTTAAATGAGTTGCCCTTCCAAAATTTGCAAGTCTTGTTGGCATTGAGCCTTTGCAGCTGAGTTACAATTGCAAACATATTATCATTCCCGAGAGAATAGCCTGAAAATTGCACATGTTTTGCTGAAAATCCGAAACTTTTACCTTTGAGGTCTAAGGTGCAAGTAACGGGTAGTTATTTCCAAGTAAATTATGGACATGGAAGTTGTGACAATGAACTTCATAGGTGAATTTGACAAGGTGAATTAAGCAACAATCTAGTCATTCCCACGCTTAAAATATGCCTGCTGACTGGGTGTGTATACAAGTTTTAACTGTAATGCTGTAGTTTAAAAATGAGTACATAATTGGACATTTCTTCTCATGCTCATTAAAACAAACCCTGGTACTTCCTCAAAATATTCCCATAAGTAAGCTTACCTATTTACAGCCAGAGATGCCCTCTCAAATAATTTAGTAACAATACTGAGAATTTATGATGAAAGACTTTAGCGGGACAAGATAAATGCCTTTAATAACTATTAGTACAGTTAAAATTACTTCTGGAAATTTTGCCACAAACACCATTAAAATACATAAAATAAATATATGTATAGATTTTGCATCTTGAGGTGCACTTGGATATTGTTTATCGTGAGATTCAGCTTGAAAGATCTTTTGCCCTGCATGTTGCTGCAAGTGCCACAAGAGGGCAATGGGGCATCTGGGACTTTTGTGAATGACAAGACTAACCATTTTTTAAAAAAACAACTAAATTAAAGAATGAAACAGAAGAAAGATATACAATTATGAAATAACATAGGCTCAAATCAGACACAAGAAGAACTGAATTGAGGAAAATAAATCAGAAAGATTTAAACAATTAAATGAGAACTGCCTAACAATTTACTACCTTAGAAATAAGGCTCTGCTGCTTAACTTGTCCTTTTTCAAGGCTGGAGTAGTTGGTTGATCTTGATCGCAGCATATAGGCATCACATTTATTGTGCATGGCTAATTTCTCTTTCAGAAGATCAAAATGAGCCACCTTAACCTGCTGGATGCCATGTGATGTAGGTTCATCACTGTGCTGTTAAGAAGGATTTAACACACCAACACCGAAAAAATTGCAATATGTTTTTCTGTCAGACCTGGTAGAGTATTCCAAATAATCTACTACCCTTCTTCCAGAGGTTGCATGATTGAAAGATGCTGTTGAAGAAATACTGCGAGTTGTTGCTTTTCTGTGTTAATGGTGGATGTTTAAGTGGGACTCTGATCAAACGGACTGCTTTGTTGTGGATGGCATTGAGCTTCCTGAGTGTTACTGGAGCTGCATTCACCCACGCAAGTTTGAGTATTTCATTTTACTCCTGGCCTTTGCAACAAAGACAGTGAGTTAAGCGGTGTGTTACTAGCCACAGAATTCATAGCCTCTAACATGCTGCCACAGCCACTGTACTTTGGGTACAAACATGTAAAAAAAAACTGAAAAAGAATGACAGCTCTTGATATCGCAGCAATATCTGACTATGGTATCAATCGACCTGAGCAAAACGGGAGTCAACAGAAATTAGCAGAAAACTCTTCCATTGGTTGGATCTATTCCTGGACAAAGGCAGATGGTTGGGGCTGTTGGAGGTCAATCATTTTGGGTATTACTTCATAGGTTTCTCAGAGTAGTGTCCCAGGCACAGCCATGGTTCGGCTCCTTCATAAATGACTTTCCATCCATCATAACGTCAGAAGTGGGGATGTTTGCTACTGATTGCATCATGTTCATCACAATTCTTCAGAGGCTGAAGCAGTCCAAGTTAGTGTGCAGCAAAACATCTTGATAACATCTAGGCATGGGCTTATAAGTGCAGAAAACACAGAATACAACCATTTCTCCTTGCCATTGCTGAATCCTACTATCAACATCCAGGGAAAGGTTACCATTGATCAGAAAATGAACTAAACCAGCCATACAAACAATGTAACTATACAACAACAGGTTAGAAGCTAGGAATCCTGCAACGTCTAACCCATGCCATGTCTCCCCCACTGTCCACCTATCACTGCAGGGCACAAGTGAGAAGTGTGATTGAACTGGATAGGTCTAGGTTATAGTGGTGCTGGAAAAGCACAGTAGGTCAGGCAGCATCCGGGCAGGAAAATCGATGTTTCGTGCAAAAGCCCTTCAGAAGGGCTTTTGCCCGAAACATCGATTTTCCTGCTCCTTGGATGCTGCCTGACCTGCTGTGCTTCTCCAGCACCACTATAATCTAGACTCTGGTTTCCAGCATCTGCAGCCCTTGTTTTTACCACCCTGAACTGGATAGATACAACTCCAGACAACCTAGGGCAAATTAACACTCTTATCTGGTCCCATGTTCACCACTAACACACAGTGATAGCAGTATGTAGCATTTACAAGTTGCACTAAAGCAATGAACCCATGCTCCTTAAATAGCAGCTTTCAAACCTGCCATGCCTCCTACAAAGACAATGGTAGCACGTGCACAGGAACACTACCTGCATTTTCACCTCCAAGTCATAAACATCCTGACTTGGAACTATATTCCTGTTCCTTCAACTAATGCTGGGTCAATATTCTTCCTAAGAGAATTGCAGGTGCCCCTGTTCAGAACTGTTCTGAAGAGTAGTCAAACTGGAGTTGAAATGTTAACTGTTTTTCTGTACAAGTGTTGCCAGATCTGCTGAGTTTCTCCAGCAATGTTTGTTTTTAATCGCCTACTTTGCATGTTCAACATAAACCAAATTGCAGATTTCCAGCACCCTTTCTGCAATTCTTATATAATTCAGTATACTCCTAATTTTTCAATTATAAATTCACACATGGCTGCACCTAACCCACTTCTAGCTGTTGAGCAATGCCAGTCTAAACTAGAGAAATACACAACAACATCATAAATTGATCTTTCCCTAAAGCGAGTTTGAAAGAATAGACAAATCTAGAAATTTAGTCTTGTCTGTGCTAGCCTGAAATACTTTAAAAACTAATTTCTTTTGTATTTTGTTTGAGTTTCTCTAATGACAGTCAGGTGCAAGCCTCAAGGCATGACGACATTTGACTTGCATTTAACTATCTGCCGAAGGTGGATTAATTGAGCCCGCTTATAATAATTTTGCTCAGTATATCACTGGCTAACTCCAGCAAACACATGTCTAATGGATTAACTTCCTTTTGGGGAGTACCTAGGATACTGGTATCAAATAAAATCAACCTATTTTCAAACATCTTCGTAATCACGGTTATTTTAAGCGTGCTGCTCTCCAGTCTTGCCTTTGGATAGCTACCGGGAGACATGAAAAGTTAACCTTGTGGAGATCTCTCTTTATATCCTGCTGCAAGATATTATCACAATATGGTAATTCAGATTGTATAAGAATCATCCTTGCAATACTAGTGCTAATAAACATTATTTGCAAGAGAAAATTTTAAGTGCCAAAAAAGCTATGATTTACATTTATTGAAGCTGACTTGGTTGTTTCATACTAAACTTATCATTGTTTTACTTAACTAAAAATCAATTTATTTTGCAAAGGCTGGAGTGCAACAAACCAGTATTAAAGGATTTGATCAGAGAATTATAGAGAACAGACAGCCAGAATAACCAACTGTGTGTTGCCTGATTAATAATCCAACTAGATCCGCACCCCTGCTCTTCCTTCATATCCTTGATAACTCAGTGCAGCAAAAGTCAATACCCTTGACCTGTACCACCTAGAAGGACAACAGCAGCAGATATATGAACACCACCATATGCAAGCTTCCTCCTAACTTGGAACCATATCACAGCTCTTTTCTGTCACTGGGTCAAAATGCTGGAACTCCCTCTGAACAGTAAGTATACCTATATGACACAGATTGCGACAATTCAAAGTGGTAGCTCACTGTCACTTTCTCAATGGCAAATAGTGATCAGCAGTAAGTGCTGACCTGGTCAGTGACACCCACAATCTGTGAAAGATTTCTTAAACTACAAAGAAATCACACTCAAACATAACTTTTTATGTGTAAGCAATGCTGCATAATTTCTCAGCTTGATTTTAAGCTACAGCTGTAATTCAACCCATAGCTTCAGGTTAAGCTCTAATTTCTAACATTGTTGAGAGATCAAGGCATACAAATTGAAGTATGAAAGGAGTTTGCATTAAGAAAAATACTGCACTTAAGTTGCTTTCACTTGGTTTAAAAATAGGTGGAGATGACATACAAAGGAAGGCGTCAAGATTCAGAAATGCTAAAGGCTACTGTTTGCTCTCTCGGCAATAAATCAGAAGTAAAAGCAAGTGGGAAGATAATCAGAAACGGACTTTAATGCTGTGACACTGAAGAATTGACAATTTTATCAAAGATATGGATTGGATAAGGACATATCGATTGATAACTGCCAGAAGCTATCATCTATTCACAGTCAACCTCTAATAACTATATCCTTAGCATCAACTGGAAAAATAACCACATTCTAACTGTCAATTCCACTGGTTCTTGAAATATTAATTGGTGACACAGGGACAGTCATCATGCTGTTTTGCCAAATTGCATTATGCTGCTTTGGGTTCATTAATCAAGGGATCCAGTGCTCTAGAAACCACGAGCAGCGTAAGGTCACAAATTTTGAACAGAATATCCAAAGGAGCAATGTTTCCTAAGATGCAGAGTATCATTTGTGTTATTTTGTTTTTCTACAAAACTAAATTAACTTCTTCAAATAGAAAATATTATATAAAATGTAGGAATTGTGGGTCAATGGCTAATTTTCTTGAATTCTTGCATGATTTATTAAGTTTACCTTATTCTTCTTGAAAGATATGTTAATATTTTTGTGAAAAACTGAATAAATAACTTAAGCACAGAAATTGCTGGAGAAACTCAGTAGGTCTGGAAGCATTTGTGGACAGCATATAACATTAACGTTTTGAGTTTCAGAACTGACAGTAGCTGGGAAAGGTGGTACAAGTGTTGAAGAAAGGAGGCGTGTGAGCATGTATAAAGGTATGGGTGTGTTGGGGGGGACTGGGGGCGAGGGGCTTGTTGAGTGCATGGATAAGTGGAGAGAGACTCCAGAGAACAACAATTTAGCAGAGAAAGGGATGGATGATTGCATGCCAGGGAGAAAAAATAGCTGATACTACGAACCATAAGTGGGTTAGCTCTGCTGAAAGCAGCTTATGACTGCACCGGCTTGCAACAGAGCGCAGGTGTTCTGCAAAACGGTCTGCATTTTGTCTCCCAAGTGCACAGGGGGCCACACGGTGAGCAGCGAATGCAGTAGACTAGATCGAGTGAAGTCGTACTTCACCTGGAAAGTGTGGATGGAGCCTAAATAACTTAACATAGATGTTCCACCTGTAACACTGATCACAATCAATTTGAAATGAACTGATTACTAGGTTTTAAGTACTTTTACTTTCTGATTAACTTCGTCTTTTCAAGTTTGGGGAAAACAAGACATATAAGGAAGAGAAGAATAGAACATCATGCTAAAAAGTACGCTTGAAGTTGGGCCACATGAAATATAAACACTAGCTGAGGCCAGTTGGGCTGTATGTTCCGTCATCACATTATATTGGTATAGTAACAGTGGTCATGTGGTCTAGAAATAAGGTGCAGTCTAATAATTTGGTGTGGAGTTTAAATTCCACCACAGCAGCTAAGGAATTTAAAGACAATTACAACTTGGAATAAAAAAAGCTAGCATCAATAATTGTGATCATGAAACTATCACATTGTCTTAAATGTCCATGTGGTTCATTAATGTTTGTAGGTAGGTATACCTGCTATTTTTAACCTAGTCTATCTGCGATTTCAAATTCAAAATGCAATCAGTTCTTGAGTATCCTCTCAAGTGCCTGGCAAGCCACTCAACCAAGATGAGGAATTCTAATAAGACAAAACTGAGCATACCACCATGCATTGACTAAGATAATGGACATGAAAGAGACGCATGCAGCCCAGACAACCATGGTCAGACCTCCACAATAATCACCAGATTGAGAGGACCGGTAGGCATAGTCATACTCAGGGTAGTTTCCTGGGTCCAACTATTTTCAGCTGTTTTATCAATAAGCTTCCAGGCTTAGGGGTGGCGCTATTTGCTGACAATTGCCCAATGTTCACATGGATGGACAAACTAGCATTGACCCAGGCACAGAAATGACAATGACAGTGACAAACGCAGAACTGTTGACATTTCAAAGTCCTCCCCTTATCAACCCATGGGGCTTGTGCCAAAATTGAGAGCACTATCTCACAGACTAGTTAATCAGCAGCTTGAAACAGTCACACTCACAGAATCATATCTTACAGACAATGTTGCAGATACCACCTTGCCCTGGGCTTGCTCTAATGTTCCAAAAAACACAAGTAAGTTTGAGAAACAACATCCCATTTTTTGCTTAGGCTCTATACAACTTCAAGGCCTCAACATTAAATCCACAACTTCAGAAACTGACCACTTTATGTCTGTTTTCTTGAATTCTCTTCTTCACTACACCCCTCCCCCAGCTTTGTCTGGTTTTCTTTGCTCTTAATTGAGAGGGCCTATTACCAGCCCTCGACCTCTTCATTTCCAACTGTCGCCATGACATCAACCGCCTCAACCTGTCTACCCCCACCTCCCCTACTCCAACCTCTCTCACTCACAACATGCAGCCCTCCAATCCCAACCTCACCATCAAACCAGCAGATAAAGGGGCTGCAGTGGTAGTTTGCCGCACTGACCTCTACACCACTGAAGCCAGACGCCAACTTGAAGACACCTCCTCCTACCGCCCCCTCGACTATGATCCCATCCCCCCCAATCACCAAACCATCATCTCCCAGACCCTACACAACCTCATCACCTCAAGGGATCTCCCACCCACAGCTTTAAACCTTGTAGTCCGAGAAACCCGCACCGCCTGATTCTACCTCCTTCCCAAGATCTATAAGCCTGACCACCCTGGCCGACCCATTGTCTCACCTGCTCCTGCCCCACTGAACTCATCTCTACCTTCCTCGACACTGACCTATCTTCCCTAGTCCAGGAACTCCCCACATACGTTCGAGACACCACCCACACCCTCCACCTCCTCCAATACTTCCGTTTCCCCAGCCCCCAACGACTTATCTTCACCATGGACATCCAATCCCTCTACACCTCCATTCACCAGCCATGGCCTCCAAGCCCTCAGTTTCTTCCTCTCGACGTCCCCAACAGTACCCATCCATTGACACACTCATTCATTTGGCTGAACTGGTCCTCACCCTTCACAATGTCTCCTTCGAATCCTCCCACTTCCTCCAGACCAAAGGGGTAGCCATGAGCATCCGTAAGGAACCCAGCTATGCCTGTCTCTTTGTCGGCTACGCAGAACAGTCAATCTTCTGTAATTACACCGGACCACTCCCCACCTCTCCCTCCTCTACATTGCTGACTGCATTGGCTCCACCTCGTGCTCCTGCGAGGAGGTTGAGCAATTCATCAATTTCACCAACACATTCCACCCCGACCTTAAATTCACCTGGACCATCTCTGACACCTCCCTCCCCTTCCTGGACCTCTCCATCTCCATTAATGACGACCGACTTGACAATGACATTTTTTTTTAACAAACCCACCGACTCCCACAGCTACCTGGATTACACCTCTTCCCACCCCACCTCCTGCAAAAATGCCATTTCGTATTCCCAATTCCTCCGCCTCTGCCGTATCTGCCCCCAGGAGGACCAGTTCCACCACAGAACACACCAGATGGCCTCCTTCTTTAAAGACTGCAATTTCCCTTCCCACATGGTTGAAGATGTCCTCCAACGCATCTCATGCACATCCCGCACCTCCGCCCTCAAACCCCACCCCTCCAACTGCAGCAAGAACAGAACCCCCCTTGTCTTCACTTTCCACCCTACAAACCTTCGCATTAACCATATCATCCGCTGACATTTCCGCCACCTCCAAACAGACCCCACCACTAGGGATATATTTCCCTCCCCACCTCTTTCCGCAAAGACCGTGCCCTCCGTAACTACCTGGTCAGGTCCACGCCCTCCAACAACCCACCCTCCTGTCCTGGCACCCTCCCCTGCCACCGCAGGAATTGCAAACCCTGCGCCCACACCTCCTCCCTCACCTCCATCCAAGGCCTCAAAGGAGCCTTCCACATCCAAAGTTTCACCTGCACATCCACCAATATCATTTATTGTATCCATTGCTCCCGATGCGGTCTCCTGTACACGGCTCCTCACAAAGCTCTTCAGGGAACATCTCAGGGACACCCGCATCAATCAACCCCACTGCCATGTGGCCCAACATTTTAACTCCCCTTCCCACTCTGTTGAGGACACGGGAGGTCCTAGGCCCTGCCCCAACCCCCATTTTTCTCTCCACTCTGGAAGCTTCCTGCTTCTATTCCTGATGAAGGGCTTTTGCCCGAAACGTCGATTTTCCTTCCCCATAGATGCTGCCTGACCTGCTGTGCTTTTCCAGCACCGCTCTGATCTAAACTATTAATTAAGAGGACCCATTCTCCACCTTTCACACCCATTTTATATTTTATTCTCTTTCAGCACCATTACCAAATACTGCAGTGAGGCACCGAGCCTCTTCACCATCTGCCTCTTCGCTCTTCTTCTGTCTCTGACTATAGTATGAAGAAAAAATTGTGAAGAAGTCATGCTGAATTCAAAACATTAACTCAAGCTCTCTCCACAGATGCTGTCTCAGTTTCTCCAGTTTTCTGTGTTTCTTTCAGATTTCTAGTAATCACAGTATTTTGCTGAATAGTGTCTCTCTGGAAATCTTCAATATTGGCTTTGAATTCTCTGAAATCTCAAATCATTAAGCTGATAGTGACACAATTGCCCATGGCAGCATTTGTAGAAGTGAACCAAGTAGAGTCTTCTTGGAAACATGCAACATAGCTTGACATCATCTTAGACAAAGCATCTCACTTGATTGTTTATGGTAGTGAACCACTCATTTATTCCATGACTATGACAGCAGTGTATACCATGAAAAGATTCACTGCATCAGTTTGCCAAGGTTACTTTCACAGAACCTCCTAAATCCACAACCTCTATTGCTTGAAGAATAAGGGGAGTATGCACATGAGCAGCCACAACTCCTGAAAATTTACCTTCAAGTCACATTCCATCCTGACTTGAAAGTATATCGTGGTTCCTTCATCATTCCTGGTCAGAATCTTGAAACCCCTTCGTAAACAACACTATGGCTATACCTAAAGCAGTAGTTCAAGGTGGCAGCACAGTGACATCTTGTCTACAACAGTTAAGGAGGGATAAGCAATGCTGGCCTTATTAAGAACTGTGACTTTCAAAGAAAAAGAAGAAATGTGATTTGTATCCTTGTTGTGTTGTCTTAGTTACTCAATCATTAAATAAAAGGTCGCATCACATGTTTTTCCAATCCCGATTATGTTTCTTTTTCAGACCGGTCTAAAAGTGAAGCTAATTATGTCTTCTAAAGAAAAGCACTGTAACAAGACACATTTCCTAACACAGCCTAAAACTGAAACCACCAGCAGTCTGGAAATAACTTTCAGATGCCAGAGTCAATCAGGTAGTGTTCTGCAAGTCTTTTTAGAAGACTCACTTCAGTATTCACTATATGCAGCATAGTCTTTAAGATTATTATGCATTGTAACTGGTCTGGCATCATATTCAGAAAGAGAAATTAGCAGTTCACATTGGTGTCCTTTCATCATAACTGGGAGAAGTAATAGGTTTTAACCAAGTGGAAGAGGTAAAAGAATAAGAATAGGATGTAACAGGATGGAGAGCAGTGATTAAATGGCAATATGTTTCATGGTCCATCGCAAAGCAAGTTGAGGCTGTTAAGTAAAAAGATGTGTCTAAAGGTACTGTGACTGGTTAGATCCTGAATATCTGCTGCCTGTAAACAAAATAAAGGGAATGAAATAAATAAATAGACAAAAATAGCCAAGAAAAACACACTAAAATAGGAGAATATGTTATCATTTAAAACTTCTGAACAAAAAGTTAAGTCCAGAGGCTGCAAAGTACCCATGTGAAAGATGAGATGTAGTACCTCAGGCTTGCAAACCTTTTTGGAACACTGCAATGTGAAAGTGGGAGCAAAAGCGAGAATTAAATTGAGTGACTGGAAGCTAGACTAAAGGCTTCTGGTTTAAATGGAGATATTTGTAAAAAGTGGTTACAAATGTTTGGTCTCTCCAATGTTGAGTAGGTGATCACTAGCAGCAAATACATGAAATTGAAAGCAGTAAAAAAAAACTTTCACCAGAAAGGAGAATTTGAGATCTTGGATGGTGAGAAGGGAAGGAGGTTAAAGATCAGTCGACACATATGTTAGAAATTTGCTATACATTTGGGATAGGTGCAACAGAAAGTAGACAAGGACATAGGAAAAGAGATCTTCCAAATGCTGGAAGGGGATAGAAAGAGAAATTTCTTTTCCACATCCTGGTTTCTGAGAACCATGCTATCTATTGATCGATCTATGGCTGACAGAGAGTCTGTTGCCTGCGAATGCTAATGGTGCATTTGGAATTACGGTTAAATGAGGCACACACTAAAGCAATGTTGTTCTACACAGAACTGAATGACTACATAAAACTGAAATTTGTCCTGAAAGGTAAATGCTTGTCAATTCTTTTCTTGTGAGATCTCGCAAAGCTAGCCATTTATGTAAATTACTCAATGGCCAATGGTGTCCCTCTACTCTCCTGCCATAATCACACCTAAGGACCTGGGGCAAACTGTATAGGACTGAGATGAGGAGAAGTTTTTTTCACCCAGAGAGTGGTGAATTTGTGAAACTCGCTAGCACAAAAAGCAGCCAAGGGCAAAACACTGCGTGATTTTAAACAGTTGGATGTAGCATTCAGGGCTAGCAGGATCAAAGTCTATGGAGAAAAAGAGTGATTGGGTACTGAATAGAGTCATCTACCACGATTATCAAGAGTGGCAGAGCAGCCTTGAAGGGCCAAATGGACCACTCCTGCTCCTATTTTCTATGTTTGCATCATCACTAATATCATTTTGATTCTAGAATTGTTTATTATCATGATCATCCACAAATGCAGATGTTACCAACTACAGGTCAAGGTACTGGAATTTTAGTCTTCTCTTGGTTTGAGAGGGGGAAACTAAGTCAATTATTGCAGTCAAGTCTAGTTAATGCTGCCGTTTTACATTTATCCACAGTATCTGGAGCGGCTGGGGTGGGGGTGAGTGAATACCAGATGAGCTCTGCTGTATTTACCTCTATCTCATTTCTATTTTTATTGGCCAATTTGCAAAATTATTTTGTCTGAGATAGAAATATTTCCTCCAAGACTATGCTAGTAATTCCTTCTGATTCTTCCTTATTCTCTCAAACCCTGATTTTCTATTTTTGATTCAACAATTATTATTGTTACTTTGTACAGTACCATCTTTATGAAGCAGAACTAATATAATTTACACTTTGTTTAAAGTTTGTGAGAAGATTTGTAGCTCGGGTGCTTGTTGTTGTGGTTCTGTTGGCCAAGCTGGGAATTTGTTTTGCAGACGTTTCGTTCCCCTTTCTAGGTGACATCCTCAGTGCTTGGGAGCCTCCTGTGAAGCGCTTCTGTGATGTTTCCTCCGGCATTTATTGTGGTTTGTCTCTGCCACTTCCGGTTGTCAGTTCCAGCTGTCCATTGCAGTGGCCGGTATATTGGGTCCAGGTTGATGCGCTTATTGATTGAATCTGTGGATGAGTGCCATGCCTCTAGGAATTCCCTGGTTGTTCTCTGTTTGGCTTGTCCTATAATGGTAGTGCTGTCCCAGTCGAACCCATGTTGCTTGTCATCTGCGTGTGTGGCTACTAAGGATAGCTGGTCGTGTCGTTTCATGGCTAGTTGGTGCTCACGGATGTGGATCGTTGCCTGTCTTCCTGTTTGTCCTATGTAGTGTTTTGTGCAGTCCTTGCATGGGATTTTGTACACTACATTGGTTTTGCTCATGCTGGGTCGCGGGTCTTCGTTCTGCTGAGTTGTTGTCTGAGAGTGGCTGTTGGTTTGTGTGCTGTTATGATTCCTAGTGATCGCAGTAGTCTGGCTGTCAGTTCGGAAATGCTCCTGATGTATGGTAGTGTGGCTAGTCCTTTGGGTTGCGGCATGTCCTCGTTCCGTTGTCTTTCCCTTAGGCATCTGTTGATGAAATTGCGGGAGCATCCGTTTTTGGCGAATGCCTTGTTAGAGGTGTTCTTCTTCCTCTTTTTGCAGTTCTGGTGTACTGCAGTGTGTTGTGGCCCTTTCGAACAGTGTCTTGATGCAACTTCTTTTGTGTGTGTTGGGATGGTTGCTTTCGTAGTTCAGGACATGGTCTGTGTGTGTGGCTTTCCTGCATACCTTTGTGGTGAATTCTCCGTTCGGTGTTCTCTGTACCATCATGTCGAGGAATGGGAGTTGGTTGTCCTTTTCTTCCTCTCTAGTGAATCGGATTCCTGTGACTGTGGCGTTGATAATCCGGTGTGTGTTCTCTATTTCTGTGTTTTTAATGATTACAAAGGTGTCATCCACATATCTGACCCAGAGTTTGGGTTGAATTTGCGGTTAGACTGTTTGTTCTAATCTTTTCATTACCGCTTCCGCTGTGAGTCCAGAGATGGGTGAGCCCATGGGTGTGCCATTGATTTGTTCATATATTTGGTTGTTGAATGTGAAGTGTGTTGTGAGGCACAGGTCGAGTAGTTTGAGTAGGCCGTCTTTGTTGATAGGTTCACCGTCCTGTATGTCTAGGAGGTTGGCTATTGTTTCTCTGGCTAGGGTTTTGTCGATAGACGTGAACAGTGCCGTTACATCGAATGAGACCATAGTTTCTTCCTTAGAACTGACAACCGGAAGTGGCAGAGACAAACCACTATAAATGCTGGAGGAAACATCACAGAAGGGCTTCACAGGAGGCTCCCAAGCACTGAGGATGTCGCCTAGACAGGGGACGAAACGTCTGCAACACAAATTCCCAGCTTGGCGAACAGAACCACAACAACGAGCACCTGAGCTACAAATCTTCTCTCAAACTTTGAATACCTATGGGTGAGAGACACTAAGACAAGCCAGGAAATGGGAATCCTGTGCCAACCGCCTAAGCGCAACATACGAACAACTCTAGTTCCTGCACGAATGCCGAAAGAATCGAATCCTTCCACCATGTGTCAGAGCTAATGGAGTCAGGTGTTACTAGGGGACATAGCTTTAAATTAAGGGGTGGTAGGTATAGGACAGATGTTAGGGGTAGATTCTTCACACAGCGGGTTGTGAGTTCATGGAATGCCCTGCCCGTATCAGTGGTGAACTCTCCTTCTTTATGGTCATTTAAGCGGGCATTGGATAGGCATTTGGAAGTTATTGGGCTAGTATAGGTTAGGTAGGATTCGGTCGGCGCAACATCGAGGGCCGAAGGGCCTGTACTGCGCTGTATCCTTCTATGTTCTATGTTCTATACAGACCACAAGTCAACAACCCACAAGCCAGGGGGATAGTCAGACAGAACGGATTCAGGATGATCTAGGTAATGTTTAAAGATGCTTACAACAGACTTCACAAATACAGACAAGAAATTGCGCACCAAAAATCGTTAATTTCAAAAACCACCAATCAGGAATGGACCCGGACCATAGAACAGGCCATTACCATAGGACAGAACAGGACCACACACCGCCAAAAAACGGCGCTAAAAGAAAAAATGGCCAAACTAACACACAGAGAGGACACCACAACACACACTTGGGTTAGAAACCTCTTCCACAGACACAGAAAGAACAATACTGGGACTCAACTACAACCACAGGGACGCCAAGACAGCAGACTTCCTAGCAGCACTAGAATGCACACTCAGGAACAATGGACTGACAGAAGAGACACAACAAACAGTGAGACAAAGTATCATACCTCTGATAACAAGGAAAAGACAAACACATAACCTCAACACCAAGGAGAGAGAAGCACTAAAATCACTAAGAAACGATAAGAGCATAATCATACTACCAGCAGACAAAGGCAGAATGACGGTCATCCTGGACAAAGCAGAGTACATCCAAAAAGCGCAACTACTTGCAGATACCAACACCTACCAAAAGAGGGAGTCTGACCCCACCCCACAGCTCACCAATAGGATAAACAACACACTGAGGAACCTACAAAAAAACGGACAGATAACCAAGTTTGACCTACAAAGAATTAAACCTGAAAGCAACAATGCCCCCGGATTCTATGGACTACCTAAAGTGCACAAACCAGACATCCCACTCAGTCCAATAGTATCACTACCAGGGACACCATCTAACAAACTGGCTAAAGATCTACAGCAGAAACTGAAACACCTGATCAGCGGATCCAGACACTCTATACAGTCAACACAAGAATTCTTGGACAACGTCAGAAATATACACATAGACAAGGAAGAAACTATGGTCTCATTCGATGTAACGGCACTGTTCACCTCTATCGACAAAACCCTAGCCAGAGAAACAATAGCCAACCTGCTGGACATACAGAACAGACAACAGACGTGACGGTACAGAGAACTCCGAATGGAGAATTCACCACAAAGGTATACAGGAAAGTCACACACACAGACCAAGTCCTGAACTATGAAAGCAACCACCCCAACACACACAAAAGGAGTTGCACCAAGGCATTGTTCAAAAGGGCCACAACACACTGCAGTACACCAGAACTGCAAAAAGAAGAAGAAGAACACCTCTACAATGTATTTGCCAAAAACTGATACCCCCGCAATTTCATCAACAGATGCCTAAGGGAAAGACAATGGAACGAGGACATGCCGCAACCCAAAGGACTAGCCACACTACCATACATCAAGAACATTTCCGAACTGACAGCCAGACTACTGCGACCACTAGGACTCAACAGCCACTCTCAGACAACAACTCACCAGAACGAAGGACCCGCTACCCAGTATGAGCAAAACCAACGTAGTGTATAAAATCCCATGCAAGGACTGCACAAATCACTACATAGGACAAACAGGAAGACAGGCAACGATCCGCATCCGTGAACACCAACTATTATAGGACAAGCTAAACAGAGAACAGGCAGGGAATTCATAGAGGCATGGCACTCATCCACAGATTCAATCAATAAGCACATTGACCTGGACCCAATATACCAACCACTGCAGCAGACAGCTGGAACTGACAACCGGAAGCGGCAGAGACAAATCACTATAAATACCGGAGCAAACATCACAGAAGCGCTTCACAGGAGGCTCCCAAACACTGAGGATGTCACCTAGACAGGGAATGAAACATCGGCAACACAAATTCCCACAGAATTACACTTTGCTTTTCTGCCTATTGTCCTGCCTTGCAAAGGAGATTCCACAGGTTACACTGGGTTTCCTCCGGGTGCTCCGGTTCCCTCCCACAGTCCAAAGATGTGCGGGTCAGGTGAATTGGCCATGCTAAATTGCCCATAGTGTTAGGTAAGGGGTGAATGTAGGGGTAGGGGTATGGGTGGGTTGCACTTCGGCTGGTCGGTATGGACTTGTTGGGCCGAAGGGCCTGTTTCCACACTGTAAGTAATCTAATCTAATCTTATTTTGCAAATCATTACCATTGTTACTTGTTAATTTACATTCAGAAATTAATTGGTTGGTATAATACAGTGGCCTTGCATCGCGTCACATTTATAAGTATGCGCTCAAATGAAAGCAAGGTAAAGCTTGTTCTATCAAGAAATTGCAAGAATTATTCAGATAATCTAATTTAACTGATTTGAAACCTCGTTGGTTCAGGTGCGTGCACTACTGCAGTATTGTAAGTAGTAACTTCGGATATTAGTTTTTGATATTTAATTATTCCACTATCTTTCCAACTCCAAGGTCTTTCCTATTTGACACTGAAAAGTTAATTCCATTCAACATGTCTTTTTTCTGCAGTTGGTAATTTATTGCTAAATTAGCTTACTCAAATATCTCGTTTCAAGGTGTCAAATGCTTAAACTATTCTCTATAATGCACATGAGGGGGAATCTACTTACTTTATTTTTATCTTTTTGGATCATTATCTAACATTTGCTGTCTACACTGTTGGCACAAATAGAAAATGGTGCAAGCTAAAAATATTTATGTAGAGACTATTACTAAAAGGAACCAGGAATAGGCAGAGCAGACAAAATAAAAACATATTGACTTGGGCTTGCACAATTATAAATCAAAAAGAAATATAATAAGACATTAGAGAGCATGGATCTGTAACAACTGAATTATATGCTGCCTCAGTAGAAGTAGATGCATTTTCAAGTAGAATGATCAAGAGTTTTAACAAAAAAATGTTACTGTTTCCTCAGTTGGTGAGTCTGTGCTTTTCTGAAGCAGTTAAAGAACATAGGAACAAGAGTAGGCCATGAAGATCCTCGGGCCTGTTCTGCCATTCAATGAGATCATAGCTGACGTTTGGCCTAACTCCACATACCTGCGTTTGCTTAACAAAAAAAATCTATCACAAATTTAAAATTAATGACTGACGTAATATCAACTGCTATTTGTGGAAGACAGCTCCAAAATTTGACCACCCTTTGTGTGCGTAAGTATTTTTTAACTGCTCTTCTGAACAATCTGGCCTAATTTTGAGACTATGTCCTATAGTTCAAGAATCTTCAACCAACGGACCTTTACTTATCCTGTCTTTACCTATTATCATCTTGAAGATTTCAATCAGATCATCCCTTAATCTTCTAAATTCTAGAGAAAACAGAATTTGTATTGTCTAATTTTTATAATCTCTCCCTGTAACATAACCCCTGAAGTCCAGGTATCATTCTAATAAACATATGGTGACTCTTTCCAAGCCAATGTATGTTAATGCAGACCTTGCTTCATAAACCTCTGGTGCAGTGTAACCTGTATGCCTCACTCTGACTAAGCACCCTATGATTTGTATGTCCTTGGTTACTATGATCTGCCTGTACTGCTAGCAAACAAAAAAAATTCACTGTACTTCGGTACGCATGACTACAATAAATCAAATCAAACATCCTTAAGGTATGGTGCCCAGATCTGCTAAGTGAGGCCTAACAAGGGTCTTAAATAGCTCCAGGAGAAAGTGAGGACTGCAGATGCTGGAGACCAGAGATAGCTCCAGCATAACTTCTACATCCTTATATTCCAGTATTGTACATATAAAGATCAACATTCCATTAGCCACCTTGACCATTTCCTTTACTTGTCTGCACCATTTTAAAGATCTACACATGTGAACGCTCAAGTCTTTTTGGATATCTACTACATTTGACTTCATACTGTCTAGAAAGTGCCCTGATCTTTCCTTATTCAGTCCAAAATGAATAACTTCACACTTTCATACATTGAAATTCATTATTTATTCATGATTTGGATAATAGCAGAGAAAGTCATACATCCAAATTTGTAAATGACAAAGTTAGGTGGCACTGTAGACAGTTTAGATAGCATAAAATTACAAATGGATGCTGATAGCCTAGGCGAATGGGCAAAACTGTGGCACAGGTCATATTGTGGCCTGAACATAGATATTTGTGTGATACCACACACATCTTGCCAATTTAAGTACCTGCCCATTATCCCTACTTTCTGTAACCTACCACTCAACCAGCCATGTCAATAATTTGCCCTCAATTCCATGGCTTCTACCTTTGTTAACAGTCTGGGATCATGTGGGACTTTATCAAATGCCTTCTGGGAGTCCAAATAAAAACCATCCATGGACATCCCTGTCCAAAACCAAGTCATCTCTTCAAAAAATTCAATGAGCTTTGTCAGACATGACCTACCCGTCATGATTTGACACTGGCTCTCCCTGATTAACTGAAAATTTTCAAGGTGTTCAGTTACGCCACCCTTTATTATAGACTCCAACAATTTTCACAGCACAGATATTAGCCTAACTTGTAATTCCTTGTTTTCTTCTTTCATCCTTCTTAAAATGTTGATTTTAAGGCTGGTTAAATGAACACCATGACGTTCAACTACAAGACTATCCTCATGTATAAATCTATTTAAATCAGTTTTAAATACACTGCAGATTGATAGGTGATCCAGAACTTGTCTTAAATATTTGGTGTGTTACACTTGAATGATGCTAGCAATTAACAATAAGATGCTATTGATGCACCTTCTTGTACAGAAACTAACTCGCAATAAAAATTTGCTACCACCTTTACAGCACATCAATACTGGTAACTACTTTTCTTGTGGTAGTGGTGCTGTATGTCTTAAAAATGGATAAAAGTGGATAAGTCCCAGGAACTGATCAGGTGTACCCAGGAACTCTGTGGGAAGTTAGGGAAGTGATTGCAGGGCCCCTTGCTGAGATATTTGAATCATCGATAGTCACAGGTGAGGCGCCGGAAGAGTGTAGATTGACTAATGTTGTGCCACTGTTTAGGAAAGGTGGTAAGGCAGGAACTACAAACCAGTGAGTCTGACATTGGTGGTGGGAATGTTGTTGGAGGGAATCCTGAGGGATGGGACATGCATATATTTGGAAAGGTAGGACCGATTATGGAGTCAGCATGGTTTTGTGCATGGGAAATCATGTCTCATGAACTTGATTGAGTTTTTGGAGGAAGTACCAAAGAAGATTGATGAGGGCAAAGCGGCAGGTGTGACCTATATGGACTTCAGTAAGGCATTCGCAAGGTTCCCCATGGGAGATTGATTAGTAAGGTTAGATCTCACAGAATACAGGGAGAACTAGCCATTTGGATACAGAACCGGCTCAAAGGTAAAAGACAGGGGGTGGTGGAGGAAGGTCATTTTTCAGACTGAAGGCTTGCGACCAGTGGACTGCACAAGGATTGGTGCTGGGTCCACTGCTTTTTGTCATTTATATAAATAAGAGAGATGTGAACATAGCAGGTATAGTTAGTAAGTTTGCAGATGACACCAAAATTGGAGATGTAATGGACAGCAAAGAAGGTTACATCAGAGAACAACGGGATCATGATCAGATGGGCCAATGGGCTGAGGAGTGGCTGATGGAGTTTAATTTAGATAAATGCAAGGTTCTGCATTTTGGAAAAGCAAATTTTAGCAGGACTTATTCACTTAATGGTAAGGTCTGAGGGAGTGTTACTGAACAAAGAGACCTTGGAGTACAGGTTCATAGTTCCTTGAAAGTAGAGTTGCAGGTAGATAGGATAGAGGAGAAGGCATTTAGTATGCTTTTCTTTATTGTTCAGAACACAGAGTATAGGCGTTGGGAGGTCATGTTGCGGTTGTACAGGACGTTAGTTAGGCCACCTGTTGGAATAATGCGTTCAATTCTGTTCTCCTTCCTAAAAGCAAGATGTTGTGAAACTTGAAAGGGTTCTGGAAAGATTTACAAGCATTTGCCAAAGTTGGAGGACTTCAGCTATAGAGGGAGGATGAATAGGCTGGGGCTGTTTTCCTGCAGTATTGGAGGCTGAGGGGTGACCTTATAGAGGTTTACAAAATTATGACGGGCATGGATAGGATAAATAGACAAGACTTTTCACTGGGTTGGGGGAGTCTAGAACTAGAGGGTTTAGGGGGAGAGGGGAAAGATATAAAAGGGACCTAAGGGGCAACATTTTGACATAGAGGATGGTGTGTGTATGGAATGAGCTGCCAGAGGAAGTGATGGAGGCTGGTACAATTACAGCTTTTAAAATGGATAGGGGTGCGTAGGTTAAGTTACTATATTTTACATTAGGATTAAATCTCGGCACAAAATCGTGGGCCAAAGGGTCCGTTCTGTGCTGTATATTTCTATGTTCTAAAAAGGCATCTGGATGGGTATATGAATAGGAAGGGTTTAGAGGGGTATGGACCAAGTGCATGCAAAATGGAACTAGATTAGGTTAGGATATCCGGTTGGCATGGAGGAGTTGGACCAAAGGGTCTGCTTCCATGCTGTACATCTCTATGACTAGGTTGGAAGACTGGTGTATCTCATCATCACTGTGAACAACCATGACATTGCTTGAAAAGTGTGCATCACTACCAATCTTGCTCCATTGTTTTGCAATCCCAGGGTTAGGTCTCTATCCTTGTGGTGGAAAGAGAGATTTAAGAAATTTAAAACGTTATAAATACAAAGTTGGTCAAACAAACATTAGTGGGAAGAGAAACGGAGGTAACATAATAAGGTTAGCACTGGATCTTACCAACAAACATTGTTACAACATTATCAGAATCGTGATCTACGCAAGTTCTAATCCTAAATCTTTCCTTCTATGTCAGTGGCTATCAGAAATTTGGATGAGCTTAAAATGAGCTTCTTCCTGAAGAAGGGCTCATGCCCGAATCTTCGATTCTCCTGCTCCTTGGATGCTGCGCTTTTCCAGCAACACGTTTTCGGCTCTGAGTTTAAAGGATTTTAACATCGAGGTCACTTCAATCAACAAGATTCCAAAGGTTCATCCTTGCAGTACTCCACTTCATATACTCTCATTTCTTCAATATAACATGACAATTTTACAAGAATTTTGTTTATGTTTTTGAACTGATCTCTTCAACAAATCAGTGCTCTGCCCTCAATATTCACGTCTTCTGGATTACTAGCACAAATTACTCAAAACATTGTTTCAATTCTTTCTGTAGACTAGGAGAAACTAGATCATTGGGAATTTCACTTCATTCATAATGCGCTCAAAGACACTCTGGAAGTTTGGACAGGCAAGTCTGCCCTTTCTAAATCCATATAAGGATTGTCTCTTTTGGATGTAGGTTTGCCCGCTGAGCTGGAAGGTTCGTTTTCAGACATTTCGTCACCATACTAAGTAACATCTTCAGTGAGCCTTTGAATGAAGCACTGATGGTGTAGCCCGCTTTCTATTTATATGTTTGCATTTCCTTGGGTTGGTGAGATCATTTCTTGTGGTGACATAATTTCCTATGGTGATGTTGATTCATATTCTTTTTCACAGGGGGGTGGTAAATGGGATCCAAGTCAGTGTTTGTTGATAGAGTTCCGGTTGGAATGCCATTGAATTCTCATGCAGTCTCTGTTTGGCTTGTCCTAGGATGGATATGTTGTCCCAGTTGAACTGGGAGGCTCACTGAGGATGTTTCCTAGTATGGTGACGAAACGTCTGAAAACGAACCTTCCAGCTCAGCATGCAAACCTACATCCATAACCTCAACCTGAGCCACAAATCTTCTCAAAATTGTCCCTTTTTAAGCGAATTCACAGCTCCTCTTCTAGTCTATTTCCTAGATTGGCTTTTACTTCAGAGAGATGGTAGTTAACTTGAGCAATAATCTTAAACAGGAGAGACACAAATTAAAATTACTTTGATATAGTTTCTTGTAATTCATTCTGAACAGATGGGAACATTGTCCAGGTCAGCCCTTAATTCCCAATCTGGAGTCCTTTTGAGGAATGGAAATTTGCACAATCAATGCATTCATAAAATACATGCTCTAGCACAGAAAGTATTTGAATTTATTGTACACTAAGTATATATTTCACTGTAGTTATTAGATTTACAAAATTCTCTAGAATTCCAGTTTACAGCCATCAATGTGATTTTCTCAGATAACAACTACTGATAAAAATCAGTTGTTAGGAGAATAGTCAATTTCAGTGCGTTGTGTAGTAATCTTGATTCAAAAATTAACTAGCAAGATTAAAAAACTGACCGTCTTTCAGAGAGGAGATGGCTTAGGTATACAATTGAGATGTACACAGGGAAAAGATTCACAACCAAAGTTAGTGTCCTTCAGTACCAATGATGAAGCAGGTGCCAGGTTGCTATACAAGTGAAAAAAGGTTGAGTAGTTGGCTGTGGGTGGGAGAGAAAAAGTGCACTTCAATCAAAAGGCAAATAATTTCACAAGAGTTCCACTGTTTGTACCAACCTCCTCTCACCACTCATCATTAAGTACATTTACTATCACATGGAATAAATATCTGGGGCACTCTAAGAGTCCCTAGTTATATTTTCTAATCATCAGATTAACTGATACAGGAACAGCATTCACTTTAACACTGAGCTAAAATGAAACCGTTTACTCAGTGAATCAACTGTAAATAATTTTCTGCTTTGGTTTACTTGAAGATTACTTCACTTAATAACATAGGAAATAGCAGCAGTATACCATATGACCCTTGAGCCTGTTCTGCTACTCGATACAATCATAGCTTATCTTCTGCTTCAATTCCACATTCCCAAGTGTTCTCTATGTCTCTGGATTCGGAGGTCAAAATTCTACCTATCTCAGCCTTGAAAATACTAAATAAGATTACATATACAGCTCTCGGAATTAGAAAATTTCAAAGACCCACAAAACTCCTGAGAGAAAAAAATTCTTATCTTATTCCTAAATAATCAGCCATTTTATTTTGAGACCTGGCACTCTTTGTTTTACATTCCTCAGCCAGGAAAACAAACAGCAGTATTTCAGTGTCCACCCTGTAAAACCCAGTCAAAGCTTTACATTTGTCAATGAAATGACCTCTCATTCTTCTAAGCTCTGGAGAACACAGATCCAGACTTCTCATTCTCTCATTATAGAACAATCCAGCCATTCGTCTGGTGAATCTGTGTCAAACTCTATCAAAGACAAGTACACCCTTCTTTGAGTAGGGAAACCAAACAGTACACAACATAACAGGTGTGGTCTCACCAAGGGTATCCACAATTGGGGAGACTTTGTATTCAAATCCTCTTAAAACAAAAGCCAATAAACTACTTGGCTTCCTAATTACTTACTGCACCTGCATGTTAGTGTTCAGGAATTTATGAAGAAAGCCAACACTTTTCACCTTCTCATCAAATAGAGAAAAAAAAACAGAATTTCAAAATACTGACCATCAAATGGGTATTATATTTTACCATACTTTTCCATCTGTCATGTTCTCGTCCACTCATTCAGTTGTTTAAATCCCATTAAATCACTCACATTTCCACTCACTTTTGTGTCATCATATTACATTGGGACTCCAAATCTAAATCAATGGTGTAGCTTATGAATAGTAGGGTCCAAGCACTGAACCTTGTGGCAACCAACTATTCACAATCTGCCAACCTGAGAATGGTTCATTTATTCCCACTCTTGTTTTATATCCATAAAGTTCTAAATCAATATCAGATTACACTCAATCCCCCTTGTGCTCTGGTTTTGCTTGTATAGAACCTTCAAACAAAAATTCCACAAAGGTTTATCAAACTGATTTTCCCCCTCTCAAATCTATGCCAACCCTACTCATTCCTGCCATAATTTTCTAAATATCCTATTATCACATCCTTAGTTATAGGTTCCAGCATTTCCAGACTACTATCATTGCATGAACAGGTTTATGGTTCCCCATTTTCTCTCTCCCTTTAAGTATCAGCATAACATTCACCAAATTAAAATCTGTAGGAAACACTGCATAATCTGTAGAAAGTTAAAAATCACACAACACCAGGTTATAGTCCAACAGGTTTAATTGGAAGCACAGTAGCTTTCGGAGCGACGCTCCTTCATCAGGTGATTGTGTTGTTCCGAAAGCTGGTGTGCTTCCAATTAAACCTGTTGGACTATAACCTGGTGTTGTGTGATTTTTAACTTTGTACACCCCAGTCCAACACCGGCATCTCCATATCATAATCTGTAGAATATTGTGAGATGAACACTAAAACCTTCAAAAACTCTACACTCACCTCTTTTAATATGTGTTGATATAGATCATTAGGTAAAGGAGATTTATCAACTTTCAATGCCATTTTTATTTTACTGATACTAATTTCTTTCAGTTCCTTCATTTCACTAATCTCTTCTTTCTCTAGCATTCCTGGGAGTTTACTTGTATGTTAACCAATGAAAACAATCACAAAATAGCTTACTTTTGTATTCTATTCTTTACCAGTTCCTTTGCAGAATGCAATTATACTCCAGTCCTCAGGTTTATTACTTTTTTGGTAACTTTATAAGTCTCTTCCCATGATCTCATATAATCTTTGATTTCATTTCTTTAGCCCTACCGTGGGCTGAGTGAGAATTGCAAAAATCATAATGCTGGTATTTTTAAAGAATATTTTTAAATATTTGGCCATGATATCATTAGGCCTCGCAAAGAATAAGATGGATGACAGCGTTCTACGATAATTCAACAATCTGCTGCACTTTACAATCAGTTAAAAGCAACAGTGCTCACCATTAATCTTCAAGAAAGCTGACCAAAGCTTTCTTGAAATCTCTGTGGCAAAGATTTTACATTGCCCAATGTTAGTTTGAACTTAGTGTTAAGTTAAAGAAAATTCAGATGTCCAGTATCGTTGTTTTCATAAAATAGATAACCAAACTGAAGTATTCTCACAGTCAGCAAACCATCAAGTTTGAACAGAAGTCAAAGAATTCCTTCACATTTAATATTAAATTTTTCACCTAGAGAAATAAATGTCTGAAAATACATTTGGGATTAAGATTAAAATCAAAAATATGAAATAAACATCTTGAACAATGCATAAAATGTGGTATGTTATTATGGATCAACATAGCATTCAATGAACAAGATTACTCTCTCGATCAGTGACACTTTTGATGTTAACTATCAGCTTAATAAGGTGGTTAGATTAGATTAGATTACTTACAGTGTGGAAACAGGCCCTTCGGCCCAACAAGTCCACACCGACCCGCCGAAGCGCAACCCACCCATACCCCTACATATACCCCTTACCTAACACTACGGGCAATTTAGCATGGCCAATTCACCTGACCCGCACATCTTTGGACTGTGGGAGGAAACCGGAGTACCCGGAGGAAACCCACGCAGACACGGGGAGAACGTGCAAACTCCACACAGTCAGTCGCCTGAGGCGGGAATTGAATCCAGGTCCCTGGCGTTGTGAGGCAGCAGTGCTAACCACTGTGCCACCGTGCCGCCCTTAACATCTAGTTAGTAACTCATTCAAATATTTTCATGAAGGGATTTTATAGCTGTTAACTTACTTGTTGCTTAAATGTGTTGCTGGTCAAAGCACAGCAGGTTAGGCAGCATCTCAGGAATAGAGAATTCGACGTTTCGAGCATAAGCCCTTCATCAGGAATAAGAGAGAGAGAGCCAAGCCGGCTGAGATAAAAGGTAGGGAGGAGGGACTAGGGGGAGGGGCGATGGAGGTGGGATAGGTGGAAGGAGGTCAAGGTGAGGGTGATAGGCCGGAGTGGGGTGGGGGCGGAGAGGTCAGGAAGAGGATTGCAGGTTAGGAGGGCGGTGCTGAGTTGAGGGAACCGACTGAGACAAGGTGGGGGGAGGGGAAATGAGGAAGCTGGAGAAATCTGAATTCATACCTTGTGGTTGGAGGGTTCCCAGGCAGAAGATGAGGCGCTCCTCCTCCAGCCGTCGTGTAGTTGTGTTCTGCCGGTGGAGGAGTCCGAGGACCTGCATGTCCTCGGTGGAGTGGGAGGGGGAGTTAAAGTGTTGAGCCACGGGGTGATTGGGTTGGTTGGTTCGGGCGGCCCAGAGGTGTTCTCTGAAGCGTTCCGCAAGTAAGCGGCCTGTCTCACCAATATAGAGGAGGCCACATCGGGTGCAGCGGATGCAATAGATGATGTGTGTGGAGGTACAGGTGAACTTGTGGCGGATATGGAAGGATCCCTTGGGGCCTTGGAGGGAAGTGAGTGTGGAGGTGTGGGCGCAAGTTTTACATTTCCTGCGGTTGCAGGGGAAGGTGCCGGGGGTGGAGGTTGGGTTGGTGGGGGGTGTGGATCTGACAAGGGAGTCACGAAGGGAGTGGTCCTTGCGGAACGCTGATAGGGGAGGGGAGGGAAATATATCCTTGGTGGTGGGGTCCGTTTGGAGGTGGCGGAAATGGCGGCGGATAATACGTTGTATGCGCAGGTTGGTGGGGTGGTAGGTGAGAACCAGTGGGGTTCTGTCTTGGTGGCGGTTGGAGGAGCGGGGCTCAAGGGCGGAGGAGCGGGAAGTGGAGGAGATGCGGTGGAGGGCATCGTCGATCACGTCTGGGGGGAATCTGCGGTCCTTGAAGAAGGAGGCCATCTGGGTTGTGCGGTGTTGGAATTGGTCCTCCTGGGAGCAGATGCGGCGGAGACGAAGGAATTGGGAATATGGGATGGCGTTTTTACAGGGGGCAGGGTGGGAGGAGGTGTAGTCCAGGTAGCTGTGGGAGTCAGTCGGTTTATGATAGATGTCTGTGTTGAGTCGGTCGCCCGAGATAGAAATGGAAAGGTCTAGGAAGGGGAGGGAGGAGTCTGAGACAGTCCAGGTGAATTTCAGGTCGGGATGGAAGGTGTTAGTAAAGTTGATGAACTGTTCAACCTCCTCGTGGGAGCACGAGGCAGCGCCGATACAGTCATCGATGTAGCGGAGGAAAAGGTGGGGGGTGGTGCCAGTGTAGTTGCGGAAGATGGACTGTTCCACATATCCTACAAAGAGGCAGGCATAGCTGGGGCCCATGCGGGTGCCCATGGCAACTCCTTTAGTTTGGAGGAAGTGGGAGGATTGAAAAGAGAAGTTATTCAGGGTGAGGACCAGTTCAGTCAGTCGAAGGAGGTCCTCACCCTGAATAACTTCTCTTTTCAATCCTCCCACTTCCTCCAAACTAAAGGAGTTGCCATGGGCACCCGCATGGGCCCCAGCTATGCCTGCCTCTTTGTAGGATATGTGGAACAGTCCATCTTCCGCAACTACACTGGCACCACCCCCCACCTTTTCCTCCGCTACATCGATGACTGTATCGGCGCTGCCTCGTGCTCCCACGAGGAGGTTGAACAGTTCATCAACTTTACTAACACCTTCCATCCCGACCTGAAATTCACCTGGACTGTCTCAGACTCCTCCCTCCCCTTCCTAGACCTTTCCATTTCTATCTCGGGCGACCGACTCAACACAGACATCTATTATAAACCGACTGACTCCCACAGCTACCTGGACTACACCTCCTCCCACCCTGCCCCCTGTAAAAACGCCATCCCATATTCCCAATTCCTTCGTCTCCGCCGCATCTGCTCCCAGGAGGACCAATTCCAACACCGCACAACCCAGATGGCCTCCTTCTTCAAGGACCGCAGATTCCCCCCAGACGTGATCGACGATGCCCTCCACCGCATCTCCTCCACTTCCCGCTCCTCCGCCCTTGAGCCCCGCTCCTCCAACCGCCACCAAGACAGAACCCCACTGGTTCTCACCTACCACCCCACCAACCTGCGCATACAACGTATTATCCGCCGCCATTTCCGCCACCTCCAAACGGACCCCACCACCAAGGATATATTTCCCTCCCCTCCCCTATCAGCGTTCCGCAAGGACCACTCCCTTCGTGACTCCCTTGTCAGATCCACACCCCCCACCAACCCAACCTCCACCCCCGGCACCTTCCCCTGCAACCGCAGGAAATGTAAAACTTGCGCCCACACCTCCACACTCACTTCCCTCCAAGGCCCCAAGGGATCCTTCCATATCCGCCACAAGTTCACCTGTACCTCCACACACATCATCTATTGCATCCGCTGCACCCGATGTGGCCTCCTCTATATTGGTGAGACAGGCCGCTTACTTGCGGAACGCTTCAGAGAACACCTCTGGGCCGCCCGAACCAACCAACCCAATCACCCCGTGGCTCAACACTTTAACTCCCCCTCCCACTCCACCGAGGACATGCAGGTCCTTGGACTCCTCCACCGGCAGAACACAACTACACGACGGCTGGAGGAGGAGCGCCTCATCTTCTGCCTGGGAACCCTCCAACCACAAGGTATGAATTCAGATTTCTCCAGCTTCCTCATTTCCCCTCCCCCCACCTTGTCTCAGTCGGTTCCCTCAACTCAGCACCGCCCTCCTAACCTGCAATCCTCTTCCTGACCTCTCCGCCCCCACCCCACTCCGGCCTATCACCCTCACCTTGACCTCCTTCCACCTATCCCACCTCCATCGCCCCTCCCCCTAGTCCCTCCTCCCTACCTTTTATCTCAGCCGGCTTGGCTCTCTCTCTCTTATTCCTGATGAAGGGCTTATGCTCGAAACGTCGAATTCTCTATTCCTGAGATGCTGCCTAACCTGCTGTGCTTTGACCAGCAACACATTTGCAGCTGTGATCTCCAGCATCTGCAGACCTCATTTTTTACTTGTTGCTTAAATGGTTTGTAATAAACTGCATTCATGAAGTTTGGGGAGAGTTCAGCGGATTTTTTGAAAATCGGTAGAATCACTGGCAGCATCTCTAGGTACTGCACTTAATTGTAGAAGCTTGGGCTCCAGAGCTCCTCTTTGTTCGAGAAGGTGACAAATTTCTGATTATTATGACTGCCAAGTCCAGGCCAATGTGCTTTCACCTCAACACTCAACTGTTATATGACTTCAAATCTCTGGTAAGACCTAATGGATTGGCTCTTGTCAAGTGCCAGAGTAGAGAAGTAGGCAGATAGAGCAGATGAATGCATGGTTGAGAAGTTATGTTGGAGAGAGGGCTTTATATTCCTGGATCATGGTGTCTGTTTCTGAGAAAGTAGTACAAGTCTGACAGTTGGTGCCTGTTTAGTATGTTGCTATTGCTGATGGTGTAGGTGTAAACTTCCTCAGCAGGGGAACAGAACACAGAGTGAAGATTCAGTAGTGGGTGCTGCATAGACAAATGCAGAAGATAACCAAGTGAATCTGGCAGGCACAGTCAACAAACGACACAAAAGAGTTTGGTATGTTTGACTGGCTGTTATTTTCATACAAGAGTCTTGTAAGTAAGACAGATACGTTTAGGGTATGGATTAACACATAGTGATATGACAACATTGCTATCACAGAGACATGGTTGCGGGAGAGGGCGGATTGGTAGCTCAATATTCTGTTATAAAGGATCTTCAGGAGAGATAGGGAAAGATTTTATTTATTCATTCATGAGGTTTGGGCTTTGCTGGCTAGGCCAATTATTGCCCAGTCCTAGTTGGCTTTGAGGTGGTGGTGTTGAGCATCCTTCTTGAATTCCAGCAGTCCATGTACTGTAGGTAGATCCAAAATGCCATTAAGGAGGTAATTCCAGGATTTTGACCTAGTAACAGTGAAGGAATGGTGATATATTTCCAAGTCAGGATGGTAAGTGGCTTGGAGGGGAACTTGCAGTGGTATTGCTCCCAAGTTTCTGCTGCCTTTGTCCTTCTAGACAGTGGTCATCACTTTGGAAAGTTTGGTCCAAAGAGATTTAGTGAATTTCTGCAATGCATCTTGTGGATTGTGCACAGTGCTGCTACTGAGCATTGGTGGTGGAATGACTATATATTTGTGGATGTGGTGCTAATCAAGCACACTACTTTTTCCTGGATGACGCCAAGATTAGTGTTGCTTGAGGTGCATTAGCTAGGCAAATGGTACTTATTGCAGTCATAGTCATAGAGATGTACAGCATTGAAATAGATGATCACCTTAACAACACTATGGGTCTACGTGTACCTCAGACTGCAGTTCACTACCACTTTCTTGAGGGCAATTACTAATGGAGGAGAAAGTGAGGTCTGCAGATGTTGGAGATCAGAGCTGAAAATGTGTTGCTGCAAAAGCGCAGCAGGTCAGGCAGCATCCAAGGAACAGGAATCGACGTTTCGGGCATAAGCCCTTCATCAGGAACACATTTTCAGCGGCAATTACTAATGGGCAAAGACAAGCCTTACCAGTGACACTGGGATCCCACTAACGAAAAAAACTTCACTCAGGATCACAAGTGCACAACGAGGAAGGCCATTTCAGTTTACCTCCTTAAAAATGCTTAACCAATTTCAGAAGTTTTAATTTTCTTTACTTGGCTGTCCATTCTATGGACCAGTCATTCAGCTTCCTAACATCAGTGCTAAGTTCGCCTTTTAACAATTTATGCATGCTTTTGCATTTTAGTTTGAAATACATCTTCTACTTTATTTGCACTTTCAATTACCTTTTTTGACACCGGAAACCCAGCTCTAATACTAGCCATCACCTGAGGCTTTTCTGAATTCCCAACCAATGTTCAAGTGAGGAGCTGCTCAAATCACACTAAGATTAAACCTGGGTGGAAATGTTTACTGCCCAATAGTTTATTCCAAAAGCTAAATTCCTTTATTATGGTTTCACATGCAAGTAGAAGTTGCTCAAATGTGCACTTTTGACCAAGATAAATATAAACACACAATGACATTTATACATTGTTGGTTTAAGCCAAAAGTATTGGATTTAATGGTATACACAGATGTAAATTGAGATCCCACTATGACAGGATTTGTTTACTATTTGTATAGTCAATGCTTACCTACATTAGATTTTACTCCTAGTTACTCAAAATGTGCTAGAATACTGTCTGAAATATTTTGAGGTTTGTTGAGGTTCATGCCACAGAAAAACATGTTTTTTTATTGCACCTTTCAAGTTGGGCAAATTTCCACATTTGTCAAAGATCATCGATATACAGAGTTGGGCTGAGAAGTGGCAGATGGAATTCAGCCTGGAAAAGTGTGAAGTGCTTCATTTTGGAAGATTGAATTTGAATGCAGATTACAGGGTTAAAGGCAGGATTCTTGGCAGATTGGATGAACAGCAGGATGTTGGCATCTACATCCAGAGATCCCTCAAAGTTGCCACCCAAGTTGAAAGCGTTGTTAAGAAGGCATACGGTGTGTTGGTTTTTATTAGCAAGGGGAGAAAGTTTAAAAGCCACAAGGATATGCTGCAGCTCTATAAAGCCTTGGTTGGACCACACTTGGAAGATTGAGTTCAGTTCTAGTTGCCTCATTATAGGAAGGATGTGGAAGCTTTAGAGAGGGTGCAGACAAGATTTACCAGGATGCTGCCTAGACTGGAGGACATGTCTTATGAAGAAAAGCTGAGGGAACTAGGGCTTTTCTTACTGGAGTGAAGAAGGATGAAAGGTAGCTCGATAGAGGTGTACAAAATGGTAAGAGACATAGATAAAGTGGATAGCTAGAGATGTTTTCCCAGGGTGGAAATGACTATAAGGGGACATAATTTTAAAGGTGATTGGAGGAAGGTTTAGGGGAGATGTCAGAGGTAGGTTCTTTACTCAGAGCGATGGGTGCATGGAATGCACTGCCAGCAGTGGTAATGGAATAAGATACATGAGGGACATTTAAGTGACTCTTGGATAAGCACATGGATGATAATAAAATGAAGAGTAGGTAAGTTAGTTTAATCTTGGAATAGGATAAGAGGTCGGTACAACATCAAGGGCTGAAAGGCCTGTCCTATGCTGTACTATTCTATGTATATTGCCAATGTTTCGGCATGGCCATTCTTCAGATAAAAATAACAATAAGTTCAAGAGAGCCCACACCATATTTAAACATTCTGACACCAGATTTGCTGATTCAGTTAAAATACATACTTGCTCAAATTAATTCTTAGCATGCTAACAATTTCAGAACCATCCACTGTTTTTTCTATATTTCTCAAACAGCATCTGAATGACTGCATGCTCCCTTTGACATTCTTCAATTTTATGTCACTTACGTCAACAATCCAGTGCCTATACACACCACCTGTCAAATACATAGACAGATTTATAATTACACACAAATTAAATCATAATCACCTGTTCACATATACACACTGTCTCAGACACTTCCTATCTATTAATATTAGGACTTGGATTATGAAATCTGCCAGCTGTCTAAATTCCAAACATCATCACAATTAAAAATGGGCAAACAACTGCTTTTTAACATTTGATAAGGAGATTTGCTTATCGAAATGACAATGTAGATGTTTTAATGGTTTTTGTTTTAAAAGGACAAAATCAGTTGCAGGATTGTTTTTGACTAGTCAGAAGTATCATGCCAGTGTTACATCTGGTAATCTCCATGATTAAATCAATGCATCTTCTGTGGTATTAAAGTTCAAAAAACTTGACAATATTGTTTAAGTACAATGCTTCGAGCAATTTTAAATATGAAATAATTATGTCAAAAAAGGCTGGAACTTTTGCTTTGCTCTATTTAAGTACTTTTACAAATACCACGAAGGAATGTTGATTTGTAATGAGAAGCTCTTGTGTTAATTTACCAATATCAGCACATCTCCTTTTGTACAGAGAACATTCATGGTATTAATATCAAAAATGCACTTTCAGTGTACTCTAGGGATAGTTTCCTTTCAAGGCCACACTAACATTAGACTTGATCTCATGGATACATTTGTGCCATTAATAAGGCTGGAAAGTCAACATTAGTGGGATGTTACAAAATCATCTTTATGAATGTCAAATACTGTAAAATAGCTCCAAGGAGAGGAAAAAAAGAATTAACTGAGACTGCAGTTAGAACTTACTTTGCATTTGGATTAAAACAAAAGAAGCGGTGTTACTGGATCTGAAATATTAACTCTACTTTCTCTCCACAAATGCTGCCAAAGCCCCCCTCAGTTTTACCAGCAATTTTTGTTTCTTACTCCCTGCATCTGCAGTTCTTCGCTCTTTTTTTGCTTAGGCTATTCTTTGTGATTCAGTATATAGGATTCACATCCCTCCCCATCAGCTTAATCAGGAGCGGTGCAATGGGCAGGGTAAGTGAGGGAATATTGATTTATTATGAATTTTTACTGCGAGATAATAATTAATTTAGAGTCACTAAAACTTATTTTGTCTAAAATCAATGTTGTTCAGCAAATTTTAATGTGAGGTGCTACATTTGTTATTGCTTTAAGAGCTGAGTATACTAATGACCAAAAGACCAAGAAGAAACTACAAGCAGTTCTTCTACAACACGATGATTGCATTCTTGTGAACCCCACATTATAGAAAAACTACACTTTAGAAACAGCGACCAGTATTGGCGATGTCATTGCATTAAAGCCGATACATGTTTAAAAGTTTGCGCTTCAGAAACAGTGTCCCGAATTTGTCAATAGCATTAGACAATCTCCATATGCAGATGACAATCTCCATATGCAGCCCAGCAGAAGCATGCAAAAGGAGGATGCACACATAGTTATCTGTTACTGCATTCTGTAGTCAGAGCTGTTAAATAAACCTGAGAAATTTTCAAGAAAACTGAATCCACGTGACTTAATTTGTATTGCCTACCAATAGCATAAGTAGTATGACACTACTTACTGTGTATTGTACGTGATAGAAGTTTCAAAGAACCAGATTTTAAATTGAATCCAGAACATGCATTGCTCGGATGAAAGCGAAAATACATTTGGAAATTAGCAAAATTTTAATTGAATATAAATAATTTAACTTAAACTCATTCGTTTGAAATGTTCAACAATCAAAGCAATAATTGTTTTGTTCAAAATAGAACTGATACATTACGGTCTCATCAGCAAGATGAGAGAGAGATAAAAATGATCAATAGGAAATCGACCTAAACATCCGATATTATGGTAGACAGATGCAAAGAAAGTTTTGGAGTTGGTTTAAAAAAAATGTATAACTGACAAAGCCCAAACGAAAGGCAAACCATGCCCATCCTGGAAAAAAGCAAAGCACTGCAAATGCAAAAGCAAAGTGCTAGAGAAACACAGCACACCTGACAACATCTGTGAAGACAGAAATAGCTTTAATATTTTCAATCCAGTATCACTTTCCTTCAGAGCTGATGGAGGCTGGTTACTTGATGGGTTTTACGTTATATAAAAAAAAGTGAGGGGGTGATAGAAAGAGGACATGCAAGCGGAACAAATGATGGATGTGCCCACAGGAAAAGGCAAATGGAGTTCAAATGGTAGTAGAAGAAACAGATGAGTGGATGCTAACAGCAGAAACAGGTCAGCTCTGCTGAGAGTAAACCTATGCTATCCCATTATTACACTTCCTCACATCCTGTAACCTGCAAGGACTCCATTTAATTCTCCCAGTTTGTGTTTTCATTGCATCTGTTTGGAAGAAGCCACCTTCCACAGCAGTGCTTCTGAGAAGTCTTCATTTTTTCTCAACCCAGGATGCCCTCCCACCATAGGCAACAGGGCCCTCAGCATGTCTGATCCATTTCCCACATCTGTCCTCATCTTCCAAGAGCAACAATAATAATTAGTGTCCTCACGTTTTATCGCAAGAGTGTTTGTATTCAAGGATCATCTTCTACCATACCCTCCTCTCCAACAGGATGCCACCACCGAACATCTTCCTTTTGGCCTCCCTTTCAGCATTTTGCAGGCATTGTTCCCTTCACAATGCACTTGTTCACTCCCCTATCACCAAAACTTCTTTGCAACCCCAGTGAAACCTTCCCTTGCAATTGCAGATGACATTATACTTGCCCCTTTCCTTTCTCTTTCCTCATTTTCTAAGTTTCCAAAACAGCAACTGACTTAGACTTCTTTCAATCTAATGTATTCACTCCTCACAATGCCTGCTCTACATTTGCAACAAGAAAAACAGGGAGCCAAAAATTATACTCCGATACAAGGTGGCCATGAATAAATATATTAAGGAATTAAAGAGAAACTCCTTTTTCTAGAATTGAATTTGCTACCACAAGGCAAGTAGTTAAAACAAATAGCATAACTATGCTTAATGGAATTCCAGATAAACATGTGAAGGAGGAAAAGAAAACAAGGACACACTAAGAGCATACATGAAGTCAGATGAACTCAAAAACAGAGGAAATAGGAGCAGGTGGTGGTTATTCAGCCCCAAGGTCATCCCACAATTCAATTGATCAGCTGCAGGCTATAACTCCTCTTCTGTGCCAGCACAGTTTAGCCATCAACTCCCCGATATTTCAAAAACCTATCTACCTTCTCTTTAAATGCTTTTAGTGATTTAAGGAATGTGGAAACATCTTGACATTTATCCCATCAAGCCCCCTCAGAATTTTGTATGTTTCAATCAGATTATAACCACACATATTTCCAACCTCTAATGAAAGAATGTCTTACCTTTTTAGCCATTTTTGACAAGTCCACCCTTTCAACCCATGAATTAGCCCAGTTAATCTCTTTTGAACTGCCTTCAATGCCAGTATATCTTTCATTAAATACAGCGAAAAAAACTGAACAATATTTCAGGAGCAGTCTCACCAACACCCTGCACACCACAATGGTAACAAGTCTTTTGGCTGTAAAGCCTCAACACCTAGTAATAAAGGCCAACACTTTATTTCCCTTCTTAATTACTTGTTACATCCACATGCTAACATTTTGTTTTTCATGCAAACAACACCCAGATCCCTCTGCATTGGATTTTTGTGGAGTGTCTCTCCATTCAAATGATCACCTTTTAATTCTTTCTACTAAAGTGCATGACCCCATCACTTCCTGACATTAAGGTCCATAAACCAAGTTTTTACACATTCATTTAACCTACCTAGATCCCTTGCAGATTCTTTACATCTACATCACAAAATGTCTTCTCGACTACTTTGTATCAAATTTGGTACATTACATCCTATCCCACTGCCAATATCAAAATATTAAACAATTGAGACCCTAAGACTGATCCTTGTGACACTCTATTAGTTACGTCTTTCAAACCTGAAGACCCATTAATTTTAACACTCTGTTTTCTGGATGGTAACTGATCCTATTAGTCTATGCTAATAGATTACCTCAATTCTGTGAGTGACTATCTTGTGCAATAATCTTTTATGTGGCACCTTATCGAATGCTTTCTGGAATCCAAATACAGAGAATCTACCAGCTCCCTTCTATTGACGCTGCAAGTTATATCTTCAAGGAATTTTTAATTGCAGTGAGGGCTGAGAGAACGAGGACCAGGGGGCTGCTGGGATGTTAAGCAAACAGTTTTAAAGCCTTCCTTTGGGAATCTGCGGCCTCCATTTTTAATTTCAGTGAGGACAGAAAGAACGAGGACAAGGAAGCCGCCGGGAAGGTAAACAAACAGTTTAAAAAGCTGATATATCTGACCAGCAGCTGAACCTGAGACACTACCCATGTAGAGTCTCCCACTCCCCCTCCTCCTCTAACCAAAAAAAAGGACTCTGTGGCACATTGATAAGGTAAGGATTTTGTTAACTTAAAGTAAGTTGATAAAAAAAATTCTTTTTCCTTTCTCGTAACTTTAGTCTCAACTTAGGTAAAGCTTAAGATTAAAAATGACAGGTGATCTCAGACCCGTGTTAGACTCCTCAATATGGGAGCTCAGGGACACAGCTGATGTCCTTGGTTCCTTCATGTGCAAGAAGTGTGCCCAGCTGCAGTTCTTGTTAGACCACATAATGGCTGCAGATGGACTCACTCTGCTGTGGGGGTCTTGGATAGCATGTTTAGCGAATTGGTCACACCACAGATTAGGATTGCCAAGGGAGAAAGGGAATGGGTGACCAAAAGACAGAGAAAGAGCAGGAAGGAAGCGCAGGTATCCCCTGCAGTTATCTCCCTCCAAAACAGGTATACCATTTTGGATACTGTTAAGGGAGATGGCTCATCAGGAGAAGGCAGCAGCAGCCAGGTTCATGGCATTGTGGTTGGCTCTGCTGTTCAGAAGTGCAGAAAAAAAAGAGTGGAAGGGCTATAGATATAGGGGATTCAATTGTAAAGGGAGTAGATAGGCATTTTTGTGGTCATAAATGAGACTCCCAATGGGATGTTGCCTCCCAGGTGCATGGGTCAGGGATGTCTCGGAGCAACTGCAGAAAATTTTCAAGGTAGACTGTGAACAGGTTGTTGTTATGGGTGCATACAGGCACCAATGATATAGGTAAAAACAAATGGGATGAGGTCCTACAAGAAGAATTTAGGGAGTCAGGAAACAAATTAAAACGCAGGACCTCAGAGGTAGTAACTTCAGGATTGCTCCAGTGCCACGTGCTAGTCAGAGGAGGAATGATAGAATAATCAGGATGAATATGTGGCTTGAGAGATGGTGCGGGGGGTTGGGGTGGGGTTCAGATTTTTGGGACATTTGGATCGGTTGGGGGGGGGGGGGGGGGGGGGTGCTATTATAAATTGGATAGTCTATACCTGGCCCGGACTGGAATCAATGTCCTTAGGGGTGCTTTTGCTAACGCTGTTGGGGAGGGTTTAAACTGATGTGGCAGGCGATGGGAACCAAATGAGGAGGTAAGTGGACAAGAAGGAGGTAGCCGCTAAAGCCTGTAAGGAATTAGATAATTAAGTCAGCGTGACTAAGGGTAATAGTAGGCAGGGAGCAGATGGTGAACTGGTGGTCTGAAATGCATTTGTATTAATGCAAAAAGTGTAGTAGGTAATGCAGATCAACTTAAGGCTTGGATTAGTATCTGGGAGTATGATGTTATTGCTAGGCATGAAAATGTGTTACTGGAAAAGCGCAGCAGGTCAGGCAGCATCCAAGGAACAGGAGAATCGACATTTCGGGCATAAGCCCTTCTTCAGGGAAGGGCATGATTGGCAACTAAATATCCCGGGATATATGCTTCAGGCAGGTAGAGGGGGAGTTAAAAGGAATGGAGGAGTGGCATTACTGGTCAGAGAGGATATCACAGCTGTGCTGAAGGAGGGCACTATGGAAGACTCGAGCAATGAGGCAATATGGGCAGAGCTCAGAAATAGGAAGGGTGCAGTAACAATGTTGGGGCTGTACTACAGGCCTCCCAACAGCAAATGTGAGCTAGGGGTAGATATATGTAGAGAGATCATAGAAAGATGTAGGGGCAACAGGGTGGTGGAGATAGCCGATTTTAATTTTCCCAATATTGACTGGGATTCACCTCGTGTTAGAAATCTGGATGGAGCAGAATTTGTAAGGAGCACCCACAAGGGTTTTCTGGAACAGTATGTAAATAGTCCAACTCAGGAAGGGGCATACTGGACCTGGTGTTGGGAAATGAGCCTGGCCAGGTGGTTGAAATTTTAGTAGGGGATTACTTTGGGAATACCGATCACAATTCCATAAGTTTTAGAATATTCATGAACAAAGATGAGTGTGGTCCTCAAGGGAGGATGCTAAATTGGGGGAAGGCCAACTAAACCAAAATTTGGCAGGAGCTGGGGAATATAGATTGGGAGCAGCTATTTGAAGGGAAATCCACATTCGATATATGGGAGGCTTTTAAAGAGAGGTTGATTTGAGTGCAGGAGAGACATGTTCCTGTGAAAATGAGAGATAGGAGTAGGGAACCATGGATGACAGGTGAAATTATGAGACGAGCTAAGAGGAAAAAGCAAGTATACATAAGGTCTAGGTGATTGACGACAGACGAAGCCTTGGAAGAATTTTGGGAATGTAGGACCAATCTGAAATGAGGAATTAAGAGGGCTAAAAGGGGTCAGGAGATATCCTCAGTGAGCAGGGTTACAGAAAACCCCAAAGCCTTTTTTATTCATAGATAAGGAGCAAGGGTAATGACGGAATGGGTTGGCCCACTCAAAGCCAAAGAAGGAAAGATACGCATGGAGTCAGAGAAAATGGGTGAGATTCTTAATGAGTATTTTGCACTGAGGGATTCACTCAGTGTTCACTGAGGAGAGGGACTTGGCGGATGTTGAGGTTACAGACAGATCTTTAATTATTCTACATCAACTCGGCATAAGGATGGAAGAAATGATTTGTATTCTAAAATGCATTCAGGTGGACAAGTCCCCAGGTCTGGATGATATTTATCCTAGGTTACAGAGGGAAGCGAGAGAGGAAATAGCTGGGGCTTTAACAGATATCTTTGCAGCAACCTTGAACATGGGGGTGGTCCCAGAGGACTAGAGAATTGTTAATGTTGTCCCCTTTTTTAAGAATGATAGCAAGGATAATCCAGGTAATTACAGACCTGTGAGCCTGACGTCAGTGGTAGGGAAGCTACTGGAGAAAATATTAAGGAATAGGATATATAACCATTTGGAAGAAAATGGGCTTATCAGTGATAGGCAGCATGGTTTTGCGCAGGGAAAATCATGTCTTACAAACCTAATAGAATTCTTTGTAGAGATGATAAAGTTGATTGATGAGGGAAGGGATGTAGATGTCATATACATGGACTTTAAGTAACGTGTTTAATAAAGATCCCCATGGTAGGCTGATGAAGGTGAAGTCGCATAAGGTCCAGGGTGTTCTAGTTAGATGGATAGAGAACTGGTTGGACAACAGGATAAAGAGTAGTAGTGGAAAGGAGCTTCTGAAAATGAAGACCTGTGACCAGTGGTGTCCCACAGGGATCCGTGTTGGGACCACTGTTGTCTGTGTTACACATAAATGATTTCAAGGAAGGTGTACATTGCCTCATTAGCTAGTTTGCAGATGACACTAAGATTGGTGGAGTAGCAGATAGTGAAGGGTCTGTCAAAGAATATAGCAGAATATAGATACAATTGAGAGTTGGGCAGAGAAATAAGAGATGAAGTTCAATCTGGACAAATGAGAGGTGATGCATTTTGGAAGATCCAATTCAAGAGCGAACTATACAATAAATGGAAGAGTCCTTGGGAAAATTGATGTACAGAGAGATCTGGGTGTTCAGTTCCATTGTTCCCTGAAGGTGACAACACAGGTCAGTAGAGTGATCAAGTAGGCCTACGGCATGCTTTCCCTCACAGGACAGCCTATTGAGTACAAGAGTTGGCAGGTCCTGTTACAGTTGTATAAGACTTTGGTTCGGCCGCATTTGGAATACTGCATACAGTTCTGTTTGCCACATTACCAAAAGGATGTGGATGCTTTGAAGAGAGAGCAGAAGAGGTTCACCAGGACGTTGCCTGGTATGGACAGTACTAGCTTTGAGAAGGGGTTGAGTAGATTTGGATTAATTTTATTGGAAAGGAGGTTGAGGAGGAAACCTGATTGAGGCCTACAAAATCATGAGAGGTGTGGACAGGATGGCTAGCAAGAAACTTTTTCCCCCAGATTAGAGGACTCAATTACTCGGGGTCATGAGTTCAAAGTGAGAGAGGAAAAATTTAGGGGAGATATATGGGGTAAGCTCTTCACACAGAGGGTGGTGCGTGCCTGGAATGCGTTGCCAGTGGAAGTGGTAGGGGTGGGAATGATAGCGTCATTTGAAATGCGTCTAGACAGATACATCAATGGGCAGAGAGCAAAAGGATGCAGATCCTTAGAAAATAGGCGTCACGTTTAGATAGAAGAATCTGGATTGGGCAGGCTTGGAGGGCCAAAGGGCCTGTTCCTGTGCTGTAAGGTTCTTTGAATTCTAGCAAATTTTTCAAACAGGATTTTCCTTTAACCAAACTATATTGCCTCCACTATCTCTGCAGCCACTTCCTTTAAAACCCTGGAATAAAGGCCATCAGGTCCTAGCAACCTTTAGTCCCATTAGCTTGTCAAATACTTTGTCTTTGGAGATAGAGACTACTATAACATCTTTCCTCCCAATATTTATCTGATCTCTTTGGGATGCTTCTCGTGTCATCCATTGTGAAAACTGATGAAAAATATTGAATTATCTTCTATTTCTGGTTAGTAATTGCTTAGTTGCATCCTCACACTTACTTTAGTCACTCTTTTCATATACCTGTAGATGGTCTTGATGTCGGTTTTGATATTTTTTGCTAATTGTCTTCATAATCGATTTTTATTAACTTTTTAATTATTTGCTGCTGGTTCCTAAAATAATTCACAAACCTCTGGCTACAACTAAACTTTGTCACTTTGAATACTTCAGTGTTTGATTGGAGGGAAGCATAGTAGTAGCACAGTGCTCACAGCGCTAGGAACCTGCGTTCAATTCTATCTTGGGTGACTGTCTTTGGGAAATTTGTACGTTTACCGCATGTCTGTGTAGGTGCTCTGGTTTCCTCCCACAGCCCAAAAATGTGCAGTTGAGATGAACTGGCCTTTGTAAATTACCCATAGTGTTCAGGGGTGTGTGGGTTGGGTGCATTAGTCAGGGGTAAATGCAGAGTAATAGGATAGGGGAATGGGAATGGGTGGGTTACTCTTCGGAGGGTCAGTGCGGACTTGTTGGGCCACATGGCCTGTTTCCACACTTAGGGATTCTATAATTCTATGAAAATCTCCGTAACTTTTGTTAACTATGGGTGGTTCATCATTCTCGGAGTCTGTTATTTTAACTAGATTAAACATTTGCTGAGTGTTATGAAATATCTGGCTCCGATAGATCAACACTAACTTTCCCTATTTTCCCAGCCTGCTTTCAACAACCCTTATTTCATACCTCTGTAATTTCCTTATTTGAGTTGATGACACTGGTTTGAAATCCATGTTACTCTTTCTCAAACTGAATTTGAAATTCTATTACCTTGTAACCATGGACACTAAAATGATCGTTAACTATAAGACCTTACTAATCCTATCTCTTTCAACATTGCCAGATCCACAATACCTGGTTCCCAGCTAGGTTCTGCAATATGCTGCTATAAGAAGCAATCCCTGGTGCACTGAGAAATCAGTCTTCCATGTCACCCTTGCCCATTGATTCATCCAATCAACATGCAGATTAAGATCACCGATGACAAGTGCAATGCCTTTCTTCTACATCTCCATTACTTTCCAATTTATACCCAGTCCTACAGTGAGACAACTCTTTAGGGCCTTTCGACCATTCCCATCCACGATTTTACTTTGCTGTTTCAAAACTGATTGCAGGTCATGATCTGTTGCACCTATATCATTCCAGATATCTTCTCTTCTTAACAAAGCTAACCAGTCTTGGTTATCTTGTATACATTTTTAAATCTATTTTTCTAATTAATCTGTTCAGAGATGTTATGACACACCTCTGGAGCAGATAGGACTTGAACCCAGGTCTCTTGGTCTAGCGGTAGAGACGCTACCACTGAGCCATAAGAGGATTCTTTGGTCACTCTGTAATCACAGCTCCTTAATAACTGTCAAGTGATACTCATTTACTTTTATTTGCGCCATTGAATCATTTATCTTGTTACAAATGTTTGTATTCAGATAAATCACTTGAAGCTTTGACTTTTTAAATCATTATTACTCTCACTGGCTCTAATTTCTGCACCTTCCTGCCATACTTGATTATTATTCACTACCCTGCACCTCAACTCTTTCATTTCTGAGATTTTTTTAAGCTTTCCTTTAATTGAACCTTTACTCCTACTGATCAACTAAAGGTCTTATCTACCACCTGAACTATACTGTTCACCAGGGTACTGGCCCCAATATGGTTGAAATGCAATCTGTCCCAACAGAACAGCTCTCTCTTTACCCAGCACCAGTGTCACAGTCCCACCAATTTTTGACACTTGCATTTACTTCTGTAATCCTCTCCTGGTTAATTCACAGTAAACCAAGACAACTATGCTTCTTGGGTTCATATGATATTCCTTTTATTGTTCTTAACATACTGCCAGGTTTAGAATGCAGTGCTCAAGAGGCTTCTGAGTTGCTAGTCGAAGAGATACAATATTTTCTTTAAATGAAGTTCTAACTTTACCATTATCTTCACTTTATTAAAAATAGCATAGATTATGCTAAGAAACAACTGAAATTCAATTAGAAATGTTTAAAAAGTGAAAAACAGGAAGTAACTGTGCTGCCATATTGGAAATCTAAGCAAAGGAATCTGCAAATTACTGGGACCTGTCAGTTAGAAATTGAGTCAACGTATGACTGAATGAGCACATTCATCTCCACACAACGAGGAGAATGCATTTAGCCTCTTGATCTTTCCGGAAATAAGTACTGTTTTTTCCAATCTACTCCTATCCAGGATCCCTACGATTTTGAAAACATCTAATACATCTCCACTTTACTCTCTTTTATCATAATAAAACAGCCCCATGTTCTGAAATCAATTTTTAAGTCTTGATTCTATGGAATCATTTCCATGTATCTTTTCTCTTAAACATCATCACACCTCTCCTTAAATGCGGTGCACTGAATTAGATGCAATTCTCCAGTCATTACTGAAACAAGGTTTTATATAATTTGCTTATTTTTATAATCTGTGTTTCTGTTTATAAAATCTGGGATTCCATATATTCTATTGAGTGCTTTCTCAATCTACCTTGGCATCTTTAACACAAATCCTTAGACTGTTCTGTTGCTGCACCCATTTCAAATAGTACAATGTATCATATTTCCACTTCTCATTCTTCTTTGTGATAAATTTCATTTGCCACTTGTCTATTTATTCCATTAGCTTGTCTAAAGTCCTGTTGAAACTTATCACCATCCATTCTTCAATAAGTCTAGGTTTTATGCCATTCAAATGATGCAGTGGGATCCTTTATGTTCCTTTGAGAAAGCATACCAGATCTCATTTTACCATTGTTTCCCAACAATGGGTCCTCTAACAGTGTAGCATCTCTCTGTCATGCAGGGTGTCAGACAAGATTTTTGCATTCAAGTTGGAGTGGAGAGCCAACCTACAACCATCAAACTCTAGATAATTCAGTTTTATCAGCTGAATCATGGATGTGCTAACTTTGGGTCAAAACATCAAGTCACTTGCTAATTAGGAGCAGGTGAAACTGTCTTCCAAATTGGCGATTGCATGACCCAGATCTTCCTCTTGGAAGATGCTCATTAACTTATCCTGAACGATATGCCGCAGAATAGGTTAAAGTCCCGAAGCATGTGAATGACTGGAACAATTAAAATTCCAATGACCATAAGACAGGAGTAGGCCATTGAGTCTGCTGTGCCATTCAATTATAGCATGATTGATCTGTTTATCCTCAATGGGCAATTACTTTGCATAAAGAACTCTGAGAAAGTTGTCAACTCTGAATCAGAATTACATAATTCAGAGGGTTTTGATTCACTAACTGGAAACATTAGAGGAACTTCATGCAGTGATGCCCTGTAGCTGTGATGATTAACCTCTACCAATTATAACCCTCGCCTCCTTTGTACTATATATGACTTCAACAAGTGGAGAGACGTCCAAACACAACTTCCATTAGCTTCAGTTTTACTCAGACTCTGATGCCACACTTGGGTCCAATGCTGCCTTAATTGGGCAGTCATTTTCACCACTCCTCTGGAACTCAGGTCTTCTGTCCATTTTTGGACTAAGGCTAAAATTGAGGTTAAAGAGCCAAGTGATCCTGCAAGAAGACAAACTGAGCATTAGTAAGTAGGCCACCCCTTTCCAAGTGTCGATCAATAAACATTTTTGACAACCCTTTAACTTTGCTGATAATGTGAGTAGACTAATAAGGCGGTAATTGGTTAGGTTGAACTTGTCCTGTTTTCTGTAAACTGGACATACCTAGGCAATTTTCCACATTACTGGGTAGCTAACAGTTTTGAAGCTCTCCTGGAAACGCTTGGCTTGGTGTCATATTTACATTTATAAATGCACTGCGAAGAATAGAGATGTCCAGCTTGGAAACAGACCCTTGGTTCCAACTTGCCCATGCTGACCAGACATCCTAAATTAATCCCATTTGCCAACATTTGGCCCATAGCCCTCTACACCCTTCCTATTCATATAGCCATTTAGATATCATTTAAATGTTGTAATTGTCACAGCCCTCACTCTGGCAGTTCATTTGACACATGCACCACCATCTGTGTGAAAAGACTTCCTCAAAGTCCCTTTTAAATTTTTTCCTTCTCACCTTAAGCCTATGCCCTCTAGTTTTGGACTCCCCTGCCCTGGGGCAAAGACCTTGATTATTCACCCTACTAATGCCCCTCATAAGTTTATAAACTTCCGTAAGATCACCCCATTGCCTCCGACATTGAATTATGTTAGAAGTGCAATATAAGTAGTGACCATTGCTGGCTACAGTCATGAGGTGGTACTGGCATTAAAAAAAAATGTAGGAGCAGGAAATCAGACAGCAATTTCCCAGCCTCACATTGCACATTTATGGATACTAAATGTTGCTTATTAACAATGTGTTCTAATAGCCTCAATGTTACTCCTACCTTAAGATTCAAGCCAATCAGAAAGCAGTTAACATAGTGGTAATGATAAGATTCAAGCTTTTGTGGCACACATGTATCCTAAAATGCCAAACAGATAGTAGTATTGGCACCAGAGCCAAGTGTGCCAATTGTTTGACCTCCACATTGAAGGAAGGTGCAAGGCACTCTTAAGGTAGAAACGGGATAAAGTTGTAAATGAAATAAAATAACTCCAAATTACCTAGAAAATATACCCATCTCTTCAGAGTAATTAAGAAGCACCCAAGGCCAGATTGGACATCACAACTTCAATCATCTTCTCATCATTCTGCATCATCATACTCTTAAATCTGCTCAATTCTTCTAAAGGTGTTTGATCACAAACACAATTATCCCTTTGTATTTCACTGTTTTGATTTTAAGTAAAGATTTAAGAAAAATCCTGACAATCAAAATATACAAGCTACTATTTTTTGTACAAGAATATATTAGAGTAAGTCATGTTCAAAGTTAAATGCAAAAATGTTGGATAACTGTCATACAAAATGGTAGGGATATTTACGCTATTCCCAGAATCATTCTGTTTCAGTATAAGCAGCACACGTGGGTCACATGCTGAGACTTTTCTTGTCAGGATGATGCTGAACAATACATTTCAAGCTTGTGAAAATGTTAACCACAAGACATCCCACTGTTCCATTAAGTTCATACGGAATAACTTCAAGTAGGCAAGTAACAGGAAAAATTACAGATACAAACTTATTTTGAAAGCCACTTGTTGATTTCTACTACCTTTTTGTTATAAGTTTTCTCCTGTTACAGGAAACCGAAAACAAACTACTGCACTTGAAAAAGAATGTTATTAATCACCTGGATTGATAAATACAGCTCCGGTTCTTTGACCTACAGTTCTGATAAATTTCATGGAAATAGCAAAATGAAGGCACTGAGCAAGATCAGAAGCACATATACTAAAATGGGAACAGCTTGTACTACTGTGCAAGGAAGACATTCAAATTATAATTTAGGTTATGGTTAGAAGAATGATATCCAAAGTTGCAGAAAATAATAAAAAGCATAATGAATAATTTTGAAGACTATAGTTCAAAAGGACAAATATGATAGGGGTAGAAAAAACGTGTTTGATTCTACCCAGTATGGGTTGATAGCTTTCGTCACCTAGCTCAATTAAGCCAATTGCCATTTCCTCCCAAGTTCGAGGGTACAGCAAAAACTTTAAAGCCAATGAGGGGGAAGAACTTAAGTTCACAAACATCTTCTCAAATCAAAGTGAAGATTAAGACACTACGGCTATTAAAAAAAATTGCTGCAATTCCAAAAACATATCACCACTATTTACACATCAGATATGTAATGAGGGTGGTCTTAGTTTTGGGACCATAATATAATAAAAACTGATTTAAAAAATAATTCAGCAGTTAATTTTACACCCCACCTGATTTTTCTGGGCTCGCCAGAGACAAATTTCACACCTGAGGCTTTTCATTAGCAATATGTAGACTACGTCCAGGCACATTTTTCTACTAAGTACTAAATGAGGAAAGAAAAATTGTGACACACTTAACTGATAACTGGACTCTGACTCTTTTCACCCAACATCCTAACTCACCAATTGAATAACACCATGGTTTGCAATTTAAATAGGAGCTGGATTTGTCAGACTGTGTCTGCAAACGTGATGTTCCTGTTCCTACAGGTTCAGTAAATCATCTTGTGGGCACTTTTCCAAACTGCCAAGTATGAGAAATAAATGTTCATTGTTTTTCCCCAATTACTCCCACGTTTTTACAGTCAGATTGCTCCCAAGCATTAGTTTACTCAGTCTGCTTTGGTTGTTGCATGTCAAGCAAGTGAAAAGAACAAAACGTATTCTGTGCATCTACAAGTCATCATCTATAAAACTTACTTATAGTCTTTTTTTTAAAAAAAACCTTCTCTCTTGGGCAAGATTTTGTCAGCTAAATCCACATAGTTGCCAAGATAGGCAAACATAACAAATGGTGCATACGATGTGAGCTGGTTATAACAGCAGAACATTACAGTGGCATAGAATACAACAGAGCTTGCAGGACACAAAATTGATCCAACTTGCAGACCAAAATGCAAAATTTACTCAAGACAATTCAGAGCTCTGGCAACACTTGGAATATTTAGTGCTTCAGAAACGTAAATTTGGCAGAATGCAAATGCAAACCCCACAGCTCCTGTCAAGACAACATTAAGTGCTAGATGTGACTTGATTATGTGGTCACATAAGGTCTTTCTCTACGTTACTTCACTATTCCAAAGTTATTTATTCAAGGAATTACATTTTCATCCTAAAATGTTTGTTCTTTTCTACATTGCAACCAATTTAGTCATTTCCCTTTTTCTCATTAAATAAATGTCAATTCTTAAAGTAAAAGGCATTTTCTTCCCAACTGGTTCCGTACTATTATCATTCAAATATATATTAAACTTTCATTTTCAATTTCAATCCGCCAAGAAAAAAAGTTTCTATTTCAACAAAAATATATTCAAATCACACACTTGGCAAATGTCAAACTTAGGTTGAGAGATGGATGCCTAAGTTATGTAAGAATATATCTAACTTTATAGGAACGCTCAATTCATGACAAATTCGTATGAAAAGAAAACACTACTGTTCAGCCAAGAATTCAGTCATCAAGATTATTTTCTGTATGTCTAGCACAATACAGAAAAGGTCAATATTACAGATACTGTACAGGTTTTAACACGAACTCCAAAGATGCCTGTGGCTAGTATTACTTTTATAAACTAACTTATACCTTTTAATCTATTCTGACTCAATTGGAACAGTCAACCTAAACTGCCCTTTAGCATAAAAGGGGTGTAGATCCAGACAGTTCCATAGATCTTCCTATGTCTTCTTGATAGATTATTTTCCTTTTGGTTCTGGATTAACTTCAATTATGCAGCAAAAGGAAATCAAATGCTTAATTGGTTAGCATATCCTCTGATGACAGTGTAATTTCTTGCAGCCTAAGGTAACGTCTAGCACTCTGTACACACAGGTAATGTGTTATAAATTGCTAAATTTTAGAAAAGGTTATCTTTTCCAATAACATTTCAGGACTTTTTTTGTCATATTTTATGAACAGGTTCTGAAACTAAGGTAGACTAACTAATAATTGATACTGAGTTTATTGGGAACTTTAAAAGACTGTACTCAAATAAGGAGGGTGCAACTTGCATGACCCACATCCACTTTGATTAAACCTTCCCAGCTATATTGTACTTACCATCAGGAATTGTTTTAGTGTGTTAATGTGAAATATATACAAGAGCTTTGTCTATGTAATTGAATCAAAACTATTACCTCAAAACTGAAGTGTCCAAAGATTTTCTCTTAATGCAGTCTGACGAAACATAACCACAGAATCCGTGGAAACAGGCCATTTGGCCCAACAGGTCCACATTGACCCTCCGAAGAGTATCCTAGCCAAACCCATTCCCCTACCCTAATACTCTGCATTTATCTCTGACAAATGCACTCAATCCACACATCTCTGCACATTATGGGCAATTTACAACAGTCAATTCACCTGACCTGCACATCTTGGGATTGTGGGAGGAAACCCATGTAGACATGGGGAGAATATGCAAACTCCACACAGGCAGTCATCCAAGGCTAGAATCAAACCTGAGTTCCTAGCGCTGTGAGGCAGCATTGCTAACCACTGAGCCACTTTGGCACCCAGTTAAACAGAAGTAAAAATACTTAAAGCCAGCAACAAAATTCTACAAAGTTATAAACACAGCTTTCATTGTAAGCGCTGTATTTACATGGTAAATATGATGACTTTTAAAAAAATTAAATCATGAACATTTGCTTACTGTTGCTGTGGAACAAGCTGGAAAGAGTCTACATTTGTAGAAACTAAACCGAACTCAGGTTAAAGGATGAAATTTTAAAAATTAGATTAGATTACTTAGTGTGGAAACAGGCCCTTCGGCCCAACAAGTGCACACCGACCCTCCAAAGAGCAACCCATCCAGACCCATTCCCCTTTAACCTAACACTTTGGGCAATTTAGAATGGCTAATTCACCTAACCTGCACATTTTTGGACTGTGGGAGGAAACCAGAGCACCCGGAGAAAACCCACGCAGACACAGGGAGAATGTGCAAACTCCACACAGACTGTTGCCCGAGGTGGGAATTGAACCCGGGTCTCTGGCACTGAGGGGTCTTGGAATTGCAAACTTTAACTTCAACTCTCTAAGAAGAATTTTTAAGAGTTCATTTTCTGCCAATTAAGCTTCTCAGCATTAAACAATAGATCACGCATTTACAAAATACTCATCACATGGTGTCCCAACTGCATCCATTCAGAACAATTCTGGTCCAAGTTAAAAATTCAGACTGCTTTAAAGTATACTACCTCTCCACTCTAATCTGCCTCAGGTATAATATGTTCGAACAGTATTTCTAAAAGTGATATTGTATTTTGAGAATGTATTTCACAAATACTAAGATCATTAGGTAGCCTTCAATGCAGAAATTTTTGTTCGATCATTTGGTTTAAAACAATGTTTGCTATCCTTAGTTTTGCACAAGTGAGCTGTATGTTTCATACATGTCACACTAATATGGAAAAATGAACAGAATATATATCTGAAATATAAGGACATGACATTACATAGGCTTATATTATATGGTAACTGGAATCGAGCTAACTTATGTCCTTATCACAAAGTATTAACTTGAATAGGCTGCAACACAGAGTGAACAAAGCCCCTATTAGTGGGCCACTGTACTGGTAGACCTTACTGCTCTTGGGTCACTAAACTCGATAATTACCAGGAAGGCCTTGACACAGAGTAAAACCCCAGCTTTCATCTATTACAGATGATCTCTTGAAAGCCTCATTATAACATTTACTTGTACTAATTAACAGAGATCAGAGTCAATTAGCTTTTAACAAGCTGCCCATCACACCACATGGCATCGTTTTTTTTAAATGATGTTCCATGACAGCACACTAGATAAATTGACATGAATGACACAAATAAAGTTATTCAAATTATAGTTTCAAAGATCTGAGCAGAGCAAGGGAAAATTCCAAGCCACTAATTAGGTGTAACAGAAACAATTTCTGTAGTATTAATCAATGTAGACAATAATCTTTAACCTACTTTCCATATTTACGAAGACATTATAGTGATACATTATTGCCAAATAAATATTGGACTATAAACTGCTGAATAAGCTATCAATTAACATGGGTATAAATGAATGGGAAAAATTTACAGAATGTCTACATAAATAACATTTATTTAAAAATTATATGTAAGAAATGAATTCCATTTCAAACGCAGAGGAAACTAATTTCATTTAATTTTGGTAGTTGGATTCTGGTGAAAAGGGGATTGAGTGCGAGAAAGTTCAGAAATTTGCAAGCTTCTGCCTGCACATCATTCAAAAAGGTTTATTCAGTATGATTAGTTTCCAAATTCCACAAGTTTTATGCACTAAAACGAGTAATGGACTGAAAGAAAGAAAACAGCAACCAGATTTCTTTTTACATTAATGAACATAAGTTACACCTAATTAACACTCATGATTTGGAGATGCCGGTGTTGGACTGGGGTGAACAAAGTTAAAGATCAAGCAACACCAGGTTATAGTCCAACAGGTTTCGTTGGAAGCACACTAGCTTTCGGAGCGACGCTCCTTCATCAGGTGATAGTGGAGGGCTCGATCGTAACACAGAATTTATAGCAAAAGTTTGCAATGTGATGTAACTGAAATTATACATTGAAAAAATGATCGTCTGTTAAACCTTTCATCTGTTAAAATGCAGTGATAGTTTCACTTCTTTCATGTGTAAATCACAAAACCTTTTTTTCCAAAGTTGCATTCTCGGGTTAACAGCTAACCCGAGAATGCAACTTTTTAAAAAAAGGCAACGAAACTTGTTGGACTATAACCTGGTGTTGCGTGATTTTTAACTAATTAATACTGGTATGCTTTAACTTTCAATGCCCATTATAAACAAGAATTAAAGTTGTTAATTTCATAACACATAGCTGCAAAGGGAACATTCTGTTCACTGAATATTTTGCCCTCCAAAATACTTAATTTTCCAATTTTGATTTAAGAATAATGGGGACATCATTGTACCAATATTTCACTGGGAGGTTCTAGACAGAGCATAAGCATTAAGTTTTTTTTAATATTCATGATCAATTAGAGCATGAAATACTTAATGTAATTATTTCTAAGTGAATTGACCAGAGCTAATCCAAACAAATATATGTTGAAAGGAAACTGTCATCTATTGGTTAAATTTTCTCTCTCTCATGCACCAAAATTCTCTGGGCATTTTTCATACAACGCAAAAAGGAATACAGACCACCAATACTAGTTAATTGGCTGCTCATTATTTGTCATGCTTTCCAGGAAGAAATCTTTGCCTCTCAAGGAAGAAAGGTTGAATACGTATTTGAAATTAAAGACAGCACAGAGTTATGTTGATAGAGTGGAGTCACTAGCTCATGGTGGTTTTTTAAATCAATGTTGGTTGCATGGCCATCTGTTTCACTAATGTCTTTTTAGCGAAGAAATCAGCCATCTTTACCTGGTGTAGCCTATGAGTGACTCCAGAACTACAGCAACATGATTGACACTTAATTGCACTCTGGAAAATTCAGAATGAACAATAAAGGAGAGGCTGAACAGGCTGGAACTGTTTTCCCTGGAGCAGAGGTGGTTGAGGGGTGACCTTATAGAGATTTACAAAATCATGAGGGGCATGGATAGGATAAATAGACAAAGTCTTTTCCCTGGGGTTGGGGAGTCTAGAGCTCGAGGGCATAGGTTTAGGGTGAGAGGGGAAAGATAGAAAAGAGACCTACGGGGCAACCTTTTCACGCAGAGGGTGGTACATGTATGGAATGAGTTGCCAGAGGAAGTGGTGGAGGCTAGTACAATTGCAATATTTAAAAGGCATTAGGATGGTTATACGAATAGGAAGGGTTTGGAGGGATATGGGCTGAGTGCTGGCAGGTGGGGACTAGATTGGGTTTGGACACCTGTTCGACATGGATGGGTTGGATCTAATGAACTGACAGAAAAAGTTTTAGATACAATTTCAACATTTAAAATGCATTTGGATAAGTACATGAATAGGTAAACTTTCGTGGTATTTGGTCAAATGCAGGCAAACAGGACTAGTTTAGTTTGGGAAACCTGGTTGGCACTGACGAGTTGGAGTGAGGTGTCTATTTCCGTGCTCTATGACTCCATGATGTAAAAATCAAAGTTAGGACACGAACAATTGGCTGCATGCACATCTTTATTGCAGAAATTCCTTGCCGGAGAACTGCAGGTGTACACAGACATAATTGATTTGTCACTGTTCCTTAACTGACACAGCAGCTGCATGTTTCTATTAAAAGAAAGCACTCAACTTTTCTACTCTACCAAATTTTCAATCAAATCTACAGAACGGCACCAATTAAAATGCACACTTGCAAAATCATAGTATCTTTTCTTTGCACATGACTACAATATGACCTTAGAGAGAATAAAGGAAAGCATTTCCCAGTTTACTGCACACTACCACTGGCCCCACAAACCATAAATACTCTACTGAAGGAGCAAGGAATTAGGCTGGGATCTGGTTATGCCAGGCCAGGTCTCTGCCCGTTAGTACTCTGAGAACTTTTCTTTGCTAAATACATAATGATACTACCATGACCCACATGACAGTGCATCCACTTGAAAAAGGATACAATCCTCAAGTAGGACTGACCACCTTAGGTAAACAAAAATTTAAAAGCAACATTACAGTAAGGGAACCAGTCTTTCAGAAAAAGATATGTGCTCCATTCTCTCTTAGTTTATGTTTTTTTAGATCTTTGCAAGTTCCTTCCTTCACGAAAGCATGCCCCAATTTAAAAAACAATTGTATTCTAGAGGGCTGTTTCAGAACTTTGGAACTTAGCTTTATACTTGCTTGGAGATTTACTGCACCCACCATCAGACCCATAGGCACAAAAATATTTCTTAAGAGTATGGCTTAGTTGTGCTTGGAGAGTGAGACGGAATAGAATAGAATCAGAGAATGGCTGCATTACAGGAGACTGCTGTTCAGCCCATCATGTCTATCTCAATTCTCTGCTAAAATAACTCAGCTAGTCCCACTCCTCCACCCTTTGCCCTTCACTTGTAGTCCCGCACTTGATTTTCACTTCAGGCATTTAATTCCCTTTTGAAAGCTATAACTGAATTTGCCTCCACCACCTACTCAGGCAATAGTATCCAAATCCTAACCATTCGTGAAAGAAATATGTTTGCCATTCATCTCAAATTGCCGTAGTCTGATTCTTGATCTTTCCACTAATGGGAGTAGCTTCTCTCTGTCTTTTCTGAGCAAACTGCTCAGATTCTGATGATAGATCATCAACCTAACACATTCACTCTATATCTCTCTTTATATATAGTATCAGTCCTGTTGATACTTTCAGCATTTCACAGTTTTATTCCTAACTGACACTATTGATTGAACCTATGTGCAAACAAAATAGCTTTGCTTCAAATGCACAGTCTGCAACAAGTCACAATAACTAGTTAAATAGCATTCATAAAAATAGTTCCACTGATATATATTCCAAAACAAGTTCAGTTAGAAGATGGTTTATAGTCCACATGGGATTCTCAGAATAACATTATTCAATTGATTTACTGAAAATGACTTATTGCACAGGCACATCTGCAATTCAATTGACTAGCTTGAACTTTCCAAAAGGGAAGACTGACCTCCTTCCATGATTCGAAAAATACTGTTGGCATACAGCAAAGCTTGCTTGGAGAACTTGACCGATATCCATTTAGCTAAAAAAAAAACTGATCATCTAGTAAGGCAGTTTTCCTTGAAGTGGAATCTTTGATAATGCTAGAAAAATACTACACTTGTCAAGAATTTTATCAGGAAAGGCCTTCTTATGCATCATTAAAAGCTATTCTCCAGTAAAAGCATTGGTGTAAACTGATTGAAGAAATTTCTTAAATGAATCGTTCAAGTCAAGGTTCCTTCCAGACTACGAATGAGTAGCAGCTTTCCATCGTCTAGGAGGTGCAAATACAACTATCCTGTTCAATCCTGTTTCATTCCCTTTTCAGAGTCTCTTAATCTGATCTTCTGGGAGATACCATTTGACATATCCCACATAACTGTTACACTTAACAGTTTCATTATACCCTTATTGAATTTGAAAGTTTTCAGACAAGCAACAACTTGTCTGCTCGAAGTATTGTGGGCTGAAATGTTCCTCTGCTTTTATCGTTCAGTGATCAATGCAGAGAACACGCATGCTCTTTGTACAGCCATTCACGCCCTGTTGTTGCCTCCTTCAAATAATGCATTGGGTTATGGTGCACAGTAAGGCATCGTGGGAAATTCATAAAACAAAGAGGATCAGTGGTCAAATATCACTTAAACAGCATCAGACTACAAAGCCTTCATGTTCATGTCTACCACATATTGAGTCTGAACAGGCAAATGAGCACTTCCACATGATGACTGGTACAAACTCAAACAAAGGACATGCAATTCATCACAGTTGATGAAAAATTGGTAAGGCTTTTAAACTGCTACCATTTCACTGCCTGGAGACTGTGTCTATTTAATACAGCCATTATTCTATGCATATACCATGAGGAAAGACACTAAAGGAATTGTCATTTTTTAAAAAAAAAAATCAGCTCTCTGAGCAACTGTGATTTTAATACTGCACATGGAGGCAAAAATCAAAATGTTAAACCCTACTAAAATCAATTATCAAACTCATCCTTTATTCGTTTACAAAGAAAATTTAAGTGTTACATGGACTATGCAGCAACTTGCATTAAACCTTTGGTGGTTTTATTGTTAAGACTTCTAGCAAGTTCAGGATACCTAGGCTGCATTTCTATTCCTTATCTATACTCCTGTAAATAATACAAACAAATTTTTTAAAAAATCAAAATATCTTCATTACTCAAACCACTACAAGCCACATGTATTAAATATTTACCTGCACTTACCTCTCGACCCCTCCTCTTTTAGTCTATTGCTATTGTAATCCAACATACAGAATTGTGGTTAAGTTAGCAGCACCCCAGCCTCTTTTACCAGGTTCTAGGTTCAAGGTCCACTCCAGGTCTTGAGTACAAAAGTCAAATCTGTTACTCAAATGTTTTAGATTAGATTACTTACAGTGTGGAAACAGGCCCTTCGGTCCAACAAGTTCACACCAACCCGCCGAAGCGCAACCCACTCAGACCCATTCCCCTACATTTACCTCTTCACCTAACACTACGGGTAATTTAGTATGGCCAATTCACCTAACTTGCACATTTTTGGACTTGTGGGAGGAAACCCATGCAGACACGGGGAGAATGTGCAAACTCCATACAGTTGCCCGAGACGGGAATTGAACCCGGGTCTCTGGTGCTATAAGGCAGCAGTGCTAACCACTGTGCCACCATGCCATGGTGGATGGGTATAAAAGACCCAAAGACATTAATTTGAAAACAAGTAACAAACCTGGACCCTGTGACCTGGCTGACGTTTATCCCTCAATCAACATCATAAAAACAGAATGGTCCAATTTTAACACTTGTACCATCCAGTTTGTTAGAGCTTTATATTATGAATATTGGCTGCTATACTTACAACATAACAACAGTGACTATGCTTCAAGAAATACTTCATTTCTTGGAAGCTGCTTTATGACCTCCAATAGTTATAAAAGTGCTGTCAATGCACGTCTATCTTCTTGGCTCTCCTCGAGTGTCAGATGTTGTAGCTGACATTCATGACTGTGTAATATGGCTCTTTATAGAATCCCTATGGTGAAGAAGTAGGCCATTCAGCCCACTGAGTCTACACTGACCATTCAAAGAGCATCCAAACCAAACCCACCCACATATCCTACCACTGTAATTCTGTATTTCCCAAGGCTAATCAACCTCGCTTGTACATCTTTGGACTTTGGGAGGAAACCGGAGCAGCCAGAGGAAACCAATGCAGACACAGGGAGAATGTGCAAATGCTACAGTGTCACCAGAGGGTAGAATCAAACCTAGGTGCTTGGCACTGTGAGGCAGCAGTGCTAACCACTGAGCCTCCCGTTATTTCCGTAGCTTTATTCTCCAAGAGGATTCTCTTTCTTTGATTATATTTAAATAAGCTTTTGTTGTACAGCTTGATATTACTTAAAAGTTTACCCTCAAAGATAATCTTCTTTTTGGTCATACTTTGTTCATTTTTAAAACTTTGCAAGTTCCCTGTCTTACCACTAATCTTTGTCAAGTATTTGTATATTTTTGTGTTTCAATGTGATACTGTATGAACCACCCTGGCTAACAAATCTCTGTCCAAAGAGACTGAACTTTAAAGTTACCCTAAATTATATCAGAAATCATTATCATCTCATTCACACATTTTAACATAGTAGTAAACATAGATCAGGTCATAAATTTATTTCATTCTAATGTTGTTTTGTTCCTCAGATCACCAAATATTATAGCTTCACTAAAGTATGTATGTACACAAAACTGTCATCACACTTAGAAACAAAACAATGGTTGATGGGCTAACATTGACAAATGATGCAGTCAACAGTGTCCTTGGTGTTACATTAGTCAAAAACCAATGGAACAATCTTACTAACAGATTGATATCAGTAACAATGAGAAAACAGATCATTATTGGGTTCATTCACAATATGCTGTGCCATTTGCTACTTGTGGTAATTATCTTTTGGCAGTGCACACCAATTTCAAAATGTGCACATCTAATTTAAAAGGTTAATGTCAATAAATATTTGACATACTCTTTCAAAATTGGTGTCCACAATAACTCAGGAAGCCCGACTAGAAAGGAACATCATTTATTGTTGAAGACTAAAATAGAGCCACTATTCATGGCATTCATAGGCCAGTCCCAGTCCTAGAAAGAGAGTTGTGCAGACCCATCCCAGAATCGACTTATACCTATTTTTGTCATTGATCTGCTAAACGATGCAGGCACAAAAGGGCCCTTTTTAAAAAAAAATCTATTTTTTGACTCAACTGGTTCAGAGATGTTATTACACACCTCTGCAGTAGGTGGGACTTGAAGCCAGGCCTCCTTGGTTCAAGGTAGGGACATGAACACTGTATCAAGTGAGGGCCCTCTAAGTCTACTTGTATTTTTAAGAAATTAACTTATTTTCCTAATCAACCTATTCGGAGAAATGTTATTACACAGCCCTGGAGCAGGTGGGACTTGAACCCAGGCAGGGACTCGGTCTACATTAAAAGGATTCAGGTAATGATTTTCAGTTGGTCGAGCCACGAGTGCATCTGATAACAGGGAATAAGCTCCGCAGGAAGATTAATTAATGATTTTAAAAATCACACAACACCAGGTTATAGTCCAACAGGTTTAATTGGAAGCACACTAGCTTTCGGAGCGACACTCCTTCATCAGGTGATAGTGGAGGGCTCAATCCTAACAGAATTTATAGCAAAAATTTGCAGTGTGATGTAACTGAAATTATACATTGAAAAATTGATTGTTAAGCCTTTCATCTGTTAGAATACAGTGATAGTTTCACTTCTTTCATGTGTAAATCACAAAATCTTTTTATATAAAAAGTTGCATTCTTGGGTTAGCTGTTAACAATGGTGATAGCTAGAGAATATGTTGAAGGTGTTGGCCCCCTGTGTTCTCTGTCTATGCCATGATGTTTAGGTTGATTCTAATCTAAAAAGTGAGATTATCTCACTAATCTAAACATCATGGCACAGACAGAGAACACAGGGGGCCAACACCTTCAACATATTGTCTAGCTATCACCATTGTTAACAGCTAACCCAAGAATGCAACCTTTTTTAAAAAAAGGTTTTGTGATTTACACATGAAATAAGTGAAACTATCACTGTATTCTAACAGATGAAAAGGCTTAACAGACAATCAATTTTTCAATGTATAATTTCAGTTACATCACATTGCAAACTTTTGCTATAAATTCTGTGTTACGATCGAGCCCTCCACTGTCACCTGATGAAGGAGCGTCGCTCCGAAAGCTAGTGTGCTCCCAATTAAACCTGTTGGACTACAACCTGGTGTTGTGTGATTTTTAACTTTGTACACCCCAGTCCAACACCGGCATCTCCAAATCATAATTAATGATTGTAAGGGTTATCACTGTGTCAAACCTGTTTAAATTAATGGTAGTTTTCTCAATTTAACTAATATTGGCACAAAAATTCGCATTCATACTCCAGTCAATACTTTTTGGTAAAAATGAGCAACATATCCCAGCTTTCATTCTTCTAAACTCAAAAAAGTCCAGGCCATACTTGCCCAACTGTTCATCACAAGACAACCTTTCTATTGCAGGACACAGTGTAGTGAACCTTCAGTGAACTGCCTGGGTTGTGTCTCAGTCAGTAGGGAGACAAAAATGGTACTCCGTACTAAGTATGGTCTCACCAGTGTCTTGTATAATTATGGAGTCATACAGCATGGAAACAGACCCTTCTGTCCAACCAGTCCATGCTGAATGCAATCTCAAGCATTGGGATTTCACCTATTTGCTGCTGGCCCATGTGCCTCAAAACCTTTTTTATTCATTTCCTTATCCAAATGTCTTTTAAACATTGTAATTATAGAGTCAGAGATGTACAGCATGGAATGAGATCCTTCGGTCCAACCTGTCCACGTCGACCAGATATCCCAACCCAATCTAGTCCCACCTGCCAGCACCCGGCCCATATTCCTCCAAACCCTTCCTATTCATATACCTATCAAAATGCCTCTTAAATGTTGCAATTGTACCAGCCTCCACCACATCCTCTGGCAGCTCATTTCATACACATACCACCCACTACATGGAAAAGTTGCCCCTTGGGTCTCTTTTATGTCTTTTCCCTCTCACCTTAGACCTATGCCCTCTAGTTCTGGATTCCCCAATCCCAGGGAAAAGACTGTCTATTTATCCTATCCAGGCCCTTCATAATTTTGTAAACCTCTATAAGGTCACCCATCAGCCTCCTATGCTCCAGAGAAAACAGCTGCAGCCTGTTGAGCCTCTCCTTATAGTTCAAATCCTCCAACCTTGGCAACATCCTTGCAAATCTTTTCTGATCCCTTTCAAGTTTCACAACATCTTTCCGATAGGAAGGAGACCAGAATTGCATGCAATATTCCAACAGTGGCCTAACCAATGTCCTGTACTGCCACAACATGACCTCCCAACTCCTGCACTCAATACTCTGACCAATAAAGGAAAGCATACCAAATGCCTTCTTCACCATCCTATCTACTTGCAGTTCCACTTTCAAGGAGCTATGAACCTGCACTGCAAGGTCTCTTTGTTTAGCAACGCTCCCTAGGACCTTACCATTTAGTGTATAAGTTCTGCTAAGATTTGTTTTCCCAAAATGCAGCACCTCGCATTTATCTGAATTAAACTCCATCTGCCACTTCTCAGCCCATTGGCCCATTTGGTCAAGAGCCTGTTGTAATCTGAGGTAACCCACTTCGCTGTCCACTACACCTCCAATTTTGGTGTCATCTGCAAACTTACTAACTGTACCTCTTATGCTCGCATCCAAATCATTTATGTAAATGACAAAAAGTAGAGGGCTCAGCACCGATCCTTGTGGCACTCCACTGGTCACAGGCCTCCAGTCTGAAAAACAACCCTCCACTACCACCACCCTATGTCTTCTACCTTTGAGCCAGTTCTGTATCCAAATGGCTCGTTCTCCCTTTATTCCATGAGACCAAAATTGCTAATCAGTCTCCCACAGGGAACTTTGTCGAACGACTTACTGAAGTCCATATAGATCACATCTATTGCTCTGCCCTCATCAATCTTCTTTGTTACTTCTTCAAAAAACTCAATCAAGTTTGTGAGACATGATTTCCCACGCACAAAGCCATGGTGACTATCTCTAGTCAGTTCTTGCCTTTCCAAATACATGTACATCCTGTCCCTCAGGATTCCCTCCAACAACCTGCTCACCACTGAGGTCAGGCTCACCGGTCTATAGTTCCCTGGCTTGTCTTTACCACCCTTCTTAAACAGTGGCACCACGTTTGCCAACCTCCAGTCTTCCGGCACCTCACCTGTGACTATCGATGATACAAATATCTCAGCAAGAGGCCCAGCAATCACTTCTCTAGCTTCCCACAGAGTTCTCAGGTACACCTGATCAGGTCCTAGGGATTTATCCACCTTTAACCGTTTCAAGACATCCAGCACTTCTTCCTCTGTAATCTGGAGATTTTGCAAGATGTCACCATCTATTTCCCTACAGTCTATATCTTCCATATCCTTTACCACAGTAAATACTGATGCAAAACATTCATTTAGTATCTCCCCCATTTTCTGTGGCTCCACGCAAAGGCCGCCTTGCTTATCCTTGAGGGGCCCTATTCCCTCGCTAGTTACCCTTTTGTCCTTAATACATTTGTTAAAACCCTTTGGATTCTCTTTAATTCTATTGGCCAAAGCTATCTCATGTCCCCTTTTTGCCCTCCTGACTTCCTCTTAAGTATACTCCTACTTCCTTTATACACTTCTAAGGATTCACTCGATCTACCCTGTCTATACCTGACATATTCTTCCTTCTTTTTCTTAACCAAACCCTCGATTTATTTGGTCATCCAGCATTCCCTATACCTACCAGCCCTCCCTTTCACTCTGACAAGAATATACTCTCTCTGGATTATTCACCATTTCTTCTGGAATTTCATTCCACATGTGAACAATCCTCTGCGTAAAAAATTTGCTCCTCATTTAAGTCTCCCACCTCTCATCTTAAAAATGAGCCCTTTAGTCTCATAACCCCCCATCCTAGGGAACAGACAAAATCACAAACTCTATCTATACCTCTTATTATTTTTTAAACTTCTTTCACGTCACCGCTCAACCTCCTTGGCTCCACTAAAAAAACGTCCTTTCTTAATAACTCGAACCTTCCATACCTGGCAACGTCCTGGTAAATCTCTTCTGACCCCTCTCCAGCTTGATAGTATCCTTCCTAAAACTGGGTGACCAGAATTAGACACAGTACCCCAGAAGTGGCCTCACCAACATCCTGTACAACCTCAACATTACTTTCCAATTCCTATACTCAAAGGACTGAGCAATGAAGGCAAGCTGCCAAATGCTTTTTTAACCAGCATGTCTACATGGAACACAAACTTCAAAGAATATGTACCTGCACACCTCTGTTGTACAACACTATCCAAGGCCTAGGAGAAAGTGAGGACAGCAGATGCTGGAGATCAGAGCTTAAAAATGTGTTGCTGGAAAAGCGCAGCAGGTGAGGCATCATCAAAGGAGTAGGAGAATCGACGTTTCGGGCATGATTCCTGAAGAAGGGCTTATGCTCGAAACGTCAATTCTCTTGCTCCTTTGATGCTGTCTATCTAAGGCCTGACCATTAATTGTACAAGCTCTACCCTTGTTTGTTTTACCAAAATGCAATACCTCGCATTTGTCCAGATTGCAATCCATCTTATATTTTTCAGCCCATTGATTCATTTGATCAAGATCCCTGTGTAATCTTAGAAACTTTCTTCACTGTCTACAATACCACCAATTTTGGTGTTGTGCACAAGCTTACTAACCATGCCTTCTATATTCTCATCCAAATGATTTGTATAAACGACAAACAAGACGACCCAGAATCAATCCATATGGAACACCACTGGTCACAGGCAGCCAGCTTGAGAAGCAACCCTTCATCGCCATGCTATCTTCTGCAGTTAAGCCAATTACGGATCCAACTGGCAAGCTCAGCCTGAATCCATGTGACCTAACTTTACTAATTGGTCTACCATGAGGAATCTTGTTGAAGGCTTTACTAAACTCTAAGTCAACAATCTCTACTATTCTGCGCTCATTGAGTTTTTTGAGGAAGTTACCAAAAAGATTAATCAAGTTTGTGAGACATGATTTTTCTCTCACAAAACCACGCTGACTGTCCCTCATCGATTTTTGCCTCTCTAAATGTCCATAAATCCTATCTTTTATAATCACCTCCAACAACTTACCCACAACCAAAGTCAGATTCGTAGGTTTATAGTTTCCTGGTTTCTCCTCACAAACTTGATTAAACAAAGAACGTTAGCTACCCATCAAACATTAGGCATCTCGCCCGTACTTATAGATGATGCAAGTTGCATTAGAATTTTTCCTACTCAACCCAGGAATGTGAAGAATTCAGTCATAGCCAGCACATTGGAAGATGGTTGTAGTTGTTGGGGGTCAATCATCTCAGCTCCAGGGCATCATTGAAATGGCAGAGTCAAACACACTCAAGGTAGAGACTGAGGCCCCATTCAGATTCTTTACTAAAGGGCGTACTTCCACTATTGGGTCAGAAGGGGGAATGTTTGTGATTGATTGCACAATGTTCCACACCATTCACACCTCCTCAGATACCAAAGCAGTCTGCATCCCTTATGTAACAAGGCCCAACTATTATCCAGGGATGAGAAATGGCAAGTAACATTTGCACCAAGCGTGCCAGAAAAAGGCCCTCTCCAATGAGAGAGGATCTAACCATCCCTTTAACATTCGATGGCATCACCACAGTTGAATCCCCACTATCAACATCCTGTGGTTAACCATCAAGAAAAATACTAAACTACTCCAGCCATTTAAACATTGAGGCTAAACACCCAGGATTGGAGTATTCATCGAAGGATTGAGGCAGTTCAAGGCGGCAGCTCACTAATATCCAGGGAATTTAGGATGGGCAATAAACACTGGCCTACCCAGCAACAACCAAAGTCCATGAATTAAAATAACTTATCCTTCAACCATCTGGTTATTATTATGCTCTGTTGTTTATGGGAAATTGCTGCACCATGTTTCCTATAATAGAACCTTGACTATACCTCAATAATACTTCATTCATTGCAAAATGCATCGCAATACCCCAAGGTCATGCCAAATCACTATATAAATCCAAGGTTTGTCAAGCAAATTGTTCAAATGACTTCATCATGCACACATTTTGTTTGTATTAACAACCTGTTTATGATTTGCAAATCGTAATATTAAGTTTGATTCTACTTGCATAGCATCTCATGAAATATAGAGCACAAAGTGGCCATTTAGCACAAACATTCAATGCTACTATGTTTACTCAATTCATGTCAGTCAAATCTTTCCTCATGTAAATCCATCACCATAACCTTCTACACCTTCATCCTCATAGGCCAATCTCACCATTCCTTAAATGCAACTTTATTACTTAGAAAAACTGTTTCCTGTGGTCGCATTTATTGGTGCGTATTTTATATTGATACTTTGAACTCTGCTCTTCCACCATGCATCTACTGTATCAAAGAAATATTTTCACAGATTTAAGGACTTTACTAAGATCACCAGCTTTCCCTCCTGTTAAGAGAAAAAAAAGATCTGTTTGTTTATCCTTGCCCAACTGATACACAGCACCATTTCTTAAATCACCCTTGTGCATCTCTTTTACACCATTGTCAGTGCTTCCATTTTCCATCTGCAATATAACACAGAACTGTAGACAATATTCCAAATGTGAAAACCAACTGGTTTTTAACCCGTGTGCCGCAGCACACTTGTGTAATGTGTGAAATAGTTAAATGTGCTCTAACGTTTTGCGTAAATAATGAGAATTAATTCAAAGCCAACATATTATTTTGTAAACCAAAATTATAACTCCAAACTTGCAAACATTATTCATTGAATTAAAGGTGCAGTGTGGTCTTTTGATTTTAAACGTGAAACATTTCTAAAGGCACATGGCTAAAGGGCAACAGTGAGAGGAAGTGAAAAAGTGGGTGTGCTATGCTAATATTAAGATTGGGAACCCTTGACCTAACCAAGTTTCCATAAAGTTTAATGTAATTTCTCTATCTTTCAATCGTGTTCCTCTAAAAATAATCCCGTGCTTGCTTTGTTCTACTTTGCGTTGAATAGGCTTTTAATTTGCATAATGTTTAGTAATTCATGTTTGTGTTCTCCTAGATATAACTACCCTGTGTCTTATTTCCTAATCAAAAATACAACTTCACTATTTTCCTCAGTAACACTAATTCTGTATACATAATAAAACTCACTTACCAATACTGAAAATTTAACATGTATTTTTAAAAATTCAGTTCAAATATCTGAGAGACGCTGGTGGTGAGCTACCTTCTTGAACTCCTGCCGTCCATATGTGGGCAGCACGGTGGCACAGTGGTTAGCACTGCTGTCTCACAGCGCCAGAGACCCAGGTTCAATTCCCGCTTCAGGTGACTGTGTGGAGTTTGCACGTTCTCCCAGTGTCTGCGTGGGTTTCCTCCGGGTGTTCCGGTTTCCTCCCACAGTCCAAAGATGTACGGGTCAGGTGAATTGGCCATGGTAAATTGCCCGTACTGTTAGGTAAGAGTTAAATGTATGGGTGGGTTGCGCTTCAGCGGGCCGGTGTGGACTTGTTGGGCCAAAGGGCCTGTTTCCACACTAAGTGATTTAATCATATGGGGTAGGTACAATCAGAATACTTCTACAAAGATTGAAGGGAGTACTAGGATTTTGTGTCAATGGCAATAAAGGATCAATGATATTGTACAGTCAGGTTGTTGTGGCTCTTGGAGGGGAAATTGGTGCAATGCTGCTTTTGTTCTTTCATGCTGCAGAGTCATGGCTTTGGAAGCTGATTTGGAAGGAGCTGAGGTGAACTACTGCAGTGCATCTTGTAGTTGGTATACATTGAGGCCATTGTGCATCAGTGATCAAGGGAGTGATATTGAAGGTTTTGGATGGTGTGTCAGTCAAGCAGGCTGCTTTTTCCTAGATGGTGTCAAGCTTCTTGGGTGTCAGTGGAGGTGTATCATCTAGTTAAAAATCACAACACTAGGTTATAGTCCAACAGGTTTAATTGGAAGCACTAGCTTTTGGAGTGCCACTCCTTCGTCAGGTGGTTGTGGAGGACACGATTATAAAACACAGAATTTATAGCAAAAGTTTACAGTATGATGTAACTGAAATTAAACATTGAAAAATACCTTTATTGTCTCTTGAGTCTTTCATTGTTCAAATACCATGATAGTTTCATTTCTTTCATGTAAACCAAAATTTTTTTTATAAAAAGTGACATTCTCAAGTTAACTGTAACAATTGGTGTCAGCCAGATAATATGTTGAAGGTGTTAGCCCCCTGTGTTCCCCGTCTGTGCCATAATGTTTAGACTGATTCTAATCTAAAAAGTGAGTTAGCAGAGTCTTACATGGATTCATGCAGTTTTTGAGCAAAGTACAATGTAACTCTTGCAAGTACAAATTCACCTCACAAACGTATATTTGTGCATATGGGGTGTGTGGGTGTGTGTCTCTCTGTCTGGGGTGGGGGGTTGTGACTGTGAGAGAGTATATATATGTGGGTGCGTATGTGACTGTAGAGTGTCTAAGTCTGTGAGAGGATGCATGTGAGAGTGTGGGAGTGTGTGTGTTTGTAGGAGTGTGTGTGATTATGTGCGTGTCTGTGCGTGTCTGTGTGTGTGTATATAGTGCAATGGTGGTCACTTGTAGTGTGACATGAACCCAAGGTCCCGGTTGAGGCTCACCCTATGGATACAGAACTTAGCTATCAGCCTCTGCTCGGCAACATTTCGTTGTTGCCTCTCCGAAGTCCGCCTTGGAGGATGGTCACCCGAAGGTCCGAGGTCAAACATCCTAGACCGCTGAGGTGTTCCCCAACTGAGAGGGAATATTCCTGCCTGGTGCCCATTCATCCGTTGCCATAGCCTTTGCTCGGTTTCCCTAATGTACCATGCCTCAGGGCATCCTTGCCTGCAACGGATAAGATAGACAGTGTTGGCTGAGTCACATGAGTACTTGCCACATACATGGTGGGAGGTTATCCCAAGTGTAATGGTGATATCCATGTCCACATTCTGATGCATATTGCAACGCCTACCGTGACAAGGTTGTATGGAGTTGTCCTGAGAGCCGGGCAGCTTGCTACGAACAATGATCTGTTTGAGGTTTGGCGGTTGTTTAATGGCGAGCAGTGGAGGTGTGGTGAAGGTCTTGGTGAGGTGCTCATCCTCATTGATAATGTGTTGCAGGTCATGAAGAACATGGTGTAGCTTTTCAGCTCCTAAGTACTGGACAATGAAGGGTACCCTGTCAGTTGCAGCACGTGTCTGTCTCCTGAGGAGGTCATTACGGTTCCTTGCTGTGGCACGTCTGAACTGGCGGTCAATGAGTTGAACATTGTACCCCGTTTTTATGAGGGCATCTTTGAGTACTTCCAGGAGCCTGTCACGTTCCTCCTCATCTGAACAGATCTGCTGTATGCATAGGGCTTGTCCATAGGGGATGGCTGCTTTAATATGTTTTGGGTGGAAGCTGGAGAAGTGTAGCATTGTGAAGTTGTCTGCGGGTTTGCGGTAGAGTGTGGTACCGAGGTGTCCATCCTCGATGGAGATGCACGTGTCCATGAATGAGACTGATCGTCAAGAGTAGTCCATGGTGAGTTTGATGGTGGGATGAAACTTGTTGATATCACTGTGTAGTTTTATCAGTGACTCCTCGCCATGCGTCCAGAGGAAGAAAAAGTTGTCAATGTACCTGGTGTATAATGTTGGTTGGAGGTCCTGCATAGAGAAGAAGTCTAGTTCGAACCGGTGCATGAAGATGGTGGCATATTGGGGTGCAAATTTGGTCTCCACGGCTGTTCCATGTGTCTGGATGAAGAACTGGTTGTCAAAGGTGAAAACATTGTGATCGAGGATAAAGCAGGTGAGTTGTATGAAAGTGTTATTATCTAGGTAAGTGGAGAGTATTCCATCAGACTTCTGTCTTGTCCAGTGTAGATGTTGGACAGAAATGAAGCACACACTGCTGAATTCAAATCACTGTTCATCTCAAGCAAATTTGGAAATAAAGTTGTTATTTAATACTCAGGCCTAGTACTAAAGCTGCAGCTGGATGCGGTGAAGGCATCTGAACCTGATATTGATGTGGTAATTATGACTCTGCTAATTTTAAGTACATGTCTTTATCACAGGTGGTGAAAATTCTGACAAGCCAGTGAACTGTCCACTTGTTTTCATTCTGGAAGGAAGGTCTATATGTAATCATTCCCATGAATACCTGAATGCCCCGTGACTAAGCTTTTACCAATGCTGACTAAAATCAACAAATTCCCAAGAACATTTGCGATTGTCACTTAACTTACGGCAAAACTCCACAGAAACAAAAACTGAAGCTGCTGGAAAAGCTCAGCAGGTCTGGCAGCATCTGCGAAGACAAATCAGTGTTAACGTTTCAGGTCCGGTGATGCTTCCTCAGAACTAATTTACATTGGCTTTTCTCTACAGAAACTACTCGAGACATGTCACGCAACAATTTTTATTTTCATGGAGATGGAAAATAAATACAATTAAAATATGCAGGTTGTTGCAACTACTTAGCTAGAGACAAACAAAAACTGCAGATGCTAGAATCCAAGGTAGACAAGCAGGAGGCTGGAAGAACACAGCAAGCCAGGCAGCGTCAGCCTGACTGAACAAAATCATTGATTGTTATCAGGACCTTTATTGTCCTGAAGATGAATAACACCTGAAACATTGAATTCTCCACCTCCTGATGCTGCTTGACTTGGTGTGTTCTTCCAGCCTCCTGCTTGTCTATGTTGCAAATATTTGACAAGATTTTCAGGTTCTATTTCAAATTTTTAAATCAAGAATACATTTTTAAAATAAGCCTACCGTTCTGATACCTTCTACTGCACATAAAAATAAATTAACCAGCACCATTCTTTCACTTGTGTTTGTCTGAGGATTTTACAATGGAACATAAGGATTTAAATCAAAACCTGATGTTTTTGGCTTATTTACTAAATCCATATCCAAGAACAAATTCATATCCTAAATTCTGCAAGACAAGTCAGACAAAATATGAACCGTAATAGCCCTTACAGATGTTTCACAGCAGGTCTAAGAGTCTGCACAGCAGGCTTTTGTTTAACTTAGAAAATTAATTAAACCAAGAAAGCAACACACTACTAGTAGTAAGTGCAGTACGGTCAGAAGAGTCCCAAAGTTCCATTGTACTTAATGAACAATCTGCTACACAGTTATAAAATTACTTGCCACATGTTACAACACAATTTAATATATACCCTTTCTTAATATCTTTCATTTTATGCTTTGAGCAATTCACTGTAGTATGCATTCCATTAGTCTTTACAAACAATTTCAGCACATGAGTGCATTTGGACAACACTTTAGCATAGTTTATTCAAAACATATTGAAATAATTTCAATGAATACAGCAAATTACAGATTTTATTTCTCTGTATGGTCTTTGAAAATAATTCCATTCAGTTAAAACTAAACTGACCAATTCATTAGAACCTGAATGTAGAGATACTATCAAAAATATTGTTACTTTATATCTCTCCTGTCCATTTTTGAAGAGAAATTTTTGACAAGCATCGCTGCAATAATTAAAATTTGAAACAATAAACAACTATACAAAATCAGTTAACAGTCTCGTCTAAACAATCCTTGAAAGCCAACTTTTGCCATTGATAAATTGTGATTGAAATCAATATTGTTGACAGCCCCACCTTGTACCTGCAAATAATTTGCACTTCTAGTTCACCTATTAATCTGCTAAATGCTATTAATTAATCTAATCATCTGGATATATTTATTCACCTATGTTTACCTATTACTAGAACAGTTGTGTACTCAGGTGTAAAATAGCAAGATTAAATCAAGCTACAGCAAACCTGTCAATCTTGTACATTTGGATTTTAAACATGTTTGCTTGACTTGCTATTACTTCTCAAGGTAGAAGACAGTGAGGCCTCAAACATGCCTATATGACCTCAGAACAAAATCATATTGTGCATACTGGTTTATTTCAAGGCCCTCTGAACCAGCCAGAATTAAGAACAAAGATCAAGAAACAATATAGTACTGGAACAGGCCCTTCGGGCCACCAAGACTGCGCCGGCACATGATGCCTTTCTAAAAACTTTTTGCCTCAGTGGTCCATATCCCTCCATTCCTTGCCTATTCATGTATCTGTCAAGATGTCGCTTAAATGTTGCAATTGCTACCCGCCTCCGCCTCCACCACCACCTCCGGCAGCATATCCCAAGCACACCCTCTGTATAATAAATTTGTCTCTTATCTCCTGTGGACTTTTCTACTTTTACTTTAAACCTATGTCCCCTAGGAACTGACACTTCTACCTTGGGGAAAAAGACTCAGACGTTCCATTCTACCCATGCGTCTAAGAATTTTGAAAGGTTCTATCTGATCGCTCCTCATCCTTTGATGTTGAGGTGAAAACAAACCAAGTTTTTCCAACCTATCCTTTAGCTAATAGCTTCCAAACCAGGGAACATCTTGGTAACAAAAACAGAAATTGCTGGAAAACCTCAGGAGGTCTAGAAACATCTGTGGAGAAAAATCAGAGTTAGCATTTTGGATCCAGTGACCCTTCTTCAGAACATCCTGTTAAACTGTTACAATGTCTTCTTCAAAGCCTCCACATCCTTCTCAATTGGCAATTGGAACATTACATAATACTCCAAATGCGACATAACTAAAGTTCTACAGAACCGCAACACAACTTGCCAACGTTTATATTCTATGTCTTGGATGATAAAGGCAAGCATGCCAAATGCCTTCTTGACTAGCTTATCGATTTGTGTTGCCACCTTTAGAGAACTGTGGACCTGTATGCCTAGATCTCTCTGCATGTTGATACTACTCAGAATTCTGCCATTTACTGTACACTTGCCTCCTGCATTCGATCCTTCAAAATTATCTGGATTAAACTCCATCTGCCATTTGTCTGCCCAAGCCTTCAATCTATTAAATTGCATTCTAATATCTTGTTTAGTTTCTCAAAAATTATGATTTGAGAAGCATCCTCTGCCTTGATGAAGGCAGATACAAAGTATTCATTTAACAACTTTAGACCATGCCCTGTGCATCCATGTATATGGTCCATTCTATTTATCTTTGACAATTTATAAAAGTATGGAGAACTTTCAGATTTACTTCTATTTGCTGTCAGTCCCTTCCCATGCTCTCTCTTCACCTCAGTTTTTAAAGGGAAAATTATGCAAAGTATTAAAAGACCAAAATCAAAACACAATAAATTCAGAAAAAATTAAACACAAACATATATAATGTACTAATGAAGACTATGGCCTCAAGAAGCTTCTCAAAGTCATAAAGAATCAGATGAAGAGCTGCTGAGTCAGAGTTGGTAACAATAGTAATGAGGAGCTAGGTGAAAGGTGGCTTTTAAAATAGAACTTGAAGGCAAGGGAGCCTGAGAGGCATAAACATTTAACTGAAGTCCAAAATGTGAATGATATCCACCTGAAAGTGCAGTCACTAATGGTGGAACAAAATGATGCACCAGAGGCCATAGGCAGAGGCAAGCTACAAGTATAAGCTATGAGCTCATTATGCGTTGTCAAATGTGAACGTGGAGGGACAAAGTAAAGGCTTTACTAAACATTTTCTTCCATTACATTCTTTGGGGTGTTTGATGCATGGAAGGTCCAATGAAAAATAGAAGCTGCTGTTGCATGGTTGCACTTGGTCTGACAATGCATGGCTCTGTGGGCATACATCAAATGCATTCAACTTTGCATTTCTAAGAGTTCTGGGATCAAAGACAGGAGTTGGACCAGATGAAGACTAGGACAGGGGACGGTGAAGATATTTTCAGTTGAGCAATGGCACCAAATATGGAGGGGAGTTTCTGATTAAGGCAGGCTACAGCTGCAGAAATAACAAGATGCATCATGGGCAATGCAGTTGGGCGAAATAATGTGTGATTGCAATCAAAACATTGGAAATAAATTAATAAAAAACAAGTAAAATTGTAAAAGCAAAAGGAATGATCAAAAACATCATGTGAGAAACAACAGATAGCACAGACAAATATAAAGGAAAACAGCTGAAACATCACTCATTCCAGTCTGGGCCATCAGCCTATTCACTTGTTTACCTGCTTAGTTCAATACATTCACTGAGACCTCCTTAGCTAATTGAACTTGGTCAAATATGCTTCCTATTAATGTGTACGAGCCCTTTCGAGGAACTGAACAAGAAGTTCAACAGTGCTATTTGAGTAACCCATGGATGTTTACGTGCAATGAGTTCATGTGTGAGGGCAGCATGTAAGCTTTAACCAGCAGAGAGGGTGCGCTCCATTGTGGTCACAAGCACAAAATAATCATAAGTTTCTTGTTTAACAAACATTAACACATCACAGGCTCAGTAGGTATGAACAAAACACAACACTGATGTAAAGAGAGTGATGAAATGAAAAACATTCTTGTCTGTCAAGAAATGCAACAGATGCTTCTTGCCACATAAAGCATGGGCTTTTGAAAAAAGGTTATAAAAACATGACGGTTACTTGACAAAATAACTACATTGCAAAGGGAGAATAACAAGAATACATTGAAATTCAAATATTTGATAAATGGAATTTGCTTCTACAATATGGGGAGCAAAATTGATAACGCTAATTGCTACAACAATAGTGGTTAACTAGGTAATTTTTAAAAGACAGACCAACTTTTTTTTCTGTGTTTTTTTTCTGCATGTCAGAATACTATTGTTTATGAATCAAAGTCAACAAAGGTTCCTAACGTTATTTGAAGGGACAACCTTGCAATATTGAGATTTTCTGAAATGAAAACAAAAAATGTCAGATACCCAGTAGGCTTGGCAGCACTCTTGGAGAGAGAAACAAAAGTGTTGTGTGTTTCAGGTCAGAGACCTTTCATTAGAGATAGGGAAAGGCAGTGATATGAAAAGTCTTAGTGTTCAGCAAGTGTTTGAGGGGGCAGGTTTGAGGGAGGGGGGGGGGGGGGGGAAGACAATGAAGGGAGAGGCACGTGCTTGGGATAAAGAATAATGAAGGTATGTAATAGAGTAAAAGGCAAGAAAAATGAGGCAAAGCTTTATGATGTGAGGTAATAAAGATAAGGAACAAAGAAGAATAAAGGAAACATAGATAACAGAAAAACAAACCACTATTGCACAGTTAAGTGATGTCAGAATATTGAAAAAGATACATAAAAATGAAAGAATAAACATGCTCTTACACGTTTTTGGGCAGGAGACTGTTTCATTTTAGAAACTGAACTGGGAAGCCTTTTTTTGGTTTTGCTTTCTTTGAAGGCCTGGCATTCATTGTCGCAATAGTTATCAAGCTCACAAATTAAAATTATTTTTTTCTTTTCTAATTGATCCCTTAACAGTATCTGTCAGTGTGCAATTAAGGGTTTATATTCAAAGAAGATTAGGGTTAGATCATTGATATTATTTAGACTGTCTCATAGTTTACCAGCGTCCTGCTAAATTTACATCTTAATAATAATTTGTTAATTTTTGTTTAAGTCATAAACTTGGTGTCCAAGACTCTCGTTTTAAAAAATCTAGTTAGGAACAATTAAGTAATTTTGAGGGTCATTGAATATTTAAGGTGGCTGTGTTTGGAATCCAGTGATAGAGTAGCTGATTTGGTTAGGTTTGCTATCCCAGTGTTGTAACAACAATCAAAAATCAAATAAAACAGTTAAATTATCTGGTTAGTTTAACATCGTAAGTAAGCCACACAAAACAGAACATTATCTATTTTAATGGCTTAAATCATTGAGAATTATTCAAATGTTCTAATGCCCCATTTTCTTGCATTTTTCCTATTACCCTTGATTCATTTACTGATTAGAAATCTGTCACCCTCAGCCTTGAATATACTTAAAGACACAACAGCCCTTTGCAATGAAGAGTTCTACAGATTCACTACCTGAGGGAAGAAATTCTTCCTGGTCATCTGTCTTAAATATCAACCCCTTAATCTGATATTATACCCTTTGGCCGTAGACATTTGCACAAAGGAAAACAAGCTTTCTGCGTCTACTAGAATCTTGTGTCTTTCGATTAGGTCACCTCTCATTCTTCTATACTCCAACAAGTACATGCCCAGTCTATCTAATCTCATAAAACAATCCCTTCACACGTGCTCCCAGCCTAGTAAGATAGCGTAGCAATGATTCACCAGATTGATGGCTGTCCTGTGGTATGAGCAGAGATTAGGTCATAGAGAAATGGTCATGGTCTCAGGATACAGACTAAATAAGACAAATCAGGGGATGGAGAACCTATAGAATGCTATGGAGGAAAAGTTAGTGAAAACATTTAAAGAAAGCAATAAAGAATCTAAAGGTGTTAAGAGATATGGGGAAAACACAGGAGCATGGCATTGATTCAGAGTATTAGCCATGATCATGTTGAATGGCGGAACAAGGTCAGTGGGCTTAACGGTCTACTCCTGCTCCTTTTTTCCACATTGCTATGCCTTTGTCTCTTAGTTAGATCATTGATATTCAAATTCAGGCTTTAAACCTATGAATGAAAAATCTTCAATATTGGTGAAATTCACATAAAAGGAGCCATGAGTCAGTGATTTTTGCCTCTAACATAGTATTTTATCTTTTGCGGCAAGTGTTCTGTTATCTCTCATGACATAAGAAACTAGATCCCAACAGTTGATTTAAGATTAGAAAACATAATACTCAAAATGAAGATTTACCCAGTATACTTACGACACCACAGAAAAAAATAAGAAACACACCGGGGAAAGTAAA